>NC_141688.1:157706832-158941499 GCF_964263255.1 Lissotriton vulgaris
CAGCTGCAGGGTCTCAAAATGGCGCCTGGGCCCTCTGGAAGGCGGGTCTAGGCCGCTGGAGTAACTTTGTCCGAAATTGCAACTCGGGCACTTGCCCACCTGGGCGCAAGCCCCCACCATCGACAAACATCCCCTCGACTTTGAAGATTCTACCAAAGTCCCAAGAGCCCTCGGCCCCTTCAGGCTTCCGGTGGGGAACAGCTGCATTGATCACTAATGAAATAACCACGGCACAGCAGCAAGATGGCGGTGCTCTCGTGTCTGCACCAGCTTCAGTCTGAACCACCCAGGAACATTATGGGCTAACAAACTCGAGTAAGTTCCGGCTGAACATCAACATGACCCGGTAAGAAAGACTCTACCTCCCTCCCTCTCTTGATTGACGGTCCACACCACCAGCCCCTCTGTTAGCACAGGTTTTTTGAACTGCCGAAAGGGACCCTGGTCCAACCGCCAATCGTCGGAGACATTTTTTGCCCCTGATGCTACTTCCGGACTAAACCGGCCTCGCCCAAAATGGCGCCGGTATCAATAGGAACTAACGGATGCCTCGTGGTGTTCCTTAGCTAATGAGACTTGATGTACTAAGATATATATATGAACCTTTGCGCACTTGATAAAAAAAAGGGAGGAGGGTTCACTTGGCGAACATTCGAAAGGGGGTCCCGTAAAAATGTTGATTCCAATGAACGATTTATTTTGATATTTATTGTAACTGGTACATAACGTCGCTTATGATGCACACCCACGGTATACATCTAGGAAATGCGATTACGATGAGTTTGACTGTGTTTCCATTTATGAACTGAAATGCCCCTGATCCCTCATCACGCAATGAAACGTTTTTAGTTACTTGCAAATAATTAATTAGGCCTTTTTTAACATGTTCTTGTGCTGCAAAATAACCCCCCTACTGTATGTGCTTCCATCGTCGACATGTCCGGCCAAAATATGATTGCACTCTCACATTTTACGTACTGAACGATTATGCAAATAAAGGTTTTCCAAACTATGAATAGGCATCACATGCTTTTGTAAATGTGGGAATTGGTGGGAGGGCTTTTTCTGTGCGCAACCGTTCTGCTCTTTTTTTAAGGTTATCTGAAAAAATGGTTGTTCGGCCCTGGAGTGATGATCGAATCAAAGGTATGATACGCTGCCTCCAAAATATGCGACTAAGCTCAGGAACTAACGTATGAAGAAGGACCTCGACTTCTGAGAATGGGTAAAGTAAAGCGGTGTGATTGATAGAATGTTAAAAAGGTATGGTGGTCGAAGGTACTAAGGGACAGGGTTGACCGAAGAACTGATATGCCTTAGAACATCACAGCTTTGGGAATGATTTAAGGATCCCGATGGCCAGATACTTCTACAAAACCAGGTACCTCGCGCTAGGCACCTCTGATTCCTCTTTTTAGCGTTTCCCTACACACGATCCATAATGCCACCCTCGAACCCCCCCATGAACCACCTATCACACTGCCCGCCCCCTTGACTTCAGAAACCAAGACCCTAGGGATTATATCCCGAGGAGATAAGTACGAGTATGTGGTAAGTAAAGGACTTTCGTGCCCGTACATTTGGTGTGCTCGGATGTTGTTCCCCCTCCCTTTTCCTCCTTTTTCCCTCTGCAGGTTACATTGGAGTCCCGATTAGGGTACCGTAAAGGATCTGGAGCCACGTCACGCCCGATGCATGAAAACGGACTAACGCTGCAAGACGACACAAAAAGACACCCTACTCAATGCGCGACCTTTTTGTACCTGACCTAATGCTCTTCCGTCCCAAAACTGCATGCTTTCTACATCCTAACACAGACCCGAAACGTCTAACGTTGGGTAATGCACTGAATAGCCCAAACAATACACGGTCATTCTCCATGTCACACATGTACTATTTGGCCTATTGTTACTCTCTCTCTCTCTCTCTCTCTCTCTCTCTCTCTCTCTCTCTCTCTCTCTCTCTCTCTCTTTCACCCCTCCACACTTTCCCTCTTCCTAGCGACTGGCACCTAATTGGCGACCCTGGTGCACCTCCTGATTGGCCCCAAATACCACAAGTATTTGCACAAATTCGTCCTAAATAAAATCGTACCGATACCACGTTACTACCTCTCCTTTTCTGCTAAATATGGATGAAAATTAAATTGGCCAAAAGGAAAGGGACAGGTAAGACGACTAAGGTTCCCTAAATTTGACCCACAGTCAGGGAACTATTTGTCAGTGGCTTCTATGATAAAAAAAATGTCTGTGGTAACGCGACCTTCCCCATTCCAAGTTGTCTCCATACCCCAAGCAGTAAAAAATGATCGAGACACCCCCGTCTTCCCAAAATGCCCCCAGTTTGGTATCAGCTGCCCTGAACGAGAATCTGAAAAACGCCCCTTGCTCCAATTCACTGTGTTCCTAGTTGTTTTCCATAAGACCCCACCCACCCCAAGGATAAGTTTAATAATTATCGCAAGCCCCCCCCGAGTTTTTGTAGTAGCCAGGTTGCGAGAAACTATATAGAAAGTTAGAAAGATGTGTGCAAAGTTAAAATTAGATCGAAAACTGAAGGAACTTGTTGCAGTAAACCTTGTTGAAAATAGGATGTTTAGCTAAAAGATAGGACGCATTGATGTAATGGAGAGTCGTTTAGCCTATGTTCATCCCTCAGAAGGATGCCTATCAGACTATGGTGAATAGCACGTTGCACTTTTCCGTAAGATACAAAGCCCTGAAGACCGGCCTAGCCTTGCAAGACTCGTACTAGGGAAATGGGTCTCTACCAGAAGAACTGACATCTACTATAATAGACGAATGCAATGAATGGGTATCAGACCTCGTACCACGACAAATGAATGTAATAACCAACAAAACGCCAAAGAATTAGCCACAAAGGGAAGTTGTAGGAAATCCAGCAAACCCATCATCAATTGTTTATACGTTGGCTGCAAATCTCAATGTAGCGGATGTTTACCCCAGTTGCTTGGTGTTGGGAGAGAAATAGGTTTATGTAATTACCTTCTTCTGCAAAATCTCTAAAGACTGTCTTTTCGAACTCATTTAAGGGTACCACTGTCGGAGGAGAAAGAGACCGGATGTGGGAGCACGCGGCCTGACTGCGGATCGTGGAACCTCAGCGACGGAGGCCAAGGCGAGACCACGGCAGTAAGGAGTCGCAGGATAAGGCACTGTTTCAGACAAAGCTAAGGAAGGGGCTGACCTGAAGCCCCTGCTCTATGATCGACGTATGCCAAAAAAAAGTCCCCGCTCTCTGAACCTGGTTATGGACCCGCCTGTCTCAAATTCTCCGTCCCCCTGATCTGTTCCCGACTTGGCCCTGCTCCATCCCCTCCTCCTCCGACCTACCATAAGGACTGTTCACACACACACCTTTCCACCTGAACTTTCAAGTTTCTCCAAATCCTACTGAGCTATCCAGAGAAGGGTATTCCCTGCGTCAAAAAGGAGGGAGCTCCGACTAAGTAGACCACGAACTATATTAATCTCAGAACGGTGACCTAGAACTCCACCAAGGGTCGCCCCGAAGAGAAGATGAACGAAGTATGTGGTTCTACCCGCTGCTGAACGCCTCGATGATGATGGAAGCAACAGGAAATACCCATCACAGAGACTCAAGAAACAAACAGACCCCACCACTCAAAGACAATTGCACTTTTTATCACAATCCTTTCTGCCTCCTAATAACTATGCTCTGAGTTACGGAAGAAAATGCACGTGCTCCGGAACCATGATGCATTCCTCTCAAGAGGTCTGGCGAAACAAAACAAAGATGCACTCCCGCCCGCAGACCTCCAACGACTCAATCCACATGAACATTCCTGTTGACAGAACGAATTGTAATCCAGGTGCTTAACAGTGCCAACAGAAGACGACAAAGACACTGAGACCTCTGATATTTACTATATCTCATTTCTCTCCCAACCACCATTGGACTGACTATGCTCCCGCCGAGTACAAAAAGGACTTACTTATATGATAACTTACCAGTTCCTATTCCAAATGACTATAAGTATCTATGATCTGTATCCAACGCCCTCGCTACATAATTCTAGTCTGATATTGCATTACTATGACTTTTTCTGCAACCAACTTAACGATGAACCCGCCTACTAGATGATGAGATTTTTCAATGTGATGTTTATAATGTGATGTTTATGTACAGTTCTTTTGCCTAAGTCCCCTCTCCCTTACTTATGACCGCTGCAATAGGTATAGATAGGAAATAGGCCAGCAAGATGTCTTGGAAATGTTAAAGGGAGGACTGTGGAAAATTAATACAGTTTGGTGAACATTATCTACGCCATCTTGCCTTTTTCCCGATGCCACACTTTTCGTCATGCACATCCACCATATTTTAGCCGTTACGATCAGAATCACCCTCACGAAAGACCCCCACGCACCGGTCATTCCCGCTCTCACATGCCTTGCGCATAAGCGGCAGCCATTTTAAACACCATGGCCTCCCTGCCCCTCGCTGATAGCCAGCGCGTCTCTCTCTCTCTCTCCTAACCTCGCAAGCATCCCCCACACGCTGACAACCCCCGCTCTCTCATGCCTTGGGTCATAAACCCCTCTTCAGCGCAGCTTCACCACAGAATCCCATCCTGTTCCCAGCGCGACACCTCCCCTCATTCCTTTCATGGTCTCAGATCCTTTTGATGCAAACCCCCTTTCCCTGTGTCCCCGTTTGTCTTCCTTGTTCCCAGGCCGCCACCTGGCCCTGCGGATACTGTTTATTACCCCGTACAGTAGGAAGCTTCCCCTCCCCATCAAAAGACCCTCGAGCCGATCAAAGCCCCCACCCTATGAGATCCGATCAACTCCACGCATTCCGTGAATCGGCGGAATGCCCTGCTGCGCGACAATCATCACCTGTTGTGACCGGGGTGGGGAATTCAACTGTAAATGTATGTGGGAACGGGCCTGAAGGGGAGATTCCGAGGATGTTCTTTCAAATATCAAAGTGTTGCGAGAATGTGTTACGTGCAATAAAGGTCATAAACCCTAGTATAAGAGGCCAGGCCTCAGAGATGTGGTTAGAGCACCTCGTGACGATACTTGCTGTCTGAATTGATGTGTTCTCCTCCGGAGAGAATAAAATCCTCGTTTCCTGCCTTCCAGTCTCCAGCGCCTGCTTCTTCATTGATTAATATTGGTGGGTCATAGAGGCGACACCGCCGGGCAACATAAAGGGGTCTTTGGTTACTGGTTGTCTTTGAACCCCTTTTTAACAGCACAACCTCAACATCATCTCCTACGCCGACGACACCCAGCTGATCCTCTCCCTCACCAACGACCCCGCCACCGCCAGAGCCAACCTCCACGAAGGGATGAAAGAGGTAGCCGAATGGATGAAGAACAGCCGCCTGTAACTGAACTCGGACAAGACGGAAGTCCTCATCCTGGGATCCTCACCCTTCGCCTGGAATGACTCCTGGTGGCCCCCCGCCCTAGACAGCGCACCCAAACCAACAGACCACGCACGCAACCTGGGCTTCATCCTGGACTCCTCCCTCTCCATGACCAGACAAGTCAACGCAGTCTTCTCGTCGTGCTTCAACATCCTGCGCATGCTACGTAAGATCTTCCGGTGGATCCCCACCGAGACCAGGAAGACGGTCACCCAGGCCCTTGTCACCAGCCGTCTGGACTACGGCAACTCCCTCTACGCCGGAACCACCGCCAAACTCCAGAAGAGACTCCAGCGGATCCAGAACGCATCAGCATGACTCATCCTGGACATCCCCCATCGCAGCCACATCTCCGGACACCTGAGAGACCTGCACTGGCTCCCGCTCAACAAGAGAATCACATTCCGACTCCTCACCCACGCACACAAAGCCCTACACAACCAAGGCCCAGGATACCTCAACAGCCGCCTCAATTTCTACGCTCCCAAACGCCAGCTTCGATCGACCGGCCACGCCCTCACCGCCGTCCCCCGCATCCGAAGAGCCACCACAGGGGGACGGTCCTTCTCCTACCTCGCCGCCAAGACATGGAACTCCCTCCCGACCCACCTCCGCCTGACCCAGGACCACCTCGCCTTCAGGAAGCAACTCAAGACCTGGCTGTTCGAGCAGTAGCCGCCCCCCCCCCTCCCCCCATGCGCCTTGAGACCCTCTGGGTGAGTAGTGTGCTATATAAATGCTTTGATTGATTGATTGATTGTTCTAGCTGGGGATTTCAACTGTACCTTTGAGCCCCTTTATGCTGTAGGGGATAATTGGGGGTTAGCAGAGGATGTGGTTTGGAAGATCCCAGAACTGTCCATTGATAAAATCACAAAAGGGACTAAGGCAGCTCTACATTGGATGGGCGTTTACCTGAATTGGGGGCTAAGAGCTACAAATGGCCGTACTGCCTCTGATCAGGGAGGCAATTCCACCTTTGATAATGGGCTAAGGAAAAGCCGTATAGATTATATCTTGTTGAAGATGGAATATTGGCCACTTCTGATAGACATGGAAGTAGTACCCCGCCCTGAAAGCGATCATAATCCTTTGTCACTCAACCTGAGACTTCCGGGTGCATGTGGAAGGATTCCACCAGTTGTTCACTCGAGAGGGGACACTATCCTGACCAACGATAGAAGAAGGCTTAAATGGACAAGGATTTTGGGGGATGAGACTATTCTGGATAGCATTACGAATGTGGTTTCCAAGACTGCTAACGACATTTCGACCCTTGTCACCACTAGGGGTGATATTGATAATATTTGTGAACTTCATGAACAATGCTTCGCCCAGCTCAAGGTCCTTCTAACGCTGCCGCCAACCAAAGACACCCCAAAGGTGCATGCCTCCCGGCAGAAATGGTATAACAAGCAATGTAGGGAGGCCCACAGCAGATTAGTGAAAGCAGTTAAGTCCAGGATTTTGAGTGACATAAAGGAAACCAGGGCACAGTATAAAAAAATCCAGTGGGAAGCAAAAAGAGAGTGGGAAGATAATTATTGGTCTGACCTTTTGGACGCCTGCACTTCCAATAACCAGATTAAGTTCTGGGAAATTGTAAAGTGGGGCAGAAATCCAGACTCCCAATCACCTACTAACCATGTATCCGGAGAAGCCTGGGTGGAGTTTTATTCCGGTCAATTCAAGGATTTGAATTTAGAATCCACTACAGGCTTACCCAGGTTACAAACTATGTTTGTCCATACAGAAGTGCTGACTTTTACAGAACAGGAGACCGAGATTGCACTTGGCCTGACCCAGCGGGGGAAAGCACCGGGGATGGATCTAATCCCAGCTGATCTATATAAAAACAATCCCCAACTTTGGGTTCCCTACATAACCAGGATCGCAAATACTATTGCTAAGGGGGCCAGGAAGGGGGCTGAGATTCTCCCAATTTTTAAAAAAGGTGATCGCTCGAACCCAGGGAATTACCGCCCAATTAGCCTTATAGACTCATTCCAAAAGGTCATAGCAAGGATGGTCCTTGCAAGAGTTCAGGGCTGGATGGAGCTAGAGGGTATTTTGTCCCCAATGCAGGCCGGCTTCAGATCTGGTACAAGTACCATCGATCAGGTTTTCAGATTTTGTCTGATCTACTGGAAGGTGGTGCTGCTGGGCGGTGGAACTATCTATGCCGCGTTTATCGATCTGAAGTCGGCCTTCGACTTGGTGCCAAGGGCCAAACTTTGGTCCGTTCTTAGAGACCTGGGATTGCCAGTAGAATTATTAGATCTGATTATCAGATTACACGAGGGCAATTTTGCAAGGGTTAGGTGGGGAGGCCAAGGACAGGTGACGGACTGCTTCCCCGTAATGCGGGGCGTCCGTCAGGGGTGCGTACTGGCGCCCAAGCTCTTTCTATTGTTCATCGATCAAGTGGTTACGTTTTTTGCTAGTACCCCCACTGATGCACCCACTCTGGGGGGGACCAGGTTTCCAAAGCTCATCTTCGCTGATGACACATTACTCCTCTCTAAGACCAGCAGCGGTTTACAGTTAGCACGGGACCACTTTGAGGAGTTCGGTCGCATCAATGATCTTAACACCATGCGCGCTAGCGGAATTCCGCTCGCACGCTGGGTTTTGCGGAAACGCACTTTACGTGACGAGCTGGGCTCGTCATCAGCGTGCGAGGAGGCTACGCCTTGACGAGCCCAGCTCGTCATCAGCGTCGAAGGGGTTAAGATTAATGTGAGCAAAACGAAATTTATGGTGCTCACTAAGAGTCATCCCCTAAGGAGTGCAGTGACTATGAATGGAGAGAGTTTGGAACAAGTCGAGGTTATGACCTATTTGGGAGTAACCTTGGACTATCGTCTCCGTTGGAAAGCGCAGGTGGACACATTACATTTAAAATTTGTGCGTCTCACGGGTTGTCTCCTACAAGAGCAGAAAAAGGTCCCTTACCAAACGAGTTAAACCTGCACTTCAGATCTATACCACCAAGGTTAACGCTGCAATTTTGTATGGGGCAGATCTTTGGGGACATATGGACCTCTCTACCCTGGTGAAAACGCAGTGGGAGTTCATGCGGAAACTTGTAGGTCTACCCCAATCCTCTCCATCTAAACCACTTTGTCTGGATATGGGTTGTAACCCAATAAACGAAATGGCAAGGTACAGACTGGTGGCTTTTTGGAGACGTATTTGGACCTCTCCTGACCTTAGTCTTTTTGCTAATGAGCTTGCAGAAGTAAGATCAATTTGGGGGTCCGGTGGTATTCCATGGCTGCGTGCAGTAAAATCGATCCTGGTTGAAATGGGCCTTGAACAGTTGTGGGTTTCCCCGGGATCTAATATTTTTCCATCAAAACAGGAGTACAAGGCACTTTATTGGGCCTCTGTTCGTCAAGCTTTGGTCACTGCTTCTGGCTCCGCTAGTTTAACAGGAAGGTTCCTGACTCACAAGTTGGATCCCTTCCTAGAGAACTATTGGGACATTATCACTAGGCCACTTGACAAGAAACTTTACCACCAGTTTCGTGTGGGATCCTTTCCCTTGAATTCGTTCACTAAAAACTGGTCTAATGGAGTGAGTGAATATTGCCCTTGGTGCCCAGGACACAAGGAGAGTGTGGGTCATCTTCTATGTGCCTGTTCGATTTATCAAGCCCCTCGAAGTAAATGGATAAAACCCCTTTGCCCGCGACTTAAATACAAAGGGTGTGCTGAGGCTATTTGGGCACTTAGAACTAACACCTCTGATGTGATTGTTGTGAGCGTAGCCAAATTCTTGGGGTTGGTATGGGTGATCAGAATGAGAAGTAAGCAGAAATGATTAAGATCCTGCCTCTTTTTTAATTCCAACGTTTTTAATTCCAACCTTTTTAATCTTTTTAATTTTTAGGTCAGGTTTGTCTTTGTATTGTCAGGCTGTTTAATTGTAATTTTAAAATAATGTTATACTTTATATGTATGAATTTCATGAAATTCGAATTTGTATACAGTAATTGAAACTATAATTGTGTTTGCTGAAATACCAACTCTTTATAATAATCTGTATGTCCAAAACTTCAAGTTTTTAAAATAAAAATGTCTTTTATGATTTTATTATCGAAATAAAGACTTTAAAACCTGAAACAGGACCTGAGTGGTGTCTGTGTGAGTGATGTGCCTATGTAAATGCAAGGTGAGCTGTGTGCCTTGGTGAGTGTATGGTGAGCTGTGTGTCTGTGTGAGTGCACGGAAAGATGTGTGAGTGCAAGATATGTAAGGTGAGGGTGGCAGTATTGCTGTGTGAGGTCAGTGAAAGCTGTTCATGTAAGTGAGGGCAGAAAGAGCTGTGTGTCTGTCTTAGTGCAAGGTGAATCCTGGGTCAGTGTGTGCAGCGTGGTGAGTGGAATGAGGGTACAAGTTGCACCTTTAAAAAAAAAAAGAATCTACTACATTTTCTCAAAATACACAATTTGCAACCCAAATGATAGATGTCCCTTCGCTCCTCCTTTAAACTCAGGATTGCTCGCTGTGATAGCTAGCATGTCATACTGGGGTCAAAACATTTTACCCCACCCCTTTAAAAGTCTGACAAGCACCACTGCTCAAAAGAAAAAAATATTTGATTGAGATTTGAAGGTCAGCAGAATCAAGAGGGGGAGGAAAAGAGAGAATACGTGGCAGTGGAGGCAGGAGAAGGGAGAGGTGAGAGTTATGGTTGATAAGTATACAGTAAGATATTGGTTGAGAAGATACGATTAAGGTTTTTCCTGAACTGTAGAAAGCTCTATTGGCTGCCTAGATTTTGCAGAGTCCCACAGGAAATTGCCTCTTTTAGATGGTTAGCCCCCACTTTTTACCTGGTCCTGATGTAGTCCCTGTCAACCAGGCCCCATTTGCCAGTTCTCCTTCCCTAAAACAATCTCCCAATTGGTACGTTTGCTCCCTTTAAGTCCCTAGTAAATGAGACGCATAGTACCTAGGGCCTGAGAGCTGAAGAGGGTCCTGTGGGACTCCCCTTACTGGAACCATGCTACTGCCCTTGCGAGAGAGAAATGACAAAGTCTACATGGTACCCTACTTCGGTGCCATGCCAGCTAACACTGCTGACGTCATAGGTAGGTCTCCCCTCTAGCAGGCCTCACAGCCCTAATGCAGGTTGCACTATACTACTGCATATCTGCATGAGAAGATATTCCCCTACAATATTGGGCACCATTCCTGATATTGTAAGTGCCAGGGAAGCCATAGAGAGTACATGGGCAGGGTACCCGACAACTCGAGTTCCACAGCCTCATGATGGATTCCCTGAATACAGGAGCGTTTGGTACCAACCTACTCTTTTCAATAAACCCACACTGATGCCACAGTGGGGTTTCTGGCACCATGTACCCAGATGCCCTGGTTTAAACCCCCACTTTGGATAGGAAAACCGGCAGGAAAATTAAAACAGATAGGAGGTGTACCCACCTCTGCCAACCCGAAAGGTGAGGGAAGCGAGATAAAGCATAACTTTCAGTCCAGGCCATCTTGCAGATGGGGGATCCCTCCAATCAGGTCTAGGTCTATGTCCCCTTCCACAGGATGGCGGCATAGACCTAGGGGGGAGAGGTGTGGCTCAGCGGCCAGAGCGCCTGTTCCAGAACTCGGGCTCACAGTTCAATCCCCGGTGCAGGCGGCAGCTCAGCTCACCACCATGTGACTCTGAGCAATAGCTCACTTAATCTCCCCAATGGCCCCCAGCGCTTTGATACCCTTTGGAGTGATATGTTCATGCTTTACAAATGTAGAATTTATTTATTTGTGGAATTTTATGATAGAGGGTGTAGTCACCCCAGGTGAGGTGCCCATTGGCCCTACCTGCTACTCCCCTAAAACGCCTCCTAAATGTAGTATTTACATGGCACCCCCAGAACTGGCCCTTAGATTTAATGGGCCTAAGAAGAAGACAGAAGACAACCGCTGCCAGGCCTGGAATTGAACCGCTGCAGACAAAACCCCGCAAGAACCCTACCACCTGCAACCGGTTTGACCACTGTACCTGCTTTTCATCCAGAAAATCTGCAAGTCCTCCAAGAAACCCCAAATTCCTTTCAACCTTTACCAAAGTGCCAAGAATCTCTCTTCGGACTAGAGGCTCTAGTCCCTAGTGTCCGTCGGCACCAGAAACACAGTGGTGAGGACCGAAACTTGTGTCAACGTGACTCACTGCTACCAAAGAACTCCACAACCGCAGTGGTAAAGGACCGACCCTTGAGTCGAGGCGACTCTACCGGTCAGAAGAACACCTTGCCGCCGGACGGCCACCATGACTTTGAGGGATCCTCTCAGCCCCACAACTTGAGCCGTGCCCAGCCCTGTGCCCAAAAGCTTGTACCCTCTGCAAGTGGCCCTGCCAGCTTTCTCCTTCCCCTCTTGCACTGCCTGCTTGACCGTGGCCTGTGGTCCCATGATGGTCTGATGATGGCTGAAGTTCTTTATCTGATCTACAACAGCTTGCCACTGACAACCACGATGGTAACTTTGTTGGCGATCTGCTGGAAACCAACCTGCTACATTACTCTTTGTGGACAGCGAGTACAAACATCATTGCCGGTGTCGACCGCCTCAGCTTAGATACTGAATACCTCACCTCTGGGTGGCCCCATACCACCATGACCGACATTGCCCGCAGTGTTGGCCTGAGACACATAAAGACTGGACTGGAATTGCAAGTGGTATATGTGCCTGTTACACCGCACCATTGTTTTCCTCCACAGGGTAATATTGAAATGCTCTGAAATCTGCACTGTCAAACTTCTGAAACTTGAAAAATATTTTAAATGAGAACCTTGCTTACCGTAATTGGAAGACCTTTGTCTTAAAATAGAATATAAACAAAGTATTTTATCAAATTGGTCTGGATCTTCTGCTTGAGTTGTGTGTCCATTATTGATCGCTGTTGTGCAATAAATGTCTTACATACCTCTGTCAGACCTAAGGCTGCCGGACCACACCACCACAAATAGAACACTGTGGGTTTTACAGTGAGCCCTGTACACTTTTGGAGTACCCCTAGACTCTGTACAGGGTATCACGACCTCATAGCAGTAGGATATAAAGAGCCGGCTTCCTACACAGCCCCTAAAAAAATGCCACATAGCCATATGACTGTCAAATCTCTGCTGTTCAATTGAGAAATTGTCTTTATTTCTGACATTTCTTTTTTGTGTCTTTGGAATAGCTATTTCAGCTCCATTTAAATATATCCTGCAACTGAGTAGCATCACCTTAGTTGATGCCTACTAGTTGTGAAGTAGACTGAGGACTGTGGCACTAACTCTAAGGATTGCTAATAATTCAGGGGCCCTTTAAAGGTTTTATACAAGCTTAATATCAATGAAGCAGATTTCATAACTGTGAGAAAAATAATTATTAATGTGGGAGTTTTGGAATGCAACACAGTTTAGTGAGAAGTCTTTAACTAACTCTGGCAGCTTGGGCATACGCATCAGGGTTTTCCCCAGAAAGTTTTTGTAGTACCAAACAACACTAAAGTCAAGAAAACAGCACATTAAAATTCCCAAATTCAGAAACATCTTGCAAAAATGTAATATGAAAAATGTAACAGCTGTGTTAACCTCAAATTTGGTATGGTGGGTGCTGGCAGATTTATGATGTGGCTCCTGCTGTGTCACATTCTAAACTAATGCCCTTAGCATTTCAGCCAGTTCTCAGCTTTATCCAGTAGAGCAAGACAGGATTTTTAGCTGATGAAGTCTACACAGTGCTGGATACATCTTTTCGGCAGTCGTGTGGCAGCATAGAATTCTAATGCAAATCGTTAACGTTTTCTAAATCACTAATCCTTAACCAGTAGGAAAGCACCTCTCTCTGGGCGCTTTCATGCCTTGTCTCTGTCTTTCAGAGGCCACAAACAATGGTAAAGTCACAGTTCTTTTATATGCTGGTAAGACAATCTGGCGAAGAGGTACAGCTCCCACACTTTGAGGAAATGCTTTGAGGATTCAGAAGTGTCTGCAGTGATGGCCCCACTAGGGTCCAGTGCAGTTCATCCTACCTCGGAAGGTGATTCACCTACAAAGGATGAAGCGCTACTCCCCAGGCAGTATAGAGGCATTACAAGTGGCCAAAGAGGAACAGTTCGAGCTCCTAATGTCAAGTGGAGAGCAGAAGACAACGTAGTCATCTCCAAGGGCAATTCAAGGAGGACTCTTCTTTCCTAAGATGCCTCTTTCATGTCTAGAAATGTTCTAATGAGCAAATGGAGGATTGCTTAGGCTCAGTTCATGCTGTTTTAACACCAAAAGTTATCATCCTTCTCAGCACTTCCTACTTCACTTTAATGTGAACTGTCCTATAAGGCTTTTTTTCAAAATTGAAGGAGTCAGATTTCTATCCCAGGAATTCCAAATATCTCCCATATTTTAGGCCTGTGGAAATAAAGAAAACCACCATATCCCTGATCTGCGAACATGTTTCATGTTTGCTTGGAGCAGAAACAAATGTATTAGATGTTGCCCTGAGCATCTTAGTCAGCTGATGAAGTGCTTCTCGCACAATAGGTTCTCAAGGTGTCTTACTTTAAAAAAGTGTGTGGTAGCTCTGGGCCTTTGTGATAAGATCGTCTCAATTTGTTAATTCCAGGAACGTGTTCAGTGATTGCCATTCTTTAGTTTCCTGCTCTTGGACCCTTGGAAGTAGACCTATTTCTTTTTTCTTTAGCAGAACACCCTTTCACTCCTCATCATGATGCTAACTATTGCCTCTAAAGAGAAGGAAAGCCATACATAAGGTTTTACTATTGCTAAACGTGTGGGTGCCACAAAATATGATTTTTAAAAGTTATCTTTCACTTTAGATTAAACAAATCTACTGTTAGCACTGAACTATGTTTTTGATAAAAAGCAAAAAGGACATTTTAAGGAAGCTTTTGGATTTTTCCTAGTTGGAATAGAAAAAGAGGACCCACAAATAGGCATTTTGCAAATTTTCATTGCCCCACTTTTATGTATCAAGCATCCCACTTGGTGCACTTCAAGGTACTCTAAAGGGTGACTTCCTTAATGTATAAAAATATTTCATCTACATGTGAATGATATACAGTTGAATTTGCCTAAATCTCATATTCCGGGGAATTCGTCTCAGGCTCTTAAGTATCCGTGTTGACGCTTTATCTACTAGTTGTCGCCCCAGGTCTAGCTCCCATTTACGGCAAAGAGGGTCAAGATTTATTGCTGCATGCGTCCTGAGAGAGGCGGCAGACCATTGTATAAGGTGCCAGCCACGCCCATGACATGAAGATATTGCATGGTAAGGTGGGAGTGCAGTTCAGTAGTCATGTCTCCCCATCTAACCGCCAGTGTAGCCAGCAGCGAGCGGTGTGTAACGAATTAGCCCGGTGGTAGCCCATCATCGTCCACCAGGGTTGTATATGATATAAGTGTTCCGTCGCAGTATAGATCCCCTAGTGTCTGAATGCCCCTCTCTAACCATTCCACGATTGACTGTGATGTGATTACTGTGAGCCCGCTCGGAGACCCATCCAGCGGTATCGCTGGTGCATAGGAAACAATGCTTCTGGTGATGTAGATGGATTTGCGAAAGCATTTGTGCACCACCGCTAACAGCATTGGCTTTGGAGTCTTTGACTTAACTGCAGGATGGAAGAGCCTGACTATTTGTGTTAGGGAGTATGGTAGTTGTGTGGGGGCCATGTCTGCGCGATTCCTGTCTGCAAGCCAGCTAGCTATCCATTGCAATTGGGCCGCCAGATAATAATGTTCGAAGCACGGCTCTGAGAGGCCTCCTTGATTTGTAGGTAAGTATAGTTTTGCCAGTGCCATTCTGTGTCGTGCGTTGCCCCATATGAAGTCTCTGAGTAGCTTAGTCAATGTGGCAAAAAAGAATGCAGGGATATTTAGTGGCAGATTAGCAAAGTGGTATAAAAGTTTGGGGAGAATTACCATGTTAGCTAATGCCACCCTGCCCGTTACTGCTAGAGGAAGCGTACCCCAAAATAGCATCTGCGACCAAATTGCTGTTGAGGCTCTGCCCAGGTTTCCATCAAAGAGATCTTTCGGTTGGCAATACATTTGGATACCCAGGTAGCGGAAGGTGCCTTCCCTCCACTGTACCTCTCTGCCATTAATAGTAAAATGTGGATCTCCGACTCCTTCGAAAAATGCATGTATACATGATTTCTCAACATTCACCTGTAGTCCAGAGCCAAGGGCTGTGGGATCTTTATCCGGCTTCAATACCACCCTCTTTTGTACCGCTCAATAGGGATACTAAGTACGCCTCTCACATCATGGGGGGTAATTCTTGTTTTTCTAAGGCATCGGCAAACAATGTGTGGAGCTGCCGTGTGAGAGACTCTAGATAAGCCTTGTAGTATTCTGCCGGCAGGCCATCCGGTCCAGGTGTTTTCCCAGAAGCCATGGCTCCAATGGTGTCTTCGATATCCTCCAATGTGAGCGGAGCATCGAGTATTGTCTGGTGTTCCTCCGAGACTGTGGGCAATTGGATGGATCCCAGGAATCTCTTTACTGCCTGATCAGTGCAACGTCTCCTAGATTGATTTAACTGGGTATAGTGTTCCATCATAACCTTGTGTATTTCATGTTGCATGTACAGCAGGGTGCCTGTGGGTGTATGTATAGCTCCAATCGGAGCCCGAGTATTGTCCTGACATATGAACAACAATACAACCATTCTCCTGTGTTTCTCTGGGTAAAACTAAATAAATCTTTCATACTCACCTTGATTTGATTGATTTCCAACTTGGAAACCACCTCTTCATGACTTGATCTGCTCCTGCCACCTCTTTCTCTCTATGGATACAGAGTTCCTGGATAAGAGGTACCTCTATATCCTCCTCTACCTTAAAATATTGCTCCTCCTTGGTAAAATGGGCCTCTTCCATATGGACAGCCGAAAGCTGACCCCACCTTACGGCCCTTCCGTATAAACCTCCATTACCAAAAACTTTCCTCATTGAAGCATGGGTTTTAACTAAAGCTGTGAAAGTTTGAAAATGTTTGCCTAATGACTTTACTAGGCCTTAACCAAAATGTAATCCTTTAGATTCCTCACTTGATTCTTTGCAAAATAGCCCAGTTTCTGAGTTATTCTAAATAATACTGCTTTCCGCCTTTCGGTAATCAAACTTTCATTGGCATTACCAATAACACATATCGCTCTTTGGCTCCATCCTCTCAAGACATTTATATCCAGTTCTGTTTCAGTCAGATATGATTCTTTTACCATATCGAAAATTCTAGATACTGGATCTAACATATCCAACAATTTGTCCTCGCATTGCTTGAGTGACCTTTCAAGCCCCTACCTTGGATCTCGACCTATTTTAAACAAATATGCTATTAGATCAGGATCTAAATTTGGGGTCATTGTGTCCTTTGCATCTATTATTGGATGTGAGCATTCTACTCTCATTAGGTTACGTTCATTTCTTTTAAGCAGATGTGTAATCCAAAATTTAATATAATTCGCCACATGACTCAAAGGCCACCACTCAGTAGTTCTTGGGTGCTAAATACCACTCAGTAGTTCTTGGGTGCTAAATTTGAGCTGGGTTGAACAAAGATTGACCCAACGGATCTGTAACGTCCTTAATCATATCCTTGTTAGAACTTCCAAATCTGAAAACGCATCTGGACTCCATTATTTTCAAGATCCAATACATATTAATCCAAATCTTCATTCTCTTTAATATGTAGCCAGGTAGGCTGCCTCTTTTCTTTTTGCAGCTATGGACACCATCCAACAACCTTACAGTAGTTGAAGGCCCCTCTTTCTTATGTATTGATTTTGAATTTACCTTTTTTGTAATTCATGTTTCCTTTTTTTCAATCATTTCTCTCCTGGTGCTCTATTTTGATTCTCTTATTCTTCAGAAACACTCCAAAATTCTTCCTCTTCTCCCTCTACTACTCCAACATTTCATTTCCCTTCCTTTACTAACCTTTTTAATGGCTCTTCCACCTTGCTACCTATTTCTCTTTCAATGAGTCTTTTAATAATATTCTCCTGCACTTCTTTTGAGCTTATTTCTGCTCCTTCACTAATTTTTTTAATATTAATATTTTGATTCCCTAATCTTTCAACTTATTTCTTAATTTTTTTCCTTTCTTTAACTCTACTTCTTTGATACTTTCCGCTTTCTAAAAATACCGGTAACTGTTCCCCGATCGGCAACTGTCACCGTAACTGACCCGATCTGAGACACGTTGCCTAGATACTTCTGTTTACGGCAAAGCGTCCTTAGCCGTACACTAAACAAGCCCAATTTCCTGTAAAGAGACAGGTAGCTTCCTCAACGTAAGCCTAACACGCTCTATTTCCCTTTGATAAAGGACTAACACCTCAGCTCACATCTCCGTCACAGAAATTTCCCGAACGGAGCTTTGAACCTTGCACGCACCTCATCGCGCACCACTTTGAAAAATCATCAATCCAATACACGGTTAGACCGTCTTGATTACGTTATTTTCTAAACACTTTGAAATTGCGATTTTATACTAAGCTAACACCTAAAAACAAATCTATTTTAATCAAAGTGCAGGTCCATGCTTTACAGTATGAGGCATTTACATATAAAAGCCCAGTTCTATACAGATATGGACAGTGTGTAGCTGTAGTATGGTTTGAAGGATGAAAGCAGTATCCCAAAGGTGTTTTCAAACGAGACCCCACAAATTAATTTAAACACGCGGCTGCAGTAGAACTCCCTTGCAGAGCACTTGTGCCTGTTGTTTTGTCGGTGATAATTAGCCAATTACAACTGAACTGAGTTAATCCTCCCAGAGCTGTAGAGACTGTCCAGCTGGCACCAGAGAGCACTGAGTCATCTTATCAACGGAAGGCGTTGCAGAAGTTTGCCAGGTGAACAAACTGGTTTTGGCAGAAATGCCTCTATTCTGCTGATTGATATCTCCTTTGAGGCTGGAATATCTTGGTATAATAAAAGCTTTGGAACAGTTCAACGACTTGCATAATCTAAAATTGTATTAACTTCAGAGTTTGGGTGGGGGAATATTCTGACCTATTAAACAAATCCAGGACACCAAGTGCATTTACTTGGAAGAACGTCTAAATGCACCTTGGGAAAATATCAGTGGTGGACGTCTTGCCAAATGTGAACCGGATTCACCATAGGAATTGATAGTGGCACCTTCACAAGGAGAAAGGTGCACAATAAAATACACAAAAGATTAACACCGCTTGACTGGGAGGTAAATTCAAAGGTAGGTGCAATCTTGCATTTCACCATTATTGCACGATATAGCACTTATGTATGCTAATTTATCATTTTCGAGGCTTGTGACTCTAATGTGGGCCAACTGCACCGAATCAAGTAAAATACAACATAGCCCAGATTCCCTGACATGTTCAAGAGAACTCTCAAGTTTCCCACTTGCTTGCATGAGTTTTTTTTGCTTTGGGTTCTAAGCTATCTTCAGTAAATAAAACATGCATTTGCAATGTTTATAGAGCTTTAAAGCAATGTAGCTTGTTAATGTGAAGCATTACAAGTAAATAGTCTAGAAATAGATCAGTATTTGTGTGGAACAAAAGAACTGTTGAATAATATTGGTGTATAGGAAATATCAGGTGACTGGTGCACTACACCTAAAAGTCCATGTAGGTTACTGACTGCCCTTGTCCCATTTGTGCTGATGCCAAAGAAAAACAGCATACATTAGTAAGATAACTAAACACTTCAAAGTCACACGTTTGCTCTTGAAAGTTCAAGATTAGGCAGCTGGATAAATTAACAAAATGATCATAGCTTTGTGGAGGGCAAACAGTGTTTCTGTGAAAGCAAACAACCTCTGACCAATCAAAACAAGTTTTCCTGGCTCTCAACATGAAGGCGCAGCCAAAGCCCCTCTCTAGTGATGCTGACATAATTGTCTGGCAAAAGTTGCGCTGTCAAGCTAGACCATAACAATCCCGGCAAGATGATCTACTCACTGGTGTACCTGGGAAACAGGAGCACTCTGTTTAAATGAAATCCCAGAAGAAATAAAACGTATATCAGCACCATTAGGTCCCTTTCCCCCTCGAAATTGACAAAGGTTTCTTATTGTATGTTTGGAAAATGTTGTAATTACCCAAAGTCTTTCACACGAAGAAAAATTATGCATGTGTGATTATACATAATGCACAAGTGTTCATGTAAAAATTGATTCTTCTATATTGGCAACAAGTCCCACAGAGAGCGCTAGGTACTTACAGCCCACCTACCACAATTTCGGATATTGTTAGCAAAAAATATTGTCTCACCAAAATATTGTGACCTCAGTTTCGTTTACAAAGATGTCATCTCATTGGATATAGAGCTTTATTTTATTAACCCCAACACTGCAATTTTTTTGTAAATTGTTTTTAGGATACAATATTTCTGTAGGACAATTTCTTTTAAATATTCGGATAGCATACATGCCAGAATATTAATGGTCTGGGAGAATGTCTGCAAATACCAACAAACCTGTCTGTTTGTTCATGTGCACAACGTTTCCAGGACATCCATGCCCTGCCCTCTCCTGGGAGATTTACCCATCATAATACTATATTGTATCCTGGCAAATTAATGAGTATATTCTTTACGAGCGGAATATCACATTCTATTTCAGAAAAGAATTTGGACTAGGCAACCAATCCACTTGAGCACGTACATTTGACATACACACGTCTCTATTGGTTAGTGGCTCAAGCCCTGTAGCATTGATCGGAGCAGAACACCACGTCAGAATTATGTGAGCGGTTTAGTCAAATTGAACTATTTATCTTTTAAATACAAACAATACCTTGAGTGGAAACAGAACAACGAAAAGGTAGCTCGTAGACACTGTGTGTAGAAGCAATGCTTTTTTTTATGATAAATGGTCGCACCTTGAATGAGCTACTATGGGCTAATCATGGAAGTTAGGTGGGTTATTTAGTAAATGAAATATAAGACCGTGGTAAGGGTTATGTGACTGGACTCACATGGGTCACTCGGGGATGCGCACCATCCAAAAAGAATGTTCATTATCTCAAGTGATAGGTATTACATTGTTTTCTTGAACAAAACATGAGGTGTGAAAAATAAATTTCACGAAAGCTAGCAAAGTTTAAGAACACAATAAAATTAAGAATGACCAAAAATAGGTTTTTAGTGGTTTGCAACTTCCTTGTTTGGCCAATGGTAGCACACCAGATGGTTGGTCTTTTGAACTTTGTCCCCTGGTAGAATCATACAGAGTTTGGATCCGTTTGCTCCCTCTGTCTCTCAGATTACAGGAGCGCTTGATCGCCTTTCCTGGAATGCTGTAATCTGCCTAGGCTGAGAGGGATCATTGTACAACAGGTGTTGTAGTCACCGTGTACAAACATTTATTTCTATTTAAAGTATCTGTCACTCATGCGCCTTACATTCTTGACTGTATTTGAAGAGTTGACTCTGGAATGATGATTGGAGTCCAGTAGTCACAATACATGTGAGTGATAATCACTTAATTGTGGGACTATGTTCTTGGAAATGGCTCACTTGTCGCTGAAACATCAATACATGCATTCTTTATTGTTACAGATACAATAGTAATTGTACTATTTCATGCCAATGTCATAATGCAATTTTAAATTAATGTCACCTTAATTTCATGAACTACACTTATTTCTAATTGGAAAGATTGAGTTCTAATTAGACTCTGCTATGGAATCAAGGCTTGTGATGATCTAAATTCTTGCTCCACGTATTCTTTGTAGTGGCATTACTCGTAGCCTAATGACTTCTGCACATACTCCTATGTTGTCTTCCTACTAATTGCATTATCGCATGTCCCTAAGATTCCTATCGCTCCAGAGGAATGACCCAACCATGAATGTGATCCGTTTGACAATTGTGCTGGTATTTTGTGGAGGATGTCCTGCACGGCGTAGACATGTCCTAGGCAGTGTGCGCATTTTCATCTATAAGGCTGTACCTACGATGGAAATTGCCAGTAGTGTCCAGTGCTGATAATCCCTCTTTGTAATTCCATTAGTAAACACTCATTGCCCTCCCACTTCCTTGTTGCATCCACTGAAACGTACATTCCTAGGTGTTTCAACCTTCCTTCCATCATGGTCAATTGCAATCATGTGGCCCAGTTGCCACCCTCTTCCACCACACCCACCAGATATAAATTAGATTCCTTGCAATTTAGTTGCAGCCCATGATCTATTCCAAACTCTCTTAGAGTCTGAATTACACAGGCTACAGCCTTTTTTAGAAGTCAGAGATGTATCAAGGTGTGATCTGCATGTACTGAGTTTGTCTTCAAGCCACTATGCCAACTTGAAGCCATCCACATGCGCATCCATTTTCATGAATGCTGCCAGCTGCTCTATGGCAGTGGCAAACCACATCAGTGGCAGGGATGAATGCTGTCTCGTGCAGTAGGCAAAGTATTTGACACTTAGGGCCAGATGAAGGTGGCCAAATACCGAGTGGTAACGCAGAAATTCACAGAATTTCAGCGTTACCAACTGGTATTTGGCTGAGTGCAATGTAGGTGAGTTTAAACCTACTTGCAAAATAAGGAATCGCAAAATAGCAATTCCTTATTTTGCTCTTGCATTTAAGGAATCGGAAATACCGATTCCTTAAATGCAATGTATGTAGCACTAAAAAATATGCACTTCGGCATTAAGGAATTGCTAATTACCACCAACTTCAAGTTGGTGGTAAGTAGCGATTTGCTTTGAAAAATCACTTTTTTAAATGTGCCATGTGCAGAGGTACAACCCCTGATAGGTCCACTCAGACTTTCATCCTTCTGATGTCGATAAAATGTGCACTGATGAATTGGATAACGATAAGCATCTATTATTCTTTGCAAAAATACCCTTCAAGGTGAAGGTGAGCTTTACAAATACACATTTTATGTTATTGAAGAGGAAGCATGTGTAAATTGCGTCTGTCAGCTGATTCACCTTGTTCAGGGTAGCAGTGATAATTGTCTCCTTAATATCGCTCGGATAATTCTAATGGGATCTCTATCAGTCTAGGGGTTTTCCAGGATTGCATTTGCTTAACTGTTTCAGGTATTTTATCATTTGTGATCTAGCTAGTTACTTGATGGCTGTCTACCTCCAGTATCGTTCTTGTGGGGGCGATAGTGTGCATGTGATTTAAGGTACGTGCTCTCATTCCTGAACTTTGGTTGTAGAGTTTATTATAAAATGTAGCAAATTTCACAGCAGTAGCGATGGGTTCAGGTTGGAATATAACTTGAGCGACCATTGCTGAAATCATGCCTCTTTCTTGAGCACCTGTTATGGGACATATATGGCATGCAAAGGAACACACCCTAGGAGCAGTGGTCGAAGTGGGTGGGATCGCCAGGGCACGGAGTGCCCCTACTTTATTAATTTCAGTACAATCCGTTCCCCTACTTTTTCATTTTAAAATTGTGTCACAGGACGTCAGAAATAGCCATAGCCTACAGAAAAGGCGCGGAGTTCGTGGCCGTTCCGGACGGGTGAGCAGAGAAGGAAAATGACTCTCATGCCCAGAGAAAACAAGGACAGTGTTCACTTATGCTTTGTCATTGGTACCTGCCCCCTCTTCTCTTTCTTCTTCTTATTCCCCCATTTTTCTGTCTAGCTCCTCCTCTCTTATTGAAAACCGTTACTTTAAGAAACGGTTCTCACCCTCTCTTTCATCCTTTCTTTTATTTGTTTTCCCGTGAAATGGATCCAAAAAAAAAGAAAAAAAACTTTTGCTGAAAATGTCTTTTTCTGTCATTTTTCGATTTCAAAGTGCAGCCTTGGGAATAAAAGGTTTGAAATATCACAAATACATAAATAACTAAATAAAGCAAGACAGAGTAGTCGTAAAGTGTCCAGAATGATTTTATTCACACTCAAACACATTATTGCCACTTTACAGAGTTTGCCAGTGAAGTGTCTTTCTTTGAAGAGCATTGTTTACCCAGATGGGAAAGTGCACCAATATTGGAGGTACTGTAATGCCTGATTGATGGGTGGATTGGAAAACAAAATGGTAACGCTGCTCTGTGTTCAAGTATGTGGTCATTTCAAACCAGACTGCTTAAGTTTTTGTAAGGATATAAGCAATGGACAATGAAATGGGTCCCTTTCGGGCCCTGTTGTCACGTCCTTAACTTTTTAAGCAAAAGCACCTTCTGATTTCTGAATAGTGGGTGTAAAAGTGTTAAGGTAACCATATTGTTCCTGCTTAAATTTCACATGCTTTACTTAATCTTTCTTTCCCTATGAGTGTTTGCTTTTTCTAGGATGTTGTTGAATTGAGTTGCATCCAGGTGTTTATAGCTGGGCACAATTGGGTTGTAGTTGAAGGCAGTGTGAGTTTCTATCAGTGGGGCATTATGGTGTTACACGGGGAGAGAATGTGGCAATATGGTCAGAGCTGCCGAATTTGGAACTGGGAACCAGGTTTAGCCGTCATGACCAGTCCCCCAGACCATTCTCCTGAGGGAGCACAATCCCATGCTAGACCTTAGGTGGCACACAAGACCTAACAAGCCCTGGTGTATTAGCACCAGCAGGTGGACTCTAGTGGTGGCAAGTGTGGGTTAACCTTGAAGGCCTGTCCACCACAATCCATACTGAAATTCACCTCCAGTCTTGCAGACAGGTATATGTAGCAGTACACCCTAGAGCAATAGTGACTCTGTTACTGAGGTCACAGGACCCTTGAGAAGGGCCGGCTCTTGGGCGGTGCAACTGGTGTAACTGTACTGGGCGCTGACTTTGGGTGGGGCAACATGTTTGCAAAAATATTTAGTTTTAAAAGCGCTTGCTGTCTCCTTCTTGGCCTCCAGCAATTTTCGGCAACAATAAAAATGTCATGATATTTCCGGTGATTATTGTTCTTCCTAAAGGGAGATCGGAATTTTGCCTAGTGGAAGTTTGGACTCATGGAAAGGTAGCTGTTAGAAATGGGGATTTCCGGTTGGATACGGCTTGCGCCAAAGCCAGGCAGAAACCACCACTCTAGTCAGGGCAAGTAAGTCACCCGCCAAAGATAATCCCTGCTTACCCTCATGGTAGCTTGGTACGAGCAGTCAGGCTTATCTCGGAGGCGATGTGTAAAGCGTTTGCGAGCGCACCCAGCAACAACACCCCAGGCCCACCACAAAGGAAACTCCACACAAGGTTATATATAAAAATAGCCTTTGTATGTTACCAAACACATTAGATAATAAACACACAATTTACACTGTGCCACTGGCACGGGCAGAATTTACAGGGGATTATATACACGGCACAGGGCCACATAAACCACTGTCAGGAATAAGCACTTTTAGAACTAGCACTTTGTAGGAATAACACTTAGAACATAGAATAATTGTAGCACCAAATAGCAACTGTAGCACACAACCAGTAACCACTGGTAAAAGGTAAGTACACCCTACACAATCCTAAACACCATAGGCATATATCACGCAGGGAACCATGAGCTCACTAGCATAACTATACCAGGAAAAACAACCTCCTAAGCATAAACACATTTAGGGGTATAGGCAAAAAGGCATTGCTTATTATGCAGAAATCACATAAGGCAGGTAATCACATTTGCTCCAAAAAGTACACAGAACTGACCCCAGGCCAACCTGGCCTCTCAGGGGCTCACAGGCTTAATGTCCAGAATGTCTGGCTGGCGGCGCAGGCAGCCAAAGAAGATTGCGCATAAGAACAGGCCTAAACGTAGCAGCTGCCAACAAAGTGCTGGGCAGCTGTAAAACCTGAGCCTGGCACCAGCGTGCCTAAAGGCTCTTCTCTGGGGTTCCCAATAAACAATAGGGCAAAAACAACGTGGGAGCCTCGTGGGCTCGGACTACAAAAACGGCTGCCAATACGTTGGAGCCTCTCGGGCTCTAAACAACAATCGGCCTGGGAGCCTTGTGGGCTCTATGCAACAATGGGCCCGCAAATCAACGTTGGAGCTATAGGCCTCTGGGACCAAGATGGTGCCACACTGTAGGAGCGGCCCGCTGCCAACCAGGGCCGCTCTATGCAAAGGAAACTGCCAACACACCAGTGGAGCCTCTCAGGCTTTAAACACAGCACCGGCTGGAGGGGAGTGGGGGAGGCACCAGCAATGTGCCCCGACGCCCTCCTCCACAACACAGAACACAGGGGCACGACTCACCGGCTTGGCCCGACTCCCCTAGCTGCTCCTTGTCTTCGTTCTGGTCACTTGTTTGCCGTTTCTCCCTAGGAGCCTCCTCACAGCCGGACATTCTCGGGGCTCACCCTCCTGCAGGGGAGCTCCGTAGGTTCACCTGCCCCGGGTCCTCCGGTCTCTTTCTTCTTCATGCAGCACGGGGCTCTCTTCCAACACCGGAGCCCCGCCTGCACCTTCAGCTGCTCTCTTCTCCTCGCGGGGCACCAGTGGGCAGTCCGGGGCTCTCCCTCACTCTCGGGAGCCCGGGGGATGATGCGGCATCCTCTTCCGGGTCACAGGAGCGCGGGGTGGCCTCCCGTCCGCTTCCTGTTGTGACTTGCCAGCACTTCTGGGTCACCGCAGGCAGAGTGGCGACCCTCCTTATTTTCCCTTTGCGGCGGCGGTAGTTCGCTAGCTTTTCCCCTAAACCGTTTTCCTGACAGCGAGCTGTGTAGTTAGATGCTGTAGGTACATGCCACTGCTAATCAGTGTGCAAGTACAGATGCACCCTGTATACATTGTAGTGGTGTTTGGTTGTCTCTGATTGGTATGTTTGCCTTACTAGCAAGATCCCTAAGTGATGTGCACTGTGTGTGCCAGACCTAGTACTAAAGAAATGCGCAGAGAGGGAACACAGGTTTTCAGTGTAGGGCCTGTGCGCATTATGCTAAATTAGCATGTTGTCCTAACAAGTGCTACCACTTGTCAGGCCTTACTTTCCCTTTTGCATACACATGGGGCACTCCTCTAGGACGTCCTGGGTTACCTCTGGCCAGGGTGCATTGTTGGTAAAAGGCAGGACCTGTGCCAGTGTGGGTGCTAGGCCCTGACAGTGGAAAATACTCCATTTCATTTTCCCTGGTGAAAGGCCATCCTGCCCATAGGGCAGAATGGGGGCGACTGTGTGTAGTGTTGTAAGCCTAGTTTCCCAAGAATTGGAAATGGAACAGTGAAGTTTGGTATGTCTGAACTCAGAGCGTCATAACGCATCTTTTTGGGTAGATGGTTTTGTCGCTGTGTGTCCAGAAACCGCTGAATGGCTGAGTTTAAGCTTTAGACCTGTTTGTGTGTCTCATCAGAATATGAATTGCCTGCCTAGACCTGGGAGAGGTGAGAAAGGCTGAGGGAGCTCGTGCCCCAGGGCAGGGGTGGAGACGGCGCCAAGCTGCCCTGCACCTGGAGCGAGGAGAAGGAGAGGCTTTGCGAGGTGAAGGGGCCTGGTTCAGAGCCATAAAACAATAGACCCATCTTCCTCTGAGTGATTAAAGATCCAGGCCCCCAGTATCAAAGAGAGGACAATGAAACTGAAAGGGAGATACGCAAGACTGATTTACGGAGGGGTCGGCGACCATTGAGCACAAGAAAACTTCAAAGACTTTGGTTATGTTGATGATGTCGTCGGGAACGGTCTCGGTATCATCCAGAGAAGTGCTGGGAGCGCTTTGAAAACGCAGTGGACTGGTCGAGTCTCTGACGGCTATGACCGGTCCATGATAGGGAAGAAAACCTCTGCCTCAGGAAGAGTTGCTGAATAGGCTGCAGGAGACACTTGACCCTTGCTTCATGATCTGGGGCTTGTGGGCAGTTTGTAGCTCTTGACTGAGGAGCGACTGAAGGGGCGCTGCAGTTGGTCATGTCCTCCTTCCTGAGCCAGGACTTTGTTGTGTGCTGCATCCTGTACCCCAAGGGCCCGAGGTGAGCTGGCTCCCTATTTGGAAACACAGGTTCCAGGAAGTCTCAAGTGGCGTGCTGGTGGTACCGTGTTGTGGCAGACCTCCGAAGGGGTGCCTAAGGTGATCAAGGTCAAGACTATGACTTGCAGGGTGCGTGTCCTGGTGCGGCTACAGGGCGTTGGAGCACCTGTGGATTGTGGGCATCGTGGAAGAGAGCTGAGATACGGGACACCCAGGGGGTGCGTTTCGCAGTGCAGTCCAGGCACTAGTGAAGAGTGCTGGGAGATTGTGGGCACTAAGAAGGAGTGAGTCTCCAACACGTGGGTCAGCGAGTGGTGGTGCAGTCAGGGCGTTAGCGGAGAGTGCCTGGTACCTTGTGTGCACCAGAAGGAGCGGTGAGACTCAGAGGCGCAGTGTGCGTATTGTGGTGCGACCCAGGCGTTAGTGGAGAGCGCCAGAAGACCGTGCGCATCAGGAGACGGAGGGAGTTACTACGCACCTGGGGTGCATGTCGAAGGTGCCACCGGAGGGACTGGTGAGGAGTACCGGGGAGCAGTGAGCACCAGGGAGCAAAGAAGTCCTAAAAGTGCTGGAGAGGAGGGGCAAGTGATCGGGCCCTCGAAGGCAACGTGAGGTAGCACCAGCGTCGTGTGCAAGGAGTTTGTGCTGAACGTTGGTGGCCCGGACAGGCAGCCCAGCAGGAGCTGAACTACCGGTCCAAGCTTGCCTTGCCCGTGGTGACAAGGTTTTGGGGTGAGGCCAAGGTGCTGCGGCAGGAGAGGAGAGTGCGGTCGTGCCCCCTCAGGTAAAGTGTATAATCACCCGGAGGCGGGGTGCAGGCCCAGAGGGACACTCTCTCAGCCTCCTGCTGCGGGCAGCTGTGTGCGCCTGTAGCTGCGGCCCAGATCTTGGTCCGTGCTGGTCCCGGACGGGGCAGTACAGGGGCCAGGGCCCAGACTGGAACTTGGGTGTCATCGTTGATCCGTGTTTTGGGGCAACCGGTCACGCAACTTCTAAAAACAGTTGTATAACACTTTGCATATTTGCTGCTAACTATCTATCGGACTATTGGACAACGTCTGACACTAGAGGTGCTTAACGAAGTCAGGGGTTAGTGTGCTACGCACTACTTTATCTTTCTCTTGCAGGATACAGGATCATTGCATAGCGCACTTCATTGGTTGTTTACTGCACTGTACTGAATTGCACTGTGACGCATGACCTTATTTCTTCCTTGCACAGGGCATGCTGGTGGTGATAGGCATTGCATTGTTTTCCGATCGCACTGTACCTAATTGCAGCGTGACGCATTGCTGTATTCCTTCCTTGACAGGGCATGCAACCGAGTTGCATTATCTTGTGTTGACTCAGTACATGATCTTGATGCTATGCATTGCATTGTTTCACTGTGGCACTGTACAGGAACCCGTCGTTAAGTAGTGCAGTATTCCTTGTATTTTGCAACATTTATGTTTATAAGAATCTAGTGATACGACATATCTAACCTGTTGAGAATGGTTAAAAGTCAGCGTAACTGTCGGTTAGAAGTGGTAGTTGAGGATTAGGACCCCCAACCCACCGGAAACATTATTACCCAGTGTATATATGTGGGAGTTGTATCGTGTGGTCATTTCGTATATCTTTTCATATAAAGTATACTCGTTTTATACAAACTCGTGTGGAGTCCATTTGTGGTGACATGATTGGAATTGCTGTGGGCTTGGTTGCACATGCTGAACTCTCAAGCCTTGGAGATAAGCCTGGCTGCTCGTGTCAAGCTACTAAGCGGGTGACCAGGGCTGTCTCGGACGGTGTCCTTTCTTGACCTAACGTGTGAGCGGGAGGGTTTTGGAGACAACAACGGTGCGCGCAGAAACGCCGGCTTCTAACATGTTTTTTATGGGCATTCCGTGCTTCCTCTACTGCCAGTAGATTTCCGTGTGTTGAATTTAGTTTAAACAGGTGGGACTTTTTTGTTAGGTGCTTCAGTGTGAAGTTAATGCCTCATTCCGACAGAGATTTGTTAATGTCGCTTGGGAATTGTTGAAATCGTTTTGAAAGTTCTATGTGCACTGGAGAAGTACTCTCAGCTCTCTGGTCATCAGATCCCATTTTGTTAGGAGAAGATTCCTTGGATGATCCTGTAATCAGAGGTTCACATTGTTGAGCCTTTTAGCCACCTGGGGGAAGTAAAAAGGTTGCCAGTTTAATAGCTTTACCACGTTCATTAATTCATCCTCTTTAGAGTGGCCTGGTTCCTGGCCTGTATCTGCTATCTGATGGTTCAAATTGAGATTTATTACCAGGGATTGTGATCACTTTCTGTGCGATTTACGATGGCAAAGCTTTGAAGTTTATTAATTAAGCCACTTGATGTGATGATGTAAACGATTGTAGAGATTTCTTAAACAAGGGACAGGCGTCGGTCGGAATCTGGTCTGCCGATTTTAGACCGTATATGGTGAGTAGATTGTTGATTGTCTTGATGGTCAAACACAGCAAGCCACTGAACCTAGCTATATAAAATAGAATTCTGTGATCTGCATGGTACATGTTCTTTGCAGAAGGCATATTAACCCATTAATTTATGAGTCAAAGCTTTCCAAGATATCTCTCCAGCAGGTACATTAATCACCAGTTATCTTGACATTTTTATTGCTGTCTGAAAATTGTTGAACACACAAGGAACTCTACAGCCGGCTCTCTTAAACTCATAACACATTTCAAAACACAGAACCCCTTTAAATCGGTGCCCTGTGTGGTGGCACTGGTCACACTGCCCTAAATCCAGCTCTGATTACACATATAATATTAGTGCGGTTGACAATATTTTCAATGTTACTTATTGCTCAAATACTATTAGTAATACCACAAAGTTTGCAATATTACTTGGATTACCAATATGTATAGTATAACTTCTAATACAATACATACTATGACTATCACTGATAATGCTGCTAATAGTTTTTGCTTGAATTACACTTTTATTATTACTGTTAGTAACATTTAAATCAGTACTGTTACTAATGTTGTAGTTAGCAGTCACACCAGTAATGGAGGCGCAAGGTCCGAGGCAGCACTGAAGCAATAATTCTAATTCTTTAGATTAATAAGGCAAAAATGTAAACTGCATTGCTATTGCAATAATGGTGCACTGTCCATAGGTGTAATATTACAATAATGGACACCCTAGTATTGCCTCCTTCAGCTACAAGAGAAGAACATACATGAAAATATAGGGCCCAATTTACAAAGGCAAACACAAAGTGTCAAAGATGATATGTGCTATCGATAAGTTTCAAATTGCTCACTGTCTCATTTGCAAATTAAAGAAATCACTCATTGGGAGTCCAGGGTGTATGCAAGAATCTATACTTCAAGCAATTCCATTACAAATATTAAAAATAACAAACTTCTTCCTTAAAATGTTTTGCCGCAATTCAAATAGATGCACAAACAACAATTGATGGATAGAATGCAAAACAATGTCATACATTCACCCCAGTACAGAGATCTGGGCCTAAATCCATAGTTTCTTTGCTCACCATGCCATTCCAGTTTGGACCCAGCCATATGCAAATCAGTCTTGACCCTGCACCCAATGGGAACAGGGAACAGTCCAGTCCGAACTGCCAGGCCAGGTCCTCCCTGGACACAAGCATCTTAGGTTCGGTTTCGGGCTTTCAGACCTCATCAGCCAGGGTAGCTTGACTCCAGTGGAATAGATAGCATTGGACCCACGTCTGGGCATACACGTCCCACTCGGGGTGACAAATGCAAAAACAATAATTAATGGATAGAATGCAGAACAATGTCGTACATTCACCCCAGTACAGAGATCTGGGACTAAATCCATCGGGTTTCAGCCCTCATTAGCCAGGATAGTTTTACTCCAGTGGCATGAAGAGCACAGGACCCACATCTGGGCATACCCATCGTATGCCCTAAAACCGTTCTCAGGATGCTTGTTTCCTGTCCCGGGAGGACCTGGTTTGGCAGTTCGATCTGGACTTTTCCCATGAGGCACAGGGTCAAGACTGATTTGCATATGGCTGGGTCTAAACTGGGGTGGCATGGTGAGCAAAAGAACGATGGATTAAACCAAAATCTCTTGACTCAGGAAGAATGTATGATTTATTCAGCATTCCGTCCATCATTTGTTTGCATAGCCCTTTTCACCCTAAGTGGGATGGGTATGCCCAGATGTGGTTACCTTGCTCACTGTGCCACTGGAATCAAGCTAGCTTGGCTGACGAAGGGTAATACCCAGAAACTGGTACCAGGATGATTGTTTCTGGTCCAGGATGGACCTGGCTTGGCAGTTCGGTCTGGACTGTTCCCATGAGGCACAGGGTCAAGACTGATTTACATATGGCTGGGTCTAAACTGGGGTGGCATGGTGAGCGAAAGAACCATGGATTAAACCCAGATCTCTTAACTGGGGGTGAATGTATTATTTATTCAGCATTCCGTCCATCATTTGTTTGCATAGCGCAATTCAGATAAAAGCAACAAAAGTGAATAGAAGTTAGTCAACTTGTAAGATATTGAGGTTTTAATGTGGTTGCTGGGTTTTACCAGAAATATTGAGATGCTACCTTTGAACCGGCATTGGAATTTGGAGGGCACATCAAGTTTGAACAAGAGACACCAACAAACACATCAAGGCAAAACTTTGCTTGTTTTTGGGGCACCCACTAGCAAATCAGGTCCTCATAGCCACTAGAAACAATGGGATCCTCATATATAGTGACATTAAGATGTACATTTATTCTACCTTTTGTTTTAAACTAACTGCAGGAGGAAGAAATTCCTGGACCCTAAGCCTCATCTGAGAAAATGGCATAATTGGTTTGATCCCCTTAACTCAGCATCATGTTAGTCACTTCTAATGGTAAGCCTAAGGATTTTTGTAGTCCTCACCACATAGAAAGGCTGCTAGAGTCTTTACATAAATCAGCCATGGGTACCTCCCAAGTTGATCCTTCCCAAACAGCTGTTTTGCTTTCATCTGAACAACAAATGACTACCTCGTTGATGGAAGAGAGTGAAAGGATAACCACTGTAACACAACACTGGGCATCAATGGAGAGAAATAGAGAAAGGCACCATTAGGCCTCCAGAAACAAATCGAGATCACCTCTAAAAGAATACTGAATTGATAGTCTGCTACTTTAGGACTTCATTGAGTGATGTAGTAATATGTTATATGTTATGTTACATATATGGATTTGTATCGTGCACTGCTACTCAAGAGTGTCCTGGCGCGTCGGGGAAAACAGTGACCGAGCAGACTGGGGCGGCTACACCACTTGTTTAAAGAGATATGTTTTCAGACGTTTTTTAAAGGTGGTAAGTTCTTTTGTGTGTCTTAGCGTATCCGGCAGGGCATTCCAGGGGCCATGGAGAGTTTTATGTGCCAGGACCAGAGCTTTAAAGCGTCCTCGCTGAACAACCGGGAGCCAGTGAAGATCACTCAGTTGCTTGCGGACACTTAGTCTCCTCGGGATGTCAAAGAGGAGCCTGACCACCGCGTTCTGCGCAACCTGTAATTTCCCAAAGAGAGATAAAGGAGAGCCTATGTAAAGGGCATTAGCGTAGTCCAGGCGCGAGAGTATGAGCGCCCTGGCTACAGCCTCCTTTGTGACACGAGGAAGGAGGGGGAAGAACTTCCTGAGGGCTTTCCGGGTACCAAAGCAGGCTCCAGAGAGTCTCATGATCTGTTCGCGGAAGCTCAGATCGGCTCCGAACCAGATCCCCAGGTTCGTGGCTACTCCACAGTCCCCCTTGGTACAGGGAAATCCCTTGGGCCAAAGGGATTCCCTGAATACCATCGGAAATTGACCATAAAGGAGCACTTCTGAATATTGGGACTACAATGTGATTTAGATACCCAGTCTTCTGTCTCATGACTTAGGAATAGTGACAGAATCTGGGATGGGATTGAATTTAGATTTGTTCATAGGATTTGACTATATCATTGGTTTTGTAAACATCTGACCTATCTACAGAAGTGTTAAACCTGTCATACTTAGGGTGCTCTTTCCCCAGACATTTTGCCTTTTACCTCCAGTTTTTGCAGAATTATTTTGTTGGCCTTAGGACTCTGAGCACTTTATTACGGCTAATCAGTGCTAAATATGCCTGAATCTCCCCCAAATATGGTGACATTGGTGTATTTTTAAATAACACTAGATACCAGAGGGTCTCAAAAGAAAGCGCCCAGGAGTATAAAGAAGTAACCCACATCACCCGCACCGCTAAATCAATGCAACACAGGAGATTCTCAAAGAATGAGGAAATAACCCATCAGTCACCATTCGGATCCGCCCTTCATCATTTGGGATTTTATCCGAACCACCCGTCTGAGAAAATCAGTGCCACACTCAGAGGTCAACCCGGTGGTTAGGGGGTCCCTCAGAGGGTATGAACACTAACAGTGTGGTCTACCACTCGATGATAATGAGTGGACAAATACATGGGACTGGGGTGTGCAGTGCAAAGAAAAATGAGTGAGAAAAGGAAACCAAGAAAAAAGAGTGTATTAAAATTGGTTTAGAATAGGCACAAGATAATGTTTATTCTGTGCGTGCCTTCAGCACCAAGATTAAAATTATGTGCGACCTAAAGCAGTCTGGTTATGTAGACTGCCTGAGGTTTGGGATGGTCAACATGTTTCTGCAATATAGGGACTGCTACGTCCTTGCATTCATCAGGACCAAAACTGAACAATTTTAGCTACTGCACAACGTGAAAATAATAATAAGTGAAGTGAAAAAGAGTAACACAAGGAAATGTAAAACAGGTGCTGACAGTCACCCGAATATTCCGCGTGCCCTTACGATCAGTATCGATCACTGTGGAAAGAGAAAGGGGATAAGGGGTATGGGTATAACTATCAATAACTCATGGGCTATGAATTAAGTCCATAGTCTATGGATCAATCCAGAAGTCACACTACAGAAGTTGATCTAAGCGCTCTTGATAATAGGGCCAGTTGTTATACATTTGGGAAGAGATTTCATTTGCCCAAAAAATCGTGTAGTCCTTACCTTGATCTGTAAGGTAGACTGGCCTCACCCCACCTGGCAGCGGCTCAGGGGAAGATGAAGCACCGCTCTAAAAAACATGCAAGCCACATGTCAATTACAGTATGCACAAGACAAGCAGAACACTCCTCTCTGTCAGTAGCCGGTTTGCAAAATGGGACTTGCATCTCTCATTTATTCGTGCTCTTCCCTTAAATTACCGAAAAAGAACTCCCTTGCAGCCGGTTTGCAAATGGGACTTGCATCTCTCACATATTAGTGCTCTTCCCTTAAGTTACCGACAAAGAACTCCCTTGCAGACACGGAGCTCGTGCCAAAAAGTGACAGCTTGGCGGCAAACGAAGGGGCAACATGGCTCAAAGTGAGAGGGGCTCGCCTTACCTATCCGTCGGTACTCTGGGGCCGGCGTCCTGGCCGTCTGGGGAGGTACCGAACGGAAGGCGCGAGGCTAGTTATAACACGCATTGCAATTGGTCACGTAATCACGTGGGGCGCTTGGCCGCACGACGTGATTGGTTAAGATGAAAGAGAGAATGCTAAATGCGCGCTCATTGGCTGACCCGTCTAAGGCCAGTGAATGGTCACGGACAGAGTACGAGGAGAAAGTAAACAATAACAAAGCCGGTGGCATAACGAGCGACAATGAGGGGCAGCTACTGGACACATTAAAAACGCCCTAGAGAAAGTTAATCTGTAGGGTGTATTTTCCCATTGATGTCATCTGCACTGATGGTAGAATATGAAACCCTCGGTATATCTCTGATTAGTTAATGCATCATGAAGTCTAATTGACGTGACTTAGAATTTAAAATAACCAAAAAAGTATTGCGAGGGAGAGTATCACATACAGTGTATAATGAATGGGCCAATGGAGATGTAATTTGTAGGGCCAGTGTGTTGATCTCAGAAAGGGGGCAGAAAAAAGTATTCTGCTGCTCAGTTAATGCATTATAAAGTCCATTAGGAAGTGACTTAGGAAAATAAAGACAACCAAAAAAGTATTACGAGGAAGTGTATCACATACAATACAATATAATGTACGGGCCCCTGGAGATGTAGTTTGTAGGGCCAGTGTGTTGATCTCATGTTGTTATATCAATGACAAAAGAACCAGAAGTTACACGTGAAAGCATCGCCTGCAATGTAAACCATTGAAGGAACAGTTAAGGGGCCACTATGTTGATCTATGGATGAGGATACAAGTATGTATCCTATTGACCATGTTGTTATCTCAGTGGTAGTCAATCCAGAGCAAGAACAAAATGTGGTCAGAGGTATCAAAAAGAAGGCTATAATGTGGACCAAGGAATATCATCATTTAAACCCTCTTTATGTGTCTTGAGTTTTAGTACCCATTTCTGCTCTTTTTTCATTAGGTACTTAGCTACGTCTGATGTATGAGTCGGAATAAATGGTTGTTCCAAGACAGTCCACTGAAATTCCGTGGCTAGATGTTTTGCCTCCAAGAAATGTGCCGTCAATGTAGTCGCTTGTCTGGCACAGCGGATGGTACTCTTGTGTTCCGATATCCGTGTGCGGACCTTCCGTGTGGTCATGCCCACGTACTTAAGGCCGCAAGGGCAGGTAATTAGGTAGATCACATGATCGCTGTTGCATGTGGTGAATTTTAACTGCTTCCAGGGTCTTGAGGTGCTAATATTAATCTCCAATGATTTTGTAGTCTGGGCACACACCTGGCAATTGCCACAAGGATGATGTCCCTGAACAGGAGGGAGATTCCACAGTGAACCTATTGCTCTTGGAGGGTCTTCACGTGGTCTGGTGTGCACCAGTCTATCTCTAAGATTTGGGCCCCTCTTGAATGAAACCAAGGGGCGGGGAAGAGTTAAACGGCCAGAGTTGAGTATAGGCCAGTGTTTTTTGACCATACTTTGAATACTATTGGAAAGATTTCCAAAGGTATGCACAAAGGTGAGGCGATCCAATGTCGCCTTGAGGGGTCTAGGTTCCAGCAGAGCTTCACGATTGTTGTTCACTGCCCTTTTCATGGACCTTCGCACAAGTCGAGGGGGATATTTACGAGCAACTAGCTGTGTGCTCAATTCATCAGAATGTTTCTCAAAAGATGCTTTAGTTGAACAGTTCCTATGAACCCGTAGGAACTGGCTGAAGGGAAGGCTCTCCTTTAGTGCTTTCGTATGGTTACTGTCGAAAAGTAACAAAGAGTTCCTGGCAGTGGGCTTTATAAAGTTCCGTTTGCAGCCCTTCAGGTCTAGCAGTGATGAGAAGGTCAAGAAAAGCCAATTCATGTCGACCGATTTCGACAGTGAACTTGAGATGATTATCTCTGCTGTTAAGCCAACCCAGGAATTCCAGACAACTATCACTAGAGCCTCTCCACACAACAAAGACGTCACCGATATACCTTTTCCAGGTCTTGAGGTTATCGATGAAGGGATTCAGGTCATTCAGTACGTGATTTTGTTCGAATGAATGGACGTAAAGATTTGCTAAGCGGGTCCCGGGCCACAGGTCCAAGATGGCGGATTGACACCGCCAGCGGAGGAGCGCTGTATGGGTCCGGGCTAGTGATACTGCTGCTTATGCCGTGCCTTGTGACCACCTTCTTGGGATTACGGCTTTCCATTTAATGCTTTAACAAAACATGAGCTACCGCAAGCTATATCACAGGTTTTAGTGAATACACGGACTGCAAACGGGTGCCGAGAACACTGAATGCTGCCTACCCGAAGTGTGGAAGGTGAAGACGCGGCTGACTGACGGTTGACTGCGAGCCGCTTTCCGCATCTGGCCCCCGGAGCTACATCACACATCACACATTCGAGCAGGCGTATGCAGAGACACAACTGCTGGGATCAAGATAAACGTTCACGCTGGAAGCTGTGTTGTAATGCTGAATGCTGAATCTACGGCTGATTAAGAGCCGAGTACGGAGCTTGCTGCACTCCGCTCGATTACCGCGTCTGACCCCTGAGTCCACGAGGGGCTGGTCAGCGTTTTTTTCGGCAGTTTTCCTCTACGTTGAAGGAGAGAGAGTGCTCAGTGATGGCGCCAAAACCTCCAGTAAGGAGTACTCGGACTACAACAGGAACCGGGAAACAAACGTTAGCACCGCTCCTAACGACGCCTAATTCCAGCAAGTCAATTACTCTGGGGGGCCCTGCTAACAACCTATTGACCTCTACGCTGGATGTGAGCAAACAAATCTCTGGTAGGCAAGAGAAACCGGGGGTAATTGTGGGTGGTGCAAAAGCTGACACAGTGCTTTTAAATGTGAGTAATCAGTTAGAGATGCTTGAGTCTACGTGCAACAATGTTGCTGTAAATAATCAGGACACTGCTACAGTTTCCAGGATTGCTGCAGATTCCACTCTTAAGGCTAATACTGACTCTCCCGCTCTGATTAATCAAGACACTTGTTTAATAACTGATATCAGCTCAGCCCCCACCCAGCCTGACTCTCTCTGTGTGAAAAATGTGCCAATTAATCAAGTGCTGCCTATTAATATGCCTACTGATTTGAACGTGAATGTTGTTGAAACAGGAGCGCTAGGGGCTGAAGGCGGCGATAATGCTGATGGCAATGAAACAGATGAGGAGTATCTTGACCTTTACGAACATGGGGATAACTTGCCTTCAGGAATGATTAAAGATAAATCTACTAATTTCAAAAAACTTAGAGGCAAAACTAAGAATAAAGCCAAAAAGACTATTAGTAAATCTAAACCAAACACTATGAAAGCTATTGCAGAAAATAGCCCTATTAGACAATGGGTGCAAGCAAAGGGCGGTGTTAAATCAATGGCAATGAGATTATCAGGTAATAGTCCCTCTGACTTAGGCATGATAACTAACGATGTTAATGCCGCTGTAGCAATGATCGACGGGTCCGGGCCGATGGGCTCTAGTCAACGACCTAATGTAACATTAACTGCTGCTATTACGGAAGGACAGGAAATATCTGGTTACCATTGACTCAGTTATATTTTTTGTCCGATCTGACTTGAGTAAACTCACTCTGGAACGACGCTGGAAATTGAAACAATTTATTGACCCAATTAAGGAATTGGGTAACCAAGCTTTTTTGCAAGAACCAGCAAAACTGAAAGTATTTAGAAACGGTCGCTCTTACTTTTTTCTGGAAGAGAACGAGGTTGAAGCTGCTATTGCTAAGTGGAGATTGGAAAAATGAAATAGATATTGACTAATGCTATGCTTTTCCTACTGTCTTGCTCTGTTGTTCTCTGTTGTTAACATTCCAGGGGAAGAAGAAAAGAAAGGGGAAGGAGAAAGAGAAAGAGAAGGGAAAAGAAAAAAGGGAAAAAAGGGAAGGAAGAGAAAAAAAAAGGGAAAAAAGAAAAAAAAATTATTTTTTTTTTGGACTGATCTAACTAGATGACTAGCTGACTAGGTGGGAATTGATACATTAGTTATTGATGACTTTAAGCACGGTTTTTATTTTGACTATTTTTGAATACCCGGATCCTACAGGCGGCTAAATCCGCTAGTTGGCTGCCATTATAGCGGCAGCCAAATTCAAGGGGGGACCTGCAGGTAACTATGGGGTGGGGGGAGGCTGGGGTAGAGTGTGGGGTGGGCAAGGGGAAGAAATGTTTTGGGGTAAAAAATGCATCCAAGGGCACAAAAACTATAAAAAAAACTAAGAGGAATTATAGGGCTGTTATGATTTACTATAGAGGTCATAAAGATAGTGATTTATATTATTTGAAATGCATCAAATAAAATGCTTAACCTGGAACGTGTCAGGTTTAAATAATAAAATAAAGCGGCGTCTTGTATATGAGGAGCTTAAGATGTATAACCCTCAAATTCTGGTTCTTACTGAAACTCATATTGCTTATAAAGATAAACACTTGCTTAAACAGCTAGGATATGATGTTTTAGTTTGCACTGACTTTAATGCTTCAATTCGAGGGGTAGCGATTTTAAAACATAAAGGATTAAAATGTGAGATACTTAAAACATTAACTGATAAAGCCGGTAGATGGGCGATAGCACAGATTAAGCTAGAAAACCGAAAATATACAATATGTGGAGTTTATGCATCAAATCAAGATGAGCTTATAATTTTTGATCAGATTAATATGGAATTACTTGCTTGGGAGGGGGAATATATTGTGTTGGGTGATTTTAACTGTATAATGAACTATAAATTGGACATTACCAGGAAAAAATCTTTTCAGAGAATGAGGAAAACTAGAGCTGCAATTTTGGATTTAGCTACTATTCATCTCCTAAAAGATGTTTGGAGATGTTTAAATCCCAAAATAGCTGGCTACACATTTTATTCTGCAGCGCATAAGGTTTGCTCACGCATAGATATGATATGGGCTTCAGATTTTATTCTTGGTAATTGTTCAATGGCTATATACCCAAGGGTAACCTCAGATCATAACCCGATCTCTTTAACATTTGAATTATCAACTGATGAGTTTTCCTCACGTCTTTTCTCATTTCCACGATACTTGTTTTCTGATATGGTGTTTGTTACGCAACTTAAAGAGCATATTAAAGAATTTATCGATATAAACATACAATCCAGCTTACCCTGGATAGTATGGGATTCTTGTAAAGCCAGTATACGGGGATTCACCCAACAATACATTTGGCGACAAAATAAAGAACTTCGAAATTTAAATGAGGGAAGGCTTATTGAAATTCGTGATATAGAACTTCAAATATCCGACGCTATCTCTAATGGGGTATTGAACTTAGATGCACTAAACTTTAAACTAATTGAGCTCAAAGTTGCATTGAAAGATCTTCTTAGAGGTAAGAGTATTAGCAAATTAAAGAAATACCAACTAGATCAGTATAAAAATGGTGATAAAATCGGTAAATTACTGGCATACAAAGTTGCTGAAGATCGATCTCAAAATATGGTTAAAGAAATTAAAGGGGATAACAATCAATTATTTTTTGACTCAAAATCAATATTACAACAATTTGCTTCCTTCTATAAAGTTTTATATACACCAGAAACTGCTATCTCAGATGATAGCATCAATAATTATATAAACTTAAACAAAGCTAAAAATTTAGAGCCGGAACAATCTGCTCAATTAGCCGCCGACATTACAGTGATTGAAATTAGGGATGCTATTAAGTCTTTAGCAATGGGTAAAGCAGTAGGGGAAGATCTTATTCCTCTGGATCTTTATAAACACTGTACTGAGGAACTGATACCATTATTTACTGATGTGATTTGTGCTATAGGTAAAGGGCAACAAGCACCCAGATCTTGGAATTTAACGCATATTATTTTCTTTTTAAAAAAAGGAAAAGTACCCCAAGAGAGAGGATCATATAGGCCAATTTCGCTTATCAATAGTGATGCTAAAATCTTTGCCAAAATATTGGCTACTAGGCTTGCGCCACTCATGTCCCAACTTGTTTCTCCCCAACAACATGGATTCATTCCTAAGCGAGATACGACTGCGCATATTAATATGGCCATATCTGCCTTTGATGCTGCACGGACTAAATCTGACCCACTCGGTATGATCTTATTAGATGCAGAAAAGGCATTTGACCGGGTGGGGTGGGGTTTCATTGTGGGCAGCTTTACAGGCATTTGGCATCAGTGGTCAATTTTTACGATGGATCTAATCGTTATACGATAATCCCATGGGTAAGATCTCTTATATGGGCAAATGCTCTACTTTGTTTCCAATTAAAAGGGGGACAAGACAGGGGTGCCCTTTATCACCCCTGCTTTTTGCTTTAGGGATGGAACCCTTTTTAATTGCACTTCAACGCCAGGCTTTAATTTGTCCTTTTTTTAATGGCTTAAATAAATTAGATATTACTGTGTACGCGGATGATGTTGCTGTTTTTTCCTCAGATGTGTCTCAAACCATGAAAGGTATTATAATAGAAGCAGGTATATATGGATCTGTTTCTGGCTATAGACTTAACACTACTAAAACTCAAGTTGTTATGAATTATCAATCACCTGCCCCTATTCCTGGAACGTGTTGTGCGGCAACCTATTTAGGCGTTAAAATCTCTTCTGATATTAACTCTATCATAGCATTAAACTACGAACCTTTATTAAAAGAGACCGCTATGCAATTTAAGAAATGGCATAAATTGCCAATTAGTATGATTGGCCGTATAAATGTAATTAAAATGAAAATTCTGCCTAAGTTCTTATATTTGTTTCGAGCAATTCCCTTACGGGTTAACAACTCTTATTTTCTTAGATTAGAGGGAATCATGAGCAGCTTTGTATGGGGATATAAAAAAGCCCGACGTGCCGTATCATCACTTAAACTCCCTTTTACTCAAGGGGGATTGGCGCTTCCCGACTTCAAACACTATTATTGGTCAGCGTTTCTGATTCGGATACGTAGCTTGACAGTCATTGATAAGTGTTTGTATTTTCACAGGTTCTTACTGGGGCCGGATGCTAATATGTTTCTTTACAGGCTGAATGACCCTAATTATTTTAAAAGGGTTAAATTTAAGACAATACGTGATACTGTTAGTATTTGGCGAACTATCATGGTCAAATGTAATACCTCTCTTCTCCATTATAAAACACCTTTATGGGGTAATCCTGGCTTTCCTTTAATTTTTCATGATCCAATCTGTCGATTACTCTTAGATTCTGGTATCAGATTCTTGGGAGATTTATATGACCATCAGGGATTTATGGCATTTGATAAAATGAAACACTGCTATAATTTATCTGAACTGGCAAGGTTTAAATGTTATCAGATTAAAGACTATCTGGTGAAGAAATTAGAACTTACTATGGTATTAGATTCCGAGATATGGGATTGTATTTATAGAGATGTAGACAAATCCATGATTAGCTTAGGATATAAGCTTTTTTCTGACTTCAGGATTAGCGATGTCATAAATTTAACAGAGAAATGGAATAGAAAACTGGCTTTGACGGTACCAACTGATCTAATTACTACATCTCTTAATAGCCTAAACCTATCTGTTCATTCTTCTAGTCTGAAACTGCAAATGTTTAAAACTATTTGTCAACTATACCATACTCCTGAGAGAATTCTTAAATGGACAATGAATAATAACTATTGTGATCGCACGAAATGCCCTAAATGTGACTTGAGTGGCGCTGATATTCTCCATATGTTTTTTTCTTGCCCACGTCTTAATGAGTATTGGGAGGGAATAATTAAGGTGATTGCTAATAGACTTGATCAACCCATGTCATTTTCATCTATTGATGTATTGGTGGGCTTTAGTGGGGGCAATAGCGCACTTAGAGATTTGTTGAATATTTTAATCACATGTGCTAGACTAACTATTGCGAGAGCCTGGATTCAAAAGAACCCACCAACAGTCTTGGAATGGTGGAGCCTAGTTAAAGAAACATATAATATGGAGACTGCTATTGCTGCTTCAAGGGGTCTACAGGCTAAACGAAAAATTGAAAGAATATGGGGCTTTCTAATGTCTCAATAACAGCATTTGTCACGTTTGTCTTTTTTTTTTTTTTAGAATCCCTTGTGTTTGCTCTTTTTGCTAAGAACTTATGATTGTATGACCTCTTTATTGGCTATTGGCCTATGTAATGTTTTATGCTTGCTTATTTCAGCTACTGAAAAGTGTCCCTTTTGTACTGCAAGTTGAAAAGTTTTATTTCTGGCTTATTTTGTGTGCCCATTGGATGCAAATAAAAAATCTTTAAAATAAAAAAAATAAAGATTTGCTAAGCTGGGGGCATAAACGCTCCCCATGCTGGTGCCCGATGTTTGCAAATAAACCTGTTCTTCGAATTGAAAAAATTTTTGTTTCATGGCCAAAGTGGCACAGGCCATTATAAATTGAACGGGAGTGATGCTGTTCAATTCCCTGGAGTCAAGTAGTTGGTGCACAACGTCCAGTGTCTCATCCTGCGGGATGGAAGTATAGAGTGCCACCACGTCCAAGGAGACTAGGAGGTCAGTATACATATCAAATTAGATGTCAGGTATAAGTCTTAACAAATCAGTGGTGTCTTTGAGATAGGTGGGCATCTCCTGCACCATCGGTCTTAAAAAGTGATCCACAAAGGTAGACAGGGGTTCCAGGGCTGATCCTATCCCAGAAATTATGGGGCGTCCTGGAGGCGGTCGGAGCTCTTTATGAACCTTTGGTAAGGTGTAGAAGTATGGCATCTTCGGGTGACATTGGTGTATACCTGACTGACATATTTAATTTACTAGTATGCCCTTGTAAAGTGGTATAACATATACCCAGAGCCTGTAAGTTAAATGCTACTAGTGGACCTGCAGCACTGATTGTGCAACACACATAGGTAGCCATTGAAACCTGTCCGAGACCTCCCATTGCAGTGCGTTTGTGTGCAGTTCACTACCACTTTCACTTGGCATTTAAAACTACTTGCCTAAGGCTTAAAATCTCCCCTTTTATTACATATTTTTTATCCCTAGGGCAGGCCCTAAGTAAGGGCAGGGTGCTATGTAAGTAAAAAGTAAGACATGCACTTTTATGTTTTGCAAGTCCTGGTAGTGACAAACAGCCTATTTTGTTTTTCACTACTGTGAGGCCTACCCCTGTAATAGGCCAGTATTGGGAATTCCTTAATAAACGTTTAAACTGTCATTCCTGATCAGAGAGGAGTCGCTTTTTCGTGTTTCATATTTTAGGAATGGTGATGATATATCGTCCTTGCTTGTGAAGTTGAATTTAACAATACTGTTTAAGAAAGTGCACTATTCTCTGCACCTACTGCTCTAGGTGCCTGGCACCCTGTCTCCAATACACGTCTGGGGTGGGTGGCCTTGTATGGTTATAGTAGTGGCCACCCAGATGCAAGTCATATTATCGAGTGACAAAGTACTGTGAGCCAAAAATATAATGTTCAGAATACTGATTACATTCTATGAAGTAAATATACAAGGTTAAGTTTTGACTTACTGCCATGTCTACATACCTTGTGGATATATAACACAGTGAAAGTAACCACTGTGTGGTAATAGTTAGGTCTGAGTTTCCAAAGGAAGAGCGTTTTTTTTTGTTGATAATATCTTTGTCACTGTTTGACAAATCTTCACAAAACTATTTTTAAAAAAATCATCCGCCTCAGCTCCATCCTGAACAGTGATTCATCAAGCAGGGACAGATAAAAAGGGGGGTTCCCACAAAGCATTTTCACTGTGCAATTCCTGAAATGAATTTTAGATACTCATACAGAAAAAACTTGCTAAACAGAATTACACAAGATTTGGCAGAAAGCTAGATCTTCACTCAGAATGCGTGCTTTTTGTAATTTGGTATAAATATGTTTGCCTTTGTGTTAAAAATTAAGGTTGAAAAAATAGAGATAACCAGAGTACACAGGACCTCTTGGAACTCGGCCGCTGAACTGAAAATTCAAACAAGACAGTGTTCCGGTTCGCCAAGAGGGTCTTTTACCCCATCGTCCATAGCTGTACTGCAGGACCAGTGCAATCCCACGGCACTGAGCGATCTGCTTGGCTAGCAAAAACTTTGAAACAAATGTTATAATGGGGAAAGATAGAGGCACCTTGACTCCCTGAACTTTCTGCCCTTTGTGGGTGTTCTCAGAGCGATCTAGCCTGAGGTCAAAATAAAAAGAAATTTCAGCCCTTCAGTCCCTTAGTACTCTTGCAGGACCCACCACTGAGGTCCAGTGTACTCCGGAGGAAGTACAGCCAGAGAACTGCAGGACTCAAATTTCTGTTTTTAAAAAACCTGGCTCTGCGCCAACCCCAACCCAAGCACATCCGTATGTTGCGAGGGCTTGGCCGCTCACGGGGGGTTGGACGCAGGGCCTGGCCATGTCATCAGTGATGTCATCAGTGATGTAATTGAACATGTCATAAGTTATGTATTATCTGAAGTCATCAGCAGTGCATATCAGGGCGGGGCATGCTATAGTTATCTCAATAAACTGTACATTGTGAATTTCAGTGTTTTTTTGTTTCAAGATGCTAGTTTTTATATTATTACAAGGCTTAATTTTAATGTTACTGTAACCTTTGATTTTTTTCGGTCTCTGATTTCAGTCTTTGGGTTTTTCAGTGTATAAATTAATACATATATGTCACTATCCAACAGAAAGGCCTTCTAATGTTTTACATAATTAAAATCTATTTTTAATTAAAAAACTAATAGTATTGAAAAACTAATTATAAAGTAAGTTAAATTAATTTACTCCCCACACTGTACACCTATAACAATAACACCCACACAAAATATATAAACAAATACCCAAATTAAATATACATTAATTAATTAATTAATATTAATGATCAACTCATTTTTAATTAATTAAACACAAAATACTTCCCACCCTTTATCCCTATAACCCCCACATCCCACACCTAAAATTAATTAAACAAATTCCATATTTAATTTTCAATTAATTAATTAATATTAATTAAAATCAAATTATTACATAATTACACATAAATTACTTCCCACCCATTACCCCATAAAACCCACAACACACACCTACACAATATCACACAATTACCATGATTAACTATCAATAATTAGTTAATATAAATTACCACCTAATTATTAATTAAGTAAATATATATTACTTCTCACCATTTACCCCTATAAACCCCACAACCCGCACCTAAAAAATATCCCACAGTTGCCATAATTAATTATCAATTAATTAGTTAATATAAATTAACAACTAATTATTAAGTAATTAAAAATAAATTACTTTCCACCCTTTATCCCTATAAACCCCACAACTTGCACCTAAAATAAAATACACAATTTCCAGAAATTAATTTTCAATCATTCAATTAATAAAAATTAACAACTAATTACTAATTGATCAAAAATAAATTACTTCCCACCCATTACCCCTGTAAACCCCACAACCTGCACCTAAAACATTACACAATTACCATAATTTATTAATTAATAACCAATTAATAATTAATTACAAATACATTACTTTCCACAATTAACACTATAAAATCTAAATCAAATAAATAAAAATGAATCATTCATTTATTATAATTAAATTACCTCCCACCCTATTCCTCTATAAACCCACAACCCCTAAGGAAAAAAACCAAAATGTTATTAAAATAAAATTCATAACTACTAAAAATATAACACATATATTAAAAAAAACATAAATAATACTTATACAAAAACATACATCACATATATTTAAAATATAAACTAAAATACATAACACTAATTAACAAATCGATATTTTAAACAACTACATTTCTGCAAACAATATTAATGACGTCTATATTTTTAAAAACTATATTTCTTACCTTAAATTTGATATTCTTGACCACGATATTCTTGCTGTGGATATGTCTGAATCACAATATTTACAACTCGATATTTGAGTAAGTCGACATTGCCAACTCGATATTCTGTCTCAACACCGCGTGACACATTGGCAGAGTCTTTGTGACGGGTCCAATCCACGCAGCAGCAGAGTTGCTTCAATTCTGCTTGGGGTTACGCTGCACAGCAGAGCAGTTGCATCATTTCCGCTGGGGCCACAGAGGCTAGCAAGAACCTTAAGCCCTATTCCAACTATACAGGAGTGGAATGGCACCACTTTGCAGAGTAGACTCACATATGGCAGAGTCAATCTGCAGGTGCAAGGTTGTTGGAAGCCTGTTATGTCATTTGGGCTTCAGATCTGGAGTCCAGCCAACTAACTATTAGAGTCACTTTGGTTTCTGGGTTCTATAGTTGCAGGTCCAGTCCTTCTCACCCAGGCCAGAGGGCAGCAGGTCAGTACAGAAAATAAATTGTTCCTTCAGAGCAGCAGTCCAGTACATTGACAGCCCCTTCAGCAGCACAGCAGCCCATTATCCTGGCATTTATCCACAGGTCCAGAAGTGTATGGAAGAGTTGGTGTCTGTGGTCCTACTTTTATACACAGTTGTTCCTTTGAAGTGGGAGACAACTTCTAGAGGAATGCCTTTGAAGTGCCCAACTGCACTTTCCTTCTGGTCCTGGCTCCAGACTAACTACATGATGTTTGTATCCCTTTGTGTGGAGACAGGAAACAGCCTATTCAAGTGTAAGTGAGGCTGAGTCTAGCTCCTCCCTCCCATCTTTTCAGTTTTGACCCATCCAGTCAAACGTCAGCTCCCCATTTGTGTGTGGCTGTCCAAGAGGAATACACAAAGCACAAAAAGCACCCACACCAGTCATGTAATCCAGAGACAGGCAGGAGGCACCAAATGGCAAAGGCAAGACAATTCCAACTTTCTCAAAGTAGTATTTTCAATACTGCAACCTTAAATCCAACGTCATCATAAGTTAGGGTTTGGGGTTACAGTTACAGAGACACCAAACATGATGGGGCACTGGTTCTCATTTGAAAATTACACTTGTAATAAGGTAACTACAACCTTATCCAATGAGGAAGGTAGGCCTTGCAGTAATAAAAAAAACAATTAAGAGTTTTTACTACCAGGGCATGTAAAACCTAAAAGTACATGTCCTATGTTTTGATACATTGCACCCAGCCCTCTGGGCTGTTCAGGACCTACTCTCGGAGTAACTTAAATGTATTAAAAAGGTCGGCTTGGGGCTGGCAAATGGTTTTCTGTACCAGGTCCAAACGGTATTTTAAGACTGCACAGACACGCTTGTCTTGGGTGCTATTTAAGTGGATGGCACAATCATTGCATATATCCACTAGCAGCATTTACAGGCCCTGGGCACAGAAAGTGTCACTGTACTAGACATTCAGGGCCAGATTACTTATCCTCCAGGATCTCCTACTATAATCCTGTGAGAGCCTTGTGTTCCACCAATAGCAATATGGCTGATTTCCAAGGGTTTGTTTTGCTAAAGTGGGCAGACATTCTTCATCCCTCCTGGGCTCGGTGAACTGGAACAATCTTCCTTTGGAACTGCGTTAGACAGACGATGAAGGATTATTTAGAAAAAAGCTCAAGATACGGCTTTTTACTCAGTAGTCCATTTCTATTCCATTTCTTTCATTTACTTCACTGCACCGCGCTGAGACACTCTTTTGAGTAACCATGCACTCAATAAATCCCAATACATCAACATCGACTTATAATAAGTAAAGTAAATATGCCAATTGGATACAATCTAACATGTTTCAAGGAGTGCACACAAGCGCATTAGCACTGGCTTGTATTGGTAACGTGTGCAGAGTTCTAAGTCCAGCAAAAACAAGAGTTCTGAAGACAAAAAGTTTAGGGTAGACAACTCCAAGAATCCCGGGTCAAATAGAATCCAAAACATTTCAAAGTCCCAGGTTAGAGGAAAAATTAGGAGGAGTACATGTAGACACCAGCCAAGGGTCCAGGACCTTGGCGAAATCACTTTGGGGATCAAGAGTCACCCCAACAGCAGGGTCTAAAGCAGGTCCAGTTGGAACTGGGCAGCTGGGTAGTTGCATAAAGAGCTTATTGTAGCTTGTTGAGTCTCTGTAACTTGAATAGGAGGTCAGCCTTATGACCCTTGGAGTCCACTTCTTTGTTCTGACTAGATGAAGAAGAGCAGATCCAGATCTTAGGAGTCTTCTCCGGTCACACATAGATGGTTCAATCCTCTTCCAAAGGTCCAGAAAGTGTCTAAAGAGGATCCTTGCAGTGACACTTATATGCCTAGCACTATTGGTCACACCCTAACCAATGGGGTTAAAGTTCCCAAGGTAACCCTTCCAACCTGCAGCAATTTCTGTCTGTCCTACTACAAACAAACCCATAGTGTTCCACTCCACCTAACACCAAGATGACAGAACCTTTCTACCTCTGTGCAGCTATCCTGTGCCAACCACAAAGTTGTGGAATGGGAAATGGTCAAAACCTCCTCTGTATTCACCGTAAACCAGTTCTGGGAGCAGCTCCTCTACCACTGGGGTTGGAGCTTGCCTGGCTAGTGGGACAAAAAGGGGCCCTGTCCAGGAGGCAACAACCATTTGTCTGTGACAGGGTAGTCTCCTTTGAAATTAATTAGATTCCAGGGCCAGTGGCAGATGGTGGCATTTGAAAGTGCTGAGGCGTAACATTATTGTCGAACTGAACTGCGGCATGCAAGGGTAGGGAGCGTGCTCGAACAACCTACAGGGGGTTTGGGGAGGTTCTCCCCCAAGAACATTTTGAAAAAAGAGTGGACAAACTGCATTTTCAAACAAATTTGAGGAAGCAGGAAGGTTAATAAAGCAAATAGTGCTGGGCATAAACTGCCCTCACAGTCTTATCTACAAGTTCCTCATCTCAACACCAGAGTACCGTGTGATTAGCACAACTCCTCTACAACAACAGGCTCTACCTCACCCGGTAAAGATATGTTTTTTTTCAGCTGCTTTAAAAAGTAGTAGCCAGGCTAATAAAGCTCCCTTGGTGCTCAATTATTATACTGCAAACCTGACAGCACACACGCTAGTCAATGAAACATTTTGCACAATCCATAAATTAATGTATTCCGATCCACAGTCACACATGCTCTCAGCAGCATAAACACGTACCAATACCTCTCACCTGTACAGATATAATAAACCGATAACACATTTTATATCTATCCACATAACACCAGTCAACTAATGGAGGAAACTAACCACATTATTTCCATACGTAACCCTTTAAATCAGCATATTAGTCGTCACCACTCTCATAGTTCTGAGGTAATATGAATTTTTATGGTCAATTGTGTCCCCTAACGTAGACCCCAACGGCTCCATGTATGTGCTTCCAGTACATGTATGTTCCCTCCACAACCAGCTATGAAGACGCAAATACATTTGCGTCCAACGTTAACATGTCCTCTTTCAGATGCACCGTGAATGGATCGATAATTCAGTTCCTAAGTATGCCTTGCCACCGTCTTTACATGTTGCACCTTCACGTTTTCCTGGCTCTGGCGAGCTAGGCCCTGATTCCTGCCATCGAGTCCTTTCTGCCTTCTGCCTCTGAAAGCTGCAGCCTGCCGCTTCCATGACCCTTGCCTTACTCCCTGTGCGGCGAGCGGTGCCCGGCTCGGCCTGCTTGCCTGCCAAGACTGTATTTTGCCTTCAAGTTATCTGCTCCGCTCCTCGAAAATACATTCCTGTCTAGTGATTTAGGAAAACATCTTCCCAGCTGCAGAGCAAAGGGCCCGGCCTTTCTGTCTCCATGCAAGTAATTCATTGCTCCTGTTACCATGGTAGGCCCATGGCCCCTCGCCCTACACGCAGACACGTAGGCACATATACACGCATTAGCAGTCAGTATAGAATAGCCTCTGCCCGAGAGACCTTTCCTTCTAGATAATACAGTTCCTCAAACACAAGATATTAGATATGATTTGGGTTTAGGTTGTTCTGACATGCCAGACTTCTGTCTCCACGTATAGTGCTAAATGTCAAGTCCCCTTCACCCTCCAGTTCCACGTCATTCACACGTCATGCTGCTGCGCGCGCATCTCTGCCATATATTTCTGCTGACACTGCAGGATTCTTCTATGGATCCACCCACCTGTGACACTTTCATGTGACGTTGTCTAGCACACACCTCCGTGTACGCCCTCGTGCACGCCTTCTGTTACGTACATGTGTTCTTATCTCTTTTCTCTCAGCTGTTACGCCTTCTGTATCCATCACCATTATGTGCATTTACTATATATATTGTATTCTGTTAATAAAGCATTGTCTATCCCTTCCTGAACCTTCGTGGTGATGGAACACGATACCTGGTTCGAACCAATTCCATTTTATGGAATAAAACCCTTATAAACTCAGATGCCACGGACTCTGCCTCTCATTTTCGATTGAGTTATTTTATTGAACTTTACCGCATAGAAATTCCGTATAGGTAATTTTTATTTACCACATAATTGGCGCCCGAATAGGGACCCCTCCCCCACTTTACGCGCCGGCGGTGCGTTGCAGGCCTGGTCCCCTGCCACAGCCGTGACGGACAACTACGCGTACCCGCAGGATTTCCTGTATCTCCCTCAGGCCAACGGAGGTGACTGAGGCTGCGATCGACACCCAGACGAGGCGGTGAGGAGTGCGGAGGATCCCGACCAGAGCCCAGCCGAGAGAGCAAGGTCCGAGGTGTTCAGAGGCCCACCAGTTCCGAAGTTCCGAAGTTCCGAAGTACCTACGTCACGAGTCGAGTCGAGTCCAGTCCGGTCCAGTCCAGTGTCGAGTTTTCCGAGGCCTTCCGTTCCGTGCTTCCCGGTGAGTACCGTTGCTGGGGACGCATCTAGACGGGTGCATTAATTTGTGTCCGGTCAAGACGGGTTTGGGTACACAGACCCGGTCTGCACTGTTTAGCAGTGTATCTGTACTGTTTAGCAGTATATCAAGTATTCAGCTATCAAGTTATTGTTTAAGTCTGAAATGTTTTAATGTGCTTTTAATGTCGTGGTATGAGTGATTGTCTGATTTTCATTACTGTGTTTATTGTATTAGTTGTGTCGAAGTCCGAGTAAGTATCAAGTATCAAGTATCACGGCTCAAAATGCCGCTGTTTTCTAAACTGAAACAGATAGGAACTAGAAAAGGGATACTCGAGGAAGCTGTTCCCATCCCACCCAGGGACACTACCGGATATTTTATGTACCACAAGCACGGCTTAGACGCTGTATTATATCTCGACTTGTGGGTGGATTACACCAAGGATTTAGCAGAAAATCAGAGGTGACCCGTTACAGGGACATGGGATGCCGAGTGCATCATGAGAGTAGAAGAAGCTTTATGGAAAAAGAAAGCCAGACAGTCACAGAAAGATGCCATTGAACTATGGCGTAAAGAATCACACAGACGGACAGAGAAAGCACTCAGAAAAGCAGAGAAAAGTAGAGAGGATTCTGAAAAAGCCAAGGAAAAAGAACTACTAGAAGAAGGGGAACGAGTTAGAATGGAACAACACGACAGAAAAAGTATCGCACTTATGACAGGATTGTATCCAGTCCTGGCCGAGGGCCTGCCTAAGGCGACCCCGGAAACACCGAAAAATCTGCCCCCTCCATTGGTTCCGACTAAATTACGTCACAAGACCGCAGCAGACATTTTTATTTCATCCTACTTGGATGATGTAGCTCCCGCATATGCTAGTATGCCTGCCCGTGTGCCACCTGCCGACGGTAACCCGCCCCCTGATCCTCAGCCCCCAGGTCCGCAACAGCTAACCCCTCCCGGTCTGCTTCCTCCACCCTTACCTGCACCCCCTATTAATCCGCATAATCCTTTTGGGCCTGGCGCGGTTCAGGCCCCAACTCAGTTACAGCAGGTACCGACCCTACAGCCAGTTTATGGTCAAGCCTCCGCTTCAGGAGGTGCTACCGGAGGTTATCAAACACCCCCACCGTTACACCGAGTGGTAATGAGAGATTTAGCAAAGGCTCAGACACCTAAGGGTGCACCGGCAGAACAGCTTAGAAGAGAACTTACAGATTGTAGATATGACACGGCGCCCGGTACAACAGGACCCATGTTGCTAGCGTCCCTACGTTTGCGACGTGTTACAGATTATCTGATGTTACTACCAGGAATGCCAGAACATCTAGACAAATTGTATTATTTTATTAGAACAGGAGAAGGGATGGAGTGTGTTGCCGAAGCCATGTCACGTCAGAAAGTAGAGAATAAAGGTTTAATAATGCGATTTATGGTTAATTGTTTAATAAGAGAACAAGATCAGGCAGGTTTTCCGCAAAATGAAATGGATAGACTGAATAGATGGAGCCAGAATATCGCGGATGGTAAACATGAGAAGGAGAACAGTGTACATATTATGGTTAGAAAGATCCGTAAAGAAATAATAGACATACATGCCCGATGAGCCCCTGAAGAACATCTTGAATCAGACGGTCCGACTTCCTCGCAGGAGGAGGATAATACAGAGGATCTAGCAGAAACTTCGCATCAGTCAGGCAAACAGATGATAGGATATGTAGGCAGAGGGAAATTCCCTAGACCGCATCCTTTTGATAGGCCCTTCGACAGACCCATTCGTAAACAAGAAACGTGTGAAAAGCAGAAACATTACCTCTGTCCAATACCAGAAACATTCCACTCTGCTATGTCAAATCTGAAGACTCCTGAACATCTATTTCAGGCTACCGATAAAGTACTTCAAGAACGAATGGGGTACCATGTACTCAATTCCATGGATGAACAAGAGTTAGCCAGGTCAGCAGTACAATGGGCTGACAATTCTGATAAATATAATGATGACGTAGTAGCACAAACATTTTTGAATCTTTCCCCAGACGAACAGCGACTAGCTGGTATGTACATGATACAGCATCTCCTTATTCTGTATAAAACCCAACATTCTGATCCAGGTCCCCTATCTGATGTATTAATAGAGTTACTCATGAATAAATGGAGAGGCCTGGGTACCGATTTAATTAAAGTAATTCTAGAACATCGACACAAATATAGTGCCTTCCTGAATCCACAGTTTGTTTCAGCCCCACCCCCAGAAAGAAAAATGTTTTACATAGACAGACAAAATCCCTTGCGAGAAGTACATCCAGTCAGGAATGATGATAACACTCTTACACGTGTGTATGTATACACGCCCATAACTAAAATGGAATTGTTAGAAATGAAGAAAATAGTGCCCAGTCATGATAAAGACCCTGCAGGTTTTCACCGTGAAATAAAAGACATGTTACTCATGGGTGATTATACCTATCCCGACATTATGAAGATATTGAAAGTACTATTGCCTGCCGGTATTTACGAGAAACTCAAAGAAAAAGAATGGGAGGTGGGAGAAACAAAGATTGATTGGGCTGCATTAGAAACTGAAGAAGCGACCCGAACACCAGGTTTAGGTCTTGGGGACAAAACTAAAGCATTACCAGGATTGTTAGTACAAGTATTGCCAAGGTTATTAGCAACTAAAAAGGAGGATTGGGATGCAATCTCAGCCTGCAAACAGAAACCCGATGAAGACACTAGTGATTTTTATTCCCGATTTGAGAAATGTTTTATTATAAACAGTGGCCTGAAAGCAAGTAGCGAGTCATACCCACACCTTTTTGTATCCAAACTAGTCGAAAATTCTCTGCCCCAAGTTAAGAATCATGTACTGAAAGTCGAGAGCACATGGCAAGCAAATACGCCTTCGCAAATGTTACAAATGTTGCAGTACCACCAGAACAGAATTAGAGAAGAACATGATCACGAACAAAGACGTATGAAAGACACGAAAATGAAAATGCTAGTTGCTCAGTCAGTTCCATCTGACGGTCAGAAAAAGGGTATGACACAGTCCAATAATTCGGCAGCTCCTGTTAAAGGGACATGCAACTATTGTAAACAGCCAGGTCACTATGTAAACGATTGTGCAGTTTTGAAACATAATATATCCACAGGTAAAACTAAAGAAAGACCGCGTCAACCTAGACAGGACCAGGTCCAACAACACGTACCACCGAATGTACAGCCTATGCATGCTCCACAACAGACAGTACAGACCGTAGCGGTACCACAGACACAACTGATTGCCGCAACACAACATGCAACTCAACAGATGTACCAGTATGCACAAACTGATTATCCCGATTACCAGCGATACACATGAAACAGCCTACAGAGGGAGGTTGGCTTGCCTCTTATTGAGGTTCCTGTAGATCAAGAGGGTCCTTACGTACACAGTCAGGTATTAGGGAAAGATAGAAAGTTTTTGATTGATACAGGGGCAAGCAGGACGACAATAAGTCACGACGAGGTTCCAGGGGCACCCCTCTCAGGCTCACAGAATGTTTCCCTTGGATTTTCAGGCAAACCTATTGTAAATGAAGTATCGAAACCAGTACCCCTTTTAGTTGGTCCGTTGTCTCGCACTACAGATTTATTGCTCACGAAATCATGTCCAGAAAACTTATTAGGTATAAAAACACTGAAAGCTCTAGGAGCTGTAATTTGCTGTTCTCCGGAAGGAGTAAGATTATTCTTGCGTGACTTTAAGGGTCACTATGTGTTGAGAGATATGGATCCCAGGTTACAGAATGTTCCTGCACATTTATGGGCACAAGGCCCCACTGATGTAGGTTGTATGCACATCACACCATACCGTGTCACACTCAAGCCAGGAGTAGTATTACCACGAATCCGACAATACAAGTTACCCCCAGATGCTGTAGTGGCTTTACTGAAAATAATTGACGAGCTCATTGCACAAGAAGTGGTTGTAGAAACTGACTCGAATCTATGTAATTCTCCTATCATTCCAATTCTTAAACGTACTGATCCAAATGCACCTCCAGTTTATCGATTAGTGATCGATCTACGAGAACTGAATAAATGCATTGTACCACAATATCCCGTGGTCCCAGACATTTCGTCTCTATTGACTGCCATTGATTCCGAAGCAACGTTCTTTACTGTAATTGATCTGAAGAACGCCTTCTTTAGTGTCCCCATTGATCCGGAAAGCCAATATCTCTTCGGATTCTGTTTAAATGGCCGAAGCTTCAAATTTGCACGCGCACCTCAAGGATTCACAGAAAGCCCCAGCATCTATAGCCAAGCACTGAAAAGACAACTCAACAGTATTCACATGCCTGACAACACTGCCCTACTTCAGTATGTCGATGATCTACTGATCACCGCCCGAAGTGAACAAGAATGTGAACAAGCATCACTGACAGTTTTGCATTTCTTGGCTGACAAGGGACACAAGGTGTCTCCTTCGAAGCTGCAATTCTGTGTTCAGCAAGTGGTATACCTTGGGCACTTGCTGTCCAAAGGGGGGAGACAGCTAACACCTGACCGTATCCAGTTAATTGTAAACATGTCACAGCCCAAGACACAAAAGGAGGTACGAGCCTTTATAGGCCTCACTTCTTACTGTAGACAATGGATCCCCCAGTATGCATTTCTAGCCAAGCCACTCATACAGTTGACAACTCAGGAGGCAGCGACATCGACTGTCCTCCCTTGGACTCAGGAACATACACAAGCTTTTGACGACTTAAAGAAAGCCTTATGTCAAGCACCTGTTTTAGCGACACCATGTTACAACAAGCCTTTTACACTTTTTGTCACAGAACGTGAAGGTACTGCATTGTCAGTACTTACCCAGGATCAAGCAGGTTCACACAAACCGTGTGCTTATTTTTCTAGTACATTAGATCCAGTAGCCCAGGCTCTGCCTGCGTGCTTGAAATCTGTAGCAGCAACAGCTCTAGCGATCAGACAAAGTGATTCCATAGTGTTAGGACACCAATTGACAGTACAAGTTCCACATTCCGTGGAAGTCCTTTTAAACTGAACACAGACTCAGCACTTGACTATAGCACAACTGACAGGTTATGAATTGACATTGTTTCAGCCACACATAGATATCAGACGTTGCAATACATTGAACCCTGCTACACTGCTGCCATTAAATGAGACAGACCCTTTGGCTAATGATTGTATTGAAGTCATTACCATTACGACGAAACCCAGACAAGACTTGACAGATACTGCATTACCAGATCCAGACCTGACACTTTATGTGGATGGTTCATGTATGAGAACAAGTACAGGAGAGTTAGTGGCCGCCTACGCAGTCACGACCGAAACTGAAGTCATAGAAACGAATCGTATTGATACACTGTCAGCCCAAGCAGCAGAGCTCATCGCTCTGACTCAAGCTTGTATTCGAGCAAAGAACAAGAGAGTTGACATATACACCGATTCCCGTTATGCATTCGGAGTCGTACACGACTTCGGTGTACTCTGGCGAGAGAGAGGTTTCTTGACCTCTCACGGAGCCAAAATCCAGCACGGTCCCCTCATTCAAGCTCTGTTAGACGCAATACATTTGCCTACAGCCATATCCATCATGAAATGCAAAGCACATACGAAAGTTACAGATCCCATTTCACAGGGTAACGACCTGGCAGATCGAACAGCCAAACATACAGCTCAGACTCAGACTCACGCAACTGATCTGACAAAGACAATAGTCCAGACACCGACACATTGCATGACAGTTAGCGATCCCGCCCTAGATGTAATTGACATACAGACACATGCTACACCAGACGAAATCAAGAAATGGATTGAACTAGGAGGGATCCAGACAGAACAGGGATGGATGACGAAAGGGAAAGCCACATGGTTTCTCCCCGACTCTATGGTTCAGGTTATCATTAACACAGTACATAGTCCTGCACATTTAGGAGAAAAAGCCATGTTAGACAGTATTCAAAACCTCTGGTTCAATAAACATTTACGAGCAGCAGCAAAACAGAAAGTACGTACTTGCATGATCTGTTGTCAGTTCAACCCAGGTAAAGGCATTCCCGTAGAGCAAGGTGGTTTTCATCCTCCCGATCACCCTTTTGAAGTCCTCCAGATGGATTATATCCAGATGGAACGTTGTCGAGGATTCAAATATGTCCTCGTAGTTGTATGTGCACTCTCACGTTGGACAGAAGCATATCCAGTCCCAGATTACACTGCTCCGACCACTGCCAAGCAGCTGGTACGTGAATTTTTCCCCAGGTATGGTTTGCCCCGTATCGTGTACTCAGATAATGGACAGCCATTCTCATCCGAGCTCATGAAGCAGGTATCACTCCTGCTAGGTTATCAGTGGAAGTTCCACTGTGTCCGACATCCCGAGGCAGCAGGTCTCGTGGAACGTCATAACCAGACCCTGAAAATACGTCTTGCCAAGATCTGCAGAGAGAAAGGCGTTGACTGGATCGTAGCTTTACCAGTTGCACTCTTTTACATGAGAATGATAGCGCATTCAAGAACCGGGCTATCCCCGTATGAGGTGGTCTTTGGTAGGCCACCAAATATGTGGGGGACGCCTTTGCCGCGTAAAATTACAGATGTTGATTGTACTATGCTGACAGATTACCTTGCCTCCTTGATGTCTGCACTACAATCATGTCGTTCACAGGTGGCTGCAGCCTTTCCCGACAACACCGAGGTGAAGCCACACGAGATTGTTCCGGGGGACCTGGTGCTCGTGAGGAACTTTGACAGGAGGAGTCCGCTGGAGCCCCGTTGGCAGGCGCCGAAGCTCGTGTTATTAACAACAAGGACAGCAATAAAAGTGGAGGGCCGCAAGGGCTGGCTTCACTCGAGTCATGTTAAACGACATTATGGACTGCCTCCGAAACTAGACTCCCAGCCCTGCCCCCTTCCAGAGACTGATACAAAGCTCCCCCTGGTAGAGAAAACTCCTTCCCAGGAATTTTGCATGAAGTTGAGGTCTAGCAAGTCAGACAGTTTAATTGTTTAAGTCCTCCCCTAGGTGAATCGGTTAGACGAGTTTCTGACATGTACCCCCTAGACCCCAATAGAGAGAGAGATAGACAGAAACAGATCAAGAAACATGAATATTGTAAATCTCTCCGTAGTCACTGCATTGTGACATTATTGATTATGTTTTTTCTGAGTCTTATGATTATTGCTGCAAGTATACTGTTACACTTGTATTTTCCTATTTTCAAACGTGCACATTCTTTTTCAAATGACACTGCCGAGCATACTTTCAGTGAACTGCCCCCGCACGAGTTATCTTACCGACTTGCGCTGCGCAACAATACATTCATCAGCATGTTACACCATTCCCATCAGACCAGCAATGCTACCAATTGTTGGATATGTGGCCGACTCCCTCCCTATCAGAAATACAAGGGAGTTCTGCCCCTCTTTCCGTACCCGTTCACACACAATGGTTCCTGTGGTGCATGGTTTAGTCTAATGAATTCTTTAGATTCTGATTCCGTAGTTTACCAGGGCAATTGGGTATGGGGAAATCTGAACACAGTTCTGCATAAAGTATGTTTCCCTGACAAGGAGGGTCTTCCCCAAAGGACAGGAACTGATCTAGAAAACGAAGTATATGGATTAGGTAATTTTACACTTAACCTCATGATTCTGAATGTCCAGTCCGAAACCGAACCAGTCTTACCCGCAATGTCAGTATTACCAGTCAAAGGTGAATTATGTGTCAGAAAGAATGGTTCAGTACACCTGGGTCATAGTAAATGTACTACTGTGATCGAATTCAGTGATAAAGGCAAGTCTACATTTAAAGCTTCCCGTCATTCCTATTTCATTTGTGGTCATACAGCATATATACGCTTACCTCTAGATTGGGATTGTACTTGTTACATTGCATTCCTTCTGCCACCTGTTTTCCTAGCCCCTCCTGATTATCATAGGGACTCCCATCTAGTACACATTAGACCCAAGAGAGATCTCCCGATTGTCGACTATACTGAAACGGCATGGGAGCAGTATACAGACTTCAATAAAGGTTTCTTTCCCTATCTAGGTGCTGTCTTTAATAGTAAACTGATACGTAAATTAACAAGAACCCTCGAAGCAGTAGTGAATGAAACTACTTCGCCCTAGGCAATTTAACGGAGGAGCAGTCTGCTATGCGGATCGTTGTTCTTCAAAATCGTCTCGTTCTTGACGTGATCCTGGCCGATAGGGGCGGAGCTTGTAGAGTCATCGGATCGAGTTGCTGTGTTTTCATTCCAGAAAACGCACCATCAGTATATAGAGCCATAACCCGTCTCCACAAGATTGCTAGTCAGATACATCAGAATCCAGGCACCTGGACTTGGTCCGGTTGGTTCTGGAGCGTGCTATCAGCCTGGGGATGGAAGGTCCTATCCTTCCTCGGAGTAGCCCTTCTCATAGTATTCAGTTGTTGCTTATGTTTACAATGTGGGCCAGCGATTTGCGGCTTGTGCGCCACATCATGTATTCCCCATTCAAATCCACGTTCAAAATCCCGCCAGAAGAAGGAAGAGCAAATGAGGTTATATGAACAAATTGACAGACTAATGAAGATCGATATATCATGAAGGGTCCGTAGGGGACAAGGAGGGAATGAGGTAATATGAATTTTTATGGTCAATTGTGTCCCCCAACGTAGACCCCAACGGCTCCATGTATGTGCTTCCAGTACATGTATGTTCCCTCCACAACCAGCTATGAAGACGCAAATACATTTGCGTCCAACGTTAACATGTCCTCTTTCAGATGCACCGTGAATGGATCGATAATTCAGTTCCTAAGTATGCCTTGCCACCGTCTTTACATGTTGCACCTTCACGTTTTCCTGGCTCTGGCGAGCTAGGCCCTGATTCCTGCCATTGAGTCCTTTCTGCCTTCTGCCTCTGAAAGCTGCAGCCTGCCGCTTCCATGACCCTTGCCTTACTCCCTGTGCGGCGAGCGGTGCCCGGCTCGGCCTGCTTGCCTGCCAAGACTGTATTTTGCCTTCAAGTTATCTGCTCCGCTCCTCGAAAATACATTCCTGTCTAGTGATTTAGGAAAACATCTTCCCAGCTGCAGAGCAAAGGGCCCGGCCTTTCTGTCTCCATGCAAGTAATTCATTGCTCCTGTTACCATGGTAGGCCCATGGCCCCTCGCCCTACACGCAGACACGTAGGCACCTATACACGCATTAGCAGTCAGTATAGAATAGCCTCTGCCCGAGAGACCTTTCCTTCTAGATAATACAGTTCCTCAAACACAAGATATTAGATATGATTTGGGTTTAGGTTGTTCTGACATGCCAGACTTCTGTCTCCACGTATAGTGCTAAATGTCAAGTCCCCTTCACCCTCCAGTTCCACGTCATTCACACGTCATGCTGCTGCGCGCGCATCTCTGCCATATATTTCTGCTGACACTGCAGGATTCTTCTATGGATCCACCCACCTGTGAAACTTTCATGTGACGTTGTCTAGCACACACCTCCGTGTACGCCCTCGTGTACGCCTTCTGTTACGTACATGTGTTCTTATCTCTTTTCTCTCAGCTGTTACGCCTTCTGTATCCATCACCATTATGTGCATTTACTATATATATTGTATTCTGTTAATAAAGCATTGTCTATCCCTTCCTGAACCTTCGTGGTGATGGAACACGATACCTGGTTCGAACCAATTCCATTTTATGGAATAAAACCCTTATAAACTCAGATGCCACGGACTCTGCCTCTCATTTTCGATTGAGTTATTTTATTGAACTTTACCGCATAGAAATTCCGTATAGGTAATTTTTATTTACCACAGTTCATTGCCCGCTACTAGTGATAGATAAAAAACGTAAACCCACTGTGTTCTGCCTCCCCAACATCAGCGCTCTGCTCATACTTTGTAACCCTCACAAGCATCAACCATGACAGTTCTACCACTCACCCGCCCTCCGTGCCCCTTCTGTTCCACACATCCAGACATTATCAACCAACACATGGGAATTTAATGTCTATTCTCTCCCACTACCTCCCCAGAGCAACAAACAACCCTTTCCCTCTATCCTAACTGTAAAAAATAGAAGAAGCATGCACTATCCCGAATAACAGCTTTCTAGGACAATGAAAACAAAGGACAGTGAAAACAAAGCCTATGGATGTGAAACCAATGCCTCAATGGATAGGGAAACCAAGGCCTTATAGTAGAGGAATAATGGCGTTCTAGAACAGTGAAACCAACGCCTCACAATCCTCTCCTGGGATCGCCACAAGGTGTTTATTACTTGCACAAATAATGAGGTTCGCCCCAGTACACTGCAGTTTATTTTACTGGGAGGTAAAACTCTGAGATGCAGCTGCAAAGCTGCCCAAAATGTGCCATCCCTGGGTCCATGTTTTCCCCATGTCAGCGCTGCCTGTCGCAATATGGGCGCTCCTTTTATGCCAAATTTCATTTCCAGTGTTGGGGCCCGATCCTACCCCTTCCCTAACGACCCCCACATCTATGCCCATAGACCCAGGACTCCACTAGCGAACCCATGCGTTATGGAAAGCGCACCCATTAGTGCCAGGCACCCGACCGATCTCCCCTCTGCCTCACCAGATGTGTCTAGATTCCCAAGGAATCCCTGGGAGGCCCCACCTCATCATCCTTATCTCAAAGCCTCCTGGGCAGCATTGCTTCCCCCTTAAGTTATAATTCGTCTCTTGTCAGTCCTCTGGCTCAAATTTGACAAAATGCAGCCCTCGTCTCTCCCCCTCCTGTGTCCCGCACCTGCACGCGCTTTCCCTCCCCCTTAGCCACCGCAATACGAAACATCAAACAATTGTCTGAAACTGAGGGTCCACTGACCACCCACACCTAGTTGAGCGGGCTGAGAGGCAGACTCGGACTAATTTTGTCTTATTTATAATAACTCTTACTTTTTAACACAGAAATCACATCGATGATCAGGATCTTTTTGGAGCGAGGAGGAGGAATCAAATGAAATCAAATGATCATCACTCACTACGCACTAGGAAGACACCGGCACAACAAGGTCTGTGGTGTTGTGGTGTGGCACTGGCGCGGTGATGCTTGACAGACTGACTGCAGCAGTGCGCTGCGAGGTCACATCACTAACGTTAGTAATGAAATGGCAAATCGTAGTGCAGCAGTCCCACCACCCACGCAGGGCACTCCATGTCTTTAATGCCTGCCCTCAGGCTCAGGCTGCGCGTTGTCTCAGCCAATCGAGACGCTACATTAGCAGCTCCAGGATTGGCTAGTGCAGGGAGACGGCCTGCCCTTTAGGAGATTGGGGGCTTCTGCATGAAGCAACCCCCGGACTCTCGGGCCCCTCCTCACTCAACCTACAGGATGGTAGTAGTAGGTGGATGTAGTGCGCATGTTCGGGCTGGTCATAAAAATGACCAGCCCAAAATCGAGGATGCGCATTATCGCAGCTGCGCTTAGTGCAGGCTGCCTGTCAGGCTGTCATTCAACCCTTTCAATGCTGCAGTAGCCCCGCCCCCACCCCCTTCAGCGGCTGATTCCCGTACATCAGCGAGATAGGGAGACTGCCAGTCAGTGCCGACGTCCAGACTGCGAGTAATTAATTATGATGACTGGAACTAGTTGCTTGCGTGAATGGGGCTACATGGCTAGTGAGGCAATGCCTCAGTGGACGCACCACCACTGTCCAGGGCTAAAATGAGATGGCCATCCTGCTAGAGGAACAGAACATCTACCCACACATAAGGCTTTATCTCAACACTAGGAGCAAGTTGCCACCTCATCAAGGTGGCTATTCAGATGCAAGGTGGCAGTTGAAGCTTATGCAGATGGGTCTCTAAGGTCTAGGCATGGAAAAGGTAACTTTCTAAAAATATATAAAATATCCAACTTCACTAGTGAATTGAGTTTGAGATACATATTAGAATTTGTTTCTTACTTTTTTAGCTGTTTCCTAGGAAGAAATAACAATATTAAATGTTGAACGAGGAAGCAAAGACATTATGACTGGTTAGCAGAAGCAAAGTGCAAAGAGTTCTACAACAAGCAAGACCAGTCAAGGCAAAAAATCTATTATGAATAACCTTTGTCAAGAACATTGTACATATTATTAAGTACTTTCAGCGGTGTAGTTTCTATGCTGAATACAGCTCTGAAGCCAGACTAGTAGTAGGAGAACAGGCATTTTAAAGCTTACATTTGGAATGCCAAATTTCTGCAGTTCTGCTAGTAACAATATTGCTAAAAAAAATGGGAACAATGGTATTCAAGGACAAACCATCTGTCAAGTTATGCTGTAGGCTGCTTGGTGTAACTTTATCATTTCTATGAAAAGCTTCAATATTAATGTATTGATTGTAATGTTTTCAGCTACTGGCAGGGACTATTTTGTGAATGGATCAGCATTCTTGGCAACTCCATCCAAAAGTAAAATGCTCATCATTTTAAGTAAATGCTTACCTGAAATAAGATGTACAACCTAAGGAAATTAAGTCAAGTCAAGACATCTTTGTTCGGATAATCATATATCCATAAAAGAAAAAATCCCATTAAATCATATAAAAACATATGAAATACAAAATAAAATACAATTCATCACACACACAAAATAAAAGGCAACCTACAATGTCATGTTTAACCACTACAGTTTCAACAGGGCCATCTTAATCAATCAATCAATAAATCAATCAGGGAATTATAAGCGCACTACTCACCCGTTAGGGTCTCAAGGCATTGGGGGGCGGGGGGGAACAGCTGTTCCGTTCAGTCAAAAAGCCAGGTCTTGAGCGCCTTCCTGAAGGTGTTCAGGGAGGGGGCGCATCTGATGTTGATAGGGAGCTCGTTCCAGTTCTTGACCACGATGTAGGAAAAGGCTCTTCCTGCTGTTCTGGCTCTGCGGATGCACAGGGTTTCAGCAAGGGCGAGGTAGGTGGATTGGAGGTTTCATTTGGGTACATAGAAGGCAATTCTCTCATTGAGGTATTGAGGTCCTGTGTTGTGGAGGCATTTGTAGTCGTGGGTGAGTATCTTGAATGTAACTCTCTTCTCGACGGGGAGCCAGTGGAGGTTCCTGGGGAAACGCGTTTACAACGCAACTTTTACCACGCACTACCTTTACCACGCAACTTTTACAGCGCAAGTTGTTACAACGACTTGCGCTGGGGGCGCTGTAGAATAGGGAATGGTTTAATTTAATATCCAAAACCTTCCCTACTTTCCACGGGGACTTGAGTTGGAATAGTAAATTAAACTATTCACTATCCAGCGCCCCCCAACGCAAGTCGTTGTAATGACTTGCGTTGTAAAAGTTGCGTGGTAAAGGCATGCGCTGTAAAAGCATGCGTAGTAACGGCATACATCCGAGGTTTCTTAGGTGTTGGTGTCTAGGGATGACTAGGACGAGTCTGGCTGCAGTTTTCTATATCATCTGGAGCTTGCGAAGTAAGGCCGTACTGATGCTGGCGTAGAAGATGTTTCCGTAGACCAGTCTGCTGGTTATGAGTGCGTGGGTGACTGTCTTTCTTGACTCAGGGGGATCCATTTCAAGGTCTTTCAGAGGATGAGGAGGGTTTTGAAACAGCTGGATGGCGTTCACCTGATTGTTCATGGAGAGGGAGGTGTCGAGTATGATGCCTAGGTTTCTGGCGTAGTCCGTGGGGATCGCAGAACTGGCGAGTGCAGTGGGCCATCAGGTGTTGTTCCATGCTGCTGGGGTGCTTCTGAATATGGGGCTTCTGTCTTTTCTGAGTGGAACTTCAGGCAGCTGTTGCTCGTCCAGGATGCAACGTCCTGCATTCCTTCCTGGAAGTTGAGTCATGTGGTGGTGGGACCCTTGGTGTGGGTGAGGATGAGCTGGGTGTCGTCAGAATAGGATACTATGATGAGGCCGTGTTGTCTGACGATGGTGGTGAGGGGGGCCATGTACATGTTGAAGAGTGTTGGGCTGAGTGATGATCCCTGGGGTACTCCGCTATTGATTTCCGTGGGTTCGGAGGGGAAGGGTGCCAGTCTAATACGTTGGCTTCTGCCGGTGAGGAGAGAGCAGATCCAGTCGAGGGTGGTTCCTTGTCTGCCGACGTTGTGTAGTTGTGTAGTCTGGAGGCTAGTGTGTGGTGGGAGACAGTGTCAAAAGCTGCTGATAGGTCAAGTAGGATCAGAGCTAGGTGTGGCCTTGGTCTAGGAGGGTGCGGATGTCGTCTGTGGGGGTGAATAGGGCAGTTTTGGTGCTGTGGTTGCTGCGAAATCCGGAATGGAAGGGGTCAAAGATGGAGTTGTTTTCGATGATCATTGTTAGCTGTGCATTGACGGTCTTCTCTGCGACTTTTGCTGTGAAGGAGAGGAGACAGATGGGCCGGTAGTTTCTGAGGTCCATGGGATATGCTGAGGGTTTCTTAAGCATGGGTCGGACTTCTGCGCGCTTCCAGTCGTCAGGGAAGGTGCTGGCGGTGAAGGTGGTGTTGACGGTGTGTTGTAATTCTGGTACGATGGCCGCTCTGTGGTGGATCTGCGGTGGGCAGGAGTCCAGGGGGGCCCCCTGAGTGGATGCTTTTCATGGTGGAAGTGGTCTCTTCGGTCGTGACCGGTGTCCAGGAGGCGATGGTGGGCTGGCTGGTGTTGCTGGAGGGTGTGGTGGTTGCGACATCAGGTGTTTGGTCATTAAAGTTTAGAGGTTCTTGATTTTCAGGTGGAAGTACGTTCCGAGCTTGTCACAGAGGTCCTGGGATGGGGTGATGTCCATGGTTTCGCTGGGGGGTTTGGTGAATCCCTGGATGACGCTGACTAGCTCCTTGGAGTTGCTGCCATTGGCGAGGATTTTGTTGTGGATGAAGGTCCATTTGGTGGTTCTGATGTGTCGGTGGTATTCCGTCATGGCGTTTTCGGGCGTCTTGTTGTGTCGCCAGTTCTTCTTGAGGCGTCTGCAGGTGCGTCTGGCTTCTTAGAGGTCAGCAGTGAAATAGGTGGCTTTCCTGTGATGCTGTCTGTCGGAGCTGCATAGCGGGGCAAGCTTGTATGCACTGCTGGAGATTCAAGTTTGGAGTCCTCTGGCTGCTAGGTTGGTGTCAGTAGTGGCAGTGGGGGTGTTGCGGTTGAGAGTGGAGTTGAGCTGCTCATCGGTGACTCTGCTCCAGTTTTTTCATGGATGGGGGCGCAAAGCAGGCTTGGGCGGCATGGGGTTTGTTGATAGAGAAGTGTACGCAGTGGTGGTCAGTATATGGGAGTTGTATGGTGTGGCTGAAGTGGGTACTGTTTATCCCTGCGAAGATGGGTTAGAGGGTGTGTCCTGCCTTGTCAGTGGGTGGGCTTGGTGACTAATTGTTTCAGTCCAATGTTAGCAAGGTTGTCGAAGAGGGTAGTGGAGTTGTGGTCACTGGGGCTGTGTAGGTGAAAGTTGAGGTCTACAATGAGTATGTGGTCTATTGAAGCAATGGCGTGGGGTGCGATGAGGTCTGCGATGGTGGAGGTGAAAGGGGCTCAGGGACCGGGGGGTCTGTAGATGAGGGTGCCACAGAGTGTGGAGTTGGGGCTGGTCGGGACCTGGAAGTGCAGGTGTTCGGTGGCGGAGAAGGCATCGCTCGAGGGCGGGAGGAGGAGGAAGTTTTTGTGCGCTATGGCGAGTCCTCCTCCCAGGTGCTTGTGCCGGTCCTTCTTCCTGATCTTGTATCCATCCGGGATGGCAATGATGATGTCAGGTGTGGAGGAGGCATTGGTCCAAGTTTCTGTAAAGAAGGCAACGTCTGGTGGGAGGGTGTCAAGGAGGTTCCCAATCTCAATGGTTTGTCTGTGAATGGAGCGCACGTTGAGGAGGATGTACTCCAGGGCATCAGCTGGGTTGGTGGCAGGGGCGGTTGTGAAAGTCTGGCGACAGTGGTGGCAGCAGAATTGGCCATGGGTTGTTTTCGGAGTGGAATGCTGGTAATAGTTGTTTTTCAGGGTTTGAGTACGTGGAGGGCTGCTGAGTCATAGCGGTGGATGGTCGGAGAACCAGGGTTCCTGCAACTGGCCGCGGTCAGGTCGTGGACGGGCGCAAACTGGCTTGCCTTTAGCGTGCCAGCGGTGCGACTACACAGCGACTGCCATTAAGTAGGGACGGGGGAGGGACAAGCAGCTGGGAGGTGGGAACGGGTGTCGGCAGGGGAGGGGCAGCAGGGGCAGGAGCGACGGGGAGAGACCCGAGCAACATTGGGTCAGCACAGAAAATTTGGGCACAGGACACCTAAAAACAGAAATGCACAAGGGGAAAAAACAAAAATGAGCAGAAGACACACGGCGCAGGACACAGTGAGGGGTACTGAAGAGTCTGGAGTGAGGTGGCCGGCTGGAACAAGCACAGCGAGGAGCGGATCTGCAGCTGCCTCGCACACCAGGCACGTGGAGGCAAAACTGGGTCAGCGGCGAGGCAAGGCACAGCAGAGCTGCTGGGAAGAAAGCAGATCTCAGACCAGAGGTCAGAGGTCATGCTCGCGCTCCCCCGCAGGGGCTGCCATTAAGTAGGGGAGGTGGGAGGGTAAACAACCTTTACAACAAAACTTTTACAACGCACTACCATTACGACACAACTTTTACAATGCAAACAAGTACAACACATTGTTCTGGGGGGCGCTCTAGGATAGGGAATAGGTTTAATGTACTATCCAACACCTTCCCTACTATCCACGGGGACTGGAGTTGGAATAGTAAATTAAACTATTCACTATCCAGCGCCCCAAAGCACTATGCGTTGTAAAGGCATGTTTTGTAAAAACCGCGTTGTAAAGGCATGCGTTGTAACGGCATACATCCGGTGGGAGGGACGAGCAGCTGAGAGGCAGGAATGGGCATCGGTGAGGGGGAGGGGCCTCAGTGGCAGGAGTGGCGGGGGAGAGCCAGGCAACGTAGGATCAGCACAGAAAAACTGGGTACAGGGCACCTAAAAACAGAAATGCACAATGGGATAAAAACAAAAACGAGCAGAAGACTTACAGTGATGCCAGAGGCAGGCACATGGTGCAGGACACAGCGAGGGGCACTGAAGAGGCTGGAGCAAGCTGGCCAGCTAGAACTGGCACAGTGAGGAGCAGACCTGCAGCGGCCTCAAACATCAGGCAGGTAGAGGCGAAACTGGGTCAGCGGCTAGGGAAAGCACAGCGGAGCTGCTGGGGAGAGAGCAGATTTCAGACCAGAGGTCAGAGGTCTTGCTCCCTCAGAGAGCATGGTAAGACGAGCCCAAACAGCCGAGTCCAAACAGCCACTCTCAGAATAAAGCCTACATATAAACTTGTCTCGACATCTGGCATTTGTAGCAAAAAACTGGTTGCCACCTTAAAATCCCTAATATTGCATTTTTGATAACCGGAAGTAAACAGTGCTGTTGCGTATCTTAGTTAAAATTTGGAAAAAAGTGCAAAGGACTGAGCAGAGCTCCCATCACCGTGGCAGGGCCATGCATCAAGGTTCCTCAGGTAGCCCAGTGGAAAGCATAATAAGTACTTTAGTGTGCCAGACCAAAACCGAAACAGCAAACTTTGTTCCCAGCCGCCCTCTTGATGTAAAGAGACAGCTGGTAGGCCAGTTAGCTTCAACCAATTTGAAATAACCGGCCACAATTGACTTCCTCCCATTCTCATTCAGTCTAGTGAAAGGCTCAAGAATAAACAGGATTTGCTGCACAAATGTTTGGTTCACATTGGCAATATTTTCAGGGTCTGTATAAACAGGTTGGAAACCAATCTCTCGAAAGGCATACTCCACACCTGCTAACCATGGGATTTGATCTCCCTTTTCACACACAGGACAGTCCCTAATGATAATCCTGGTTAAAGTGGCCTTTGCATTTCTCCATACTTCTAACCACAGTAATGCAGGGCGTACTCTAATATAGTATTCTATATATGGGAAACCCAGTTCTTTGTGGCAGATCACATAAGAACAGTATATAGGGACTAACAGCACCTTTTTACAAAACCTGATTTCTTCGATCTGAATAGCATTGTAATTGGAAGTACCCTATATCCAAGCTCCATATTGCAACAGGAGTGCATTGAGTTCTATAAATATGCAGGAAGTGCCCCCTCCTGGTGGCTGGGGAAGGTTACATGGTGAGCCAACCGCCCTACACAGCTTAGACCTCCTTTGAGAGGCATCCAGGACCCAGAAGCAGCAAAGGTAACATATTAGACTGTTAGTACCTAAAGAGAGGGTTGCTAACTGCTTACTTTTTTGACCACATGCCATGATATTGGATCAGGCAAATTTAGATTGATATCCAGGATACTCATGAAATCCACAAAGGCATACACTAGCAGATGCAGGGCTTTTGGAGTTCGTATCATCAGCAAGGCGTTGTCGGCATAAAAGATAGGGGGAAGCAATAGCAGGGACGGCTGGCAGGGAACAGGGTGGTGAGGCTGGCAAAGGGGGTGAAAAAAACAAGTACAAAAACAGTTACCTCTTCGGCCGTCCACTTCTCTCCTCTGCTTCCCTGTTGATGTCCCAGAACAGAACCAGGAACTGGAGGCACACACAGGCTCCCTACCCTAACCCAATCACAATGCTGCAATGCAGTGTTGTAATTGGTCTGAGCACCGTAGTCTGGTGCTCAGACGGGGAATAGGAGCCTGGGCATGTAAATCACCAGGCTGGGTAATGGTCCCTGGTGGGGAACATGCAAAGTGCATGTAACTAAAACAAGCATTGGCATAGCCAATAGGTCTCGCTTTTTGGACCTTTTAAGTGTTTTGCCATGCAGCACAGTATCCATTATATTACGTTAGCCATTAAAGACATTATAGTTTGTGGTAAATCTGCGATATACTGAGTCTATTACTTCCTGACATTACTTCAAGTCCTTTGACACACTGCACGCATGTGCACACACACACACACTGCAGACAGCCACTGCACACAGACACAGTGCAGACAGGCACCCACACACACAAACACACACTCACCCCGCAGACAGGCACTGCATACACATTGTTAGAACAGGGGTCTCTAGTTGGCAGGGGTATGCACCCTAGTCCAAGTAGGGACCACCGCTTCCGACCTGGTAGCTTGGCGCAGAGCAGCAAAGGCGTAACCTCAGAGGCAATGTGTAAAGTATTTGTGCAACACACAACGGCGATGACACAGTAAAAACACTCACAAAAGGAACACCACACCGGTTTTGTATAAGAATAAGAATTTCTTTATCTAAAAGATATGCGAGAACCAAAAACAGGTAAATCCAGCTCCAGGCAAGATCAATAATAAAAAGGATTCTAGTTTCCAAGCAAGATCAATAATCAATAAGAATGAATCCAGTTCCCAGGCCTGATCAAATCACCAAAAGCTCAGGTGTGCCAAGGGCTCCTGCTGGTAATGTCTTTCTCACAGTGTCCTTGGATGGCAAAAGTTCACTTGAGGTAGGTTCGTATGGTCAAAATTCACTTGGGGAAGGTTCTTAGGCCAAAGTTCCCTTGTTGCGTAATAAGTGTGCCTCTCATGGAAATGATGCTCCCAGCGTAGGAAGTGCGGCTGCCCAGGCGCTGCTGGTAATGCTAAAAAATGCCCCAGTGTCAATTACCAAGTAATTATGCCCCCGTAGGCCGGTCAGTGAAGTACGGTTCCCAGCCAAGCACAAAGATCACACTCCAGGTACCCGGCCAACCCGCACCCTGCCCCCTCCCAGCAGCCTGGTTGCACTGAGGCATTACCTGGGGTGGTGGTTGCGGGCGCGATGCGAGGCTCCTCTCCCCCTGGGGCCTCTGGCTCAGCAGGCGCTGCACATGTGGGGGTCACGGCCACACAGCGCTCCTTTAGCACAGCGCTTAACAGTGCCTCCAAGTCCGGGGCAACGACGGAGCCTCCTGCCACGCAATGCTACGCTTCTCAGCGCTACACAGTGCGCTCCGGTCCCAGTGGCGGTGTCCTCAAGTCCAGTTTCAGTCGGCTTGCGCCAGAAGCAGAGGCAATCACAGAGCCCTCGGGAGGATCACGGGGCAAGCAGTGCTGATGGCAGGCACAGCATTGCAGGGCAAATCTTGAGAGTGTTGTTGCTGTTCCAAAGGACAGTCTTTAAAATGCTTTGGTCCAAGGACAGGTAGTTTCCTTTAGCTTAAAAAGGGTGCAGTCGCAAAAAGGCAATCTTTAAAAGGTTGAAGACTCTTTCCCAAGTTCCTTTGGGATGTTGTGGAGACACTCTAGTTGTGATGTTGCAGTCTCCCATGCAGGGCAGGATCAGCAGACAGTAGGGCAGCTCAGCAGGTTGTGGAGCAGCAGTTCCTTGGAGCAGTCAGCCTCCTTCCCAGTGGCAATCCTCTTGCGCAGCAGTCCTCAATCCAGCAGGGATTCTTCCAGGTCCAGCAGTGTAACAAAGAAGTGAGGCTAGGACCCTCCCTTATATATTCTACAGTCCAGGGGCTAGAAAGTGGTGGAAGTCTCTGGAAGGGTCTGGGGGCAGGGGCTTCTGGAAGAGTCCAGGGAGTTCTGGTATGTTCCCTGCCTTCCCTGACCCAGCTGTCGCAGTGACGAGAGACAGGCCGTTAAGGCTACAGTGGGCAGCCCGTCACAGCTCATCCCAGGGAAGAAGGTGTGAATCACCACTCCCACCTCCCAACCCAGGCAGGCTATCAGTATGCAGAGGGGAGGTGGGAGTCTGCAGAGCCTAATCTAAGTGTAGGCAGGAAAAGGTCCACTTTATAAAAGTGGGATCCCTAGCGTAGTAATGCCCAAACCCTATATATCATTGGAAAGGGTTCTCCGCCCCGAGTCCAACAAGACCAAACTTGACCGACTTATTAGGTCCCTGTTCGAGGTTATCCCATAAGGGGAGGTTCCCAATATTAGCCTATGGAGGATTAGCCTTACTGCGGTAGCAGTGGCTTGTGGCATATATGCAAGTCTCACAAGGGTTTAGGGGAGAGCACCCGCACCTCAGCACTGTTTAGCTGTGGTGAGGCGCCCAGAGTTCTAAGTCCAACAAAATGTAAGGTAAAAATGGGAGGCAAAAAGGGCAAAAACGTAGGGGAGACCACCCTAAGGCTGACAGGTCTAACACACATGGTACAACTTGCCCATACTGTATGAGTCATTTGGTACAATAGAAGAAAGGAGAATGCAGCTAAGTTTTAGGGGCAAGTCTTGCTTTGGGGATGTTATATGAGCCTAAGACTACTTACATCAAAAATAATGTGAGGTTTATACTTTGAGAACTTGATGGTACATTAAACTTGAAGTGTCTCTTTATTTATTTTAATAGGTCTAAAAGCTCATATGCATTGTGCATGCAGAAAACAATGTGTAATACCTTATTTGGAGAAAAAAAATCCTCCTGCAGTAGTAGCCATTGATGCTGGATACTGCTTTCCAGCCTTTTATGTCAAACACATTCTGGTGCAGGAGTAGTAGATGTAGGCAGGGGCCATTTTAAAACGCCTTGGGAGTAAAAATGTGGGTATGACAACATTGTAGCAGCTATTTATGCAAAGAGAGCTTAAAAACACTTTATATGTAACAAATATTAAAATACAAACTGAGGCCCTTATAATGTAATTGCTGTGCTCCAAAAAGCTGCATACTTTAGGTTTGAAAAGACAGCGATAAAGCAAAAAAAACTATTATAATGCCAGCCTGAAGCATGTAACTGAAGCGGTTTGCTTTTTTTCCTTTTGAAATGGTTTCAAACATGAAATGATTCAGTGGGTAAACACGCAGTTGCAGGACTGCATTTCTAAAAAGAGCATATTAATGTTTAGCAGTAAAGACGTCTGCAGCTACGGTATTGGCTGCGAACTAAAGCACAGTTTAACTAGAGTAATACATTGATTTTCGCGCTCCCTGAGGTTGAGGTGCTCCACAAAGCCTCATACTTTAGAGAGGCTTGGAAAAGGCAGAGAAAAGAGGAACAACCAACAATAAACATACAACAAACTAATGCATGCTCAGTGCCGCTACATCCGGGCTCCCCTCCTCTTAACCCTATACACCTCTGGGTGTAAAACGCTTGCTGTACGTACTGCAGTGCCCGCCGCCTCCGGTTTGCCCTGGGTCATGCTCCGAAGAGCTTCTATAGAAAAAGGCAATAGCTCTGAGGGCCGCACCTCTAGCAGCTGCACCAGGCGGGTGCCTCGGTCAGGACAAGAACCTGCTTGGCCATCGGCCCTGCACCGTCACTGCATGGTGCCATTGGCTCCACGGCAACCACAGTCATGGACCTAAGGAGAGCAGCCTTGACTTCGCCCACTCCTTCATCAGAAATAACAATCTACGCACAGCTACCAAAAATGAATGTTTTTATCTGTAAGGTGTGTGGTGTGAAAAGCGCTGCAATACCTACATATCGAGTTTGCACTAAATTGAAAAACAAATGCAATTAACTGACAGGTTTTTTCCCGGTCTGGTGGCGGTGTCAAACGCAAAGTGACATGGAAGAAAACACAGAAGATTTTTCTACAATGAATGCTTCACAGCTTACCGAGGATGAAATGGCAGAAGTAAAACAAGGAAGTAGTCCCTAAAAGAGAAGATAGCAGCCCAGCAGTGTAACTAAACAGTAGCTGGTCGGTTCTGCTCCCTGCAAAACTGAAGTGACGTATCAGATGGCCAGCCAACAATAATGGAGATAAGAAGAGCAATGCCAGAATTGACCAATGGCAAGCGGCAGGAGAAATTACCCTCCATATTCTGTTTAGCATTTACTGTCTAGGCTCGGCCTAAAAAGGTTAAAGTTTATTGATGTATAATAATACATAATATGAATAAAAGAGGGGCAAAAACATACCACTTGTCTCACCCCCGTAAAATTAAATATCATTGGACACCCTTCCATCCATACTAATTCTGGCTTTGGCCCTCATATCTTTGTGCAAATATGTCAGAAAGTGCACCAGTGCTTCGTCCATCCCCTAAAAAGAGAAGATTTTCCCATAGTTTAGGATGATAAATACAGTCAAACGGTGAGGTCAGGTCCACGAATGCCAAGTATATAGGGGAACTTTTACCAACTGTAAATTTTCCAATTACCAATGACAAATTAAGACATTGCTCAACAGTTCCTACCTGATTTCTAAGCCCATAGTGGCAGGGGTACAAAATAGTCATATCCTTTAACCACTCCTTGATCTTGTACAGCACCCTCCCTAGAATTTTAACAGATGTGTCTATGATGGAAATGGGACTGTAACACCCCTGATGAGTCGAGAGTGATCCCCCTACTTAAAAATGGGTAGAATAATGGAGGTTTTTCAGGAGTCTGATAGTAGAGAATTATCAAGATTGTTCAAAACATTAGTTAATAGAGGTGCTAAAAATACCAGATTGCATTTTATAAGGTTAAGCATGTAAATACTTGTAAATACTTGTATTATATGTCATATATGAATATATGGGTGGTAGTCCTCCCTCCTGTATTGCTCAATTTTTTTTTGTTGGCTTTCGGACTTACCAGTAGTAAAGCACATGTGCACAGACACTAAACATGGTACAATTGAGGTACACCTGTGTTAGAAATGGGGGTCGCTAGTTGGCCATGGCTAGCACCAACCTCCAAATAGAAACTCTTCTTCCTAAGTCAGGACAAGTGGGCTACCCCCTTTAATAACCCCTGCTCAACCCTGTGGTAACGTAGCACAAGCAGTTCGGCCTATCTCAGAGGCAGTGTGTGAAGCATTTATGACCATCCACAGTAAGGCAGTAACGACACCACAAAAGGATACAACTCAAGTAGGTATAGAAAAATAGTATCTTTATCTAAGTTTTAACATAAGACTCTCAAAGCGTTTTAACAAGCCACCATGCACGTAAATCAGTATGGACTTAAAAAGGCAATAACGTATTCACCAGACCGTGGCACTGACTGAGTTCAAGGCGTAGTCCTACGCGACCCATTGAGCACCAGATACCTGCCGTTGGACGGGGAAACAGCACGCAGCTTCTTGAAGAAGCTGAGACAGTGACAACCGGACTCCCAGCGACCACAACTCTTGACTGCAGTGGTCCTCCACGTGCACTCACAATAATTCGGGCTCTCGGGGACAGGCGGGCTCTCAGCGGCAGCAGCACACGGCTGCAGCAGCCCGGTGGTGGCGATGACTCTCGTCGTGCAGCTCTGTGGTAAGCTCACAGCAGAAGCAGCTCTCTCTTAGCTTTGGCGGCCCACAGGACGATTCACGATTATGCAAAGTTGGCAAAGGTACGGGCACTCAGCGGCAGCAGCTCTCTTTTAGCTGCGGTGGCCCACAGGACATATCACGATGATGCAAATTTGGCAAAGGTGCGGTCACTCAGCGGCAGCAGCTTTCTCTTACCTGCGGCGGCCCACAGGACAAATTACGATGATGCAAAGTTAGCAAAGGTGTGGGCACTCAGCAGCAGCAGCTCTGTCTTAGCTGCGGCAGCCCACAGGACAAATCACGATGATGCAAAGTTGGCAAAGGTGCGGGCACTCAGCGGCAGCCACTCTCTCTTAGCTGGGGCGGCCCACAGGATGAATCACGATGATGTTCGAAGTTGGCAAAGGTGCGGGCACTCAGCGCAGCAGCTCTCTCTTAGCTGTGGCGGCCCATAGGACAGATCACGCTAATGCAAAGTTGTCAATGGTGCGGGCACTCAGCGGCAGCAGTTCTCTCTTAGCTGTGGCGGCCCACAGGGTGATTCACGAAAATGCCCAGCTGACATCAGTGCGGGCACTCGGCGGCAGCAGCTGTCTCTTTGCTGCGGCGGCCCACAGGACAATGGATGATCTTGACCAGGCTGGCACAACGGCGGGCACTTAGCGGCTACAGTTCTCTTTTGACTGCAGCAGCCCACACAGATTCAGCGAAGGTTCTGAAGGTTCAAATTAAGACAGGCTCTTAGCGGATTCAGCTCTCTCTTAGCTGCAGCGGCTAACACAGAGTTAACAAGGGTTACCAATCCACGTTCCTTACAGTAGAACTAGAGGCTCCGGATTACTCGATGGAGGCCTCACCTGCAAGTAGAATCTCTCGTACAGGAATTCAGATGGTTGACGGGGTGAAGTCTAATGTCCCTGAGACTTCAGCAGGAGGCGCTCTCAATTCAGGCCCTCGGGTAGTTTCTTCAGCAAGCTTGGCGAAAGTTTCAAAGCTCTTTCCTCTGTTCACTCGGATAGAGTTTCGTCTTGACATCCAGAAGGAACACACTTGCAAAAGGTTTCAGCGCAGCGTTTTATACCTAAAAATTCTTTGTTCTCTAAAGTTCGGTGGGATCGGGGAGCACTTGGTTTAGCAGGCGACATCCTGCCCTTTGAGAATCAGGGGGTCTGCTATCAGATGCCCAGTGGGAGGTGAAGCCATCATTCACCTGGCCAGGCACGGCCCTGCTCAGATCAGAGTCACCCCTCCCCATGCTCTGAATGCCGATCTCTCTCTCGCGCCCGCTCTGATCAAGCTGGCCCTGCTGCTTCAAAACCAGATGGCCAATACACATACTAGCAAAGCCTACAGGAAAGCTTAGGCAAGAAAAAACCTAGTTTCAGGAAGAGGCATTCTCAAACGCGGGATATACAAATGATCCTTACTAAAAGATATATCTCAATGTCCTGAGATTGAACATATCAAATTCGAATTTCCTATCAGGTTCCTGGGGGCAGGTAGGATTATGGAATGTAATACTCATCCTGCCCGTTCGGGCCTATGAAAACGGATAACCTCACAATAGTAAACAGTGAAATGGAGGGTAACTCGCTATTAGAACATGCTACACAGACATACTTTAACCGCTGCTTTGGTGGGTAGCGCAAATCAGCGCTGCAGGCCCAACAGCAGTATTTGGTTGCACATATACTAGGGACTGACAGGTAAACCAAACGAGCCAATTATGGTTATCCCAATTCATACAGTCATCTTTATACAGGGAGCATTCGCGCTGTGGCACTGATTAGCAGTGGCACAGCACCCAGAGCATCTAAATCCAGCCAACATATAAGATAGGAAGCGAAAAGAGGAAGGGAGACCCATGCCTATGATGCCAGTACCCAGTGAAGTGGCACTACATGTACCCAGGGCCTGGTACTTAAATGCTCCTAGTGGGCCTAGTAGTGTGCCACCCATTACAGTAGCCTTTTAAAACCTGTCTCAGGCCTGCTACTGCAGCCTGTAGTGTAGTTTTGAACTGTCAATTTGACTTGCAAAATAAACCTTTTGCCAGGCTTAAGCATTGCTTTTTAATACATACAAGGCACCACCAAGGTAGGTCCTAAGGGTTCATAGGGCAGGGTGTAATGTATTTAAAAGGTTGGACATGTGAGTTTACGTTTTACATGTTGTGGTAGTAAAAAACTCCTAAAGGCATTTTCATCATTGCAAGGCCTATCTCTCCTACAAGTTAACATTGGGTTACCGTATTTCACTTAATAAGGGATAACGTTTGCTTGGGAACAGATAGAAATGTCATGTTTGGTCTCTTAAGAATTGTAATTTAAAATCCTCTCTAATAGTAAATGTAGATTTTAAGTCACAATTCCAAAAATCCCACTTTTAGAAGTTGGCATTTTCTTGTCCTAACTATTTGGTGCCTTCTGCCTATATTTTGGGTCACATGACTTGGTGTAGTTGGCAGTTGGTCTTTGTATATTCCTCCCAAACAGTGTCACAGAGGGGGCTGGGTGTTGGAAGGATGCCAAATCTTGACAGGATGGGTGAGGCGGAGCTGTTACCTACCACACGTTCACTTCAATATGATCACCTCCTGCACTCACAAAGAATTTCACACCAGCCTTTTGTCACCCCAGACATCTTGCGGCCTGTGAAGGGTAAGGAAGGAAATTCCAGAACCAGATGTGGGAGGAAGTCATATTGTGTTGCATTGTACTGTTACATTTAAATAGCACTTCATAGCCAGATGTGGAGTGCAGAAGCACATTTTCAGACAGGTAGTAGGCAGCGTGGTGGGGGAATGCATGGGTAGCAGATTATAAATTGTGATATGTGTGAGGCATTTTGGTGTTATGCATGAGTCACCAGAGAGGTGCTCTTATTTTCCTTGGGGAACAGCGGCTAGCAGTGTGATGGAAGAGGAGGTGAGAGCAAAAGGTGCACAGATTATAATTGTAGCTAAGACTAAAGCATTTATACAGCTACACTGCATTAGGGCCCTTGATGACTTTCCTATGTTACTATCTGAAAGGAACTCATGCATGTGCTTACTCTTTCAGCAATGAGTGCATAATAAAAAGGAAAAACAGCCGTTAAAACATGGAGCAGTTAATGTTAATATAAATATTACCTTGGCATAGATGCAGCTCTCGTTAAGTCTTTGCAGTGAGCAGTTACGTTCACACATCGGGCACATGATGGTTTCATTTGCTTCGCATATCTCTTTACTTAAAACAAAAGAAAAAAATGATTCATAGTGATAAAAAGATTTTTTTATGTATAAGTAAATTATAGCGCACTTTATATGAGGTATGCAAGTTAAAATTAAAACGTCAGCTAATTGTACTCAAATAAAGCAGTGCCCAAAAGGTACTTACTGACTGCAGCCCACTTCCCAAATAACTGGTAAATGTTCACTGGTAAATTATTACTACTAACAGGGTTGTTTCCTACATTTTGGAATTCACCAAAATTGGCAGTAGTATCTGTGGAGTAAGCTATGACTTAACAGGTGTCCAAGTGCACTAGTGCCAACTTCACATGGCCACATGGCAATGCTACAATTTTCTGTAAATGTATGGAGGGTACAATTATGTATTGATGAAAAAAGTTCAATGAAGTTGCATATTATTTTCATTTGTTTTTTAATATCTCTGCCGTTAAGCTATTCACCTCTGCAAGAATCCCTTGCCCTATTTATTGCCCCTTGCAGTCTGGAGTAATCTCTTTTCCTTCCTGCACTGTAAGTTTATTTACTCCAGCTCATTGACTCGCATGGTCCCTGGTATGATCCTGATCCTGTCACATGCCTCACTAGTGGGGTATGGTTTTTATCAGAAGTGTGGATACACTGGGTGGTAGGAATTGTGTGGGTCTACACAGATTCTGGAGGTATTTTTCACAGAAATTAGAAGAAATTGAATGATTTTAGAAAACATTGAGGTGTGCAGGGTAAGAAAACCTATTGGTATCCACACATGACATACCACATTGGACTACACTGGGTGTCTCGTTTTCAGTAATTTCTGGGTTTGGTAGGTTTCATTGGATGATGGCCTAACGTGGGCCCAAATACCAAAGCTACCCCATCACCAAACCAGGCAGGAAATAATGATGTCTCCCTCTTGGTTTTGAGGCCTTTTCTCAGCACCAGGAAGCCTTCTTCAGGTAACAGCTGCGCTTTGTAAGTTTAAATAATAATAATATTACAAATTTTGTGTTGATGGGGCTAGGCAACGCCACACAAATGTGGTACTGTTTTTATCTGGAAAAGTGTGGGAATGTTGAGTGGTAGAAATTGTGTGGATCTAGAAAGTTTCTGGATTTTTTTGTCACTGAAATGAGGGGAAAATTTGAGATTTTTGTTCAAATTTGACATTTAGATTTCTGGTTTAAAGGACATTGTGGGTAAGACAAATGTATGGGATATCTGCAGGTCACACCACCCTGACTCCCCAGTCCACAAATGTCGGGGTTTGTTAGGATTCCCTGGGTGGTGGACGAGCCTAAGTTCAAATATTACTGATACCCTCATTGCAAAATCTGGACGATTTTCTGACAGGAGTGTTGATATCTCTATGTTGTATTTTGGGTCCAACTGTTTTGTGTGCACTAGTCTGAGCCACACAGATAGGGTAAGGATATCGAGCTGCCCTTCTACCAACTAAGACACTGATTATGCTGCATTGTACGACTAAATTATGGGCCAAATAAGATGCTTGCTAGCAAAAGCTTGGGAGCCAGCCAAACTTTGCATACTGATAATCAAAGATGGCCACAGCTGCCTACCCATTATGAAAGGGTGGTAGAAAAATGCAAAACAGTCGCATATGAATGGTTTAAATATAATTTAAAACACAGAATGGAAGTCTTTCTAAATATATGGTCACCCTTTATTTACAGTGGTACATAGTATACATAAGGTGGGAACACTCTTGTTGGACTGAAAAATTCACCTTAGTGAGTCTTGGTGAAATAATTTGCCTTGGCATTGACCCTACCAAGCCTAAAGGGGGTTGTGTGAAAAAGAAGAATATTAATTGAGCAGTCACTGATTTGTTATGTTTAGTCAAAGGTTTTAGAAATTTAAACCTGATCTAAACGCCAGAAAGCTTAGGCTCAGAGCAGACAGGCTTAACTTTTGAAAATGTGTTAAGTATTTAGTTGTCGCAAAAAAGGTAAAAAGTCAAAAACACAACACAATATAAACCACACCCAATGCATAAATATGGAGAAAAAAATACACGATGGGTGAAATGTAACTTTCATATCACTGTGTTTTCCTGCACCATTTGTCTATGGCCTTATGAAAAAGTTAAATATGCCAATTTATACATATCTTAGGGGTCAGAGCAAAAAGGTGCAAAAGGTGCATTTTCTCACAGGTTGTAACACTTTTCATCCACTGCACATGAACGCCATAATAGTGTAATAGTGTACGCCAAATCAAAGTTGTTGAACTCTCCTATGCTGCCTTAGGTTGGGGCTCATGTAAATTGAAGCATTTATGATGGGGTGGGCTTAGGATTTAACACCCTGGTCGTTATTGTTAGTTTCACATTACACATCTGTCTTCTACATGAAGAATGTATAATGGACTGTCCCACCAAATGAAAATGAAAGTATACATACTTGAGTGGTGTTGGACTTGGCCCTTTTTAGCTACAGTTCCCTAAACTTTTTGATATCCCCTAGACCTTTTTTCTGACATGGTGTCGACAACTGAGATGCTTTGGCCACTTTGCCACTGCTGAATAGTGTCACAGTGTCAAAGTGCAAGTGTTCCCTGTGTAAAGTATAATGGTAATTGGTTGTCCATGATTGGTATGTTTGCCTTACTAGCAAAGACCCTAGTAAAATGCACTATGCGTGCCTGGGCTAGTAATGCAAATGCTATTAGTGGGCCTGCAGCACTAATTGTGCCACCCAGACAAGTAGCCTTAAAGAGAGAAACTCAGGCCTTCCACTGCAGTGACTGTGTACAGTTTGGTAAACTGCCATGTTGTTCTGACAGGCGCACCCACTTACCAGACCTTACCCTTCCCTTTCTATGCACATCATACACCACTAGGTTAGGCCCAAGGTTTCCCCTGGGCAGGGTCGTGTATGTGAAAGGTAGGACATGTACCATGTCCTTACAGTGAAATAATCTCCATTTCGTTTTTCAATGTTGAAAAGCCATATTGCCCATAGGACAGAATGAGGAAGGCTGTGTAATGTGTTTCCCGGAGAGGTGAAGTTTACTATGCCTGAACTCACAATGTAATAACACATCTTTTTATGAAGGTGGTTTTTGCATTGTGTGTTTAGAAACCACTGTTTGAGAAGTGGCTGGGTTTTTTGTGCTCTAACATTTCTGCGTGTCTCTGCCTGGTTGTGGATCGACTGTCTGGATTTGAAAGTGATAGGATATGGGGAATGTCTTGACACAGGGGAGGAGGAGAGACAGCAACAGCCTGAGCAGCATCTGGAGTGTAGGCGGGAGGAGTTGCCCCTAGAGGTGAAGAGGCCTGGGCTGCAGCCATAAAGCAATGGCTTAATCCCCGCTGAGTAATTGAGAATCCAGACCCCCACAAAGGAAGAAGGTGTCACTGGCAGGGAGGCACCCAGAACTGTTTTGAACAGAGGTCAGTGGCCCCCTGAACACAAATACTTCAAAGACAATTAGGGATATAACTATGAGAGCTGAAACCCCTGGACTTTGGTATTGGATGGACTGTTCCAGACTGAACAGGACTGAAACTACTTTGTGCTCAAGAGGAACCTCTGCCAAGGAAGAAAAAGCTGAATACACTGAAGGAAAGGACTGACCCTTGCTGTGTATTCTGTGGCAGGCCTCCAGTTTGTTGTTTTAACCAAGGAAGAGGCTTCAGGGACTTTGCTGTGTACTGTGTCCCCCTGCTTGAAAGGACTTTGCTGTGCTGTGTCCTGAAGTAACTTAACCCCAAGGCCCTGAGGTGATCTGGCTCCCTGTTGTGGAAACTCAGGAACAAACATTTCCAGAAGTGTCTCAGCGATGTTGTGTGCGTGTGCTTTTTGCAGCCTGAGACCTTCGTAAGTCATGCCCTGTGATCGTGGGCACCTGGAATCCAATCGAGTCTCAGCGACGCTGTGTGCGTGTTTTTTGGCAGCCTGAGCACTTTGTGAGGATTGCCCTGTGATCGTGTGCACCTATCATCCAAGTGAGTCTCAGTGGCGCTATGTGCTTGTGCTTCGTGCAGGCTCAGACCTTCATTAGGATTGCCCTGTGATGGTGCATACTAGAAGTTCAAGAGTGTCTCAGCGATGCTGTGTGTGTGCTTTTTGTAGCCTCAGACCCTCGGAAGAATTGCTCTGTGATCATGGGCACCAGAAGTTCAAGTGAGTCTCAGCGACGCTGTGCGCGTGTGCTTTTTGTAGCCTCAGACCCTCTGAAGAATTGCTCTGTGATCGTGGACACCAGAAGTTCAAGTGGTCCAAGCGACGCTGTGCGCATGTGCTTTTTGCAACCTGAGACACTCTGAAGAATTGCCCTTTGATCTGGAGCACCAAGAGATCAATGGAGTCTCAGCGACGCTTTGCTTCGTGCAGCCTGAGACGTTCGTGAGGATTGCCCTGTGACAGTAAACACCCGAGGTTTAAGGGAGTCTCAGCGACGCTGTGTGCGTGTAACCTGTTGCAGCGTGAGATCTTCGGTATCATCATCGGCCCGGAATCAATAAAGCCGCATCGGAGGCCCAAGTCGAGAGAGGCGGAGAGGAGAGCCAGGTCGCACCCACAGGTAATGTGGGTCAGCGCCTGGGGAGGGGCACAGGCTCAGAGAGAGACGCTCCTGGCCTCTCCTCTTTTGGCGGCTCGAGCCTCTGTTCCAGCTCGCCAGCTCGTGTTGCAGCCCGTACGTGCCAAGGAGTGGCAGTACCGGGGCTGGAGCGGGGAGCTGTGTTGGGGGCATATGGTAATGGAAACTGACTGCAGGTCAGTCAGAGGGGCGGAGAGACCGTCTGAAGCACCATGATCGGTGCTGGACTGTATTACGCATTCCATTAATTCTGCATTACGAACTGCCGTATTGTTGTATCATGCGTTGCATTAGTTTGCAGAACAAACGACCTGATAGTTGCATTACGCGTTGCATTTTTTTCTGAATAACGAACTGCCTGATTGTTGTATTACGCATTGCATTAGTTTGCAGACCAAACTTCCAGATTGCTGCATTACGCATTGAATTATTTCTGCATAACGAACTACCGGATGATTGTTTTACGCATCGCGTTTGTTTGCATCATGAACTGCATTATTCTTACAATGTAAAGTGCCTGATTCTAGCATTACGATCTGCATAGCCTTGCATTAGGACTTCATAGGATCACCTAGAAGTGCTCATAATACCGCCAGAACTTACAAGAGCTGGCTGACATACTGACTGCCAAGAGGTACATTACAAATATGCATATGTTGGACTTTTTTATTATGTAGTCTCATCGTATATCTTTTCATATAAACTTATGCTTGTTTTTATCTGAAACTCGTGTGGAGTCCTTTTGTGGTGTCACCATTGGATCACTGGGAGCGTGGTTGCAAATACTTCACACATTTGCCTTGAAGATAAGCTTGGCTGCTCGTGCCAAGCTACCAAGGGGGCGAGCAGGGGTTATCTGTGAAGGTATCCTTCCTTTCCCTGATGTGGAAGCAAGGGTCCCTACTTGACCTAATGTACCTACCTCAGCCAACTAGGGATCCCGGTTCTAACAAGTAGCAATTGTTTCATGGTCACTCAGCTTTGCCCACTAAGAACTGTGTCATTGACTTTCCTCTGTCTTGACATATAACGCAGAAAAAATACAGATGCATATAATATCATGCCTATGTCTTCCTATCTTCTCTTTTCATGTTTTGTTTTATCTCCCTTTTTATTTATTACATATTCTCTGATTTGAACTAGTTCGCTAACTGCTTTCCTCTTTTGAAAGTGGCAAAGCTTCACCATCACTCACCATAAGTCTGGCAGCTATGGTTTCCTCATAAGAACTTCATGCCTTCTTTTATGACAGACTAGAAAGCACATGATATACTGTGGAGAAACAAATGGTACCCTTTTTATGATGTCTTGACACATACCACTCTGGTGTATGCTCTACATATGTTTCTGTATTAATATGTTGTTAGATTTGGCAATCGGATCATTGATATGTTTTGGATCACTGTTTATATCTATCGAATTACATTGTAAATAAACAAATAAATAAAAAGTCTAAAAATGGTACCAGCATTACGAAGAACCAAAAGTTTAGGAATATGGCTGAAACTGATGGTACAAAGATAAAGTAGTGCACTTCAAACAGCATTTGTTTTTCTCCTGCTTCTTTTTCAACCCATGACTCTCATATTGCACCACTACGACTTAATATTTCTAAACCATCAGCAACCTTAGCACATGTAACTAACTTGTAAAAAAAAGAAAAAACATAAGGGCAATGGCCCAAAGTTTTACCTAGGAAATGACCACCCATGGACGGGCTGGCACTGCCAAATGTTGGGAGAGCACTTCCTATATCTTTCGGTGCTAAAACATTCCTGACTCTCAGTGGCCCAGTGAAGGAGGAGCTGATGGTGACTAAAGGATTGAGAAAGTACTTTTTATTTTAGTTACACATCTTGGTAGCAGAAAAACTCATGGATGCTGTATACACGGCGGCTGGTATATCTGGAAAGGCATTGCTGCACAAAGGCATCATGAAGGGTTTACCAAGGTAGGGTTGGCAGTAGAACTGGCTGGAATTTCAATTATGCCGGAGTAATGACTGTCATTTCAGTAAATATGTGCTCCTCTTTGACATGGGAGTACTGGTAATAACGTGATTTCTCCTGCTCTTGTAATTAAGAGTAATTTGGGGAGGGAAACATCCTACTGCAAGAACACATTTAGCAAGCATTGGTGTGGAATCTGTAGTTTCACACTTGAGACTGTATTCCCTGTGTCACTCTCCCACGCTGTCAAGCAGGCGAGAGGAAAAACAAGAAGTCGTAGAAGATTGGCATGACAACCACCGCGAGGTCCTTGCATATTGGGTGCACTGCCAATAGTCAGCCCCTTCAGGGGTTCAGCTGAATGGCTGACCAAAATATTCCACACCCCCTGAATTGTCCTCATACACAGAGCTCTGAACCACTATGTCCCTGGGTACCTGTCTTCCAGGTACTCAGTATGACTTAATACATGCTCCCAGTATGCTGATTCCAGCATACACCATAAAATCCCCTACTAGGGTCAAGCAAAATGAAAATTTATGCTAGCATGACATTACTGAAATTAACATTATTTAATAACATTATTTAATTATGTGCTGTTCCTGACAGAATGCTATCATGCCTGAATAATGAGAAGACCTAGAACAAGAGCAGCTACAATGTAGTGCTAAATGATGGGTTTGCATTGATGCCTATTTACTTGTAGTTTTGCATAATTTTATTGAAAGTTTGCATAATTTCGAATAAGCATATTATGCCAGTTCCACATACTGATATTCCCTGTGTTGGTGGGAGCAGGTCAAAGTCACATTTTCAAACCTACTACGATGGAGCGCTGGCCAGCGATCTTCCCCAGGTTAGGCATGCTGAAGTTTACCTCCTCAAAGTCTGTTCCAAGACTCCCTTTCATGTTGAAGGGGGCAGGAGACAGCCTCGCAGGAGGCTGTCAGTGTACTGCCAAAAGCAGGCCAGGCATCATGGGTATGTGTTGTTGGTGCTACACATTGGCAATCCCCGCATCAGGTGATACTGGAGTGAGAAGAGTCAGGCTGATGGAGCTTTGTGCTGAATCACTGTGTGATCAGTGAGGTTTGGGTGCAAAGGGGCACGGGCCCTACCTGGGGGTCAGGAAAGCCCTGCAGCTGGGTCCAGGGGTTGGTGCAGGATACTGAGGAGCCTTTTATGTCCCTGAAGCTCCGATCAGGAGACCATAATACTGGCCCTTGGAGTCCCTCTGGTGTACTGGGTTCAAGATAAGTTTTCAGGTTCAGTTCTTCATCCACAGGCAACAGGGCATCAGGGCAGCGCAGCAGGGCAGTAGTTACTTCAGAGTCGCAGTCCATCCGAGTGACAGTCCTTTCAGCAGCACATCAGTCCTTCTTCCTACCAATGTATCTACATGCCCTGAGGGATACTGAAGAGTTAGTGTCTGAGGCCCTCTCTATATTGTGATGCCCTGGTTCTGGAAGGCGGTAGAAGCTTCTAGACAGTGGATTTAAAGTGCATTGAATTTCCTGCCAGCCATGCCCTTGTTCCATGCTGTCTGTAGCAACAATCTGGGGTCGTTAGGGACTTTGTGTGAAGGCAGAGCACAGGCTATTTAGTTTCAATTGGGGCTGTGCTCAGCTCTGCCCTCCATCCTATCAGCAGATGGAACACCCAGGCACACCTAATCCCTCTAGTCTGTGACTGTCTGAGAGAATTTCACAAAGTCTAACTCTCAGTTACACCCAGTCATGTGACCCAAGAAAGGCTACAGACACAAGAGGGCGAAGGGCAGTAAAATGTCACCTTTCTAAATGTGGCATTTTGAAAATTGTAATGAAAAATCTGACTTTACCATTAAAGAAGGTTTATCATTACAATTTGATAGATATCATGCTCCCAATCGGAAATTACAAATTACTAAATGTCCAGAATATTATACTATGGGAGGCATAGGCCTCAAAGTAGTGAAAAATAAATTTAGGGGCTTTGCACTACCAGGAAATGTAAAAACTTATAAGTACATGTCCACACTTTTAATTACACAGCACCCTGCGCTATGGGCTACCTGGGTGACTTAATTGTAAAGGAATAAGGGCATTTTAATGATTGGCAAGGATGGTTTAGATGCCAAGTTGACATGGCAGTTTAAAACTGCATCCAGGCTGCATTGGCAGTCCTGAGACATATTTTACAGTGCTACTTATGTGGGTGGCAAAATATGTACTGCAGGCCCACTGGTAGCTTTTAATTTATAGGCCGTGGGTATATGGTATACCATTCTACAAAGGACTTCTAAGTAAATTAAATATGCCAATTAGGTATAAGCCAATTTAACAATGTTTTAGAGGAGTGAGCACAAGCACTTTAGCTCTGGTTGATAGTGGTAAGTTCAGGGAGTCTTAAGGCCAACAAAAATAAGTTCAGCTAAAATGAAGGAGGTAAGGCAAAACCTTTGGGGGAAGACCAGACTGGTCTGTCTAACACTGGCCATCCTGAGTTATGAAGTCCAAATTTGGGAAAAACATGCAGATCTCGAAATTACTGGGTCCACTCCCTCATTCAAATCATGAATTCCAGCCCCCTTCCATGCACATGACCCTATTTCACTGCCACATGATCCTCGTGTTTTCTTCATGTGGAAAATGTGTGAAGTAGCACATTAGGTTTTCATGGGGCATTCTAACTTCCAATAAAACTTTGTAACTTGGAGGTGGTATATAATATGGAGATACCACACTGCATGACTCAGATTAAAGATCATATTGCTTTTCATAGTTTGTCATACACTTCCACTTACAAATTACCATGAACCATTATTTGTCTTCTTTTATGCATATTTTCAGTGTCTACAACAAATTGATAGGTTAATGGGTCAAAATGCCTCATATTGCTTTGTGCTGAATATAAAGCTAGCCTGGCTCATGAGGGCTGGTAAATCAGTCACAAGATACTTGTTTCCGGTCTAGGGAAGACATGGCTTAGCAGTTCGGGCTGGTCTGTTCCCCTGAGGCACAGGATCAGGACTTATGTGCATATAGCTGTGACTGAACTGGGGTGACAAAGTGAGCTAAAGATCAATAGATGATGGATTCAACCCAGATCTGTGACTAGGGGTGAGTGTCTGAAAAGTTTCAGCGCTCAGTCCATTATCTCCTTGTGTTTGCTTTGTTCGTCCTTTGTTGGCAGGGTATGCCCAGACGTGGGTCCCTCGCTCATTTTGCCACTGGATTCAAGCTAGGCTGGCTGATGAGGGCTGTTAGCTCGAACGCGGGCCCAGCATGCTTTTTTATGGTCTAGGGATGATTGGGCTTGGCAGTTCGGGTTGCACTGTTCCCGCGAGGCACAGGGTCAGGACTGATTTGCATATAGCTGTGTCTCAACTGGGGTGGCGAAGTGAGCTAAAGAACAATGATGGATTCAACCCAAATCTGTGACTGGGGGTGAGTGTCTGAAAAGTATCAGCGCTCTGTCCATCATCTCCTTGGGTTTGCTTTGTTCACCCTAAGTTGGCAGGGTATGCCAAGACATGAGTCTCTTGCTCCCTTTGCCACTGGATTCAAGGTTGCCTGGCTGATGAGGGCTGTTACCCCAAAACCCAGTCAGCAGGATGCTTGTTTCTGGTCCAGGGAAGACATGGTTTGGCTGTTCAGGCTGGACTGTTCCCATGAAAAAAACAACAGTTGATGGACAGAATGCAGAACAATGTCATGCATTTACCCCAGTACAGAGATCTGGGCCTAAATCCATCGTTTTTTTGCACTCCACACCACCCCAGTTAAGACATGGCCATATGCAAATCAGCCTTGACCCTGTGCCTCATGGGAATAGTCCAGCCCGAACTGCCAAGCCTTGTCTTTCCTGGACCGGAATCAAGCATCCTAGGACCGGTTTCTGGCTATCAGCCGTCTTCAGCCAGGATAGCTTGACTCCAGTGGTGTGGAGAGCATGGGACTCACGTCTGAGTGTACCCATCCCACTCGGGGTGACAAATACAAAAAACAACATTTGATGGACTGAATGCAGAACAATGTCATGCATTTACCCCAGTACAGAGATCTGGGCCTAAATCCATCGTTTTTTTGCACTCCACACCACCCCAGTTCAGACATGGCCATATGCAAATCAGCCTTGACCCTGTGCCTCATGGGCACAGTCCAGCCGAACTGCCAAGCCATGTCTTTCCTGGACCGGAATCAAGCATCCTAGGACCGGTTTCTGGCTATCAGCCGTCTTCAGCCAGGATAGCCTGACTCCAGTCTCGGGCCAGCGGCGGAGATCTTTCCTCACAGCCTCAGTTACAGTGAAGGCTCGATCCACAAACAGCAATGCAGCAGTGTGGACGATGTTTCACACTGTAGGGGCAATGGGTCCCAGGGCATCTTGTAAACAGCACCACGGACCACACGGATGTCTCAAGCGTGCAAAGAGCACAAGCACACAGCATCGCTGAGACACACTTCTTGGTTTTTAGTAAGCCTTTAGAATGTTGTGGCTCGGGCTGGTGGCAGCGATCTTTCCTCACAGCCTCAGTTACGAAGACGGCTTGGGCCACAAACAGCAATGCAGCAGCGTAGGCAATGTTTCAAGCTGCAGGGGCAATGCGGTCCAGGGGCACCTTGCAAAACAGCACCACGAACCACACAGCAGTCTCAGTCGTGCTAAAAGCACATGCACACAGCATCGCTGAGACATACTTGGAAACGTTTATGGTCCTGAGTTTCCACAACTGGGGACCAGCTCTCCTTGGGCCTTTGGAGACAAATAACTTCTAGACACAGCACACAGCAAAGTCCTCTCAAGCAGGGGAACACAGCACATAGCAAAGTCCATTGTCCTCTCCTCAGTCAAATCAGCAAACTGCATGCCAGCCCCAGAAAACACAGCAAGGGCAATCCTTTTCTTCAGTCTCTTCAGCTGTTCTTCTTTGGCAGTGATTCCTCTTGACCACGAAGTAGTTTCAATCCTTTTTCAATATGGATTTCAGTCTTGAGTTCAGGGGTTTCAGCTATTACATTTATACCCCTAAATGTCTTTGAAGTCTTTGTGTTCTGGGGGCTCTAACCCCGGTCCAAACCAGACCTGGGTGTCTTACTGCCAGTGCACACCCTCTTCCTTTGATAGTGTCTGGGGCCCGGACACTCAGCAGGAGGTGGAGCCATCCTCCGGTGGCAGCAACACAGTCCTCTTCACATCCAGGGGCTGCTCCCCCACCACATCAAACGCAGGCCAGCCTGTTGCTGCCTCACTACTCCTCCCTGGGGTCAGGACACTTCCCAGACATTGTCACATCCAAACCCAGACAGGAAATACACAACCAGGCAGAGGCACACAGGATGGTTTAAGACAAGAAACCAGCCACTTCTAAAAGTGTGGTTTCTAAACACACATTTCAAAAAACATCTTCACAAAAAGATGTGCATTTAAATTCTGAGTTCAGGCCCACTAAAGTCTATCTCTTCATCTTATGCCTGTGGGAAGATATGCTGGAAACATGGGACACAGCATTCCCCATTCTGTCCTATGGGCAAGATGGCCTTGCAACAGTGAAAAACGAATTTGGCAGTATTTCACTTTCAAGACATGGTACATACTTCAGTACATGTCCTACCTTTCACATGCACTGCACCCTGCCCAGGGGGGTACCTTGGGCCTACTATAGGGGTGTCTGATGTGCATAAAAAGGGAAGCTACTGCCTGCCAAGTGGGTGCACTTTGCAGGACAACAAGGTAGTTAACAACCTGCGCGCAGGCACTGCAGTGCCGGCCTGAGATCTCTTCTTAGGGCTTCTTATGTGGGTGGCACAATAAGTGCTGCAGGCCCACTAGTAGCATTTGCATTACTAGCCCCGGCACACATAGTGCACTTTACTAGGGACTTTACTAGAAAGACAAACATACCAATTATGGACAACCAAATACCATAACACTTTATACAGGGAGGACGTGCACTTTTACACTGATCAGCAGCGGCAAAGTGCCCAAAGCATGTACGTCGGCAACATTATGCCAAAAAAAGGCCCAGGACAAAGGCAAAAAGTTTAAGGAACTTTAGCCAAAAAGGGCCAAGTCCAACAAGAGGTAACAAATCTACTCGAAAGGAAGCCCTCTGACAGTGACTGTTGCGAACAGTGATGACCGTCCACGTTACAAAATCATGCGTGGGGGTGCGATATCTCTCTCGCTAGCTCACTTATTCTGGAGCCCCCCCAAGAGAACAGTTCTGCAAAGTGACGATTACTGTTAAAGAGTAATGCAGAGTGGCTAAAGCTCTGCAGGCGGAATAGAACATTTAGCTTACCCCATGGTTGTAGATTAAATTAACAAACCCAGACTTAAGCCATACCACGGTATCAGAGAACCATGACTTGCTCTCATTCCTGTGTATTGCTTTGGCGATGAACTACTTTATTAAGTACTTGCAGAATAAAGTAGGTTTTAATAGAAAAGGTTCAGCTGGAATAACAAGCAATTGAAGGCATTGAAATCAAATGATGCAATCTATTCATGACACTACGGTTGTAATATAGTCTTCAGAATGCAGACTAGACTGTGATTAAAAACCATCCAAAAAGCATGTTTTAGCTGTGTGTGCACTAGGCAAGGTTGAGCAACACCACCTGGCAACATATAACATTAAGGGGTTCTGTCTTTTTTTGCACGCAGGAACTTAAACACCTTAAAAGTAAGCATGGGCGAATTTTGCGAATCTCGCGTTCGCGAATTTTGCGGATTTGCGAACTCGCAATCCGCAAAATCCGCGAATTTGCGGATTTTTTTTTTTTTGTGTTCGCGCGGGTTTCTGCCAGTTCGCGAGGGTTTTGTACAATTTCGCAAAACGCGAACTTACCTGTCGGGTCGCAAGTTTCGCGAACTTGTTGTTTCTACGTGTCCAGCCTGTTTGGGACACTGCCACTCTCTGTCACCACTGTCACTCTCTGACTACTCATGCCACCCTCTGGCCCACCCATGCCACCCTCTGTTTCATCACAGCACCCTCTGGTTGTCCAGTCAGTGTACATTATTGTGGCAACGCAAGCACACCTTCCCTGCCTCAAGTGACCTGAATTAATTTGGGGCTGATTAATGTGTCTCAGAATATTTTTTTAGCTGGCACCTGCTTCCTTAGTGCTTCCTGATTAGTGATCTTTTGCACTTGCTAAGTGCTTTCATTGTTGCAAAATTAGTTACAACACCTGCCCTGCCCCAACTGACAATAATGAATTAGGGGCTGATTAATGGATTTGAACTTCCAGCCTGGCTCCTGCTTGTCTCCCTTAGCTGTAATTCAGGACCTTTGTGGCATATGTGTAACTATTCTGAGGTTCAGAGCAGGGTCACATAATAGTTGCAACTGGCAACTGAACTCTGGAGGGGCCCCTCAGGAAGCACTACAGGAAATGGCTACTAATGATGAGCCTGAACTTTTGAACCTGGTAAGTAGTTTCAGTTTTGCTAAGATCGTATTTCTGCAATTTTGCGCTTATTCGCGGGGCGCGAAGTTGTACTGGGAAGCCGCGAACTCACGCGAACAGTGCGAGCAAAATCCGCTGCTCGCGGATTTGCGGATTTTGCGGGAGATTCGCGAATCTCGCGGATTGCGAATTTACCGAAAATCCGCAAAATCCGCGAGCGAAACGGATTTTCCGCCCATGCTTACTTAAAAGGGGTCTGTCCTGTCACATTGACAGGTGATACCTGTTAAGGCCCAACTTTGGTCATCAAACTTGGGCTGGCACCAAGTCCAGTAGGTGGAAAGCAACCCTCATGGTCTGTTTTTAACTGACCACACAGGGTCTGCACAATCGCAGAAGGGTTTTACCATCTTGTATTCAGATGGATGAATAGGGTGAACAGAGGTATTATTTACAGTAGGACAAACACGAAATGCTGCAAAAGTTTCATTTCATTTCAATCTTTATTCGGTTTAAAAAACCTTGTAAGATACAGTACATTTGATCATAATACATCATATCACAATAAAAAAGAAAATTTGTTTGAATACATAAAAATAGCAGGTGGATAAAAATATCGACACACTTCCTTTGCATATAATACATAGAATTCAATTCATTTCCCAGATTGTCCACTTGGGGGTAACTTGGTCCTAGTCGGCCCCTCTAATGTACAGAAACACTGAATAAATATACAGAATAAAACAATAAATTAAACATCTGTTTTTGTTAAAAGTGTACACCAGAACAGTAAAGCAAGCAGCACTTTAGCAGCTAACAGTTGACACAGTAACATGGTAAACTAGCCTATTTCCTTAAGTTTTTTGGTCTTTCATCTTCCTAATCAAGGCTACGCATAAGAGGAAACGGCTCAGGCTGAACACAATCGGTTGGGCAGTGTCTCCCTTAAAAATTCTGAGCCCAAGCTTAATTTGTCGGAGGCCTAGCTTTTTACAAATTGGCTTTAGCCATTTTTTCCTGGCTTTAAGGTATGCTGGGCATATAAATAAAACATGGGACACATCCTCTTTCAGCCCCATCTCGCAAAACTCACATATATCGGAGCCAGCGGCCCCGGCCAACCCCTTATTGCAGTTCCAGCTAGTTGTCCTTTCTTTTAATTGCAAAATACCATACCGGAACTTTAAGTATAGGCTTTTGGCCAAGGGAGGGTAAATTTCATCCATAAGGGGCTCTAATTGCAAGGTCACTTTTAATTCAAAAAATTTCGAGGTTAGGGTCCCTGTTCTGGGGTTTGATAGCACTGACTCTCTAATATAGTCCCAGTACCTTTGTTTCAAGATCCTTTTTGAGCTATTTGTAAGAGAATCAGGGTCAAACCAAAAATCACTTAACCCTAGTTTTTCAAACCATTTTTTGACGTACTCTAACCATGGCAAATGCGTGATATTCCTTATAGCCAGTATCTCTTTCAATGCTTCTCTGTAATCAGTCAGCTCCTCAGTGGACCATAAGCGGACCCAATAGAGCAGCGGACGAAGAGAAGCATAGTCATCTGTACGTCGAAAGTTGAGGTCCCATAATACGGGTGTCAGTGGTGTTGACCCAGGTATCCCTAAGAGTTGCCTAATAAAGGAATTTTCCCTCACTCGGAAAGTATCCTTTAAAGCATAAGCCCAGAGATCCGCGCCATAAAGTGAAGATGATTGCACTTTGTACTTGAATAGTTCAATGGCTGGTGAGACTGCTTTAAAATGGCTATTCTTATGCCCCTTTAAAATCGGACACTGATTTTGAGTCAGCCTTAATTTTGAGTTCTCCAATTGTGTTTTCCATGTAACGTTACTGTCTAAAATGATACCCAGGTATTTAAAATTGGGGACTTCTTCAATGGGTTCGTTATTTATCTTAAAAACTTTACTAAAACCTTTATGAGGGTTGATTGTCATAACTTTTGTTTTTGAGGAATTGATTTCTAGTTCCTTGTCATGGCAATACAAGCTAATTTATTTAAAAGGTTTTGAAGCTCCCTGGGTGTCTGAGAGATTAAAATGGTGTCGTCTGCAAACAACAATGCCGGAACGGCTTGCCCACTCAATTTGGGAGAGTCATGCTCGCAGCCCAAAAGAGTGTCGGGGATGTCATTGACGTATAAGGAGAATAAGGTAGGTGCCATTACCCACCCTTGCCTTACCGCTTTCGCTATTTTTATCTTCTCACTGACTTCTCCGTTTGATCCCCATCTAACTCGTGCATAGTTATTCTCGTGAAGTCTAATTAAAATTTGAAGGATGTTCCCGGGGACGCCCATCTTGTTTAATGTCTTCCATAGGGCTACCCTTGGAACCATATCGAAAGCTGCCTTCAAATCAACAAAAGCCACGTATATATGGGAACTTCTTATAATCGTATATTTCCAGACTAAACATAAAAATCTAAAAACCTGGTCTACAGTGCTTATCTTTGATCTAAAACCTGCCTGGTATTTTGTATAGATAGAGTGTTCTTCAATCCAAGTGGAAAGCCGGCTAAGGACTTGACGGGCACATTTTTTTTGCAACACGTCAATTAAGCTGATAGGCCGATAATGCGAGGGGTTTGACCTATCACCCTTCTTGAACAGTGTTACAATCTCCGCCCCCTTCCAGGTTTCTGGGACAGGAGCTCCTCTAGCAATATCATTAGATAGTAGATTGATATAAGGAGCCCAAATATAGTTCTCGTGCTTCCAAAGATCACCTGGTATTCTGTCAGGGCCTGGCGCTTTCCCTGGCTTAACTGCCTTGATTGCTAAAATTGTTTCTGTCAAGGAGAAGACAAGAGGTGTGTCATGCGCAGCCAAAAGAGGCTGCAAGCTGTCCCAACCTTCAATCTCGCCAGAACTTTCACAAGCATATAACAAGGTGAAATGCTTGACCCAAATTTCCTCCTCTAAGAATGTATCTTTGCATTCAGTCACCCCCCTGGTGCCTCTAGCGATGAGGCTCCAAAAGGAGGTCATGTCTTTACACTTACATGTGTCCAACAAATCTGACCAAACCCTTTCATCCCACTCTTTTTTGGCCATTAATAGGGTTCTTTTGTACTGAGCTCTCTTAATTTTCACAATGTCCGCTGAATCCCCCCTGACCGCTGTAATTAGGTCTGCTTTAGCTCTCCGGCATTCCTGGTTGTACCAGGTGATCCCTGTTTGTTTACTCTTTTGGGCGTTATGTGATCTTTTTACCGCCCTGGTTAAGATCTCGCCAAGCTAGTCAATTAAATGATCATGAGATTCTATCAGACAAGGATTTTGGGTGACAGTGCTATTTCCTAAGAGAGGGGACATGTGCCTCACAAATACATTATAGATTTGACTAATGATTGTTGTGTTACCTAAAACCACTGGCCACTTCAGGGATCTACGGTTGTTTGCCACTAAAGGGTCCTGTGGTAAGGAAACAGTGCTTTTAGCACTTTTATCAAGGGTTTTAAAGATCTGAGTCTGGACAGATAAAATCAATGGATAGTGGTCACTTTCCGTGCGGTCATCCACCATTAGGTCGATGATCATGGGCCATGAATTCAGAGAAACTATAAAATAATCTAAATGGCTGGGATTCGCCCCTCTGGTAAATGTTGGTTTACTGGGGCAGTCTGAGGGCAACCGCCCATTGCAGGCGCGTAGGCCTAGCTCGAGAGTCAAGTTCAATAGTTGTAGAGCACTCACTGTACAAGGTGCTTTATAATTTGTGTCAACCAAGGGGATATTGTTGATGCTGTCCTGGTCCTTGTGAATGTCTTCTAGGCCTATTATAGGTTCGAAACCTCTATTGAAGTCACCACCTATAATCATTATTGCATTTTGATCAAGCCCCGCCACAATATTACTCAAATGGGTTACAACTGGTGATTCTTTACACGATCGGTGTGGTCTGCTGTAAATATTGATCACATAAATGCTACAACCCTTAGTGTTTTTTAACTCAAGTAATAGAAGGTCGGGATTATTTGTATCAATTTGCTTAAAGGACAGGCCGCCTGTGATTTTCACCCATATTGTTAGGCCGCCAGAAGGTCTTCCCCCATTTGTGTTAACTGCGGGGATAAAAAAAGATCTATAGTCAACCTTGAAATAATTCTCGAGCCGCCATGTTTCCTGGAACATGATTAAATCCCCACTAGCCAGATAGTCATGCCAGGCCGGATCTGAGAGTTTTGTTTTCAAACCTGCAATATTCCAACAGATTATTTTTGCTATTTCTAAAACACCTGGTTTCCCTGTTACCTGCTGTTGTATAATAGACCCATTTACATCTAAGTGTGGTGTTTGTGCCATTGTGTCAACATAGTGCAGTGGCTGTTGAGAATTTTTAACAAGTGCGATCTGCGTTGGTACAGCTTCATGATGCAAACTAGGATGTGTATATTCTATACTACATGACATTGCCAAAGCCCCTCCATCAAGTCAATCGCAATCAGCTAGACCAGCTAGGGCCCGAACCTATTTGAGGTGCTAACTCCCCAATTATAAGATGGGGCCCCAAGACCCCAACCATTTGCTGGTACATTCCATCTAGGTGCAGGGGTAATAGGATATGCTGGATTCTGGTGAGCACCTAGCCATCCTCCGTTATGGTTGCCATTGCCTATGGGTACAGGGGTAATGGGATATAATGAATTCTGCTGCACACCTGGCCATCCTCCGTTGTAGTTGCCATTACCTAAGGCCCCACAATTGTTAACAGATGTGCCCGGCCCTCGTCTGCCCATTAAATTCCAATTTTGCCCTGGGGTGGTGAAACAAGGGATGTTATGTTGATTAACTTGCCATGGGCCAGCCCTATTTTTAGAAGCATAGTTCGTGTCAAACATTGTAGGTCCCCCACCCCATCCATTATTTCTCGCTAACCAAGCTGGCTTCAGGGACTTATGATTGTTGGCTTTTTGCGACTCATTGTAAAATAATTCTAATGTAAGGGGGATTATAGAACTACTTCTTCTTTGTGGTGGAAGAATATTGGATAGAATATCGGGAAGAGCAGCTGGATTTAAAAGATTTAGTACCACACAGTCGCCCTTCCATTTTTTTTGCTTATTTCCTATCCATCCAACCCTCCTTGCCATTTTGATTTCGCCAGCCAGCCGCTGTTCACCCCCCTGTGCTATCCGCATATTATTTGACAGCCAGTATAGTGCCTTACTTATTAGTGACGGTGTTGACTCGGTTTGACCCGGTGGTAGGGTTGGTGTATTAGCTAGAACTAACACCAATGGCGATGCTTCAACTACAAATTGTGTTGAGTCTCCTTCAGAACTAGGGGGCACTGTAACATGTGGTGGATCAAATAATTGAGCAATTGGGGCTTCTAGTGGCAAATCATTGATATTGGGGCCAGTTTGCGGGCATTCCGGAAGAGTTGGCCCTGGTGGGGTAACATCTGATGTTGACCCAGATTCGTTATCTTCCTTTGGACAATCGTGGGCCTTGTTAACATTACTTAAGACATTTCCTATCACATCTACTAATACATTTTGTGTACCTCCCAATTTTTTTATGTCCGCAGAAAGTTTATCAATCTTGCTAATAAGTGGCTTGATAAGTGTCTGAATTTTTATTTCTAACAGCTCTGCTATTCTTGACATTAGGTCCTCATCCGATATCTCCCTCGAATTGTCCTCCTCATGGTTCTGGCGAGTGCTTTTTGTCTTTGGTGGTGACGTAACCTTATTTTTTCCAGAGCGTGCCCCCCCCACGTTTGTTTTGTAATCTACGACAGGCTCTAACTGCCCTCGTGGCCCGCTTTACAGGTGGTTCGTACTCCACTTCTTCTTTTTCTTCAACCACAATGACAGCATGTGTATCTAAATCATTGTCCACATGTGGCTCAGTATCCGCCACATTTGCTGCACTGGTATCAATACTGACATTTACTGGGGAGTTTGTTTCATGAGCATCATTATTAGAGTCTAATAGCAGAGACTCATTTGTTTGTGAGGAAGTGGGTGGGCTCATGGGAGGGAAAATAGGTGACTGACTCCGTCCCAACGACTGTCTGCGCTCACTGTTTATCTTATTGACCACTTGAACAAGGTAGTTATCCATGGTGTTATTTGGTGTTTCAGATGCCATGTGATTATTCCTTTTAGGCATAATTATACAAAAGGGTGTGATAGTCTTGTACCCACAACTCAATAAAATGACAAAGTGTAACTCTCAAGGTTTAAAAGCAAGTGTCTTACTTCAGCGCCTTATACAGGTATCCAGCGAACTCATTTCCTGCTTCGTAGTGGTGTTGTATCTGCTATAAACTTCTCATTGAAGGCCCCCTCTTTCCAAGCTCCTGGGCGATTCGGTGGCAGCTATACAGACTACTTACCGACCCCCGTCTGGTAACTAGGACTTGGGAGGCGGTCAACCAAAAGCAATAACACTTCCACTGTCAGTGAGCTGGCTGGAACTGATCCCTGGTGCTCAGTGATGAATTTTTTTTAGGGGGGTGGCCTAGCCTGGCCTACTCGTGCCGATGAGGGCCGTAGAGGGCCCGCCCTTTGCCCGGGCTTAGCCCCGCGCGCTCCCGCGACGCGGACCTCAACGCCGTTTTGAAGCACCTCCTGGTGCAGGCGCGGGTCAGCAGCGTCAGCGGTGCGCGCCGCCGCGTTAGCTGCCGGGAGTTGGAGTCCCGGAACGGCGGCGCGGATGTCTACCCAGCTGACTCTCGGCGGTGGCGGCTACTGGCGGGTGTCCGTGCCTGTGCGCCTCTGCGCTATACCCTGGACTTTCGGCGCTGTCGGCTCCTGTCCTCTGGTGCCCAGGTAAGTGCTGTGCTGCTCCTCCGAAATGCTGCAAAAGTTTCCACTTAGGAACCTTTCCTCCCTTGGTTAATAGAGTGCCTGTGTCACCCTACACACTAGCTAGTGATATGCATAAATGTGGCACCACAAAGCATCAGCACCAACCATCTGAGCTCAGGTTCTGGAGATGTATTTAGTCACCTTGACCATTGTTATGTAAAGTACTCCTGGGCACGTGCACCTGCTTTCTGCACCCACAAAGCTCTTTAGCATTACAGACGGGCTGCAGACCCAAGCGTGGGTCCCTCTGCAATGTGCACATGTAAAGTCAACACTAGCCTGAAAGGGCATTTGCTTATTTGCATGGGGGTATGGTCCCATGCAAATGAGGCAAAAAACTTTGTGTAGGAAGGTGAATTAGTAGTTGGGATGGACTACAACAAGTCACTAATTCATTCGGTCCAGTCAAAGGTTTCAACAATGTAAAATCAAGCGTAACCCCTTAAGGCTTTGACACAGAGCAGACAGGCTAATAGAAAGCATATAGAATGATCAAAACTGTGAAAAATAAACAACATAAAATCGAAACACAATAAAAAAGCCACTCCAATCTTTACTAGAAGAGAAAAATGTAATAAGCATAATGACACCAAAATGTCAAACATTCTATACTAGGAATCACACATAGGAATGTTTAAAGACTTAGGTGGAAGCAGTGCCAAGAAAAATAAAGCATCGAATGTAAGTAAATCGCGGCACTAGATAGGGTCCAAGGTGCAATTTCGGGCCAAACGCAATGAAGCCAGCGCCAGATACACCAAATCAATTGCTCCCAGTGAAGTTCTGGAAGTCAAAAAGTAGAAAAAAATTCTAAGTCCCACTTCAGAAATGAACAAAAGAAAATCCACCTGGAAGAAAATCCTCCCAATGTGGTCACTAATGAAACTGTAGCGAACTTCATGGAGCAGAAGGTCGGATATCTGAAGCAGGTTCGTCTAAAAAACACAGTAAAACAACAATGGTAGCCAGCAGCCAAGCCGCAGTACAGCAGGAGAACCTATTCATCTATTATTGTTAGCACCTGGGAAGGTGAGCCACATAATGCCCTGTGCGGGCTTTAGATTGTACGTTCTTCCTGCTCTGTGATGCCTCAAGGAGTAACAACAATGCCATTTTAAGTGTGAGTGTGGGGGATGTAGGCAGTGTAGCATCATCTCCAGAAGGGTTTTAAGGAAAACTTTTCTTAAATCCCATGGGGCCTTGAGAACAGGATTAAAGCATTTTCGGAGCTGGAAGTTTTACTCTAGAATTTAGGAATGCAGGGGGCCCTTGTGGCTGGTTCTATGGTTGCATTTTATGTGGCCTGTGTATGTATAAGAAAGACTTTGACACATGATACTGGGTTGCTTTATATGACGCATATTACTGACAGAGATTTTTTGTGAACTGTGCACTGTATATGTTTTCACTGATTGCATCTAAATGTGATTATTGGGTACATTGATTGTAGACACATACTTACCATAATGTGATGATGCCTTGGCAACACCAATAGGTTGGATTTATATGTTGATGTGAGGACTATTTGACAAAGCTAATAGGATTGCCTTATGTATTGCTGTGGTGACCACTTGGCAAAGCCAATAGTCATGCGTTATTTAAAGTGATATTACCTTATATTTTGATGTTTCCTCTGGTTTAGGTTTGGGGTATTGTGATTCTGGGGGCCATGACCCCACTACAGATCTAATGTAATTTCAGCATATCATCAAATGTGTTTTCATCTATCTGATGTATATAATGGTAAATTACTGCATAGTGTTAAGAAATGTCTATATAATAAATGTTCTTTCCATTTTTCAAAGTAAAATTACTGACTTGACAATCATTTATTGAGCGCTGATACGGATGGATATTACGAACCCACATCATCGCCCCCAAATAGGCCCTGGGCTGCTCTACTTCCCTACCAAGAGAGAGCCAAGTGCTACAATGAGGGAATTGATTCCCAGTCAGTAGACAACAGTAGACCTATTACTTGTGCAGGAATCACATTCTGCACAACTAATAACCCAATTTCCTATAATGGTAACTTATGATGGGTGCTGTTTTGTATGTGAATCTGTCTTCTTTTTTGCTAGATGACCTCTGCTATACAACCTGAGATGAACTGGTATTTTCCAATGCGTTGCTTGTGTTTGATACACTGTCCAGGCCTGAGTTTCAGGGACCTGTTGGACCTCTGGGGATGCTCACATTACAGAGGTTATCAGCTGCTGCATTATCAAGTTAAGACTTCTGCAGAGGCACAGTGCAGTGGTTAGTGACATGGCAACCTTATCTTTCTCTAAGTTGGCCTGCAGACAGCCAACGCTGGGGCAAAAGAGTGAAGCCAATCATCTCCCAAAACTTCCAGCAGAAAGGGAGTGTGAGGTGAGAACTTGGCAAAGCATCCGTCTGATTCCCAAATACTGTTCAAAGTGCTCCAACCACAGCCTGGAAGATGCCTTTTTCCCTGGCACTCAAATATGGAACCCACTTTGCACCAAACGATAGAAACTCGCTGAAGGACTTTAAGACTGGCAGGAATGACTACAATGGTGTCCAGGTACATTGTGCTAGTTATTGTTAGGTGCATACCTGCTTCTAAATGTATGGCACCTGATTTCTTGTCAGTCACAGGCTCCACTCAAACAACTCAGTCAGGATGTATCGCTGTGGGACTTGCAGAGAGAATTCAAAAGTCAATGGACATTGAAAACCCTTTCCCTGAAAGACACCAGCCACAGTGTCTGCCAGTACCTCTCTATGTCTCAGAGCCCATAGCAGACCGCAGTGGGATAGAAATGAGCACAGCAGATATAATTAAAGGCAGCAGAAATCAAGGGGATAATGTCACAATTACCGTACTAGCTTCAACAAGAGTAGAACCATAAAAACCACTCAAAGCACATTGGGGGTAGCCTCCCCTTCGGTTTACCTCATTATACTTCCCAAACTTTAACAAAATACTCAACTTTCCCACTCCAGCAGCCTGATACCAGTCTACCTCTTTTACTTTCCATGGTATTGTGTGCAGTATTCGTATTAGGCATACTTAATAAATAGATGAGCTGTAAAGAGAAATTGATTCTTACCTTACTTGGCTGTAGTCCATGGTGAATAAACCATAAAGGAAAACAAAGAGCCCAACCAGGGCCGCAGGGATCAACATTCCAGTATACCATCCCAACCAAGCAAAATATAGGCCAATCTTTTCACCGAAATATCTCCTGTGCAACACAAAAACAATAACATTTTAGTAAAACAGCAAGTAGTCAATACTGATTTAGCAACACAACGCTTCCTTGACATTCTGCCATATAATATGTAATTACTCTTAATTTGGATTCCCCTTGTATGTAATAATTTGTCATCTACTATAAATGCATAGTTTGGGGAAATTATTTTCAAATAAATAATATGCATGAAGAAATGTTTGATGTATGACAATCAATACAACCACTTGACCTACTACCTTGGTGCCACTTAGACCCGCTTTGTAATTAGATGTTGGTGGCTGAATGCTGGACGTTGCGCCTTAATTTTAGTGAAAGTGTTATATTTAGCTTGGGTGACTTCCCTGCTGCTCAGCTGGTGTGGGTCTTGGAATGCCTGATGTCATCATAAAAATGTACATTGTAAGTGTATCAGAAAATGAATGCTAAATAGTCAATCCTGCAGAGTTTGACAGCATCGAAATTCTCTGTTAGAAGGAGTAAATCACCAGTGCAAAGATTGGTATGACCTTTCAACTTCCCATGAAGCTGTGCAGCTTGAACCCTCTGAAGAGATATCGGGTGAGAGATCGCTCACCGGCGCTCAAGAATTTTAGCATGTGCAAGATAGTGTGTGCCCATGTAAAGGTTATTTTTGGGTGGTTGCAGGGTTGTCAGTTATGTTGATTTGTTGGTACTTCAGTTTCTCTTTTGCGAATGGTGATGAGTGTGTGGGGTAGTAAGTGCCCCAGTGCTGAGTACTTTAGGATGGTCAAGGAAAGAGATTTTTACTTCATTGGAGACCCCTGGTGAGAGACTGCTCTTTGGTACAAGAGACTTTCTCTTACATTATATTGCTGGTCAATTTAATGTTTGTCTCGTTGTGTGTATGTGGGTGTGGGTTCTTGGTCATGGTTTGTGTCTAAGGTATGTATCAGTGTATATTGCACTGTGCAGTCATCTTAGGGGAGGTTTTGGTGGTGTTGTATCCTGTTCTGAGGTTATTTGTTAGTTCCTGGGGTGGTTTGTGGCCAATGCACTTTATTTTAGGGTGGTGAGTGCCCTACGGTAGTGAGTTGGTGGGCTGGAGAGTTTCCCAGTGCTGTGTATTTTGGAGTGGTTGGTTAGGGTGGTTAGTGCACTACGTATGTGAGTTGGTCAGTGGCCTGGTGCTGTTATTTAAGGGTGGTAAGTGCCCTATGGAGGTGAGTTTGTGGGGTGGTAAGTACCCTAGTGTTTGTTTTTAGGGTGGATAGTGCCCTACGATGGTGAGTTTGTGGGGTGGTCAGTGCCCCAGTGCTGTCTGTAGGGTGGTGAGTGCCATATGGAGGTGAATTTGTGGGGTGGTGAGTACCCTAGTGTTTGTTTTAGGGTGTATAGTGCCCTGCGGTGGAGAGTCTGTTTATTTTAGGGTGGTGAGTGCCCTATGGAGGTCAGTTTGTGGGGTGGTGAGTACCCCAGTGCTTGTTTTTAGGGTGGATAGTGCCCTACGGTGGTGAGTTTGTGGGGTGGTCAGTGCCCCAGAGCTGTTTGTAGGATGGTGAGTGCCCTATAGAGGTGAATTTGTGGGGTGGTGAGTGCCCTAGTGTTTGTTTTAGGGTGTATAGTGCCCTGCGGTGGAGAGTCTGTTTATTTTAGGGTGGTGAGTGCCCTATGGAGGTCAGTTTGTGGGGTGGTGAGTACCCCAGTGCTTGTTTTTAGGGTGGATAGTGCCCTACGGTGGTGTGTTTGTGGGGTGGTCAGTGCCCCAGTGCACTTTTTTTTAGGGTGGTGAGTGCCCTACAGTAGTGAGTTGGTGGGGTGGAGAGTTTCCCAGTGCTGTGTATTTTGGTGTGGTAAGTGCCTCATTTATTTGTGCAGTAGTCGGTGTTGACTGCAGTAGTGTGGTTTATTTCTGCACAAATTTTGGGTGGTTAGTGCCCTGCGGTGGTGAGTTTGTGTGGTGGTTAGTACCCCAGTACTTGTTTTTTGGGTGGATAGTGCCCTATGGTCGTGAGTGTCCCGTGCAGTTTGTTTTAGGGTGGTGAGTGCCCTATGGGGGTGAGTTTTTGGGGTGGTGAGTGCCCCGTGGAGTTTGTCTTTGGGTGGTAAGTTTCTTATGGTGGTGTGTGTTCTATGCAGGTTGCTTTCGGTGGTTGGTGCTCTGTAGTTGTGGTTTATGGGGTGGTGAGTGCCCCGTGCAGTTTGTTCAGGATGGTGCGTGCACTATGGTGGTGAGATTTTGGGGTGTTGAGTGCTACGTGCAGTTTGTTTGAGGGTGGTCAGTGCCCTATGTGGTGAGTTTGTTGGGGTGGTGAGTGCCTCATGCATTTCGGTTTGCGTGGTTAGTGTTTTTATTCTGGTTTCGATTTTTTCCCTGAGGGAGGGGGATGGGTTATGTAAATGTTAAAGTATGAAAATGCATTGCTTAAATTGGGAGTTAACGTCTTTCTCTTTTGAGTGCAATGTACATGTTTTCTTTTCAAAATGCATTGTATATTTTCATTGTATAATTTCATTGTGTTCACATTTCCTTTTTTCACTTCTGAATTGTTGTTTTCCCAAGGAAGGGGGATATGTTATATTTAGCTTGGGTGACTTCCCTGCTGCTCAGCTGGTGTAGGTCTTGGAATGCCTGATGTCATCATAGAATCTTGGGTGCCTGGCTGGTGTGTGGCATGGCAGTTGATGGCAGGCAGGCTGAGTGGCAGGGAGGCCACTCCTGGTGGGGTTGTTCACATCTTAACTCTTTTACTTGAAACTGGAACTGGAACTAAGCTTTATTAAATCCAGCTTGTTATATTCCTGACTCAAGAACTTCTTTATGTACAACAGAAAGTTTATGTTTGCCAATCAAGAAAGCGTGTGCAAATGGCTTGATCATATCTTATCAGTAATTTCCTACTTGGAAAACAAGCACGTGTTCGAATCGCAAGCCTTTTTTGCAGCGTATGTACTTTCTTTTGTATCTGTGCCCATTTCTACATTCTGTGTGAGTGCAAAACTTAAAAGCACATTTACAAAATGTATTGACGCATGCTGAAATGTATTCGCTCTTACTCTACTAATGCACATAGTGTGGGCATGCATTAGCTACTTATGTTTACACTATTCTTAGAGGTCCCTTTCCCTTTTGTGGGTCCAGCAGTGATTGAGCTGGATCCAGGAGCTGGGACGAGTCGAGTGAATCTTACCCTGTCCCGCGCAGTGTGTGGTCACCGAGACCCATGCTGCTGAGCCTGCAGGCGGTGAGAGAGAACCAGCAAATGTCCTCTTTGATTCACAAAGGTAAACTTACACTTCTGAGTAACTTTACGATTGTTTACTATTCACAAAGGTATTTAAGAAGTAGTATCTTTACGACAGTTCTATCTTTTTAAATGTGGAGACTCTGCAATGGTAAAGATGCTACTGGTAAAATACCTTTGTGAATAGCAAACAATTGTAAACCTACACAAAAGTGTAAGTTTACCTTTGTGAATCCTGCCCCTTGTGTGTAACAAGTGTAGGCGTTTGTATGCCATGTAAGGTATATCTGTCTGGTTAATTACACGCATAACCATTAATTAAGCACTTTACAATAAGTGTTTATAACTACCTCAAGAAAATCATTTTAACAACTTAAAGTTAATACTATATTGCAAAATAAAACCTGCAAGATTCTAAACTTATAGCTTGCAAGGTACCCACAACTCTTTGTTGGAGTGGATAACTCACTGAGCTATAATATCTGTGTTCTACCTTCTCATATGCAGGTAATGAAATAGTTTTTGCAATTAAAAGAGTAGTTTATTGAACTAACAGGAGCATCATTTGTACAGGGGTAAAAAGGCCCGGAGATTCCTCCAACTGACCTGGACATTTAATCCTCAACAAAATACATTGCAGTACAAAATACTAAACGATCCATTAAAAAATAATATGGCTTCTGTGCACAATTCATAGAATGTTACATTAACCAATAATTACATAGCTTATTTAATCAGTCCATAGAACGAAAAAAATCCATACAGCTACACGGCTACCACACTATATTTTACCCAATACAAATCAGTCACTGACACAAAAGCACAGTGTGCCCAGAAACAATCACTATCTGTATTACTTTATAATGTTTCTTACCTGCAACCAGAGAATGCATACATATCTATCCATCAAGCCCTACAGTTAACTTTCTACAGCTATACACTGAAACGTGCATAATAACCCTATCTTTGCAGCAGATGCCTTAATCACACTGTTATTAGTGGAAGGGATCTTCCAGTGCACAGCTACGCATAAGAAAAAGGTGTCGAAAGTTAAGAAAGTATCACATTCTGGCCCCAGTGGCTCCACACCCAAGTAATAAAAAAAGAAAACCACTAAAAAGCAAAGTCTTGGAGGTGATTCCTGGCTAACCTGGGAGACGTGCACAGGGTCACAAGCAGAAGAACGAGGATAATCCACAAGAGCTGATGATTACTAGGACCAAGAGGACAAATATGACAAGGAGGACCAGGACCATGAGGATCAAATTGAGCAGGGCCATGAGTACCAGGGCCAAGGTGAGCAAAACGAGGAAGAAAAAAAGACAAAGACCATTTGACTCACACCACCAGAAGCAAGACTAGGATGACTAGGGCCAGGGGACAAGTAAAAGCATGACCTGGGGTTGTATTATGGAAGTAACCCCGGGAGGCACAACAGGTGTTTGGTTCTGTTATGCGCCACCCCCCCCCCCCCCTCCCCCACCCCCCTCTCCACCCCTCGGGGGCACTTAGGTGTTACAGAAAGGGCCTCATACACTGTGGGCCCCCTTCTGTAATACTGATAGCTCTGGCACTTATAAAGTGCCAGAAGTATCATCAGAGGACTTTCCCTCATTTGCATGGGGTGTGCCCCAATGCACATGAGGGAATCCCTTTGCCTCGGCACCCATGCTGTATTGCAGACGCAGGTGCAGAGACAAAGAAGCTGTCATGAGGCTTCCTGGTGGCTCTCTTCTTAAGGGGAAAACTGTATCACATAGACCCCTCAGACATCCGTGTGCTGTCACGTACTGCGCCCGCCATCAAGGGGATCTGTAATCCCTCTTCAAAGTGCAGGCGGATTGCCGTCTGCAATGTGAAACACGGAGCGGCTTCAAAGCAGACACTCTGTTTTTCATGTAAATGTGCTGCCACCATTTGATATTTGATATTTGATATTTGTGGGGTATTTGTAGAGCGCGGCGTTCGCTCCGAAGGGAGCATCTTGGCGCTAGTGGGTGAGAGAAAGCTGGTCCAGGAGGAGTTTAGATGGAAGGGAATTAGATGGAAGCCTTAGAATGTTCATCCGGGAGTTTGAAAATCCATGTTTTCAGGAGCTTTCTGAAGGGTTGCACAAGTATGTGGCTGCCCTGGGGGCGTTACATTCATCCCAATTTTGGCGCATTTTGCTTGATTGCGCCGAGACCATCTTTTAAAAGGAGCACCCAGTGCAATCAAGGAAAATGCACTGTATGTACAAGGGCAACTTTGACCAGGGCCAAGAGAAACAGGACCATTTGACTGCAGAGCAGGGAAACCAGGACCATGAAGACACTCACCCAGGAATGCAGATTAGAAATAGGAGAATCAGGAAGATAAGAGTGGCAAAAATAGGATCAGCCTAGAAGTGGCAAAAATAGGGCAAGGACCAAGAGGACTTAGACTAGGAGCTTCAGGAGTATAGTGAGGAGGAACGAGAACAGGAGGGCCATAACCAGGGAACTAGGACAAAGAAAACTAGGGCCATGAGAACTCTAGACAAGGACCGGGAGGAGGACAAATACCACAAGGACCAAGGACCAAGGCCACAAAGGGAAGAAAAATCAGTACCTAGGAGACCAAGAGGCCAAGGCTAAGGATGATCCGGACCAGGAGGAGTAGGTGGACCTTAACTAGGAGGGACGGTTCAATAATAGGAGGAGAAGAACTGAGCAGCTAAGGAATAGGAACAGAAACCGGAGAAACAGGAGGACTATCAGAATGATATGAAGGATGAACAGGCATAACAGGTGAATGAGGAGCAGCACCCTTATGAGGCTTAGGAGGATCAAGAGAATGAAAAGCCAGAATGATCAGGAGTGTCAGAAGGATGAGAAGGGTGAGGGTTGGCACTAGAAAGTACAATACCTGCACATAGAGCATGAGAAAGACGAGGGGGAAAGCCAAAAAGAGAAGAAGAACCAGGCAGAGAAGGGCCAGGAATTACAGGAAGAGGAAAAAGACACTTATAATGAAATGACATTGAGGTGGAGGAAGAGAAAGATGAGGAGGAGGTGGATGGAGAGGAGCAGAAAGACCCGGAGGAGGAGGGGACAAAGAAGAATGATGAGGTGAAGCAGGACCTGGAGAAGGAGGAAGTTTGTATAAAGAGATGGCCCTAGTTACAGAGACCACACCTCTTACAAACAATTATGAGTTACTCTTCTTAGGCCAAAGACCCTGCTGGAGATCTCCCAATGTCCACCCACATAGAGCACTGCGTAAATTCAGCAGCTGTCTAAAATTTAGGGGTGGTCCTAATTCATGGAATTTTCTGCAGAGTAATTACCGTATTTTCCGGCGTATAAGACGACTGGGCGTATAAGACGACCCCCTACTTTTCTTGATAAAATGTAGGTTTCATGCTATACTCGCCGTATAAGACTACCCCTCTTCCAACATCATGTCATCAAACATGTACGGTAAACATAAGTAGTTAAAAGGCCCAAACAATTATTATACTGCTACATGTTGTAACGCATCATACTACATAACTTGGCATTTCTTGCAGCATAACTCTGCTCAGCCTTGCACATACGTTGGTCTTCCCCTGCCGCATACCTCTCGTGGCCTTTGTTATAGAGCAGCATAACTCTAGTGATAGCGTGTCAGTCGTGAATAGCACACATGTCTGCCCTGGGTTCCTTTCCAGCACTACCGCAAGTTGCACCGCGTCCTTCATTTCCTTGCTCTGCGCATTTCAGCTCGAATAGGGAGCCCATGACAACCATACAGAACACTCCTTAACCCCTTCCGTGTACAATTCCATCAACGCACATCGTACATAATGCCGTGTAAAACTTTGCAACAGAATACAAACACAACCATCAAACCAAACTAAGCACGTTCTGCAACAGCAATGCTTATTTAGTCGGCCAACCAAGATTGCAGAAGACCGATGCTTATCAGAAAAGGCTTTGGCGTGCAAACACAACCATGGCACGTTTACTGAAGCAATAGCACCCTCTACTGACAAAGATACATATTTTACACCATGCCTTCCCATTATTACAAAGGCTCAACACAGTTTGGTCGTTGTTTCCACTCCTAAAATTTTTGTTCCTGGCGTATAAGACGACCCCGACTTTTGAGACCATTTTAAAGGGTTAAAAGTTCGTCTTATACGCCGGAAAATACGGTATGCAAATTTACAGCAACATTAGGTGACATTAAGCAGAAATAAGTTAGGAGTGTAATCCTGCATTTAGCACTATTTTCATAATGCAAAATACACCCTTGTGTCCAAAATGGTCCTGAGGATGCATTTTTCAATAAGAAAATAGCACTAAATGCAACAAAACTTGAGTAGTAACTAGCAGCAGCCCCTTTCTCTCTGTTCCTGTGCTCTTGTGTAGCATTTCTGCCCCAAACTACTTTACAATACGTGTTACAAGGTAATCAGTCAGAATATCGAATTTTTAATATGGACATGGCAAAATATTGAGTCTAAAATATAGAATGGACATCATATCGATTTACAAGAATATAGTGGTGCAGAATATCGAAATACAGGTAAGAAATATCGTTTTTAATAATATCGAAGTTGGTAATATCGACAGTCATAATATAGATGTTATAAATATCGATTTTTTAATAGTTTTAGTGTCAGTATATGTGTTAAAAGTATGTATTATTTTTTTGATGTATGCTTGAATTTTTTTTTAAATAATGAATTTTAATGAATTTAAGTTTTGTGTAATTTAAATCCGTAGAGGGTTGTGGTTTTATAGGGGCATATGGTGGGAAGTAATTTAATTATAAAATATTTTCTAGAAATATTTAGAAATAATTAATTATATGTTAATTATTTTTTGCGCTATTTAATTCTGAAGCGGGTTGTGGGTTTATAGGGGAAAAGGGTGGGAAGTAATTTAATTGAAATAAATTAATGATTCTATTAATTGATAATTTATTTGTAATAATTTATATTTCTAATTAAGTTAATTAATTTAATATTAATTCATTATAAATTGATTAATAATAATTAATAATTAATTGGTAATTATGTTGATTGTGTTTTTTTTATTAATTATTAATTCATTTAATATTAATTATTAATAATTAATTTGTACATATGTTAATTGTGTATGTTTGTTAGGAGAGGGGTGCGGGTTGATAGGGGAGTAGGGTAGGAAGTAATTTAGTTTTAATGTAATTATTTTTATATTATATTTATTAAAAATGATTTTATAGTGTTCATTTTGTGAATCAATTTAGATTTGATGGTTATGAAGTGTATTATTAAGTGTAATAAGTTAATTAATTTTTAATTAATGATGTTAATTTATTAATATTTTACAATATTGTAGGTGACATTTATGGGGGAAAATAGTGGGAGTGGGAATAGTAATTTTTACCCTCCTGCTATCCAACACTTTCCTTACTGTTGCACTCAATTGAGTGGGAATAGTAATTTTTACCCTCCCGCTATCCAACACTTTCCCTACTGTTGCACTCACTGGACTGGGAATAGTAAGTTTTATTATTTGATTTTTCTGGATTTTATTTAAAGCTAATGGTCAAGAAAGTACACGTTATTATGAATAATAAACCGGGGGGATAAGTTAAAAAAAGAATTGTATTCTGGTAGAGTGAGGAGTTCCAATTAAGAGCGTTAAAGAGATTTAGGTTCAGCAATCAGCAATCATTCCTTTCTTCTTTCCTCTTCTCTTCTTTCCCCTCTCTCCTCTTATTTTCCTTTTGTCTCTTTGTCTCTCTATCTTTTCATATCTTCTTTTAAAGATGAACCGTTATTTTTATAGCTTTTCTTTGCCTCACATGTGTTTCACTTGGTTCTCATGTACTATTTTATCATCTTTGTATTGAACTTTGTTAAACAAAATAAAAACTTTCTTAAACTGAAAAAAAAAAAGAGAGATTTAGGTTCTTACAGAGTATCACCTGCTGGTTATAGTGGAGGGCGGGAACATGTACAAATACAAGGGTGTGAAAGTTTCGAACCAGCCCGTTAGAATAATGAAGATGCATGCTACGGCATGCTAGGAAAACAATAAAATGGTTATCGTATTACATGGAGGTGGTCGAACGGGAATGCACTTTAAAGTTACACAACTTGTCTACATGTCATGGTAAGCTCAAGGATTTAAATATGTGATCATATAGTGTTGTGATAAATTTTTATTTTTTTGTAAGGGAGTTAAGGGGCATACCCAGGGTGTACTAGAACAGTTATTAAACAAAAGTGAATACAGAAACATTTTTTAATGTGTTTAATACAAAAGTGTAACAACTGGTAATGATTAGTGTTTCACGTGGATGATTGATAAATTCAATTTTTGATGTTAAATCATATTGGTAAATAATACTGGCATAAAGCCTTTAAAGACATGTATTTGTTTATACCTTAAGATATCCCTGACAAAGGGAGGGTTTCTCTTGAAATGCATTGGACTATTTATAATAAATCATGACATGGAATGAATCTCAATAAAGTGAATTGAACAAAGGATAAAGGAATGATGAAAGTGAAAGGAGCAAAACGTAAAAGCAAATAGAAAAATGAGATCAATTTGATTCATTGGATTTAATCCATTACATGTCTGTGCAGCTTTGCGGAACCGTAGCAGAGTCCCTCTGGAAATAGTAATTTTTACCCACCCACTATCCAACACTTTCCCTACTGTTGCGCCTACTGGAGTGGGAATAGTAATTTGTATCTACCCGCTATCCAACACTTTCCCTACTGTAGCACTCACTGGAGTAGGAATATAATTTTTAATCTCCCGCTATTTAACACTTTCCCTACTGTTGCACTCACTGGAGTGGGAATAGTAATTTGTACACTTTCCCTAATGTGGCACTCACTGGAGAGGGAATAGTCATGTTTACCCACCCTCTATCCAGCACTTTCCCTACTGTTGCACTCACTAGAGTGGGAATAGTCCTTTTTATCTACCCGCTGTCCAACACTTTCCCTAGTGTACCACTGGTTGGAGTAGAAATAGTTATTTTTACCCACCCGCTACCCAACACTTTCCCTACTGTTGCATTCACTGAGGTGGGAATAGTAATTTTTATCTACCTGCTATCCAACACTTTCCCTAGTGTACCACTCGTTGGAGTAGAATAGTTATTTTCTCATCTACTCTATGCACTGTTTCCAGTAATGTTATATTTAATGTAATGTAAAATATTATTTTGTAAAAAATATGTATTTTAATGTTTTAACTTACTATATATAATGTATTATTATATGTATATTATAGGTTGATTTATATGTATATATGTAATTATATTTTAAACTATGTTTTTAATATTTTATCATTTAAAATATTAATTATTTTTATTATTATTAAGGTAATATATAATAAAAAATGAAAATGCATGTGTTTTTTTACATTTTATTTATTATTTATTAATTTTAACGTTTTTTATAAAAAAAGTAAGTATGTTTTACTAAATTATATTGATAATTTAATTAATGTTCTATTACTTCTAAGACATTTAAAAAAGTTGATATTTTAGCGACTATATTATTTACGATATTTAGGATTCAATATTTTTGTACTTACCTGTTTTTTAGATAGGAAGTCGAAATTCTGTCATTCTATATTTTTTATCAATATTTTGGCAGGTCAATGCTTTGCTCCTCTATATTCTGTCAGTGATCCGTGTTACAAGAGTAACGCAAAACTACCAAAATTGCTCCGATTACTCTGAAGTATTTAAAATTTCACCCGGCCTACTTAGATTGCAGTCTGTTTGTAAGCCACTAAGTGAAGAAGAGCAGATTTCCTGCTACATTTTTTCTTGTTGCAAAATACTTTTGGGGCATCAATACATTTTATAGACTGCCTTTCGTTGACTCTGCTGTTAATGCATTTTACAGTTATTATAGATGTTGGTCATCTTGTGCATGTGTTATGTGTCACGTGCACTATTTGAATATGAACTCTACGTAGAAAAATCCAACCTTTCTGTATATTGTTGTAGTAGTTGTCTATTTACCTTTAGTTTGTCCTTTTATAATTCCTTTAGTTTCAATATTGGAATTGGAATTAGAATGTAATGATGTAGGAGAATCCTACGTTGAGATCGTAGAGCCAGCAGAGGGATTACATGCAGATGTGTATGTGCTCCATGCTGGGGTATTTCTTTTACAAATAAATCCATTGTACTTGCCACCCAGTGTTGGATTTATTACACCAGTTTGGCGACGAGTAGCCCCAGCACTTAAACCCAGGCCAGTGGTCGTTTCGTGTGAACATTCTCGAGCCGGGAGCAAACTGCACACTCAACTGTTATACTGAGAGCACAAGAAGGTGGGAAAAAAGGATTTTGTCATACAAGTTCTGTGTAGTTATTTAAAGTGGAAAATTTGTTGGGAAGTTGCGGGTCCAGGATATGGCCTCTATATGTGTTTTTTCTTTTTATTCCATGTAACCATTCCTTTTGAACCGCATCTTTGGACTCACCGAGCAGCTCATTCCAGTTTTGCGGAAAACAGATATCCTGCACGCACTATGTATATGTGAACAACTTGGGCAGCCATCTTTATTTGGGGAATGGATGTGCATGGGTTACATCTAGACGGGCAACGCTACTCATGTTGAAGTTGAAAGAAGCAATATGCATGGTCTCAGGGTACTGTGTTGTGGCGAAATGAATTCGTCAGACATCAGTTAAATTTTGCCTGTACTATTTCGTGTCATGTGCAGTGATCCGCACATCATTAAGGCAGCATTACAGTATAATGTGTGTGGATTTCGGTGGTGTGCATTGTGCACACCTGCTTCATTACGGTAACAGGCACACCAAATATAACTGAACTCTGTACTTGTTAAGCATTAAGCACATCTCTATCTAAAAGGTTTCTGGGATTTTATTTTGTTACTACCTTTATTCTCAGCTCTCTTATTATCCTCCCACTGTACATTATTCAGGTCATAGCTTCAAGTTGTAGCTTGAAACTTACTCCACCCCAACCATTTATGCCTTCCTCTGTAGAGAATGCACTTAAGTGGCATGAATGGAAAGAGTATTTTTTTAATTCTACCACATTAAACAATTGAATCATCTCTTTATGAAGTAGTTGAAAGTATTAAACGTGCAGAACTTACAGGGAGATGCGCAAAGGCTGTTTAGATGACACCAAAATTACAATGGAGTCAGAGGACAAACAGGAAATTGAAGACGTTGTGAACAAAATCCAGCCTTGACACAAGTCTGGTTCTGCACAGGATAATAATCCAAAGCCTACATACAAACAGAAACAATCCCAGTATAATAGATTAAATGTTACAGAAGTGGTTTTTCTGGGCATTTGGCTAATGACAAAAAATGTCCAGCTTGGAATCAGGTGTTCGGTGTGCAGGATCCTAGGGCATTTTCAAAAGGTCTGCAAGACCTTTTAAAAATAGCATAATAGGAAGGCAGCAGTTAAGCTTTTAGAAGAAGAATCTGATTCTGGAAGTCAAGACAGTGACGTTGATGACACATGTAGTTTCTGAGTATGATGTGCTGAATGTTCTAGGTAATAGGAAGAAGCCTAAATGTGATATTAGTATAGAAGGAGATACAATCACTGTCTATGCAGATTCTGATTCACCCTACACTTTAGTTGAATCAGTGTGGAATGAGAAATGTAAAACCGTTTTAGTAGCTGACTTTGAGATGCCTGATATTTGTCCAAAGAGTTTCACAGGGGAACACATTCCTTTGTTAGGTTACAGAAAATGTTGATTCGATTTAAGAACCAGGAAGCTGAGTGCAAATTATATGTTTGCAAAACTGGACCATCTGTTTTGGGGTGGTGGGACAAAGGCGAACTTGGTATCATTTTGGATACCAACGGTATGGAGTCAGTTCTGTCTGTTCAGTGGGAGTCCCTTGTCGTGCTTTCAGGGAGTGTTGGAGAACTCAAAGGGTTCCAGCACAGAATCATTTTAAAGGAGCATGCTGATCCTTGCATACATAAGGCAAGAAGCATTCCCATGGGCTTCAGGGAGGATGTTTCCAAGAAGTTAGGCAAACTACTAGAAACAGGAATTATAGAATCAGTGGAGTCCTAAGACTGGGTTGCACCTTTAGTTGTGGCACGACATGCCAATAGCAAAATCAGATTGTGTGTAGACCTTAATAAGAATATACTTGTGGACCAATTTTCTCCCCCCAAAGATTAACGAAGTGCTGTCCATTACCAAGGGTGCTAAATGGTCCACCACTATCGAGCTTACCTCTGTAGTGACGACAGGGCCTTGCGTGCACACATTACTATGTTAGCATAAGCCTAATACTTGTTTAAACACAATTTTTGGCATTTTGCAGCTTTTGCACATGACCCTGCATGTATCTGTTACTGTAAGTTAGATTGCTTCGATTTTCTTCACATGAGAAAGGCTTGTTTTCAACATCCCTAGACTTACATTGCGACCTCAGTCTGTATAGTGTGTGCAGAAGCCTCTAAGGTTACCATAACAATGTAAGCTTTTATTCAGGGTGATCGACCTACGCTCTAGACACAGCATGCACACAGCTGTAGCCAACTGAAATTCTAGCACATTTAATATTACACTGCATGCATGAGTAGGGCACTTGGAGAAAATCATTTTCCAGAGAGAGAGAGCTTTGCTGATCCTGATGTGATTCACTTCTGCTGATCTTGGAGGTATGGGGTTCCTCATTCAAGCCTTAGAGACCTTCTATTTTCATTATAAAACTTAGTTCCTAGCTGGAGAGGGTGGTACACAAGGCACTATAGGTCCTATTTCCACTATCATTATAATAAGATTTCTCCTTTTGTGTTTTATGGAATTGTAACAATGCTGGTTGTATTATTTTTAATCATATGCCAGCTTATGTTAGCAAAAATACTGTATCTAAGAGCACGTCTTTAAAATAAACATTTAAAACTTTTCCGTGTCTCTATTTACTCACGTTGTGGACTCGTATAAGAATGAAAAATGAAAGAGTGTTCTTGATTCCCACCATTCCTGAGAGTAACCTAAGTCGCATGTTCTAGGTTGTCTAATCATTGGCAGCTTCGCTATAGGACGGAGGTTAATGAGACACTGATGCTAGTCGGTTAGGGGTTCTAGGTACTGAGGTGAGTTTTTTGTTACACCACAATTCACTGAGGTTCTAGGTCTCTGCACAATTCTGTGCATGAGCAGAATCCCCACAACACCTCTGCCAGGTCCCGTTACATTCCAAAAGCTGCAGGTTAACATCTTTTATTACCCATTTGTGTATTTTCAATTTGTGCGAGTACCATTCGGGTTGGCATCAGCTGCCACAATGTTTCAACGAATAATGTTCAAGGTGTTTGAAAAGGCGAAAACAGTAATATTTTTTCAGGACAGCATTTTTGTCATGGGGCCAAAGAAAGTTGAGCTTGACCACAAACTCAGAGAAGTTCGGAATATCTTGAAGGAGAAAGTTCTTACTGCGCAATACACAAAATGCATATTCACACGGAATGAGGTTACATATTTAGGCCATGAAATAGGTGAAAAAGGTGTAGAAACCAAAGCATCTTTGATAGAAGGTTTTAAAAGGCTCCTGCTCCTTCCAACTAAGATGAAATCAGAGTCTTTTGGGCATGTTCCAATTTTTAATGCAAATATATGTTATGAACTTCTCTAGTAGGACTTTCCCCATTAGGCGGCTTTTGAAGAATAAGTCTGACTTAGGTTGGCCTGATGAATGTAGGAAGGCATTCCAAGGTATTAAATCGACATAGGCAAAGTAGCAGCATTACAGAGTTTTGACCCCATGTTAAAAAGTATTGTAACCACAGATGCCAGCTGCAAAGGTTCAGGTGCAGTAATCACACAAATGGATGGAAGGGAGGACAAGTGCATTTTTGCTTTGCATCACGATCAATTACCCCAACGGAAGAGAAGTATTCCATAATCAAGAAGGAGGCCCTGGCATGTGTGTGAGGCTTAGAGCACTTCAGAGAGTACATTTGGGGTTCTCACTTTACCACCAGAAGCGATCACAAAACATTAACAGAGGTATTGACTATGAAGGTTTTCTAAGCATTGCTTAAAAGGAAAAGTATCCCCGGATGGACTCCCTGTGGAACTTTATAAGATTGTATTGGAACAAATAATTATAGCCTTGACGTCATTATTTAATGAAATCTTACTTCAAGGGGGGCAGGCTCCAAGGTCATGGGCTGAGGCTATAGTCACACTACTATTGAAGCCGAATAAAGATCCAAGCAAGATAGAGTCATATAGATCCTTCTCTCTACTAAATGTGGATTATAAGGTATATGCGGGGGTATTAGCGACTAGACTGGCCAAGGTTGTAAAATCTGTCATACACTGTGACCAAAGGGGTTTTATCCCAGATAGGCAACTCAATGAACTTACTTTTCAAGTGATTGCGGCAATTGATGTTGCTCAAGAGAAAAAGCTGCCCCTGACCATCGTGGCAGTCGACGCCGCCAAGGCTTTTGATCAGGTAGATTGGGAATATCTTTGGATGGCTATGGCCAAATTCGGCCTCCCAAATAACTTTATTACAGCTATCAAGTCATTATACTTTGCTCCAAAAGCAAAAATCTTAGTAAACGGCTCTCTTACGGATCAGATCTTTATCGCACGAGGTACTCGACAGGGTTGTCCCCTGTCGCCCCTTTTGTTTAATTTATATATTGAGCCTTTTGTTTGCTTGTTAAGATCGGATCCACTAATTAAACCCTTTAGGATTGCAGACTTAGAGCTGAAATTTGCACTATATGCAGATGAATTATTAATGTATACCTCAAACCCGGAAGAAGCCATACCTAGACTTATACATCTTGCTGAAGGTTTTGGTGAGATTTCCGGGTATACAATAAATAAAGAGAAAACTGAAACAATAGAATGGAACCAGCAGGTAGACACAGTAGGGAGTAAAAACAAAATGAGGTACCTAGGAGTCCATCTAGCAAAAAAAATTGAAGAAATTTCAAAAATTAATCTAGATAGAGTTATCAAGGATACAAATGCACTACTACAACAATGGTCCTCTCTCCCCTTAAATATCTATGGGAGGGTGAATCTTCTGAAGATGATTATTCTTCCCAAAATCACATTCCTATTTAATTCCATTCCTTTATCTTTTCCGGTATCTTTAATTAGAAAGCTGCAAGGGAAATTGGGAACATTTATTTGGAATTCTAAAGTCCTGCGAATCGCCTGGAAAAAATTAAGAAGAAGCCTAAAAACAGGAGGACTGGCTTTTCCAGACTTACTTCTTTACTGCCAGGCGTTTCATTTCAAACATTTTAGATTAATGGCAGGCATAATAGATCAATCATCTATGGGTCTGCTATTTTCTGCCCTATTACAGGATGTCCCACAGGGATTAGACTATTTCCTCTTCAAGTTCGGGGACCCAAATCTTTTTTTAAAAGTAAGGCTGAAGATTTTGGGGGCAGCCCTGAGAAACTGGGTATTTGTGAGGAACAAGTTGAATATACCTTACTACGCATCACAGGCCCCTATATGGGATTCACCAGGCCTTCCAGCATGCCTAAACGACCACCTGTCACTGCCATTAAAACGGGCAGGGCTGAATCACTGGGGGGATTTGCAGGAGGATGGACAGCTTTTGAGTTGGGATATGTTTTCCAATCTGACAAGGGGTACCCTCACCAGATTTAAATACTATCAATTATTTGGGTGGTGGGCAACAAGGCCAATAAGACCCTCAGATAGTAAAACCCCGAATCCCAAATTCGATGCGGTGACGAGAGGTGGTAGGTGGAAGAGTCAAATAGCCTTTTGGTACTCAGCGGTACTAGAGGGCGAAGAAGTGACAGAAGCGGAGGTAGATAAACTGTGGTCCAACTCTGTAACATTGGACAGTGGGACTTTTATGGATTTTTAGTACGACTTTTAGCATTTCAAACGCAATAATAAAGCCAGCAGCAATAAAAAGAAATCATTTGTACACAATGTACAGGGTCTATATAACTCCTAAGAAATTGGCTAAATATTCCAACATAGTTTACCATTGCCCGAGATGTGGTCATCCGAAAGCGGATGATGTCCACATGTTTGCCGATTGTCCCGAACTAAAAGAATATTGGGACAAGATAAGTGAATTTCTGGAAATTGTTCTTTCTATGTCGATCACAATCCTTACCCCCACTATACTATCAGGGCTTATTTCGGGTTATAAAGTTAACGATCTCCCCACTAAATTTGTTTTTTATCTCATCTTACTTGCAAGGCGTGAGATCTGTAGATCCTGGAAGGACCCAGTTCCACCCATCATCTCAAGCTGTTTACGGCAAATCATGTTAACTAGTAAGTCAGACATGGCTTGTGATCCCACGAGTCAGATTAATGTTTGGGCGGCCCTGGAGACATGGCAACTTCGATGATTGGTTTTCTGATGATTTATCTGGAGCCCTGCTGGTTCCCTGGACTCCAAAGTAGCATGGGCGCCCACAGGTTGGTGAAAAGGAGTTTGGATGGGAAGGTAGTGGCTACTTGAGGGTGCAGGCTTACCACCTTGCTTTTGGCCGATTACAACAAGGGACGGATTAGGACGACCAAAGTGCATTGTGGCGCCAGTTTCCCATCAAGAGTTCCAATTATGGTATATGAGGATTACCCAATAAATAAATAAATAAATAAAAATAAATAAATTTAAAAAAAAGGAAAAGTATAGTACACAAGACCACTACCAATTATCATCCAGCTGGAAATGGTGCTGTTGAGCACTTCAATAGGGTGCTCAAGAACACAATTCAGTTGGCCAGGGAAGCAAATTTGTCCTGGTTCAAGGAAGTATGTCGCACTGTGTGGCCTATAGAGTCACGCCACATAGTTCGACTGGTTTTGCTCCTTTTGGGATTATGAGGGGCAGGCCTCCTTATATGAAAGTCAATGTTGGATGGATTCACAGTTCTAAGAGAAGTGAATAGACCCCAGTGGCAGTGAAGGAATGCATATCCAAGGCACAAAAAAAATATAAAGCGTTCCAAGACAATCAAAACAACTGCAAAAGAGTGGAGGTTTCGGTTGGAGACTGGGAGAAGGTGAGAAATCCTGGTGTGCATAAAAAAATTAAGGAAGATTTTTCCAACCCTTGAAAGTGGTAAAGGTTTTGTGCAGTTCCATCCAGTTAAGTGATGGTAAAGTGTGGCATCTTAGTTGTATCTCTTTATATAATGGTGAGGGAAGAGTTCCTAAGGTTATTCCTGATGTTATGTTGAGTGATTTGAGTTGGTTAGTAGATGAGTTTGGTGCCGGAACGACTAGAAGTGATAATTGCGATTGACGAAGGGTAGACTAAGAGAGCAGGTTGGAACATTAACCTGGGGTCAACATCATCATGGCCGACCAGCAAGAGATGGTGTAGGTTCCCTCTACCTCGTCTGAGTGTGGGGAGGTAAGGAGGAGAAGAGTGGGATGCAGGCTCACTAGACTGATGAAATTGCAGGACTATGTATGTAATTGAATGGATGGTTTCATTTGTAACTATATATGTTTTTTTATTCCAATTGGGAAATGTAGAACAATTAATGCAATTTAGCTTTTGTTCTTACATTGTATATTGTAATTGTATTGATTTTCTTCATTTTTGAGGGATGGGTGTTTTGTATTGGGTAGTTACCTGTTTATTTTTAGTATGTCCCTTTATAGTTTCCTTTGTGCCATTATCTGAATTGGAATTCGAACGTAATGATGTGTGAGATTCCTATGTTATTGACATTATTTGATACCTATGTTGTCCTATATCACTTAAACCAGTCTTGAACTAAACTTGGAAAATTGGTGAAAACAAATTAAATCAGGTGTAGCTGAAAGGTGTCAGCGTAGTGGAGACTTCAGTAGAAATTCTATAAATCCAGGCAATACGCAGCTCAAAGCTAAAGAAAGAAAATAAAAGCAGAGAGATCTGGACCCCTCAAAGTCTAAGAAAATCTGTCCCCCAAAGACAAACAGTGTGAAGACCAATGATATCCACAGAACAATCGAGAATACAATGTCATTGACTCCAGTAGTTGTCCACCTTCTTACAGAAGAAATTGGCAACTTCACTCGATTTTCCCATCCTATGATTTGAACAACAGGACAATCCCGGCGACCTTAGATGTCTACCAGCTCCTGTTATGACTTCTTTTGGTTCCTTAGGGCCTCTAATTTTTGCAAAAGTTCTCATCCTGGACCTCACTATCTCTAAAACACAATATGCCTTTCACTGACTATGAGATCATGTGGTTGCACAAGCAAAGAAAAAATATTGCAGTGCAATCCTACTTATATGTTGAAGGTTAAACATTAGGGACAAATGTTTAAGGCCTTTAAGTAAGCTAACTTAGTAAGACAGTTTTGTACACTTTAAACACAATATTATAGGTGCACCTACGATTATAGAATAAATGCAGAACATTAATACATGAGTACATGAGAATGAAATTTTAGTAAAAGCAGTATAACTGGAAATGCACAAGTGTAAATATGAGCGAGAAGTACAATTTGTAACATTGTAAGGAAAATATTAAAGCACACACCTCTAAGAATAACTACTTTATACAGTGAATTCACTCCAGCAGTATGTTTCTTGCTTCACTTTACATTAATAGGGTTAAGGCACACAGTGAATATATTGTGATAATGCAAGTATCATTCTTCCGTAACAAATAGGGGTGAAACTTTAATCGCGCATTTCCAATGGCGAAGAAACTTCTGCTAAAGGATTTTGCTCAGTATTTCGTTTACCAAAAGAATGAGGATATTTTTTGTCGAAAGGAAAGACTTACTGGGGCCCTATATTATTTCAAATAGAAACACAGTGAGAAACTAAGAAAGAGGAAAAAACTTGCCCAAACACCCTTCCCGAGGATTCCTTTCCCATCCGCCCTAGCGCCAATATTCAATAAAGGAAAATGTGCATATCCACTAATTCACAACATGGAAGTGAATATTTCTAAATGCACTTGAACATGCATTGTTTTCAGGCAAATCCATAATCATGGCCATGGCCAAAGATCCCATAGTATTGTGCCGAGTTGACGGCTAAAGAATCAATATCTGATCAATTAAACTCCCAAAACAGTGGCACTGAGTTCGGAATGCACTGAGGTTTGTGAATAAAGGACATTGCAATTTCAGCAACATATTGTATAGAGAAAACGTTTTTTTTCAAAAGCAACAAGTGGAGATCTAAAAATGGAACTCTTGAACTGTAATATGAAGGTGATTGAGAAATACATCGTTTTTTATTAGTTCTGGAGTACGTTTTTGAAGAATCTAAATGAATTACAATTGTAACTAAGACATTTGACAGACCACTGACCAAACTGTATTTCCAAGGGGAAATTGGTACATGGATATGGCAGGGAAAATATTGTCACATTTCTGCTACACAATAGAACGCAGCAAGAATTGGAACTATTATACAATCAATTTCACTGCATGCAAAGTAGCAGTAATTATGACACCAGTGCTTAATTTGCACAAAAAAAACAACAAGTGCCAGGGCCCTTGTCAGGATGCCACCACAGCTTGCACCACCCATTGCCATTGCTGCCAATGACAGTACCTACACAACTATTAACCAGCATACTGCTACAAGTGTGACATTTCAGACTGTTTGAGGCCTTCAAAGCTTTAAGAATTGCTTGGGCGGCTGGTATTAGTTGTTTTTAATGTATATTGAATTCATAAACAACTGGTGTTATGCACATCTTTCAAGTGCCCAAACAGCACCACCATGTGGCAGCTGTCGTAAGGGCAGGCGTTGACAATTAAGTACCAGTGCCAAGCACCGAAAACCATCAGCTCAAATTAAGCACTGTATGGCACAGAAGAATGTTCTACATAGACATGACAGAAATATCCATTTCGGAATAGAAAATTACGTTTATGATAAGCGGAGTACTGCATTTCATTTCTACCTGGTAGGTGCGTAAATGTAAGTCTGTGTAGTGAGGCATCCAAGTTCATAATAGCCAGGGCACACATGAAATCCTTTGGGTGACATTGTAGCAGGGTCAACTAGAAGCTTAAATCAGACAGTGCCCTTATTATACCCAGGTGCACCCACTTCTCTAATATGAAAGGTCATTCAGTGTGAGAAGTACTTGTACTTGCAGCCCAGCACCCCTTTAAAATTTGGGGCTACCTTTTAATGAACCAGGCCCTACTATGTCTTCCAAGAATTAGATCTCAAAAATACTACAAAAAGAAAATTGGTATTTCTTAAGACCCAAACAAAAAAGATTGATATTAAAAATCCTATACCTTACAAATAAATATAAATTTAATTCTTGATATAGCATTTTAGTATCTTAATAAGTATACAAAATACTGTATCCTAAATATATTCAGGCTACTTACCTGCACTGTTCATTTCTTGCTGCAGTGTTCAATCAAGGGTTGAGCACCTCTGAACTCCCGTAACTTAATTATGGGACTAATATTAAGAATTGGATCATGTTCAACAATAAAAGCAGTGACTGGTTTTAACAGTAATTACATAGCCGAGCTATGCCTTCTTTTGAGATCTATGAATACTTCATAGAACTCATGGAGTACCCCCACCTCCCCCGCCTAACAATTAATATATTCTTACCTAATTAGGTCCAATGGCTGGTACTTGTACCACATTCCCCATCTTGCCCATCGTTCATACAGTAAGTGCCTGTGATTCTGTGCTCCATGTGTTTTTATAGGATGTCTGCTCTTGTAGCTGCCCTGAAAGGCAAATATAACATAGTTACAGGAGACTTGAATGAACATTCACAAAAGCACTGTCACAAAGTAAATAAGTCTACATTTAGTCTACAATTAGATGTACATTTGAGTTGCTTTCTTGAAGTTACATGTAATAGTACCCCACCTCTAGCTCAGCCCTAGCTCTTTTAAGCGTCTCTAAATGACTACTGCACACCAGAGTTCCACATTACCCCTCAGACACCATAGACACAGACAGCATAATCTACATGCACACAGAAGATTACTGACCACTGTGAAATACAAATATATCATTCAATATGCATCCTCGCATGTGTATGTTACAATATGATGGTGCACATTTCTAGAAAGATGAAAGCATACATATTTTACTGTGATCCGCAAATGTTTCAAATGTTTCCAGGACTTTGGCTAGGCAATGTATACTAAATATCTAGTTCACATATGGTAAAACTTTTTTTTCACAAATTAACATTTATTAGTGGATTTGTCATTAGTCAACTAAGCAAATACTCCAAAGTGAAAGTGGGCTATAGAATTGGGTATCAAAGGCTACAGCCAAGTGTATCCAGCCTCTGCTCCAAGATCAGCTGATGGCACCTGTATGCTCTGCAAACGATAGTCAGGGAGCAAGGACAGAGAGACGGGTTGTGTTAGACCTGATATCCTTGATCTTGATCTTTCCGGAAAACTTTTTGCCTTCACACCCCGTGTTTGCTGAGTTCATTTCCATTGGCAATAGGACCCACTAATTTACTTATTTATTTATAAAGCGCGACATTCATCCTGTTGGGATATCACAGCGCTAATGTAGCGGGAGGGTGGTGAGTTAAGTTGGTCTATTGAGATCGGTGGCAACAGTCCTAGGGGATTAAGTGAGTTTTAAGTTTCTTCCTGAACGCCATGTACTCCTCAGTCAGCCGTAGTTCCAGCAGAAGATCATTGCAGTGCAAAGATGCAGGGTAGGAAAAAGTGCGTTCACCTCCCCTACTCTTACTGATCCTTCTAGTCTTAGCTAGCGCTTGAGAGCGTGACCTTAGGCACCTGGACGGGGTATAGAATTTTTTTTCTATGCTGGAGAATCTTGGAGCCGGTATGATGGAGTGCCCTGTGTGCATGTTTAAATCTTGCTCTTTGACGCATGGGCAGCCAGTGAAGTTGCCTCAGGCATTCAGTCGCCGAGCTGTATCTGCCCTTGATGCACACCAGTTTGGCTGCTGCATTTTGTATTACTTGCAGACGTTTGAAAAGGTAGTATGGCATGCCAACGAAAAGTGCATTTCCATAGTCCAGCCTACTGACAAGCAGGGCCTGTGTGACTGTTCTACTGCTTTCCAGTGGTATCCAGGGAAAAAGCCTTTTTAAGAGCTTCAATACAGTGAAGCTTCTGCCACACAGGGTCCGCACCTGGTGCTGCATTGATAGGGTGTTATCAATGATGACGCCCACATTTTTTGCGCACTGCTTGAGTGCTGGGGCCATGCCCAGCGAGTGGGGCCAACATGATGCATCTCAAATATGATTGGCTCCGCCGAGGAGCAAGATTTCGGATTTCTCAGCATTGAGCTTTAAGCAGTGTTCTGATATCCAGGTTGGCATTTCAGTGAGGCAGTTATTGAGTTTGGCCCTGGTGTCCTCATGCCTGTTTCTGATAGCTATTGTCAGTTGTGTGTCATCCACAGTGGAGCAAACCCCAAAGCCCCATTTCATGCCAGTTTTTGCCAGAAATGATAAGTACACAACAAGAAATTGCCTAAACCACACTTGCTGAAAGTAAAGACGACTTTTGGGGTCAGAGGACTATTTATTATGACCAGACCCTGGCATCATTATTTCATGCCACTTTTTTATAATTTTTCCTTTAAATTTCTACTACAAATAAATAGTAATAAGACAAAACACACTGTACACTCTGATATTTACACTATTGTTCATACTACATACCATGTGAAATTACAAACTAACATAAATCATCCTACACAGAATCGTTACAACAACACAACATTACATACAAAAAATCAATGGATGAACAAATTCAATAGAACGAGGAATATAAGCCAACAAATGACAAATGTTTGAAACAATTATGTAGGCTAACTGATCCTAGTGTCTCTTTTAAGCCAACACTCTATTCTTCCAGAAGTGCCGATGCGTTTCGAGGCCAGGCATCAAGTTCCTGGACTCTCATCAGGGCCTTTTCTTTTGTGACTGTAAGATGTAAAGAAAACGTATGTTTTCTTTACATACTTCAGTATACTTCTCCATAGTGTAGTTGCACTCAAGAACCATTTAAATAAAGTGGCCCTACATACCAGACTCGAATTTGAGGGGAAGAAGGCTTGTAGGTCTTATGGGGTGATAACGGTTGTGCTTTAAGCATCACCTGTCACTGGTGTCCCTTCAATGTGTTTATCAAGCAATCTAATACAAACAAGAAAAGTTGGAAGGGCGTTGGAAAACTCCGGTCAACGTGAGTTTAATAGCTCAAGTGTGCAGTGCTGGGGCACTACTTGGACATACCTTACTTGTGGTGGTGGTTTGCCCAAGGTGTGTTAAAGGCAGGCGTCATGGTTTAAGCCGCTTTATCATCTAAACAGATGAAATTAAAAACATTGTGTCTCTTGTGCAAAACGGTGTGCCACGCATTAAATGAATATTAGCCCAGCAAATGCCTACCTGACTCTGGTGTCCGTGTATCTCATACTACTGTTCTTGGGCGCGCCTTCGTTCCTAGTTAGTGAAGAAACAAGCTTTTAGAAGTGAGTCTGCCTGCGCATAGCATATTTTGTGTACGGATGAACTAAAACGTTCGTTTTATCTTCACTCCACGAGCGTGATCCGAAACTCCACTTCAATCTCAATGTGAGTGACAAGCGGCCATTTGGGCTCGTTATGTACTAAGTTGCGGCCAGGTGCATTGTGGAACTTGTGGTTTCCACCCGGCGCACAGAGTTTTGGGTGGCATGTCTGGGCTGCACTAGCGGCCCCCGGCAGCGCGTGTATTCTATTGTTAATAAATGTGCGTCGGATGGCCTAAATGCGGCGCACCCACATGTTAAAAACGGGTCGCGGCCTTATAACGTAGTTGCAGCGCATTACTGCCTGTGTGCCCTCCAGGCGTGAGTACTCGTGTGTTTAACACGTGGAGCGCTATTTGGCTGTAAATCAACAAGGCGAGTTTAACCCCTTCGCTGCGGCGGCTATTCCGCCGCAGCGCCAAGGGGGTAGGGCGGCCGTGCGGCGGTCACGTGCTTGTGACGGAACCGCTCCGTCACGGCTCGCGGGTGAGCTGTGCTTGTGACGGAACGGTTCCGTCACAAGCATGCAAGGGGTTAAACGACAAGGTAAAAATGGATGTTTCAGTGATCAAGGGATGTCGAGCATGAATGACTGTGCTACATCGGAGTCTCAATAAAGTTGTATTTGCACTATGTAACACATCATCGGCCCTGAGTTTTCGAACGCCCTTCCAACTTTTCTTGTTTGTATTAGATTTTTTGATAAACACATTGAAGGGACACCAGTGACTGATGCTTAAAGCACAACCGGTTATTACCCCATAAGACCTACGAGCCTTCTTCCTCTCGAATTCGAGTCTGGTATGTAGAGCCACTTTATTTAAATGGTATCTTGAGTGCAACTACACTATGGAGAAGTATACTGAAGTATGTAAACAAAACGTACGTTTTCTTTACATCTTACAGACACAAAAGAAAAGGCCCTGATGAGAGTCCAGGAACTTGATACCTGGCCTCAAAACGCATCGGCACATCTGGAGGAATAGAGTGTTGACTTGAAAGAGACACTAGGATCAGTTAGCCTACATAATTTTTTCAAACATTTGTCATTTGTTGGCTTATATTCCTCGTTCTATTGAATTTGTTCATCCTTTGATTTTTTTGTATGTACTGTTGTGTTGGTGTAACGATTCTGTGTAGGATGATTTATGTTAGTTTGTAATTTCACATGGTATGTAGTATGAACAATAGTGTAAATATCAGAGTGCACAGTGTGTTTTGTCTTTTTGCTATTTAATGTGTAGTAGAAATTTAAAGGAAAAATTATAAATAAGTGGCATGAAATAATGATGCCAGGGTCTGGTCATAGTAAATAGTCCTCTAAACCCCAAAAGTCATCTTTACTTTCAGCAAGTGTGGTTTAGGCAATTTCTTGTTGTGTACTTTGAAAAGGGTCCAGCCTACACCATGTCCTAAAGGACCTAACTCCTTGGGGTTCACACTTAAGAGATGATACGTAGGAATTGATTAAGGTGGGGGCTCAGGGATGCTTCCTGCGGGATGCCACAGCTGAGATTTTTTTGAGTTGATGAGAAGGTGCCTATTTGCACAGTTTGTGTTCTGTTGCTCAGGAATGAGCTGAGCCATTGAAGGGCTTTTGCATGAATGTCTTTTTTGTGCAAATTTTCCAATAAAAGTTGATCGGAGACTGTGTCAAAGGCTGCCGACAGGTTTAACAGGATCAAGGCAACTGCCTTTCTCTGATCCAACAGTGATCTTACGTTATCTAGGACAGCCAAGAGAGTTGCCTCTGTACTGTTAGTGGCCCTGAAACCTATTTGAGAGGGGTCCAGCAATTCGTTAGACTCTAGATAGTTAGACAGTTGTCTTTTGACTAACTTTTCCAGTACTTTGGAGAGATAGGTGAGTTGGGAAATTGACTTTTAGTTGGCTGGGTTATTTACATCTGAACCTGCCTTTTTCAGCATGGGGGGCAATATGGCCTGTTTTCAAATCTCCGGAAATACTGCTGTCTCCAAAGATTGGTTAAATAGCAAAGTGATTTAAAGTCCAAGTGTAAGCATACCTTGTGAAAAAATGTAAATGTGGGCATGGATCGAGAGGAGATCCTGATTTAACTTCCCCCATTGCCTTGGCAACCTCTTTTTCTGTGAAGGGGACAAAACTGCCTAGACTTGCAGGGGTGTCGGGATGAGGGTCCCTACTTTCGATCCGCTGGGGTGTTGGTGTTAAAGGACGAGTAAATTGTGCCTATTTTGTCTATAAAAAATTTACTGATCTTTTCACAGCATTCTGCTGCAGGATGCAGGGTTTGGGGCATACAGGGTGGCTTGCATATTCTGCGTACTATTTTATATATATCTTTTACAGAGTTTGCGTTCTTGTTTATTCATTGTGCAAAATATGCCCTTTTGGCCTTCTTAATTGTATGGGTGTAGCTCCTAAGTTCTGTTTTATATGCTGACTTAAAAGGGCCCGATCTGGACAGTCTCTGATTGTGTTCCATTATTTTGCACTTATTTTCAGTGCCTTAAGTTCTGCTATGTACCACTTTTCAGTTACAGGTGTTTCTTGATTTAGATTTAAGTTTAGATGTGCATTGGTCCAGAGTCTTAGTGATCTCTATTTCAAGGTTTGTTGCACCCCTGTTTGTGGGTAGGGTCCCCAGAGTCGCTAGATCGTTAGGAGCAAATTGTTCTTGAAATGAGGCAGGAGTGACTAATTTCCAGGCTCTATAGGTCCCGTGCATAGGTTTAGGAACTTTTGCTGGTATCGTGGGTGGGGAGAATGAAAAGATAATTAGTAAATGATCGGTCCATGTAACGGGTTGGATCTCCTTAACTATGGTGGATTCTATTTTGGAGAACAATAGGTCCAGTGTGTGCCTTGCAATATGTGTGGGTCCCTTAATGCATTGTTTTAGTTGAAGGATAGGCATGTCGTTCTCTAGATGGGTTGTTGCCATATTGTTGGTTTTTTCAAAGTGGACGTTAAAGTCTCCAATGACCATAACATTTTTGTAATTTAGGCAGGTGGGAAATAGCTGCATAAGCAGTTTGGCATTGAATTCTGTCTGGTATCCAGGGGGATTATAAATCACAGCCCCACCAAGTAAGATATGGTTCCCTTTAGATATTTCAAATGGTAGTAGTTCGTACTCTCCTAGCAGAACTACTGTGATGGTGAGGCAGTTTAGGCAATCTTTAAACAAGATAGCTAGTCCGCCACCCTTCCGCCCTTGACTGTCTTGCCTTAATATTTTATACTCGGGCCATGGCGTTTGCAATGTCCGAGGAGTTATCATCCAGCCTGGTTTCGGTGATAAAAACCAGATCGGGATCTGTCTCCTTAATGGTGTCCCAGAGCTCAAGAGAGTGTTTAGGTACCCACCTAGCATTAAAATAGATGCAGTTAATTCTCATTTGATCACTAACTTCTATCTGTGACTGATCGGACTGTGCTAGACTACACCATTTGCATGAAATGCAGCAAAAAGGCCCTTCTGTGTGCCCTGGGGACGCTTCCATGCATGATGTTTGCTTTCAAGAAGCATGAGTGGCTAACGCCATGAGTGACTCTCTTGAATAGCGCAGAGGGCTCTTGGGTCTTTCTTGGAAGGGACAGGGGTCCTGGCACCTGGTCCTGGTATGGGCACAGACAGGCTTGCCTTAGGCACGCCTTCGGCGCGCACGCTGGTACATAGGTTTAAGTAGGAGGGTGAGCGGAAGGACAACTCCGCCCCCCTCCTCAACTGGAAGTGCCTTGCAAGGGACCTGAATGCTGACAGCCACGCCCTCCACTCAAACAGCACTCTACTACAAATTTAGTTTTTAAAAAGCGGGCTAAAACGGATATTTAATTATTTTCCCCAAAGTTTAAAATGTAATATAACAAGCAGGTTAAATCTCTAAAATGCGTGCTAAAAACAAATAAAAGTATTTTCCCCAGCCACAGCCGCCGCAGTAACTGTGCAGCTGATGTTGAGATCAAGCGGCAGCCAACTCACTGAGCTTACTAATGTAAGCCTTTAAACATTTTATGCCTGCCATTGCACTCAGTAGTGCTGTTATAAACCGCCAATTTGAACTGGCAAAATAAACCTTTTCTCAGGTCCAAACCTTACTTTTTAGTACATATCAGTCACCCCGAAGGTAGAACCAAACAGCCCATAGAGCAGGGTGCATTGTATTTTTAAAAAAAGTATGTGCCATTCTGCCGAAACAGGTGGGAGCAGAGCTACTCCTTGACTCCCAGTTACACTTCAAAGGACCACTTAGTGCCTTGGCAGAGGAAGGGAAGAACTTTCAAGGTACAAATGTAGGGGTAGCATAGGAAATTCACCCACTGCATAGGCTGGCACCAAGAATGAATATTGGAGCCTCAGAACACCTCTTTAGTACACTGCTGGATATGTGGAAGACTTTAGAATGACTGCATTATTCCTGCGAGGACCGCCCTGCTGCATGAGGCCCGTCTTGCTGCTTAAGACCGGGAATACCAGAGTGACTTTAATGGCATGTTGGCTGGCCTCCTGTGTGATCTACAGGGACATAACATGCTCTTAAGACCTTGAACCCTGCGGCTGGCCTTCACTGGAGTGAATTCTAAACACCAGGAGGTGCTGCTCCAGCCTAACCCTAAAAGGTGCGACTTTGAAGAATTTTCACAAAGAAGTGACAGAAGATCCAACACAAGACCGGGGCACCGCTGCCATCAGATCAGCCCATAATGCATCGCAGGTCACCTTGACTCTGTTCCAGCTCCTCCTATGTTCTTCTCTGCAGCAGCAAATCCTGTTTAAAGGGACCTCTAAGCAATGGTATCTGGCTACGTGGAGCCCTTTTCCACTACAATTTGCAGGTTCAACTTGTTGGTGGTTTTCAACTTCCAAAATGTTTTCTAAGTCCGGAAGTAAAAATATTCACCAGGCTTGATGGTGACAGGCTTCCTATCGACTACAACAGCCTCCTCAGCCTAAAAATCCAGCCTTTCCCTCTAAGGCCTTTCCTGCCACCGTCTACGGCTTCACCAAGACTTCGCTTAATGCTCCCCGGCGATGACTCCTACTCCTCGGAAAAAGCCTGCTGCCTTTCCCCTCTGATCTCTACCTTCTCCTTGATTTGTCTTCAAAATTTCCTCCAAGTACCAGAGCAAGATGAGACAGGTCCCAATCTATCTTGTGGATCTGACCCACACTCCATCACATGCAAGATACCTACGATCTTAGAACTCTTGGACTTGGTCCCCGAGTCCTACAAAATAAAAAGAAATAAAGGGAAGTGTAGGAACACGCTGACCCACTGGTCCTTGTGGGGGGTCCCTGAGGGAAACCCACTGGACAAATTTAGAATTATTTCTTGTGAGTTCCATGGATCCATTTGAGGTGCCCAGCACGACACCCTTGGTGCTTCGTCATTAACCCATGGATCAGGAGTGATTCCCCATGGGTTTAATATACTGGGTCAGGATAGCTGAATACATTTTTTACCTCAATCTTTATGAAAATTATTAAAATGTATCCACTTAAAGTCGGCTTCAGTTACAAGTGCTCATTATGTCATGCAACTGTCCTAGTTCCAGGTAGATAGCAAGGAGGCTATGAGCCCAAGTTCAAGCAAGAAAGATGGCGCTTTTGGCTCATGTTGTGGTAGTAAAATATAGCTAGTATCAAGGCTCAGGCCCCGTTCCGCTGCACCTGCTATACAAATGGTAGCTACGCCCCTACCTAGTTCACAAAACTATCTGCTGCAGAAACATCAGGAGTATCAGGGCTGCTTGCTTTTACTTTTCTAATGTTTGTCAGTGTTGGTTCAGATCCCCTCCTGTGTCTCACACCTAACTCTTGATCATGGTAACATTTTATCAATTTATTTTTACAGTTGTCTTATCATCTTTATTTCCAATTACCTCCTCTGTCTCTTGGTGTGGAAGGATTACAAGAATGAGCGATATTGTGGCGGGTAAAGGGTGAAGACCCCGGGACCTGGGGTACGTGCACCAGATCACCATGTCACAAAGTACACTGGATGGTGTCCTGCAGGTCTGCGGAAGGCCCCAATGCTTGGTTGGTAGAAAAAGCTCTGACTGTGCCCCTGGGCAGAGCTCAGGTTGACCCAGTGGTGGAAGCCCCCTTCCTGGGATCCATCTCCTGACCACCATGTTGTAAAGCACCAGGGAGGGCTCTTCTGTTTGGCCACATGAAAAATCTTTGACTGGGCCTTGGATAGGGATCCTCTGCCCTTGGTATTTCTTGCCCAGTCCACAATTTCCTAAAGTGGCCACAATGGGGGCCTACAGTCCCAGTAAGGTCTACCCTACAGGTCTAGGTTAAGTAACTCTGACCGGGCCCCAGGTTACCGCTCCAGATGGTGAAGACCCAAGTAATTGATTCAATTCCTGAGCCGGCTTTGTCACAAAGTGTCCAGGGAGACTTCTGCTGCTTGTCTTTGTTAAGAAGCTCTGAGTGGTCCCTGGGTCAGAGCGCTGGCAGGCCCAGGGTTTGAAGCCCCAGGCATTGAGCTACATTCTCTAGAAAACTGGATCTCAGGCTGCCTGTGACATGGTCTCCCAGGCCCAGAAGATCTCCGCTACTTGTTCAGATAAAGAAGCTCTGACCGGGCCATGGATCAAAGCTCCAGTGGGTCCTGGAGTGGAAGAACCTGGTCCTAGTCTCTGTTCCCTAGCTCACAATATAGAAAAGTGCCCAGGGCGGGGTTCTGCAGGCCCGATAAAGACTCCCTGCCTGCCCAAGTTAAGAATCTCTAACTTGGTCCCAGGTCAGAGCTCCAGGGGGCCCTAGGTGGAAGATGTTGGCAAAGGACTGCCTTCTCCGGTCTGTTATGTCACTTGTAATAAAGGACGGTGTCCATGAGCAGGACTCTACAGCTTGGAAGTGTAAATAAGTGCTGACTATGCCTGGATCAAATCTCTGGCTGGCCCTGGGATACAAGACTCTGGTCCTAGGCAACATTCTCTAAACCACAATGTACAAAAATGCCTAGGATGGGGTCTTGCAGGACTGGGAACAGCTCCTCAACTTGTCAGGGTCCTGGATCAGACCTCTAGCCTCAGGCTCCAATCTCCAACCTGCTCTGACACTTGGAGCCCAGGGTGGGGTGGAAACCCCCAGCCCTGGGCTTGCATCCCTGACCTACATTTCCACTTAGAGCTTGGAAGGGCTCCCAGAGGCCCAGGTATTACTTCCATACTTGTCTGAGAGAAAATGCTCTGACAGGGCCACAAGTCAGAATTCCGTGAGGCCTACTTATTGCCCCATGCCGGAGCCCCAGCGCCTCCAAGCTGAGCAGAAACTGAGTCATAAGTTTTTACAATGTAGGAGTGGGTCAAATATTCAGTTCTGCCCCTCGAATTTTGGCTACTCCGCCTTACTCTTTAACGCAGAGATCTGGCCAAATTCTGGCAATCAACCAGTGGTGAAATTTTAATCCCACAACGCACCAAATATGTGAACTCGTGAGCGAGGGCAAGATTTGGCATCCTCTCGTGCAACTTTCTAATGCGAGCGGGTACCGGCGTTCACTAGCCATAGCGATCAGAGAGCTTCCATTTGAGATTTGCTGCTGCTCAAGAAGATTTTCTATTCAAACGGCAGATAAATCAACTCAAATGGCCGCATGCTCTTGCTCAATGTATGGTGCCGTTCACATTGATTATCAGTGCTGCTCATGCTGCCGGAGCCATATTCAGTGCAAGAAGCACAAGCTGCATATTTTCCACCTTTTGGCAGAATTCCACCAAATCTCACAGAGTTTTTCTGTAACTTCATGGAATTCGAAAAAGTGAAACTGCATGAGTTTCACCTACCCCAATAAGATTGTCCATCATCATACATTAACTATTTCAATAGCCACTCCTTGCTCACATTTATATCTACTGAAGTCGATTAGGCGGTGACAGCAGAGCATGGAGAATGATGAACTTTCTTCAGAGGAATGGATGGATTGGTGTTGGGCTCTATCTCCTGGCAAGTAAAGGGGCTTCATATTATGCCTTTGAAATAATTGAGTCCTTCAGCAGACTGGCCCTTGAACTGATTCAGGAGCACCATAGAGAAGCCTGTGAATAAGCTACATAGACTCACTCCTTGAAAGTCAGACAACTGTCCCTGCCATATTTGTGAAGGGCAAGAAGATGGTACGCTGAGACGGTGGTTCTTCAAGACCTACCATATGGTTGCTCTTAGCCCTGTGATCTGGTTGGGTGTTGGTATAAGAATGAATGATTGTTGTACCTGACATCCTTGGCATCATTTTTCCCCAGTGTTTTGCCTTCCAGGCTCATGTTTTTTCTGACATTGTTTTTGCTGGTTTTAGGACTCTGTACACTTTACCACTGGTAACTAGTGCTAAACTGCTGGTGCCCTCTCCTTAAAACATGATAACATTAGATAATACACAATTTGCAAACACCTAATTCAATGTACTACTAAGTCCCTACTAAAGTGTTACTACATGTACCCACAGCCTATAAATAAAATGCTGCGAGTGGTGCTGCAGCACTGATTGTGCAACCCACTTAAGTAGCCCTTTAAACATTTCCCAAGCCTGCCTTTGCAGCTATAGTGTGCAGTTTTACACTGTTATTTTGAATCTGGTAAATAAACCTCTTGCCAAGCCCAAACATCCCTTTGTATTACATATGTCCAGGGCTCGAGTCGGGGTACCACGCGGGTGGACGGCATCCCCCCACTTATTTCCGAGGGTTTTTCAGGGTGGACGCCGTCCACCCTGCTAAATCAAAACCGCGTCCACCATTAAAAAACGGGAGCGCGGCGCGCACAAAGCAAATAAAGCATTTCCGGGTGGGCGAGTGGCTGGCTGAATCCTGAAGTTACCAAGCACGCCGGTGGTCACCACGCCCCTGCCATTTGTCCGTAATTTTAACCGGGCACAGCTTGCCCCCACCTCCCTTCTTGACTCCGATGCTGTATGAAAGCTCAGACCCCCAGCAGCACCATAGAGGCACAGCGGGATGGCAACCCTCACACCTTCAGCCCTTGATGAGCTGTTAAGAGGTGCTTGAAGGTGACAGAGGGGGGGCGGCAGCTTCGGAGCAGGAGGCATCCATTCACACGCAAACAACCCTGAATGCGTCTTGTATCTGCTATTTAGAGGGGGGCTCACACATTCCATTTCAACCCAGGGCCCCAAACATCCTAGACTCGACCAGATTACACCCCTGATTACATCGAGGCAGCACCTGCTTCTCTTCACAGAGCTTAATTACTGTCACTAATTTGTAAGCAAACCTCGGTTCTTCAAACATGCATAATGTAATACAATAAAGAAATGGCACAATCGCACCCACACTGATTAACAAAGTATGGAGGACAATCAGTTCAATCAGTTCTCTCGGAGTATCTCCTGTAAGTACTGTACATCACAGTGGGGGATGGCATTTTGGACAGAGAGCCTGTCTTCTCGTTGTCTTGTGCAGGAGGGGGCGAGAAGCCCAAGATGATACTAGAATACTGCATGCCCACCCTGGTGGATCATGTTCCCTCTCCTGTGATGACTCCTGCTCCTGCCCCCCCATGTTGTGGCCCCCGCCTGTGATGGCTCTTCCCCCCCTGCGGTGGATCCTGTCTCCGCTTTGGGTGGCTTCTGTCCCAGACCTGGAACGGCCCCTGCAGCGAGGGTGAAGTTCTTGATGGGCCTCTTCTCAAAAGGGCTCAGCTCAAAATTAATATGGAAAGGTGGGCGTGTAAGTAAGTGAAGGGATGTGTGAATGGCTGGATGAATTAGTGAAAGGGTGAATGGATGAATGAAAGATTGAATAAATGGATAATGAGAGAGGATAGATGGATTGATGAGTGAGGGGAAGGATGGAGAGAAAATGTAAATAGCTGGATGTATGGGTGGAAGGGTAGCTGGATGATTGATGAGGGGAAAGATGGATAAGCTTAAGGAAGAGGGATGGAGGGGAAGGATGGATGAGGGGAAGGATAAATGGATGAGGGGAAGGATGGATGGATGGAGGGGAAGGATGGATGGATGAAGGGCAGGATAAATGGATGGGATGGATGGATGGGTGAGGGGAAGGATGGATGAAAGGAAGGATGGATGAGGGGAAGGATGAAGGATGGATGGATGAGGGGCAGGATAAATGGATGGGATGATAGATGGGCGAGGGGAAGGATGGATGGATGACGGGAAAGGATGGATGATGAGGGGAAGGATAGATGGATGGATGGATGATGAGGGGATGGATGATGAGGGGGTGGGTGAAAGGATGGATGATGAGGGGAAGGGTGGATGGATGGATGATGAGGGGATGGATGGATGATGAGGGAATGGATGGATGATGAGGGGGTGGGTGAAAGGATGGATGGATGATGAGGGGAAGGATGGATGGATGATGAGGGGAATGGATGGATGGGTGATGAGGGAAAAGGATGGATGGATGATGAGGGGAAGGATGGATGGATGATGAGGGGAAGGACAGATGATGAGGGGAAGGACAGATGGATGGATGGATAGATGATGAGGGAAAAGGATGGATGGATGATGAGGGGAAGGATGGATGATGAGGGAAAAGGATGGATGGATGATGAGGGAAAAGGATGGACGGATGATGAGGGGAAGGATGGATGGATGATGAGGGGATGGATGGATGGATGATGAGGGGAAGGACAGATGGATGGATGGATGGATGATGGGTGGGTAAAAGGATGGATGGATGGAGAGTGGGTGAAGGGATGGATGGATGGGTGGGTGAAAGGATGGATGGATGGAGAGTGGGTGAAGGGATGGATGGATGGATAAGTGAGTGGGTGAAAAGATGGATGGATGATGAGTGGGTGGGTGAAAGGATGGATGGATGGATAATGAGTGGGTGGGTGAAAGGATGGATGGATGAGTGGGTGGGTGGATGGTGGATGGGTGAAAGGATGGATCAGTGGATTGGATGGTGGGTGGGTGAAAGGATGGATGAGTGGGTGGGTGGATGGTGGGTGGATGATGGGGGGTAGGTGGATGAGTGAAATGATGGATGGATTGATAAGTGCAAGGGTGAATGAATGGACATATGAGTGAAAGGGTGGGTGCAAGTATGGATGAGTGAGTGAAAGGGAGGGTAGATGGACAAAAGGATGAATAGATGTGTGAAGGAGTGAAATGATAGATGGATGAGTGATAGGGGCAATGGATGGATTCATGAGTGGATGAGCAGATGGATGGATGGGTGGGTGGATGGATGGATGGATGGAAGGAAGGCTAAGTGAAAGGGTCGATGGAGAGAGAAAGGGAGGATGGATGGATGACTAAAAGAGTGGATGGGTGGAAGGATTAGTAAGTGAAAGGATGGCTGGATTGGTGAAAGGGTAAATGGCTGAATGGATGAGTGAATGGATGGATGGGATGAAGAGTGGATGGATAAGTGTACAGATGGATAGGGTGAAAGGGTGGATGGATGGATGGATAATGGAGGATGAGTGAAAGGATGGATGAGGGCATGGATGAAGGGATGGATGAGTGAAATGATAGATGGAAGGATACATGATGGATAGGTTTGCAAATGGTTGAATACTTTTGGAAATGGCTGGGCTTACTTATATACTATTGCGCGACCTCTGATGTGACTGTAAAACGTACCTATTGTCCTGAAGTTTTGTCCTGAATTTTGACCTCCTGTCCAGAATTTGTGTCCTGAATGGTGACCCTTTGTCCTGAACTTTTACACTCACCGTCCTGAATTTGCACCAATGCCAGTTGGTCACCCTAATTCTTTGTGCGGTAGAACCGAGGCTCTTTAACACAGCAGCATGAGAGTGACGAGAGAGAAACCTGGCAGAGTGCTGCCAAAGAGCTCTCCTACTCAGAATATTTCATTATTCAAGTGATCGTGAACAATTAAGGGTAAACTGAGATGTGAAAAACTAAACACAATGCGATGCGGCTGCACGAGACTTGAGGAGTTAATTAGGTTTCAGTACTAGCAAGTGTGCTGTAAGTTAAATTAAAACATTTTACATGCACTGTGCGCCTCTTGCGTGTAGAATCAGAGTCCCACTAGACCCGGCCCTGCCAATTAAGTGCCGGCGCTAAGCACTGGCACAAATTAAGCCCTGCATTGAACAATTGACACCAGGCTACAAAATGTAAGTAGTAGGATGGTGTACCCTTGTGTGTTCTTCCGTGTGTCGCTGTTTCCACATGGAATATTTAATGATGACAGCAACGCCCCCTTCTAGTTTGTGTTGTTGGTCTGAATTGTATAATTTTGTGGAATGGGGAGGTGTAGGATGGCGCTGGATTGTTCATTTAAACATGACTCCATGATGACGTCTGACTTGGCATTACGTATGTCAGTATATTTTTAATTTAGGCTCAATCCTGTCAGTGTTTGGATAATTGCACTACTGGATAGGGGGGCACAAAGTTTTGCAAAGGTTCTGCCCGCTTTCTTCAAGGGGTCCCCACAAAATGACATCATGAGCTAGGCCCACCCCGATTTTATAGTAAGTAGTCTCTTTAAAGGGGGAAACAACCATTACAATGCATGAGTCATAATCGGCCCTTTTTTTAGGAACTATCACAAAAATAAACAGTATTAATACAAAGTAAAGCAATGTTTATATTTTGTTGCACTGAAGTAAATGAAGGCAAATAAGTCAAACTAAAATATACCAAAACTAAATACATTTCCTAAAATAAATAGAAATAAATAAATCTGCTAAATTAAATACAATGGCCAGTTAATATATCTAAAATTTAGGCATTGACCCAAGTTAATGCCCCGGCAGCTCCATTGTCTTCAGCCAAGATTCCCAATGTTAGACTAATGTTCTGATTTGTTACCTTTGCTGCAAATTGTAAAGCGTTCTGATATCCTTCGGGATCAAGTTCGCGCTATATAAAACTTTATAAATAAAATAAATAAATCTAGCCACAGCTAGAGAGAGGCAGCTGAGACAAAACTATTTAATACAGAGTTGCTAGTTTACAATAGGTGGGGAGATAACATATAACACTCATCGATAGAATAACGTGAATATGGAGCCCTAATGTGTGTAATAGTCATTGTCGAGTGTGGGAAGCAGCCTCTCTGGGAACCTGTAATGTATACAAAATCTTGCAGTCAAACTTTCCTGTAGCGTTTTGAAAATGTGTTCATGTCACCTTCGCCAAACTTCATCCACATTTGGGCTGCTAATTCCTCCATGCAGGGACCTTAAGTCACAGGGTTAAGTACCAAGCAGCTTCAATTGTTAAATCTTGCAATAAATGCAAATGATAGATCTGCCTTACATGCGATGTCACTTCCTGTTGTGACGTCACTTCCTGTTGTGACGTCACTTCCTGCTGTGATGTCACTACCTGTCGTGATGTCACTTCCTGTCGTGATGTCACTTCCTGTGACCACGCCTACCTTGGAGAGTCCCCCCACTTCTTTTTTTAGGACTTGTGCCCTGCATATGTCACATCTAGGGTAGGCCCTAAACATCCCAGAGGCTAGGGTGCAGTGTTTTTAAAAGGTTGGACATGTACTTTTTAGTTTTACATGCCCCATTTTTCACTACTGTGAGGCATACTTCCCCCATAGGATAACATTGGGTGAACTTATTACAGTGATAACTTTCAATTGAGAAACGTGGGAATGTACAGTTTAGTATCTAAAGAATTGTATTTTAAAGCCCTCTTTAATGGTAAAGTTGGATTTTAAATCTCAATTCTGAAAATACCCCTTTTAGGAAGGTGGCCTTTTCTTGTCTTAACCGTTTTGTATCTGCAGCCTATTTACTGGGTCAGGTAATTAGGTGTAGCTGACAGCTGGACTTTGTGCGTGTTTCTAGACAGTGTGACAAAGGGCGATAGGTGTTGGCAGAATGGACCATCTCTGACTTGATGAGAGGGACCTGTCGCCTACCACACTTGCACATCACAATGGCCATGCCTGAGCACACTCGCAAAGGTTTGGACACTAGACCTGCCCCCGTTATCCATATTGGAACCTTGGACCCAACTCTTCAGTACACCTCGGGACTTGTGGAAGACTCAGAAGGACTGCTGTGCTGCTCTGCCTGAGGGACTGCTACTCTGTTGCCCTGCTGCCTGGGTGACTACCAGAGTAACTTGCAAGCCTGCAGCTTCTTGGGAACCAGCCAGTGTGCATCGCATAACCCTTATCAACAGCATCCTTGAGAATTACGTAGGACCTCGTATCACTGCCTTGCAGTGTCCCGGAAAAGCCCCAATGTGACTCATCTCTACACCAGGTTCTCACATTAACTCAGCTGTGTGACACATCCTTGACATTGGACCTAGCAACTATCTGCAAACAGTATTTAAGGTACTCTTGTTCCCTGTATTTGGCCTACGTACCATCAGAGTCACCCTGAAATTGTGACTTTGTCCCGGTCTGGCACGACCAGGTAAACACAGTTGATGCCTTGTGGTTTTAGGCACTGTTTTCACCTTAACCTTCAAAATTGCACATCTCCGGTTCTACTGATTGTACTTTTGTTGTTTTGATTTCAAATGATCTGTTAAATTAAACTGCATTTTTCTAAATTGGTGTGGAATTTATCTTGTGTTGTGTTTTCACTTTATAACTGTTTGAAGTGCTGCATCAAAACTTTACTCATTAACTAAATACTTTACACCTTGTCTCTCAGTTAAGCCTGACTGCTTTGTGCCAAGCTTCCAGAGGGATAAGTGCAGGTTATTTTAAGGTTTGCTTGTGTTTCACTGTCACAGACATTGTGGTTTCTGCTTGAGTAGGGTTTCACCCCTCCAGGCCAAACAGGTACCCCTATTTCCAACAACGACACAACCAGGTTACACGACTGCTATGGAAGTCTTGATAAGTGCTCATTTAATTCTACGTCCACAGCTTGGGCTCCCGCTCGTCAGACACATTTTCTCATTCTCCTTACCTCACTCAGTGTGCACGGATTATATCTACCTCCATATTAGGAGAGACAATGTATTAGGTAGGAATTCCATTGTGGTCCAGTAATCCTAGCCAGGTGCTGCAAGATCATGAGCTGGCTTGACCCTGCCTGCAGGGGCCCAGGTCTGTGGCTGCATTCCAGCCCTGTCCAATCAGCCTTTCCATCACACCTGCTTTTCCAAAGAGCAGGTAGGAATTAGAAGCAGACATCCTCCTGCATAGCAGCCTGCTTAGAGACTATTTAGACAGCATGATACTCTGATTGATTGGGCACACTCAATGGACTAAATTAGGCACATTAGGAATGGACTGCTTGGCCAGCCTCAGCAGTTGCTTCAAGCTAAGAGCTTCCACTTCACCGGGACTCTATGACTCAAGGGTCAAAGTGAAGGCCAAGAAACCTGGTGCATTCAGCTGCTCTCTTGGGGACAAGAGCACGGAGGAATAGGGCCACTTAGTGCACTGCATGTGTGTGGTCTACTAAGTGCTAAATCATTCGAAGGCAACCTGATTCTGGGTCAGAGTCTCATCAGTAGCAGAGCAGCTACCTACCTGAGATCTACTGAAACTCTCCTTCCAAGCCACGGTTTTTCCTCCATTCAAGAGTGCCCATGCCCTCTGGGGTCCCTCCGCCACTAGCCAGCTGGAGGAACCGGGTGCTGGCCATGGAATGACCACCTCCACCAGCCGAGAACATGGGCAGAGCCATGATCCCTCACAAGTCAGCAGAATGGGCAGATGGTCGGAGCAGGCACCAGAGGAGTTGTCTGGAGGCAGGTTGCCGATAATAACTCAGTGGCTGGCATACCAGATGAGTGGTCAGTGGATTGCCAACCAGATAAACCGGGTTCAGCTGGCATAGCTAACAAGTGCCTCTCCTTGGGTTCTGTTACTCCATACCTTGGGGGGCCTCAACAGTAAGGGCTTTCAAGGTAGGCAGAAGTAAAGTGGGGGGTTGGCTAGTGGCTAAACCCTCCTTAGGTACCTGGGGCCTCATTTATCAGAAATGATGCATCGCTGCGTGAAAGCAGCGATGCGTCACTTCTCAGTGCGCGCTCCTTGCGGCATTCCTGATGCGTCATATTTAATGTATGACGCATCATGTCGCAAGGAGTTACAGATACGTCAGTATTTCTGATGTATCTGTAAGAGCAAAAGTGACGCATTGCTGGAGTGTGTCACAAAAGTAACGCAACTCCAGCAATGCGTCCTTTTACATGGGGCAAGCCCCATGTGAAAGGGCCTGCATCAGTCTTACGCTTGCTGTGAGGCGTCCTAAAGTGACGCAGTGAAATCTCATAGATTTCACTGTGTCACTTCTACGACCCTTCCTTGCGTCAATACGCCCCCTTTGCATACATTATACCTGGCGCAGGTATATTGTGGCGAAGGGTTTACAAAGTGACGCATCTACCTAGATGCGTCACTTTGTATATATGGTGCAACAAGGCGCATTTTTAACGCTACTGGTGCGTCACAAAAAGTGACGCGCCGGCGGCGTAAAAGTGACGCACAGGCTCATAAATGAGGTCCCCGGGCTTGGGCACCATGAAGGTGGAAGGCACTCACCCGTGGTACCCGTAGTCTATAGACTGGGTGACGGTGCCCACCCAGGCCAGCCACCATGAAGATCTGTGGCAGGGTGTAGTTCGGCAGGGAGGGTAAGGGACTAATGAACGCGTAATCGTTTTAGTAAACCACCATGAGAGGCAGGCCAAGCCATTTCTTTCATCTAAGAGGTTTGGTCCTTGCAGGCCAGGGTCGAAACACCATCCAAGGTCACCTTCCCTATCTGGGGCAGGGTAGTGTCAGACCGAGGAGGAGTCAAGGGCTTCTGTGGGCTGAGTAGCTTCTGTGATCACCTGTGAGGAGAGCAATACCATGGCTTTCACTTAAGAGGCTCAGTATCCTCTGGTGACAGCTAGAAAAAAGTCAGAGACTCCGAGCCTGCCAAGTGTAGGTAGGCGCCCCAACAAGGGTATGGCACGTTTCAAGATGTCAACTAGTTTGTATGTTGGGAGTGACTTCTCATTCTTAATACCGATCCAGCCAATGGACAAGTATGGGTGTGGCAACATTTGGTACCCATGTCACCAGTCACGCAAGCTTAACGTGTCTTACAACCAGGCCTACGTCGTACGTGCTCAGAAGCAAGTAAGAAGACAGAATATTGACAATGGCATGATGAGCCACCTTTCAATATAGAGCGCTGCACTTGAAAGGAACCTAAAACGACAAACACCCAATTATATAATTTACTAAACCATACATTTAGAATTTAAAGGTGCAATTTTGAATTAGGATATTTTTTAAGAATGTAAAGTGGAAACTGAGACAATTACAGTAAGAGCAACAAAAGCAAATGTACGGTAAAGTTGTGTTTTATTGATGGCGATGTACTTGGACATGGCTGATGCAGCATCCTAGTTTGTGTAATCGGAGGTTTACAATTTAATCTAGAAGTTGTTTCAGAAGCCCTTCAATCAGTGATCGCCCAGGAAAGAGAGACAGCAGCCAGATGCTGTGAGGCTTAAGACATTCTTTACTGCAAACAGGAAAGCAATTTTGACACTTATTAGATTGTTGACATAGGCTGTGGAGAAATTACTGAATGGACCAGAATATAAAGGCGACCAAGGCTCAAAAGCAGAATGATTAGGATTCTGATAGGATATCGCGATTTTCGATTCTGTGTTGTTAAAGTACTTCAAGCGAATGAAAACAAATGTCGGCTGGTTATGTGTACATGTTCAAATACGAATTAATAAGTGTTTATGTGTGCACCCTTGGCCACAATTCAGGTTGCTCAACATAGGCAAGTAGAAGCAGGCAGAATTATGAGTTCAAGATGTGCAGGGCTAAGGACAATGTAAACTCTATAAACACATTTCAATTCGGCATGTACTATTTCACATTAACAGATGTTGTAAGAGTTTTCATTTATTGCAAATATAAAGCTATACATAAAAATTGTGTGCATATAAATGTAATTTTTTTTAACTCACAGCAAGACAGAATACTACAAAACAAACGGAGGGGCCAGAAGATTAATAAGGTAATGCTATGTAAGGATTTCTTTTATTTTGTGCAGTATAAAAAAGTGAAGCATTCAGCCACTGTGGCAGCTTAGGAGCTCCTTACTGGTATAATGCAGAGAGCATCATTGGACTTTATTAGCATATATATAAAAATGTATATGAATCACGTTTTTTCATATTGGAATACATTTGGGAGGGTCATTAATGGATGCAGGTAAGGAAATCAGACTCAGTAAGGGTTGTTTACCAAGGATCACACAAATTGGCTTAGGGTCTGATTTAGATTTCGGCAGAGGGTTACTGTGTCCCATATTCTGAGTACTCTATTTTCAATAGGATGAATAAAACTAACTTTGCAGAGTACACAAATCACATAATATATGTGTAAATGGCAATATATACAATTCTAGAGACAAGTTGAATGAACAGGACGTAATTGACAAACCATCATGTGTACAATAGATGAAAACATCTCAGAAAAATACATTAATTGCAAAATGCATCTGAGTTGTCCTTCCTAATTTAAAACACACAGCTATTTGCCATGGTAGGTCAATAAAAGCAATACAATGAGGTAAGAAGAAAATATAAGTTCAAAGAAAGTAGCATGGTGCCCTGAACTTGGTCTAATGTTGCAAGATGGCAATGCAGAGTTTAACAGGCTGCAGACTGCGCATCATATTTTCATGTCCTTGCTTTAGCTATCATTTAGCCTCCAGTTTCAATGGAATAAGAAATCTCACATTGTGGGCTGTAGTCATCACTACAATGTTACAGGAGCTTTGGCCGTTGTTTTTGTTAGAACCGGGTGTGTTTCGTGCAGCCTGAGACTTTTGTGAGGATTGCCGTGTGACCGTGCACACCCGAGGCTCAAGGGAGTCTCAGCGACCCTGTGTATGTGTGCCATGTTGCAGCCTGAGATCTTCATTATCGTCTTTGGCCCGGAATCAACCAAGACGCATCGGAGGCCCAAGTCGGGTGGCAGGGAGGAGAACAAGGTCACACCCCCCAGGTAATCTGTGTTGTCGCCTGTAGCTGGGTGCAGGCTCGGAGAGAGATGGTTCGGCCTCTCCCCTTCAGGTAGCGTGAGCCTCTGATCCAGCTCGTATCGCGGCCCGTACGTGCCAAGGAGTGGTAGTACCGGAGCGTAGAGTTGCAGTGTGCTTTACACCAGATCCATGTTGGGGGCATATGGTCACGGAAACTGACGGCTAGTTAGTACGAGGGGCGGAGAGACCATCTGAAGCACTGTGATCGGTGCTGGAGTGTGTTACGCATTGCATTAATTCTGCATTACGAACTTCCAGATTGTTGTATTACGCATTGCATTAGTCTGCAGAACGAACTACCTGAGTGTTTCACTACGCATTGCCTTATTTCTGCAGAACGAACTACCTGAATGTTGCATTACGCATTGCGTAAGTTTGCAGAATGAACTACCTGATTGTTGGATTTTGCATTGCATTATTTCTGCATTACGAACTACCAGATTGTTGTATTACGCATTGCATTAGTTTGCAGAACAAACTACCTGAGTGTTGCACTACGCATTGCCTTATATCTGCAGAACGAACTGCCTGATTGTTGCATTACGCATTGCATTAGTTTGCAAAACGAACTGCCTGATTGTTGCATTATGCATTGCATTATTTCTGCATAACGAACTGCCTGATTGTTGCATTACGCTTTGCATTATTTCTACATAACAAACTGCCTGATGATTGTATTACGCATTGCATTCACTTGCATCACAAACTGCATTCATTTTACATTGCAAAGTGCCTGATTCTTACATTATGAACTGCATAGCCTTGCATAAGAACTGCATAGGATCACCTTGAATTGCTGGTTAATACCGCCAGAACTTACATGAGCTGGCTGACCTAATAACTGGTTACGAGGTATATTACAAATACGCATATGTTGGTTTGGTCTCATCGTATATCTTTTTATATAAATGTATGCTTGTTTTGATATGAAATTTGTGTGGAGTCCTTTTGTGGTGTCACAATTGAGTCACTGGGAACGTGGTTGCAAATACTTTACACATTTTCCTTGAAGATAAGAATGGCTGCTCGTGCCAAGCTACCAAGGGGGTGAGCAGGGGTTATCTGAGAAGGTGTCTTTCCTGTCCCTGATATGAAAGTGAGGGTCCCTACTTGGCCTAAGGTACCTACCTCAGCCAACTAGGGAGTCCTGGTTCAGGGTGTAGGGTTTCTCTTCTAATCGGTTTGAGAGCTGGGTCCAAACCAGACCATCGGCAAGAACCAGGCACGAGCCTGCCCTGGTTTGCCCACTTACAGTCTTAATACAAAAAAGAAAGCCCTGTCGGTACCAACCACAATTTTTGGGGGGACCTCTATTTCTGTAACGGACCCAAAGAGCATAATTCAATAACTTTTTAAATAAAAACCCCCCAAATAAGACACCTAACCCGGATAAATCTTACTGCTCACAGCATATATTGAGTTCAAAGTACATGGAACAATTGATGTACATGTCAATGATTGGTTGCTGCAATATCTGCAAAGTTGTGACAAAAGTGCTTGTACAGAGTGACTTGCAAAACAAGCTAGGTGACTGAGGGTAAAAATACTGAGAAAATCGAACATAGAGCACAAGCCGCCTGTTTGCTGTCTGCCAATACCAATATACTCCAATTTCCCAGGCGCAACTAGGAGAGTGTCTTAGAAGTCCCTTTGGAAATAAGCTTGTGTCCATATCCCTTAAAGAGGATAGAGTGGTTGCTCAAAACCATTAAGGATGGTCTGCATCAGGACGATGGGGAAGGAGACGGCACCCTGTATGGTGAGGTAGAAGCAGATTAAAACTGGGTCTAATATAAGTAAAAACATAAAAGGTGTGCTGAGAATCATGCAAACCCTCACCCTAAATTTCATGAGAACACCTTCTGAAAGGGGGTTACGGGGTGTAAAGGACAGCAGGTCTGCTGATGCTGTTAATATCTGCATGTGTAGTAATTTGTCTTATTAGATCAATTGTGAAGGGTTGTTGAGCCAGTACTAAAAGCAATTCACCACTGTGCACACTGTTGGTGGCACACAACTGATAAGAGCCCCCTTCAGAAAGATAGAGTTGGAGGAATTGACTAAAAGGGAACACAAATTATATTATACCATAACCCAAAAGAAACTGGTGGATTCATTGTCAATAAATTAATTGTCCATTTAAATCATGTGGTTGAAACTTACCCAGTAAATCATGGAAGAGCCCTTCCTGATAATCCTGCCTGGAATGGGCTACAAAAATTACAAAGGACGATGTTGAGTATATGTGTAAAGCATCTATCTGCTTCGGATCCCTATTCCCTAATGGATTTTTTGAAGTTGGCAGAGAAACTCACCTAATGCAGCGGAGGTCCACAACTTGAATGAAGCCGAGTGCACTCTGGCTGTTCACTAGAGTTGAGACGACAACGGAGTGTGCACCGACCCTTCAATTCAATGAAGGGCACATCAGAAGTGACACTAGCGTGCACGCTGTTGTGTCGGCATGGTCACCTACTTCAAATATGGCCACCCACTTACTGAATGGTCTAGTGTTATGGAGCTGCGATCATCAGCCTGCGATCACACAACCGTTGTAAGCAAAGGAAGCGTAAATGAATGCTACGGGTAGATGGAAGGGTGAAAGGATGAATGGATAGATATCTGTAAGAAAGAGGCAGGGGAGTTCTTCAAGGGAGGGGTTGTCTCACTGGTTTCGCTTGCTTTGTGCCATCAGAGCTTTTATTTCAAAGTGGAGAGTACTTTAATTTTCTGGCCACTCACTTTCTTGTTCATTTATTTCCATCAGGACGTAGATAGAAGTGAGGGGATGGAGCTGTGAATTCTTAGAGATCCTCTAAATCCCTCCATCTCACTCTCGCCGCTCACACTAAAGAGTTTTTGCAGTCTTCTAAAGGAAATTGGAATGGCAGCTGCACCGAAGGTGATCTCGGTCTGCTCAGAGATGTTTTAAGTCATAGGCAAAGTGGGCCATGGTCCAGGGCCCCCTACTTCCAAGGAGCACCCTGGGAAAGGGAGCCATCTCTCTAGTTGGCCTCTACTTATTTTATTAGGGCTCGCCTGCTGATGCGCTTCTGCGCATCGCTGGCGAAGCTCTAATGTGGCTTATCCAGTGTTTAACCACCACTGGCGATTCCACTGGCGATTTCTTGAAGTGCATGTGCTTTTTAGGTCATTGCGCAAGCGCAAGCCCTAAAAAGCGCGTGCACAATGCTACCAGCCGACTCCCTGCCTGCCTCGCATTACCACATCAAAGGCAGCCCAGCCCCCCTCCCACAAGCTTCTCAGCGTGTGCTCTGCCTCAGGCCGGCATTTCTCCTCCCCATATTATTCACTGCTCGGCCTGCTGCTCCCCATGCGTCTCGTCACCCTTCCTCCCTTATGCTGGACCCCAAGAGATTAAAGTGGGTAAGGGATGCGAATGTATGAAATTAATTCATTAGTGACCAGTTCAAATGTTCGGTTTCTTTATATGTATATATGTATTATTTTAAATAAATCTTCCTTGCGTCCTTTCTCTTGACTCGTGTGCAGTTACACTGTTTGATCGATAGTATGCGCAGCTCTTTGTGCAAGTCCGGTAGATGTTGTTGTTAGAACTCAGCGTCACATCACTTATTTCCTTGAGGAATGTTGTTATCCGACCATGACTCGAACGTTGCTAGTACACTGTGTCGGGTGTAAAAAAAAGAAATCAGCGTAACAGAAAAGTGTAAATGTTCAATGATCCTGGAACAATGTGCAGCTGTGGCCTTTTAAGAGCAGCTCCCGCTCCTGGGGAATGAACAATGTCCCTTGGCTGCTGCGGTCTCTCTTCCAACCCCGCCGTCGGCCCCATCCATTCACCCTCCTGTCACCCTCGCAGTGCTCGCCTTCCCCGCCCAGTGTCTTCACATTCCTGCCCCATTAACGCCCCGAGAGCAGTGAAGAAGTCCCGAGCCCCCTCCTTCGGCCTTTAATTAGTGGCCCCCTATGAGGCGGGGGAGGGGGTGCTGCTGTTGCAGGCCGCGCATTCCCGGCCCATTACCTCACGGGCTACGGGCCCAGCCAGTGGCCGGCAGCACAGAATTGTCAGCATGGTGTACCCTTCATCCCTTATCCATTCTCTCAATATGGATCTTGTATTGGGTAGTAGGAAATGCTTTGGAGTTCTACCTTACCTATATCACTGCAGCCAATTCTAGGGAGAATAAAGGTGATACTTTTTTGATACGCCTGTTTCTCTATCTTTTAGATCCCACCTCACAAGTACACCCCACCCCTGCCCTCGGTACGCGGCGCATGGGAACTCGAGCACTTCATGTGCGCCCCTCACTGAGTTCGTCCTGCGTGGCAGACTCGTGCGTGACGCCCCCCCCCCCCTCCCATAAAAAGAACACAGGCCTAGCTATTGACAGTTGTTGTTTGGGACGGGAATGCCCCTTGCATGGTATGTAGGCCCGAGTACCCGACGGCTTGTTAATCTGGTAGCCTGATCTATTTGGCCGTGGCGTATGCCAACCTAGCTTGTGCGCAGTGGCCTAGACATGGCCTTGACCGTGTGATGGCCTGTGCCCACGAACTGTCACGTGACCAAGGGAGGCGCATTAAGCATGTCTTTACAGTACACAAATGTCTACGTCCCTGACCCGAGTGGAGAACCTAAAACCGCGTTGGCAGTGTACTGATTTATGAAATGCTATAGGTGTCACATTTGCGAAAGTTAGAACTATTGGCATTGTAAATGACAAAGCTATTAATTTAGCTATTTTAAAAAATAACACATAAATAAAAAAATGTCATTTATAAGACCAATGGCTCAAACTTTCCTAATGCGAGCCCTATTGCATTTCCAATGCTTGTTTATCTATCTAAGCCTCTCTCCTTATCTGCCTAACTCTAAATCTACCACTGACTTTGTCTGTTTATGCTGTGTAAATGTAGGGATTTTTTGGGTTCAGGCAAGACATATGTCACCTATTTTTGTGTGACCTTGTTAAAGATTAAAATAATGTAGCCTTTTTTCCATCGCAGGCGTGAATTAGCAGAAACTGTGTAATAGAATTCATAGTTATTCGTATAGGGGCCCCCAAAGTATATGTACGGGGGAGGGGGGGTGGAAGGGGAGCAAAATCCTTCAGATGACACTAGGTCATTTTTTTGTTTTAATGTTTGTTACACTTTCTTGTTGTCACAAAGTTCACTTTGCATGTCATTACATTTTTGCCAGTTAACCAGTGAGTAGCATCACACGTCATCAGTTTAACGTGCGTCTGCGCTTCATCTCAAATTTCCACTTACATTAAACTTGTGCATGGAAGGCACTGCACTTTTTTCAATGGGTACAAAAGTCAGTGCAATTTTAACACGCTTCTTCGTCTGACTTCTGCCTGACTACCACATGCACGTAAGTAAGTGCGTCTTGACTAAACACAAAAGTCAGTGATGTTTTGATCTTAATGTGCTCCTTTTTACAGGACTTCTTCATGTCGTCGTGCTTACTTTGGAAGCACTTTGGAACAAGGCACTATACTGAGCACATTCCAAAGCTCCTTGGCTTGTCCAGTGACCAGTTGCTTGGTGCGTGCGTCTGCACAAGGGAGTGTTCTCTTCCCAGGAGTCAGATATGCAAAAGTTAATGTAAATTTTGCACAGCATAGAACGATCAGTGCTCCCGCGCTTCCTATGTCAATATGTTTCTAGTTAATACTAAACTGACTGCATTCAAGGTGCTTGTGTCATTTGCATAATTGTTTTAAGTGGAACTAGAACCCTTCAATCTGCTATCTGTTCTCTTGTTACTCACCACCAATAAGGCGAAAGGAAGAGAAGTCGAAATGCAGATGTAAACTCCAGGTTAAATCCATCAGAGCGTTCCATCCACAGCTGTCTGGCACACCTTCCTGCTACCTTCAAATGATGTACTCCTACCCCATCTCTGTTCTAGAGCACTGCGACATACTGAATGACATCCTGAGGCTATATTATGGAAGGGCGCGCTGTCCCTGGTTGTGCCACGAAGCACCTTTAAAGGGGCGCACTGGCATAAACAGGGACATTTGCCCTATTAATTACACTGTATGTGCTGCCCCAATGGCAGCCGGGCACTCACCTTAGAAGCAGCATATTCAGTGAAATAGGGAGCGACTGCTTCAAAGCCTCTGAGGGTTTCGCAGCGCCTGCAGTCTAAAGAAAGGAGAGAGATCCCACCACCGACGGGCGTCTTCCGCCGACTGCAGGGGAATATCCTGGGCTGCTCCCACCTCCAGAGGGCTGCCTTCGGGAGGCACACTCACCAAATGCAACCGTTGTGGTGCACTATGAGACCGCCTCCTAAGGGTCTGTTTGGGCTGCCCCTGCATGTATACAATGGCACAGGCACTGAAGCGAGAGCTATCAGTATTACGGAAGGAAACGCACCAGCCTCTGTGGCCCCTTCTGGGATACCATTGTGCCCCGGGTGCGCACAAACCAGGTGCACATGCCCCTTTCTCCCCAGGGGGCAGAATGTATAACACGGCCCTTGGAGTAGGGTGACCAACTGGCATTGGTGCAAATTCAGGACAGTGAGTGTAAAAATTCAGGACAAAGGGTCAAAATTCAGGACACAAATTCAGGACAGGAGGTCAAAATTCAGGACAAAACTTCAGGACAATAGGTACGTTTTACAGACACATCAGAGGTCGCGCAATAGTATATAAGTAAGCCCAGTCATTTCAAAACATATTCAACCATTTGCAAACCTATCCATCATGTATCCTTCCATCTATCATTTCACTCATCCATCCCTTCATCCATCCCCTCATCCATCCCCTCATCCATCCTTTCACTCATCCTCCATTATCCATCCATCTAGCCACCCTTTCACCCTATCTATCTGTACACTTATCCATCCACTCTTCATCCCATCCATCCATTCACTCATCCATTCAGCCATTTACCCTTTCACCAATCCAGCCATCCTTTCACTTACTAATCCTTCCACCTATCCACTCTTTTACTCATCCATCCATCCTCCCTTTCTCTCTCCATTGACCCTTTCACTTAGCCTTCCTTCCATCCACCCACCCATCCATCCATCTACTCATCCACTCATGAATCCATCCATTGCCCCTATCACTCATCCATCTATCATTTCACTCCTTCACACATCTATTCATCCTTTTGTCCATCTACCCTCCCTTTCACTCACTCATCCATCCTTACACCCACCCTTTCACTCATATCTCCATTCATTCACCCTTGCACTTATCAATCCATCAATCCATCCATCATTTCACTCATCCACCTACCCCCCATCATCCACCCACCCACCATCCACCCACCCACTCATCCATCCTTTCACCCACCATCCAATCCACTGATCCATCCTTTCACCCACTCACCATCCACCCACCCACTCATCCATCCATCCTTTCACCCACCCACTCATCATCCATCCATCCATCCATCCATCCTTTCACCCACCCACTCATCATCCATCCTTTCACCCATCCACTTATCCATCCATCCTTTCACCCACTCTCCATCCATTCATCCTTTCACCCACCCATCATCCATTCATCCTTTCACCCACCATCCATCCATCCATCCATCCATCCATCCATCTGTCCTTCCCCTCATCATCCATCCATCCCCTCATCATCCATCCATCTTTCCCCTCATCATCCATCCATCCTTTTCCCTCATCATCCATCAATCCTTCCCCTCATCATCCATCCATCCTTTTCCCTCATCATCCATCCATCCATCCATCCATCCATCCATCCATCCATCCATCCATCTGTCCTTCCCCTCATAATCCATCCATCCTTCCCCCTCATCATCCAGCCATCCTTTTCCCTCATCATCCCATCCATCCTTCCCCTCATCATTCATCCATCCTTCCCCTCATCATCCATCCATCCTTCCCCTCATCATCCACCCATTCCCCTCATCATCCACCCATTCCCTCATCATCCATCCTTTCACCCACCCCCTCATCATCCATCCATCCACCCTTACCCTCATCATCCATCCTTTCACCCACCCCCTCATCATCCATCCATCCACCCTTCCCCTCATCATCCATCCTTTCACCCACCCCCTCATCATCCATCCATCCTTCCCCTCATCATCATCCATCCTTCCCCTCATCATCCATCCTTCCCCTCATCATCCATCCTTTCCCGTCATCATCCATCCTTCCCCTCATCCATCCTTCCTTTCATCCATCCTTCCCCTCACCCATCCATCCATCCATCCATCCATTTATCCTGCCCCTCATCCATCCATCCTTCCACTCCATCCATCATCCTTCCCCTCATCCATCCTTCCTTTCATCCATCCTTCCCCTCACCCATCCATCCATCCTTCCCCTCCATCCATCATCCTTCCCCTCATCCATCCTTCCATCCATCCTTCACCTCACCCATCCATCCCATCCATTTATCCTGCCCCTCATCCATCCATCCTTCCCCTCCATTCATCCATCCTTCTCCTCATCGATCATTCTTCCCCTCACCCATCCATCCATCCCATCCATTTATCCTGCCCCTCATCCATCCTTCCCCTCCATCTATCCATCCTTCCCCTCCATCCATCATCCTTCCCCTCATCCATCCTTCACCTCACCCATCCATCCCATCCATTTATCCTGCCCCTCATCCATCCATCCTTCCCCTCCATCCATCCATCCATCCATCCTTCTCCTCATCCATCATCCTTCCCCTCACCCATCAATCCATCCCATCCATTTATCCTGCCCCTCATCCATCCATCCTTCCCCTCCATCCATCCATCCATCCATCCTTCTCCTCATCCATCATCCTTCCCCTCACCCATCAATCCATCCCATCCATTTATCCTGCCCCTCGTCCATCCATCCTTCCCCTCATCCATCCTTCCATCCATCCTTCACCTCACCCATCCATCCCATCCATTCATCCTGCCCCTCATCCATCCATCCTCCCCCTCCATCCATCATCCTTCCCCTCATCCATCCTTCCATCCATCCTTCACCTCACCCATCCATCCCATCCATTTATCCTGCCCCTCATCCATCCATCCTTCCCCTCCACCCATCCATCCATCCGTCTCCTCATCCATCATCCTTCCCCTCACCCATTTATCCATCCCATCCATTTATCCTGCCCCTCATCCATCCATCCTTCCCCTCCATCCATCATCCTTCCCCTCATCCATCCTTCCTTTCATCCATCCTTCCCCTCACCCATCCATCCATCCCATCCATTTATCCTGCCCCTCATCAATCCATCCTTCCCCTCCATCCATCCATTTATCCTTCCCCTCATCCATTTATCCTGCCCCTCATCCATCCATCCCCTCCATCCATCATCCTTCCCCTCATCCATCCTTCCTTTCATCCATCCTTCCCCTCACCCATCTATCCATCCCATCCATTTATCCTGCCCCTCATCAATCCATCCTTCCCCTCCATCCATCCATTTATCCTTCCCCTCATCCATTTATCCTGCCCCTCATCCATCCATCCCCTCCATCCATCATCCTTCCCCTCATCCATCCTTCCTTTCATCCATCCTTCCCCTCACCCATCTATCCATCCCATCCATTTATCCTGCCCCTCATCAATCCATCCTTCCCCTCCATCCATCCATTTATCCTTCCCCTCATCCATTTATCCTTCCCCTCATCCATCCACCCACTCTTTCATCATCCATCCTTTCACTCATCTATCCACCCTTCCATCCTTCCTCTCCATCCATCATCCTTCCCCTCATCCATCTTTCCCCTCATCCATCATCCAGCTACCCTTCCACCCATACATCCAGCTATTTACATTTTCTCTCCATCCATCCTTCCCCTCACTCATCAATCCATCTATCTTCTCTCATTATCCATGTATTCAATCTTTCATTCATCCATTCACCCTTTCACGAATTCATCCAGCCATTCACACATCCCTTCACTTACTTACTCGCCCACCTTTCCATATTAATTTTGAGCTGAGCCCTTTTGAGAAGAGGCCCATCAAGAACTTCACCCTCGCTGCAGGGGCCATTCCCGGACTGGGACAGAAGCCACCCAGGGCGGAGACAGGATCCACCACAGGGGGGACAAGAGCCATCACAGGCGGGGGTGGACTGGAGCCACAACATGGGGGGACAGGAGCCATCACAGGCGGGGGGTGGACTGGAGCCACAACATGGGGGGACAGGAGCAGGAGTCATCACAGGAGAGGGAACGTGATCCACCAGGGTGGGCACAGGGGTGGGCATGCAGTATTCTAGTATCATCTTGGGCTTCTCGCCCCTCCTGCACAAGACAACGAGGAGACAGGCTCTCTGTCCAAAATGCCATCCCCCACTGTGATATACAGTACTTACAGGAGATACTCTAAGAGAACTGATTGTCCTCCATACTTTGTTAATCAGTGTGGGTGCGATTGTGCCATTTCTTTATTGTATTACATTATGCATGTTTGAAGAACCGAGGTTTGCTTACAAATTAGTGACAGTAATTAAGCTCGGTGAAAAGAAGCAGGTGCTGCTCGGTGTAATCAGGGGTGTAATCTGGCCGAGTCTAGGATGTTTGGGGCCCTGGGTAGAAATGGAATGTGTGAGCCCCCCTCTAAATAGCAGATACAAGACGCATTCAGGGCTGTTTGCATCTGAATGGATGCCCCCTGCTCCTGAACCTGCTGCCCCTCCCTCTGTCACCTTCAAGCACCTCTTAACTGCGCATCAAGGGCTGAAGGTGTGAGGGTTGTCATCCCGCTGTGCCTCTACGTGCTGGTGGGGGTCTGAGCTTTCATACAGCATTGAAGTCAAGAAGGGAGGTGGGGGTAAGCTGTGCCCGGTTAAAATTACGGACAAAAGGCGTCCGTTAAAGAATCCTTCACGGACAACGGACAGACAGCCAAAATTACGGACTGTCCGTGAAATTTACGGACGGTTGGTCACCCTAGACCCACCACAGGAGGGGGACATGAGCCACCACAGGGGGGACAGGAGCCACCACAGGCGGGGGGGGGGGGGTAGGGTATAGGAGCCATCACATGGGGGGCACAGGAGCCATCACTGGGGGGGGCAGGAGCGATCACAGGAGGGGGAACAGGATCCACCAGAGTGGACACAGGGGTGGGTATGCAGTATTCTAGTATCATCCTGTCTCTTCAAGGGTGGGGTAGGGCTCCTCACCCCCTCCTGGACAAGACATTGAGAAGACAGGCTCTGTTTCTAAAATGTTAGTTTTGCCATCCCACCAGTCCCCTACTGTGATGTACAGCACTTAAAGGAGATACTCCAAGAGAACTGATTGAACTGATTGTCCTCCATACTTTGTTAATCAGTGTGGGTGCGATTGTGCCCTTTCTTTACTTTATTACATTATAGGCTGCATGTTTGAAGACCCGCTCTGTGAAGAGAACCAGTGCTGCAACCAGGGCCGGTTCTACGATGTTTGGGGCCCTGGCAGGAAGGGAATGTGTGAGGCGGCGGCCCCTCTAAATCGCAGAGACGCATTCAGGGCTGTTTGCATCTGAATGGATGCCCCCGAAGCCACAGCCCCTCCCTCTGTCACCTTCGAGCACCTCTTAACAGCTATCAAGGGCTGGAGGTGTGAGGCCATCCAGCTGTGCCTCTCCAATGCTGCGGGGTATCTGAGCTTTGGAAAAAGCCTCGGAGTTAAGACGGGAGGTGGGTGGAAGCTGTGCCCGGTTAAAATTACGGACAAATGGCGTCCGTTAAAGGATCCTTCACGGACAACGGACAGACGGCCGAAATTACGGACTGTCCGTGAAATTTACGGACGGTTGGTCACCCTACCTTGGAGTTCCACATTCCATACACTAAGCTATACCACACCACTATTTTAAAGTGTCCGGTCTCACTTACACCAGGAGAAAATGGCAAACACCAGCGGCGGCTCCTCCACGTGGGCGGTGGAGCATTGCCACACTGCTTTCTCACAGTGCGAGAAGCAGAAACATAAAATAGTATTAATAATACCATTTTATATTTCTGCTTCTTGCACTGCATGAAAACAGAGGGGTTTGGTTGGGGGCGGGCGGGTGGTTGGGTAGTCCTGCTTCAGGGCAGGGGAGGAGTGGCTTGCTCACTTTTGTGGGCACTGACTGTTTGGTTGGTTCCAGCGCCGACCAAAGCAGTCATACACACTCTGCCCATACACACTCTGCATGCAGCCTACATGGAGAAAACGGCCTCCTCAGAGACGCCAGTGCGGTCAGTATTCCAGCCAAACACAATTGCAGTGTTGTGATTGGTTTAGGGGAGGGTAGGGAGGCTGCCTGCTTCCTGTGTGGACTGGAGGAGAGACATTCAGGACAGGACGATGCAGGACCAGACCGGACCGTGCAGCGAAGGTAACAAAAAAGTTTTAAAATGTATTTAAAAAAAAAACCCGCGTGACTCCCTCCCCGTCTGACTCCTCGCCCTCCCACCCGCAAGTAATGCCGGCCGCAACTGGTAAGCACCAGGACGGTAATCTTGCAGTATGCTGTGAAGCTCATGCTCACACTCAGGAACCGAATCTGCATTCCCCCCTAATTAGATCAAACAAACTTTGACAGGACAGGACAGTAGCCTATATTTACATACAACTTGCCGGCATGTGGGTAAGGCATACATTATTTAGATTAATACCATCTTTCAACAGATCTTTACCAATTTTGATTCAATGTTTCAGGAATCATCACTGTGTTATTTCAGTGTCAAAAGTCTTCTTTAGTAAACAAACATCAGCGAATGGAAAAGAGGTCCAGCTAGAAACCAAGGAAGACAAAGTATATGATTCTACCTTTCACCTCCCAACAATCAAGAGCATTGCCACACATCAGGAGCATTATTGGGGCACTGCCAATCAGACAGCGAAATTCCCACTTGGGCGGGGTACAAACAGCTGATTTTATCATAACTTCAGGCTTGGCCAGACCCACCACGCTCTCTATTCCTGTGGGGCACTCAGATAAGTTGCCCTTTTAAGTAGTGTGAGCATTACAAATAAAATGTAAAGATCGTTCAGATGGGTCCTTTTACCACCGCATCCCAGGGGGCCTTTGTAATCCTTAGGACTGCCTTTGTGGGGGGGAGTTCATACACCCTTCTGCAGGTGGAGAAGTTAATCCTACAGATTACTATGATTTCCTGGTTGTGAAGAATCCACTAAACACTGCCCACACTGCTGTGAATTCACTTGTTGTGGGCATCTGGCAATCTGGTTTGACAAGTTTGGAAAGGGCACACCACCACAGCACCCCAGGGGAATCAGCGCGTGAATCCTTTCCACACTGGTGGGCACCACTGCTCTTCCATGCTTGCACTCAGGGCTGGCTTTAGGGCAGTGCGACAGGAGCGGCCGCACAGGGCGCTGATCAGTGAAAGGGGGTGCTCACCTCGGGGGTGGGGGCAGGGCTTTAAGTGGGCCGTGTCTCACCGGGTCTGAGCACCTACAGTATTTTAAAGGGGACCCCAAACGGGTCTCTATCGGGCTCTGTTTTGAGCCCTGGCACAGGCGGTCCATTTTTTCTGGACTGCAGTGACAGCAGTTTGCTGTCACTGCAGTCTGGAAAAAAGTGCCAGGGCTCAAAACAGCCCGATAGAGACCCGTTCCGAGACAGCAGGCACATCGATGTGCGCTGCTCACACTGCTCACTTCTCACTAGTAGAGAAGTTACGGCATGACGTCATGCCGGGTGTGCTTTGAGGGGGAAAGGAAATCCTTTAAAGAGTCATTTTCTCTCTGGATTTCCCTTCTCTTTCTGAACCACAAGAGCAGCAACATTGTGGTGGGGTCACCAGGGCTTTAAGTGGAAGCTTTTTGAATATTATATGTAACAAGCCATAGTTACAGCATATTTATCTTATGCAACTAATAACGATTGACAAAGCCAAAAGTCCTGACTTGTTGTAGGTATGATGTTACTTGTTGTATCACATATCTGGATGCAATGACGGAAACAGCAAAATACAAGTCGGCGGCACACTATGCTAAACACAGATTTTTAGCGTAAGTGTTTTAAAGCCACGCCCTTATTACATCGGCCACGCCCCTTTGAGAGACCCCCAGTTTTTTCATCCCACTTAAAGCCCTGGGTGGTGGTGGGGGGAGGGAGGGGGTGTGCTGTTTTTTTAAATATCATATGATTGGAGAGGATGGGCACTTTCTCCTGGCTGTAGTGCGAGAATCTAAGCAGGCGGTCATGGGGTTTGAGGGCGCCAAAAAGGATTGTTGCACCGGGCGCCCCCAGCCCTAAAGCTGGCCCTTCTTGCACGACCTGGTCCGCTGTGCTTGAGAGGAATTACTGCTTTTGGTAATGGAAGCATCCGGCCAGGGTGTTGACTCTGAGTGTGTCCAAATGCGCCTGTGTTAGGAGGACGGTGTCCTGTAAGAGGCCGGCTGTCAAGGAAAACGAGGATCATTGGGAGTACGGGTCAGTTCCAGCCTCAAGCAGCCTTGATGTGAGGTGATATATGTTCCTGTGAACCACAAACTTTTACATCTGCTTATTAGAACATGCAGTTTTTTTATTGTATGTATTTATTTTTGCTCTTTTATACACTGGATACAGAGTTACAGTGGGTTTCTCGATGTTTGTGAAATGGGCCCTTCACGTTCAAATACTGATGCATGTCACACCAAACATGCCCCCTGAGTAAAGGCCAACAGAGAGCATGATTCAAGGGAGTATAAGAAAGGATATCACAGCATATTATCAAAACTATGTAGCAATGCAACGCAATCATGAAAAACACCAGAAATTGATCTAATATGAATGCCAATGAGGTCACCAATATAATCTGACCTAAGAGGTGATTTATATTTTTAGACTGCATTTTACATGACATTCACAAGTCCATTGCATCGTCCATTAGAAAAGATATAAACACGTGGTTAAAGTACAGTTTTTTCACAAGTGATAAAAAGGTGCAAAAATATACAAGACCATAAATTTGACTACAAGGTGCCAGAAGAGATAATATGTATTAGATATATTTACCTCGTGAGGTGGAAATGCTGCTTCATATGTTCCATTACCAAGCAATCTCGACACACCTATTGCGAGAGAAAACATGAAATTTTACATAGATATTTACGGAATTTGTCAATTTATATAGAGAAATTGGCAATGCACACCACAAACGAAGAAACGGAAAGACAGAGAATGACGGCCCATATCAACCCCACCTTTTCCAATCAGTAAAACCTGGAAACAAACCTTTTCCAAAAGGCTTCTCCTACTAGGGGTCCCTCTCTCCAGCATCTTCTGCTCTTTCAGTAGTTTGAGCAGACATATACTGCATTTATTACCGTGGTTATGAACGATCATAATGATGATTTTATTCTTAATCTTCATTGTCATCAGTTTACAGGAGTTTTCCTTGTGCAGCCACAGCGTGCACTAGTCCCTGTGAGCGGTGACTTACCCTGCTTCTTCTCTTCTTTGGTGGTACTTCATCTAGTGGTCCCCGCTGGCTTGGTTGTAAAGTGCTGCTGCCACAGACCCTTGGTTCCAACCCTGACTTCTGCTTCCAAACGCTGCTCGCAGGCTCCCTTTTCCCCTCTGGCTACATTCCACTTCCTTAACTGCCACCTTGTCTGAAGATCCCTTGTTTTCAATTGTAGTTTCAGGAATGCCATAGTGTGTCAGTAGTTATGGATTGTTTTTTCTTTCAATATGTCTTCCGTCTCCTTCAAGCCTCCATCACCATCTAGTGCAATGTGCATATTTAGACAACCCCTGTACATCACACACATGATGCATTGGCCATTGTGGACTGTATTTTTTTTTTTTTTATCTGTGGGGCTATCCTTCGTCTCTGAGCATCTGTCCCCTGAAGCCTCCACCTCAACTGGCTCCCACTCTTTATGTTAACCAAATCTACTAGTTTGTACTGCTGCTAATGGGTTGTGTTTTATATCTGTTCTGATAATGCTTGCCACTGTTATCTGTCCCTCGCCACCGTGTACACTATGCATACATTGCTGCTGTCCACAACTGAAAATTCGTGCTATAATGTTCTGTGGGCACAGATGGGTTGTCGTTGTTTGGTATGGGTATCAGAAAGTTGGTCATGTATAAGGTGGTAAGTCTAACCAACTTACTGAGCACAGCCGAGTCATGTCTCAGCACAGCTCTCAGAGTGAAGCCCTGCTCTGTTCCTGGTAGAAGTGGCAGAAGCAGCATGCAAGTCCCCAGATAAATGAGTGTTAATTTCAAGAAGTGCTATCAATTTTAAAGTCAAGAAAACAACACAATACAATTCATAAACTAAGAAAAATAGAAGAAAATATTCTAAGCAAACAAGACACTGAATGATTACAATTGGGAGAGAGAAGCCAAAAGTATGAATTGTTAAAGTTTCAAGAGAAAAACTAAGTAGGAAAAGTAAAAAGACAATATAACGTTGCAGTTTGTGCTTGACTGTGATTCATATCTAATCAATCAATCAATCAAGATGTATTTGGTGCCACTAATCAACCGATAGGCAATCCAGGCGCTTGCAGGTCCCGGAAGACTCATTCAAACTGCCAGGCCTTTTGGGCACTTTGGAATTCTGGAATATGAGGTGTTGGTCCAGAGCTGCCTGGGAAGGCTGTTCCAGGTTTTTGATGCAATGTTAAAGAAGAAGCGTCCTGCACTTCTACTTCGGTAGATGTGTGGCGTGTGGGCAAGTGATATGGGGTTGGAGCATTAACTTCTTGGCAGTTGGTGGAAGTTCAGGTGGTGGGTAATGTAGCCGAGTCCTTGGTTGTATAAACCCTTTTGCGCTTGAATTGGCATCTCTTCTGTATGGGGAGCCATTGGAGTTTCTTGAGGTGAAGTGTGTTGTGGGTTCATCGGGGGAGGTAGAGGAGGAGTCTGACCGCCGCGTTCTCAAAGGCATGAAGCCCTGTAGGAGGTGGGCGGCAATTCTTATGTAGAGAGCATTGTCATAGTCAAGTCTGCTGGTGACGTGGGCCTGTGTCATGGTGCATCTAGTGTACAGGTGTAGCCCCTTAAATATCTTATGTAGTATGCACAGACTGAGTAAGTAGGCAAAGAAGACGATATTGATAGGTGATTTTATGGTGAGCTTTTCATCAATGATGATTCCAAGGTTTTTCTTGTGGTCGGTGGGTGTGGGTGTAGGTTCCAGGTTTGCTGGACACCAGGAGTTACTCCATGGGTTGTTGTTGTAGCGAAAGATCAGTAGTCCTTTCTTGCCCATGTTCAGCTTCAGGCAGTTGTTCTTCATCCAGTCGGCGATGCTTGTCATGCATCTGTAAAAGTTGGTCCTGTTCTTGGTAGTGTCATCAGTGAGTGAGAGGATGGATTTGGTGCTGTGTGCATAGGATATTATGATGAGATGGTGAAATCTGACAATGTTGGCCAATGGGGTCATATATGTGTTGAAAAGCATGAGGCTGGAGGATGAGCCCTGGGGGAAAACACAGAAGATATCCTTGGTTTCGGAGGTGAAGGGTGGTTGACCCTCTGTGTTCTTCTGGTGAGGAAGGAGGTGATCCATCTGAGTGCATCACCCTGGATACTGAAGTGATGGAGTCATTCAATCAGTGTGGGGTGGGATACGGCGTTGAAGGCTGCTGAGAGGTTGAAGAGGATCAGATCTGCTGTCTCTCCTTTGTCGAGGAGGGTTTGGATGTAATTAGTGGCTGCTATCAGGGCGGCCTTGGTGGAGTGATTGATGTGGAGGCCAGATTGGGAGGCGTCGAGTAGCTGGTTCTGCTTTAGGTGTGTCGTGAGTTGCTTGTTGATATTTATTTTCATTACCTTGGCTGAGAATGGGAGCAAGGGGAATGGCGGGCAGTCTTTTGGCTGAGGGTTTACTAAGTAGTGGTTGAGTTTGGTTCAGATCCAGACATTGGGAAATGTAGCAGTGGTAATCAAGGTGTTAAGGAGTGTGATGACTTCCTGGCTGATCCTTTTATTTCTGAAGTGGAAGATGTGGTGTGGGCAATGGGTATGTGGAAGCTCATGACTGGATGTTTTTCATGGTGGAGGTGGTGTCCTGAGTGGAGAGGTGGTTCCAGGTGATCAGTCTGTAGTTTGTGTTGGTTGCAGTCGGAGGCATATCTGTCAAGGAAGTCTGTGGGTGTAGGTTTTGGGTTGAAGTTTCTGTGTATGGTTGATATCCTGCCATGGAAAAAGTTGGTTAGGTTGTTGAACAGCTCTTGTGAGGTTGTTAAGTTGTTCTTGCTTGCAACCAGGTTGGAGAATTGGTTAACAATGTTGAAAAGTTCCTTTCTGTTGTTGGCACAGGTTTTGATGCGTATGGCTAGGGTTGTCTTCTTTGCTGCCCTCAGCAGGCGGTGGTAGAGGTGCAATTTCAGGCCCAACACGATGCAGCCAAGAGTCTTTCCTTGGTCAAAGTCTTACCTTTTAATATTGCCTTCTCTTTGGAGGTCAGAGTGTTCTGGCATTATAAGGTCCAAGACTGAAGCAGTTGAGCGTTCATTAAAATCAGACATGTCGGACTCGCCATCAAACCACAGCTGAAGCTGTTGATTTTGGTGCAAAAGCTCAAAGTGGGATTGCAGTACAGTGACTCTTTTTGCATGATCACCCTATTTATTGGACCTATGCTGCTGTCCTTTTGGATCTGTGCACTGAGACTCTGCTAACCAGGACCTAGTACATCTGCCCGGAGCGCTAAAATCGCCAAAATTTGTATACATGCCCAATTGGCATACTTAATTTACCTATTAATCTCTAGTATATGATAGTAAGAGTACCCACGGTCTGTAAGATAAATATCACTTGTGTACAGTAACAATGTAAACATGACTGCAGGCTCACAGTTGTAGCCTGGCTGTAGTCGTTTTAAAACAAATTTAATCAGGCAGATTAAAACCTTCCTTTGAAATATTTATTACTTTGCCCTATGTAAGCCATATAAGGTCTAAGGGACAGTTCATGGTATTTGAAAGTAGCACATGTAAAGATCTAATGTTACACATGTCCTTACATGAAAAAATCCCCTAAAGAAAGCTATTTTCACTATAGCAATGCTAACTGTTCCATAGGGTAGGATTACATTATTCTATTTAATAAAGCTAATTTCAGTTAGGAAACATATTTAAATAAAATTGAAAGACTCTGCCTAATAGTTATTTCAATCCCAACATATTAGTAAAATGGAATTCGTTACAACTATTACGGAAAAAGTACTATTAGAAAGTTACCTTTTTATTGCATAAAGCCTATGGGTACCCATTTGCATGAGCTGTCAACTGCCACCTGGCAGTTGATGAACCACCTAGATCGTGTGTGAAAACTTGTTCCAAAGCAGGCCTTGAGTGTGGGGATGTATTTCCATTCCTTTGGCAGGATGAAATCTAGGATGTTCCTAGGAACCTGATTGACCCTACCCTGTCACAAGTCAATGTTAGTTGACACCTGGGTAGGGCCCTTCTTTGCTCCCTCATTCAGGAAGGGACCAATCCCAGTGGGAGAACAAGTGTAGAGTGACCAAGGAAGAGGGGACTACACACTATCATGACAATAAAAAAATGGATTATAAGTGGGGGAGAGGGGTGGGAGAACACACCAAGTCATACTATGGGGTCCGAGAGATGTGCGTAGCCACCAGGGTGGCTGACTCTGAAGAATGGGGGTCACATTTCAATCCCCGATCCAGGGATGGCTCAGCCCAGCACCATGTGACTCTGGGCAATAGCTCGCTTTAACTCCCCAACATCCCCAAGCGCCGTGAGACCCTTAAGGGTGATTAGTTTGTGCTTTACAAATATCGGGTTCCTACTATCACTATTCTGGATCAGGTCCAGTTAGATTGCTTTAATCTTAAAATTAGCTCAGTTCTCGGGAGCTGTGGCACAGAAAAGTGAGGCTTATCTCAAAGAAAACAAGATTAAAGCACTTATCAGTAACAAAACCGTTATTAATTCAAAAACACAACACAATAAAAATCTCACTCCAATTTATAAAAAGAATGTGCACTTTAATAAGCACCACGATGATTAAAATCAGATCAACAGATCTGAAATATGATTTTGAGGAGGTTTAGATTTTTCTAGCACCAAAAACGTCAAAAGTGCTAACCTCGAGGATCTGGTCTCACCAACCTGGGCTAAAGTCAAAAGTTAAGGCTTACTACAATAGAGCACAGGTCACATACTGGGACCTGGTACATCACGGTGAAAAATTCACCTTCTGTCATTAATGTTTATTGAAGAATGTTCTCATCAGAAGGGGGGCTGCTGCGGTATCCAACAGACAGTATAGTGCTTCTCGGCTTTGGTAAAATCCTCCTGGTTGGGACACAGAAACTTCCCAGGAAGTAGTGCTGCTTCAGTTGGGAAAGCCAGTAAAATGAATCTGACTGGCAATGGAACAATGGCGGCTTCAGTTTGGTGGTGGTCCCATGGTCGCTTGTTTCAATTATGAAAACGTTCTCAAAACGTTTCTAAATGTCCACTTTCGCAATCTTGAGAAAGAGATAGTACACCAAACCACCAGCCAAGGGCCCAGGCCCTTTGGCACTAAATGGCAAGTTAGGACACATTCTCCCAGAAGCCACAGTCAAGGTCTAGGGCCAATCCAGTTGGAACTGGTCAGCTGGGCTTTACTTTGTTGCAGGTTTCTTGTAGCTTTTGCACTCCAGGAGCTTAATAGGAGGCTAGCCAACTATCCCTTGCAATCACTGATCTCTCGTGGGTTCAAGTGGGAGTAGGTCCAGCCCTTGGAATTCTCTCCACAGGTAATACAGCAGGCTCAGTCCTTCAGTTCAGCAGGTGCAGTCCTTCTTCTGTTTTTCACAGGCCCAGCAGTGTTTTGAGGAAGGTAGCCAGGTGTAACACTTTTATGCCTGGCACTACCTCGTGGGTGGGGGTGACCCCTAACCACTAAGGTAAAGGTTCAAAGGGTCAACCCAACCCAACTTTCTGGCGAATTGGCCCTAAGCAGTCCCACAAGGCTCTGCTTTGCCAAAATCCAAAATGGCAGAATCTTTCTTCTCTTCTCCTAAAGCTCTGGTACATCTTTTGCCCCCACTGGGTTTGGTGCAATTCTGACTACTTAGACAATGACAGGGGCATGCATAATCTATAAAACACTGGCGGTAAAAATGGGTGATCCTACAAAAAGCCATTTCTTGACAATGACTATATCTGTAGATGGATGCTCAAGTTTTGCACAGATGGAGAAGCATTCTACTATAATGGATTCAGGTCAAGAGGTATAAAGTAGGATTGTTTATTGTAGGGCAAACAGAAACTGATGCAAAAGTGGGCAGGGTACCACTGGCAACAGGTACCCTATTGGTCATAGGATAGAAAGCGGAGAATAAGTAATGTGAAATGTTATTGAGTAATTGGTTATATATACCCAAAATAAACAGGAGGTATATTGAAAAATTCATTTAAATCTATGGTTGATGGGGATATTGTTATCGTACAATTTTTATTCATGAAGCACACACATCCCTGTGGGTAACTTATTAAGATAAAAAAAGCAGTTTTTTTGCCTAATCCTCCAGACACCTGTTCTTTTAATGTGTCACTGGAGTGCTCATATACTGCAGCACCACGGGGCTCCTGGCAGCCATAAATATTTGTCATATATGTGGATGGCCTACATGCACTCTCCAGTACACATATAAATTCATGCCATTAGTCAAATTTCTGTGTCATCTATCATCCCATTACACAAAAGTTAAATAATCCAACTGAATGAAACCTATTTTATCAGTATTGTATTAAGTGCAGACCACAGCAGTGGTCCCTCTAAATATTTTTTCCATGTTTAACAATGGAAATTTTGCGTACTACCTTCCTCAGTCATGTCCGCACCCAAGTTACAAAGTGACTTGTTATGTAGACAGGAGTTTATATGCTACCCCTCATTACTTTTTAATAGTGTGCTCCAGAAATCATTTGTATGGCTATTAGCTTTGTAAACTCACCCACTATATAAGGCTACAACCCCTCCTCTAGTCCTACCGTTTTTAGGTCAAGCCTAGGCAGCACATGTGTTACCTCTGTGAGGCACGCTATATTCACTTTGTGGGCTTACAGCCCGCCTGTTGCCATTGTATTCCTAACGTTGATTGTCCTTCAAAAACACTTCCTCGCCAGTGGTTAATGCTTCTTCTTTGTTCTGCCTTGTTGTCATTTGTATCCTCCCATGGAGCAGAACCTAACTTCTTGTAGACGTACACTTTCTTATTTATAAATTATTTTTCAGGAACTCTTTTTTCAATTTCACTCGCTCCCGTTACATTGTTTCTGCCCCAGCATGGCACCGTCTCTACTGCAGCTAGGAGGGCTCTGGTTACTGGCATGGTGGCAGTGTTTACCATGATCAGGAGTCAGCATGCTGGCAGCTTCAGGAGGTGTGAGGCATGTTTTCTTTGATGAACACGGCACCAGCTACATAGCTGCCTCATCTTTTAGCATTACATTAAAGGATTAGTCCCAGTAAAGCGGTATTGACCATGAACACATCATAAAGAAAGAAAAAACATATAGGACAACCCCGTTAAATTATTGAAAATTCAATGTTATTTAGGGGCAGATGTATCATTACCATCTTTTGCGATTCCAAATAGCGATTTTTTGAAATCGCTATTAGGGAATTGCAAATTTTGATGTATGCAGAAATTAGCTATTTTTTAGCGATTTCTTAAAATTCCTTGATTGATATTAGCAAATTGCTAATCACACTTAAGGAATAATTTCCCATTCATTTCTATGGGCCAGGAGGCTCATAGGAATGAATGGGAAGTTATTCTCAATTTGTGATTCCCAATTTGCTAATCCCAAATTGAGAATATTTTCAAGAGTTCAGGGGTGTCCAAAAGACACCCTGTTGCACCCCAGAAATATGCATGGGTGCACATGTGGCGCACATACATGCTCTAAGGGCATGTATGTGCGTCACATGGCACTTTGAAAAATGCAAAAATGTGCATTTTTCAAGGAATTCACAACTTACCGTCAACTAGAAGTTGGTGGTAATTTTCGATTCCTTAAGGGCATTTTGCTAATTTTTTTTGCTACATACATTGCATTTAAGGAATCGCAACATTTGCGATCCCTTAAATGCAATTGCAAAATAAGGAATCGCAAATTTTCCTTATTATGCACCAGATTTTGCTTCATACATTCCATTTAGCAAATTCGCATTTGCAATGGCCGAAATTCTGCGAATTTCGGCTTTGCGAATGCGAATTTGCTTGATACATCTGGCCCTTCATCACATTGAACACTCTCTGTATGCATGATTATAACCAAACATTGGCATGAATCTGTGCCAAAAAGGGAGAAAGGGGGAAGAAGGGGTTCCAGAGAATGGAAGGTGTAGTGATTCAAGTGCAGATAGGTGGGTATATAGTAAAAGTAGTGTGCAGATCATATAATTCTTAAGATAAGACAAAACATAGGCTCAAACTCAATATTGAACTTAAATGAAGGAAGTCTGGTAAATGTTTCTGTGAACTGCATGAGATATTCTACCGTACATTGCCTTCAGAGGTACCTTTTGGTGTTCAGCATCACTGCTAAGCCAACACCTAAAAATGAGATCCTTGGCAATGTATTGAACTTGCAGCAGTGTATTCTTGTGGTTCAAGAGACAAAGCACTGAACTTGTTTTATGGATCACTTGGTTGTCAATAAGTTTCACCAATGACCAGCCTAAACTTTTATTTATCTCTGTTAGGGCAATCCTGTATGTAGGATAAAGAGATGTTCCAGATTCTGGGTGCATAGATGAAGCAGGCCTGTTGCCTTGCTTTTTCTATCTTTTGCATTTGTTTTTAGTGTAATAGCATTTTGGCTGTAGGAGTGCCAAGAGCCACGAGAAATTGTGAGCGTGTCAGCCAGACAGGCACGGGTGTCAGTTGTGGTGGCTTTGTAGATGATGTAGCTAGGTTGGATGTTCTCTTCAAATGTGGAGGTTGGATTTTATTTTTCTACGATCTAATGAGCGTTAACATAAGTTCCGGGACAGTGGTCTGGGGCTGCAGGTAAACAAATAAAGATCTTTTGTGATTGCTCAATCATTACCAGAATTGAAGGTTCAGGTAGGGTTGTTACTTTTTTTATATTTTGTGAAGCTTGTAAAACCCTGTGAAATTTGTGCAGTTTTGGGACAAGTATTTGAGCTAGCTTATTACAGATTTCTTATTTAAACAGTGAAGGGTTACTAAAAACTAGTTTTGAATTAGGTATTAATTACAACGTGGCTGCAAAGTAATGCTTGTGCACAAAAGAGGAACACCAATAGGCAGTTTTCTCCCAACAAGTACAATTGAATTCCATTTTAAAATACATAGGGTAGCAGGCGAAATAGCAATCACAAACGCTGAAATTTCGCAGAATATCAGCGTTTGCGATCGCTATTTAGCTGTGTGCTATGTAGGTAGGCAATTACCTACTTGCAAAATAAGGAATCGCAAGCATTTTGTGCAAGCATTTAGAGAATCGCAATTTGAGATTCCCTAACTGCTATGCTAGTAGGCTTCACAAATTGCGATAATGGCTTAAGGAATCGCAATTTACCACCAACTTCAAGTTGGTGGTAAGTTGTGATTTCCTTTAAAAAAGCACTTTTATGCTTTTTTCAAAGTGCCATGTGGCACACTTACATGCCCTAGGGCATGTATGTGCGCCACATGTGCACACGTGCACAATTCAGGGGTGCAACCGGGTGTCCTTTTGGAACCCTTGCATCCTTGAAATTGCACGCTTGGCTAATAGTTATAGGAATGAATGGGAAGCCATTCCTTATTTGCGAGTCGCAATTTGCGAGTCGCAAATAAGGAATGTGTAGGAATTGCAAAAAAATATTGCGATTCCGACCTACATGGTATTTTGCGAGTCCTTAATAGCGATTCACTAAATATCGCTATTAAGGACTCGCTAAACTGCTTTTACCTACATGTGGCCCATAATCAATATATTGCTGAGTTGGGCAGGAAGCAAATAGGACTGCGGGCATAATCTTAGGCTTGTTAGGAAGCGTTGGGCATGTAAGTCTGTTCAGCCGCTCTGCATATCCAGTGGGTTGGCCAGATTAAAAATAAAATAGTTTGTTAAAGGTTGGCAGTTCTGTAATCTTGAATTTACGTTCCATTGGTATTTGGTGAGGTAAATTCATAATACATACCTCTTTATTGTGCTTTGGAACAGTCAAAAGTAGGTTAGGACATCATGTCACAACGGAAAGAAAAGTCATCAGTAAAATTCAAAATATTGCTTCACAAAGTCTAATTTTTGGAGTCACTTTGGGAAATATTTAAATCCTGATTTCCTTATTGTACAAATAATGATGATGGGGTGGAAAATTGGAGAGGTGGGATTGTACTTGGAGCTGGATTCGTGTATGCAGGAGTGGAAGGATGCTCTGTGAGTGACTGCAGGTGTTGATGAATAGAAGCAGAGACACAGGCGTTTGTTGTTAGCAGCTAACCAGGACAGCAAGCCAGAACAGTTCTATGGTTTATTTGTAGTCTTGTTCTGAAGCTGTGCACAGATGTAAATAATCTGTTGTTTGCTGGTTGCATACTTAGATGGCCTCTTATGTTGCATGCTGGAAAGGTTGTACAGCAGAGGTTTCTGTCATTTGTATTTTTCTGATCGAGGAGATGCAGGCTGCGTTTTACCTCTCACGTAGGCGACGCATGAGCGGTCCCTTCTTGGCATGCTGTATCTACTCGATGGGCTTACAGCCCGCCCGTCACTTTTAATTTGTTACTTTGTGAGTCCTTCGCAAAGGCTAGCTTCCTGTGGATTGTATTTATTATATGTCCCTCCTTTATTTGTGTCGACCATTCAATGGACCATGGCCCTATTACTTGTATTCTTGCCTTTTTCTGCATGTAGGTTTGTTCAAGCACACATTATTTTCATTCTGCCCATGTTTTAAATGTCAGCTTATCTTCCTGTACAAGTTTACCTCACGTCAATTCAGCAATAATTGCCGTAGTGCTAATAAACCTATATATCAGCTGTTGGCTTTTGCCATTCTGCTTCCGTCCCCCATTTTGTTTTCAATCAGTAATTGTTTGGGTTTTGCCATTATTTCATGATCAGCAGTTTTTAATGTAAGGACATGGAAAGCCCAGACTCAAATCCAGTACTCCAGTTCCAGAGTCTGCAGCTCTGGATGTTATGTCACATCCCCCCAGACCAAGATAGATGATGCTGTTTTCTCTCTGTCTTCAAAGTGATTGCTTAAATGACGAGCAAGATGTACAACATAGGGGTTATCTAAGAGGAAGGACGGCGAGGACGAGGAAGGAGACCGGCCATGGCGAGGAGGAGGCAGCCACGGCAGGTAAGTGCCTTTTTTTTACACATAGTAAATAATTGGGAGGGGCGGAGCGGAGCGAAGATCCACAGGGTTGTTTTCCAACTCCGTGGAACTTCGCTTAGAGGCACTACGACAGCTATGCCCACCCTTAGTAATCAGGTGTGCTACTGTTTGAAGGGAATCTACATAATTAGCAGTTACATATATTTTCTTATTAAAAATATCACCTTTTTTGTACTGATTTTTCCTATGAATTGCTGCCTGCTTCCCATTTCTAGGGTACGGCTATTTTGATCTGAGTCCTGGTTAATGCATCCAAAGAGATCAAAGGAATCAGCTATCAGGAGAGCTATTTGATTGGTTTGGTTACATATAAACAAGTGAAATACTATTCTTATAGAGTGCATCAGTACCTTTCTAGGGTATCCGGGTAATAAGCGGATAACACTGACGCTTGAAAATGATGATTGATCTGTTGTGAAAATAAACAGGTTTTCAGGTATTTTCATAGTGGCCAAAAGACAGACTATGCTCAAAGAAGTGTGGCTCACATCTAGTGAGGGAGCATGAGACAAAATAACTAGACCGGCAGGCAATCAGTAACATTGAGAAAAAAGGGAAATAGGCTAGAACCTACTATGCATAGACAATATGCAGCAGTCAATGGGCTTGGTAGTGCAGGGTTAGGTGCATGGCCTGGCCATATGCCAGACAGAAAGCACAGCTGTGTCAATGGAGCAATAGCTGATGCTTGGCCTTTCTGCAGGCCTGATCTTGCACCCAAGTGTACTGTGCATAGCAAGAGAAAATGCTCAGTGGGCCTGTGGTATAAGGGCTGGCAAAGAATATGTACCAGGATCTAAAGGTACATAGCCAAAAGCTATGAGCTCTGGGTCCAATAATGTAGGGTATGGTGCATGTTGTGGCCATGTCCTTCACCCTCATTTTGGCCAGGAGAAACAGAGGATGTTGCTGGGCTTGGGTGTAGAACAGGGCCTATGTGCAGACAGGATGGTGCATGACTTAAGGCCATCTTCAGCAGACCTGGTGGGGTGGAACCTGAAGTGGTTGCATTCACACAATTTGGGTCTTATGCCCAGAGATAACTGTGAGTGGCTAAATGCTTTGTGCAATTTATTATATCAATTTGGGTGCTGGATGTGGCATCAGATATTAAAAGCTTCAATAAGTCACTGAATAATCACAGCAAAAGATAAGTTATGTTTATCTTTGATAACAAAACATTGGTAAAGGATTAAAATAGTAAAAAATTAATAGAATCTGAAATAGTGCCAATATGATTCCATAGCACAATCCATAAATAACGGAAATTAGCCAGTCATGTAAAGCTACTCAAACCATTTCACATTGAGGGCCATACACAAACCTCAGATGCACAACACATCCTCGACGTAGGACCTCGCAATGCTCCACAACCAGGATTTGAGATATTCTTGTTCAGCTTGCCCAACTGGGGCCCAGTAGCTAGCCCGTGCTCCAATCTAAGTCGGCCGGTACTTATGACTGTGTCCTGGTCGAGCACAACCAGATATCTACAGTTTTTGTCACTGAAATCTTTAAACCTGCTTATCGTCAGTTCTACTAATTGGATTTTTGTCTTTTTGGTCTTGATTTATGTATTAAAAATCACTCTCTTTTTCTAATGTGGTGTGGCATTATTCTTCTGTATTGCCTTCATGTTATTACTGTTTGAAAAGTTGCAAAGACACTTGGTTCATTGCCTTTGAGTTAGGTCTGACTGCTTTGTGCCAAGCTACCTGAGGATTAAGCACAGGCTAATTTCGGTTTGCTTGTGACTGCACCCTGAAAAGCGGTGTGGCTGCTGCCTGAGTAGGGGTTCACCCCCCTCAACCAGTATCCCACTTTCTTACACATATCATACATGACATTATCAATGGCAATGATATAAAGAGAAAAGGCATGCTAAACATCTTTAACTCAAACTTTACATGGCTTCCAAAGGAAACAATCTGTCCAGTACCTTTTCAGAAAAGACAAATCAGACCATATATTTTCTGATAAATGTTACACTTTGCAGAGTCTGTTACTTAGGTTCTTTCACACTGAAGCAAGACTACTCTTCATTTATTCACTGTGCTAAAACAACATTCCCCTCCCAACTTCTTCCTAAAATTGCTCGTTCCTAGTTCCAATAATGGTTTAAGGATTCGTATTTACATTTATGCCCCAATCGCAAATGTGCATAAGAGAGTGAGAGACTCCGATTGGTTCATCTTTGTTGATTCTTCCAGGAGCTTTATTTACTACAAATATCTTTGCTTAGTTCCAAAGTTCAGAGCACATTGGTAAGAGGGCTTCTCGAATCTCATCCAAGCACTGTAGCTCAATTTGGCAAATCTGTCACAAGAGAATTAATAATAATCATCCACATTGTCATCTAATAAGGAGAGTTGCATGCTATCCCAAAACACTCTGGTAAATGCAGACAAGATAGGCATCCTCTTTCTGTTCATATTTCTGTAATATGATGATTTAATGTGATAAAATTGTAATTGTAATTTTATATTACAAACATGTCAGAAAGCATGCATTAAGTTCTGAAATGGAACTTCTTGTAAAAATTTGAAATCCTAAAAACTAGATTTCTGCTATATTGCTGTGACTAGATTTCTGCTATATTGCTGTGACAACATATTTTTTCAAACAAAACTACACGCCCTTTTTCATCTCACCAATTTTTGACTTTCCATCTTCATACTTCGTTCGTTGCAACACATGATGTACTATTCTACTCCTGGTGGAATTGCTGAAGAATGTGTCTCTGTTGGTGATTGTGAAGCTGTAAAATGAGATAAAACGCAATAATGAATACAAGGGTGACATTCTTGTGAAAGAGTATGGCTTTAATTGTTCTTTTATATTGCCTACTTCTAAAGGTCCAAGGAAAAATGTCCTAATGATTGATAGTTCAACGAGTGCATTTCTACTACCGCTATGCCTGCATAAACTAATATTTGGATTTTTAAGTGGTTGGAAGCTGATGCCACAGAGGGATACATTCAGAGGTTTATCTGAACATTTCCAAAACAGTCTTTGATACATATTGCCCAGTGGGGCATGAATTCCAATAACTAGGCTAACAATGAAACATGTATAACAAGTAATAAATTCATTACAAGACCGGAGGCTACCATTATGCAAATACTTTTATTTGCTGCCCAACATGCTGCCCTTTAAAGAATGTTAATACATCATAGTAAAATAGAACTTTAACAACAACATAATAGGCCAGTGCACACTCCCATCTTCCTCTTTTATTCGCTGCTCCTGACACAGATAAGTACTATTCCTCTTAGCTAAAGGCACAGTTTCCTCAACTTGGTATATAGCCTTAGTTATAAGTATGGTTGATATTTCGTTTTTTTATAAACGTTGCCTTTATTGATTTATTGTCACTGATTATTATCATTTCCTATGTTGATTGCTTTTGTTATTTAACTAACTGACGCTTTCTTTCAGCCGCCATATTTTCAAGCTGTCTGTGCAGTTAAAAATATAAGAGAAATTTAGTAAAATACATCTTTTTTTAAATGTTTTCACTTTTTACAAACCAGAAATATTTCTCATTTAATTATTTCATTAACCTTTTCTTTAAAGGTGGCAGAGACTGGTTTAATTTTTACTCCTTAGTGATGTCATATCTGAAACAAAAAATGTTTCGAAATTATTTCAAATATCTGTTTTGGAATTTAAGGTTTGGGAGATTATATTTTCTGATAAGGGTACATTTCACACATACTCAAGCCTCTGTGACTAGAGGTACATCTAGTTGTCTTAGTTGCATGTCATTGCTGCTAGTACACCCATTTCCCCACAGGGTAATGTTTTCCTCTTATGTCTGAAGCGTCAACAAAGACAAATTGCTAGGGTATCATCTCCCTTCAATGCCTTTTCATATCATCTGATTGTATAAAACCACCCTGAACACCATCCTGCTGGTATTGGTCACAAACACAGGGAGCATCATGTAAGTATGCCACTAAAAGGTATAGTACAGACATTCTGGCTTCTAGCTAAAAGATAAAGGGTCTGATTTAGATCTTCTCCAACATCGATCTCTGGATCACATTGAGTGTTTTAATGACATAGAGAAGGTGTTAACATAGTTTTTTGTATAGGTTTTCTGACGTCACCTTACAGACTATGTTTTGTTGCTTTTCCCTTTCAAATTTTTAAATACATATATATTAAATATATAAATGTTTGTTTGAAATATATTTTGTTGCCCCGTGTATGATTTATGATTCATTAGATAAATTGTGATTAGTTTGTATTTCTATTTTTGATTTATTCTATTTTTCACCACGGTTTAGGGCGAGATAAAAATTGTCACAAAAAGTTGTTAAAAATCCTCAGATAAACAAAATTCCTTGTAGGTAAACCCCTTCTTTTTGAAAACTTCATTGCCCATACCTGCAAGGATAGATTGGGTTCCCACTCCATTAAAACATTGATTTAGATCTTGGCAGATAGGTTACTCCGTCACAACAGTGATAGATATCCCGTCCATCGAAATATATAAATCTAATTATATCCTATTGAATATATATCAGCAGAAGGCATATTCGTCACCCTGTGTAACCCATCCGCTGAGATCTAAATAGTTGGGAAGTTTTCAGGGCAAACCACTTTTGGTTTTCTCTTAGAAAGGCCTCACCTCGGTGTTGTAACCAGTTAACTGCTGTACTGGAGCTCTAGGATCATTAAAGTGTGTGCCCACTAGTAAAGGTCTGTTTGCCAAATAGGGACTTTTTGATTCCAGAAAGGCCTTAATTCCTGAGGATTGGACAGCACGGAAGGGCTGCTCTGCTGATTTGAATGTGATGGTCAGTTCAGTGCAGGTGATGGTATACAAAGGTACATGCATGTGAAATGGCAAGGTTCAACATCTGTTTGTTTTCAGCGATGCTTCTTGCTACTTTAAACAGCTGTGGTAGTGAGGCCCAAGGGCAAATAGAGATAATTGGCACGGTCTCCTTCGGGCCCCACCCCTAGCAATGCTACTGCTACAAAACTGTCCTTAAGTGTCCTCAAAAGAGTGACTTGAAATCCTGCAATAGCCCCACAAAGAAAAAAGCATGCATCAAGGTCACCGACTTCAACCCAGCACTCTGGAAATGTTTTTGGCTGAATTCCCCTGAGGCATATATCAAGTGCACTGGCACACTCTACTGGTACTGAATGTTTCCTTCGTCTCTACATCAGTTTACTTACAATGTAACAGAATGTGAAATTGTCATCACAGACACACGCTTCAGTTTAAGTTTGAAAAGAAATCTATCACTGCACCAATTACGTTGTTAACGCATCATTTTCCTTGTAACTGATTTAACATAACTTTTATTGTTTTTTAGGTCGAGCATTCAAGACCTCTTGTATATACTTTAGTATATGCTTATATGTGTATGTACTTTCTGGACTCTGGAGATCAGCCCAAAGACTGCTTCCGCTTAGGGATTTTTTTTTCTGTTCAACGGCCTCTATTTAACTGTCTTGATGGAAAACGACTAGTAGAGGTCGGTAATAAACGAAAATTGTTTTCTGCTTAGGGACTTTCTTTTTTTAATTTTTCTGGCAACTGCCTCTATTTAACTTTCTTGATAGAAAACGACCCACAGAGGTCAGTAAAATACCAGAATCACTTTAACATTCTCTAGATTCCAGTCCATAGAAATTGTTTTCCACAAGCACCTTTAGAAAAATAATATTTTTTTCAAATCTTGTATTTTCAGTGATATGCCCACCGAAGGCCCAGATTTATATTAAAACCAGAACTTTGGACTATAACATTTCCCACCGAAAGGTAATATTTCTCTCCATGTGTACCCATACCTGGTTTATTTTACATCCATCTCCATTTAATTAAGTCAACTTTCGTTGTGTATTTGAAAAACTTTTCTGTTAAATGTAGCTTTTTGTGGTACAGATGACGTAGTTTAGTTTGTGATATTAACACTGTTATCTTTTATATTACTACTAATCCCAAAAAATATATATTGTGCCCTAAGTTCAGGGTATTTTTTAATATTTAGGGGTGGTAGGTCTCTGTGTCATAGGTTGTACACATTTTGTTATGAATTACACGAGTTGTAGCTTGGCGTGATACTTGAGAATTGCTGAAACTAGTATCTTATTAAGTTTAGATAGAACCAAAGTAATGTATGTCTCAGACCTGTATTTTGCTTTCAGCACTGACACTTTATATTTTACGAATTAAGCATTGTAGGCTTTTATTTGGGACTTATATAGCTGCAGAGTATTGAAGCGTGGAACTTGCAGTTTGTTTGATTTTGCATAAGCACGTCTGGTTTAGGAGTTTTCTCTTCAGCTGAATTTACACTTATTGTGTTGTGTCACTATAAAGGTGAGAAATGTTTCATTCAATTGCAAATAGTTTGGAGATAATTCCTTCAAGCGAAGGAGTATGTAAAGTTTAGTTTTTCTATCGTGTTTTTGGCCAGTTTCTTTTAAAAGTTAGCTTTTTACCCCGGGACGTCATGTTTTACAAATTAGGCACTGGGTGTAGGCCTTTATTTGGGACTTATGTAGTTGCAGAGTGCTGGAAAGTGAAACATGGTAGTTGCTGCTTGTTTGATCTTTGATAGACAAGTTTGTTTATTTAATAGCAAATAGTTTGTAGGTAATTTATTTAAGGGATGGAGTATTTAGAGTGTAGCTTCTCATCGCGGTTTTGACGTGCTTTTGGACAGTTTTTAAAGATTTTCTTTTAGCCCCAGCACCTCATGTTTTACAAATTAAGCAAATGGATGTAGGCCATTATTTGAGTATTATGTGGCTGCAGAGTATTGCAGAGTAGAACGTGGCAGTTGCTGCTTTGCTTGTAGCCCCGGCACTTCATGTTTTACAAATTAAGTACCGTGTAGGCCTTTAATTGGGAACTATGTGGCTGCCGAGTGCTGGAGAGTGAAATGTAGCATTTGCTGCTTGTTTGATTTTTAATATGCAAGTCTGGTAATTTAATCGCAAATGGTTTGAATACAATTTATTCAAGGGAATAAGCATTTAGAGTCTACTTTGTCATCGCTTTTCTGATGTGTTTTTGGTAATTTTTAAAGTTTTGCTTTTAGCCCCAGCACTTAATGTTTTACAAATTAAGCAGTGTAGGCATCTATTTCGGACTTATTTGGCTGCAGAGTGCTGGAGCTTGGAGTTGCTGCTTGTTTGATCTTTGATAGGCAAGTCCGATTTGTGACTTTTATCTTAATTTGCATTTACACTTATTGTGTTTTTATCAAAGGTTGCATGCGTTTTGGGGAGCAGCTAGGAAGAAAGACCTGGAGTAAGTTTAATGTAACAAATAGGTAGGTTAGCATAGATTAGCATTATAATAATGCTCTTCATTAAAAACTACAAAACTAAACTCATCAATATGGCGAGACCGAATGGCATTGTCAATGCTTGTTTTTGTTATAATGCTAGAACCCTTTACAGTTATTCATAAGTTTTACAGTACCTTTTCTGATAATGTGACTCTTTTCCTTCAACTTGATATAGGCATTCTTTCTTACTGTATCAATATGATGTCTCAGTTGTTCTACTCAACACCTGGGGATGATTTGTGACTCGGAACTAGACACCAAAGCCGAGAAAAATATATTTACAGTGAAACCTATTTAAACTCTCTGCGCTAATTTGTGGGTGATTACTCAAGGGGGCCTTTCTCATCAGGGCATTTCTCACAACATACTTGTTTAAAACAAATTATTAAAAAGACAGATAAAGAACCACCAACAAAACTGGTCCTTGGTCAAGGGTTAGGTTGGTTATGTTGTTCCTATCAGCTTTGCTCACATTGGCCTTATGTTCACAACATTGATGTACTTTGGTCCCTTCATTTACATATTTCTATTTATTTACTGCTGACAACTTTTATTTGTGGAACTTGTATCAATTTGCTGCACCGCTGTGCCTGTTCACTTAACTCACTCAAAAAAGGTAGTGGAGAAATTTGCATTTTCCTACTCGTCCTCAGACACTGTGAGCTGGATCACAACATTTTTTGACATATGGTATTTTAAGTTTTGAAGGAAATTTAAGGCAGTCTTTGCTCCAACCATTTTATCACGACATCAGAATTCAGAAGGTGGCGATTTGTGGGAAGAACTTTGTACATATTTGTTGAGTGGCCTCTTGCTGTGGTGGTGATGTATTCTGTGTTTTTTGTGCTGATGAGTTTTTTTGTGCTTCATTATTGTATTGTGATGTTATTGTGTTGCACAGAAATTGTGTTGCATTCTATCTAGAGGCAGTACATGCCTTTAAAATATCTGTGACAAGCAACTATTTGCCAGTGGTAAAATAGCGCTACTCCCCCTCTTAAAATATTTAAGACAACAAGTCAGCCCAAAACTGTGGCAGTGACTGATTGTAAGCTGTGAGTGCTCAGTTTATGTGATACAGCCCTGAATCTTTAAAATAAAACACAATACCTGTAATAGAGTAACCGAGAGAAGTACAGCAGCTATAACTGCATGTGTCGAGTTCTGTGACTCAATTCTGCTATTAATTACAATTCCGGGCATCGCATTACAGACAATTACCACAGTGTATCAACGCTTAAAGCCGTCTGCATGCTTTGCATGAAAGTGACAAACAGAAAATGTTTCCCCAGTACCTGAAGTGTGTCACCCTTGAAATCCATGCGGCTGGGCCATAGGACACCGCCGAGGCCCTGCATGTTTGACAGCAGTGACTGCAACGAGCTTAGAAACTATACCTAACCATCTCTGTCCAGTTTGCTATCTCCTCTCTTGCGATCAGCCTCCCACTATCTTTTTCCTTCTTCTCCCCCCTCCAATGCGGCTTGAAACTTGACAGATCTTCTATTTGTGCAAACACTAAATGAACAATTGCACACAAATACAAGATAAGCTACACTACTTGTTACAGGTTTCAGAACCTCTCAGGACCTTTTTTCAGGTGGTCCAGAGAAAGACATAATTAACTAAAACACTGATAGGAATTGTATTGGTCCAAAAATATTGTCCCTAATAACTTTGTCGAGATTCTCACATATAACTATTGTGATAAAGGCAACTGTTTATAAAGTACAGCTTATCAAACTGCAGCACACTGGTAAAACAAGTATTGACAAAACCAACAGGCCACATGTTGACTTTGTCCATGCTTTTTTTTTTTTTGCTTTTCGTTAGTTTTGCTAAACTTTGTTATAGGGAACCTGCTCAGCCTCTTCAACCAAAATAACTGTGGCTAAAAGCAGCATCTTTTTTGACTCCCTAACCGTGGTAAACAGATTTACTTTGCGTGTGGACATACTCTTTGTGAATGTGAGGAAGGTCATTATTCACAGTAGAGTAAACCAAATGTTGAAGCGCACCGACCCGCTGTCCCATGGTATATGCCGGAGTGGAAGAATGGAAATGCAAATGACGCAATAAAGGACTGATGGATGAAGAGTGCTTTAATTTGAGTAAAAAGGATATTTCATACAAATATGTACATTAAAAAGAATTAAAAAATAAAATAAGTAAATTCTTAGATATGTGCTGCAGATCTTTTATAAAAAAAATCCTTGTTTTGATCACAGATTATAATTGTTTTAATTGAAAAGATTTTCCAAGACGCACAATTCTGCTGTGTTAAGGTTCACCTCCAAGAGCCTTCAGATTTTTTGAACTCTAACATCTCCTATTTTGAGGCAGTCAGTGCCACATTTGCCTACTTACTGACTGTGAACATTTGATAAAAGTTAATGTGACCTTGTCGGGCAGGGCATGAACAAAGGAGGGGCAACTGGTGTGTCAAAATATTAAATAATAATTAATCACAATTCTATGAAAAACTAAATGTGCACTCCAATTTGCAAACTGTTTAATTCAAGCACCACAGAAAGTGATCATACTTCTAAAAATGGTTAGCATAGCACTTCAATAATATGATGACCTACTGGTGAATGCGAGCTCGGCTGAATGGCGCCGTGTAACAATCTGACTCCTCCAGGTCCGGAAGTGCCTCTTTGTCAAGTTTCATCGGGTTTCTGGGCAGCCAACTTTTCATCTGTCGGAAATTCCTTTGCAAACTAGGACAAAGAAGGCATACATTAAAATAAACATTTGCATTCGCTCTGCGCAGATGCTTTGACATGTCTCTAACTGAAAGAGAAAAGCAAAGGACTGTTAAGCGACCAAAAAAAAAAACACACACTCATGCAGTTTTTTAATGTATTCCTGTAAGTAAAGTTTAAAAAAAAAAAGAATACAGATCATGGCTTCAGGTATTTTCACTGTGTTAGCCAAGGCAAAGCCTTTAACGAGAATCATAGCTGTCAAACAAAGCATTGTTAGATGTGTTATATCAACCATTCGATACATTTGCATATTAGACCTTCTGAGGTCTTCCCAGAACGCCCATTGCTGTCAGAATTTCAACATACGGCATATGCATAGCCACAGCTCAGTTCTGGGATAGATAATAACATGCCTTGTTGTTTGGAAACCAGATCGGATCATTTGATACTCAATGTGTTGTATTTATCCTGACCTAGCAATATTAACAAGCATTGGCAATGCAATATGTCTCGCAGTTGTGCGACTTTGAGCAATTGGCATTATAAATGTATAATAATTAAAGGCATTGTCCTTTACAATACTAATAGCTCAAAGTTTGCCAAAAGCGAGACCTGTTGCATTGCAGAGCGCTATGTCCCTGAAGCAGGCACTGCGCTCAGCATTCAAGTTTAGAAAAAAAATGAAAAGCTCAAAGAAAGTTTGCTGTCCCTGAAGTGGACGCCACGTTCAGCTTAATAGTGTTAAAAAAAAAGAAGGGTCTGCCATTGTCCCGTGATTGCTGTGAAGGTAGGGGTCAGCCACTTTGAAAGTTAGAGAGGCATAGCGCTCCATACGAGAAGATGCTGACATTGACCTGTGTGGGCCCGCTGCAAAAACATGAAGCAGCTGCCATTTTCCCATTTTTCAATAGGCAAAATAGTGCTCACCAAATTATAACGCAGACCATGTAACAAGCCAAGTAAAAGGTCCAGTCATTATGGGTGGTAACAAATGCAGATAAGGCAGTACCAAGGAGGGACTAACAAGCCTAATAACGAATCAGAAGCCAGCGTTTATGAAGGACAATGACACAAGCCAATTAAAAAGATGAGGGGAGAGTGGGCAGGGCTTCAAGTCCATACTCCAATAATGCATGCCTCTCAGCAGCAAAGGCGCTGCCCAGTCTCGACCTAAAAAGGTACAAGTGGATATTTTTTCAGAAGATAACATTTTTCTAAAGCATCCCTCCCTTGGACAACAAGATTATTCAAACAATTCTACAGCCCTGGGAGATGGAGATGGGTGGCAGAGAAAAGTCAATTAAATATAGTGTTAGATCTGCCCTTCCTGTAACGTATAGATCTTTAAATTAAAATCTATAAAGACATTTTCAGCATTAGGGTAGGTGACCTGAGGAGAAACATACACTGTTTCCTTCTCTTCTGACAACCCTGCTTGCCTCTGCCTGACCCTCTCCAACGGAACGGAGTTCATAGAAGCCTCCACAATGCCTAACACCAGCATCATCCATCCTAAAAGACCATCCTGTCGCCAACTAATCCACGGTGTCCCCTCCACACATAACCTGAAAGACTATGACAAGGACAATAGCTGAAGGGGCCATTGTGCTGTGGGATTATCCAAAATCTGATTGGCTCTCTAGCACAGCAATCACTGAGCGCCGCTGACCCAAAGTCACTCGGTATATGTATTGTGTATGTATTACTATATACATTTTTTAAATTACAAGATGGTTTCTGAGTGCTGGTGTGGCAGTGCCAGGCATAAAAATAAAAAATGAAGTGCGAACATTCATTTGTCACTTATTCATTTCCCTCAAAACTGACTGCGGATTTGCCGATCAGTGCAAAGAGAGAGAGAAATTGTCTCTTCGGACTTGCCTCTTGGTTTCCTTAGAAGTTTCACAATAGTGAGTGTTGATCAAGTTTCAGGGTGGGTTACAATGATTAGCATCGGCATAGAAGTTCTTCAAACATGAAATATAAAAAAAGAACCGACCCATTGTTCAACAGTGAAGGATTTAAGATTTTCAAAGTTTTATCATGGAAAAACTGCACTACATATTTAGCCATATTTTAAAATTCAATGTAATGCCTTGTTGCTCAATTGTACACTTCCGCAAAAAATTATGTTGAATAATGCATTTTTATTCATAAGAAAGTAAAACAAGTGCATATGTATACCGTACACAGTCTTGTGTTGGAGGCGTGCTGTAGGTCTGGTGGGTGGGGTGGTAGAAACAGACATGAGGAATACAGAGCGGGATTAAGCAGCAACTGGGTGGCTGTGGGATTGAAATAATGCAGGATTTTTTAAAGCGTCCGGCCATACAGAATGCTGCTAGCAAATTAGAACAAGCATTGGCATAGCCAATAGGTCTCACTTTTGGGACCTTAAAAGTATTTAGTTATGCAGCACAATATCCTTACTGCAACAACATTAACTGTTGCATGGCTAAAAACTAATAAGGTCCCAAAAGCGAGATCTATTGGCTATGCCAATGCTTGTTACAACTATAATCTGAAGAGTCCCTTCCATTGATGTATGGATGTGAAGGATGGCTGTAAAGAGATTATCACTGCTCTTTGGTTGAAAAAATCAGAAGTGCCACGAACTGCAGAAGTGGGTTGTCAAGTGAAAATGGTTTGACATGGTTGAGGTGCTAAATAGTTTTTTTTTTTTGTGAAGTAACAAGGGCCCCCTGGTATGGATAAAGATCCTGGGTCAGGGAAAAACGTACAATTTGAAGGTATCAACCCAGGCTGTCTTGTAAGCAAAACACTAGCTATGTCAAAACATTATAATATACCAAAAAACAGTCATAGACTATAACACAACGATGAACTTGATATCAAAAATATTTTGTTTTAATTAAAAAAGATTAGTTTCACAAACGAGTTTTGTATACATGATGAATTGATGCAATAAAACAGATATTCTTTATAAATAAAACATATGAGTTAAAACCAAAGGGAAAACAATAATGTTTATCCTATCTAATATTGTTGAGGCTGTAGTCTGTCAGTCAACGCGTTTCGACACGTCGTGGTGTCTTCATCAGGACAAATTTATTTAGCAGCCAATTTTTCTAGAGAGAACAGAACATTTTTAGTTCTTATTCACATTTACAAGAGTGTTATAGTTCTTATACATATACTGATTATTAATATCATAAAAAAGACTCTCGATTCAATTATTCGTGTTCATTTAAGATTATGACAAAAACACATCTTTTTTGTACATAGCATTAGTGTAAGGAAATCATTCTTTCATGGAGGTACTATAAGTAAGGTATGTTGAGGAGATATTTTCATTCTGGTTAATGATTAACGATTAACATCAAAATAGCGTCAGTATCACTCCTCTATGAAATTGACTACGTCAAAACGGTACACCCGCTGTATTTGATGAATCATGATACAGTACCATATTTCAGTATGATCTTATTCAATACATAGCATATGATTCTCTTATTATTGTTATGCAATCTCTTCCATATCTTAGATCTAATGTACATCAACAATTTTTCCTAAGACACCCTTCTCCCAAGGCGGTAAAGGTGGATAAAAGCAGTATAGAAGAAAAGAAATAAAACAAGCTTTTCAAAGATACAAAAGTATAGTCCTACTTCCAGTTTACCTATTATCCAAAATTCGTCCTCTTATTATTCTTGTTAGAGTATCTTATAAGGCCTGTCTACCTATGGAGTTGTCTATTACGTCATAACTATTACCAGCGTTATATTGGATCTATACATTACCATGCCTTAAATTCGAAATTGGGTTATACGTTTACCATTTTTAGGATTACCTGATGGAACTTTGTTTTATCGGTCTTTAAATCTCCAATTACGTCCACGAAAAGTGAGGCACCTCTTAAAATTCTATACTTTGCGGCATGTGAAATCTGAAAAAGATCCAGTCGACATGTCCAAATCTTTCAAAATTCTTTATTATTTCTTATGGGAACATTCTCTGCCTAATAAGCATAATCGCGATATATTTATCAGCATAATATCGTGTACCTGTATCACGAGATTTCACTGCTCCCTTCTCACTTCTTGTGGACCAAGTTTTCTTTTTAATGCTTTTCACTTTAGGGACCCGTGTCTCATGTTGGGAAAATATGATATCTCTCTAAGTTACCCTCTACCATATAATTTTTTCAGTTGGTTGTTTTATGGGTTTTCAATTGATATGTCTCTCACCGCTTAAAAGAATAACTTCAAGGTTCAGCAGTAGAACACGTTGTACCGGTAACTAATGTTAATAAGGAGTCGCGGGCTCAAACAGAGTTTATATTTGATCTTTAAAAAGAAAAGAAGAGCGCTAATTAGTATTTGTCATTTTACTAACGGTCAATTTCCACGCTTTGCATGCTGTCTTGCGGTCGCACAAAATCCTACCTTTTACTGTTCTTTTCTCTAGGCTCGTATGCGAGGAGCTCCGTTACTGCGGCCGAGATACACCTTCGGTTTTTACGTGCCGCAGTAACGGAGCTCCTCGCATACGAGCCTAGAGAAAAGAACAGTAAAAGGTAGGATTTTCTGCGACCGCAAGACAGCATGCAAAGCGTGGAAATTGACCGTTAGTAAAATGACAAATACTAATTAGCGCTCTCCTTTTCTTTTTAAAGATCAAATATGAACTCTGTTTGAGCCCGCAACTCCTTATCAACATTAGTTACTGGTACAACGTGTTCTACTGCTGAACCTTGAAGTTATTCTTTTAAGCGGTGAGAGACATATCAATTGAAAACCCATAAAACAACCAACTGAAAAAATGATATGGTAGACGGTAACTTAGAGAGATATCATATTTTCCCAACAGGAGACACGGGTCCCTAAAGTGAAAAGCATTAAAAAGAAAACTTGGTCCACAAGAAGTGAGAAGGGAGCAGTGAAATCTAGTGATACAGGTACACGATATTATGCTGATAAATATATCGTGATTATGCTAATTAGGCAGAGAATGTTCCCATAGGAAATAATAAAGAATTTTGAAAGATTTGGACATGTCGACTGGATCTTTTTCAGATTTCACATGCCGCAAAGTATAGAATTTTAAGAGGTGCCTCACTTTTCGTGGACGTAATTGGAGATTTAAAGACCGATAAAACAAAGTTCCATCAGGTAATCCTAAAAATGGTAAACGTATAACCCAATTTCGAATTTAAGGCATGTTAATGTATAGATCCAATATAACGCTGGTAATAGTTATGATGTAATAGACAACTCCATAGGTAGACAGGCCTTATAAGATACTCTAACAAGAATAATAAGAGGACGAATTTTGGATAATAGGTAAACTGGAAGTAGGACTATACTTTTGTATCTTTGAAAAGCTTGTTTTATTTCTTTTCTTCTATACTTCTTTTATCCACCTTTACCGCCTTGGGAGAAGGGCGTCTTAGGAAAAATTGTTGATGTACATTAGATCTAAGATATGGAAGAGATTGCATAACAATAATAAGAGAATCATATGCTATGTATTGAATAAGATCATACTGAAATATGGTACTGTATCATGATTCATCAAATACAGCGGGTGTACCGTTTTGACGTAGTCAATTTCATAGAGGAGTGATACTGACGCTATTTTGATGTTAATCGTTAATCATTAACCAGAATGAAAATATCTCCTCAACATACCTTACTTATAGTACCTCCATGAAAGAATGATTTCCTTACACTAATGCTATGTACAAAAAAGATGTGTTTTTGTCATAATCTTAAATGAACACGAATAATTGAATCGAGAGTCTTTTTTATGATATTAATAATCAGTATATGTATAAGAACTATAACACTCTTGTAAATGTGAATGTGAATAAGAACTAAAAATGTTCTGTTCTCTCTAGAAAAATTGGCTGCAAATAAATTTGTCCTGATGAAGACACCACGACGTGCCAACGCGTTGACTGACAGACTACAGCCTCAACAATATTAGATAGGATAAACATTATTGTTTTCCCTTTGGTTTTAACTCATATGTTTTATTTATAAAGAATATCTGTTTTATTGCATCAATTCATCATGTATACAAAACTCGTTTGTGAAACGAATCTTTTTTAATTAAAACAAATTATTTTTGATATCAAGTTCATCGTTGTGTTATAGTCTATGACTGTTTTTTGGTATATTATAATGTTTTGACATAGCTAGTGTTTTGCTTACAAGACAGCCTGGGTTGATACCTTCAAATTGAGGTGCTAAATAGTCCATGAAAGATAAATCGAGTTGAGATTTTTTTTCAGTTAATGCCATCATGTATATGCATTCATAGAAGGATTTTGGGTCAACTCTTTTCATCCATTGGTCTTTTCTTTTTTATAATTTTTGTTTTATTAATTATCTGCGTAAAGAACAGCAAATAAAGCAGTGCAAAATTCTCAAGCACTGGTACTTCACATCTTATATAAGCAATATAAGTTGTAGAAAATGAGCATTGTCAAGCACAACAAAATAACATTAACCTCATCGCTGCTGCACATATTCCCCTCCGGTGCTGAGGGATAATGGCAGTGGGTGTGGTCATGACGGAACGGTTCCGTTATCAGCACAGCTCCACTGTGCCTCATGACTGAACCGTTCCGTCATGAGCATCGAAGGGGTTAAAAAAAGCACATGATAAGGAACACAATACTTCCTAGTCCAAGTCCACGAGCGAATCCCATATATAGTAATCAATCATGACCACACTTGGCTGCCATATCACCTATATATAGCGTCCCTCATCACGCAGGGGTAACACCTCATCATCCGAGCTAGAATCTAAGTTTGACTCCTCTTTGCAATTGAATTTATCAAGGAGAAGCCCCCAAGCCAGGACCTCCTCCGTGGCCCCCTCGGTGTGAGAGAGGCGCATATGTTTTTCTTCAGCCACACCTCTCCCAGAGCAGATCCCTGAGCCCTGAGCTTGGCGGTTCGAGCTGGACTGTTCCCATGAGGCACAGGGTCAGACTGATTTGCATATGGCCATGTCTGAACTGGGGTGGCGGAGTGAGCTAAAGAACGGAGATGAATTAAACCCAGATCAGTTGACTGGGGGTGAGTGTTTGTATTGTCAACGCTCCGTCCATCATCACCTTTGGTTTTTCTTTATTCGCCCTAAGTTGGCAGGGTGTGCTCAGACGTGAGTCCCTTGCTCACTTTGCCACTGGAGTCAAGCAAGCCCGGCTGAAGACGGCTGTAATGCCAGAAACCGGTCCTGGGAAGCTTGATTCCGGTCCAGGGAAGACATGGCTTGGCAGTTCGGGCTGGACTGTTCCCATGAGGCACAGGGTCAGACACTTTCCATATGGCCATGTCTGAACTGGGGTGGCGGAGTGAGCTAAAGAACGGTGATGGATTAAACCCCGATCAGTTGACTGGGGGTGAGTGTTTGTATTGTCAACGCTCTGTCCATCATCACCTTTTGTTTATCCTAAGCTTAAAGGCATAGCGCATGCATTGTACAGTAGCGTGGCAAAAAAAAATCTTGCACGGCTGCAGTGGGAGGCGCGGCAGCAGGGATAAGGAGGCGGGCCTGTGCAATCTCCTTGTGGGAGCGTGCGACCACGCGCGCTCCCGCAAGGAAATCGACAAAATGTGCACGCTTTGCATTGCAAGCAATGCAACGCGTGCACGTTTTTGCCCCCAAAGTTGTGGCGATGGATACAGGTCTCTCTCCTATGCAGTGCATGCGCGCTGCGTAGGCGAGACCTAAAAAATGGGGTGGTAGAGCATGCGAAAGTGGGCGCCCGGGTTTACTACTGAAGTAAAAGGTCCAGTAGGAATGGAAGGCTACAAATGAAGACAAGGTTGTACTAAGGAGGGACTAACAAGCCTATTACTAAATCAGAAGCCTGCATTTAAGTCTCACAGATTTGCGCATGAGCGTTGACTCTAGGCTCAATCTAAAAATGAATGCACATATGCTGCTCAATTTTGACAGATGCCTTTATACAGCAAACCAATATTACATTAAAATTACCTTTTAAGGTATATTGGGTAGAAAAGAGGGCAACAATTCAGAGTGATCTATTATTCATGATGACATAGTATTAGTAGCCTGAGAATGCATTTTTACTCATTCATGTATTTGCAAATCAAACATGGGGAGAGGGGTTGGCCTAACGGCTAGGGTGGTCGACCTTGAATCTGGGGAACCGTTTTCGAGTCACAGCCATGACGCTGAACATCCTGTGATTCTGGGGAAATCACTTAATCTTCCCGTACCTAACAACATTGAATGTGTCCTCATGTAATGCAACTGATGCTTGTGTAAAGCACTCTGATACCCAATACCTTCAGGCCAAGTTTGCGCTATATAATACTCCGTAAAAAAAAAAAAAGCTTAGCAAAGCATAGAAAGCAAACAATATTTATAAGCCTATTTTTTGGGAATAGATTTTCAGGTGTGTTACAGTGAAGAATTAATGACACATACAAATAAAGTTCTTCAAAGTGTAGTTGCAGAAATCTTAAAGAAACATAATAAGACATGAGAAAACCTATGTATAGACTAAAAGAGCAGAATTACCTGCTCATCTTGAGCAGTTATTAACTAAAAGTAGCAATAGTCGGTAACGCTACATCAGACTAGTTTACAAGTCAAGAAAAGCAGAATCCCATGCGTGTGAGGGGGAATAGTGGGACTATCCAGCGGGGGGAATAGTGGGGTACCTGCCAGCATCAGTATCTCTAGTTGTGGTGTTTCCATCTCTAATTAACAGCCAACTTGTAGTGGTACCCTTAGGATGGTAATTTATAATACCATAATATTATTTCAGGATGTATTAGTATTAATATATAGTCAGAAATTAATTTCCATGATGAGTCGCACAATTGAATTGTTCAACATTGTGTCTAAATAAATATGGGTCATACATTTCAAACATTCACAATTTGCACAACAACGACCGCTTGTACTGCAAATAAGTAGTTTACACACAATACTATGGTAAATCTTTAGTTGCACACAAATAGTTTTTCTTATAAATCTAGTAAAACCATGTAAATCACCAGGCACATCCTTGGTCTTGATTGCACCTATCCCAGACCCGGCATACTGTCCAGGAACCCCTGCCCTATACTTCCCGCAATTCTGTGATTAAAATCTCATTAGATTATAGACTGCTTAGGCCTAGCTCCAATTTTAATTCTGTTTTCTTGGCCGGTTCACTATTCTTTTGTCGACCTCCAATGCCCTTAATATCCTTGCTGTCTTTAATTACGATGTTGATTCCCCACTGAATCAAGATGCTCTAGCCTTAGTCTATGGCTGCCTGAGCCTCGACTTGATGCATTGTATCACTGGCCCCAAATTAAAGGCCACCGCTAGATCTGTAATTTGTGCTTACTGAGCTTGTTTTACTCCTTGTACATGCTCTCTATTGGCCTGGTCTGCCCAAGCACTAACCACCCATCAGAAAGACAACAGCAAACAATTGTTTCAGAAGACAATGGACACGGACTCTGTGGATTCTATGGCTTAATAACACTTGGTTTTTCCATCCCTTTGAAGTATAATAAAAAAGTAGTACTAAACGCTCTACTCATGGTTTTCACAGGCTCTTGGAGGGGAAAAACAGCAACCGAAAATGTAGAACCAATGCCCAATCGAAATATTAGAGAAAGATTTGTCTTGCTACAATTACATTTTTTGAAAATAAAATGGGAAATAAGGGCCAAATTTACAAAACACTGATTACAAATTTTAACACGTGTTTTTGTGACCAGCGTGGAATATTGCGATCCAACCTATGCACTTATCGATCATATCACAAAATCCCATATCTAGTAGGAATCAATACAAATTACCTCAAAAATAGGTAGGTCACAAACTACAACTCACTATGACAGGTGGCTATCATAGGATTGGTGTTCTGCAATCACCACTATGTCTCTGATGTTTTTTATATACTTAAAGAAAATGAGGCAGCATTTAAAAACATTTTTCAAACTTTTTAAATGTTTGTTTGACAGTAGACAGTGGTCCCCGGAGCACTGCCTACTACCTAATAATTCATTTTTTTTTGTTTGTCATTGTTTGTTCCACAAAGGGGACAGGATTATTAGGTGCCCAATTTTCTTTTGCATATTGCTGATTACCCCATGTTGGCCGCTGGTAAAATGTCAATGTTTTGCGACAGGATTTGAGTTGCAAACCATAGATGCATACCAAAGTGAATCTGTATTTTAAACTTGTGCCCCAAACACTCCTTCCAAATAGCAATGTTATATGCTCTTCTGAACTAATTTTGCAATCTGGTAATCCGTTACCAAATATCAAAATAGGTTTCTTGCATATTAGCATGACAGTTAGTGGTTACAAGCTGTGTGATGTACTTAATCATTGGGGTTGTGGCCACAAACTGTCTTCCTTCATCTGGCCCTTAGCTTTTGAGTCTTCCATATGCTGTGGCTCCCTCTCCTGCTGTGAGAAGCTCATCACCTTTTTCCCAACATCAGCTATAAAATTCTTCAATCCTTTGACCCAGAATCACCTTCTAATAACTCCTTGGCCCTCCCTCCAACTCATCCAGCCACCTGCATTCCTTCTAAAACAATATTGATTCTGGATAACTTTCGTCCCTTAGAAGCAGACTGGTTTATCTAACCCCTGTTACTCTGGTTTCTGATTCCCCTCTGGACCCTTGCCCAGTTCAGTATTTGAGGTTTCCGGCCTCACATCCTTGTCAACTTTTTGCCCAACTCTAACATCTCTCTCTGTCAATGGGGCACATTCCCTCTAAATAGACAATGCCATTAGTCACTACCCTCCTCGGAAAGACTACTGCTTGCTCTCACAGTCTTTCTAACTATAGACCTAACCCTTTTTCAGAAAAAGTTATTGGCATGTCAACACAATATTATCTGGAAAATATACATATTATCCCTCAAGATCCTTCTTTCCCATCTCTCAAATACAAATGTGGGAAGTTGTGTCCATAATTGATCAATATCCTTTCTGTCTGACCCATCTGGGGCATTATCAAGCTTGGAAGTGCCAGCGTGGAGTCCAAAAGGCATCAGTACTTCGCCTTGCTTTGCTTTGCCTTGGGATAACCTATACTTGACCCCTTTGGCAAGCATCATCCACTTGTTTGGCTCCTTCTTTTTTTTCTTCGCCAAGGATACCAACTCATTCTAAGTTTGGGTGGTGACATAGCAGATGTTCAGAATAATACCAAATTCTGCATGTCTTCTTTCGTTCATCAGACGAATATCAGCCAACTCTGGCAATAGCTGCTGGTGTTCTGGATGAGTGGCGGGGTGAGCGGGCGGGAGGTTGCGGGGCAAAACAAAAAAAATAATAATACAACAACAACTTACCTTCAGCCGACTGAATCATGCTCTTCTGCTCCTCTTCTCCTGGAAAGGTAAAATAAAACGATAATGAAATGTTTTATTTTTCCTTTCCTGCTGCCTTTCGGGGGCCTCGCTACTCTGCTGCCGCTGAAAAATGCATCCAAGACAGAAAGTTTGGTCTTTGGCACTTCCACTATCTGGAATTCCTATTAGTGGTCTGAAGAGGTAGCTTCTTATACTGATCCAATTACTGTTGCTAGTAGTCTGAGTTATACCTGATTCCCTTCAAGTGGTGTTTCTTTAAACTTTTTGCTTTTTTCTCCTGGGTTTTGCTGATTGTCTCATCGTGGCCTTAATGCTTTAGGCACTTTCCCACCGTAAATGCAGTGTGAGAGTGCGCGTGCCCTTCGTAAACATGTAGTGCTTACCTGGTGGTCTAGCAACATGTGCCCAGTCTGCCATTGAAGGCTGGTCTGTGCACTTGCACCTATTTTGCATCTAAACATGTGTCCAACCTGTGGTTGCACAATTGTGCTTCTGCTCACATTGGCTTTTCTAAATCACAAGCCATGACAGGACCTTTCACTACCATTAGAGCACCCCAAGGGAACGTCATAAGGGGTGAAACGAGTGATTGGTGAAATGCCAGGCAGGTACACTGGTGGGTTCCTGGCCCAGGCAGTGAGGAATGCCCAAGTGAGTTTTCACTACCTATGAGGTTTTCTCTTCCCATAGGCTAACAGGGATAACGTTGGAATTACTGAAGGATGCAATAGTGGATTGCAAGGGAGCAGCCTCATCATGTTTCCGATCATTGGATTCACAATGACAAACGCTGTGGTAAAGTTGGCTCTGTCCTTACTAGTTTAGAAATGCTTCTCATAGAAATGTTGAATAACAATATGAAATGTTGACAATGAAAAAATATGATTAAATGTTAAATTGTTGACACATGAAAAAGAGTTGATTCACAGTACGTATAAAATCTAAACTTATAAGGTGCGGAGCACCAAGTGAACAGTGCGCGATTAGGTGGGCACCACAACCCATCATAACTTCATACTTACCACAAGGAGTGACTATCCTTAATAATCGCGGCACCATTAGATTATAATCTAAATAAGGTTTAAAACGGAGTGCTCCTTACAAACCCAATTTACAAATCTCATAGAAAGTGGGCATTTCTCTGCTCTATAAAATTCTCTGTGCATTTTAGCTAGACTCCAGCACAACTGGGCATTCAACAGCGATAGCTGTAAAACATTGGGCATGCAACTAGAAAGACAAACCTCTGCCAGTTGTGGGCCTGACAGGATTTGTTTAATTTGTATTTATTTGAAAAGTTTATAGAGCGCGAACATGACCTGGCAGGGCATCAGAGCGCTGAACAACGCAACCTTCTGGTTAAGCTAGAGCAGGGAAACATAATGGATAACTACGTATATACAGCAGAAGCACATTAGAGACAAAAATTAGACATATAAACAGTTTACAAGATGCAGATTGCATAGTAGATAATGGAGGGCAGGGTTGTAAGGTCAATTCATATAGTTTGTGAGGCTACAGTACTATTGTTGCATGTAGCTATTCAGGAGCAGACCGTTGACTTCATTTTTAAATGTAGAGGTCGAGGGAACTGTTCTGATTTCGAGCCGGAGAGCGATCCATATTCTAAGACTGGAGAAGGCGCGGTTTCGGTTCTCTTCTCTTTGAACTTTGGTGCTTTCAGCAGTGGAGTGTTTGAACTTCTTACGGAGTGATTCCAATTCAATAGTTCAAATGTATTTGCCAGTTAAGAGGGCATGCTCCAATGCAGTGCTTTGTGCATCAAACACCCTATCTTATATCTGATCCTTCTTTGAAGGAAAGCCAGTTTAGTTGGATTAGATCAGGTGTGATGTGGTCAGGCTTTCTTGAGCCCATGATGAGTCTGGCAGCATAGTTCAAAGTGGCCCTTAAATGGGCCAATTTAGTTTTAGGCAGCCCAGCAAGGGTTGTAATTCCGTAGTCTAACCGGGAAATAAAAAGGGATTGGACAGCTTATGCAGGTCAGTGGGCAATAGTGTTGCGTGTTTATCTAGGTTCCTGATCGATACTGTGACCTTATGCCCCTATTCGGCTATACATCCATTTATTCCCTATATTGGCATAACCGTTCAAGTGCGATTTTCTGAAAAGTCATCTCTGGCCTCACACGAACAGAGCCACATTCCAGCATAGTTCCCTCTGCCACTTCCTTTGCGACCAATTAGTGCAATGACAGAGCAGTAGTCACTATCTGATATTCCTAGATAACACTCCGAGTTCTTCAACAAGATAAAAACTCAGCAAACTTGGAAATCCCCGCTTGCTATGTTTTGATTAGTAATGGAACTCTAATGAGCAACTGATAACTATCACTTCCTAGTGACATCTTTAATTGACGTCTTATGTCCAGCAAACTTGCGTCAAACCCGGCACCTGTCAGGTATAAATATTACCAACGTTGCCTTAAGCAATGCCTGTTGTACGAGCTACTGAAGCCAGCTGCCTGCACGACCCCGTGTTGGTAAATCTAGCACTCTGTCGCTGCAGCCTGCTATCCTGTGGTGGTGAAGCTGCTGATACCATTATCGCCGCTAAAGCGCGAACTATGGTGCAGTACGCTTAAGGAGCTGAACAGCCGTCCTCTGCGAAGACATCCAGCAGATCCAGCTGCCCGCGGACGCTGTCCCCCCTCCTTCCTCGACGCGCTGAAGAGACCCGCTGCCTTTCTCGTGCAGAGAGATCCAGCCACGGCGTTTCCGGTTTACCCTCGCGGGTGACTGGGATATCGAGAGAGACCCCTGAAGGAGATACCAATCCTCCATCATTCTATTCAGAGGTATGGTGTTGACTAAACCCTTAGACGAGAATTCTTGAAACAAACCTTGGCAAAACCAACTTAACTTAAAGCTACTTACTTACTCCCCTTTCACGTGTTAGGCTTATGTCAGGCACACTGGGGTAGGCTTAGTTAGAAGCACCAGTTGAGTATGTTAGCCTAATGTATATATGACTGTATATATGTTTTATTACTTTTAAACCATTGTATGGCTAAGAAACCATATCAATGCTTTTACAGTTCTATTTCGCAATACTTATCTTACTGTACGTACTTTTTATAATAACAATTATTGCAATTGTGGCAATACATTTCTCTTGTACGAGAAGAAAGACTGTTCAATAACTGTTAACCCTTTATTGACAAACGCCCGTCTCTCTATTCTCTACATCTCGTGAAAGTAAACTGCACTAGACTGACTGAGTGAAATACATGTCTATTGTTTCACACGACCCTAGAGATTGACTCTTGATCTGAGGAGCAAAGTTGTCATGTTGCACGGTTGTTGGAAAGCTGAATCCCTTCTTGTCTGTGCCAAGGAAGCTGATCACTTCCTATGCAGAGAAGAAAGTTTCCAGTGACCTCTGAGCTAGTTGGTAACACAACCCAATTAAGTTTAGCATAGTCAGTGGAGGCCTGGAATATCCGCAGTTCCACGTCGATACTACTATTTATGTTATTCCAATGCGCAGGGCCTAGTGGGAAACTAGGAACTACACTACATGGCGCCCAAACGTTTGGTAAGGCGATAAACTAACGCAAGACAGTTAGAGTAACTCAGTCGTGCATATTTCACACCCCTTTCTCCCGTAAATACTCCAATAGACGTCTGGAGTGGGTGAAAGGTAAAATCCGCCCGACCTTAGTAGGAAGAGATTCCTATGTAAAGCTCTGGTTTATTCAACGTTGAAGGATACAGTGTTCCAAAATATTGTGCACCTAATCTTTGTCTCCTTGGAGACCTACTCTGCAAAACCTGCATTTTTACAATGCCAGAAAATAACGGAACCACTGGGGCCGCAGCAGATGCGACTCAGCAAGGTCCCGAATACACAGACCCGGATGCTATTATCATCCCGGCACACTTAAGAAAATCTATAAAGTTAAAACTTATAGAAAACGGACTGACACCTCAAGGTGGTACAGTAATTTTCGTGATAGAGGCTCACGAGTATCGGCAGACAGAGGTATTCTATTCATGGATAAACTTTCCAGCGGTAAACGTTATAACAAAAGAGTTTCACTATTACAAAATAGAGAAACCTCCGGAAGAGTACGCTCCTTTCGAGGAGATTGAAATTCCACTTAAATTTCAAGAGCACCTGCTCTGGTTTAATGGCGCCCTAAAACACAATGATCACATTACCAGGCTCGGTCCACTAGGTAGACCAGGAGCCACGTGGCCGGTTCTAGCCAGCTACACACCACATCCTGACATTGTAAAAATGTCTAAGGAAGAGCTGTTAGTACAGCTAAAAACATTAATAAAAATACATATGTAATGCGGACTGCAACAGTCCAGCCAGCTGTTAATACACCACAGCTGACCCCTCATCAGGGGAACACAAATAAAATTACACCACAGAACATACAGTCATGTCTTGGTAAAACACCTGTAAAACGGGAACAAATTCCTTTCTGGTTAGCCCAGAAAATCACTCAAATAGAGGCAGTATTTCCTGATACTACCCCTATTGAGAAACACAGAATCTTGACCATCTGCCTTCCTATGGGAATCGCACCACACGTGGAGGACTGCGACACTTGGGGTACAGTCTTTGCTTCCATTTACACAAAAACACACGGTGTTCCGTCTATGGCGGTAATACCAGAAGTGCTAAAACAGATTCAAAATGAATTCGGTCCAGAGCCCGCTTTAAATCTAGGTATGAAATTACTGAAAGACTTCAAGCAGGTCACGGCTATATTATTAGCCAACATAAAGGGAGAAGCAGCATCTGTGGCGATCCGCCAGAAGTTGAAGGAAACAGATATAAAAGATCCTGTTGAGCTTGCCAAAATCATAGAAAAATGCTATGAAGAATTAGGTAGAGACAGCTTGGGTGGAAAACCAGTTAAGCCCCAACTGCTCGAAAATCCTGAAAAATTATTTATTAAAAATAATTTAAACACTCCTAAAAAGAGCTGGGATGGAAATAAACAATCCACTCCCAAGGAAAAAGTTTTCCAGTCCAGAGGAAGGTCTCCTCGACGGAGGGAAAGAACTCCGACTCGAGAACACCAGTCTCCCCAGAGGGAGCCCTCTGAGAAAAGATATAACCTTAGAAATAGGGATAATCTGAAAAAACCTGATAGATATCAAAGTATTGATACACGTCCCTCTCGATCTCTTCCACAGAATTCGGAAAGAAGAGGACGGTCAGACCCAGGAGAGCACACCAAGTTCAAAGACAAGGAACCTGCTCAAAATAAGAAATCTCAATTTCAGAAAAAGAAGGTAGCCAGTATTAGAGTAATCAACCATGCCGAGAATACTGAGGACACAGTTGAAAAACGGGGAGTGGGCATTGACAATGTTGGACAGTGCAGCAGAAATCAGTATAGCGCGCAAGATCTTGATGAGTCATCTGGAGACAGTGGACACGAATGAATTCATTCAAGTTGAAACTGCCGACGCCAGACTTAGCGAGCCCCATAAAATATACGAAATAACATTGCGTATGGAGGGTGATAAGACTAGGAAAATTAAGGGTCTATTTTGGGATAAGCTCTCAAAAGGCTATGATATTCTGTTAGCTGAAAAAGATTGGCCCCCAGAGTTTGTCAGGGAGTGCCCTCGTGGCGAAGAAGTGATTATGCCTGCCTTCTCGAATCACATTCCGATTCACAAAAAATATACATATGCAAGGAAATGGGCAGTGGCCCAGGCACCTGCATTATATAAAAATCATGTAGGATGGGATGAGGATTCACCTCCTCACAAAATCCAACTAAAAAGTGAACAAACTGCCCAACGGCAGTATCCCATAAAGCAAGAAGCTAAAAAACAAGTCAGGGAGATCTTAGATCAACTTGAGTACCAGGGGGTGATTGAAACATGCACCTCTCAAATGAACAATCCTTTGTTTCCTGTCTCCAAGCCAGACAATTCATATCGTCTAGTTTTGGACTACAGACATCTTAATACATGTTGCAAAACCTTTGCAGTACAAAACTCGCATAGTGCAGCCCTAATGAATAACATAGTTAGGAAAAAATATAAAACGACATTAGACATTTCTAATGGTTTCTTTTGTCAAAACATTGCACCAGAAAGCAGATATTTGACCGCTTTCTCCGCATTTGGGTCGCAGAAAAAATTCTGTCGACTCCCACAGGGGTTCAAGAACAGCCCAGGACTATTCTCAGCTAGGGTAACAGAGTTACTACAAATCTATGATGATGAAGCATTATCTTACGTAGATGATATTTATCTCACAGACGACGACTTGGATACTCACTTGAAAAGAGTGAACACCATTATACTTGGGTTCGCAGCAGAGGGTTACAAATTCAACTTTAAAAAGTCCCGAATTGCCCATCTGACAGTACTGTTTTTAGGGTACGAATTATCAAGTGAAGGGAAAAGCCTAGCGGACAACTTCTTAGAGAAGTGCGCTGTACTCCAAGCTCCGAAAACGCTGAAGAATTTACAATCCATTCTAGGTTTTCTGAATTTCGGAAGAACTTACATACTAAATTACGCAGAGAGGGTTAAACCTCTCTACGAACTAATTAAACCTGATTTTAAACAAATCAATTGGACTCAAAAACACACAGAAATTTTGAGATCACTGCAAACAGACATGTTAGCAAAAACAAAATTAGATACACGTGACAACACGATCGATCTTGTAATCCGAGTCATCCCAGGAAGATGCGGATTCACGTACCTAACCTCTAATGAGGGAGAAAAGGTACCAATTTCAATTAAATCTCACTTGTACACACAAGCAGAAAAAGCATTCAGTCACACAGAAAGAACTGTGAAAGCAGTGCAAATCGCATTAGCAAATGAACGAGAACTAGCACACGGCAAACGGATTAATATCCTCACAGCGGAATCCGCCTTCGAGGCGCTATTCAGCCCAGTAAACCTGCCTACAGTGTCACTGGATCCGAAATGGATACAGTGTATAGATTCTCTAGGAGCGGAAGACGTGAAATACTATTTCGCCCCGCAATTCGAAGAACTGAATGATTTAGAATATGAAGAAGAATATCCTCTGCCAATCGAAATTCTGCCTCTCCCACAATGCGCCTGTATAATCTATACAGATAGCTTTGTACAGCATTTCAACGTAGAGAGCAAATCCTACAATGCAGCGTGTGCGATCATTAAAGGTCGTTGGCTGTGCGGTAAAATTACACCGAAAGTAACAAAAACTGAATCTGTAAGAAACTGTTCGGTTCAGAGAACTGAAATCAGATCTTTAAAGATGGCGCTCGAAAATGCAGAACGTGAATTCCCGACACTTATAGTGTGCGATTCTCATTTTTGCATCAACTCTTACAACAATAAACTGCAGAGTTGGATCGAAAACGACTACAAAGATGACACAGGTGCCACAATAAAGCATAAATTGCTCTGGAACGAGGTAGCTCTTTTATACAAAGAACTACAAAAGACTCACGTGATTCACGCACAGAGTCTTCGACGTGATGGCGTTCACGTTGCAGGGAATTCATTGGCTAATACAGCCAAAGCCGAAGCAACTAAACCGGCTTCCGTAGCCACAAAAAAGCGTACAGATAAATACATAGACGGGGAAACCATGCTGGCAGTAAAAACGACCGTAAAAGGCGACTGTGCAGCACTACCCGTAAACTATCCACTCTATTATGCATACATAATCGATGCAAACTCCGTTCCTTTTGCTCGAATCCCTGGAGTGGGGGACAGAGTAATTCCAAACATGAACAGGAGAATATTTTTAATAGCAGACGCACACATGGGTTTGGGTCTAAGGCACAGAGAGATCAAGGAATCACTGACTGAATTACAATCAGTATTCTGGTGGCCGGGAATGAGTGTAGAACACCAAATATATGCAAACAACTGTGAAAACTGCAATAGGGATCGCAGTAGCGAACCTTGCTACCGGCTACCAGTCAGAAAGAGCGTAACGCTGCCTACACCCCATCCGGCGTCCTATTAACAGTTAAGACAAAAAGCACTTAAAAAATTAGGCCTCCAGCGCTCGGCTGACGCTAGAACGGTTATAAAAGATTTGCGAGTCAATATCGGCATATACGCAATTACCACGTTCCATTCTGACCAGGGTCCTGCTTTCAGCTCTCGAGCTTATAAGGAGGCCATGGCCAGCATGGGAATTGGATTGCGGTATTCTTGTCCGTCGCACCCCGAAGGGAATAGTGTGGTAGAAAGAAGAAACCGTGACATAAAGCAATCTATAACAGCAAAGGTATTAGGTTCAGGCGCTGGGTGGGTCAAACATTTAATAAGTGTCCAGACTAGTCTTAACAACATGCCAAGAAATTCTCTAAAAGGTTTCAGCCCATACGAACTATTGTTCGGAATTAGAATGCGAGTTCAGGACCTCGATAGTCAGATGTCAGTGGTACAAGAAAAAACAACAGACTTTGACATCAAAGATCGTTTGGCTGTTTTACAGGAACTGAATGAAACAAGAAAATCATTAAGCAACATAAAGTTAAAGCAACAGCCAAGTACCACTGACGAGGCACCACCCGCAACAGCCCCAGCAAGGCCTGTCTGGATTCCAAAGATTGGGGATCTAGTCAGAGAAAAGATCGCGGTTAAGAAGGAATTTGGGCCTTCTTACAGAAAAGCAGTACCTGTCTTAGAAGTCACCGGAACAAGATCAGTTGTGCTACCGCCCCTTGCTGGTAAAAAGGAGAACAGAGTCGTGTCTATCGATCTGGTAAAACCACAAGCATGTGGCCTATAATCAACAGTAGGCCCAGTGGACTCCCAAGAAACAACAGAATACCCAAACTTGCAACAATCCAAGAGGTTCAAACTGAAAGACTAATCACATTCGATCAGCCTGCAGTGCACAATGAAGGACTATGCAATAATGCCATGGAACTCGTGCCTCTTGAAACACAGATTGAAACAGTTCGTCAAGAAACAACACCAGTCTACAATGATGTGGCATCAGAAAGTGCTACCGAGAGACAGATTGAAAGAACAATCCCATCAATTGACAGAACTGCCTCTGGTTATTTCATCAACTTCGACAACTTCTCTGAAGATTTAAATGACCCCAAAGTGATGCCAGAAACTAATAAGACTTTTAAAGTAAAAGCAATGGAACTCTTTCATCAACTGAAGGAAATCTACCTAATTTCCCCTTGGCTAGAGTTCTGGTTCGGTCTAGGTGTATTTTTCCTCCTGCTTTGGCTCATCATGGTACTGTGTTTGGGAAAATTCATTGAGGGAAAATATATTACAATGGACACAGCAAGTCAGAACATCAACCTAGTCCTGAAACCACACAGATCATCCCACATGAAGAAAATAGAACTGTCAACAGTAAATGTCACAGCAATTCCAATACCTGGTGGGGTAGTATGGGAGAAAACAGACTATGAGATCTATGGTCCGGTCGAAATCCTGAAGTATCCTCATCAACTAAAGGTTTCCTTAAGTGACTTTGTGACACCTAGTACATTCTCTGATGATTGGGACTTTAACAGTATTAATGACATGATGTCTGATTTAGTAATGTCAGCTAGATTCACAGAACATGATTATTTACAAGGTTCATCTAGTTATGAGCAGTTATTCTGTTACACCCATTATGGGGATCATTACTTGCATAAATCTGCACAGCCTAGAAATGTTTTTATGTATAATCAATGGGAACATTGTGCTACACCACCTAAAAGCAGTTCTAAAGCATTTTTTGAGAAATTCAAATACTTCTCAGGGTTTAACACCAGTGATGCAGAAACGTTTTATTACAAACTGTTAGATAAAACAGGAATGAAAACAATGCTGACAAATTCTAAATTGATATATTCAGAAGCATTTTATGACAAAATGATGACATTTGGTTTTGATTATTGGAAAAATAATATTGAAACGAAAACAATTTGGGGTACAAAAGATTGACAGGTGCAAGGCATTGAAGCACTATTTAGAACCTGCATGATACCTGAACAAATGTTATTTTTAAATGACACAATACACCAAACATCTTGTCTTGGCCTAGCTAAGATCAAAGACCTTAAAACACCGTCTATACCAAAGCCAATACCTGAGAATACAACCACAGATATTGAGTTAGACGTGTCACAAGTTTTACATTTCAACAGAACACATCCTGATTGGAAAAAGTGGTTAATCTGGCCTACAGACACAAATAGCTGTCAAGATAGATTCCTGAATAAAACACAGGGGTTAAAAATGACCAGATTAGACCCTAGATACTCCCAGAGACAACATCCAGGGATTATAACAACATACAGTGTAGGGAAACTCTGCCTTGAATGGCTAACTACGTCCACACTGGCTGAAATTAAGCAACACTTGTCTTTATTAAAAGATGGTGCTGATTTGCGCGATTTCATTCTTGGACCACGCAAACAGCGTCAAAAGCGTTTCATAGCGACCAGTATCTATGCTGCTTACAACGAGGCTTGGAAAGTAAAGCAAATTGAAACTGCTGAAAAAATACGAGAAATTGATCGTATTAATTTGGAGAAATCACTTTCTGTGGTAGACAATGGGTTAACGACTCTGTCTTCCAGAATATATTCTTTGGACAATATTGTATCCTCTGCCTTTGATGTGATAGACAGAGATTTGCTAATGTTACAACATGGCCAATCTCAATTACGCTCTATTATAGAATTAGGCTGGACGCTGCAAAATCTTCGTTCAGGCTATGTGCCTTGGCGTTTAATCAACACGACGTCATTATTTTCCAGTTTTAACCTTACTGATAAACAGATCAGTTTGGCACAGAAAGGAGCAGACTATACAATCCTGAGCATCGAAAAACTCGAGAGATTACCATTGACAATGTCAGAGAGTCCTGTCATTAAATGGATAATACACGGAATTATCACTATTCCGATAACAACTTTCCGATTTAAAAAGTGCCTTGAGTACATACCTGCTGGCCAATATGAACAATTGGGTAAAGGATATGTAAAATCCGAATGGAAATTACCATACACTCATTCTTGCTATAGTGACAGTGACAAAAATGTATTTCTTAGTGGTGAAAATTGTAAACATTCACTAAGCGGTATACTTTTGTGTCAGGGTATTAATTTACACGGAGCATGTGATGGGAATTCAAACAACCTTTCATGCCACCAGCTAGTCACACCTGCAACTCAGATAGAGCCCTTCTTTATGCAACTTTCGAACGGGAGTTACATTCTTAGAACGGATCACAGATGTTGTGGCCTCACGCCAGGGAAAAGTTATCTAATAGAAGTAACGTCCATGGTCAAATGTTGTATGCAAGCATTGTTTCCGAGTGGGCCTCCAGACATAGTGACTCCCATCTGGCCTCGTCTGAATCTCTATTCTATACGAATTGATACATTAAGCAAAATGAAATCTGTACTTTTACAGACAACAGTGCCTATAACGTCATCTAAAGAGACGTATGATCTTCTAGTTGCAAGGACGGCTACTGAAGTTCATGACCTTTTATCAACAAATTGCCCCGTGCATTTCGTAGAAATGTTCAGCCAACTCCTTAACATGTCTAGTGCAACAAGCATCCCAGGCATATTTAAGACAGTCTTTACGGGACTGCTAACACTCTTCCAGGCAATTTTGGGAATCTTTCCTAATTTTGTGCACTCCATTTTTGGCGGCATGCCATTATTTTTGGGACTCGTCGCAGGGATTCTATTTTTGACCCTCCTGCTACGTTATGGCAAGCCTCGGCTCAGACATAGCTCCCATGGGAATGGAAGAGACAATCCTAGCAATGCGCTACCGGGACAGGATAACTAACGTCCTTGGATTGGCCAGGCTGAGAGATCTAAACATGACCTGGTTCGTTTCATTCAGACCGATATGGCAAAATTGCATTTTACCTGTGCTACGGTGTATGCTTTGCGGCGATGAATGCGTGTTGGACATCTGTCTTTCACTTCCATCAGCAGTACCAATGGACGTCGATACTTTGCTCAGTCCAATAACGGCTCACGCATTGTGTTGTCCCCAGCGGCTACCAATCCTGATGACGGCATTCGTGGAGACTCCTGTACTACAGCCAAGTGGTAACAGTGGAGCGAGTGACAAAAGCAACATCATCCAGGTACAACGTTCTGTGAGCATTGCTGGTCCTGCCTTCGACGACAGCAATCATTCTCACACCTGCCAAGTTACAGCGCTATCTAATTTGGTTGAACTATCACCTGAATTTGTAGACCAATTCTTTGAGAGCCTGTCTGATACGATGTTCTCACCCATAGAGAAACAATAACTTTTTGAGAAGCTTTCCGACACACAGCGTTCCCATGAACTCTGAATTCGGCCTTCAGTTTTGATCAACAAAAACTGACAAGAGCTTTGGAAATCTATTTTCTTTGAATTGGACAATTTTTCTAATATTGACCTTTTTTGGCACGAACAATTCTTTGCTTAACGTAAAAACTATTCTTAGAGAACAGAAGCTTCACACTTCTATTTCTAAATACATCTAGAGACATAACAACATTACACCAGCCTCTAGCACACATGTTATTACAATGCATTTTTATGTGATGATTTATCTCGCCTTTCTTCTGTCAGAGATACTTCATGTGTAATTCCTTTTGCATAATCGTTCATTGATTTCATATGCAATAATTTTTTGAAATGATTACTATGCTTTAAAAAAAACGTACAGTACCTAAATTCATGTATTACAAGTACGCCTATTTCGAATGCATTTATGTATTTTGGGGTGGGCAATGTTACACATACATCTAATTGCTTTAGTTTTAGTAATTTTGAGGGACATTAACCCGTGGAGTGGGTGTTGCGTGTTTATCTAGGTTCCTGATCGATACTGTGACCTTATGCCCCTATTCGGCTATACATCCATTTATTCCCTATATTGGCATAACCGTTCAAGTGCGATTTTCTGAAAAGTCATCTCTGGCCTCACACGAACAGAGCCACATTCCAGCATAGTTCCCTCTGCCACTTCCTTTGCGACCAATTAGTGCAATGACAGAGCAGTAGTCACTATCTGATATTCCTAGATAACACTCCGAGTTCTTCAACAAGATAAAAACTCAGCAAACTTGGAAATCCCCGCTTGCTATGTTTTGATTAGTAATGGAACTCTAATGAGCAACTGATAACTATCACTTCCTAGTGACATCTTTAATTGACGTCTTATGTCCAGCAAACTTGCGTCAAACCCGGCACCTGTCAGGTATAAATATTACCAACGTTGCCTTAAGCAATGCCTGTTGTACGAGCTACTGAAGCCAGCTGCCTGCACGACCTCGTGTTGGTAAATCTAGCACTCTGTCGCTGCAGCCTGCTATCCTGTGGTGGTGAAGCCGCTGATACCATTATCGCCGCTAAAGCGCGAACTATGGTGCAGTACGCTTAAGGAGCTGAACAGCCGTCCTCTGCGAAGACATCCAGCAGATCCAGCTGCCCGCGGACGCTGTCCCCCCTCCTTCCTCGACGCGCTGAAGAGACCCGCTGCCTTTCTCGTGCAGAGAGATCCAGCCACGGCGTTTCCGGTTTACCCTCGCGGGTGACTGGGATATCGAGAGAGACCCCTGAAGGAGATACCAATCCTCCATCATTCTATTCAGAGGTATGGTGTTGACTAAACCCTTAGACGAGAATTCTTGAAACAAACCTTGGCAAAACCAACTTAACTTAAAGATACTTACTTACTCCCCTTTCACGTGTTAGGCTTAGGTCAGGCACACTGGGGTAGGCTTAGTTAGAAGCACCAGTTGAGTATGTTAGCCTAATGTATATATGACTGTATATATGTTTTATTACTTTTAAACCATTGTATGGCTAAGAAACCATATCAATGCTTTTACAGTTCTATTTCGCAATACTTATCTTACTGTACGTACTTTTTATAATAACAATTATTGCAATTGTGGCAATACATTTCTCTTGTACGAGAAGAAAGACTGTTCAATAAATGTTAACCCTTTATTGACAAACGCCCGTCTCTCTATTCTCTACATCTCGTGAAAGTAAACTGCACTAGACTGACTGAGTGAAATACATGTCTATTGTTTCACACGACCCTAGAGATTGACTCTTGATCTGAGGAGCAAAGTTGTCATGTTGCACGGTTGTTGGAAAGCTGAATCCCTTCTTGTCTGTGCCAAGGAAGCTGATCACTTCCTATGCAGAGAAGAAAGTTTCCAGTGACCTCTGAGCTAGTTGGTAACACTACCCAATTAAGTTTAGCATAGTCAGTGGAGGCCTGGAATATCCGCAGTTCCACGTCGATACTACTGTTTATGTTATTCCAATGCGCAGGGCCTAGTGGGAAACTAGGAACTACACTACAATAGAAACGGTTTGATTTTCCTTAATGTGCAGATTTGGCAGTTGGCTCCTCGCATTGTCGCACTGATGTGATCCTGCATAATCAGGCATTTGTCTTGGATTAGGCAAAGTGATCTAGTGGAGCTAACCACATGTTTGGTGCAGTTGAGGGCTGTTAGTTGTATGAGCCAGTCCTGAATAGGTGCAGTATGATTGTGGGGGGCAAGCAAGAGGAATTCAGTTTAAAGTGTATTTAGCAAAAGGAGGTTGTGAGATAACCACTGTTGGGTTCTTAAAAGAGCACATTTGAGAGTAGTGATGTCGAAAGGTGAAGACATTTTCTTATACAGTTGAGTATCATCCCCATACATATGATATTGTATGTTAGTCGGTGTCAGAATTTCGGTGAGAGGTTTCAGATACAGATTGAAAAGAGTTGGTGATAGTGCGAATAGTTGTGGCATTCCAATTGAAACCGCTTACTGTTGAAAAGGTTGTGGTTGGCTTTGATTCTTTGAGTTTTACTATGAAGGAACAAGGCAAACCAATTTAAGATGACCTGATAACCACATCCTTGTTTCAAGGGGGTCAATTAATTTGTCATGTGTGACCATGTCAAACGCTGATGAGACATCTAGCAGTATAAGTAGGCAAGGTTCGTTCTGGTCAAGGAGTCTTAGGGCATCACTTGCTGTACTGTGTCCAGATCTGAAGCCTGATTGGTAGAGGTCAAGAAGTTGAAAATGGTCAATGTGGTTACAACGTTGTGTATGTAAGTATTTCCAAAGTAGTTATCATGATGTTAGAAATTGGTCAAAAGTTGTTAAGCTCAGATAAGTCTGCCTTAGGTTTCTCTGGTATAGGGTTACTTGTCCAATCTTGATGAAATCTGGAATCAAGCTTTGCATGAGAGATTCATGAACAATCTTCAACCAGAGAGGGAAAATGGATAAGGTAAGCTTGTTAAAGAATTCGGTTGGCATAGGATTGTTGAAGTGATTTGATGGTTTTAATGTAGGTATGATGTTTAGCAGGTCAGCATTGTTTGGCAGTCTGAATGTATTCCAAGAAGCATACAACCAGAGGAGAGCTTATCCAAGGTATACCTGAAGCAGGGTGGAGTGAGCTTGAATCTGTAAGTTTGGTAGGGAGAGTTGCAGATCAAATTTAATCTTTCTTGTTTTTTCAATAAAGTGGGCTGAGAACTCCTCACTGCTTGGCACTGAGTCTTTAAGTGTCAAGAGTTGATTAGAGGGGTGGTTCGATTGTTGATTGATTATTTTGAAAAGTTGTTTAGGTCTGTATTTGGCCTTGTCACTCTGCGATCTACAGTGATCAGATTTGGCGCTGCATATATGTTTGTTATAAGCATCTCTTGTCTTCCTCAGCTCTTTGAGGTTAGCTAGGGAGGGAGAAATTATCCATGATCTTTCAGCAAGGCTAAGTTTACATTGATCCACGTTAAGGGAGCCGTTGAACCAAGGTTTTGAATGTTTGCTAGGGATTCTTTAGAGATGCAGAGATGAAAGTACATCAAAAAAATCCGTCATGGAGTGAATGTAGTGATCAATGAGTTCATCCAGATTTATCATGTTAATGTTAATGTTAGGGAGTGTTTTATATAGCGCTCAGCTACTCCGAGGAGTGTCCCGGCGCTTCTGACCTAACACGGACAAAGAAGCGGAAAGAGGGGGGGTGGGCGCTACTGAACAAACAGCCAGGATTATAAATCCTTCCTAAAAGCCAACAAGTTAGTGTTCCTGCGAAGGGTGACAGGCAGGGTGTTCCACAACTGAGGAGCCAGGCGCTTGAAAGACCGGCCGCCAATCCGCACTCTTCTTATGACCGGAAGCGACGCCAGGGCCAGCGACTCTGACCTCAGAGATCTAGAGGGCTGATAGAAAGCCAGCCGCCTTTGAATGTATTTGGCACCGGAATTATGAAGAGCTTTGAAGGCCAGAGTAAGTGCCTTGAAAAAAATACATTTTTGAGTGGGCAGCCAATGAAGAGTCAGCAAGAGATCAGAAGCTCTGGTTCTCCGATGTAGGCCAAAAATGGCGCTCGCAGCCGAGTTCTGAACTATTTGCAGGCGTTGGAGAAGATATTCTGTCAGTCCAAGGTACAGGCTATTGGCATAATCCAGGCGCGACCCAATAAGAGCCTGCACCATAATTTTCCTGTGTGCCAGCGTGAGCAGAGGAAGGAATTTTTGAAGCATCTTAAGAAGGCCAAAACATTTCCCTGCTAGGCCAAGAATCTGGGGCTTCATCGATAAATCGTTATCGATCTTTACTCCAAGGTTCTTGGCCGTCATGGATGCAACCGACGGTGGAAACATATCCCTAGGCCACCAGGACAGCCAACTAGGATCAGACCCACAGACAAAAAAGAGCACCTCGGATTTATCCGAGTTGCACTTGAGGGAGTTTTGCTGGAACCACTTAAACACGGCCTCCAGGCAGCCTCTAATGTTCTCCCCATCAAAATCAGACCACTTTCCACAAGTGAAGAGGAGCTGAGTGTCATCTGCGTAAGATACGATCTGGGCACCAAACGACTCCACCAGTGCTGCCAGAGGGGTCATAAAGATGTTAAAAAGAGACAGGCTCAAAATGGAGCACTGAGGGACTCCCACCTCAAGTGGCGGCACCACGGCAGAGAAGGGAGGGGCCCAGACCGTTTGATTGACACCGACCAGCTAGGAGAGATTGAAACCAGCTGAACACCGTCCCCCGCAGACCGATCTCGCTAAGTCTTGTAAGGAGACCCACATGGGGGACGGTATCAAAGGACGCCGATAGATCGAGCATTACCAGCATTGCCTTACCTCCTGCATCTAGTACCTCTTTGATTGCTTCCGTTACTTCCAGCAACGCGGTCTCGGTGCTCAAGTTGGTACGGAAGCCGGATTGTGTGCTATGCAGGAGGTTGTTGTTCTCAAGAAACCCGGAAAGGGAGGTATATACGTGCTTCTCCACAACTTTGGCAAAGGCTGGCAGAAGGGAAATTGGCCTATAATTAGCGTGGATCTCCGGATCTAAGTCCGGCTTTTTTTAGAAGCGTAATGATCAGGGCCTGCTTCCAAGCTAGAGGAACCACTCCAGTGCTGAGAGAGAGAGATTCAGCACGGGGTTAATAAGGGGATTGATCACTTCCGCCATTCTAGCCAAAAATTTGCATCAGTCCTGATATCCATATGGATATTAAAATCCCCCAGTATCATACAGTGTTCCGCTGTTAGGCAAAGAGTCGACGCCACGGCATACAGTTCTTCGTGAAAGGAGCCCGTGGGTCCCGTTGGCCTATAAATCAGTAGTCCAGTACAAGATTGGTCCAATGACACAGATATGGTGAAGCTCCGGGATTCACAGCCTAAAATTTCATCAGTTGGAATGATGGAGCACGTGACACACCTGTTCACCACCATCACAACACCCCTGCCCCTGCCCTTGATCCTATCCTGCCTAAAAATGACATAATTAGGGGGAATTGCAGCAGCTATGTCTGGGTTAGGGAATTCACCCAGCCACGTCTCTGTAAGGAATAGACAGATCGGCTCCTCAACGACCAGGAGCTCATAAATGTCTAGAGCATGTTTGCTCAGAGATCTCGTATTCAAAAGCAGACATGAGCGCTTGTTGGGAGGAGCAATAGCAGCAGAGGCGGAGACGTTGCTCCTTAGGCGCGCCCGCTGCACATCCGCTGCGCGAAGTAAGAGCCTCTAAATTTATGACATCTCAGCCGAGAGCCGGCCGAGAGAACCGCAAAACTAGTCCGCCCACCAGCGTGCCTTCCCAAGATGTCCGCTCCCAACACACACTTCCTACCTGTCCCAGAGACCCATGCAGCAACTAATCGGCTGTAAGGATGGGGAGCCTCGGTGTAAACTCCTGCCCGGCGTCACCAGGGCAGTGAGGCAGAAAAAGAAAACTGCACAGGGCAGGGAGAGGTAAAGGCTGAGAGCAAGATGTTACCCGGCTACCGCCTCAGGTAACGAAAAAAGAGACAAAGTAAAATAAGATACACAGTAAAATGCAGCAGTGCAAATTTTAAATAAAGCGCTAGCAATCGGCGCGGAACAGCAGCTAAAAATAAAGCAAATTCCAAAATGAGGCTAGTAGTCAGCAATGTTAGCACCCACTCGCCCGCACCCAGCATCTGCCGTAGGCAAAGTGGGGGGGGGGTCAAAAGTCTTATCTGGGTAGTCAATTAGCTCAGATTCATGACGTCTCAGCCGAGAGCCGGCTGAGAGAACCGCAACACTAGTCCGCCGACCAGCATGCCTGGCTCCCCCCAAGATGTCCACTCCTAACACGCTCTTCCTACCAGTCCCAGAGACCCATGCGGCACCTAATCGGCCATAAGGATGGGGAGCCTCGGTGTAAACTCCTGCGCGGCGCCACCAGGGCAGTGAGGCAGAAAAAGAAAACTGCGCAGGGCAGGGAGAGGTAAAGGCTGAGAGCAAGATGTTACCCGGCTACCGCCTCAGGTAACGAAAAAAGAGGCAAAGTAAAATAAGATACACAGTAAAATGCAGCAGTGCAAATTTTAAAATAAAGCGCTAGCAATCAGCGCGGAACAGCAGCTAAAAATAAAGCAATTTCCAAAATGAGGCTAGTAGTCAGCAATGTTAGCACCCACTCGCCCGCACCCAGCATCTGCCGTAGGCAAAGTGGGGGGGGTCAAAAGTGTGGGGGGCAGTAGAAGAAGATTATTGCTCATAATGGTAAGATCATTTACGTTGATGTATTTTAAGTCCTGAGACCTTTGTGTTTTTTATAAGTTTGTACTTGTCTAATAGATACTTATTCCCTGATGCGAAAGGAGACTAGGAGGTGATCTGACCAGTCGCAAGGTGCTATCTCATCAAGTTGTATGATGTTATCTTTGGCCATGATAAGATCTAGGATGGAACCTTTGTTATGTGTTGGCTTGTTGTAAGACTGTGTGAGGTTCAGGTCAGATAGGAAAGTCTTGAAGGTGTGCTATGAGCCCCAATGTACCCCAATATAGACCTTGGTAGCTCCACAACTTTTTACCTACATTTGTCCTACCTTGCTCTACATAACGTCTCTGGCGCTGACCTTTTACCTAGTTGTTTGCCAAATAAATGTTATGTGGTTTTCTTCCAAAACTAGCCTCATTTATTATCCATGAGGATTCTTAGTATCACACTGCAAGAATTCCATATTCTGTATATTAACTCTGTACAAACCTCACCGCTATCATCATCCTTTAACAACAGGCCCACAGTATCATTACACATCTAAGTAGAAACCCTGAGGGCACATTTTGGTCATAATAGCAATGCAGCTTCTCTGAACAAAACAGAGGAGAAGCTTCCATGCTGATGCGAGACGCTGAAGTCCCTGCATGCAGAAACTCCAGCACGCAGGGGCCTGACATCCCCTGCAGGGTGCCCAACTTGAGACCAAGATGGGGTATTTCATTCTCTCCCATCAGGTAATGGGGTTAGCTCTTTCCTAGCGGTTTCTTGGCTTTACACCTACATACATGTTAGGTACACTTAGCTAGGACTTTGCATCTTAGGAGTACGCTTGATTTCTGCCATGTATCTATATGCGTGCATATATTTACTGTATTAACACCATGGTAGAATTCTACCTTTTATTTACTCTGTTGGTGCTTGTAATCGTATATATCTGTTTTTGTCTAATGGTTGTAGCAGCTCACGTATTTTATACTAGAATGATGCTGATTCAATAAATGCTTATTGAAAACATCCCCATTGTTTATTCTGTGTATCTCTCTTAGAAGAAGTGAGCATGAGTGACTTCCCAAAAAGTACTGTACAGTTTCTACGATCTCTGAAGGATCAAGGGTTGTCATGTTCAATAGTTGTCAAACTATTTGCTGCTTGGCAAGGTTAGGGGGCTAATAGTCGCACTGTGAGCTAGCTGGTCTGGAATCAGTCTGGACACCAATCCCTTAGCTTATGTTGTCTAAATGCACAGGTCCTTTTTAGATTTGTATGAACTATACAACAGGTGCCTATTAATGGATCATTTTTGTTGCTCCAATGTAAGTTGTAATCCCCAAGGAAGATATGGTTGTATAATTGGTCGGGGTTCACTGATATGGTCTCCATCATTTGTTGATGAACAGAGGATCATCTCCCAAGGGTAGCTGATAGTGTGGAGTGTACATATTATCTTGTCATTGCTCAAGATTTTGAATTCTGGTTGTTAGTAGGAGGACATTGGTGCCGAGTGTATCTGTCTCAAGCATAGATTAGATCGATGGATGCAGCTTGTGCCACCTCCAATTTTAACTAGTCTGTCTTTTCTAATTATGTCTTAGTGGGGGGAACTAGGATGTCCAGGATTGGTGTTGAAGTGTCCTTGAGCCCAGTTTCAGTTAGGGTCAGGAGGTCTAGTTTATCTGAGGGCGTGAGGTCTGCAATATCAGCTGCATGTCTTACCGCTGATCTACAATTAATAAGCATCGATTGATTTGATGTGAGATTTGGTCATAATGGTTTTGAAGTGAGATGTTTGGACAGATAGTAAGCTTTCCTGGCTCATAGATCTGAGGTTGACATTGGGTTCCCTAAACAGATTGGAGGAAATAGTTTATAAATTGAATGTAAGGGTGATGCTGGCCTAGATTTCCCGAAGTATTTGAGCATTGTGGAGAGATTAGGTTGTTTAATCTCCGAAGTCGTTCTGAGATCCCCCAACTTCTCCATTTAAAAAAAGAAATGTAATGCGTTCTGGAGGCTCTCTTTAACTAGTTTAAGATCATTCTTGATGTCAACTAGCTTTTCTTTACTGTAGGGAGGGTTTATCGTGTGCATGGGAGGTACAGTTGTAGCCTGAGAATGAGATCCATCCGTAATGAAGGAAGGAATTAAGGAGAGAGGATTCCTCATAAGAGAGGAAGAAGACATTGGGGGAGTTGACATGCAATTGTTGGACCAAGGATGGTGTGTTAGAGATGGCTAGTGAGAGATGGGTAGTAAGAGGTCTCAAATTGATACCTTCACTGGGTAAATTGGGTAGTAAGTCGGATGAGACTCAATGGTTGGTGGGCATGTTGCAGGAGAGGGACTTAAATATGGGTGAGTATCTATTAGAGGTGGAGAGGGTAGTAGCCCTCAAGTTCCTTCAATCAATCAGGGAATTGTGAACTGCGCTATTCACCTGGGAGGGTCTCACGGCATGGGGGTGCAGCTCTGAGTCAGACGAAGAGCCAAGTCTTGAGGCTCTTCCTGAACGTGTGCAGAGTTCCCTAGATTGTTGTAAACTTTAGTGGGGTGTTTCACTGCCATATGTTTAAAGGGTTTTTACAAAGAACAACGGTCCTTAGGATTAAGAACATGAACAATAGAATGAAATATAGACTGCAATTAGTACTATATCAAAACATTTCAGTACCCAGCCGGGCCTGAAAAGCTTTATTCAAATATAAGCATGAATAAACAAGACCACCAGAGGGGTCAAATTCATTATCTGATAGGGTACAAGCCTGTACCTATCCAGAAAACACTCAAACAAGGTTCAGGAGTGAGAAAATAGGAAAAGAAGAAAAAGGCAAAGAATATCAGGCAAGAAGGACGTGGGAGCCAACTGTCCCTTGCATTATTACAACAATTTGAAGCAAGTTCGGACAAACAATTACTGTAACAGAATTATCACAATGGAAAAGATTACAGAATTGCTAAAGATGTCGACGACGTTTCGATCCCTGGCTCCTAGTGAACTGGGATCATCATCAGGACTTTGTATTAATTTGCCTGTTTGTGCTTTTGAAGCGCCTGTTCAGAGTAGGAAAATGAGAAAGGAAAGAAAGGAAATTCTTGTTTAAACACAACACTTGTGTCAGACAGTATACACAGAATTCCACATATTATTCTTTAGCAACATGCCAGAGTGCCCAACATTGGATTGTACAACCCCTTCTCACTAACATTTCACATTTGTGATGTTCCACTTTTGCATCTTAAAACATTCTTTATCAGATGAGTGCACGTGCGTTGAAGACTACCACGATTTGGTGGATATTGAATAGGAGTGATTATCGATGGTATCATGCCAGTTGCTAGAGTGCCGATATCGAGTTACTAAGTGCTTGAACTATGTGCGAAAATGAGTGAGGTGGTTTGTGTTCATGCAGATCGTTTGAACCAAACGGCGGAACAATCTAGGTGCCTATTTCGAATTATCGGTCTTGCCGTGAGTAATAATTCGGAGGACAAACCTGTCAGTGCTATTTTACTGCAGAAAGTCGGGAATAGTGGTGAAATTGCGCCAGCGGATTGAAGGATGATTCCTATAATTAGGGGAAGGTCGGTTAATACTTAACCCTATTGCATGCAGCTCAAGTTGTATCGAGAGGAGTGCATAGTTGCCTCAAAATCCTAGTGAACGGGAAGCTGATTGCTGTCGGTCACTTGATGCAAAGTCTTTTTCCAAATGGGGGTGTGGGCTAAAATTAATCCACACGCTGGAAGGAACATGGGAATTGGGTTAAGTAAAACCAAGTCCAGGGGGGTATAAATGAATTTTCCAGGGGCTTGGACCCTTACGGCTATTCTGCAGTCGCTACAGCCTTGCTCACGAATCGAGCAGAGATCAGTCGGCGTGCTCAATGGCACTGTTCCGACGCCGCGAGAATCCGGAAGTGATTTCGGTATCTGAACAGCGCAGTGCATTTAAGTGAGCAAGGGAGGGGAAGTGATGATACGTGTAACTATGGCGGCCATATTGGAAAGGTGCCCCTTGCGTGAATCGTCAATCGGAGACCCGTGACTGAGTGCCTAAAATCATACAATTTACAAATGTTTTTATAATTTCCGAAAAATTATACAGTCAGCAAGCAATGACCTCAATTGCGTTTTCAGAGAAAAGTTTTGAACAGTCTTTAGAACAATCCGCAAGTTTTGAACAGTCTTTAGAACAATCCGCAGAGGAGTTAAAGGAGTCCAGCCCAATCTACTGTTCGATTTAGGCCATTCTGTATTGTGTCCAAAAGTATTATACATTTTAGTTCCTCTTTATTAAGAAGTTGGGTCATGTTTCCTCCTCTGGGTGGCAGCTTTAGTACTTTCAGGATGGTCCATCGCAACTCATCTTCCTTGTGCTTGGCATTGATGAAATGTTCCACAAGTGGGGCATTGGGGGTTTGGCATCGAATGCGGCTCTTGTGCTGGCAGATCCTTGTCTTAACCTTCTGCGTTGTTTGGCCCACATACATTTTGTTACAAGGACATTGAATCATATATATAACATTACTCGTGTTACAGTTTGAGAGGGAAGAACTTGTGAAAGTAATATTGTTAAATACCCTTGTCTTTCCCTCAATGGTTAGATCACGTCCAACAATGGGGGACAGACCCCATACAGCTTCAAGCGTGGAAGATTGAGTGGGACTTGGCAGTGCTGCTCGGACTAAATGGTCCTTCAAATTTTTGCTTTTTTTAAAAGCAAATAACGGACGTTCAATTTCTAATACACCTGCATTAATGATAGGCCAGTGGTGGAGTACCATTTTTCTCAATTTATTTGATACTGGTGAAAATGTCGTGACACAGGCCAACCTTTCTTGTGTTTTCTTTGGAGTGGGTGTAAGCAGGGTCTCCCTTGGTCTATACCATGCTCTCTTGAGTGCATTTTTAACAATTCTCCTAGGGTAACCCCTAATTTTGAGTTTGTCTGCTAGAATGGCACTTTCCTTAAAGTAATCCTGCCTGCAGGAGCAATTCCTCCTAATTCTCAAAAACTGGGAGAAAGGGAGTCAATCGCGAAGAGCTCTCGGATGATTACTAGAGTAATCTAACAATGTGTTCCGCTCTGTAGGTTTTCTGAATGAACGAGTCAGAAGCACTCCGTCTTGGTGAAAGATGGTAAGGTCCAAGAAGTCTATGGAGAATTTATTTGATGTGAGGGTAAAATGAAGGCCACAACAGTTATTATCCATCCAATGTAGAAAGTGGCGTAGATCATTGACTTCACATCTCCATATCATGAAGATGTCATCAATGTATCTACGCCACATACTGATTCCAGAGTAGAAGGGGTTTGATGGGGATAGGACCACCTCACTTTCAATCTCGTTCATGAACAATACTGCCAAATTTGGGGCAAAAATAGCGCCCATATTGGTCCCCTTTATCTGCTGGTAGAAGAGACCATTGAATGTAAAAAAGTTTCTTGTCAAGCAGAGTTCAAGAAGTTGTAAGATGAATGAAGTCGGTATTGCATGTGGACGTGGACGTGTGTCTAAGGTTTTCTGAATACCCTTAAGAGCTGCCACTTGAGGGATATTCGTATAAAGGGACTCCACGTCCATGGTGCAGAGAGTATCTGTTGCCGGATCAAAAGGAAGATGTTCAGTCAGCGAAATCATGGACATGGAGTCTCTAACGTAACATGGAGTGGAGGGTACAAATTCCTTGATGAAAAAATCAACAAAGGCTCCTAGTGGTTCAAGGATTGATCCACAAGCTGAAACAATAGGGCGGCCTGGTGGTGAAGTCAAGTTTTTATGGATTTTCGGGAGGGTGTATATCACCGGTGTCCTGGGGCTTTTGATGTTTAAGGAATTAAATTCTTTCTTTGACAAGAAACCCTCTGCTACCGCGTCTGTAGTGATTTTGTGTATTAATTCCTGGATTTCTTTTGTGGGATTAGACGCTAACCTTAGGTAATGTTCCCTATTGTCTAACTGTCTTTGTATTTCTGTGGTGTAGGAATCAAGGTCTTGGAAAAAAAAAATATGTTTAAAGGGATCAGGGAAGTTCAATAATAATAAAGACATTTATAAAGCACATGGTTATGCCATCTCGGCGTTTCCCCGCGCTGGGAGAGAGGGAAGTGCAGTACATCTCAATGAGTTGGGGTATAGGCATACTTTTGAAGATATATGCAGCCTTGTTTCGACCCCAGAGTTTTTACCAATGGTGCAGAGTGTAAGGTCAACCTGATCTCTGATAGGATATGAAGATGCAGTGTAGGAGGTAGCATCAGTAGCAACGCATTGGGGTTTCACTGTAGTTGTTAGAACTTGATCTTGTAGCGAAGGAGTTACATTGTTAGCCATTGAATTTGTAATCCTCATAAAGAATTTGTGAAACTGTTCTAGGTTTTGATCCGATGATTGAATAAGAATGATCCCATTGTTGTAAAAGGACATGGCAAGATCAACTTTGAAGATTGCAGAGGGAATAATGGATAGTTTAAAATTGAAAGGTATATTTCTTTATTGATTTTAGCACAGAGCATGGATGTTAAGACTCTTCTCCATTGGATAGATTGGAGGAAGGAGTTTTTACACTTGGCCTCTGGAGCACGAGCATGGTCCCACAAAGGATTAATATATGCATTCCAAGGCCTAATGGCAGACAGGAATGAAATTTAGGGGAGAAAGCTGTGGTTCAGAGGGAGACCCTTTGAACCACTCCACAACTTCAAAGGCACACAACAGTATAACTACTGGTGCCATACTTCAGCAAGGTGGAACTAAACTTGTGGGGATTCGGACGTGGAACCGGAGTTCCTGGAACTGCATGATGCACACTGCCAGACGAATCTGCTGTGTAAAAGGAGGATTACTGCCATTGAAAGGTAGCGTGTGACCTTCCTGAAAAGTGGCTGGCCTGGACTGACTACCTGCTGCTGTGTAGCACCCTGAAGTGTTCTCTCCAAGGGCTTATTTGCTTTCCTTCTGTTCATTCAGAGGTCTCGGGGATATCATAGATATCATACGAGGGGCCGGCACGCCTACTTGTGACACCTGTGATACCTGGAAAGCGGTGCCCTCTTAAGTGCTCACATCGTGTGCTGGATCCCAGCTGGGAATGTGGCGTGAGTGTGGAACTAAGAATTGTGCCCAGAGACCAGAATGCCTTGTGTGGACTTCCAGAAGTCTTGCCTGCATATAAGGCATGTGGCAGCGGCATCATGACGTCCTCAGCATGCATAAGAGTCTAGTTGGTGAGTGGATTCACCAGTTTGCTGGATATAGCATGGCCAATTTCATGCTTAATCTCTCTTATTTGACATGTTGACTGCATGCTCAATGTGTGCAGTGTCTGATTCACAGGTAGCAACCCTCGGAGGTGGCAGCTTAGCTGTACTAGTGCCTTATTCTACCTTGTGAGGCATTGTTGAACTTGCCCTTGTGTATTTGACTGAAACTGTCTGGTGTGACCCATATCTATATGCACTTGACCTTGTACCTCATTTCCAGGGAGGTATGGAATTTGCAACTCCTCATTGTGTGTGATGGGTCTGGTGTGACCCATATCACCACGCACTCAATGTTGTGCCTAATTTCCATGGAGGTAGGGTATTTGCAACTGTTCATTGTGTGTGACTGGAACTGTCTGGTGCAACCCGTATTAACATGCACCAGTCATTATGCTCATATGACCTGGATGTGACTCTGAGCAATGTGCACCTAACGAGGAGCCTCCTTCTTCTGAGAAGCTCCACTGCCTTATTAGCATACGTTTTGAAGGTTTTGAAGGACCTGGCCTGGCTTGGCAGTTCGGGCTGGACTGCTCCCATGGAGCACAGGGTCAAGACTGATTTACATATGGCTGGGTCCAAACTGGAATGGCATAGTGAGCAAAAAAAACAATGGATTTAGGCCCAGATCTCTGTACAGGGGTGAATGTATGACATTGTTCTGCATTCTGTCCTCAATTGTTCTTTTTGCATAACTCTATAATAGGTCTGAGCACCAGGACGCCCTTTTAGGGCACCTTTTAACTCATTAATTTATTCACTCTTCTTATATTGTGCAAATCCCACCAGTATTACTAGAGTATACAGCAGAGGTTCTGCACACCTACCACTATTTCTGCAAAGGCCAAAGTGCTTTTGGAATTCAGTTTTGTGCAAAAAGTCTTTTAAAAATATATATGTATTTATATTTTACACACACAGGTTGGAAAATATGGTTGGGATGTATACCTATCCACCAAAATGCATATACAAACAACTGAAGAAAAAGTAATTTTTTTTTGGTGAATGTGAGTTCATTGGCAAGGGAGAGGATCAGCTTGGTGTCATCAGCATAGGAGACCATGTTGCGCCTGTGCTTCTTGATGATTGCTGCAAGAGGGGCCAGGTAGATGTTGAAGAGAGTGAGGCTCAGGGAGGAGCCCTTAGGCACTCTGCATCTGATTTCTGTGAGATCTGTATGGAACGGTGGTAGCCTGACTCTTGGTGTTCAGCTGGTGAGGAAGGATCGGAACCATTCCAGGGCATTTTCGTGGTTGCCAGTGTCATGGAGTCTTGTGCATTGAGGTGGACTTTGAGACGATGTTGAAGGGGGCAGAGAGGTCCAGGAGGATGAGGGCTGCAGTTTTGCCTCGGTCGAGGAGGGTGCGGGCGTCATATGAGGTGGCGAGGAGGGCAGGCTCCGTACTATGATGCTTCAGAAACCAGATTGCGAGTAGTCTGTAATGTGGTTTGCCTCGATGAACTTGGAAAGTTGGGCATTGATTGCCTTCTCAATGAACTTAGCTTCAAAGGGGAACAAAGAGATGGATCCAAACCTTCAAAACACCATTATGATTTTTACCCATGTTTCATTGGGCAATTTGAAGTACGCTCTCAGATTCCTCATTTAACTTTAAGCTTGAACTGTACCGGTCAATGAAAATTCAATTTGTTTTTCATACTTCCTTGTTAAAACGTGCGGTGTCCAAATCTAGCTCCCCACCACCCTCAGTGTTGATAAAGAAACATTGGAACTATGAAGTTAGTGCAATTGTGAATATGAAAATGCGCCGTGTCACCCATGATATCTTGTTGCCTTGGAAGGGTATAGTTCTGAAGAAGAATCCTAGAAGCCTGAAACTGCCATTCATGCTCCCCTCCTTTGCTTCCATACTTTCCACCACCAGTGGAAATCTCTGTTTCCCTTTAACTCCTCCCCTGCTGATGACGGAACTGCTCTGTCATCAGCTGCGGTGGCGCTGTGCTGATGACGGAGCGGTTCCGTCATGGCCTGCCCGACGCGCCTGCGCGGCGCGAATTCCGCGCCTGTGCTGGGCGTTTTATTGAGCGGGCGGGGCCATGACGGAACTGCTCCATCATAAGCACAGCACAACCGACGCTGGTGACAGAGCGGTTCCGTTACCAGCATGCACCGGACGCTCTTCCGCCCGCCCCCTTAGCACTGCGGCGGAATAGCGGCCGTAGTGAAGGGGTTAATAGATGGACTCTAGGAGGAGGGGAAGTGATCCCACAAACTCCTTGTTGCATGTATTAAAGCAAGTAATGAAAGTACATCTAATCATGTTTGTACGTATAATGTTTGAATGCTTAAACAACAAGAACTTTTGTATTACTGTAATGTTTTTATTTCTATTGTGTTATGCGCATTAACACTATGGGACTCATTTGTTTGGGTTGACTCTAGTGACTTCATTGTTGTTTCCTTTGACAGCAGGGGTACCTCTTGAACATGCTCAAATGACCTGCTGACCCTGATGCCTTATCTGATTGTGCTAACTCTGATGACTTCACTTTTGTTTCCCTTTCGTAGCAGCTGTAAGTTCACAAAATTGCTTGAGGGTATTATTTTCTGAGATTGCACCGTAATTTGAATAGGTTGTGTCCTTTCAGCTGCTGTTGCTGGTCATGTTTGGTTTTGAAAGGAGCTATCAAATCGAGGAGCCATACAACCAAGATGTTTTCTCAATGTCAGAGAGCTGTTCCAGTCTTCTTACAGATCAACGAAAAACCACCACTGGGTCTGGGCTCCCAACGGCACAGCTTGCCACAAGCTTATAATGAACAAAATAGGTGCACGTGCCGCTACCAAGTTACCTTGACAACTATTTGGTCATAACATATGATCAAAACAATATGTTTATTGGTTTTAATTCCAATTACTTTATTAATTTCTTATTTCATGATTTTCACTTCTATTTGAATATGTGATTTATCAAATTTTTCACAAAGTTTAAAAACCATATGTACACAACAGAAAATAACATTATCAAAAAACTAACTTTCCTATTTACAATAAGGTATTCAATTTATACATTCAAACCTCAATCATCCATCAATCATACCAGTACAAACGAAACAAAGATACATCAATAATTCGATATATGCTGGAATCTAAATATTCACAACAAAAGCCAATATGTGTTTTTAAACAAAAACAATATATATACAGTTTACTGATTCCTATCACTTTCTAATTCTTTGATTTTGGCTTGTTTCCGAAAGTCTACGCGTTTCGAACTCGCATCAATTAGGAGTTCTCATCAGGACCAATATCTCTCACTCATCAGAGTATAACTGGAATGTCCACGACGTCACATTGTTGTCTCATTCTTGTGTCTATAGCTGCCTGACTCTCAGCATTCTTAAAGAGGTGTTCAGGCTCGTGGTGTACGTTGTCTGGGTTCTCCCGTTTACAAGTTTTAGTTAGACGAAACCCGCTGCGGCGTTTTCAAACAGCTTGGAAATGCTCTTCAGTCGCATACGCTTCCTGGTCCGCTTACAGATCAAGGCTGCATGTGTTTCCTGACACCGCCCTCTCTAAGTATGTGCTTTCAGGCCCGATAACCTTCTTCAGATATTCGGATGAGGTACTGCGTTCGGACCTTGAATAGGCATTCTTCTGGTGAATTGGGTAAAAAGAGCCCTCCGGATAAGTAGCAAGTGGGGGGCAGACCTAAGTACAAGAGACACATTGGGAAGTAATGGCTAGTTTTCCATCAGAAGAGATTTGTCTTTGGGTATATAGGCTTGTTTGGGAACTTGCAATAAACTTTGAAAAGAACAGTTGCAGCTTTTAATTCTGGTATATCGATAACTTTATGTTATTTAACATAAGGAACTATATCTTTGCTCTCGTAGTGGAAACGGACAGCATTTTCTTGAGTGAGATTTAAAGACAGTTCTTTGGGAAAGTAGAACTAAGAACTTCTGACGAAACTTTTTCCTACCAGGTTTCCTTCTCTGGAGTACCCACCCCTTAACGTTCCTTTCCCCCATTTGGCCACATAGATACTTTGATATATAAAACTCAAAGTTGGTGCTGCCAGAAGGAGGGCATCTTGAGCGCATTGCTTCTGAGGAAACGAGGGGAGGGTCTCAGGTTTCTTCAAGGTAGCTGTGAGTCCGTCCATGCCTGCCAATTGTCTGCTTGGCAATGACCTGGAGCATACAGTCTGGAAGGAGGTGGAGCTTAGGTTGCACTTTGAGATGTTAGGGTTGCTTAAGTGGTGGTGCCTGACCTCATGGTCTATGGCCGCCCAAGAAGGTAGTCAGGATTATCTGGAGCCTGGAAGAATGGCCCAGGTGCCTACCAAAAAGAGGAAAGGCAAGGCCTAAAGGAAACCCAGTCCTGAAACTCCAACTATTCCTGGAGGAGACTGAACCTGAGGCGGGCACACCAGAGCTACAGAGGATGTTGTCACCCTGAGGAAAATACCTGAGCTGGCTACCTGGCAGCAGGGAGAAGTCCTGCAGGGGCATATGGAGTGACCTACTCTTGACAGCCTACAGCAGCAGGCTGAGGCCCATGCATCTAATGACACCTCTGGCGTTCACCTGATTTACTGGCAGAACTGTATAGTGAGCTGAAAGTCCCTGAGCCTGGGGCGACAGGTGTGCTGGTGGTAGTGCAGCCCTACAGGGCCTTTGTACTGGAACTGGCTCATGATGTTCTTCTGGAAAGTATTCTAGGGCAAGATAAGACCTTTGTTAGGCTTGCCACCCACTTCTATCGGCCCCAGATGAGGAGGGCCTCAAATTATTTTTGTAGGCCATATCCTAATTGCCAGTTAAATGGCGGGTCAGGATAGAAAACCCAAGGCTCCCCTGCACCATTTTCCTGTTCTCAGAACAGTGACTGCATCCAGAGTGGCCAGGGCACTGATGAAAATATTTACCCCGTGAGATTCACCAATGAGGTGGTGTTGGACCGGGGTACCAACTTCATGTCAGCATACATGAAGGCCATGCGGAATGAGTGTAGGGTAACCTACAAGTTCTCTACCCCTTACCACCCAAAAACTAAAGGGCTTGTGGAGAGATTCAAGAACCCTCTCAGCAGCATGATCATGGGCCCTCCAGAGCCCTTGTGGTGGTTGTGAGATGTCCCCTTGCCATTCCTGTTGTCTGCGTAAGTAGTGCAGCCTCAGAAGGGGGTTAGCTTCAGCCTCTTTGAGCTGCTGTATTGGCACCCAGTGCAACGACCTGTCAGCCTGGTAAATAAGGGGTGGGAGCAAACTCCCAAGAAGACCCCCCCCCCCAGGATGCGGTCAGGTACATGCAAGCACTCCATATCCAGATACAAAGCTTCTAGATGCATACTAAGGCAAATCTAGAAGGAAGCCAGGAGATCATGAAACAGTAGTATGACCAGACGGCTACTGTTCGAGTTTCAGCCTGGACAAAAAGTGTGGGTGATGGAGCCTATGGAGTCCAGGGCCCTACAAGACCATTGGTAGAGGCCCTATGAGGTGAAAGAGTGTGACAGTGAGGTAACCGAATTAGTGGACCTTAAAACTCCCAGGAACCCTTTAAAGGTTTTCTACATCAACTGCCTCAAACTCACTTTGAAAGTTCTGAGTTAACCATGCATCTGGCCACGGATATTGGGGTGAAAGAGGGGAGTTAGCCTCTTCCTGACCTCCTTTCTTCCAAGGAACGGGATGGGTCAGTGAAGGATGTAGGCATCTCCAAGTCACTGACCCTAGCGCAACAAAGAGATTGCCACCATTTGTTATAGCAGTATGTTTCTCTATTGTCCATTACCCTGACACTGCAGACCGCACACCTGTGAAGAGTAAAATCTACTGGTAGTCTGACAAGGTGAAAGCCAGCATTGAGGAGGAGGTCTCCAAGATGCTGGAGTTAGGGATTATTGATCACCCCTTGGTCCAGCCCAGTGGGGTTGGGCCCTAAGGCTGTCCATCCCGGAATTTCAGTTCAGGGTAATGCCCTTTGGATTAAAGAACACCCCTGATACCTTCCTTTTGTTAGTCAACCAGGTCCTAACTGGGTTGGAAAACTTCAGTGTCACCTATCTAGATGACTTTGCAATCTTAATTTCTAGCTCGGGGGACCACCTGTGCCGCCTCAGGCAAGGGATTCCTGCTCTGCAGAGGACAGGCCTGACTAGCAAGGCCCATAAGTGGCAGATATGGCAGGATTCAGTGATCTACTTAGGTCACCAAATGGAAAGATGCAAGTTGCAGCCCCTTTGGGCAAAGTTTTAAACCATTTTAGCTTGGGAACTTCCCAAGATCCAGACAGAGGTGAAAGTCTTCTTAGGCCTCACTGGGAATTACAGGAGATTGGTCAATGGGTACGAAACCATTGTTGCATCCTTGATAGAGCAGATTTAAAAGAAGCAGCCCGACAGGTGATCTGGACGGAGGAGTGGCAGAACACTTTTGATACCCTGCAGGAGGCCATGTGCACAGCACCTGTGCTCAAGGCCCCTGACTTCTCCACCAAAGAATTAATTGTCCAGATGGATTTCTCAGAGCATGGCATAGGGGTTGTGGTCTCGATACTGGCTTTAGAGGTTATGGATCAGACTTCATCAGTAGGAGGTTACTTCCCCAAAAACATAGGAGGAGTGCAATAGAGAGAGAAGCCTTTACAGTGGCCTGGGCACTGAAGAAGTTGATACCATAACCATTTGGTGCTCTCATCCAGGTACAGTCAGGCCTTCAGATGGTTAATGTAGATGAGGGGTGAGAATCCCAAATTTGTTGAGGAGGTCTTTCTCCAGGGAAAGAGACAATGCTGATGGTCCGCCAGGTTCTTCCATCTTAGTGAAGAGAACTTTGTAGGGGTTAGTAAGTTGTCCTCACTTTCGGTTGGGGGCACATGTGTTAAGCCTGAAATCCTTGGTGTGTCCCCCCCTAACATTTTGCCATCAGATGTCATGTTTTTGCTGACTTCATTTTTGCTAGCTCAGGACTCAGCACACTTTACACCTGCTAACCTTTGCTAAAAGTTCTTGTACTCACTCCTTAAAACATGTTAAATTGGTTTATACGCAATTGGCATATTTAATTTACCTGTAAGTTCCAAATAAAATAGCACTATCTGTACCCAGGGCCTGTAAATTAAATGCTACTACCCTGCTTAAGCAGCACTTTAAACATGTCTCAGGTCTGCCACTGCAGCCTGTGTGTATGCAGTGTTAAACTGCCTACTCGACCTGGCAAAGTAAACAATTTATCAGGCCCAAACTTTCATTTATAATTCATATAAGACAACCCTAGGGTAGGCCCTGGACAGCCCCGAGGTCAAGGAGCGATGTGTTTATTTGAAAAGCAGGAGCTCTAAGATTTACAAGTCATGGCAGTGAAAAACTTAAATTAATTTTTCACTACTGCAAGTCCTACCTCTTCCATAGGATAATATTGCGTTTACCAAATAACATTTAATAAGCTGTAATTTTCAAATGGGAACAGTTAATCAGCTCAGTTGGGTGTCTTTGGAATTGTAATGAAAAATCCTCTCTCATGGTGACAAAGGGGCCGATTCTAATCTAATCTAATCTAAGACAAAATCCTAAACTTACCACTTACTACTTTTGGTATTCACAGAAGGCATTTAGTAGTAGAAAAGTTAGTATTTTGTCTTAAGTTAGGATTTTGTCTTAAGACCAAATTTTAAGACAAAATCCTAATTTAAGACAAAATACTAATTTAAGACAAATCCTAATTTAAGACAAAATACTAACTTAAGACAAAATCCTAATTTAAAACAAAATACTAAGTTTACTACTACTAAATGCCTTCTGTGAATACCAAAAGAAGTACGTTTAGGATTTTGTCTCAGATTAGTTCTGTGAATCGGCCCCATTAATTTTATATTACAATTGTGAAACTGACACTTTTAGAATGTTGGTATATATATTGCCATAGCCATTTGGTGCCTGCAGGCTGTCTCTGGGTGACATGGCTGGGTGCAGTTGACAGTCGGACTTGTGTATTACTACTAGACCACCACACACAATGGGGAGGTACGGTGTGACTGAATCGGACATCACTGGAGTGGGAGGATCTGGACCCAGCTCCACTTACAATGAATAGGCTACATCCTGCTTCCACATAAAGGGCGGCATACCTCCTGTAGTTAGTCTAGGGCCAGGGCCAGGAAGGAAGAGAACCTGTGAACTCCATAGGCATGCGTCTAGAAGCTTCTCTCCACTACAAAGGCACAACAGGAAGAAGATTGTAGGTAGGGTGAAAAATCCCTGGGGCTACTATCCCCCACCTCACAGGTCAGAGAAACCACAGGAGCCTATAGAAAAACTCCTTACCCATTATCTCCGCTTAGAGCCTCCACCTAGCAGTGGAGGGCCTGGCTCCTGAAACTGACAGTTGTCAGTGGCCTCTGTTGGTTGCTGTCCTTGTGGGCAAAGTTTTCCTTGGGTTGGGGACAGAAGTCTGATCCAAGGGGTGGAATGGGTCTCATCACTTTGCTGGCCATGGTGGTGCTATCTGCTTACTGGGATACATCTCTGAGCAAATTAAGGTTAGGTGCTTCACAGATAGGGTCCACAGCTTAGAAGAAAGGTTTCCCTTGGGTTAGTTCAGTGGCAGAGTGTAGACAGGAGGTACCAACTGATTTCAGAAGGGCATAGACCTGACAAGTGCCTCTGTAGTAGAGGGCCATTGTTCAAGTTATATCCCCTAAGCAGGCAAGTCATTGATTAGCCTCCCCTGGCTATAGGATGGAAGGGGTTGTGTTGGACCTGGTCCCCTCTGCAGTCACCCGCAGAAATTATTTTGCCCTTACCATCCACTTTTTGCTAAATTTGTTTTGTTGGTTATAGGACTCTGATCACTTTACCACTGCTAACCAGTCTAAAGTGCATGTGTTCTTTCCTCTATACATGGTAATATTGTCTCATATTCAATTGGCATATTTATTTACTTGTGGCTGTTGTATTGGGTGGTGCAAAGTGTTGTGGTTGTGTTAAAAAGTTTTGTAGTGTCTATAAACGGGATTCTGTGCCGGATTTTCATTGAACTTTGATAAAATTCATAACATTTACAGGTGTATGTAAAGCTTTCAGGCGATAGCGAGCGGTTTGGGGCCCACTTTGCATGTCAGCGATATTTATCTCTAATGACATGCAAAGTGGGCGTACCCAATCAGTTAGCAACTGAAAGCAGCCGCTGACATCGCTATCGCCTATTAGCAAGGCAGGCGTAGCAATGGAAATATTCCCGCTATCGCCAAAAACTAACGCCTTCTCAGACCAGTTCTTAGCCATGTTATCAAATGGGAGGTGGATAACATGGCTAAGAGCATTTTGTTGCTAATGCGTGAATATCGCTGTATTCTCAGCGATATTCAAGCTATCGCCGGAAACATTATCGCTTTGGAGATAAACATTGCTAATAGCATGTTATCTCAGCGATAATTTCCGGCGACGCTTAGCGATAAAAAAATCGTTGGTAAGCCTAATTAGCGATAAATATCGCTACTCGTTGGTAATATGCCCCCTAGTTTTTTAAAATGCTTTTATCCTTTTTTCTCATTTACGGCCAATGGGACATATTTAAATTCATATCTTAATCTGTTTAAAATAATTTTAATGCAAACAGCATTTATCTGCTATTTTATATTGTAGAGATGGTTTATCACAATTTTCTTGGGCATGAAATTGTCATTGATGTTTGGTATCTGACCTTCCATTTTTGTAACCTGCATGAAGCCTGTTGCATACATACGGCAACAAGATCCTTAAGATGTAAAAAAAAAAAGAAGTTAAACAAAGGTAAGGCGTGAAGATAATACAGATTTATGTAAGACGTCACAGCAAGAAAAAATGCGCCTAGTTTATTATGAATCAGTATCCGCAAGGGAACATTATTATATCTATAAATAAAACAAGTGCTTTTAGATGTTGTGTTAAAGCAGTATGTAGGAGGAACCAATTATTTATTATGGAACTCCCTGCAGAATATTCGAAAAGCTTGACTTTTAAAATGTATCACAAATGAATGGAATCCTGCCATAGGATGAGTTATTTTCTGTCTGCTTCAAAGTTTAAAGCTACTGTTTTTCATAGGTACTTTTGAAGATATATTTTCCATGAATTCAAAAAGGTAACCGACAGCTTTTGAGGCTACAGTAATCTTCTCAACACACATGCTATTCACACCAGAACAAGAATCTCAAACCTTAATGAAATGTCTACAAATAACATAAAAATGTAGAGCTAACCATTTCTCAAATAGAAACATTGCAAAACTCAGTACCTCGTTTTCTTCACAAATGTTGCCACTATTTGGTATGAAAATTGGATTAAAATCCCGAACACAATAGTCATTTCTACTGGTTTATAGAATGAAGACATTAGCTATAGCCTCTTGTTGAGGATTTAGACATGCATACGGATAAGGTGCATTCTGGTCCCTTCTCCCTGTGCTGGCACCGTTTTGGCAGCCTAGTGCTAATGTAGGCACCTTTGCACTATGTTGGAAGTGTGCCTCCATTGTATGCAGAATTGTTATTGTGCAGGAAGGAGCGTCTTCCTGCACAAAAACAATCATAAGAAGCCTTTTTCTCTTACTATGTGTTCAGCAGCATGCAGCACACATTGAAAGAAGAACAAACAAGATATGTCTCCTCTTTACAACATACCTCGGTAGTCGTATGGATTTGACACTTCCCCAGGTTTACATGTTTTCATGGATGTTGCATGGAAAAACTCAGTACAAAGCTCATGAAACGCCTCCCAAGGGCAGAATGAGGCGACGCAGTGACTTGCGCTGCATATTCTGACTCATGATTTATGAGGCCACATAAGTTGGCATGCATATTGCATTTATCACTTTACGCCTGGCAAAATTGACGCAGGTCTCTCATAAATAAGCCCCCTGGTGTCTAACTTACTCTTTCTGTTCAGAGGGCTTAATTTTTACCCAACTCAATCAATACATTTCTGGAAAGCACCCTTTTACGTACTTTCTATTAGACTTGGCATTCTTGCTGTGCTTTCCCCTGTCTTTTTGCGTCTGCCTCCTATTTGTTTGCCTATATGATGGAATTCGTTTTTGCTGGTTTTTAAATGTTGAGCACTTTACCACTGCTGATCAGTTCTAATGTGCAAGTGCCCTCTGTCTAAATTTTGATTATGATTTGCTATGCATGATTGGCATATTTGACGTACTGGTAAGTGCCTAGTAAAGTTTACTGTGTGTGCCTTGAACTTGTAAACCAAATTCTGTAGTGCAGTTCCTATTTTTCCAATAGGCTCTGCGCATTGGAATAACATAAACAATAGTTTAGATGTAAGACTGAGGTCGACTAGGTCTCTATTGAATATGTTAGACTTAATTTAGGTTTGCCAGCTACCTCAGAGGTCACTAGAAATTTTCTCGAATGAACAGGGAGGAGTGAACTTCCCTGATTAGACAAGAAGGGATTCAGCTTCTGACAACCGCATAAACATGACAACTTTGCTCCCCCAGAATAAGGCGTATATCTCCAGAGTCGTGTGAAAACAATAGATAGCTATTTCACTCAGTCAATCGTGCATACTTAGTTTCACCAGAGTGCAGAGAAATAGAGAGACGGGCGTTTTCAATAAAAGGTGTTATTTATCGAGCAGTCTTCTTTCTCATGCAAGAGAAATTAATTGCCACAATTGCAATACTTGTTATAAAGTAAAGTACAGTAAAAAGAGTATTATGAAATAATACTGTAAAAGCATTGATACTTAAAAGGTATAAAATATATACAGTTACATACAATGATAAAAGTTCAACTAAACGTACTCAACTGGTGCTTCTAAACACGCCTACCCCGGTGTACCTAACCTAAGCCTAGTACGTGGGAAGGAGTAAATGAGCTGCAGTTTAAGTTAAGTTATTTTTTGCCAAGAATCTGACTCAAGAATTCTCTAAGGATCTAATCAGCTCCGTACCTTGCTTTTAGAATGAAGGAGGTCTTGTATCTCGCTCTCAGGACTCGATCTCCCAGTAACCCACAAGGGTGACTGGAAACACTGGAGCCAGATTTTCTCGGCAGGAGAAAAAGACAGCGTCTTTCTCAGTGCATCAAATGGGAGGGACGGCTTCCTTCGGCACTCGCATCAGCTGGGCTACGGATAAGTAGATAACCGCTCTGCTCCATATCACCGTGTCTTGCTTAAGGCAAACACTGGTATATTTATATCTGGAAGGTGCCGTGTTTGACGTAAGTTTGGACATAAGACGTCAATAAAAGATGTCAGTGAGAACTGGCCGTTCTATCAGTGCTCGCAGGAGTTCTAGGACAAATCAAAACAAAAACATGGGGAATTCCCAGGTTCCTGGAGGTTTGGTTTGTTGAAAGAACTTGCTGTACTTTCTAGGAGTCTAAGGAAGTAGCCTTGTCGTATTTGGTTTGCATTGGCTATTACTAAATATGGATTTGATTCTTATGCCTTTATAAGGGTATGATTTGTTATAACCTCATAAGGGCATAAATCGGGATTATTTAATTAGGGTCCTAGATATGATCACAACAATGCTACTAGTAGGCCTGCAGCACTGATTGTGGCACCCACATGTGTAGCCCTGCAACCGTGTCTCAGACCGGCCACTGCAGTGTCTGTGTGTGCAATTTTATACCTGGCAAGTGCCCCTACTTCAAATAAAGTGGTTTGCGCACACCCGATTTTTTAGTGGTTTGTGCCTAAGCTGACTCGCTCTTCTAATTCTTAGTAAATTATCTATGTTTAGCGTGCTAGTCACAGAAAAGGTTGCCTACCTCATGTAAAATGTATATGCCAAGTGTGAACAGTTACTTGATGCCTGGCCGCAATCAGCAAAGGAATATATCCAGCAATCCTGAACCAGTTTCAAATTATAATGCTTGAACAACAAAAACATTTATATATATTTTACTTTAGATTTTAAGGTGGCTATGCCACACCTGTGAGTCACTATTTCAAAGTGAACAATCTTTCATAAATCATACATTAGTAACTCAACAAAAGTCATTGCTCTTGTTCATATAGTTGTTGTGTGTGTGTTAAGGAATAAAGCCATTAAAAAGTGCTTTCTAGAGGCAAATGCATGCTGGATCGTTTTGCTAAGGACTACTCAAGGGAAGTGGTGTGGGCTACCAATCACCATTTACTGGCATTCAACAATAAAACTCAATAAATTATTGTCTATTCAGTACTTATTCTTTAGATGAAGAAGAAGTACATTTCTTACACACACACTACTAAATACTATGCATTAATTTACAAATGTGTACATTGGTAGGTGGAAAATACCACATATGACATGGTGTAATCACTGGTGACCCCGTAAAGGAGTCACCCAAACATATCATGTGAGAACTACCATTTCCTATTGGAATCAAAGACATTTGGATACCTTTAGAAAAAGTTATTGTCATTGTTGCAGCAATCAATAACACATTTTAAATCATTATGATGTACCTATAAAGCATTTGCAATTGTTTTGGTGAGCCAGGAATAAACCCAATGTGTGTGTATTTTTCATACATTTGATATCAAACTGCAATTATAAAGACAACGCCAAGAGGGCATTCACATTGTGATGACATTGTATTGCAACCACAGAGTTAACCTCTAGAGAGTGTAACTACATCCAGTTTTATACACGTTTAGGCTTCCCAGGCATTCCTGAATGTCATCCACATGGCCTCTAGAGGGCATAATACTCCCAACTGCGAAACAAAAACTTAAGTCATGGAAGTGCTTGAAAATGTGAAGGAAACCCAGGGGAGATGGTCATTTGCGGGTCCCTCTCAACTTAGGATGAGGATGCGGGAGATCCATGCATGTGAAAGATGGGATCCTGCTGAATATATTGGTGGAGGTTTTGTTGTCCTGGGGCCACCACAAATGGAGATCTGAGCAAAAATGAGTCCAAAACAAAAAGGCCCCCAAGGAAATACGGAGTAATTTTGGTAGGTATTGTGGTTTCATAACAATATTTCCTTATTGGGATGTGACTGGTCCCACTTGGGCACCCTAAGAGGTCATTTTAATTTAGGGGAAGGTTGGGAAGCCCATCCTTGGCTTCCCTTTCCGGCTCCCGTGCTGGCATCACTCCACTCCAGCATGCTGCTGTGGGATCTGGCAGCACTCTGCTGGCATGCCAGCTCCTGCGGGCAGGCACGTATGCCTGTGGCTGGCATCCTTCTTCTTTTCTTCTTTCTTTTCAGTCTTGTATAGCACAGAGCTGCCCCAGCAAAGAGGCGTCCCAGCGCTGACAGCAGAGAAGAAGGACCACAGATGGAGATAGGGCTTACAATAGATGGAAGAGATGTGTTTTGATTGCCTTCCAAAAAGCCAGGTAGTTATTCAGACTGCGAATCTGTAAAGGAAGGGAGTTCCAGAGTTTTTCTGCCAGGGTGCGAAAAGAACGCCGCCCGAGCACGCATCCTCCTCACCCAGGGAACAACCACCAGACATTGCCCCATAGAGCGAAGTTGGCATGTAGGAACATAAGGCACGAGTAGGTTGTCCAAAATAGCCGGGGAAGAAAAATTCAGAATTTTAAAGGCCATGCAGAGGGCCCTAAACTCTATCCGCTTAGCCACCGGCAACCAATGCAGCCGATGGATAGCCTTGGCTGTAGAACAGGTTCTGTGGTGACCATGCAGGGTTCTGGCAGCCGCATTGTGGACCCTCTGCAGTCGCACAACCTTTGCCTTGTTTATCCCTATATAAAGCGAGCTGGCATAGTCCAGTCTTGATAGAATCGAAGCCTGGATGATGACTTGCCGGGTGGACAAATCAAAGAACCCCAACAGAGATATCAGCCCCCGTAGGAGGCCATAATAGGTTCCTGCCACTTTCTTTGTATGGACTTGGAAACCGAGGGCCGACTCCATCCAGACCCCCAGATTTTTTACTACCTGCTTGGGTTGCGGGCCATCAGTGCTCACTCCATAGATCAGTATCTCTCCCAACCAGCAGCACCTCAGACTTATTGGCGTTAAGCTGGAGACAGTTGTCAGTCATCCACTTCGCGACAGCAGCAAGATTGCGCCGGAACTTGGGAGTATCCTGCATGGAGTTATCAGAGAATGCGACCACCAATTTTGTGTCATCAGCATAAGAGACAATATTGACGCCTCTACCACTGGCCACTGCTGCCAATGGTTGAACATATAGATTGAATTACATTGAACTCTAAGCTGAGCCCTGTTGCACACCTTGTCTAACAGACTGGACATGGGAGAGAAAATGGGGGGCTGTCACCTGGAACGTCCTCTCAGACAGAAAGGATCTGAACCAATCCAGGGCAGAGCCTGTTATACAGGCCTCCTCCAGACGATGTAGTAGGATCTGGTGGGATACCGTATCAAACACGGCACTGAGAACCAGTAATATCAGTGCCGCAGTGCGCCCGGCATCTAATGCTATCCGAAAATGTTCAGTCACAGCTAGGAGAGCTGTCTCTGTGCTGGGACCTGGGTGGAAGCCATTGTGTGAGGGGTCTAGAACGCCTTTGTTGTTCAGAAATTCTGTTAGCAAAGATTTGATATAAGCCTCAGTAATCTTGTATGCCCAAGGTAGAAGAGATATAGGGCAGAGGTTTTCTGGTTTTGCTGGGTCCATTGTGGCTTTTTTTAGCTATGGGACCACCCTTGCCTGCTTCCACATCCTAGGGACGACCGCCGTGGTAAGAGATGTATTAATCACCTGGTACAAAGGTGCCAGGAGCACAGGCAAGGAATTTAGAAATTGGTAAGGCCTGAGAGGGTCAGCAGGAGAGCCAGATTTAACTTTGCTACATAGCAAATGCAGGTCATCTTGTGAGATCGGCGGAAAGGCTGCAAAAGTACCAGTGGCAGGGGCTCTATGTACAGAACGTAGACACTTTGGAACCGGGGGGAAGGACATATAGATGTTTTCCACTTTTCTAACAAAGAACGTTGCATGGTCCTCGCATTGCTTATCTGACGTGATCACAGGTGCAGTTGAGGTCTTTCTCGATTTAAGGTCTTTAAGTATTGAGAAGATACTTTAGGCCGGATTGCTACTCGCCTTGATTTCAATTGCAAAGTAGGCTGCCCGTTCTGATTCAATAGCCCTGTGGTAACTTTTGATGGCGGACTGATAGCATCCCTTTGGAAGCGGCTCATAATCCAGTCTTCAAGCCCGTTCCAGTTTTTTTATGTGCTTTACGCATAGTAACCAGCCGGTCCTTGAACCAAGGGTTGGAGTTAGAATTACGTCTCTTTGACCATTTCGCAGGAATAAGTGATTCCAGTGACTGAAAGATTCAGTTGAATAGCGCTTTATAAGCTGCGTCTGGGTCAGCAGGCAGACTGGGAGTGTTCATAGAGAGAAGGGCATGGCTCAAGCTTTAGTTTATGCCAGGGGCGCTTAAAATAGGTCTTCTGAACTACCTTCTGCAAGGGTTCTATGCCCAGGAGAGTCATGGAGATCAGATAGTGATATCACCAGCATACTGGGACAGGAGTGTTAACTGTAAGGGATTAAAGATTGGAAAGGACGGGGTCCAGAAGATGGCCAGCAGAGTGAGAGGGACCTGAGACCAGTTTAATTAATTGACAAGCTGAAAGGTCAGCTGAACAGCTACTCACTTACGTGTCCATATGGCTATCTAAATGCAAATTCAATTCCCTAATAATGCTGAAGTTGGCTGCTCTCATGGCCCAGACACTGGCTACATTGATGAGTGCAGCCTTAAACTCATTAGCCAGACCTGGTGGGCAATAAACCAACAACCCGGACAAGGTGTGGTTAGCGCTAAAGGAAACCCCAAAGCGCGGACATTTACAGCCTGCCACGGTTTCTTTGGCAAAGGTACACGTATAAAAAGATTAAGAAATAATCACAATACCGCCACCTCTAGACTCTATTTAGAGTCATAATGCTATAGCCCTGTGGAAGTACTAAGCCTGGCTCAACAACCATATCATCAGAGAGCCAGGTCTCCGTTAGAAAAAGAACATCAGGAAATTCCTCCTGCACCAATTCATATACGTCCAGGAATTGTTTAGCTAAAGAGCAACAATTAAGGCTCAGGATTTTAATGATGGGCCTGGATGAAGCTGGGGGAGGATGTGGTGGCATTGTGGCCCAAGAATCAAAACCACAGCTACTGCAACGCAATGGGCCCTCAGGGAGACCAGATAAAGGATGGCTGCACAGACTCATCGAGTTTCTGGTAGCCATCAAATCACCACTGGAGTAAGTCAACAAATCTCTCATGCGACCGGCAGCATTTTTGGTGTCTGGCAATGTCATGGCGTGGACGGGCGCAGACGGACTTCCGCACCATAGCCTCCTTTTAAGTTGTGAGGCCGGTACGAATATGGAAACACTAGACCGCCCCTCCCCCAAGATGGCGGAAGAAAAACGTCCCCCCTGGAAGTTGGTCTCTCTGGAATGCAAGGAACAGTCTCCCTCCACTCAAACAGCCCGCAAATGACTGCAGTGGACTGGGGAAAGTTGGAGTCATGGACCGGGGAGAGTTCCCGCTCCTCCCGGTCACAGGCATGGGGAGCTGGCTGAGATGGCCATGTGGGGGAGCACAATAGTGCTTACCCTCCTCTCCTTTTTCTACTGGGCCCAGAGATGTGGTTATGGTCCCCTTTTGCCTTTTTGCGGGGGAGTGCGAGTTGCTCCCAGCAGTCTTGTTGCTATGGGGTAGCACGATGGTGCTTCAGCGTAATGAGCACTCAGGTCTGGGGATGGGTTCCCCGCCCCTTAACCAGAATCTGCCTGTGGATAGAGGAATGCGGAGGGGGCACCAAGCCTGTCCTATCCCCTTAGGCCTTTCCCCTTAAGCAAAGTGAGCCACTTCCTTGCGTTGTATCCAGAGTCCTGGCCCACCTGGGGGGAATTTCACCTGCCGGCCAGTGGGCTCCATGTGCTCTGAGGAAAGCAAAGGTCACCAAACCATAAAATATCATAACTCAGGCCCGTTGGACTGGTTTGGACAATCCTGGGCAAATTTTACTAGTTGTGGCAAGCTCAAATGACCGGGGGCAATCAAAGCAACCCTTCTAACCTCCATAGAGGTGCAGTTCTCAAAGAGCTCGTCTTTCTGATTCCCTGCACCAGTTCTCTTCTTGATCTTGGCTTCTGGGTGCAGAAAAGTTCAGGGCTTTTTCCCAACTGATCCTCAGGGGTTATTCCGGGCCAGCCTCATTGGTCCTTGGGTCAACTGGGCAGAGTCCTTGGTTCTGATTGGTGGTCTGGGGGTTCCTCCCTCCAGTTCTCCATGGCGGTCCTAGGATCCAGCAACGAAGCATAGAAAAGTCCACAGCCAAGAGAGACTCTCCTGCTTGTGAAAGAATTTTTAAAGGAAAGAGGAAGGTTCCAGAGAGAGGCACCAATAAACAATCCTAGCGTCCCACATCACCTCTCCACCCCTGTCTCAACCCTACTGCACAGCATGCTGGGATATTCCAAAATGGTGCATCCAGGCTACTGGCCACATCAGCTCCTAGGGTCTCAGTAACTCCCCTGACTGATATCACTGTCAGGGACTTGCACACTAAGATATCAAAGAGAGCCCCCCCATTGGGTTGGCTCCACTTGTCTTGGCACGCTCCATTTTTTCAATGGCCTTGGGCAGGCCCATCCCAGATCATTTCCCCCCACACCTTTCCTCCTTAGGAGCCAGAAGAAGTATTGCTAAATGCTCCTTGTGTGTGGCGCAGTCTTTGTTCTGCTGTCGGATGAAAATGTAATTAACTTGGCAGAGTAGGGTTACACAAGGCCTGGGGTCTGATCCTGAGCTGAGCCAGGGAAATATGAAAACTATGGATGACCCATAATATGTACAGTTATTATTTTGGACATTACATATTTGTTTTTCTCGCACTGGTTACACTCCAATTCAAGATGTCAATGCTCTCTGTAGGCCAGGGGAGGGTGAAACTATGGTCTAAGGAAGTTCTCTCCCTATGTGTATAATGGGGTGCCACTACAGACCAAACAGTCGATCACACTGATTCTCCTATTAGAGTACAATAGCAGGTGAATACCCATTACTGAAGAGTTGTCATTGCGCCAGTGTACCTGTGAATTGTTACCGGGCTGGGCATGACAGTAGTCTTCCATGCACAGCCCTCTCATATGTGCACATGCATGTGCAAACGTGCTCACATGTAGCCAGCCAGGTGCCTCTTACCCTACCTGGTTGCAATGGCCTTTTCTTTAAAGGCAAACACGAGAGGTAAAAACATGCATTCTATATGCAATGTGATTACCGTAGGTGAGACACCGGTAGTGAGTCTTACCCACAGTAAAACGTTAAAAAACCGTGGCATCTGAAAAAGCAAAAACATCCCAGCATACTGAATAGGCAGAACCCAATTGAAACAGGGTGCTTCCCCTTACCACTTGGAACTCAGCAATTTCAAAGTATAACACACATTGTTAATTAACATATGCTTATATGTAATTTGAATGCCATTTAAGGCACACCATACATCTAAGTTTGGTGATACTCTTGCATATTCTGTATTTACGTTTGCTTCCCATATCACTTGTAATTTGTGTACTTGATTATATTTTGATCATTCCGTTCTTATTTTTTTTTTTAAATGCTCAGATCTAAAGAATTTTGGGTATGAAACCTGAATATCAACTCTAAAATACTCTTTGATCATAAGGTGATCAGAATATAATAAAAACATGTAAATTGCTGATTTTAATTAATATCAGAAATTTAATTTACAAAAGTACTGTGGGATTTATTATGATTTATAAGAATATAGTGTTGTCTATTTTGTGCTGTTATTGTATGAATAACTGATTTAATTTAGGTATTTACATTTACTTTTTTGTAGTAACAATAATGTTTGGAGGTTGTTGGTTGGTTGGGACGTATTGAGGGAGTAGTGTTTTAAAATGTGAAATGTAAATCATTTTTGGTATTATTTGACAGATTTTTTTTGATTAATTACATATTTTCAAGTGTTAAATTTGTGTATTATATTTTTATTTTTTTACATTTTATTTTTTTATTATTTGATGGTTTGTGTGGTGTTTGGTGAAGAGATGGGCATTTTTTCTACATTATTGTAAATTATATATTTTAAAAAAATTAAAAAATCTTTTTTATTTCACTTTCAAATGAATATTTTAATTGATTGAAAAAATGTAAATTAAAATATTGGCATTCAATATTCATTTATTTAAGAAACTTTTTAAAACAATTTTTTTAACAGTTGCGAGGTCTTTTTTCAGCTTGGTGGCTAATATTCATATTTAAAATCATTACTTTACATAAGTATTATGGCCCTCATTATGATGTTGGGCGGACACGGTTACGGTGAGGGAACCGACAGACCAAGAGAGGTGGATCCGCATACCGTATTAGGATGCAACCATACAAGGTGCGGTCACAAACTTTTATTTTACAATGGGAGCTTGTGCGGCGATCCAAAACCACCCACAGTAGAAGCTACCTTTGTAAAATGGAAGTTTTTACACATCCCAGCACTGTGTGTCAGGCACCTCATGGTGCCTTCCACGCAGTGCAGGAATTTGAAGTGGGGCATCATAGGTGACCCCAGGGTCTTAACCAGAGGGCCAGGGGAGAAGGGGGCCCAGCTAAGGGTCAACAAAGTCACTCTCTGACAGCCTTTCCATTTCGGGAAATACCGACATGGGAAGGCTGTTGGAAACTGACATCATAATCTCAACTGCAGAAATATTCATTGCAGTATTTTTTTTTGTGGTATTACATAGATTAGAAAATAAAGATAAGTGATGAATATTACTGTGAATATGGAAGGCGGACGCAGTTCTGAACTTTTGGAAGGCGGGAGGGAGTTACCTTCCCGGCCGTATTTATTAAAATATGAAACAAAATTAAACAATTAAAATAACAGTTTCATATCATGTACAATTTTTTATTTATACATTTCACTGCAGTCATGTTTATTGGCTAACCTTAACAAATCTCTAATACAAAGGTTCTCCTAGCCGAGTCTAAACATCCTGCAAATGCATACTTTCTAAAATAAAATTGTACATCCTAACATTACGGGCCAACGGCAAGGGTGTAACCGGTGTCAGATCCCTACTACCAGAACTCCCCCCTCACGTGTGAGGGGCGGTCGCACAGAGGACTGTACCTCTATGCCAACTTCTAATTTCCCTTGTCTTAGCGGGGGCCCCTTATTTAACTCGACGCCATCTTAGTGGTCGTCCGAGGACTCGTGTGAGGTGTCTAGAAGGTAGCGTGGACCCCCCTCCCACCCCACACTGTCTATCACATCCGCCGTCGCGGATATCCTGGCCCCGGGAAATTCCTAGGAGGGGCATCGAGCCGCCTCCTCCCCTGGGAGGGGCCTATGACCGCCTTCCCTTCGGCGACCCCATACTTAGTGGGTGCCGCCTCCCCTTGTGAGGGGCCCATGGCCGCCTCCCCCCGGGCGCTCCCATCCATAATGGGTGACGCCCCCTCTAGGGATCTTGAAATTACTGCTCACCGATCATGACCTTACCGCCACAGGCCGGATAGTTGACCGGCTATCCGGACCCCCCACATTCCTACTAAAGGTCATGACTATACAAACCCCGTAACCACGCTAAGAAATCTCCTATGAGTAAGACATTCCCCTCCCGGGACAAATGAACCCCGTCTTCGAGATACATATGATCCCCCCGGATACATCCATGCGGAATACAGTGCAACTGTCCTGAACGAAACAATCTACCCAGCTTGTTATTAACTTTCTTCACCGAATGATTCAAAGCCGACACAGAGAGGCCCCCCCGCCACACCTTCCTTGGAATCATGTGTGACCATGCTATCGTGCACCCCGGAATCCTCTTTGCCAACCAGCTAACAGTGGATAGAACCTGCTCGAGGAGTACTCGTCGACCGAGCGACACCAAGTCATTGCCCCCCAGATGCACTATGATTATAGACGGCGGTGACCTCGTCCGCCCTAACAGTTCCTCGACAAAACACTGAAACCGGTCAATACAGAGCCCGCCCCTTCCATGGAAGGTCACCCTGTACCCGTATTCCCCAGCTGCGTGAATCATGTCACCTGCTTTGAATACGTCCGCGGCACGCCTCACGTATGAGTGGCCCACGACCCACAAAACTCTTTCCTCAGCCGGTGGTCTTTGACCGCTGGTCCCCAGGTGTCGGGTCGACTGCACAGTCCGCCCCGCCTCGCAAGCTCGCGAAACTGTAAACCAAACAAAAGACAAGAAGCGTGAGTGCATGACATTAGCTTCACAACATGTGCAACCGCACATACCTTTTATAACAGTTCGAGGACCATCGTCCCAATTGTTTCACCATTTCCACACTTTGACCCCTGGCTGTAGCTTCCGTAGCAGCCCCTATCCTGAAGGAATGGGTCCCAAAATCGCTCGGGTCCAAGCCCGCTGCCGCGATTGCCAAAATTAACACCCGCTGAAACTGAAACCTTGTCAGTGGGGTGGCGTCGGTGTGTCTCAGCAAGCTTCCCCCCATGCTACCGCCCTTTGCGCCAGGTATTGCTCAACGCACTGCACCGGGCACATGGGGGACCCTCGCACACGCTGGACCACAATACTGTCCCCCATCGCACCCTGGTCGGTTTTAGACCTGGCTATTGTGATTACCATTGAATCACCCTTGATCTGAACGTGTTCCCGACATAGACCTCCCCCCACATCCTTCTTATTTCTTGCCACCAGCTCGCTCACCCGCATAGCCCCATGGAATCCTAATGCGAAAGCGGCCCGGAACAGCACTACTTCGGACTGGGAGGAACATGTCGCGGGGAGCACTGACATCAACAGGGACAATCTTTCTAACCCAATCGGGCGCCTCTCGTCTACTCTATGACCCTCGAGGCGTTGCCACCCTCGTAGTGCCTTCGTAGTGCCTTCTTAACCAAAAAGGACGATGTAGGGTCTTTGATGCCGTAAGCCTGCGCCATGAATGCAATGGTGGCCCGGTGCCTATTGGCTGTCGCTGCTGATCGGCCTGCCTTGTGGAGTGCTACTAAAAACTTCAGTACATACTCATCCTGTCCCCACTTATCCCCTCCTGCTGGACCCAAAAATGCACAATAGGAACGAAACGCTCCTTCGTACGCCTTCCATGTCCTGGGGGCTAAGCTGGCTCCCACGAGGTCCTGTAATCCGGGGCACCGAGTGACCAGAGAGCTTCGGGAAATGGTGCCGCCACTAGATCCGCAGAAGGTAGATAACCCCTGAAGGCCTGCATGTGGGAACGAGAGAGTGCATCAGCCGCCTGGTTCAATTCACCCGGCACATGCCTTGCCCTAAACTGAACGTTCAGTCTCATGCACAGTAGGACAATTTCCTTTAATAATCTCAAAATCAACTTGCAGCGTGCTGCCTGGTTATTTATGCATTCAACAACGGTCATGTTATCGGACCAAAATACCACTGAGCGATCACGGAAATTGTCCGGCCATGCCATCAGGGCCACCAAAATGGGGAACAACTCAAGAAACCCAATGTTACCTGTTAGCCCACTGGTGTGCCACCACGTCGGCCATGTTTGCGCCGACCATCGGTTACCAAAGATGGCGCCAAATCCCATGCTCCCTGCCGAGTCGGTCCACAAACCCAGCTCGTCCGAGGATGCTGGTGGTTTGCTCCATACCACTCGTCCGTTGAAATCCGCCAGAAATGCCAACCATATGCGCATATCCTGGCAAACCTCTACAGACAGTCTCGTGCGGTGGTGTCCTTCTTTGAGACCGACCATGGCTTGTGCAATAGAGCGGGAAAAGGGGCGGGCCATTGGTATCACTCTGAGGGCAAAGTTAAGCTGGCCCACCGCTCGCTGCAACTGATGGAGAGTTACTTTCTCTTTGCTAATGCACAATTCTAGCGAGGCCCTAAATTTCATTACTTTGTCCCTGGGCAAACGGAAGCATCCCTCCACTGAATCGAGCTCAATTCCAAGAAACTCGAGTGAAGTAGATGGCCCCACCGTTTTCCCCGGTGCCAATGGCACGCCGAACCGTTTCATGAGATTGCAAAATTCCAGTAAAGCCTGTGCACATTCCGTGTCACCGGCTGGCCCCAAGAACAAAAAATCATCTAGGTAATAACCTGTGTATAGCCCGTAGCTCCGGTGAACGCCCATTGCAGAAAACAGCTGAATTTCTCAAAATAAGCACAAGAGATGGAGCAGCCCATTGGCATACATCTATCCATGTAATAGCGTCCTTGAAACACAAAACCTAACAGACGCTGATCTTGAGGATGTACCGGGAGCAACCGGAATGCTGACTCAATATCTGATTTAGCCATCAGCGCTCCGGGCCCCAGGCGATTCAACATGGCGACGGCCTCATCAAAGGATGCGTACCGCACCGAACAGACTCCAGGATCAATCGCATCGTTTACCGAAAGACCCCTAGGAGCCGACAAGTTATGAATTAACCTAAACTCACCGGGGTCCTTCTTGGGGACTACTCCCAACGGTGAACAAATGAAATTAGGAACAGGCGGGTGCCTATATGGGCCGGCGACCCGGCCCTGGGCAACTTCCTTCGCAATCTTGTTTTCTACCACCATCGGGTGCTGCTGAACGGACAGTTGATTTCTGCACAGTGAGTCCCCCCGAAAATCCCCCGCCGGGATGTGGAAGCCATATGAAAAGCCGTCTCGTAACACCCCAGCGGAAACATGATCAGGGTATTCGTTTAGCCAGGGGATCAATGTCATGATATCTACGGGGGTAGGTAGTGATACCCCTTGGCCGATATTAGACCTGTTTGGTACCTCCTCTACCCCCGGTATCCCCATTCTTGGCTCTGCACAAACTCTCCGGGTGTGAAGAATGTCCGCAACCTGCACACTCATGCCTGAACTTACATGTCCCATGTGGCCTCGTGCACTTGCCTCTGTTAAAATTCCAGCAAACCCCTTTTCTACCCCCATTCCCACTACTCCTGGGTTGGTGATCACCTGCGGGGTTTGCTCGAAAGGGCACCGCCGATTGATGGCGGGAAGGCGCCGACCCATACTCGCCAAGCGAGGATGACTTCGTCGTGCCCGGCAAGAGCTGCTTCTGCCAAGAGACGGAGTCGAGACAGTCCCACGTCAGAGACGAATCGTGCTCGTTGGCCTTACGAAACTTACTATCATAACCCCTCCATAGATCGCCCTCATATGTTTCATAGAAATCCATTATACGTGTCTGATAACAGGCTAACTCAGTCATAATCTCTGGCTTACGTTCACCCATAATAGCAGTAAACATCCCAAAGGCCTTGGCCCAATTCGAGATCGTCTCATCCACCCTGAAGCCCGCCATTTTTGCGCGCCACACACTTGGATGCAACAAATCCTTCTGAGCCTTAACATACTCAATCTCGTGATGATCAGTCAGGAGCGAAAACATATTGACATATTTATCAGCCCAAATCATCTCTTTCGTGGCCAGAGGAATATGCTGAACTACTTTCTCCCTCCTTGAGGGCAAAGACCCCCCATTCGCCATTGGCAATGGCTGCTTACCAGACTCCATAGCCGGTCCTGCTGATTTTCCACCGCCAGCCGCTGGTTCTTCTGAGGGAATCTGTGAGGGGACAAGAGGGACATTCGCCTTCGCAGCATCTCGCGATTGCCGCAACTGCTTCATTAGCAACCTAGCCTCTTTGGCCGTGTCTCCGGGCGCCGCTGCACCGTCGGTATTCTTTCCAAGCCATGCGGCCAACTGGGCGGCCAACTCCGGAGGCATTTCCTCCTCGCTGGTGGGCGTAACTACTACCGGAATCGGCTGGCCCGCATCCGGGATCGGTACAGGTACCGGGGCCTCGACTGGACTAACCAGGCTCACCGGGGGTGACTCGGGAACTGGGGACTCCCCCCCTGCCGCCCTATTCCTGGCCCTTTTACCTCTCCCTGCGGGGACTATTCCCGGCAATGCTGGTCCGATGACCTTCTTCGGTCTGCCCGTATTATTCATTGTCGCCATTTGCTTTTTCATTTCCGCCATGTCTTTCATCAGCATGCGGAACATCTGCTCCGTCCCTGCCTTCTTTCCGACCTTCTTGCCAGGCATCGTTGTCAGAGACTCGACCCTTGCTGCTTAGCTGCTCGACGAGGTCCTGGATCCGGTGGAGAAGGCTCCTGGAAGAGAAACACAAAAATTACAAGTTCTCAAAAATTGGTCCTTGTTCCGTCTAGGGCTCACGTGCAACGAGAGGGTGCAGCTTCCAAGCACAGGAACAAGAGGATGCTTCTCTGGATTGTTGCTCCTTTTATTCCTCTTCGGGCGGGCGTGTACCCTCCTCTGGTAAGCCTACGGGGCGTGACCAACGGTGTAGGTGTCTAGGACAACCCTTTCTTGGGCGGGAAAAGGCGCGCCCCGGCTATGCCGCTTCGGGCATACCAGCTGAGACACGCCCCCCGCCCAAAAATGGTTTCCCAGGGGGATCCAGGCACCCTGCCATACGTTCGGGGGGACCGAGTGGTCGCCCCTTTCCATTTGACCCCTCCCGAAATTGACTAAAATAGTAATTTTAGCCATTCCCGAAAAAAAGGAGCTTCAAGAATGTGTGTTGAATAGTAATTTGGACCAATCCAGGTACATGCATGTTCCCTGATTTTTGTAGGTAGGACTAGAGTAATCCTTTTTTGAGGCATTACAACATCATCATTGCTGAAGGCAGCTTTCATCAACCTAGCTAAGTTACAGGAGATTTTCCAGAAACTTCTCCAGAGTATTACCTTCATACCTCACCAATATTATCAGAGCAACTTCTTCCTTCATACACTCATTTTTCAGTAGGCATTCACTGGTGCATGTCAGAATGTTAATTATGCTTTTGAGTAAATATGTAAAATTACAACTACATTTCTCAAAATCTGGTATTTTGCGTTTTACTTTAGTTCAAAAGGAACCACCAAGTCAATTTATGGCCTGCAGATGCATTTAAATATAGCACCATAAACAGCAGCCACTCACATTCTGTTGTTTGCGGTAATTTCCTACCACAAATGGAGATTTTTGTGGTAAATGTTTAGCACGAATGGTGGGTTATTATGCGCAGTGGCTTAATGGCGCATTTTTTTTAATTTCACATAACAAGCATAGGATACTATTTCATCAGCTCAGAGTTTCTTCAAGCTCCTGTGCTATATTTTATTTTTTTCATTTTCTACCAATATACTTAACATTGCTTGCCCTCTTTTTTTGTTAGACTACCAAAACATGTTTTTGGCTGTTCTGATTCCTCATTTTAGTCAACATATTTCCTGTGAAGTCTTTCATTTTGTCTTTCAGCTTCAGTCTATCAACACCCAGGGGACAGCTATGTTGTCTATCTCCAAATTCAATCCACAGAAGTGAATGGTCCACTATACCTATGCCACAAATATTACATCTCATTGAATCTAAGCACAGATCCAAATGTTAGGAAGCGATCTATCCTTGGGAAATATGAGTGATGCACGAGCAGCAGGAGAATTTTCGTCAAGTTTTGGACATATAGAAAACCCACGAGCGTGTAGTCCCAGATAGGGACACCTTCCCAACACAGTTCTATTCAACTGTGCTATATTCACCAAATTTTAGCCTGATCCCACTATCACTGACCAAAAAGAGTTTTCAAATTTTCAATCAGAGTCTGCAAGGGTACCAGCATGAATTCTGGACAATAGGCACACCAACATCAGGGTAATCACTTCCCCAAATCAATACATCCATTGTTACCACCGAATATCTCCATTGGTCAGCCAAGTTGCTGTCTATCAAATTAGGGATAATTGTTTTACCCAGAATAACAGCACCTGTGAGCATAAATTCCTCCTCTGTCAGGGATTTACATACCTCCTGCTAAGGGCACGGAAGGAAGTAACTCTATTTGCTGGACATATCTGTCTAGCATATTGGACATCTACCTCATTTGACCATATTTCCCATTCTGCTGACATTCCAAGAGATGTATGTAAGAGAATCAGTCCTGGTACCCTTTTTGTGGCCAGCCATTATTATGCATAATCCAGACAGTCGAGTGATTTAAATGATTCATTGTATTATTACCCAGTATCGTATTACTCTCCATTGGCATTTGGTCATGTGCATCTTCACTGACTACTACCCTAACACCCCTTCCAACCTGCACATCTGACAGTGAGTTCTGAACTACCCACCTTCTCGATTCCCAGAAGGCCTGTCACCCAAACATGCTATTTGAACTAAGGAACCCATAGCATTCAAGTAGAAATAATCTACATGGTATATGCAGGACATGTGTCTATTGCCATAACTTTAATGGTTGTACACTGGAAAATTTGTTATGCTCAGGAATTATAGGAATACTCCATCAAGCAATGACTTAGCAAGAGGGTCACATCTATTGTCTTCCCTCTCCAGTCACGAAAGCAGATGGATGTCATACTTTTTTACTTCTCAAGGCATTTGCTTCCTTTTCTCAAAGCTCCGATATTTGAAGGAATGCCATAAGAACATTACATTTTTGCTTTTCTATTCAAGATCATCTGAGTGCACTTGATCATAATAAAGAGGCTACTTCTAGTGGGCCAACTTCTTCTTCGACAATGTCTCTTTTTTTTTAAATACACCCTCTGTAGTGGCTCCTCTTTGCTTTTTGGTTATGTTCCTCTGTGTGTCCTTGCTATTTACATGTTCCTCCAATTCAGGTGGAGGATTTCCCTGACTGTATAACTTAGGTCCTAGAGCACATGCATATTAGCATTTTTATACCTCGACGGGCCTTTTGATCTCGAAGCTTAAGTGATTGTGTCTCTATTGCTAAAATTGAGAATTCAGAAAATGATTTTTCTGGGCCATTCCCCAAGCACTGTTGTAAGGATCAAGGGTAGGGGATCTCTTGCTACTCTATTTTTAATAATTCTCTTGGTACCACAACTTCGAAGATTAAGGGCCTCATTACCATGTCGATCGAAGTTGCCTCTGACCGACACTGTTGCGGAATCAGGACCGACCGCTTGATTATGATATAATTGCACACTGTGTGGTTGCATACTCGCATTTCTCTGTGGGAGCTTGTGCTACAGCCGTAAACCGGCCAAAGAACAAGCTCCAATAGAGGAATGGGAGTTTGCGTAAATACCTGCATCCTATGGCAGGCACCTCAAGGTGGGTTGCAGGGATTTTGAGAGCCAGGCTAGCAACCTAGGCAAGCTAGGCCATGGAGACAGCTCCCAAACTCGCTTTCCGATAGCCTTTCTGTGTCGGAAAGGCCAGCACGGAAAGGCTGTTGGACACTGACATCGTAATCCCAATGGCGGAAACGCCGTCCTATTGGGATTACGGGCCAGTCTCCGACTGGCCGGCAGGCTCCTTGAACCCATCTTAAGCCAGCACGAATCAGCGGGTGATTTCAATTCCATCGGCCTATATTGTAATTAGGCAGTCGGAATTGAAACAGACTGTCTGTAATCGTAATCAGACTCAACGTATTCCATCCATAAATCATATTTGGGACTTTTCCTCAATGTACCACCCCTCTTAATACATGAACACCTTCCTGCCACCATTGTTTACAAGTTACCATCATCTATCAGAGACAGTAATTATATTTTAGTCCAATTTTAGAATATCATTTGGCATAGTCAGTTTATGACATTTGTAACTTTGGATGTGCCCAACTTCTATATAAGCATTAGGAAAAAAAATGCTAGTATACCCACAAGACAAATTTTGTCAACAAGGAGAGTCAACTGCAGTGAGCACTCAGCGAATTTGTTGGAGGCGGTGGGTATATTCTGTCTTAACAACACGTTGCTTTATCAGGATCAGTGTTATAATCAGTTACAGGGCCTTGTCATGGGCTCCACTATTGACCCCTCCTATGCCAAACTCTTTATATCTGGCACAATAAGGAGAATGTCTGGCCACAAGATGCACAACAATTGACTATATACATTTATTTTTGGGACAGATACATCAATATAGTTATGATATGGAGCATACGTTTGAAGAGATGATATATATATATATATATATATATATAGATATATATAGATATATATATATATATATATATATATATATATATATATATATATATATATATATATAGAGATATATATATATATATATATATATATATATATATATATATATATATATATATATATTCTCTTCCATGTTTATGTTACAAGGAATTTCAAAAAGAAGAAAAACAAATTGGGGGCATAGAATGATATGTGAGCAAAGCTAAAATGCAAACTAAAATTATAGCAAATCTTCTGAAATAGAGGTAAGTATTTAAATAAAAGTAATGGTATTTTCCATGCTAGTATTTCTGTCTGAATTTCATTTGGGAAAATAAAGCACATTCAAAGAGACTGTAGTAAGGAATACACCTCTGAGATTACAATTGCATTCGGAAACATTTTTTACTCAGAGGATATAACAGATGAATATTGTGAAAGGATGAATCTAGAATTAGACAATTGAATAGGTTGAAGAATCAAAATAAAGACAAAGAAAAATCAAGCCAGCATTCATTACAACGCACAATGCATTAATAATCAGAAATACAAAATATTTAAGAAACATTGGTCCCTTTTGAGGTACATGACAGGATTGACTGATATGATTATGAGAAAACCTAAAGTCACCCATCAAAGAGCATCAACAATCAGGGAAGAAGTCCCTTCCAGTAAATTATCACCAGTAGATTGCAATAGTGACTTGCTGCCTGAAAAGCCAAATGTTTTTGGGTTTTCAGTAGCTGCTGTGTATGTATTTGAGGTAGCAACAAAACAATTCAATTTTACTATAGGGCTAGACAGGAATGAAAAACGAATTACATCATCATTTGCTATAGTACCTTTGTCATCTATGTTTGTAAAGCAATAAACAGAGGTAGTACAACCAGGCAAATACAAATAAGAACATATAAGAGCTTTACAAAAAAATCCAAAATATCCATTAGCAAAGCATTATGTTGAACAACACACAGGAGATCATATTTTGAAATTCCATGGCACTTAACATGACCCTGCCAAGTGAAGAAGTGGCAACAGAAAAAATCACCACAGTAAATTGGAAGCAACACTGATTAAGAACTTTAGAGCAATACACATGGGTCATAATGTAGATCATGTCTAATTCTCTTTAGGTAACTATTTAAGTTTACCGATTAGGCCCATTTATTCATACAAAATTTGTGGACCACTTGCTAATGGGCGTTAAGAAAAAGACAATAACTATAGATAATCATATCTCATGAGAACACTGCAACTAGCAATGAACAAAGATGAAAAATGAGTTGCTGTCATAAAGATTGTCAAATTGAGGAATATAATATATTATAGTTTGCATGTGGTGAGCCCCTTCATACAATGTTAATATATTAAATAATAACCTTATAATTTCATTTTATTAAGTTCAATTAACAATATTTATTGGTGAAACCCATAAGTGGTGTATAGGCCCACATAACATTTTGATTGTACACTGTAATATGGTGACGTCTTCTTTCTGTTTGACCTATTAAATATACATGTTTGCATTAAGAGACTAGACCTATTTAGAAATGAAAATGGTAGTGTATTTGTCACAGGTCATATTTATAGTGCAGTCTCTGGGACCAATGTCCAACCCAATCTCTCATGTGAGGAACATTGGCTTCTAATTTGATTGTTCTTTATCACAGTCTAGCCTAGCTAACCATCTTTCCTTGATCTTATTTTCCTTTGTGAGGATGTTGCTGAAATTTCTGTCCCTACTATCCTAAGATGTTCACCAAAGAGTGAATGAGGCTACCATTCTTAGTCACGTGGACTATTTCAACACACTACTCCCTTGGTGCGGTTCCTGGGCCACTATGCAGGTTAGAACTTATTCAGTATGTGGCCATTAGATTGGAACTGCACTGACCCTGTGGTGCTTCTACCATTGCTGCATTGAATGCTTTCAACTGGATTCCCATTAATTAACAGATGATGTTTAAATTACATTGCATAGGATATCATGAGGTTCAGCATACCTACTGCAGAAGTTTCAGCCTTATCTCCCACGGCAGTCTTTATTGTCTGGACAGGCTCTCTTGGTGGTGGTTTTATTGTCAAAGACAAGGAGGATATTGCTTCTTTGGCATTCACTTCTGGTTATCTTACAGGCTTTAACAGACCCCATATCAATAGAAAAGTGCTCATAGCAATCTTGTAATATGCTGGCATATAGACATTTTAAGTATGATTTTTGCATCTTGCTTAAATATTTTAGGAACACAAATCCATGTTAGGTATTTAATCATGTTTTGACGTAAAGGTATATACAGTAAGAAAAACTAAAATTACAGAAATGGTATACACACAAAACACATGAGTAGATCTAAACATAACTCAGAATTACACCAATATTAGGGATGTATGTGTTTGTATTGAGATAGAACCAATTGCCACCTCTAGTTGATAATACATGCTATGAATTAGAGAATTTCTAAAATAATTATATTAACTAAATATAAACCATCTCAATTTGCAATGGAATACATATTTTATGTGCCTGAATGTTACCAACTGATTTATAGATGTATGTAGGGAAAGGCTTATCCTAATCATCACTAATTCTTACCAAAAACTTCTATTAAAACCAAAACGGAATTACAGTAGTATATATGGAACACACAATTCACACAGATTCCAAATAACAATATACATTAAATATAATGGTTTGGATTGATGACCTTATTTTACTTATTTGACTTTATAATTATTTACATGAACTATGAATAATTTTAATTGTGGAACAAACCTTGGTGAATATTCATTGTTCGGCATGTAACTCTATAACTTAATCAACGTTTTGTGTATATATTGTATATGGCCAATCTAATGTTCTTTAAAATAAACAGTATATTCCTATTTTTGTAGGAATTTATAATCATAGAGTTTTATTGCAATATTGAAATATAGATCATATGAACACACTTGACATTGATATAATGTATTAGCAGTAAAACCTCCCTTTTAAATAATACAATACCATTTTACTATGTCTTAAAGAGCCTCAGATTAACTGAATTAATTTAGAAACATAATGTGAAACGTTGTAAAAATTTGTGTATGCATTATTGTGGTAGAAAAATGAGTGGCTCTTATAAGATAGATACACAGTTGACATCCATCTATGTGACATCGGGATATATGAACAGACAAGTTATGCCTTTGTGACTATTACTGACACATCACAATCTATATGTTTATTCTTTTTTATGTTCCTTTAATAGTATATTATTAGATGCATCGTATTTATGAATTGCAACTCCAAAGAAGTTCTCTCTCGGAGGAACAAAATAAATTGGCTGAATTGTGGATCATGAATGAAAAAAATTGCAAACAAAAATCATTTGGGCATACCGAGCAAACTGGTCCTACTATTGGACACCAACATCAAAGAACATTTTGGATCCATGAGCAAGATATCGGTTGAAAACTGTGATTAGTGAAAGCATACCTAAATGTAATTAAGTACCAGCGTTAATAGGTACCACTGTTCTATTTGAGCTTTTTTCAGCTGAGCTTGAGAGATTGTGCACCACTTCGACAATGAGGAACTAAATGGGTAGTGTCATATTAGTATCCCGGTGTAAATTGAAAATGCAATCTTTGAAGTCAAATCTAATTACCTAAATATAATGTCCTACTTACGGAATACAGGGCGTTTTTTCCACAAAGCCAGTCCATGTAGCCATGGTCTCCAAGGTATGAGTAGACCTTTATATTTTCTTGCTTTCAAAGGAATAAAAGGTCACATTGCTTTTTGGTAGCTTAGAAATTTGCATTAGTTCCAACAGATTCATTATACAGGAACAGTGAAGGTCAAGTTTGGTACATTAAGGGCCATATGTTCAAAGCGTTTTTCTAGTCAAAAATGGCCCAATTTACAGAAGTGGACTGTTTTGTACAAGAAAAATGTTCTTTAAAATGTACAAAATGCAAAATGTGATTCAGTAACTTGTTACCAAATCGCATTTTGCATTTGCGGTTTGGAATTTGGAAGGGAGTGTTTAGGGCATCCCTTTCAAATACTTAATCGGTATGGTTTGTTTTGGACCGAATTCTGTTTGCGAAACCGTAATATTTTACAATCAGTTTAAAACTGATGGTAAACCATTCGTACAGGGGAAAGGGTCCTAAAGGATCTGTATATTCTGTATTAGATATACTGCATTCTCTCCCTAGTTGCCATAATACCTGCTGCTCAGCCTCTGTGTGCGATGTTACAGAATATGTATGTTTTCCTGAGGGATCAGTTAAAGCGAGCTGGCTGTGCAGCCGGAGGCTGCTCCTGGTGCAGCATTGATATGGCAGTCACATGCCATCTGTAACCTGTAACAGAGGCTATTATCTTCTAATAAACTTCCTCATAAACCCATGTGAAATGGCCTACTGATGATAATTCATGATTGTAACAGGCCATTGTCCCTTTGAGTATGTAAATAAAAATATTTTTGGGAGCAGCTAGGTGTCCCACAGATCACTGCCTACTCTTAAAAATATGAAACTGCCAAGTTTGAGTTTTTCTTTTTAAATGCATACTGTTTTCCTTTTAGGAAAATAGGCAGCATTAAAAAAAAAGATTGTTTATCAAAGAGCAATGGTGTTCAGCAGGCCACCATCCCTGGGTTGGGTGTGATTACTAATGGGTTGCAAAATGTGACCAACCACATCATTATGCATGAGGTAGGTCCTCACGTCCCACTAGGAATCGCTAATGAAAAAACTGTTTCATTCATTACAAATACCTATTTGGTAATTGTAAGTAGGACAGAATCGCGAATAGGAAATTGGTATAGGCCACTAGCACTTAGTGGCGTATCCCCATGAGGGTCAGTGTGGCTTTTCATTCCTTCATGCGAATTAGGCAAAAAAAGTTGATTTTATTCTCATTTCATCCTTTACGTTTTTGTTTGCTAACTCCTAGACAGCTTATGGAATCTGTTTTTTTCACATCACATGAACGGTCTCAATAACTGCAGTAACCTAAGGCAGATTTTCAAATGCCAGAGCATAGTTTCTTGGTTAGGAATGTGATATATTTCAGCACAGTTCTGTCCCACTCTTTAATCACTAAGGTCTCTTTGACAACAATTATCTATTATTATTATTATCTAATTAAAGCAGATCAACTAATATATCTTCAAGCTTCTCACAATTGTGAATTACAGTTATATAGCTTTTTCGTTGTTCACAAAATTAAATTGAGGCCCAATGTACAGAAACATGCTGCTTCAGTGTGGGTAGACTAGGACAATTCTTCTTTACACATTTCATAAGTATTGACACCTGAATCTAGATTAATACTCATCAAACAGACCAGTAAAGAAAGAGAGGAAACTCAATCTTGCATAAGCATTGACACTAGTTAAAAACCAAAAAACTCCAGTTTTGTAAGATTCAACGTCAGGCTGGGAAGCAACCTACTGTTTTATGTGGCCTGATACAGTAGGAGTTGGCGGGTATTCATCACTGACAGCACTGTAATTATACAGGGCGATACAGTGAGAAAGTGCATCTATGTGTCTACCACATTTTTGGTGCAATTATGCTGTTGGTATTTGTACTAAGAAAACAGAGGCACTGCTGCCAGGTTATGTTATGTTATTAAGTCTTTTGTATCGTGCTCTGTTACTACAAAGTATCCTGGCGCGGTGAGTTTTTAGAAAAAGAGAGTGTCAGAACATAGCATAACCAACCCAACTAGAGAGGGGCATTAAACAGATGGGTTTTTAACCCCTTCTTAAAAACAGAGATGGTCGGAGAGGCTCTATGGTACAGAGGAAGTGCATTCCAGGCTCTGGCGGCTTTAACTGCAATGGACTGGCCTCCCAGTCTGGCATATTTGTATCTAGGCAGGGCCATTTAACATTGGTTGGCAGAGCGCAGTGCACGGTTTGGGGTGTAAAATGAGAACCGTTTCTGCAGATAAACCAGTCCAAGATGATGGACCGCTCGAAATGCCAGAACCAGAACCTTAAAAAGAATTCGATGCGGCACTGGAAGCCAGTGAAGGCTTCGTATGTGGCTTCGCCCACTGGATCTCCTAGGTAGCGAGAATAGCAGACGTACCGCCGCATTTTGGATCACCTGCAAGCGGTGTACCATGTAGTCAGGAAAGCCACTAAATAGTGCGTTTGCATAGTCAAGCCGAGACAGAATCAGGGCTCATAATACAGTCTCTTTGGCTACTCTAGGGACAAGAGGGAAAAATCTTCTCAGAGTTTTAAGAGTGGCGAAGCAAATGCCAGTCAGTTTTTTGATGTGGTCCGAAAATTTAAGGTCCTGTCCAAACCAAACCCCCAAATTCTTGGCTGGACCTCCCACTGAGTTAGGGCAGGGCAGGTCCGAGGGCCATATCTGGTCCTTAAAGTTGTCAGGGAAGGAACCAAATAAAAGGACCTCAGACTTGTCTTCATTGCACTTAAGTTGGACCTGTGCAAGCCACCGAAAGACCGCTGACAGGCAGAGCCGTACTGTAGATGGATCAAAGATACCCTTAGGCCCTTTAGGAGCTCTCCCCAGTGAGAGAACTGGGGCTGCGAGCTGCGAGTATTTTCCTCTTGTGCTTTTTAATCTGCCTTTGTGATCTATTTATTCCGCTTTCGGAGCGTTTTTAATAATATAAAAATTGTGCACCTCCTGCCTTACTGTTCCGCTTTTGTTTTGGGGGGCCCGAATAGCTAAGGGGAATATTTTATGTAGGCACACTGACACCTGAACACCTCCTTCAATCCCTCTGCCGGCACAACCGCTTTTGCCGAGACTCGGCCGCGGTGGGCACCATCTTTGAGACAGGCGGGGACAGCGCTCTAGTCGCGCCGTCCTCCCGCCTATTTTTGTTTACTTAAGGGTTCTTTCCCTCGCGCTCGGTGCCCTTTAGGAGCTCTCCCCAGTGAGAGAACTGGGGCTGCGAGCTGCGAGTATTTTCCTCTTGTGCTTTTTAATCTGCCTTTGTGATCTATTCATTCCGCTTTCGGAGCGTTTTTAATAATATAAAAATTGTGCACCTCCTGCCTTACTGTTCCGCTTTTGTTTTGGGGGGCCCGAATAGCTAAGGGGAATATTTTATGTAGGCACACTGACACCTGAACACCTCCTTCAATCCCTCTGCCGGCACAACCGCTTTTGCCGAGACTCGGCCGCGGTGGGCGCCATCTTTGAGACAGGCGGGGACAGCGCTCTAGTTGCGCCGTCCTCCCGCCTATTTTTGTTTACTTAAGGGTTCTTTCCCTCGCGCTCGGTGCCCTTTAGGAGCTCTCCCCAATGAGAGAACTGGGGCTGCGAGCTGCGAGTATTTTCCTCTTGTGCTTTTTAATCTGCTTTTGTGATCTATTCATTCCGCTTTCGGAGCGTTTTTAATAATATAAAAATTGTGCACCTCCTGCCTTACTGTTCCGCTTTTGTTTTGGGGGGCCCGAATAGCTAAGGGGAATATTTTATGTAGGCACACTGACACCTGAACACCTCCTTCAATCCCTCTGCCGGCACAACCGCTTTTGCCGAGACTCGGCCGCGGTGGGCGCCATCTTTGAGACAGGTGGGGACAGCGCTCTAGTCGCGCCATCCTCCCGCCTTCTTCTTCGCCTATAACATGTGCAATCCGGCCAGACGGCACAGCGGGCTGGCGCAGCGGGCACGCCGGAAGCGCGCCGAAGCCGCGCCTAAGCCAAGCCCGTCTGCGCCCGTCCGCGACCGGATCGCGCAGGACGCAGGGCACGCTGTCGGGTTGCAACCCTCCATCAGGTACGACACCAACTACTTACTGTCCCTACGCCCCCCTCCCGCTCCCCACTGTTGTGATTGCCCCCATATTGACCCCCTTTCCAGCCCCCTGGTATGTCCTCGTTGTGAATGGACTCCCCCTCTGCTTATAAATGACGTCGCCGACACGCATGTTCCATCAAAAATCCGTCCTACCCATTTCAAGGGAGGTCTGGTGAATGCCAGGTCCCTAGCCTGCCATTGCCAAGACGTGCACGACTTAATATTAAGCCAAGAACTAGATGCCTTGTTCATTACTGAAAGTTGGCTTAATGACTCCTCCAACCCTGATCTGGCTATTGCCCTCCCCCCTGGTTTCACCATCTTCAGGAGGGATAGACCTTCTGGTCGAGGTGGCGGGATAGCACTAATCATCAAGGAAACTCTCCCCTGTCACACTTTTGATTTATGCCACCTTAAAGACACAGAAAGCCTGGGTTTTTCAATTAAAATCAATGCCTCGTTTTCCCTCTCGGGAGGGCTCCTTCATCGTCCTCCGGGTAACCCTACTTCATTTCTCAATTTCTTGGATGAGGCCCTCGGAGCGCTCATGCTCCAATACCCTAACTTCACGCTCCTTGGCGATATGAACCTACATATGGAATCACTTGTTGACCCCCACACCGTCTCTTTCCTACAGTCCTTGAACATCTTTGGACTCTCCCAACGTATCAACACGGCCACTCACAGTGCTGGACACACCATTGATGGCATCTGCTCCAATCTCTCTACCCTCTTCATTTCCTCTCCGCTGCCTCAAATTTGGACTGACCATTACTTCATCCCTTTTGACATTATGACACCTTCTCCTACCCTACCCTGCTCTAGGCATACCCAAGCCACCTTTACAGTCAACTGGAAGAAAGTGGCCGAACGAATAAAGCTGGAGTCAAAACCATTGCCCCCACTGTAACTGGAGATGTTGAAGTTGACTCCTGCAACTTCCATATCTGGATGAACCAAGTAACCACGGCCAATACTGAACCCAATAACCATCAAGGAAAGGGCCATAAGAAGAAAAAACCAAATGCCCCCTGGTACACTCAGACCCTTGCAGATAGTCATCTTCTATGTCGGAGACTAGAAAGACACTGGAGACTAACATATGACACGGCCTCCAGAACATGTTATGTCCAACAGAGGAAAGTATATCTCTCCGACATAAAAACAGCAAAAAAGGAATATTACACCAATCTTATAACGGAAGCACACCAAAATCAAAAAACTATTTTTACCATAGTTAAGTCCTTCACTCACCCGAAAGCCCTCACCACCGATATACCTCCCTCAGAGAGCCTCTGCAATCAAATTGCCGATTACTTCATTGACAAAATTGTCAACATTCAGAAAGATTTTCCCCCTCCTTCGACAACCCCCTTAGAGGTAACAGTTAACTACCCTCTTCTCTCCAGTTTCAAATCGGTCTCCCTGCAACAGACAAGCAAAGCAATCCTGGCCTGTAAATCAGGAGCGCCTACTGATTCCTGTCCCCCCATTATTCTACATCACCTGATTGACACAGTCAACCCCTACATTAATGCCATTATTAATGAATCCCTTGAATCCGGAATTGTACCTACTGAATGGAAGAAGGCCATTGTAAAACCTCTGTTGAAAAAACAGAACAAATCACCAACAGATTTGACTAACATGCGCCCCATTTCCTTACTTCCTATTCTTGGCAAAGTCACGGAGCATTTAGTGCATGAGGAGCTTAAAACTTTTGCAGAAGCCCATAACATCTTGCACCCTCAGCAATCAGGCTTCCGCTCCGGTCACTCCACCGAAACAGCTTTGATCGAACTCGCTGACTCCATCAAATTCCTGCAGGATGGGGGCAAGCAAGCTGTCCTCATCCTGCTGGATCTCACAGCAGCGTTCGATACTATCTGGCATGTCATCTTAATCAACCGAATGCGAGAGATCGGCGTGACAGACACAGCCTTGGACTGGATTTCATCATTTCTATCAAATAGGTCTCAGACTGTGTCCCTTGGCCCCCACCTATCCTGCGAAAAACTCATTACATCTGGAGTGCCCCAGGGGTCCATATTAAGCCCTTTATTCTTTAACATCTATATGGCACCCCTTTTAGCTGTGATAGAATCACATGGGATCCTTGTCACGTCGTACGCCGACGACACTCAATTGGTCGTCACCATTGACAAACAGCTGACTGACATAGATCTCCGGTTTAAAAACTGCCTCTCTGATGTTTTTGAGTGGTTAAATACTAACCATCTTAGATGCAACAGTGCAAAGACGGAAATTATTCCATTAGGTAAAAATCTTTCTTTCTGCCCGAAAGATTGGTGGCCCCCAGGATCAGAGGCCCCTCCAAGTGCAGTCCCATCAGCCAGAAACCTGGGCGTGCAATTCGACTCTTCTCTTTCTTTTGATGACCACGTAAAGATCACTGCCGGTCGTTGTTTTGGACTAATAAAATCTCAGAAGAAATTTTTTGATTTCCTCCCAATTGCAGCCAGAAAGTCAGTCGCGGTAGCCCTCATACTCTCCCGACTTGACTACTGCAACGGCCTTATGGCCGGAGTGAAAAAATCTACTCTCAGAAAGCTGCAGAGCATCCAACATGCTGCAGCTCGACTGGTTTTACAACTCCCCAGAAGGTCATCTGCGTCTGCAGCCCTTAACTCGCTTCACTGGATGCCACTGCATAAAAGAATCCTTTTTAAACTGCTCCTTACAGTTTTCAAAACCATGCAAAATACAGGGCCCCGCTATTTTGTAAACCGGTTCACGCGCTATAACCCCCAGCGCTGCCTGAGATCTTCTGGGACAAATCTGGTCCTAATTCCCAGATTCAAACTCAAGACCAAGGGTGGAAAATCTTTTAATGTTCTGGCAGCCGAAGCCTGGAACAATCTACCTGTCAACCTCAGATCCATAGAAAATGAGAACAACTTCAGAAAACTTCTCAAGACATGGGTCTATAAACAACAAGACTCCTCTGTCCTGGCTGCCATTTAGTTTCTCTCTTCCTTCACACCCCACTCTTTCAGTTATTTCTTCGCAGCTCGCCCAGCGCCATGATGCTCCCTTGGGAGCGAACGTTAGCGCTTTACAAATGCACATAAATATCAAATATCAAATATCAAATACCTTAGGCCAGGTGAAAAGCAGCTGCGTATCATCAGCATAGGCCATTATTTTGGCTCCCAGCTGTTCCGCCAGATAAAGTAGGGGAGTCATATATACATTAAAGAGTAAGGGGCTTAAAGTAGACCCCTGCGGGACCACTGTCGTCAGTCTCTTCGGCGAGGAGGTGTGAGGAGGCATCCAGACCTACTGTGTCCTATTACTCAGGAATGATGTTATCCAGTCGAGGGCAGGCCCCGAGATACCAACGGCCTCTAGTCTCGCAAGGAGCAGTGAGTGGGGCACCGTATCAAAGGCGGCAGAGAGGTCCAATAAAATCAGGACCGCTCTGCCACCCCCGTCCAGGCACTCCCGAACCGCCTCCGAGACCTCGACCAGTGCCGTCTCAGTACTTTATGCGGCTCTGAACCCTGACTGTGCTGGATGTAGTGCTTGGGAGGACTCGATGAAACTATCAAGCTGTCTAAATACCACCTTCTCACACACTTTTGCCAAAGCTGGCAACAATGAGATGGGCCGGTAGCTCGAAGGCGCTGTTGGGTCCAGTCCAACCTTTTTAAGAAGTGGTAGCAATTTCGCTTGCTTCCAGCTGCCCGGGACAGTAGCTGAGGATAGAGAAAGATTAATAATCTGTGTCACCTCCTGGTTAATGGTTTCCGTTATCCCTCCCAGAACCCTAGCAGGACATGGGTCTGAGGGTGACCCTGACTTTAAGGCCACCAGGACTGCCCGTATGTCAGATTCAGAAGCAGGCGAGAAAGCAACGAACTGGGCCTCTAATTTGTGTCTCTCCAGTAGCGGTAAAGCAGGTAGGGTCTGAGAAGTTCTCTGAACAGCTTCTAAGTCCAGTTGTATTTTCTTAAGGTCCACAGTATATCTGCGCTGATCCCTAAAAAAGACAGAATTGGCTAAATCTGAGGCCCTGATTACAAGTGCACGCACCATTTAGGGCACCTGATAAATAACAATACCACATGGTACAATATTTATAAGGTGCAATGAGTAGCACCTATTACAAGTTTGAGGGGGATAACATGCAGATATTAGTGTTTATTGCACCCAAATCCAAATGGTATGGTAATTAACGCACATATTTCCCCTGTTAAATTTCGGCAGGTGTGACCTGCCGAAAGTTAACAAAGTGTGAGGTATTTAGCGCATCTGATAATCATCAAATACCTTTTAAACCGTAATTGTGACCCAATACGTAAGCAGGAGTTTACCTACAAGTCTGAATTAACCATCCCACTCAAGATTAGGCTGTAAGTGTTTTGCTCATGAGCCAAATAGCAATAATTTCAACAGTCAATTAGCTCAGTTTAATAGCGGGAATGCAGAAAGTGATGCTCCTAAAAGAAAAAATGAAATTAGGTAAATAGAACCAGAACGCGGAGGTCAAGCTGTTTCTTCCTAGAGGGTTGCATTTTGAAAGATATGCAAGTTCCTAAGTCTCTTTTAAGGAAATGGCAAAATATTAATAATACTGTTTGCAAAAGCTCCTACAACCAGAAGCATCATTCCTGCGACTAAGGGCCTCATTGCGTAGCGACTCGTTAAGCCTCCAACCGCATGTTGAAGGCTTTCCGAGTCACATCGCGGGTTTCTATTTCAACCCCCTGCATTACAATGCAGGCGGTCCAAAGTGAAACCGCCCGGTCATTCCGGTGGATTCCGATGGGCTCAAGAAATCCGACAGGCCGGCTTGAGGCTTCCCTAGGGCAAGCATTTCCGCCGTTGGGATTACGATGTTGGTTTCCAACAGGCCTTCCATGTCATGCTTTCTGACATGGAAAACCTCATGGAAAGCAAGTTGGGTGTCCCCTAGCAGGGCCCCCTTCTCCCTGTGGTCTCCAGTTAGGGGCCGATGGGGCACCTATGGTGCCCCCATTAATCCCTGCACCGCATGGCAGATACCTTGAGATGCCTGCCAGGCTGTGCAGGGATTTACAGATTCTCCCATTTTTCTATGGGAGCTTATGCAATGGCTGCTTTACAGTCGAAGCAAACTCCTATGGAGACATGGTGCAATCGCATTGTAATGCTGCGGTTGGGAGCCCCAACTGGAGGTCAGTCGGCCCCGATTCCGCAACTTTGTCGGTTGGACGTGAGTCAGCTCGACATCCTAATAAGGCCCTTCATTGGGATGAAATAGCATAAAAAGCATATTGAAGGAGATTTGGTAAACTACCTAACATATAAGTGGGTGAGAGCACACGGGTAGGGCGACTGACTCTAGAATCTGGGGATCACGGTTCGATCCCCGGCACTGGCGGCAGATTATAACTGCACCATGTGTCTCTGGGCAATAGCTTGCTCAATCTTCCTGACGGCCCCCGGCGCCAAGAGACCCTTACGGGTGATTGTGCGCTTTACAAATGTGGATTAATATTATTTATTATTATAAGTATATAGAAATAACTCTAATAGCTAGTATATGCAGTAGACCTTTGTACTCTCTACCATTCCTATTTGACTCGTAGAGTATATCCATTTGTATCTCTTTCTTGAGTGACTTTACTATTTGTACATTTGCAATTTTTCTTTCTGTTTGTATCTCTTCCTTGTATGACTTTACATCTTGTACATTTGCAATTTTTTCTGTTTGTATCTTTAATGTAACGCATGTAATCCTAAATCCTTATGTTTTGCAACTGGTTCTTATGAAAAGCGCTCTGACACCTTCGGGTAAAGTTTGCGCTATATAAAATCGCATTAAATAAATAAATACAAATAAATGAATAAAACATTATATAAATTAGCAAATTATGTTTATATACATATTATGGAAATCACAGTTCAGGATGGGTCTCATGCATTGAACGCCCACTAAAACCAAGGCATAAACAAGTACCTTGTTCTACAAACATTGTAAACTGTGCTTGCTCAGTACTACTCATGCATTCAACCACAGATAGATGTAAGTCTGATTGGACTTGCCATAAATCAAGCCTGTTGCCACAGGCATAGCCACATGCCCCAGTATTAGATGCACTGGGGTACTGAACCAGCAGAATCTGCATAAATGCATATTGTCTAGAATCTCTATCAATGTATCAAAAGCAAATATGAGAATTCAGACAGTCTCGTAGATACAGAAGAAAATACACTAATATCTAATTACATTATCAGCAATAAATATCATTTTTAAGCTAACATTTTCATTACGATAAATGAGAAATAACTAGGAATTTCATGTTCATAACTTTGACAATTTTTTGAAAACAATAAACATAATCAAAGGATAGCAGAGATGAAACTGGCGATTCAAAGACCTGGGGCAAGATTACATATTTTACATTGGTGAGTGGGCAATTTTGTACTGGTGACCACATAACTGACAGACAAGGGTAAATATAAATTTGATTTGGTATAAATGTTTTTTTTGTTGCACTAATGCCTCATGCCCATTTACACTGGTATGCCAGAGCAAATTCTTAGGAGCTGGGTCATAAGTTCAAAATTGCTTCTCCCTGGTGCAATGCATGAAATCCAGCCCCAATAATTAGCATTCTAGGCAGTCATAGATTAGATGTCCCGAGAGACAGGAAGAGCATGGAGAAGAAAGCAGGCAGGGGTCCAATTAGAAGACGTCTTGTAAAGCTTACCTATTCCTTCACCCACTCTATCCTTGAACACACCACCCGCTTGCATGCGGAAATTAAAATGTACATGCTAACTACAGAAAAGAAATTGCTAACATTAGCTGCTACATTCTTTGCAAGCATACTGTAAGCAGAATTCTGGATTTTCCTTCTGTAAATCACATTTTCCTTGAAATGCTTTAGATTTAAACAGTTACCAAAATGAAAAATAAAAATAAAACGAAGCTGGCACTTATTCTCAAAGGACGGAAGCAAAAGTCCATCTGGGAGCATTTGCATTTTATAGTTACACAGCTCAGCCAAAATGGTTGTATTACTTCAATTCAAGCTATAAACTTACAGTAGTGCATTCTAGGCTATATGACCAGGAAGCAAGCATAAGCATACCAAGGTAAAGGGAAAAAGCAGTTGAAAATTTATATATGTGTTATTATCGAACAGACGTTCTACATAAAGGGCCAGCTAACATATATTGTTATCAGTGCAGTGAGGCTTTTTGCACGGGAATTTTGCATTGGAAGTTGCATCAAATGCCCAGTGACCGGTGCAAAACTATTGCTGCACACGTGCCCGGCTCTATTGCAAATTTGTGTAATCTGGCCTTTAATCACTTATTTAATAGGGAAGATTGATTTAACAAAGGTTTCCTATACGTAGCAATAACATATGTTTCTGATCCCATATTTTTCGGCCAACGTAAAAGAATAAATATTTATATCAAAATGTTTTGACACAACTAGCAACATTGTACGTGTCAATTAAAACATTTCATATATTATAAAGGAGTTCTACATGTATTTGTTCTCTCCTGGTAAAAACGGTAGCTCTTTAATTCCAGATTGCCACAAATAAAGGAGGATGCATGTGTATATGATGGGAACTTGAAAATCGAAGGATGAGGCCTTTCAGTAGCCAAGGCTTAAAGCAGTTACAGAGCCAAATACATGTTAACAAATATTACATAAAAATGCCTATTTCTTGGTGTTTTGCTCTGAACTGTGTTTGAAATAGTTATATGTGCACCAATGTAATATTACCCAATGGTATCACAATATACACAATCCTAGAATCCAAATTCGTGTGACAATGAAGTGTGATTTGTTTGTTTGAGTTGTTGGATTTTTTTGGCATATAAATGTACAACTGCTATTGTGGATTGCTTGCAGGATGGATTATCTGGCAAAATAAGAAACTGTGCATCACCCACCAACCTGCCCATCGATTTGCTCCTCCGGTCAGAGTAATAACATTTTTTCCTGTAAAAATAGTAGAGGTTAGCTGAAAACATTGCTTTGTAAAAGTAGAGTCATCGAGGACGGCTACCATTGTGCTAGGACTTTGGCAAACTTTCACATTTATGCTTGCATGATTGTTGGAAATATACTATGCGCCAGTAGCAAATACTTTAAGGTGAATAATAACAGTCCACCGAGCTATAGAATAATGGCAAATTCATGCATTTGTGGTTTCTGAGATAATACAGGGTTTGATAGGAGCAAAGCGCAAAACCTTTCACGTAAAACAGCGGTTGTGGCTTCATGGAACTAGATTTATGTTAATAAACCCCTGAGTAGCAATCTGTCAGTTTGTTTCTCATAGTCTTCACAAATGCAAAATATATTTGTAAAGCCCAGCATTTCTCATTTCTTCTGAATCATAGCACTTGGAGGGAAGGGGCTTAATATATATGTTCTTTAAAACTGAGGGTACGATTCACAAAGGGTGCCCACACTCGTGCTGGAGAACTCGTGGTTGGGCTGGACCTCTGTACTGCAGTTACGCATTGCTGGGCCTCAGCACTCGTGATGGATTCCCACTGTCGGGCTGGACCTCTGTACTACGGTCACTGATAGTGGGCCTCAGCACTTGTTATGGAGGCCTGCGGTCGTGGCTGGACCTCTGTACTGCAGTTACACATTGCGGGGCCTCAGCACTCGTGATGGATGCCCACGGTCGGACTGGACCTCTGTACTACCATCACTGATGGCGGGGATCAGCAGCGTCATGGAGACCTGCGGTCGGGTTGTACCTCTGTACTGCAGTCACACATTGCGGGGCCTCAGCACTTGTGATGGATGCCCCTGGTCGGACTGGACCTCTGTACTACCGTCACTGTTGGCGGGGCTCAACACTCGTCATGGAGGCCCGCGGACGGGCTGGACCTCTGTATTGCAGTTACACATTGCGTGGCCTTAGCACTCGTGATGGATGCCTACTGTCGGGCTGGACCTCTGCATTACGGTCACTGATAGTGGGCCTCAGCACTTGTTATGGAGGCCCGCGGTCGTGGCTGGACCTCTGTACTGCAGTTACACATTGCGGGGTCTCAGTACTCGGGATGGATGCCCACGATTGGGCTGGACCTCTGTACTACCGTCACTGATGGTGGGCCTCAGCACTCGTCATGGAGGCCCCGCGGTCGTGGCTGTACCTCTGTACTGCAGTTAAACATTGCAAGGCCTCAGCATTCATGATGGAGGCCCCGTGGTAGTGGCTGGATCTCTGTAATGCAGTTACCCATTGCCGACCCCCACCACGACTGCAGGCTCCCTGGCCAAGGCAGCGGGGTCTCCACCAAAAGTGTAGAGGCCCTTTGTGAATTGGCCCCTGAGTGTTGCAGTTTTTGAATACTTGGTTAGAAGTCCGGGAGAGAAACAATATTTATTTCCTGTATACTCTGAAAGTCTTGGTTTCCACTCATTTGTGGCCCTCATGTTTAATGTACAACATTACATCAGCTGTACTTCATCATTGATCCTCATTATGGCTTGTACCATCCTGGAGCTGGTTATTGTCCCTTCTTGAAAGATGTGGCAGGGCTGCTCAGGCTAGCCAATTCCTATGGGGTTGGTTCAAGTCTGGTTATTTATGACTGGTCTCTGTCTGTGGTGAAACAGTCAGCAAAAAACATTACAGACTAGACTGCACCTTTAAACTCTTGCCAGAGTCAGTTTTGCAATCATTCTACACACAATATCTTTGTGTTTTACTTGAATGCTGCAACAGCAAAGGGCATCACAAGACATGCATCCATGTTCACTGGGCCACAAGACTGAAGCTTTACCTCACACGGTTGACACTGGTCTGAAGTTGCCTGTGTTCACTTTTAGAGAGCATCTGGCCTAGCAGTTGGGCTTGGACTGTTCCTTTCAGTGCAGAGGCAAGCCTGCTATGCATATAGCTGGCCCTTGTCTCGCGTGGCATAACTGACAAAAAACTGATGGACTATAATGCATCCGAATCATTGTTGCTGACTGGGAGAGTCCAAATATTTCCCCCGTTTTCCCCGGGGTGACAGTATATATATTACACTATTATCTATGCGAGGTGGAAAAGGTGCAAGACTGTTCTGAGGGTTCAAGCACAGAAATGTCAATACTGCTTAAAAAAATTCTATTTATTTATATGTAACCTGCTTTTACTAATTGCAAAGTACTAGTATGGCTATGATGTATATGGCATAATGACAATTATTCTTCTGCCCTTAGTACACTACCTGGAATCATGCATGAGCCCTTTAAGAAACTGCAAAATAAAGGACCCAATTTATATGATGGCAGAGAGGAAACGCTATTGCAACAGCATCAGAGTTCCCTTCCCACCAACATAATGGTCCGCCTGCCCAATTTAAATTTGGGCAGAACTTAGTTTGTAGATGGGGAGACTACTTCATTCCCACTTTGTTCAAACTTCCCTAATGGACTGATGGGATAAAGGCCATCATCAATTTATCTGTATGTCCACCCACCTAATTTAGATGGGCGGATATGCAGACTCTTTTCAGTGCCCATCCCCACCAGACAAATCTGGCTGTATTGGGCACAGAAAAGTGCTCACTGCTGCCCTCACCATGGGGAGAATTTTCCATGGCAAGGGGCGCACTATTCTTTTTTAGTTAAAAAAAAAATCCCAATTGAAATTTTCTTTTTGAAAATAAGAAGAAAATTCTACATTTCAACTACAGCTCCATAATGTTGATGGAGCCATCCATCAAACTTACAATGCTTTGCAGGAAATTCTGTGACAGTGGTTCCTGTCAATGCTTCAAATGCCTGCTGGGTCAGCAGACTGGAATGCCGCCAGTGATTACCAGTGGCTGAGATTAATTTAACCATTACATCTATCACTTTTTTGCATACTTTAGTGTGTTATCCTAAGTGGGACTGGTACGCCCAGATGTTGGTTTCATGCACATTGTATCACTGGAACAAAGCCATACCTGGCTGATGACTGCTAAGTAAGTCAAGCTGGTCCTGGGTTGCTAGTGTTTTGGTTCAGAGAACCTGACTTCACAGTTAGGGATGGAATGTTTTCACTGGAGCATGGTCCAAACTGAGGTGGCATAGTGTAAAAAATAACTATGACTGGGATGAAGTCCTGAATAATTATCAGTGAATAAGATTCATTTAAACATTCCATCCATAACTTTCATTTATACTGTAATGTGCCACACTATAAGGAACGGGTATGCTTAGATGTGGATCCCATTACGTAAAAAAACAATGTTCACAAGTAACTCTTTTGACAAGAACAATATACGTTCTGCAAGATGATATAACTTGCTAGATTTAATTAAAAAACACAAAACAGAAAAATGTATATCAAAACATAAAGGATAGACAGAAAGATCTTAGGGTGGATCATTTAGACAATATTAAATAGGTATAGAAACCCATAAGACAACGGATCTTAATCGTGCTCACTTCAGCCGAAGTGAGTGTGATTTTTTTTTGTAATTAAGGCAGTAATACATACCACAGAAAGTAAGAAAAATATTTCAAGTTCATACAATATGTACAATCTGAACCTCAGTGGAGTGAACATAACCTAACAGTGGTGCAAGAAAAATTGTAAGATAACATAACTGAATGCAGTGGTTATTGGTTCTCTCTTTATGCAGACTGCATAAAGAGAGATCCTATATATAAAAAACACCAATACAATCCAATGTATCATAAACTCTAAAGGCTCCTCTTCACCTATGCTTCCAATAACCACTGCTTTCACTTATGTTAACTTACAATTTTTCTTGCATCACTGTTATGGTCACTCCACTGGGGTTCACAAAATCAGGTTCAGATTGTACATATTGTATGTACTTGAAATATTTTTCTTACTTATATTACCAATTATTACCAAATGTATTTCTCCATTAACATATGCAGTTGGCTCAGATACTATCAACACACTCCCTTTCGCAAAATAAAGACAGTTATCTCCAAATGGGTTATGGAGCAATTGTCATAATGTACTATGGGATTCATTGGTGTTTAAGACATTTTACTGTGAAGTAAAAATGGTTGGGCAAGCTAGCTCCTTCTATACTAAGGCAAGTATGGACATCACATATGTTTATTTTATTAGCACATTTGGTTATAAAAATGAACCATTTAACAAACGCAGGAAGATAGATAGATGGATAAATAGATAGCAAAACTTCAATTATCAATATAATACTTAAAGGTCAATTTAAGCACTGCATATTAGAGCACTGAAAACAATCTAGAAACAAAGACAATCCGGCCATATTAAATTGGTTTATAATTGGTCGATATAAATGAAGGTTTCTCTAACATCTGCTAGAAAGTGTCCTGTTATCACAATTCGGTTTTAAACACAAAGGCAACACTAAAGTGTCAATAAAGTAAAAACAAAGATACTGTCACTAAAAGGAACTACCTTGTGTGCTGATGTGCTCCTTGTGAAAGAGCAAAAAGCAGTCACTCAAAGTGAGGTTGGCTTGGGGCTGAAGTAGGCTGAATCTTGGCTCAATGCTGTATGCTGTAGTTGGTGGATTCAAAATGTGAATGGCAAAATAAGAGATGAATAGAGCTGTCTGAAAGCCCCCTTAAAATAAGTAAGCTATTCATATTATTTATTTACAACAAGGGGTGGTGAGGGACAGAGTCTCTGAATTAAGCAGAAAGCTCTCACCCAGTCAAGAGATGAGGGCTAGATCCAACACCGTTTTTTAGCTCACTGCACCATCCCAGTTTCAGAACCTGGCTGTATGCAAATTAGTCTGTTCCTGTCCCAGTGCATGATGGGAACAGGGCAAACCAAACTACAAAAGCCAATTCTTACACTGGGAAGGAAACAAGCTCCCGGGGACCGGTTTCTGGCATTACAGCCGTCTTCGGCCCGGTTTGCTTGAATCCTGATGGTGCAATGAGCAAGGGTCTCACATCTGAGAATACCCTTCCACGCTTAGGGTGGACAAAAATATTTACAACAAGGGGTGGTGAGGGACAGAGTCTCTGAATTAAGCAGAAAGCTCTCACCCAGTCAAGAGATCAGGGCTAGATCCAACACCGTTTTTAGCTCACTGCACCATCCCAGTTTCAGAACCTGGCTGTATGCAAATTAGTCTGTTCCTGTCCCAGTGCATGATGGGAACAGGGCAAACCAAACTACAAAAGCCAATTCTTACACTGGGAAGGAAACAAGCTCCCGGGGACCGGTTTCTGGTATTACAGCCGTCTTCGGCCTGGTTTGCTTGAATCCTGATGGTGCAATGAGCAAGGGTCTCACATCTGAGAATACCCTTCCACGCTTAGGGTGGACAAAAATATTTACAACAAGGGGTGGTGAGGGACAGAGTCTCTGATTTAAGCAGAAAGCTCTCACCCAGTCAAGAGATCAGGGCTAGATCCAACACCGTTTTTTAGCTCACTGCACCATCCCAGTTTCAGAACCTGGCTGTATGCAAATTAGTCTGTTCCTGTCCCAGTGCATGATGGGAACAGGGCAAACCAAACTACAAAAGCCAATTCTTACACTGGGAAGGAAACAAGCTCCCGGGGACCGGTTTCTGGCATTACAGCCGTCTTCGGCCCGGTTTGCTTGAATCCTGATGGTGCAATGAGCAAGGGTCTCCTTTCTGGTGAAGAATTGGCTTGGTAGTTTAGTCTGCCCTGTTCCCATGATGCACTGGGCCAGGGACAGACTGATTTGCATATAGCCAGGTTCTGAGCTGGGATGGGGCATTGAGATAAATAACGGTGATGGATCAAGCCCTGATCTTTGGACTGGGTAAGAGTGGCCTGTTTAACTCAGACACTCTGTTCATCACCACCCCCTTTTTTAAATCGTTTTTGGCCACTATAGGTGTGGCAGGGTATACTCAGACATGAGTCCCTTTCTCACTGCTCAATCAGGATTCAAGCAAGCCGGGCCGAAGAAGGCTGAAATGCCAGAAACCGGTCCCCGGTAGCTTGTCTCCTTTCTGGTGAAGAATTGGCTTGGTAGTTTAGTCTGCCCTGTTCCCATGATGCACTGGGCCAGGGACAGACTGATTTGCATATAGCCAGGTTCTGAGCTGGGATGGGGCAGTGAGATAAATAACGGTGATGGATCAAGCCCTGATCTTTGGACTGGGTAAGAGTGGTCTGTTTAACTCAGACACTCTGTTCATCACCACCCCCTTTTTTAAATCGTTTTTGGCCACTATAGGTGTGGCAGGGTATACTCAGACATGAGTCCCTTTCTCACTGCTCCATCAGGATTCAAGCAAGCCGGGCCGAAGAAGGCTGAAATGCCAGAAACCGGTCCCCGGTAGCTTGTCTCCTTTCTGGTGAAGAATTGGCTTGGTAGTTTAGTCTGCCCTGTTCCCATGATGCACTGGGCCAGGGACAGACTGATTTGCATATAGCCAGGTTCTGAGCTGGGATGGGGCAGTGAGATAAATAACGGTGATGGATCAAGCCCTGATCTTTGGACTGGGTAAGAGTGGTCTGTTTAACTCAGACACTCTGTTCATCACCACCCCCTTTTTTAAATCGTTTTTGGCCACTATAGGTGTGGCAGGGTATACTCAGACATGAGTCCCTTTCTCACTGCTCCATCAGGATTCAAGCAAGCCGGGCCGAAGAAGGCTGAAATGCCAGAAACCGGTCCCCGGTAGCTTGTCTCCTTTCTGGTGAAGAATTGGCTTGGTAGTTTAGTCTGCCCTGTTCCCATGATGCACTGGGCCAGGGACAGACTGCCCTTGATCACATTGATATATATATATATATTCACTGAAAAAAACATTGGTTTCAGGGGCGTTATAGTTAGTTGGACATTTCACTCATACAAAACCAGTGAAATTGCCCGTTATAGTTAGTTCAGCTAATTATAACTCGCGCTCCCTCAATGCACTGCTGATGACGTCACATATTACATCAATCATGACATGGTCAGTGACATCACTGATGACATCATCCAGTGACTGTGTGTCTCTGTAAAGGTTAAATATGTTTCATGTATATAGGGAAAGGCGTATTTAAGAATGAGTAGCTGTATAAGGGTCTGAATGGATAATTTAGTAGGTGCGTGACTGACTCTATAAGTGAGTGATTAAATGTATCTTACTGAATTACCCTTGACCCTGCTTCCAGGCAGGTCACTCCCCATGTCACGTAGCTCCACCGGACTGCACCTGTGCTCCAGCCCAGCTGCTGCCAAGTTCGATGCCCGCCTCCACCCACAGGTTACCACCTTTGCCTCATCCCTGGTGGCCAGTGGTAGGCCTTAGGTTTTTTTTTGACGATTTCCATTCCTGCTTTGCGCTTTTGCCCGTTTTTATAGTGCCCTTCTGGTGTTTAGTATTGAATTTATTGTATTTATTTCTCCTCCTTGTCCCTTTGTGCCTGTTTTTGCCGTTGTTCCCTCGCTGGTCCCACTTCCAACCGCTGCATCCCCTGCGGCCCCGCCCCCGCCCCAGCCCCCGATCCCATTCGTCCGCTCCCCCCTCCCAGCTGCCCCAGAACCCCTAGTCCCCACAAACGCTACAACACCCGACTCCGCCACGATGCCAGAACCCTCCACGCACTCAACCCCGGACGAGAACACACCTGCTACCGGGCCACCCTGAAGCACACCCAAGGACACTTCACCTGCCAAAACTTCAGCTTCACTAGCATCTGACCCACCAAACCTCCACCCAGGAAAGAACACAACTACCGCATATGCATCCTCCTCAACACCCGCTCCGCCCGCAAACACGCCATTGAACTCTGGGACCTTCTCGACTCAACTTCACCAGACGTCGCCTACCTGACAGAGACCTGGCTAAACCCCGCCTCGGCACCCAACAACGCCATAGCCATCCCAGATGGCTACAAGATCACCCGCAGGGATCGCACCAACGTAGTAGGAGGAGGAATTGCCATCGTCCACAAGAACACCCTCAGAGTCTCGACCAACACCGACGACACCCTCAGCACCGCCGAACACCTGCACTTCCAGATCCACACCTACCCCAACACCACCCTCAGAGGAACCCTCGTCTACAGACCGCCGGGACCCCAACCACAGTTCAGCGACTCCATCGCCGACTTCATCAGCACACACGCCCTCGCCTCCACGGACTACATCCTACTCAGAGACCTGAACTTCCACCTCGAGAACAACAACTACACCAACTCCACCACCCTGATCGTCAACCTCCCCAACCTTGGACTCCGACAGCTTGTGACAACACCCACCCATGCTGCCGGCCACACGCTTGACCTCATCTTCTCCACAAGCCCCAACGTCTCCTTCAGCCACACCACCGAACCCCACTGGACCTACCATCACTGCATCCACTCCACCTTCAGGAAGCCCACCATGCACCACCGCACCCAACAGATGCCTCGTTGCTGCTGGAGCAAAATCACCGAAGACCAGCTATCCACCATCCTCGCCCAGAGCCCAAACGCCGACCCCACCGACCTCGACACCGCCGCCCGCAACTTCAGACAGTGGATCGATGACTGCGCCAACACCCTCGCCCCACTCAAGAATCCCCCCAACAGCCACACCAGCAAGAAAGCCAACTGGTTCACCGAAGACCTCCACGCCTCCAAACGAACATGCCGAAAACTGGAGAAGAACTGGCTCTGCGAACGAACACCAGACAGCTACGCAGCCCACAAGGACATCATCCGCAGACACCATCACCTCATCAGGTCCACCAAAAGGGCCTCATTCAAAGACTGCCTAGATAACAACGCACACAACAGCAAGGAGCTCTTCAACATCGTGAAGGAACTCTCCAACGCAAGCTCCAACACCAACGACATCCCACCCTCGCATGACCTGTGCGACTCCCTGGCCACCTTCTTCCACCGCAAGATCGCCGACATCCATGACAGCTTTGACGCCGCAGCTGCCCCGACAACCACCGAGACCCCCGCCCCCACGACCACCACCCAGACCAACCGCTTTCTCTCCTGGACCTACGAAAACAGAACAAAGTAGCCAGTCAGGATTGCTTATCTAATGATTTGGAGTACACCCAGCCTGCCTGTACTGAGTGATACACAGGGTTTATTAGAAAAACTTTTTTATTATTTTTTGTCAAAATTTGGTTGTCTTATCAGCATGTTTTCAAGGGCACATTTGTCAAAACAATCAAGTAAACATTCAGACAAAAGTATGTGCGCAATATATACAAGTTTAGAAACTGTACACAATAAGTACTCAAAATTCAGATACACCAAAAAATGTACTATACACAAATCAATTGAAGTATGAAAACATTTAACATATATGCCAGTTCTTACAATTGTTAACCAAAACAGGCAGGCGGACAAGGAGAATGAGTAATACTGCCTGCCTGTCTCATTAAAACTGTGTTTGGATGTTTTTAGGATTGCAAAACCAGGGGGAAAAAAGTAGTATTGCTGATTCCCTAGCTGCACCCTTCTTCCTTTACACAGGATGGAAGTCTACGCGTTTCGAACCACCAAGAGGTTAAGGGTTCTCCTCAGGACATGGACTGGGTCGATCCATTTCTGCAGAAAGCACATAGTCGCTACATGGATGAAAGAACAGCTTCGCACGGTACGGAATTTCTGAATTTGTAAATAGGTAAATACGGAGACGTGTTAAGAGATGAGAACGCCCGGTAAAAGATCTGGCGGTCGGGAGGGGGCACAGCTTGCCTTCAATTAGAAATAGTGCGGGGCAAGGACTGAATCCATTGCGCGGTCACCAACGTATGGCGTGCAACATCAACGACGAGGACACCAGCAAATTCATGAACACCATTCACTCCGGATCTCCGCTAGACCAATGCCCACACCACGTCTTCAACAAAGCAAGCACAGCCATCGCACCCCATCTCCGGAAAGTAATCAACAACTCCTTCGAGATAGCAATCTTCCCGGGAAGCTGGAAGCATGCCTAGATCAACGCCTTACTCAAGAAACCCAAAGCGGACCCGAAGCACCTCAAACATTCCGGCCCATATAACTGCTCCTGTTCCCAGCGAAGGTCATCGAAAAAACCATCAACAAACAACTGACCCGCTACCTCGAGGAGAACAGCATCCTGGACCCATCCTAGTACGGGTTCCTCAGAAACCACAGCACCGAAACCACCCTCATCGCCACCACCGATGACATCAGGACCCTGCTAGACAACTGAGAAATAGCGGCCCTCATCTTCCTGGACCTGTTAGCCGCCATCGGCGAAGAGGAAGAGTTCTCCCAGTTAATTTGAGGTCCAGAGGGGGGAGATAAAGGCAAACTAAACACAACGGGTACCTCTAGAGGGACCTATATTTCTTTTACAAGGAATAAATCCTAACAACGTTCACAATAAAAGGATGCTAAAGAGGGAAGCCAGAACTTTAAAGTATTATCAAAACATATTTTTATTTATTTTTTCTTTAAATATTGGTTTGAAAATATTTGTGCATTTATACATTTCATTTTGTCGTATAACATCATTGACAAAAGTTCATCCACATTCGTAATACAAATTGTATAATGAGATAAAGTGCAAGCTAAGAAAATGAAAGGAAAGAAAAAAGCCCCTAACAGTCTAATATATTCCTACCATACATACAGCCATTCTTACATACCAGTCATACCTTTACAAAAGTTTAAAAAACATACCTAACAACATAGACACAGAAACTAAACACAATGAGACAAAAAACCCAAAGGTGTACTTGATGGTTTACAGTTAGAACCTAGATCAAACAGTTCTGCCAATTTATACTTGGTCTTGCGGACAGACCCAGGAACCCCATGCTACGGCGTCAGCTCTCTCCTAAGAAGGTGTAGTGGCTGCCTCCCATGAAATCTCACACTTCAGGAATCATAAAGTCAAAGAACCAGATTTACTAGATGATACACTTCTTCCAGATACAAACGCCTCATTCTTATCAACATATACCGGAGCAATTTTTCTGCTATCTTCCTGTGGATCTTTGTCATGTAATGCACTACGTGCAGTACAGAAATCTCACTGCTGTCAGCAGCTAGAAGCAGTATCCCATGCCGTTTTTCTACATAATCCCAATCTATGTGTATCTAAAAGAATCCCTAATACAAAAAGAATAAAATTTTGCAATGCCCCTGTTCTTTTAACACGTGTACAGATTTTGTATATATGTTAGTCTGCTACATGTTTTTTCCTGGCCCTGAGGAAGGTGACATCATCACCGAAACGTACGTCGGCCGTACATCCACAATCTGGATATAGATTGGTCAATGACACACAGACCAAGTATAAATTGGCAGAACTGTTTGATCTAGGTTCTAACTGTAAACCATCAGGTACACCTTTGGGTTTTTTGTCTCATTGTGTTTAGTTTCTGTGTCTATGTTGTTAGGTATGTTTTTTAAACTTTTGTAAAGGTATGACTGGTATGTAAGAATGGATGTATGTATGGTAGGAATATATTAGACTGTTAGGGGCTTTTTTCTTTCCTTTCATTTTCTTAACTTGCACTTTATCTCATTATACAATTTGTATTACGAATGTGGATGAACTTTTGTCAATGATGTTATACGACAAAATGAAATGTATAAATGCACAAATATTTTCAAACCAATATTTAAAGAAAAAAGAAATAAAAATATGTTTTGATAATACTTTAAAGTTCTGGCTTCCCTCTTTAGCATCCTTTTATTGTGAACGTTGTTAGGATTTATTCCTTGTAAAAGAAATATAGGTCCCTCTAGAGGTACCCCTTGTGTTTAGTTTGCCTGTTAGCCGCCATCGACATGGTCTGCCACCACACACTACGAACACGCCTACACGGCGCCGGGATCCAAGAGAAGGCCCTGGGCTGGAACACATCATTCCTCTGTAGCAGAACAAAGAGCATCTGCCTCTCCTCCTTCCGCTCCAATACCACCGAGATCATCTGCGGCGTACCTCAAGGCTCATCCCTCAGCCCAACGCTGTTCAACATCTACATGGCACCTCTCGCCCACGTTACCCGACAGCATGACCTCAACATCATCTCCTAAGCTGATGACACCCAGCTGATCCTCTCCCTCACCAAAGACCCTCACACCACCAAATCCAACCTCCATGAAGGAATGAAGGTCATCACTAAATGGATGAGGAACAGCCGACTGAAGCTGAACTCGGACAAGATGGAGGTCCTCATCCTTGGAGCCACCCCTTTGGCCTGGGACGACTCCTGGTGGCCGACCACACTGGGAACAGCTCCACCAACCACGCACGCAACCTAGGGGTCATCCTCGACTCCATCCTCTCCATGACTAAGCAGGTCAACGCCGTCTCGACCTCCTGCGTCAACACCCTCCGCATGCTCCCCAGGATCTACAAATGGATCCCCACCGAAATTAGAAGAACGGTGAGCCAGGCCCTCGTCAGCAGCAGGTTGGACTACAGGAACGCCCTCTACGTAGGAACCTCGGCCAAACTCCTGAGACGGCTGCAACGCATCAAGAACGCCACTGCACGCCTGATCCTCAACATCCCCAAATGTAGCCACATCTCACTCCACCTGAGAGACTTGCACTGGCTACCCGTCAATAAGAGGATAACCTTCAAGCTCCTCACCCACACACACAAAGCACTCCACAACACCAGACCAGCATACCTCAACAGATGACTCAGCTTCTACACCCCCACCCGCAAGCTCTGCTCCACCGGCCTCACCCACACCGCTGTCCCCCACATCCAAAGAACGAAGGCCGGCAGCAGATCTTTCTCCCACCTCACCGCCAAGACCTGTAACACCCTCCCCACCCACCTACGGCAGACCCAAGACCTATTGACCTTCAGAAGACTCCTTAAGACCTGGGTCTTTGAACAGTAGCAGCACCCCCCACCCCCTGCACCTTGAGACCCTCACAGGTAAGTAGTGCACTTTACAAGTGACATGATTGATTGATTGATTGATATACGTGAATGTCTGTGTCCGTCTGTCTGTTGGTGTGTAAGCGGCTACATGGGTTTGCGAATAGCTACATGAGTGTCTATATGGGTTATTGATTGGTTGTCTGAGTATCTGTATGGGTGCCTGAGTGTTTATGTGGGTGGGGTGTGTGTGACTCTGTGAATAGATGTGTGAGTGGGTGATTCACTGGGTGCATGGTTTTAAAAGTGCATCTGTGATGGACTGTATGAGTGGGTGAGTGTGTGTATGGGTGTGTTAGTGAGTAACTGTATATCTCAGTGGTACATGTGTGAGTAACTACATAAGTGAATAGCTGTATATATGTGTGTTGGAGTATATATACAGCTATAAGTGAGAGTGTGTGATTGTGAGAGTGGCTGTATGGATGAGTGTGTGCTTGTATAAGTGATTGTATAAGAGTGTAAGAATATGCTAGTATTTGTATGAGTAAGTGAGCTGGTGTGCTTATCACTGTATAGGTGAGTAAATGGCAGTGTGATTAATTATTTGCATGATTGACTAGGTGTGTGAGTACCTCTATGGATGAGTGGTGGTGTGTGAGTGTCTATATAGGTGTATAAGTTCATATGATAGTCCTGTACTGAGTGACTATAAGTATGAGTTTCTGTACGAGTGTGTGGATGTGTGTGTAAACCTAAGAATCAGTGAATGTGTATGAAGTTATTGCTGTAGGAGTGTCTATGGTTTTGAGAATGGCAGTATGTAATTTAGAGTGGGTGTATTAAAGGATAGTTTAGGGTGTGAGAAGATGCATCAAATTATCACATGGATGATGTCATCAGTGATTCATTTGAGATGTCATCAGTGATGTCACTGACCATGTCATGAGTGATGTAATATGTGACGTCATCAGCAGTGCATTGCGGGGACATGAGTTTTAGTTTGCTGAACTAACTATAACAGGGAATTTCACTGGTTTTGTACGAGTGAAATGTCCAACTAACTATAACGACCCTGAAACCTATGGTTTTTTCAATGAATTTCTAAGATTTTTTAAATGCTAATTTCTAACTATAACGTGCCTGAAAGCTACGTTTTTTTCAGTAAATTTCAAAGGTTTTTTAAATTCTAATATCTAACTATAACGTGCCTGAAACCTATGGTTTTTTCAGTGAATTTAAAAGGTTTTTTAAATGCTAGTTTCTAACTATGCCTACAGAGGTAGGACATGTGAAGAAAGAAGAAAAAACACACAGAAAGAAGCAAAAGAACTGCAGAAAGAAGTGACAGAAGTCAACAAAGACGAAGAAAAGTGCAGGAAGAACCAAGACATGTGCAGAAAGAACCAACAGAGGAGCAGAAAGAGGCCTTCTTCCAAACTCATCCTGTTCCCACAACTTTTTCAGACAGGTACTGCTGGTAACTACCAGGCCTAGAGCCAGTACTATGCTAAAAGACACTTAGAATACAGTGAAAACACCTACATCCACTAGGGAACACTATGCGATGGGGTTCCCTGTGATTAGCATGATCTCCTCTATAAGGCTCTAGTACACAATAGGGCAGGGGGATTAAAACTACGCAACAGGGCATGTTTGTACAGTTTTGAAGAGAGGGGGGGCCTGAGGTGACATGTGTGCAAAAACGCCCTGTGGACGTTTTAAGTTGGGAAATTAAGTCCTCTTAAATCCTGATGGTCCCTGGGGTCCAACTAGCCAATCAGTACCACCAGTAAGAGCCACAGAGCTGCAATGCAGAGAGGTGTAAAAAGGGGCATGGCCTGGCCCACCTCTCTGCAACGTAGCGCAGTGGTGCTTACTGGAGGTACCTGGTGTGGTTGTTGGCCCCCATGGACCCTCAGGATTGAAGAGGAATTAATTCCACAACTTAAAACGCAACACAGGGCATGTTTGCACACATGTCACCTCAGGCCCGGCCCCTTCACCACTGTGCAAATGCGCCCCGTGGTGCATTTTAAGTTGGGGGAATGAATTCCCCTTCAATCCTGAGGGCCCCTGGGGGTCAACAATCCCAGTAGGTACCGCCAGTAAGCACCACTGTGCTGCGTTGCAGAGAGGTGGCCCAGGCCACCCCCCTTTTTACACCACTCTGCAACGCAGCTCTGTGGCGCTTACTGGAGGTACATGATGGGTTAATTGGATCTCTGGAACCCTCAAGATTGAAGAGGAATTAATTCTCCAACTTAAAACGCGCCACAGGGCGTGTTTGCACACATGTCACCTCAGGCCCCCCCCTCTCCCTTCATCACTGTCCAAACACGCCTCCTGCCACATTTTAAGTTGGGGAATAAAGACCCCTTAAATCCTGAAGGTCCCTGGCGTCCAGCTAGTCCAGCAGGAATCTCTAGTAAGTGCCACAGAGCTTCAATGCAGAGGTGTAAAAAGGGGAGTGGCCTCTGCGCACCTCTCTGCAAGGCAGCCCCTGGCGCATACTGGAGGTTCCTGGTGGGCTAGTTGGACACCAGGGACCCCCAGTATTCAAGGGGAATTAGTTCCCCATCTAAAAACGCGCCAGGGGGCACGTTTGCAGAGTGATGACAGTCTTTTTTTAAAATGTATTTTTCAAGAAGGGGAGCTGTGTGTCCCCCCTGTCCTTTCTTATTTTCTTGGCCCTGGGTCCCCCATCCCCCAGGGCCTGACCCCTATTTTTTTTTTAATAATGGAAGGGGGCAGCGTGGCACCCCTCCCGAGGCAGTATTTGGCCCCTGGGATACCATCCCCCGCGTCAAGTCCAGTGTTTTTTTTTAATGAAAAATATTGGAGGGGGCTGCGTGGACCCCCTCCTCTGGCCAATTGTGGCCCCTGGGACCCCATCCCCAGGGCCGTCCTTGGGGTCGTTTTTTTTCAGTTAATTTTTTATCATGGGGAGGGAGGCCATATATGCGTCCCCAATTCCCCCACGGTCCTGCTGACTCCCCACCTCCTGGGTGGTGGACTTCCAGGGCTTTGGGAGGCCTTAGAGGGGCTACGGGAGCATGGGCCCCCCACAAATGTTTTTTACTGGCCCCAGGACCTGGCCCACCCCGGGCTTCAATTAAATGAAGCGCGGGAGACCGCGCTTTGTTTTTTTACATTTTTTCGGCCGGCTTCACGTACCTAGCACGAATTCGGGCGATTAAAAAAAAAGAAATTGGGCGGGCCCTGGGGGTCCTTGTGGGACCCCCTGAGCAGGCCTAGGGGGTCAGAGTGTTTCTACCTTGCCCCCTTTTCTTGTTTGCCACCTTTGTTTTTCTGTTTTCAAGTACCTCGGTCCTACTAAGGCACAAGATGGCTGCCAACACTTCCTGGTTTGAAGTGTTGACAGCCAATTAGAATGCAGCTCGTGATCGGGACGGTGCGCGAATCCACTGTGCCTCTATGTATAGAAACTTTTGATTTTCTCAGCAACTACTGAACGGTTTGAACTATTTAAGAAGAAGAGTTCTTTCTGAAACAAGGGCTACCTTTGTGCCAAATTTGGTGTAATTTCGTTCAGCAGTTCGAGCTGTAGCTGTGTCTAAAGTTTCCTATGGGAAATGCAATTTTCAATCTTTTTTTAATTTCTCAGAAACTACTGAACGGATTTACACCTTTTAACAAAAAGAGTTCCTTCTGAAACAAAGGCTACCTTTTTGCCAAATTTGGTGTAATTCCGTTAAGCAGTTCCGGCTGTATCCGTGTCTAAAGTTTCCAATGGGAATTAACATGGAGAAAACATGTTTTGGGACCCCCCTTTTTTTCTCAACCCCCGCTTGCTGAATCACCCCAAAACCTTTAAGATAGGAGCTGACCGGAGTGCCCCACTAGTTTTGAAAATTTTGCAAAGATTCGTCAACCGGCGCCAAAGTTATTGGGAAAAGAAAAAATACTTTTTGAATAGAAACAAGGTCCTAACTATAACTACCTACTGGCGATCGCCAGTAGGTAATATATATAAATATATATATATAGTGTGCCGCATATAGAGCACATAGATCCTAATGCAGGAATCCGTGCCTCGCTGCCTCCAGGGTCGGAACAGATGCCCCGGAAGGGAGCAGCTGGCGGACTCCACATTGGGTGACCCAAGCACCGGACTCTGTCCACCGTGCACATACCTGGTGCCTCCCCCACGACGATAGCTTGCCGCGGCCGGTGGACTCCACATTGGATGACCGGGCTTCACCTCGTCCTGGATCTTTGAGTGCTCCGCCAACGCCACGGAGATCACGGTCACGGAGCCGACGCCTGGCCCCAAGATGGCGGCTCCCCGCGACTGGACGCAGATCTCACAACGAGGTAATGGGGCTTAAGGATGAGCTCTGCCTCGGTTGACCGCCACGGAGTGCTTCCTCTCGCCTCCTCTCACCCCGGCCTGTCTATCCTCCAACCCGGGCGCGCAGGACAGAAAGGAAGCGCATCCAGTGCTCCATGATGCCTGTCCCCAAGATGGCGGACCCGTAAGACTCGATACCACCTCCATGCAGCCCACAATGAAAGCGAGGTGAGGCTTCCAAAGACTCCGGTCCCTTATGTCTACGGGAAATCTCTCATACTAGCCCTAGCATATTAGCACACTCTCTCAAACTTGGATGCTTGGCCCTAAGATGGCGGCCCCCGTGACATAAGTTTTCAAATTCAACTATGAGATGCCTCCCACCTTTCTGAGAACTGCCTGCTTCATTGAAAACTCTGACCTCATTCAGTCCTGACAAAATCAGTTGCCTCATGAGGTGATTCCACTCAGGACAACCCCTAGTCCCCTCCAGCAATGCGCTCCTCCTACACAAAGCCTCATGATCTCAGCCCAAGCCAGTTGCCATGATGGCCACTACTCTTCCCCAGGTTCCCTCCAACTGGGATGTCTAGGCCTCGCAAAGCCCCAGGACCCCCTCGTTACTGAGCAATATAGACCTCATATCTGTAACCTCTGATTCAAGGCTAACCAAACTAGAAGCTACCGATGGCCTCCCATCCATAACCGAAGAAGTCTCTGAACTTAACGCCTAATTCCTTCCTCGTCACGAACTTACATGCCGGTCCGCATCTCACCCCCTAGTCGAGGAGCCCAAGCCTTTTCATACGGCCCTGAACCCCTCGCTGACCCACCACCCCTCCTCCCAGAAGTTTCCGCTATGGCTCCGTATTTGCACCACACTCCACCCAACCCTCACCGACACTCCTGAAACCCCACAACGCAAATTCACAATTAGCTTCCCCACAACCTCCCCCCCTAAAGCGAGACGAAATCTCAAGCAGAAACTGATTAGACAACACATAGAAACTCTATTTACGAACACATACCACTGCCCCTAGAAAGGACTGATTAGGATGGATCTGATCCTTCACACGGAAAGACCAGAGGAATGGATCACCTCCCTCGGAACACAACTTCACATCTCAAAAACCACTACTACCTCACATAGCTGCAAACTTACCTCTTCGCTCCCTAACCGTTCACCAAGAGGGGGGAGCGCGTCTATGACCATCTACACTAACTGCACTGTTCTGATTCAGGCAAACAAAAGGTCAACAAGCCCGTCCTCCTAATTTGATCCACCCTCCTCATCTCCTCGAACCCACTCGACTGCCTTCGTCCCCCAATAACATTACCGTCACTGCTCCGACCAACCAGCCCCTTGATGACCCCACTCCCTTACACAGCTCCATGACGCAGCGTATCGTTTTACTAGAACTCAAACTTGAAACCATCTCCCGGGGCCTGAACAAAATCCTCACCAATCTCGACAAGGCCCGAAGTCCCCAACAATACCCCCACAGGTCTCCCCCTACATACGACTCCCTCATCCACCAGCGCCTCACTAAGCCTGCTGCTTTCCCTGTGACACAAGTACAGAGACCCTCTAGAAGGGAGTAGGATGACCTGCCACAAAAAATCCTAAGAAACCGAGACCGCGGCTCTAGTGCTCAAACTCACTTAAATACCGACATTGAGCCCATCTCCTCTAGACCTATGAGGTTCAAAGCAGCAATGTCTGACAAAGAAGCAGCCGACCTAGCTTCCTCATATGACACACCCACCTTTGACTCCCCTAAATCCAAAATCCAAGTGATCACGGGTCTCGGAAGAGACCCTCCGTGCCCTATACTCCCTAGAACACATTTCCTCACAGCCCTGCCCAGAGCTCCCAAGGAAACGATGCCTAGCACTAAAGAGCTTCCCACCAACTGCATGCTCATCAACTGTAGATCGGCACCAATGCATGCAATTAAACTAGCAGAAGCTATTCTGTCGCAGGACGTTGACATTGCATTCATCACAGAGACCTGGCTCAAGGAGCACTCCTCACTGTGCCTAGACATGCTTGTCCCCCCAGGATTTTCCATTATCAATAAGGACAGAAAAGACCAACGAGGGGGTGGAGTTGCCATCATCCATAAAGATAACATTTCCATCATGGAAATAGACTTGTGCGTATACAAGACCTTTGAATGTCTTACCGCAAACATAAAGACCAAAGATAAAGGATCAATGCTCTGTCACCTTCTGTACCACCCACCGGGCAACACCTCAGCCTTTGGGGAGCAACTAGCAGACCTGATTACTAACTGTGCCCTTGGAGATTCCAACTCCTTAATTCTTGGCGATCTTAACCTGCGATGGAATGATACACGTAATCCACTAATCCAAACGCTATCCAATCTTCTTGACAACCATAATCTTCCACAACACTGCACAGAGGAGACGCATTACAAGGAGCCACCCTAGATGCTATTATCAGCAAACAAGACGCAATCTCGATCGAACACGTTCTCCCCATGAACTGGTCGGACCACCACATGATCCTATTCCATATCAACCAACATATTCTCTCTCAAACACCTTTGCAAGACCCCCCCAAGTGGGTCAGAAAACTCAATGACGTACTGTATGATATCCAACACTGGCTGTCCTCGAATCATCTTAAACTAAACCCCAACAAAACCGAGATTCTTCTCATCTCGAATAAAGAGGAGAACCCTCAAATTGCAGAATGGCTCAAATCCGTAGATGCGCTGAATGGAAATCTCACTCTTGCTGACTCTGTAAAATCACTCGGCATCACTCTAGACCAGAAACTAAACATGCCCAGACACCATCGAGAATTCGGCTAAGAGCGCCTTCCTTAACCTCAGACTTTTAAACAAAATAAAACCCTTCATCCCACCTTGTGATCTCAAGCAGCTCATCCAATCGTTGGTACTGTCAAGGCTGGACTATGGGAACGCAGTCCTCTCAGGAGTTGCAAAGTCACACCTGGCTCCCATCAAAACAAATCTGAATGCGACAGCCAGAATGGTCACCAGAATCAAGAAATTTGACCACATCTCTCCTGCTCTCAGTGAACTTAAGTGGCTCCCAGTTGAAATGAGGATCAGCTGCAGAATAGCATGCCTTACTCATAAAGCCCTGCATACCGGCAAACCTGAATACCTGGCGGCCAAACTCAAAAAAGCCGGTCAGGACAGGAACCTCAGAAGCTCCAACTCACTCCTTCTCATCCCGCCAAAAACTCGAAAAACAAAAACTGCAACTCATTCCTTCGCTGGAAGAGCACCTAAAATCTGGAACTCCATTCCCCCCACATCAGAACCACCCCCTCCTTTGTAAAATTCAAAAACCAACTCAAAACCATGTTCCTCAACCGTGCCCCAGGGAACCGATAGGGGCGCTCAGAGTGAAGGTACAGACTTTTTTCCGCTCCTGCACCATCTCGGGAAGAATACGAAACGGATGTTTCCTCCAATACAAAGCCGATACCTCAATATTGACTTGCATTTTTGTCACTTTCTTGTACTTTCTTGTTATCTTCGCAATGTATCCTCTGTGAAGCGCTCCGATATCCTCGGGTCAGACTAGCGCTATATAAAACTACTAAAATAAAATAGGTTTCACTCATACTGCTCTTCAACTAAACTTGCACAGTTATTTTCTGCTATACATACTGGGCTGCGGTTTGTGGTGGTGGTCAACAGGCATAGTGCAGCTACCTTCACAATATTTATGAACTCTATGTTTAAATCTTCTTATTGAACTTTTATGAATGAAAGTGACAATCAGGACATTATCACTCATTTACCTTATATCTCAACAAGTATTTTTTGTCTATTTAGCATATATAGTATGCTGATAATCCACTCTATATCATTTACATTTGCGTTTCTGGTTTAAGTTGCAAAGACTACTGGAGAAGTTAGTGCTCTACACAAACTTAAAACTCAGTGGCAGAAAATGCAATATTTCCAATTAAGTTTGCATAATCCCCCTATTAGTTTAGCATGCTTTTAAAAAGAGACTGATGGCATGTGAAGTCCATACTGTGGAAGAATACATGGAGCACGATATAAGTAATATCAAAAAACACTGCATTACTCATATGTCATTGTAGTTATATATTAAAGAAGATTAAATACTATACCTAAAAGGCATTCTGATGTTTAGTCTCTCCGCATATTTGCACAATGTTTCCCATGGACAATGGATTTTAACGAACATGATGTCGCTGTTGGTAAGTGCTGGCTATACAGGAAAAGGAAAAACACAAACAACTGTGAAACCATTACTTACTCTTAGTAAATATTCATTTTCGATTGCATAGCCATCAGTATATTATGTATATGCCTACTGTATTGTAAAACGAGGGATATTGCATTATCATAGGGAAATTTGGTGTTCAAATACAATGTGCTGTCTTTGAAAATTCACAGTGGATTCATGACATATTTAAGGGGTTTGAGCAAATAAATTTTGAGCAAGTAAAATGAGCATCTCATGCTCACAATATATGTGCAATTTTTTCACTAGGTTTTCGTAGTCTCTGTTCTGCTGGAAAGCTATTCCAGTGATTACATTCCTCTTTTTGGGTTGGATTTGCAAATTTCTTATGCCTCTGGGTAGCCTTCACTCCTCCCACGAGGTCAGGAACCTCTCATGTTTTCCACAGAGTAGTTTTGCAAATTAGTTAAAAACTGAGATTTCAAGCTGGCTAAAGAAATTCTCAACCATTTTCTGGACAATCACATTTAATAAAAATGTGATTGATAGGATTCGTGATTTTTTGACTTGTGATTTCAAAAAGCTGAGATATATTAAAATGTTAACCCAAGCATGATCTCCAGGAAACTATTTTTAACTTATATCTTAAAAACTACTGAATGGATGTACACCAAAGCAAAAAAGCATGAATTCATAATAACGTTATATTTTCATGCCAAGCATCTATTCATCTAATTTTGCTCTGGATGCAAGTAAATTTCCAGTGGGATGTGTAATGGAAATACTTGAGTTTCACTCCCCCATTAACTTTTTCCCCTACACGGATCAGCACAAACATTGGTATGCATAACCTTAACTGACTAAGCTAGTACATTCCCAAATTTCTTGCAAATCTGCCCATGGTGTCAACATTTTTAGGAAAGTGAAGCTGAACCATACTTAGAGAAACCCCCCACTGTGCATTTAAAAATATGTATATATCCTGGAGAAAGAATACAGGCAACATAATGACAGAAATTGCGGTGTGCAAATTGACAAGAAGTCTATGACCAGTCAAAGAATATTGTGGCAAATAAGAGGGGTAGAAATATCAAGGTTTCATAGATTGGTAGAAGTATCAGTGCCTTAAATGCACCCAATCTAAAAACCCATCCTCTATTTCATGGATACTCGCAAACATTTTCCCAGGGGCCAAAAAGGTAAATTGTGGTTTGACGGAGGGCAGCACTGATGCTAGCATGGTGGCATTCGGGGGCTTGGGATGATTAAGGTGGGCGTAGTGGAGCGACATGTAAATCTAGTGGTTGAATTGCACCTAGAAGCAATACTAGCTTCCGCACTTGACCACACTGTGTGATCCTGGGCAATTGTTCTATTTTAATTTGTGTATTGCAATTATTGTGCGGGAAAATGGAGGCTGGGTAATGGGGAGGCTGGGGAATACATGTTTGTTTCTAAATTAATGTCTGAAAACTGTCACATTAAAAGAAACAAATTGCAATGCACTTTTATCATTTGATGTTTAATTTGAAGGGACTTCATCATATTTTTACACGTTTGTTGCAGAATACCTTTAACAACACTTTAATTTTTAAAGACAAGTGGTGCACTACAGATTCTGTGCTTCTTTTTTTTTTTAATTCAGTTTGTTTGTAAATTAATGCTTAGCATTTATTTAATATCTTTATAAGTATAAGGGCTCTGTAAAGTAAACAGCAGCCTAGTGCTGCTGTTCAACCAGGGGCCGCATTTAAAGGTCAGGGGGGCGTACTTTGAGGATCAATGCCCTATTTGATTCCCAAAAAGGAATACAAATCAGACTAATCCATATGGGAGAACCATAAAGTCATCAATAGGTAGACTATTATAAAATACATCCAGATATATTGACAACTTCCTGGGACCTTTTGTAAACCAGTTTAGAAAAATAAGAATTATTTATCTAAACAAGACCAATGGCAAAAATCCACAATACAGTATAACAAAATAGGCTCTACAATGGTAGAAATAGTTCAATTCAATGCACGTTGTTTATTCAACACTTTTCCAACAATGTACCTTAGATATGTCATGCAAAACAAACAAACGGGTCACAGGGAAGGCGATGCATCAGTTCCTTGCTTTGGGGGAAGTGGCGCACCTGTTCTCCTTACTGCAGCACAGGGGAGGCGATGCGTCTGTTCCTTACCAGAGAGGGGGGATGCATCAGTTTCTTACTGCATTTCAGGAACAATGCAACAAGATGGCGCCTCAATGCGTGGCGAGGATCCGGTGTGATGCGACAAAATAGCGGCTTGATGGGATGCGATGATCCGGTCAATGCGTGAACGTTGGCAGCCACACGTTACGTTACGTTAAAAATATTTGTACCGCGCACGTTAACCAACGGTTTCATGACGCTCACACAGGTGCAGGTGCTGCACCGGTTTTCTCGGCGATGCTTCAGGACCCAGTCAGGATGTGGCGCGCTTCTTCTCCGTGGCTCATCAATGTGTCTGGACCAGGTGCGGATGCAACACACATCTTCTCTGTGACTCTGCAATACATCGGGAATTGGTGCAGATGCGGTGCGCTTCTTCCTCGTTGCATCAATCTTCCAGCTCCCAACAACAAACAGTATACAGAGGTCTTAAACAGCAGCAGGCACCTTTTTGAAGGTTGGAATTCCCAGCAGGGAAATTCAGGGGAGCTGGGGGTGAAGTCTTTGTGTCCCTGAGACTTCAGACAGGAGGCAAGCTCAGTTTCAAGTCATTGTAGATCTTTTCTTCAAGCAGGCGACAAAGCAACACAGCCAAGTCCTTTTTCTCCTTTCCTTGGCAAGAAGCAACCACTGCAGGCCAACCCCAAACAGCAAACAGCACGGGGGCAGTAATCCTCCTTCAGCTTCTTCTTCTCCTTGGCAAAGGTTCCTCTTGACTTCCCAGAAGTGATATAAAGTTCTGGATCCCCCTTTTCATACACACAAATCCTTGGTCTCTGAAGGCAAAGAATGTCTGTGCCCAGCCAAAACCAGTTCTTTCCTCACTGATGCAGCTTCCTGGCAGGAGGTGGAGACAGCATCGTTGAAAGCAGACCTGGCTCAGGCAGGTGAAATGAAATCTCCTCCCCCTACTTTAAATTCAACCCAGGTCCCATTCAGTCTAGCCCTGAGCCTAGCCCTGACTCATCAGACTGCTGGAGCCGCAACCCTCTCCCAGCTCCTGTCTCTCACAAGCCAGACATGCAATACACAAACCTAGCAGAGGCATACTGGATGGTTAGGCAAAAGAAATACCTACTTTCTAAAAGTGGTATTTTCAAATACTGAATGTTAAAATCACCCACACTAAAAGATGCACTTTAACATTCTGAGTTCAGACATACTAAACTTTATTTTCCTGTCTTGTTCCCTGGGTCAGTTATGTTTATAAGATGGTATAATTAAACTGCCATTCTGGTCTATGAGAACAGATAGCCTTGCTATAGTGAAAAACAAAATTGGCGTTTATATCGCTATGAGGACATGCCCACACATTAGGGCATGTCCTACCTTTCACATACAATGCACCCTGCCCACAGGGGTACCTTTGGCCTCCGTAAAAGTGACCAACATTCAGAAAAGGGAAAGTTTAGGGACTGGCAAGTGTGTGCACTTGCCAAGTCGACATGGCAGTCCCAGACTGCACACAGGCTCTGCAATGGCAGGCCTGGGCCATATTTTGCATGCTGCTTCTGTGGTTGGCACAATCAGTGCTGCAAGTCCCCCAGCAGCATTTGAATACAGGCCCTGGGCTCACATGGTGCAATGTACTAGGGACTGACAAGTAAATCAAATAACCAATCATGGAATCACTAATCCATAACAACAATTTACAGTATGTAGCATTTGCACTTTGGCACTGTACAGCAGTGGCAAAGTGCCCAAAGCATCTAGACCAGCAAAAACAGATGAGGCAACAGCAAAAAGTGGAAGGGAGACTAAAGCCAATTGTGCTGGACTAACGAGGCTTCTTAAAATATTTTGGATCTGCAACTTCTGCTGAAAGGGGATGCCCCTCTGGTGGCATCTTGAAATGGATACGCATCTCTCTAAACATAACACTAAGCCCTTTAAAGATAGCATCCGTAGATATACAAGCCGTTAAAATCATTGGGGAGAATAAAGATGAAATGTATGTGTACAAAGTAAATAATAGGAGGATAAGAGGGGCTAGAGAAACACTAGCTTTGAAACAACTGAGGGTGCACAGGGAACAGTGCAACCTGCATGATTTGGTCATAATCACAGGTTGTTAGAACTGGCTATAGCCAGGCAGAAACCACCATTCTAGTCAGGGCAAGGAAGTCACACGCCAAGATAACCTCTGCTCACCCCCTTGGTAGCTTGGCTCAAGCAGTAAGGCTAAACTCGGAGGCAATGTGTAAAGCATTTGCGCCAGCGCACAACAGCAACAACATACTAGGCACACCACAGAAGAGACTCCACACAAGGTTAATTTAAAAATAACTTTTGTATTGTAAAAACACATCAGATAAAATCACACATATACATGGTGCCAACTGGCACGGGCAATATTCACAGGGATTATGTACACAAGACAGGGCCACAAGGGCCACTGTCATATTCAGATATAGCACTTCTAGATAAAATGTAGAATATCAAATCACTTCTAGAATAAAGAATAAATGTAACATAAAATAATAATCAAAGATAACAACCAGTAACCACTGGTGACAGGAACCAGGACCTTACTAGGACCACCTGTACTAAGAAAGAAGAACCACCTAAGTATCACACAGCATTTAGGGGTCTAAGAAAGAATACATTACTCATGATGGAATAAATCTACATTCAGAGTAGTAGAAAAGACAACCACCTAAGTATCACTCAGCGTTTAGGGGTCTAGGAAAAGAACACATTACCCATGATGCAATAACCTACATTCAGAGGAGTAGAAAGGACAACCGCCTAAGTATCACTCAGCGTTTAGGGGTCTAGGAAAAGAACACATTACCCATGATGCAATAAAATTACATTCAGGGGTGCAGCGCAAGAAGACACATGATGACTAAACATTCAGAGGTGCAGCGCATGGAAAGGAAGACACATAATGCATAAACATTCAGAGGTGCCATAACATAAGTCAATAGCGCAAAAACACACAGTAGGCAATTACTATTTAAAAGCATAGAAATCACATTGCGCCTACACTACATAAGCCACTACCTGTGGCAGTCCCTAGGCCAACCGGCCTTGATGGGGAAAAGATGCCCTGGGTCCAATGTCAGGGCGCGCTGCCATGCAGCGCCAGTCCAAAGTACAAAAGCCTAAACGTGGCAGGTGCCCACAAAGTGCTGGGCACCTGTGTACATCACAGAAAGGCCTAAACGGTGCAGCTGCCCACTAATTGCTGGACAGCTGGGAAAATCATCAACACTGCGGCTGGGGGCTCTCACTAGCCCCTAGACAAACTGCGCCAGGGTTGGAGCCACACAGGCTCTGTCGCAACACATGCCCCCAGCGTTGGAGCTCTCAGGCTCTGGCCACAGAAAATGCCCCCTGAGCCTAGCAGGCTCTTAAAAATGACGGCGGGGTCGTTGGAGCCCTCAGGCTCTGGCACCAAACATGCCTTCAGGGAGCCTCTCGGGGCTCTGGACTGCGTTGGGGCGACCCGCTGCCAACTGGGGCCACCCTAATTGCACCACCAACACTGGACCCCACGGGGCCCTCAAAACACGTTGGGGCGACCCACTGCCAACCGGGGCCGCCCAAGCACCCACTCTGTTGGAGTCCCTCTCGGGGGACTCTGAGCATCAAGCGCTGCCCTGCTGGGGCAGCAGAAAGAGAGGACAGGGCCCAGGTCACGGGGGCGGCACCGAAAGCGTGCCCGACATACCCCCCCAATCGCCTCGATCAGAGCCCCACTCACCGGCGGTCAGGCACTCGCCGGTTCTCCTCTCCTCTCCGCGGCGGCTTCTCTCCTTCTCTCGTGGCAGGGCTCCCTCGACACACGGGAGCCCTGTTCACCGCCCATCTTCTTCCTCGCCGCCACGCTTCCTCTCCCCTCACCCGGGCAGCCTCTCTCCTTCCCTCAGGCTGCGGGGCGGGGCTTCCGGCCGGCCGCGCTGGGATTGGCCGGCCGGCCATCCACTTCCGGGTCGCTGCGGGCAGCGCAGCGGCCCTTCTCCTTTAGGCAGGCAGGCGGGGGCTGAGTTTCCCGAGGAGTGGGCTCCCTCGAGGAAAATAATATAAATTGCAAATAAGCGAGGTGGGCACTCGTAATTAATTAAATAAATACGGGCATAACGCAGGGTGGCACCTGCAACATATCACGCAAAATGCGTGATAGCGACACGCTCGCTACGGGTGAAAAATAAAGCGCTCTCAAGCGCTAGGAGGCAGAAATAAAGCGCTTCCATCGCGCTGGGGGCACTGACAGCCTCACAAGCCCCCAGAGATGACCCATACATCAAGAAGGGTCCCAAAAGTCTTGAGGCATCCAGGAGGCAGCACAGCAGCTCCTATTAAGGGAAATCCTCCAGCAAAGTTCCTCAGGAGTCCAGGACCTTAGCAGTCCAGGGGAGGGAGCAGCATGGCCCCCAGCACACAAGAGTCCTCCAGGATGTGCAGCAGGTAGGGGGACAGGCAGGAAGAGTCCCCCAGCAGTCCATCAGGGCATCCAGGGGCTGGGCAGCGCCCGCCCCTGGTAGATTCAAGTCAGAAACAAGAACAATTTGGAAGGGGATACAACCCCTTCTTATACAGTGCAAAACCTTTGAAGTACTTTGAAGTCCTTTGAAGCAGGCAGTGTGAGAACCAGCTGGACTGGTTTAGAGGGAAGTCCCCTTCAGTATCAGGGACAGAGGTGTCAGTCGCCCAGCGGGAGGTGGAGCCAGCTTTGTAGTTACACAGGAACAGCCCTCCACTATCAGGTGCCATCTCCTCCCACTTCCCTGGCAGCAGATGCTGCCTTTCATCCATGGGCTGACTTCAGACAACCTCCTGGGCTCTCCAGCCCCTGTCATCCTCAAACCAGACAGTCAATCCACAAGCAGGCCCATGCACTCTGGGCCAGGCTCACCAGCCAATCACACGCTAGCACCAACTTACACAAATATTCCAACTTCCAAAAGTAGTACTTCTAGACTAGACACAGTCATGCTGCATACATCATTTTGCAGCATTCATTCTCACGAGTTCTCTCATACCAAACTCGCCCCTGCACTCCCCACGCATCAGGAACTACCATGGGCATACATATTCCCCATTCATTCCTATGGGAGGGCAGGTCACTCACCATTCATCCACAGAGAGCTCAAGCACTTTACACTGTACCACAGTGAAAAAGTGCGCAGAGGCCTAAAATCACCAATACCAGGTTCCATAAATAGGCTAGGAAAACGCAAAAAGTCTAGGGGTGAACCTGCCTAATGGGCCGGGTCCAACACAACCCCCTTCCAGCCAAAACGCAGGGTAGACCAATCACACCACTGATGGGCTTCACTGCTTTGGGCGACAAAACCACGGACACGGCCTCGCACAGCAGGGACACCGTCCAGTTTTGCGCCACTCTGAACCTACAGGGTTTCCTCCAAGTAATAACTCTCTGACTCAACTAGGGTACCCCACTGGTACACACTAGTCATCCACAGCCAAGACCAGGCCATAGGCCATCCAAATCACAGGTCCTAACTAATCCACAGAGTGGGGGGTAGTAACCCCTGGCACACAATAGCCATTCTCCACTCTCTCTCTCAGTGTAGCTACAACTACCACTGATCCAACAACCTAGGGACCATACCCTCAGGCTGACCAGAGGTCACGGGCAAGAATGCCCCACCCTACCTCTACTTCTGGGTTTCCGCACCCTCACAGAGAAGCACTCACCAGAACACAATTCTCCTACCAGATCAGGACCTCACTCCATCACTGGTCTACCACCTGGAAACTATTCCACTTCTGAGGTACAAAGCACACAGCACAGTCCCTCTTCAAGCAGGTGGGGGGACACAGCACACAGCAAAGTCCCATTTCCTCTACCTTGGTGGAAACAACAAACTGCAGGTGAGCCCCAGAACACACAGCAAGGGCAGCCCCCTCAGTCTCTTCAGCTGATCCACTTTGGTAGAGATTCCTCTTGACCTAGAAGTTTCCTAATCTCCCAACCTAAGATCTAAACCCTCAGGTTACACCGGGGTCAGAAGTAAGGACACCGTCCCTCTGCACCCCCTTCCAGTTCCAGTATGTCTCAGGCTAGACAGAGCACACGCCCGCGGCGTATCAGCGACACACTCTCCTCCAGTACTCCTTCCAGGTCAGGCCACACCCCAACCCGGCTTTCCCCCCCTCCTCGGGGAACGACCTCCAGAGGCCCCACAAATGGTCAAGCACTCTAGACGGTCAAATGCTCAGCGAGCCAGGACTTCTGCACCCTCCACTTAGGAGTGGTACTGCCCAACACTAGGACCGCCGGAGTTCTGGTTACAGACACTCCCCGTCCTCTAGACACAGGAAGATCCTCCTCAAATGATCTATGTACAGCTTAGGCCCCTGACCTGGCGCTCCCTTAGGGAACCCTCCAGGCCCTGAGATAGGGTTTCAGGCCAACGTGGGACACACCGTCCCACACTCACTCTGCCTCCACTGAGACAGGGCGTGAGCCCCTACACCCCTACCATACTACTGGGACCTAGCTGGGTTACACAGTAACCTCTTCCCCTTCACAGGATCATCAGATACATAAGCCACTCCTTTTGGAACCACTCCCTAATGCCTCTGCAAGACATCTAGCACACCGCCAGACATCCACCTTCTTGTCCAGTGCCTCTGCAGGACCTCCTGCACACCACCAGAGGTACACCTCTCATGCAAGCTCTTTAACAAAAAGAAAACTCACACCAACTCCTCCAGTTCAGCACATCACTCATTCGCACACTCCCCCCCCTCGGACTGGTAAGGCAGTTACTACCACCCCTGATCACTCAACCTGACCACACGTGACACAGGTACCAAACTCTGGGAGCGGGGAATGGGAATTAACACACTGGACACATTAAAGCTGCCACCACTGGATCTACCACACTGGGGAATCCAGACACACACACTACACTCAGGGAACAACCACCCTCCTGAGCTAGTCATTTCTCCTCCACACCCCTTCTCTCTCCTATCTACCCACACACACACATGGGGACAGGATTTGGGATTGGACACAGGACCCAGCAAGGGATTCCTAATCTATGGGAACCTCCCCTCTACTGGCGTCCCGCCCTGTCACTTTCTCTCATCTGCCACTAAACATAAAGCGCAGAAACACATTTGAAAATGACACTCTTGAGGAAAAAAAATCAAAAACAATAATCCCAAACATGTGACTATTTGAAAAATACAATTGCAGAGTTTTGTAATGTAGCCAGTTGTCGCTATGGCACTGCGCAAACACCAGTCCAAATCCCACCGCTGCCACCAATGTTAGAACTGGCTATTTCTGGTAGGCTAAGGCTGACGCCATAGCCAGGCAGAAACCACCATTCTAGTCAGGGCAAGGAAGTCACACGCCAAGATAACCTCTGCTCACCCCCTTGGTAGCTTGGCTCAAGCAGTAAGGCTAAACTCGGAGGCAATGTGTAAAGCATTTGCGCCAGCGCACAACAGCAACAACATACTAGGCACACCACAGAAGAGACTCCACACAAGGTTAATTTAAAAATAACTTTTGTATTGTAAAAACACATCAGATAAAATCACACATATACATGGTGCCAACTGGCACGGGCAATATTCACAGGGATTATGTACACAAGACAGGGCCACAAGGGCCACTGTCATATTCAGATATAGCACTTCTAGATAAAATGTAGAATATCAAATCACTTCTAGAATAAAGAATAAATGTAACATAAAATAATAATCAAAGATAACAACCAGTAACCACTGGTGACAGGAACCAGGACCTTACTAGGACCACCTGTACTAAGAAAGAAGAACCACCTAAGTATCACACAGAATTTAGGGGTCTAAGAAAGAATACATTACTCATGATGGAATAAATCTACATTCAGAGTAGTAGAAAAGACAACCACCTAAGTATCACTCAGCGTTTAGGGGTCTAGGAAAAGAACACATTACCCATGATGCAATAACCTACATTCAGAGGAGTAGAAAGGACAACCGCCTAAGTATCACTCAGCGTTTAGGGGTCTAGGAAAAGAACACATTACCCATGATGCAATAAAATTACATTCAGGGGTGCAGCGCAAGAAGACACATGATGACTAAACATTCAGAGGTGCAGCGCATGGAAAGGAAGACACATAATGCAAAAACATTCAGAGGTGCCATAACATAAGTCAATAGCGCAAAATCACACAGTAGGCAATTACTATTTAAAAGCATAGAAATCACATTGCGCCTACACTACATAAGCCACTACCTGTGGCAGTCCCTAGGCCAACCGGCCTTGATGGGGAAAAGATGCCCTGGGTCCAATGTCAGGGCGCGCTGCCATGCAGCGCCAGTCCAAAGTACAAAAGCCTAAACGTGGCAGGTGCCCACAAAGTGCTGGGCACCTGTGTACATCACAGAAAGGCCTAAACGGTGCAGCTGCCCACTAATTGCTGGACAGCTGGGAAAATCATCAACACTGCGGCTGGGGGCTCTCACTAGCCCCTAGACAAACTGCGCCAGGGTTGGAGCCACACAGGCTCTGTCGCAACACATGCCCCCAGCGTTGGAGCTCTCAGGCTCTGGCCACAGAAAATGCCCCCTGAGCCTAGCAGGCTCTTAAAAATGACGGCGGGGTCGTTGGAGCCCTCAGGCTCTGGCACCAAACATGCCTTCAGGGAGCCTCTCGGGGCTCTGGACTGCGTTGGGGCGACCCGCTGCCAACTGGGGCCGCCCTAATTGCACCACCAACACTGGACCCCACGGGGCCCTCAAAACACGTTGGGGCGACCCACTGCCAACCGGGGCCGCCCAAGCACCCACTCTGTTGGAGTCCCTCTCGGGGGACTCTGAGCATCAAGCGCTGCCCTGCTGGGGCAGCAGAAAGGGAGGACAGGGCCCAGGTCACGGGGGCGGCACCGAAAGCGTGCCCGACATACCCCCCCAATCGCCTCGATCAGAGCCCCACTCACCGGCGGTCAGGCACTCGCCGGTTCTCCTCTCCTCTCCGCGGCGGCTTCTCTCCTTCTCTCGTGGCAGGGCTCCCTCGACACACGGGAGCCCTGTTCACCGCCCATCTTCTTCCTCGCCGCCACGCTTCCTCTCCCCTCACCCGGGCAGCCTCTCTCCTTCCCTCAGGCTGCGGGGCGGGGCTTCCGGCCGGCCGCGCTGGGATTGGCCGGCCGGCCATCCACTTCCGGGTCGCTGCGGGCAGCGCAGCGGCCCTTCTCCTTTAGGCAGGCAGGCGGGGGCTGAGTTTCCTGAGGAGTGGGCTCCCTCGAGGAAAATAATATAAATTGCAAATAAGCGAGGTGGGCACTCGTAATTAATTAAATAAATACGGGCATAACGCAGGGTGGCACCTGCAACATATCACGCAAAATGCGTGATAGCGACACGCTCGCTACGGGTGAAAAATAAAGCGCTCTCAAGCGCTAGGAGGCAGAAATAAAGCGCTTCCATCGCGCTGGGGGCACTGACAGCCTCACAAGCCCCCAGAGATGACCCATACATCAAGAAGGGTCCCAAAAGTCTTGAGGCATCCAGAAGGCAGCACAGCAGCTCCTATTAAGGGAAATCCTCCAGCAAAGTTCCTCAGGAGTCCAGGACCTTAGCAGTCCAGGGGAGGGAGCAGCATGGCCCCCAGCACACAAGAGTCCTCCAGGATGTGCAGCAGGTAGGGGGACAGGCAGGAAGAGTCCCCCAGCAGTCCATCAGGGCATCCAGGGGCTGGGCAGCGCCCGCCCCTGGTAGATTCAAGTCAGAAACAAGAACAATTTGGAAGGGGATACAACCCCTTCTTATACAGTGCAAAACCTTTGAAGTACTTTGAAGTCCTTTGAAGCAGGCAGTGTGAGAACCAGCTGGACTGGTTTAGAGGGAAGTCCCCTTCAGTATCAGGGACAGAGGTGTCAGTCGCCCAGCGGGAGGTGGAGCCAGCTTTGTAGTTACACAGGAACAGCCCTCCACTATCAGGTGCCATCTCCTCCCACTTCCCTGGCAGCAGATGCTGCCTTTCATCCATGGGCTGACTTCAGACAACCTCCTGGGCTCTCCAGCCCCTGTCATCCTCAAACCAGACAGTCAATCCACAAGCAGGCCCATGCACTCTGGGCCAGGCTCACCAGCCAATCACACGCTAGCACCAACTTACACAAATATTCCAACTTCCAAAAGTAGTACTTCTAGACTAGACACAGTCATGCTGCATACATCATTTTGCAGCATTCATTCTCACGAGTTCTCTCATACCAAACTCGCCCCTGCACTCCCCACGCATCAGGAACTACCATGGGCATACATATTCCCCATTCATTCCTATGGGAGGGCAGGTCACTCACCATTCATCCACAGAGAGCTCAAGCACTTTACACTGTACCACAGTGAAAAAGTGCGCAGAGGCCTAAAATCACCAATACCAGGTTCCATAAATAGGCTAGGAAAACGCAAAAAGTCTAGGGGTGAACCTGCCTAATGGGCCGGGTCCAACACAGGTGATTTTAATATTGTATTTGAACCTCTGGACAATTATATTCATTCTTTAACTGAGGTGGAAAACTTGGAATGGGGGTTTCCCTCTTTTGAGTTCCCACCTGTGAAGAGATAAACAGAGGTAGCATATGAGATGCTCTCATTCTCGCTAGCCTGTGGTTTGAGGGTAGACAAAGTGTGAGCCACATGCCCTACATACATACAATCGAATTAACCACACTAGCAGGATAGATTGCATCTTATTTTCTCTCCCATTGTGGAAAATTGTTGATGATAGCAGGGTAATTGTTAGAAGTGATAGTGACCATAATGCTGTCGCCTGCAAATTGTCAGAAAACGTCATTGCCCATTTTGACAATACTACAATATTCTGTTCAATTCATCAAAGGATAAATGTAGGCTTAAGTGGGCTAATGTGATATTTAGGCCAGAATCAGTAGCGGTCATACATGGGGCATTGCAGGAGGCTACTGAGAGTTTAGAAAAAATTGTCCCTTTGCAGCTTACATCTCAGGCAATTGAGGTAATCCATGCAAAGCTTTCAAAAGATCTGGGAGATTGTTTTACACAGAGCCAGCAGACAAGCATTAAAAAAAGCCTCCACTGGATGATATAACAAGGGTGGTAAATTATCCAAACAACAGTTTTGCCTGGCTCTAAAGGGCAGGATACATCAGAACCAGTACAAATGGACCCAGGTCAAAGCTCATGCAAGCTGGGAAAATAGGATTACTGACCAGTTATATGAGGCTGAGGCCTCTAGAGATTGTAAGAAATTCTGGTCCTTGTTAGCTAACAGGGGACAGAATCTCAAAGACCATTTAGCTCATACTATTCAACCGGAGGCATGGTATAATCATTTTTCCGAGCTTTTTGACTCCCTATGGCATCTAACTGCTGAGGTGTTTGCCCTTGAAGTAGATGGGTCAGATGTATGTCCTCCATGCCTACAATCATACCAATCATCTTTATCGATACTAACTTTAACATATGATGGAACCTTAGCAGCAATTAAGTGTTTTGCTGTGGGAAAACCAGCAGGTCTGGACGAAGTCCATGGTGACTTGTTTCATGCGGACCCAGAGAACTACACTAAGTATATTAACATCTTGTCAAATACTATACTCAAAGGGTCTGAAATACCTGGCAGCTGGAAGGCTGCTGAGATAGTTCCAATATAAACAAAGGGAGATAGGGACCCGCCCCTAAACTATAGGCCCATAAGTTTGATTGATGTTACACAAAAGGTTTTTAGTAGACACATTTTATTGATACTTCAGGAGTTGATCTATGACATCGAGGCCCTGTCACACCTGCAAGCAGGATTTCGTAGCGATATTAGTACTATAAACCAGGCCTTCAGTCATATGGTGATTTATTGGAAAATGGTTGTCCTCCAAAAGGCACACCTCTATATTGTCTTTGTGGACCTAAAATCAACATTTGATTTGGTTCCCAAGGAAGAACTATGGGCATGGCTACAACAGAATGAGGTTCCTGTAGAGCTATTGAATGTTATAGTGACATTGTATCAGGATACCTATGCACAGGTCAAAGGAGGCTCCCAGCGAGAGCTAACAAATTGAATAAAAACTTCCAAAGGTGTCCGTCAAGGTTGTGTCCTCCCTATACCTCAATGGCGTTGTGATCCATCTAGAAAATTTTGTCAGCGATGCCCCAAGGATTGCAGGGAAGAAAACCCCTATGCTTTTGTTGATGATGCTCCGCTGGTGTCTAATGTTGTTATAATGTTATGTTATAAGGGTTTTGTAGAGCGCTTGTTCACCAGTTGGCTTCAGATTAGTTGTATGTGCATGAAAAGAGACATGTTTTGAGTGACTTTCTGAATTTGGTGAGGTTATTGCTTAATCTGATTTCCAGTGGAATGGAATTCCAAATTCGTGGGGCCAGGGTTGAGAACCTACTTCCCACTTGTCGCTTCAGTTTGAAGGGAGGTATTGTGAGGAGGTGAAGGTGGGCTGAGCGTAGGTTGCGCGAGGGTGTGTAACAGGAGATGCGGTCAGTGATGAATTTGGGGCTGTGACTGTGTAAAGATTTGAATACCAGGCAGGCGACTTTGAAGGCACAGCGCTGGGGGATCGGAAGCCAATGCAGTTTTTTAGGAGGGGGGAAGTATGTTGCCATCTGGGCTGTTGGAAGATAAGTCTGGATGCTTGATTGTGCACCAGTTGTAGTCGTTTGGTAAGTCAGGTTGGTAGTCCCAGGACGGTAGCATTTGCATAACCAAGCCGGAATAGGACCAGGGCAATCACAACCTGAATCAGGGCGGTTTGGGATTGAAGCCCACTAATTTTCCTGAACTTGCGGAGTTGAAGGAAGCAGGAGGAAATCACAGTGCCTATGTACATTTTGAGGGACAGATCGTTACTTTTAGTGACCCCGAGACTGTTTACTGAAGTGGTGGGCGTGGGGGGAGGACCCAGGTTGCTTGGCCAGTAGTGTGGGCCCCAGTGGATTTGTGCCGTACCTGTCAGAATGAGTTCAGTTTGCTGGGGTTCAATTTTAGGTGATTGTGATCCATCCAAGAGCATATGAAGGTCATTGTGTCTTTGAAGTCCGAGATTGACTGGGGGGAGTTGTCGATCTGCAATAGGAGTTGGAGATCATCGGCGTAGTTGAACATGGTGATTCTTCTCTCCTTGAGGGCTCTTATTAGTGGATGAAGGTAGATGTTGAACAAGTGGGGGGAGAGGGACGAGCTCTATGGGACCCCACAAGTAGTTGTTAGCTTGGGGGCAGTAAATGGACCAGAGCAGACTGCCTGGGAACCATTGTACAGGAAGGATTTGATCCAGCAGAGGGCTGGGCCTCTGAAGCCAGCCTGTTCCACCCTGTCGGTCAGAATCCTGTGGTCGACCGTGTCAAAGGCTGCCAAGAGGTCAAGCAACACCTAGGCCTGTAGTGTGCCTGTGTCTGCTTTTTCACGTAGGGAGTCAAGCACGGCTAGTATCACAGTTTCGGTTGAGTGTGCTGGGCGAAAGCCGGCTTGACAGGGGTCAAGGAATCCTGTCTGCTCCAGAAATTTAGATAGGCATCTGGCCACATGAGCTTCCAGTAGCTTGGCCATGAACGGGAGCAGAGAAATGGGGCGGTAGTTGCCCGGTAGTTGTGGGTCTGTGCCAGGTTTTTTGAGGAGAGGGACAATGATGGCCTCCTTAAAGGCATAGGTTACACAGCCTTGAACCAAGGATTGGTTGAGGAGGGCAAGAGCTGGGTCTGGAAAGGCTGTGAAAGCTGTTCTCAAGATGTGGGGGGGGGGCAGTGGTCCCAAGGAGAGCCAGATTTAACCTTGGCTAGTAATTAGTACAGAGTCACAGTGTCAATAGGGGGGAATAGGTCGATAGTTTGAGGGTTTCTAAAGGTGGGTTGGCCGTTGTTGTTTGCTGAAGTGCTAGAGATGCTTGCTTTAATGATATTTATTTTTCTATGAAGTAGGTGTTCAGAGAGTCACAGAAGGCTTGAGAGGGTTTTTGTTTGTTTAATATTCTCTCGGGGTCCGATAACTCATCTACAATCGAGAATATTTATTTGGATTGGTTGCTAGCGTTGAGGATACGAGATGAGAAGTAGGTTGCCTCTGCAGTGATGATGGATTTTTTGTATTCTTTCAGCGCTCTAACAAGTTGTCTTTCCCTTCTGGCAAATAGTTCTGCCTCAATTTCCTCTCTAATTGGCGCAGGGAGCATTTTTGAGATTTCAGATCGGGTGAAAACCATCTCTGAGCCTCGTGCCGGCGGGCAAGTTTGATTTGTCTGGGTGGGGCATGGGCATTGCTGGCTGCTAAGAGCCAGTTAGAGAGGACTCCTCATGGTGGTTGATATCATGATTGGGGGTGGGTGCAGTGTTTCTTAGGGTGTTAGTAAATACATTGTTATCTATGATGTTCCATTTTCTAGCTATGCCACCCTTGGAGGGTGGTGGCTGCTTGGTGTTGGGGAGTTTTAGGCAGAATTTTATAAGATAGTGATCTGTCCAGGCACAGGGCTGAATGGAGGGGGCTGAGACTAACAGTTTGGTGGTCCATAGTTGGTCAAGGATGTGGCCTTTTATGTGGGTGGGGGAAGAGATCTGTTGGGTTAGGTTCAAGAATTCAAGTGACTCGGTCATTTTGCTTGAGTGTGGGCCTCCTTGATGGTCGTAAGCCCAGTAGTTCAGATCCCCTATCAACAGCATCCTTCTGTGGTCGGTGACTAGGAGTGCCAATTGTTCTTTCAGGGAGTGTGGGAATAGGGTCATATGTTGGGGGGGACCTGTAAATAAGTGTACAGATAATAGGGGCGTACTTGGATTTGAGTTTGAGCATAATGTTGTCTGTGGCAGGAAGGTTGAGAGGAGTGAGGGCGGAGAAGTTTAGGTTTTTATGAATGATAGCTGTAACTCCGCCACCAGGTCTTCCCTTAGGGCGATTGGTATGCAAGATGTAACATTCATTAGGTAGTGCAGCTAAGATGTCGGGAGTTGACTCTGCGATTAACCGGGTCTCCGTAAGAAGAGGGATATCGGGTCTATCAGAGTCGAGAAGGTCAAAGATTTCTAGTTGGTGCTTTACTAGAGAGCGTGTGTTGAGGTAGATAAATGACAAATCCTCATGTTCTACGTTGGCTTGTTTAGGTTGTTTGCTTAGATCTAAGTGCCCAATGGGTCTACAGATGCTGGTAAATCATTTTGCAGACTCTTGTGCAGAAAGAGGGTTGACAATAAATCACTCAAAAACTAAATTCCTGACCATTAATCCACATAAGACATTAAGAGGAACCATCACGCTAGAGGGTATAGAACTCAAAAGATTCCCAGAATTTCATTATCTAGGCATACGATTTACCCTTAACATGCTTTGGTCCCCCTAGGTGAAGAAGAGTAGTATGAATTTATGCCATCATGTATCTGGGATACAGAGACTGTATTGGGGGTCTAAAACTAGGCCGATCTTTTTTGCCCCTACATTGGGATCTAGGTGTCAAACAGATTATCCACATGGCACAGCTAAGACCAGTTTCATTTTGGAAGGCTCAAGTTGTCATCTGCTCTTGTGGAATACTATAATATGTTCAAAGAGATAGTCGAATTAGACAAAAACCATAGGATCCACTGGATCTGATCGATTAGAGAGATACTCTCTCAAATTGGCTTTGAGGAATTCTGGAATGACTTTGATTGTCCCCCGATCCCTTCCAAGGTTGCACTCAAAGAAGTTTTTTGGGCTCATAAATGGGCAATTGAGATGAGCTATAGCAGACAAGGAGCTTTAACTGTTTCCTTTCTAGATCTAAAATCCCATAGAATATGGGAAACTTTCTTAAACTATATTTCGGACCGCTTTGGCTAGACAATTGTATATCAGGTTTGGACATGGTACATTCCCTTTGCAGTCTTTCTGTGCAAAATGGAAATCTAAGCTAGATGAGAGTTTGGCTTGTCCATTATGCCAGCATACAGACGAGAACCGGCAGCACTTTCTTTTCACTTGCGTCGCATATATAAAACTGAGGATATCCTGGATTTTCTCTGTTTACAAGCAATTGGCTTTTGCAAGCAGAGACAAAAGAATCTATTGTCTGCGCAGCAGCGAAATATCTTTAATGAAGCTAGAGTATCAGGGAAAAGTTGCTAAGGAATTCTGAGTCAGTCGTTGGAGATGCACCCTAGAACTATACTTAGATTAAATTAAAGATGGACTATGGGACGACTAGGAGGTCTGGAGATATAAAAATGTTAAATCGTATTTCATGTATGATATACTAGATAATATGAAGAAATGGTTTTAGCTTGGAACAAAAACGATATGTTTGATATATATATTATTGAGCTTTGTATTTTAAAATGGTTTTATATCTGGCATTTTATGTATATTATTTATTGGTTTTAGCTTATTGATTGTTCTACTTTTATGGTTTATATACCGAATAAAAGTTGGTTGAATGAATAATTAGTATAACCTACACAGTCAGGTGTTATAAACTATACAGTGATTTAATTGTACAACTGGGATTTAAACATGTTACCTATGTTCAACTGAACTGGTCATATTGTAAGGTTAATTTAGAATTTGCAGACTTAGAAAACGCATGGATCACTTTATTGGTTAACCGAACTAAGCAGCATTAGCCACATGTACGTTTCCAAAAGATCTGCCACTTTGTATGCCCTCATGCCCCTGGACTGGTATTTGAAGTATTGGGACATGTAATCACTGTTCCCAATAAGGTGCACGCACCTCTGTTCCCCCGAGCGTGCAGTGCTGTCTGTGGAGCACGCACACACACAGCATATGATCCCGCAAGAGCATTCGCACCACTGCTTTTAAAAAGCGAGCGGCGCGAAAAACAGGTATTTCCGGGGGAGGATAGACTAACTTGAAAAGAAGGCGAGGGAGTGACAGGTAAATCTGTCTTGGGGCAGCCTGTGGGATTATGGAAGGCACTTGCTTTATTCTTTTGTATCTGGAGCCCGGCTGCGGGGCATATTGTGTGGTTTTGTTTAAGTATTCATGTTAATTGCAGCGCCCGCCACGAGCTGCGATTAACATGAATACTTTAAACAAAAGCACACAATCTGCCCACAGCTGCACTTTAGTAACAAAAAAAATTAAGCAAGTCTACAATCACGTCGTGTTACATGCCATGTTTGTAGACTTGCTATATTTCTCTTCTTAATGGAGCAGGGCTGCGAGGTTATTGTGTGACTTTGTTAAAGTTTTCTTGTTAATTGCAGCTCCTGACTGGCGCTGTGATTAGCCTGAACACTTTAGCTGAGTCACACAATCACCCCGCTGCCAAGCTCTATTAAGAAAATAAATGCAGCAATTCTACAAACATAGCATGTAAAGCACAGGCCGTGTTTGTAGACTTGCAGAATTTCTCTTCTTAATACAGCGCAGCTTGAGGGTGATTGTGTGACTTATTAAAGTTTCTGTGCTGGGCATAGTGTGCCACCCGACTTGTCTTTTCCTGTTTCTGCCATCGCATCCAGATATATGATACAACAAGTAACATCATACCTACAACAAGTCAGACCATTGGCTTTGGCAGTGGTTGTTAGTTGCATACGATAAATAAGCAACAACAATGGCTTGTATATAATTTTGAAAAATATTCCACTTAAAGCCCCGGTGACACCACAACATTGTTGTGGCCCTTGAGTTTCAAAAAGAGAAGGGAACTCCAGCGAGAAAATGTCACTCTTTGAAGGATTTTCTTTCCCCTACAACACTCACCTGGCATGACACCATGCATTAACTTCTCCACTAGTGAGAAGTGAGCAGTGTGAGCACGCACACATCGATGTGCCTGCTGTCACTGCAGTCTTGAAAAATCAGACCGCCTGTGCCAGGCCACAAAACAGATCCTGATAGACATCCGTTTCGAGACCCCTTTAAAAAACTGCTGGGCCGACTTAAAGCTCTGAACGGAGTGTCCGTCATAAGTCACCCACTGTCAGCTAGGAACATCACACAATCAGAATGTGAGAAAGGGCACTTTAGGTACTGATTAACAAAGAGTCTAAATTATCCAGTTAGCACATAAGGCCTGGCACTACATGTGAGATTTGGCACTACCTGGAGGAAATGTTACGAACAAGGGAGCTTTCTCGGTGTAAGCCAAACGTTGCGGGAAGCGTTGGGTCTTACAGGCAGCTGGGTCACTCTGGATAGACTCAGTGACAGTGCAAGACTAGTCCCTTCTTAGCACCCACAGCTCTAGTTCATGCCTGTAGGAAGTGGTTTGAAGAGTGTTGTAGGAAATGAGCAAGTGTTAGTGTCGAGAATACTCCTGACCTCCTGACAGATGGATCAGCCAATTGCACACTTGCAGCTGCCATCTGCTCAGACCTGCATCTTGGCAATATTCAAAATCTTGGCACGGCCTAACCAGCCTTCCACCCTTCTTAGTTTGTTCAAGTGAACACGGTTACATAGAGCGAGCGTTTAGAAATTACATGATGGCAAAAAAGGCTCCCTATAGAACCCTAACGTCGATATGCAGAGACGCTACTTCTGAAGCCTTGCCATACCACATTCGCTGTCTTCTCTAAACATATCTTTTGTCCTTTTTTCTTCTACTGTCCAGCTGCTCTCACCATCTCCCTCTCTTCTTTTTCCTCATCCTCATATCTGTCCCGCTCCATTTTACCTACTTTCCCCTTATCCCCCATCCCATTCTTGTCTCCATTTCCCTCTCGCTGCCTGTTCTTTGCTTTCTCTCTTACTGGTTTTCCATTCTCCGTTCTCTCTCCCAGTTCTCCAGACCCTCTGGCTGCCTTTCTCTTTCCCTCCCTCTCGTACCAATTTCTCCATTACCCCCTTCTCCATGTCTCGCCTTTGTGCCCTGACTGTTTTTGTCCTTTGTTCCTCTCTCCCCCTTTCTCTGCCACTAAATTCTATTTCTCACTAGTATCCTCTCATTTTACTTCTGGCTGCCATGTTACAATTTCGAAAATACATATTACTATCCCTGAATATTAGATGGGGGCACATTTAGAATTTGGACCAGTGAGGCTCTGCAGTGTCGGTGACCTGGCCAAAAATGACATGACAAAGCTGAAATTGGATCATAAATCCAAAGCTGTTCTGATCAGGGGCCCCAGAAATAAGTTCGGCCCAGGGCCCTCCAAAACCTTAAGATATCCATGTGCATTTGTTAAAGTTTTCATGCTAATCACAGCACCCATCATGAGCTGCAATTAACACGAAAACCTTAACAAATGCACACAATCACCCCACAGGCCAGCACTATTAAGAAAAGAAATGCAGCAACATAGCTGCCAAGGTTCCAAATTGCAATGTGGGAGTTTTTCATGATTTCACTGTATTTATTAGTGGCATTTGAACATGGCAGGTTTAGTGCTGATGGCGCCTGGTGTGACAATGTTTGTTGGCGCCCCCAATGACCACCTCTGCCACGGATACTTTCATTACCAACCTTTAACAGTGCCCCTCAAGTGTCCATGACCCCTCTCTCTTTCATATTTATTTTGTTTCCTAGCGCCACTCATACCAGTGTAAGGTATTGAGCACTTTATATTGCATACACATTACACAGAGACACTGAATCATAGTGTGTAAATCAATGTATAGGAAATGTTACATCAGACAGAGGAATACAATTTCTCTTCTTCACAGAGCTGGGCTGTGGGGTGATTAGTTTTTTATGCAAAAGTTTGGAGTGATATTTGGCGCTGCACACACGCGCGGTCTGGTTCCCTACACTGCGGCACACAGAGGAAAATAAACAGAGGGAACATTGCCTGCAATTACCATCACAAGAAAGCTCCTTTCTGCAATATGAAAGCACACACTCAAGGAATCTGCCCGCACCCATGTTTATTCAAGGTAGCACATTTCGGTGGCTTCCTTGCGCCAACAAACAAGGAAACATTTTAAGAAAATATGATAGTCAGTTAAAACAGACTCTCCACGATCCCTATGTGTTATATTCACGTATGAGCTGTAATGATTCAGTAATCTAAGTGAATCTATCTACCTAACAATGCTATTATTTCTTGTTTATTGTATTATTGTTCACATTGTCTTAGATAAATACAAATTCACAAATGAAAAATAATCAATGTAACTATTAATTTCACCCACTGCAGACATATCTGTGCTAGAGACCCTTAGATATAGTAAACCTATATCTTAAGTAAATGGTGCATGGACCAACTTACACAGATTGCAATGGCAGGTCGTAGTTCTATTTTGCATGGCCTTTCATGGGTGGCATAATACATGCTTCAGCCCATGGGAGGCCTTTGGGGTACCTATGCCCTGGGTACATTGGTATCATATACTAGGGACTTACAAAGGTACGCCAGTATCCAATCTGGAGTGTACCTAATTACATAACATAATAGTTTAGGGAGAAAGCAGATAGACTTGTGGAAAAAGGTAGGGCTAGGACCTTTCTCAAGATTTGCCCGGCGCTAACCGCCCTTGTACCATTCAAGTTTACCAAGCAATGAGGCCGGCGCCGGAGACCAGAAGGCAGGAAACAGAAGTTTTATTCCGACGGAGCAGAACACATCAGATCAGACAACAAGGTATCGTCTCGAGGTGCTCTAACAGCCTCTCGGAGGCCTGGCCTCTTATACACAGGTTTATGGCGTGTGACCTTTCTTTATTACAACCAGAACATTGTGACATAAAGCAAAAGGCATCCCTGTAATCCTCGTGTCAATCCCACCCCCATATATCCCCACAATAGAGGTCCTCAACCTGCTGATAAGAGGAGGGGGTCATCACGCAGCGTAGTGTTCCGTCGAGTCTTAGGATGTGTGCGCCTGATCATATCACAGGGGGTGGGGAGGCCTGGATCAATAGAGGGTCCTTTGAAGAAGAGCGACCTCATACAATAAGGGGCAGTAAATGATATCTTCCGGCTTAGGCGATGGCCTCGGACCTGTGTGGACAGCTGGACACGGGGGAAGGGGTCATCAAAGGAGTGGTATTCATGCCGCGTGGACAATCGAGCTGAGGGAAGGTTTATCAACAGAGGGGCATTCATGGGAGGAGAGGAGGTGTTGGTCAGGCGCTGGCGTGACTCCCAAGGACAGGGTCATGCAGAAGGGTCATGCCCATGAGGGGGAGGGAGGGGGAGCCAGGGTGCGCGGAGAATACTTGCTGGGTCAGAGGGGCGCGCTGGCGATTGATCGTGGACAGGGAGACCATGATACCTAAAATGGCTGCCGTGCACGTAGTACATAGGTGACCTAAAATGGCTGCCGTGCACGTAGTACATAGGTGACAAGCTGGCGCAGATGATGTTCAGATCGCAAACTAAAATTCCACAGTCCTCCCTTTTAACATGTCTCGCCAACTTGTCAGTTTGGATTTATCCCCATAAGGCCACGTATTTCTACTTCATAGAGGGGGCTCATGTGCTCATTTCGGAAGTCCAAAGTCTTTGGGCACATACAGTTAGAAACAAGGCCGCACAAAGGTGGCAGACATTGGATACCTAGGCAACACCCACATAATATCACAACAGGTATCAGCACGAAGGAAAACAACTTCCAACCCCAGTTCTTCAAAGCGTCCCAAAACCAGCTCCCAAGCGACCATCCTTCCTGTTCTTGGTGAACCTCTGAGGAAAGTCTGTGGAGGTGTTCGATGGCTTTGTAGACTGAAGGCGAGTTGTCTGGCACGTAGGTGCAGCAGCTGGATCCGATGATGCGGCATGCTCCTCCTCGGTCGGCTAGGACCACGTCTAGGACAAGACGATTTTGAAGGGTCACAAGGCGGACCGCCTGAAGCTCCGCAGTGTTGTTGGCGAGGATGCCAGCCGTGATGTTGATCGTTGTTTCTACTGCCTGGGTCAGGTGTCGGATAGCACGGCTGTTTGCCATTGGGCCCCACAGAGGAACAAGTCCCTTTGCTGCATCCAGGAACTGTGCTCCGGTGGAGTCGGCTTGTCCAAGGTCGTCTGCACGCCTCTGCCGGTGATGGTTGGCAGGGGCTACATATGTGGGTGGAAGAACGAAGGCAATGTAACAGATACCCTTCCAACCCTTCGGGAGCCAGGTGTAAGCTTTGGTGCCACACACAAAGTACATGTTCGGAGAAGCAACAAAGGAAGGGGGGTCAGCTGAGTCCAATGTTCTGGTGATTCGGCAGGCGCTGTGACCCACCAGCTGCGTTCCATGGCCTTCGAGACACACGAGACCTGTGACATTGATAACAGACAGGGCCACAGTCAGAGTGGCGGTAGTTTGTTTTTGCAGATGAGTGAAGGTGGTTCTGGCTGGATTGTGGAGCACCTGTACTTCGACTCGTTCTTTGGCTGGAATGTCTTTGAGGAAGGTGGCGCCTGCGAGCGCAGGACACAGGGCAGCAGGGGTCTTTCCGGTTTTGTTCAGCCAGAACCCAGAGTAAAAGTGTGACACTGTCTGGCTGGAGGTGGCGTTGTCCTTGTGGCTCTCTTGCATGAGGATCAACCAGGCGAGGCAAGAGCCGTGAACTGAGAAGGGTGAAGGGATGAAGGGGATGGAGTGTCCAGTGGCATGCGGGAGCAACCCGCAGATCCAACAGTTCGTAGCATTTGCAGCAAGGTTGTGTTGGTGCAACAGTTGCACGAAGGAATTGTTCCAGAATTCCCTGCGCCTTTCTCGGTGCTGAGGCGACAGGGAGATTAGGTGATGCTCTTTCAGGGGTGTCGGTTGTGCAGTAGGTAGTAGTGCCTTGTGGGCCGGTGTGCTTTCCTCCAGAATCCAGAAGGAGGTCATGAGGAGGAGGCAGAAGAGGAAGACAATGAAGAGCGCGATTGTCTTTGATTTGTGCAAGTTGTCAGTCTTTGGATTTCTATACTGGGTATTTCCTGTTGCTTCCATCATCTTCTTATCTGGCGCTTCCATCATCTTCTTATCTGGCGCTTCCATCACCTTCAAGGGGCTCGGTAGTGGGCAGAGCCACAGACTTCGTTTAACTTCTCTCCCGGTAACCCTTAATTGTGCTTAGGTCACCGTTCTGAGATTCAACTTAGTCCGTGGCCTACTTAGCCGAAACTCCCTCCTTTCGACGCAGGAAATACCCTTCTCTGGATGGCACAGTGGGATCAGAGAATTTTGCAAGTTCGAGTGCCTCAGTATCGGGATAACAGTCCAATATCGGTCGGTCTTTGCTCAGGAGCTCTTCTTGGGCGCTGACGTTTTCTGTCGTGGCCAGGTTTGCAGAGACCTTCCGGCAATGATGTGCGTGCAGCCAGTGCTTCTTCCCCTCCACTCGAAGCGCCGTTCGGGTGGTAATCAGCACCTGCCAGGGGCCCGTCCACCGCGGTTCCAGACTCTTGGTCCGCTGGAAATTTCGTATCAACACGAAATCTCCCGGTTGGATGTCGTGGCCGGGGCCCCTGGAGGCATCGGGGATGGCCTGCTGCACCTGTTGATGAATGACAGACAATGTTTTAGTTAACTTGCACAAATAATCAGATAGTAGGACGTCTGGGACGTCCTGAATGGAGGTCGGTTTGGGAGCAGTCCAGAGATTCATCGGTCGCCCAAACACGACTTCGTAAGGGGTCAAATGGTGCTTGGTGGGAGTGGAGCGCATCGATAACAAAGCCAGTGGGAGGGCATCCGGCCAGTTAAGTCCAGTGGTGGCCACTATTTTTGCCAGTTTCAGCTTCAGTGTGGCATTATGGCGTTCCACTAGACCGGCGGATTGGGGGTGGAAGACCGCATGAAACCGTTGCTTCACCCCCAACCCCTTTAGGATTAATTGGATAACCTCAGCTATGAAGTGGGGGCCATTGTCGCTCCATAAAATTCGACAAAGGCCATAGCGAGGGAAGAATTCTTTCAGTAGTACTTTGGCAGTAGTCATGGCAGTGTTGTCACGGGTTGGATAAGCCTCTACCCATTTGCTGAAGGCACATACGATGACTAGTACATACTTCAGGTTTTGGCATCTCTCTAGTTGGATGTAGTCCATCTGAAGGACCTCAAAGGGGTGATTGGGGGTCCCAAACCCTCCCCGGGGTACCACAGTTCCTTTCCCGGGGTTGTGTTGCAGACAGATGAGGCACTGCTGAACTAGGCGTCTGGCTGAGCCAGGGATTTTGTCGTTGTGCCAGACTTTGGAAATGAGTTCGATCATGGGTGCAGATCCTATGTGTGCGGGGGAGTGTGCCATCGTCAGTATGGGGATCAGATATGAGTCGGGCAGTAACCACTTGTTTGCATCCTTCGTTCGCCAGCAGCCCTCCTCATCCTTCAAACCCACCCTTGCCCACTTAGTCAGCTCGTGAGGGGTGCTGGCCGACTGTATGTCCCTGATCATTACCCTCGTGTCACTCCATGTTTCTGCTTGTGACCTGGTCACATACATGCGTGTCGTTGTCCTATTCTCAGCAGTGGTTCGTGCAGTAATGTCGGCTAATGCATTCCCTTGTCCGACTAAGTCTGTCACCCTTTTGTGTGCCTGACATTTGATCACCGCTAATCGTTTGGGGAGGAGAACTGCTTCGATCAGAGCGGAAACTAGGTCTCCGTGGAGGATTGGGGTGCCGTGGGACGTCAGGAATCCCCTCTCCCTCCACAGGAGCCCAAAATGGTGGACCACTCCGAAGGCATACTGGCTGTCCGTATATACGTTCGCGGTGGTCCCTGCGGCTATGATGCATGCTCGTGTGAGGGCTGTCAGCTCTGCTGCCTGGGCAGATCGTTGTGTGATGCAGGCTGTCTCGACTACTGTTCGGGCTGTCGTTACTGCATAGGCAGCTGAAGTGGTGCCATCTGGGAGTTTGATGCATGAGCCGTCTACCCATAGCTCTCCATCGGGGTCAGTAAAAGCAGTGTCTCGGAGGTCAACCCTACTCCTAGTTTGTTCGTCCGTGAGGGTCACACAGTCGTGGATGGGAGGAATGTCGGGGTCATTTTCAGGCAGAGGTAGCAATGTGGCAGGATTCAAAGTCGTGCATCTCTTTAGTGTGATGTGGGGTGCAAGCAGAGTCAACTCGTACCCTGTCAGTCGTGCGCTAGTCAGGTGTTGGGTCTTTGTCTGGTTCAAGAGGGTGTCGACTGCATGGGGTACTAGCACAGTGAGGGAGTTTGAAAGTACGATTCCTTCGCTCTGGCGGATAGAAACAGCAGCGGCAGCTACCGCTCGAAGGCAGGCAGGTAAAGCTCTGGCTACAGGATCAAGAGTGGCGGAGAAGTAGGCACAAGGGCGCTGCTTAGGACCAATTGATTGAGTTAGGACAGACAATGCGCATCCCTCCCTTTCGTGGGTGAAGAGGGAGAAGGGTTTGGAGTAGTCCGGCGTTCCGAGGACGGGTGCTGAGCAGAGTGCGTCCCGTAATTCCTTAAAGGAGGCTTGACACTCAGTGGTCCAAGGAAGCGGGGAGGGGACATCTTTGGTCAGCAGGGCAAGTAATGGTTTCACAATGAGGCTGTAATTAGGCAACCACTGTCTGCAAAAAGAGGTTAGACCAACCAAAGAGCGGACCTGCTTTTGTGTTTTTGGGATGGGGGTGTCTAGAATGGTTTGGATTCGGTCGGGTGTAAGTTTCCTCCCTTCTTTGGACAGAAGATGGCCTAGGTAAGTCACTTGTGGCTGGCAGAACTGTAACTTCTTTTTGGAGACTTTATGGCCATTTTCTGCAAGAAAGTGTAGGAGTTGGACAGTGGCTGTCGTGGCAAGCGGGGTGGTGTCGGCCGCCAAAAGGATATCGTCAACATATTGGATCAACACCACTCCATCTGGTAGGTGAAAGGCATCTAGCTGCCTTTTGAGGGCCTGGCTGTAAATGCTGGGACTTTCAGTGTACCCCTGGGGAGCTCTACAAAATCGGTACGAGCGGGATTTTAACGTGAAGCCGAAGAGATAACGGCTGTCTGGATGGATGGGGATAGAGAAAAACGCGTTCTTAAGGTCGATAACAGTGAAGGTGGTGGCAGTGGACGGGATGAGGGTCAGAATGGTGGTGATATCGGAGACTACAGGATATTGGGGTACAACCACTTTGTTAATCTCTCGCAAGTCGATGATGAAGCGGTACGCTTTCTCATCTCCTTCACCTTGCTTCTTAACAATAGGTAGGATTGGGCTGTTGCAGACGTTGCTAACCACCTCTTCAACCACTCCTGCATCTACCAGAGACTGAATGATCGCTACCAGTGCCTTCTCACCCTCTGGCGATATCCGATATTGCGGGAGTTTCGGGAGCATAGCGTCCTGTCGTACGGTTATGTGAATAGGATCAATCATCATTCGCCCCACATCAGAGTCATTTTTGGCCCACAGGTACGGAGGCAGGGTGTCAAGCAGGGACAGGTCAGCGTCAGTTATGGAGCACATGTGTCGTGGGGGACGGGATCTGGGCATGTCTGGGTTGTCGTACAGGATGACTCGTATTCCATCTGGGGAACACCTAATGGTAGCTCGAAAATGTTTCAGTAAGTCAATGCCCATAATGGCGTCAGGGGAGTTGGAGGAGAGCAGAAATGTCACGTCAGTGGTGTTGTTTTCTAGGTCAAAGGTAATAGGTACGGACAGGGGGTTAGTGGAGGGCGTTCCATCGAAACCTATCGACGTTATGTGTGAGCCAGACAAGGGTGCCCTCGGAATCAGTCGTTTTGATAACACACTACGTGTCGCCCCAGTGTCTACCAAGAATGGAGACTCTGTACCCAGGACCTTAGCGGTGACATAAGGACCTTGCTGGTCAACACAGAGCTCGACTGGATCCCTCTCTTGCCCCTGGCAGTCCTATGCAAAGTCGGGGGTATTTTCACCTTCGGACAGCTGATATTGGTTTTGTCGGGGACGGTCAAATGTGTTCAGTCTCCCTGATCTGTCATTGTTGATGTCGTTGGTGTGCCCTCGTCCTTGTACTTTATTTCTTGGCCCTCCTGCCACATCCCTGGAGTCCCTATTTCTATTCATCTCTAGTAGAACCGGACACTGGGATTTCCAATGGCCGAACCCTTTGCAGAAGGCGCATTGGTCATTGCTAACGTCTCTTCGTCCAGTGTGGGGTGTTGGGGTGTGATCTTTAGAAGGTAGATCTCTGGGGGTGGTTGATTGGTAGTTCCCCCTTTGGTGCTCCCGTCCTATCGCTATACCCTGTATCTGGGCTATCATTACCCTTTCCTTTAAATCTTTCTTCTTTTTCTCGGACGCCCTATCATTCTCATTCTTTTGGTGCTCGTAATACTGAGCCATCTGAAGGATAGCTGCGGGTTTGGAGGCCCCCCAACTACTCTCGCTCGTCTGCAGCTTTTGGGAGACTTCTTGTGTTAGGCCCTTTACGTAGTTTTGTACAAACAGGTGTTGTCCGGTTGCGGTGGTCATGTCTTGGCCACTGTAGTCGGAGAACACTGTCTCGAATCGGGAGAAGTATTCTGACACATCTTCCTGGGGTTTCTGTCGGCAGGCCGTGACTATCGACCAGTCTACCTTTCTTTCTGGAATCAGTGTCTTTAATTTCTGGACTAGTTTGTCTGGGAGTTCCAGTATGTCTTTTACTGGTTTCCTCCCTGGCTCTCGCTGTCTATCTAGTTTACCGAGTTGGTCCCAGGTATGTCCAAACAGATCCGTGTGGTCAGCCTTCCGGATTTGCTTCCACACATCAGCTGGCAGGCATAACCCAAAGAACAAGTCAATGTCCGCTAAAGTCATTATTGTCGAACCCAAGGCTGTGCCTAATTCGGTATAAAATGCCGTCGGGTTCTTTCTTAAATCGGGCAGGGTTTGTTTGAAGGTTAGGATATCTTCTCGGTCCCATGGTTGGTAAACCCAATTGTACACAACCCTCCCTTTTGCATTTTCATTATTAATATCATCGCTTGTTCCCTGGCCCCGTGGCGGGATCCAATAAGGGGCCGCTTCTCTGATAGGCATCATAGTATTGGCTACTTCTACCGAGGTCGTTTCAGGGACTGTAGCCTTGGCTTCTGGTTTTTGTTCCGTGAGGTGGCGGAAGACCTCAAGCATCTGCATGAAGAGCTCCGTCGCCTCACGTTCAGTCCCATCTCCAACATCAATTTTCCTATACAGCGTTGTTAGTTTAGCAGGACCCTTACTCTGATACCTATCTTCATATGCGTTCAGGGTGTAGTAGCTGAATCGCAAGATGAAATGCCGTCTGTGGCTGTCGGCATGTGAATTATATACGTTCATTGCATAATCTTCGCTCTCCCTTCGTTCTACTAATGTCTTTGCTATTTTGTCGATCCCATCCCGCTCATCTTTGCTCAACCTAGTTAGTCTGGCTGGTGATTGTTTGCTAGCCTCGGGATCGTCTGACGAAGTTGTTAATGTGGCTGGTGCAGAGGCCGTGAGGGCTGGTGCACTAGCGCTAGGGTCACTCACACTCACACTCGGGGCTCGCAGGCTTTGTTGGCTGGGGGCATATGGAGGGGGCATGTAGATGATTGGGGGACCTAGCAGTAACTCATCGTTTGCCCGTTGTTTGGAGGGCAATTCAGGGTAGAGTGCAGAGGGGGTCCTAACAGGACATTGGCCTGTCGACCCTGATTCTTGGTTTTGTGTAGCTTCTTTTCTTTCTTTTATTTCCTCTTCTAGTTGCTTTGCGGCTAGGTGGGCTGCCTTTCGTAATTCTTTCCCTATTTTTGCTTCTTCTCTTTTCTTTCGTTGTTCTGTTTCTTTGCGCCACATGCCGATACTGTCGAGCATAGTGGGCGTGGTCTTATTCTTCTGGAGCGCTATTTCTAATGTTCTTATTTTATTTTCATTAAAGGAACCTATCAGTGGCCACTGACTTTCAGGGTTCTTTTTTGTATATTTATGCCATAGTTTAGTGTAAGCTATAGCGACTAGTCCATACTTAGTGAACATGTCCTTATTAGGGGTGCCCTCCAGTGGAGCTGGATGGTCCATCTCTAATAAGCGGTCCGGGCTAAACAGGCTACCAACCAGTGGGGAGAAGATAGGCATGACGGATTACAACGGGGACAAAAGTCTGCACTACCTATCTTATCACGGCGGGCAAAGACTAGACAGAATATTTCTATTCTCCGTTGTTTGCCGGCGGTGAATACCTCAAACGAACCAATACCGAATAATCGGTCAATCAAAACAATTCAGTGGGGAGAATAAGTGGGCACGAAAAGTTATCGTTACCTACTCTTTCTCTCCCTGCAAAGAGAGACCTTGTTCTTCCCTGTTTGCAGAAAAAGAATCTCCAGACAATAATCCACGAACGACAGTTCGGGAAACAGTGGGGGAGGAAGATAGGCACGACGGATTACAACGGGGACAAAAGTCTGCGTTACCTATCCTTCACTGTTTGCAAAGAGAGAGCCTGTTGTTTTCTCCGTTTGCAGACAGCGAATCTCCAGAGGTTTCAATAAAGCGTAATACTAGTATTATCCAAACAAAACAATTTTTTCTCAGTTCGTCGTGTTTACACGACCTTACCCGGACCGCATGGACGGTTTCCTGTCCTCTGGATCCAGCGCCCGATCGTCCTCTCTTCTTCGTGATGCCCGTGGCACTCCTGATGGTTCCCAGTCAGGACCGTAGATCACTCGAGAGAGGTCTGTTCAGAACTAGTGAAGGTCGGATGATCGGCTGTCAGACGAGGGTCTATCGGACACGAGCTCTTCCCGATCGTTGCAGTCGTTCACTCTGTCATCGGGACCTCTCCCACTGGATCCACGTGTCGCTGATGGGCCCCACGCTTTGGGACGCCAATTGTGGAAAAAGGTAGGGCTAGGACCTTTCTCAAGATTTGCCCGGCGCTAACCGCCCTTGTACCATTCAAGTTTACCAAGCAATGAGGCAGGCGCCGGAGACCAGAAGGCAGGAAACAGAAGTTTTATTCCGACGGAGCAGAACACATCAGATCAGACAACAAGGTATCGTCTCGAGGTGCTCTAACAGCCTCTCGGAGGCCTGGCCTCTTATACACAGGTTTATGGCGTGTGACCTTTCTTTATTACAATCAGAACATTGTGACATAAAGCAAAAGGCATCCCTGTAATCCTCGTGTCAATCCCACCCCCATATATCCCCACAATAGAGGTCCTCAACCTGCTGATAAGAGGAGGGGGTCATCACGCAGCGGAGTGTTCCGTCGAGTCTTAGGATGTGTGCGCCTGATCATATCACAGGGGGTGGGGAGGCCTGGATCAATAGAGGGTCCTTTGAAGGAGAGCGACCTCATACAATAAGGGGCAGTAAATGATATCTTCCGGCTTAGGCGATGGCCTCGGACCTGTGTGGACAGCTGGACACGGGGGAAGGGGTCATCAAAGGAGTGGTATTCATGCCGCGTGGACAATCGAGCTGAGGGAAGGTTTATCAACAGAGGGGCATTCATGGGAGGAGAGGAGGTGTTGGTCAGGCGCTGGCGTGACTCCCAAGGACAGGGTCATGCAGAAGGGTCATGCCCATGAGGGGGAGGGAGGGGGAGCCAGGGTGCGCGGAGAATACTTGCTGGGTCAGAGGGGCGCGCTGGCGATTGATCGTGGACAGGGAGACCATGATACCTAAAATGGCTGCCGTGCACGTAGTACATAGGTGACCTAAAATGGCTGCCGTGCACGTAGTACATAGGTGACAAGCTGGCGCAGATGATGTTCAGATCGCAAACTAAAATTCCACAGACTGGGGCCCTGATTAGCAGGATCCCAGTCAGACTTGTCAAAAACAGTATTACATTTAGCAAAAAGTGGAGGAACCCATCGGAAGCAGATCCTACTTTCCTACAGCTTTCGTTAACCCTTTCCATGCGGCCGTGATTCCCCTGGTGTGCTGTAAACAGCACGAACAGGGGCGAGCCGTGACAAACCCCAGCCGTCATCAGCACACAAGCACCGTAGTGCATGACGGCTGGGGTTCGTCATCAGCATGGAAGGGGTTAAAATAACTTCTACGAATACTGGGATAAAATATACTCAGTTCAATTATGTTCACATGAGATATATGACACCATACTTGAATTTTAGGGCTATTCCTGAGACCTAATACATGAAAGGTGGGCACATGGTTTGTGATTCGGCCCTTGCATTAGCTAAAAGGTGCATAGCCATGGCCTGGAAATCAGTGACTGGCCCAGGTGTTGGAACTTGGATATCTGATATGACTCAGTTGGCAAGAGTGGAGGAGAGGGCACTGGTTAGAGAGGAGGCTAAAAGAGCAAGTAGGCGCCCTAAAGAAAACTTACCGATTGAGGTGTTTTGGCCTAGGACCACCTGGAATGTGACTCACTTGAGGGAGGGAAAGTGGATACACTGGGAGACTTGACATGCACGATAGATGAGCACAGAATTGGGGAGGGTCCTGGACACTATTACTCTGGCTCACAATCCCAGTGCAGCAGTCGGGTGAAAAAGGATCCTTCCGCCTTTTGTGCGAGACTGGGGATGAGATACTGCCTGGTGTGGCCACCTAATAAAGTGCGCAAGAAGGGCAGCCCGAGGGCTACACTGCCGATTCACTCTCCCATCGACTCGATCAATAACCAGTATTCTCCATTTACCTGTGCTGATGACCAGTAGTGTGGGCCCAATTGGGCCACTCACTTGTTCTTGTTTAGTTTGTTTATTTTTATCTCAGTTTTTCTGCATTTGGTAGAGTTTTGGAAATTTCTATGGTCGTTACTTATTACTTTACATTGCACTACGCAATGTTGACACCCCTTTGTAAAAGCAAGGGAAACTACTCTCGCTTTCCTCTCTTAGAAGAGACATAGGTCACCGACCTACTCACACAGATGAAGTCAGGGTCCCCTTTGGACCCCTGTCCTCCTCATGTACTGCATATGATCCCAGAGACTATAACGGCAGTCTTGACACTCCTACTAAATAAGGTTATCAGCTCGGGTGAATTTCCCATTATATGGAAGAAAGCCTGCATTCGGCCTATCCTCAAAAAGGAGACCTTGGATCCTACAGAACCAAAACACTATCGGCCAATATCCTGCCTGCCTCTACCATCTAAGATTCTGGAGAAAGTCATGAATCAAGAGATAATGAGATACGTAGACCAGAACAACTTATTAGACTACTCACAACATGGGTTTCGGCCCTGCCACTCAACCGAGTCTGCCTTAATCATGGCAATGGAGGACATACGCAGGACAATGGATGAAGGCGGCAGAACGGTCCTGATCCTATTAGACTTAACAGCAGCGTTCGACACCGTAAACCATTCGGTCCTACTAAATAGATTGAGAACCTTGGGCATTACAGATACTGCTCTTACCCTTCTAACATCCTTTCTGGATGCTCGAATTCAACAAATACACTGGGGAGGCCTTGAATCTGAGGAATTCTCCCTCCCGGGAGGTGTACCCCAAGGCTCGGCCTTATCGCCCACATTGTTCAATCTATATGTCACACCTTTAGCCGCGCTAATTAAATCACATGGCCTGCTTTTAGTGTCGTACGCCGACGACACAGAAATTGTAGTGTCTATCTCCCAGTCAGTGTAAGCTACAGCAGAACTTTCAGGAACTGCCTCCTAGATGTAAAAGGTTTGATGAGCCGTAACTTCCTAAAATTGAATACGGAAAAAACCGAAGTAATAGAGTTCGGCCTCAAACCATCTGTCTGGAGCCACCTTTGGTGGCCCCCTGAGGCGGGCTCCTGCCCTATCCCAGCGGACAAGGTCAGGAATCTTGGATTTCTGCTAGGCAAAAACCTTTCCTGTACGGCGCAAATCAACCAGGTGACCTCGGCCTGTTTTTATATCATTAAGGTGCTCAGAAAAATTCTACCGTACATCCCGCCTACTTTAAAGAATACAGTGATGAGAGCACTTGTAATGTCCCGAGTGGACTATTGTAACTCACTCTACCTGGGCACTGGAGAAAAACAATTGACAAAGCTACAAGCAATTCAAAACACGGCAGCCAGATTCCTGCTGAACTTGCCGAAACGCCATCCCACATCCAAAGCTATACGCAAACTTCACTGGCTTCCAGTTAGGCGCAGAATTTAGTTTAAGGCCCTCTGCCTGGTCCACAAATCCCTGCATGGGAAAGGACCTGACGTTCTCGCCAAACTCCTCCCTCGTTATACTCCGCAGCGCACTTTGAGATCAGGCAGCCAGGATTTAGTATGTCAAGCCAGAATACGGAGAGCCCGGTGGGGTGGGAAATCTTTTTCCCACCAAAACTCCAAGTTATGGAATACGCTGCCCCCAGCGCTTCGTTCACAAAAGTCTAAAATGAGTTTTAGGAAGGCACTGAAAACCTGGCTCTTTTCCATGCCCTAATTGCTCTACCCTGTTGTTCTGTACTATAGTGCCAAGACGCCGCGGCACTCGAGCACTTTAAAAATATTTCAGTCAGTCAGTCGGAATACCTCCTGTTAGCAATTATCTTGTAGTTTAATGTTATTTTGGATAAGACTGTCGATGATTGATTATTGAGGGAAGAATGTCTTTATTGCCAGTTGGACAATATGTTACCATACTTTAGATTTCTGTAATCTGTAACTTTTTAAGCACCTGTAGGTGTATTTTGCAAATCCCAATAAAAAGAAGTAAATAGGAAATCGCTAGTAGGAGTGCCTCCCTATTAGAGCGATGGACCATATCGGTGATGTACAGAATACGCTTAGTATTGTTCCCGCATTTTCTGTTGGGGATGAAGCCCATGGCCCTGGCTCAACCAGACCTGGCAAAATGACTTGAGTCTGGATGCTAGGATAGTTTGGCGCAACATTGAGGAGGGATATAGGTCTGCAGGAGCTAGATAATGACTTACATTTACCAGGCTTAGGAAGTACGTGGACTATGCGGAGATTGCGGAGTGACTGATGTCTATGTTGAGTGCGTCATGGATGAGACTATCACGCAATCTTCAGGAATTGGAGACAGAACAAATAGTGTTCAGTTGCAGAGGCATCATGAGGGGAGCACGGTCAAATAACAACATAGGGCCTATGCTAACAGTGTTCACCAAGGCCTTTATTGCTGGGTTGCCAAGGAAATAGTCTACATGTACATATTTTTTGTATGCTGTGGTATAGATAATGTAGTAAAACACACAAGATGATGGACAGAATGTTGCACAATGGCAAAACATTCACCCCCAGTCACAGATCTCGGTTTAGTCCATCGTTATTTTGCTCACCAAGCCACCCCAGTTCAGACATGGCCATATGCAAATCAGCCTTGACCCTGTGCCTCATGGGAACAGTCCAGCCCGAACTGCCAAGCCATGTCTTTCCTGGATTGGAATCAAGCATCCTAGGACCGGTTTCTGGCTATCAGCCGTCTTCAGCCAGGATAGCTTGACTCCAGTGGCGTAGTGAGCACGGGATAGTGTTCCATTGCAGAGGCATCATGAGGGGAGCACGGTCAGATAACAACATAGGGCCTATGCTAACAGTGTTCACCAAGGCATGTATGGCTGGGTTGCCAAGGAATTAGTCTATATGTACATATGTTTTGTTTGCTGTGGTATAGATAATGTAGTCTCTGTCCTCGGGGTGGGCTTGTCTCCATAGATCTTCAAGGCAGCATTCAGAAAACCTAATCAGGCCCTTAGATGAGTATTCCCCAGATTAGCCAAACTGGTGGCCTGAGCAGTCCCAGTCATATTCATCATGTCAGGTCCAGGTTCAGGTAGACCCCTACATGGACAGCTATGTCTTGATATTGTAGGGTCTTTCCCAGGATGCTCTCCATGAAGCACTCCTAAAGCTCATTCGGGGTATAAATGGAAGCCAAAGTAGCCAGAAGAGACCCTAGTCGCATGTGGCAAGTGACCCTTGATTTCTGCATTTTTCCCAAGCACCTCCCCTCGAAAACCCCGGACCAGAAGTATGGTCACTCCCCCTTTTTAGTCCAGTCCTGAAGACCAGAATAGTCGGGGAAACCCTCCAGATTTTATACTTGCATCCGGCAATCAATGAGTTTCCTGTAGCAGGCATTTGTCGCCCCCACTGCATTCCAGTGACTCGAATGACTGGATGGTTTAAGTCCCTAACATTGAGGCTTATTATTTTAACTTACGTGTGGAGAGGTCAGGAGGGTGATAAGTACAATAGACTCTGGAAGACAGGTAGCGTGAGAGGGGCTAGGTGCTACCAGTGCTTGGGAGATAGACTGGTCATAATAGGATTGGCCCGAAAACTGTGAGCGACCATGGTGTCAATAATGAGAAACAAGAGAAACCCCCAATAAAAACCAGAACAACTGTACCAACCTGAGGTCCATTTAAGATAGAGAACTGTAAGCCAAGTCCCATGAGCATACCTCGGCCATGACTGAGGTGTTTGTTCAAGTACAGATGAACAGATTCGTACCATGGCTCCCCCTGCCTCGGTGCTTGTTGGAAGGGGTGGAAGACCCTCTCTGGCCGAGCCTGTATAAATATATTCCCCTTGGTGATTACTGTATGCTTAGGTGGACCCATGACACGTGTCCGATGAAAGTTTAGGAAGGATTTCTCTTCGCTCCTGAGCGATCTCTACCGGGTCAGGAAGCAACCCCTTAGCCATCTGAGAGGATCGGTGCCAGGATGTAGGCATTTGGGGGACGCCCTGGGATATCCAGTAGTCTAGGGCTGACATTTCTCCTGTAGTAAGTGCAGGATGCGGTAAGCCTAATGGAAAGTGCCAGGTTCATGCAACTGACCCTCTCAGCGGAATATGATCCTGAACGGATGACACCAGCCGTAGGAAATTGGTGATGGGTTTAAAGTCCCAGCGCTGCTGGAGTGTATATGTAGAAAAGTCCTTATATAGTGAGATCTTGTGCCTGTGAAACAGGAGAGGCTGTAGATATCTAGCTTTCTATAGGATTTCATCATTTTTTGGCAGGCATGCACACATAATAGGATATTCAAGGGGACTGGACTTTAAGGCTTACCTTAAAGGTGACTTATAGAATTTAAAAAGGTAGGTTTAGACCTGTCAAATGGTTGATTTTGATAGGTTGCAATAGCTGTTTAAAAGTGCACGTCAGTCTGCAGTGGCAGGCCTGGGACATGTTTTAAAAGGTTACTTTAGTGGGTGGCACAATTAGTAACTGTAGACACAGTAGCAGCATTCAATTTACAGGTCCTGGATTTTATTATTTATTAGGAACATACATGTAAATTAAGTATGTCAACCAAGTGTAGACTCATTTAACCATGCTTTAGGTAGAGAGCACAGTCACTGTAGTGCTGGCTCGCAGTGGTAAAGTGCACATAGCTCTAAAAGTCAACAAGTGTTGAGTGAAGGAAGGGAGTGAAAGCAAAACGTCTGGCAGTGACCCTGGAGAGAGGCAGCATGAGGGAACAGCCCAATAATTTATGGAGAACAAGGAAAGAGGACGTTCTGCACAGGGAAAGATTCATTTCACAGAGAGGAACAAAAAGCAGTTGTGCGAAGGCACATTTGCTTAACATATTTGCTTGATATTTACAAAAATGAAGAATATTCTACAAGTTGGAAATATGCATGCATACTTTGTAGAGATTGTAAATTCATAAGAAGTCTATGACGGGGGTCGCTTTTGATGTGAAACTTGTTGCTAATGTCCTAAACATTAGACAATTGATGCAAGCATTAAAGTGATCATAAAGGAGCCAATCTCTGACTCTTTACTTTTGGAATTTGAAGATAGGTGTTGTAACGCAACATCTTCAGAACACAGTCATTGATTACAGGACAATGCTTGTTTGAAAAACTGACCATGTCCCAGGACGTACCTAACATTAGGGTAAGGTTTTAAACAAGACAGCGGCGGGAAGTCAAAATAAAATAAAAAGCTACATGCAAAATAAAATCAATTTTGTAACAACTCATCCTATAAGGGACAGGTAAGGCATATTAAACTATTGCATATAAGCAAGCTGGGATAAGATGGAGTTAAAAAAACGCTTGTATTGAATTAAGACATAGACACCATTAAACTGGCTGAGTGCATTAAAAAAAGTTAATGCACTGTACTATTCCATATCTATGTTCCGAGAACCATCATTTCTCAGCTGTCATTGAAATGCATTTTCTCAATCTATATCACAGCTATGGTTCATTCTTTCAATTCAGGGTGATGTAAGTACTTAATCTATTTTAATCTATTTTCTAGGAGGAATCCAGGGATGCTAACAGCTTCTCTAGTTCGACTATCTCAGATGATGGCGACTGTTGATTAGGACAGTGGTAGAGCTGCTACTGCCTTACAAGCCTCAGAGATATATAATGCATTTAGTTCCCACTGGACTTCAGGAGTCCATTATACCATTCATAGCTCAGTGCTCTTGATATTAAAGAACTATTTTTATACATACAAATGCTAATGGCGAATCAACCTTTGTTTTGAAATTGTAAATGAGGGCTCCATTAGATAGTAATGGACACCAATGTGATGACATTAGGAACAGCGTGTTAATGCTGGTAATTCCTATTGACATTTTGCATAATGGACTGAAAGAGTGTAACAATGTGTTGACACATCCAGGACGGATATAGGAAAAGAAACCTTAGGATGTGCAGGCTAAAATGTCATCAAATGGCATATTCTATAATACTAATTGCTATCAAGACGTAGGGGAACACTAAACCCCAAGGAGGCAGCAGAATAATAAGGTAAGCTATGAGTGACACCTCTTAAAAGGATATAAAAATACATTAAACATTTTCAAGGCTTGCATGATTGGTCTGCTTCTTGGCGCCCTCCAAAGTCAAGGTTTCATATAAGTGAGACATCTCTGTGTTACCTCACACACTTGCAACTCTCAGTGCACCTGATTGCCCAGTAACCCTTGAAGTATTATTTTATTACATTTGTTCATTTTATCAAACAATATTAAAATAAAAAACTCCCAGGGCCTGTTAAGGAAATGTTACTAGCAAACAGTAGCATTAATTATGCAATCCATTGAAGTAGCACTGCAGAACTTGCTTTAGGCCTGCCGCTGCAGCCTGTAATGCAGTTATAAACTGCCATGTAGACCTGGCAAAATAAACCTTTTGCCAGGCCTAAACGTTTTGTTTTAACACTTACCTGTCACACCTGAGGTAGAAACTAACAATTCACAGGACAGGGTGCCCAGTATTTAAAAAGTAGGACATGGTGCGCTTTATTTATACATGTCCTGGCAATGAAAAGCTCCTAAAGTTATTTTTCAATGTTGTAAGGCTATCTCTTCCACTAACGAGTGTTACCATATTACACTTAATAAGTGATAACCTCACTTTGGAACCAGATAGAGAAATGCTGTTTCCACTCAAATCAATTGTAATATTATACACCCTCTACTGGTAAATTTGGATCTTAACTTTCTATTCTAAATATGCCACTATTAGAAAGCTGCATTTTCCTGCCTAATCTAAATGAGCCTTTCTGCCAGTGGCTAGGGTCACATGACTGTGAATGGATCCCCTGTCGTATTTTGTTTGTTCCTTCCAGACTTGGGGATAAAAGGGGCTTAGGCGTGGGGCAGGGTGTTTACCTCCGGACAAGGATGTCCTGGGGAGTGGAGATGCAGAGATAACTTTTTAAAATCACAATATTTCGAATTAGCCGTGAATCCAAACTACAAAAACAGACAGATATAATGACCTAACTAAGAAACATCTGGCTTCCTGGATCACAAGACATGGTCTAGGGAGCAGAAGCTACACAGAGTTAATCAGATTCACTGTCAAGAGCCAATGAGAAAAATTCTAACAAAGAAAAAATCCTTTCTTTGAAAGGATGGGTAATCTGAATTGCTGTAAACCATGCTGCTTCAAAATTCAGTATGCCCTGCCCACACTTGAATAGTGCCTTGTGTTACAATCATTGTGATTGAATATTTTCAACAGAATAACTGTAAACAGAGACCACCCATAACACATGTGCTGGCCGGTAATCTCTCAGTGGTCTTTGGCACTGCAGACTACCGATTGGTGTTCCTACCTTTTTCTGTCAGCTGTAAGCATAAGAGGAATCACAAAAAAAAAAAAAATCCCTGGTATTTGCTTTCACAAAATGGAACTCAAATCAATGGTGCAGAAATAATTTTCAGAGAGGGGTGCTGGCCAATGTTGCCACTTCACGGAAGTAAGAAATTTGATATTTCTAAATGTGGGCAGAGAGTGCCTTATAAACTACGGTTTCCTTGCAATATGGACACAGTGTCGTTTTGGTATACTGCCCAAATGCACAGTCTCGACCTGAATCGTCTCTTGATACTGAGTAATCAACATGGACGACCACTGGAAAACTTACAGCTAGATTCATCATAGTCCCGTTTTGCGAGTCCTTAATAGCGATTATTAAGGAATCGCTATTAAGGACTTGCAAAACGGGATTCATGTAGGAATCTCTAAATAAATTGCGATTTCTACACATTCCTTATTTGCGATTAGCAAATTGCTAATCGCAAATAAGGAATAACTCCCCATTCATTCCTATGGGCCTAAAGGCCTAAAGGCCCATAGGAATGAATGGGGAGTTATTCCTTATTTGCGATTAGCAATTTGCTAATCGCAAATTAGGATGCGATTTCAAGGGTGCCAGGGGTGTCCAAAGGACACCCTGTAGCACCCCTGAAATGTAATCTACATTGGTGTTGCGCACACACATGTCCAGAGGACATGTGTGTGTGTAACATGCAACTTAGAAAAATGCATTTAAATGCATTTTTCTAAGTTTTCGCTATTTACCACGAGGTTTGACCTCGCGGTAAATAGCGGCCCAAAATTGCGATTTCGCAATTTTTAAATGGTTCATGAATTGCATTTAAGGAATCTCAAATAGAGATTCCTTAAATGCAATTCCTCGCAAATATGCGATTTCGCAATTACCGATTTTTGCATTTGGGATGATGAATCCCAAATACAAAAATTGCGCTCGCAAAGGGCCAGATTCGCAGAATCTAGCCCTTGGCGAGCCGATTTTTCTTTCATGAATCTACCTGAAAGTCTCAACCAGTTAAGGATTAGATATTAGAATCACAATATTCAGAACAGTGGTCTCTTTTAAACATAGGTATAAAAAAGGAAGTATCATGATACCCAGACTCATGATTCCCTTAGTACTGCTCTCCTTTTTTTTTAATTTTTTTTTTTATTATTTTGTTTTGTCAGCAAATAATTCTCGAAGTTAAATTGAATCCCCAGTTGAGAGAAGGCATCCGGTCTTGGTCTTTTGACATAAGTCTTTTACTTGATGAAGAATACTGCCAATTTATGGCAAAGGTGCTTCCGGAGTTTTTCAGATTTAATAAAGGGACGGCCTCAATTAAAATAGTATGGGACACTCTCAAGGCCACTGTTAGGGAGAAACTTTAAGCTATGCAAATATGCGGCGTAAAAAAATACGAGATAAATACAAGAGGGACTGTGCAATGGTGATTCTAGCTGAACATAAGTTAGCAGATGTAATTAGGCAAGGGCTTGACGAATCCACGGTGCAAAGAGAGCTTGCTATCAAGAGAGCAGCAGTTTACGCTAATGTGGCTGATCAATTGGCGATAAAGTATGCCCAGAATAAAAAAGAGGCGTATGAATTTGGGGAAAATACTGGCAGAGTTTTAGCAAAAAGCCGCCTTTAGCGACATATCCAAGATTATCGACATAAACGGTGTACTTCAAGAAACTAAAGAGGGCGTTTTAGAAGCGTTTCAATGCTTCTACCAATCACTCTATAGTGCTCCGATTGACGAGACAGGGGGTCCAAGAGGTGGGGATTACCTGAGAGATTTAGAATCTACAGAACTGGCAGAAGTTCAAAGAACATTTTTGTCTGAACCCATAACGTGGGAAGAATGTGAGATTGCATTATTAGGTTTAGCTTTAGGTAAGGCTATGGGTCCTGACAGTATTCCTTCAGAGTTCTATCGCACTTTTAGACATATCTTAAAAAAAGAACTAGTAGAAATCTGTCAGCAATCCTTTATGGGTAACCTCCCTGATTCCTGGTCGGAAGCTGTTATAGTAATTTTTAAGAAAAAGGGGAAGTCAGAATTGGATATGGGGTTCTATAGACCAATTTCACTGCTCAATGCAGATAGCAAAATCTATTCAAAAATAATTTCAAATAGATCAAACGACATAATGCCCAGTTTGTTCATTAAAAGACAGCATTGGTTTATAAAGAACCGAGACACAACAGATCATATTAAAATAATTATATCCATGCTTGATTGGTCTCAAGCTACCAATTCCCCTGTAGCGTTAGCCCAGTTAGATGCCGAAAAGGCATTTCAAAGGGTGTCTTGGGGGTTTCCATTGTCCGTTTTGGTCTGGAAATGTTTCCTGAGGAAAATCTTAACAGAAATTCAGGCCTTGTATCCCCAGCCTAAGGCTTATATTTGTATCGCGGGTAGGCTTTCCAGAAATATAGCAATATCAAGGGGTACGAGACAGGGTTGTCCTTGTTCCCCCTTGTTATTTGTGTTATACATTGAGCCCTTTTTAATTAGGTTAGAAAATAACACTGGAATAGTACCTGTCAGGATTCATAATGTAGCATACAAAGTGTTCGCATACGCGGACGACATCGCCATCGCTACGGCTGACATCAAGAAGGCAATGCCCACGATAGTGGAAGCTGCAGATATATTTGGGGCGCAGTCGGGGTACAAATTGAATGTAGCAAAGACACAGCTACTTCATTCAGAAGCTGGGCGTCCAATTGATATGGATCTTGATTCAAGTGCCATATATCTAGGAATTAAAATTTCTCCAAAAATAGACGAGATTGTTCGTTTAAATTTTGACCCAATTTTGGGTTCAGCAAAGAAGACCTTAGAGCAGCTAAATAATTTAAAACTCTCTCTATATGGGCATAGTAATGTTTTAAAAATGCTCATATTTCCAAAATTATTGTATTTATTTCGCCCAATTCCCTTACTTGTCCCAGCGGCTGTTTTTGCACAAATTGATAGAATGTGTGGTAGATTTTTGTGGAGCTTTCGTAGGAGTAGGAGGTCCATGAAATGGTGCATATTACCTAGAGGAAGAGGAGGTTGGGGGATCCCTTATTTTCGATTATATTATTGGGCTGCATTACTGCAACATATGGAGGTCCTGTTGCTACCAGATTTTGACAGGGAGGAGGCCTTTACCCCTTCAATATACGAGATGGTATTGGGTAGAGAGGCCCGACAATGTCTGGTACGTATAATCGAACCTAGCTATTATAAAAAAACTAAATTTAAAATTATTATGACAGCTTTTGATGTTTGGCCTAAGATAAAAAATGGAATTGGCTTACAATCGAATTTGAGTTATTATACTCCCTTAGGTAACTGTCCTTTACTACCAGACATTTTTAGAGACCAAGTAATGGCTAGATGGAATCAGGGAGGTATACGTCACTTGGGGGATTTAATTCAAGGGGGTCAAGTTGTTCCTTTTTCCAACAAAAATATAATATAGCATGAACAGAGTTTTTTAAATATCTGCAGGTCCGCAGCTTTGTCGAACAGAAAATATCTCAAAACCAGGTTATAATAAATAAAGTCAAAATTCTGGAAGCTGTTCGCCAAAGATCAAGAATTGGTCCTATATACCAATTAATGATTAATAATTTAGAGGATGATATGTCTGTCTGGGAGGAAAAATGGCAAGGTAGATTAGTGGTGGATAAAATGTATATGGAAAGAATAATTGAAGTGTCTAATAAAGTTCTATTTGATGGGTCTTTGAAGAGTCAGCACTTTATGTCAATATTTGATTTATATTATACCCCCGAGAAAATAGCTAAATGGAATGCTCATGGAGGGAGTAAATGCAATCGATGTGGTGAAATCGCTGCAGATGCTATACATATGTTTTTTTTATGTCCTAAACTGAGCACATTTATTAAGGACATAGAATATTTTTTGAATACAAGCTTAGGCATTTGAATACAATTGTCGGTGGAATTGGTTATATTTGGGCTGCAAGAAAATGTGGAGGGGGGCCAGGTCTAAATTTGAGGAAGGATTCGTTTTTATATGCATGTCAATTTATCGTTTGTGCGTAACAACTCAATGGCTTGACGTTGATCCACCTATCTTTAGTAATTGGCAGTCCAGACTTTTATAGATATATTATCTAGAAATGGCAATGTATAAGTCAAAGGATAGGAGAAGAAAGATATTTGGCCAGAAATTGTGGTCCCCTGCAGCAAAATGGATATGAAATTATGTATCAATGATTCATTGTGTAAAACATTTTTTTAACTAGAGATCAAGGATTGATTGTAAGCTCTGCTATGGGTACTTGAAATGTTTTCTTTATGTCCTCCCTTTGGCATTTTTTGTATTGTTCTGTGCCATTTTAGTACTGCTCTCCTAGTATCACTGCTCTTCTTATATTACGAAATGTGGCTAGCACTCTATTCTAGGTGAAACCGAGACTCTTTTAACATTACATTTTGAACATAGACAAGCTACTCAATGTTTGCATCTGCTAATACACTTGATTGATAGAATTCTCTATTACTGATAATTTATAGATTAATTTATCCATAAATCTGTTCTTAATCATTGTTAGTTTCAATCGACCCTTACTCTTGATAATTCTAAATGATGGCCTCATGAGTAATTTATCTAAAACTTCTCATTGACACAAAATGCAGCAAATGTAGATACAAAAACTTTAACATGGCCATAAGAAACAGTTGTAGAACAAAATAACATTTACAAAAATATCATATAAAGAATATCGGGTCAAGTGCCAAGTAATGTGGAACAGATTATTGTCAAAAAGATATCTCTTTATGTAATATAGGTATATATGTATATATAAAGGAATATAATATATGTATTACCCAGGGGTCATTGCCACTGGGTACTTATACTTAGGATCGTCTTTTATACGAAATGCCTTTTTTCTTTCACCAATAACAATGGGGCCATTTGATGAATCTTCATGAAACTTTCAAAGAAAGTGCTCTTTTTTTCCTTGTTTGTGCATGGAATGTTTCAAGGTGATTCATCAAGCGAGTGCTGAGAAAAAAGTGGGAGTCCCAATTCATTTTTCGATATGACCAACAGCCCAAACAGTGGAGTGGATTTACACGAGATTTGACAGAAAGCTAGATCAATGCAGAGAAAGAGTGCTTTTTGTGATTAGGTGTAAATCTGTTCAGTTGTTTTGAGCAATTAAGACTACAAATAATTGTATATTTCGCACAGTGGAGGATCAGCGGGCCAACAGATCTCGTGGTGAGATCTGATCAGCTTCCACCACATCAACAAGGAACAACTAGTCCTAGAAAAAAGGTTACAAAAAACATAAATCAGAAAATTAAGGATATCCTGACACCTAGGCCTGATGATGTGGTCACAGCAGTGGTAGCTTGCTAGCTTGGTTGGATCCACTGTGGATTTCTTTAAAAGTGCATTGACTGATGCTTGTTTCCAGGCCTCATGGAACGTCACAGTGGTATGGAGGCGTGCAGGAAGTGGTGAGTACTTTGCTGATTTGGGAGACACTCATGTTGTAAAAGTGGTTGACTCAGGGGCCCATCAGTGTACCAGAATGGATGGTCCACATGATGTTGGCTCTCTCTTCTGTGGTGAGTGTTTCCCATTTAGTCAGGTTGTTTCTGAGATTGCTTGTGGGTAGGCTAGGGGTGAGGCTGAAGTGGCATCTTTGATCTTGGTGCTGAAATATTCTGAGAGGTTATCGTATATTTCTTGCGAAGGGGTATTGGTGTTTGTGGTAGAGGCTGGAATGGTCAGGTTTTCGACGATGGTGAGGATTTCTATACAGCTATTGGAGCTGTTATCTATGTGCTCTGCTAGGGACCTCTTCTTGGTTTCTCTGTTCTGCTGGTGGTAATGTCTGAGTGCTGCTTTGTAGGTTTTCTTGCCTGGTTGTTTGCAGTGTTGTTTGTTTGAAAGGGAGTTCCTCAGTGTACCACTAGAGCATTAAAAAAGTTACTATTAGAAATCTGATTGACTCATCAAAGGACAATAGGAATAGTCTGTGAGCCAACTCAGTTCAATTGGGATCCTAAATGGTTTTGATTGATATTGAGCTGCAGTGCATTAAAACAATCATCTAACCCTTTATTAGGATCTGGGTGTACTACATGATGTGGCTGTGGGGCCTTATCGTGGTGTACTCTCAAAGATACCATATTGGGTCCAGTCAGTATAGTTTACTTAACCTTAGCTCAACCCACGATAGCTGTGGCTGGGAGCAGTGAGGCTTGGCAAAGGAACTTAGTATGAAGCATTTAATAGTACCAAACAACAGAATAAGAAAATCCCACACCAATTAAGAGGCACAGCAACAATGTATAAGAATAGAGCATATTTTTTATACATTTTAAAGACCTTGCTAATCAAAATCCACCAGAGGGTTCTGTAGATACATATTTAGGAAGTTGTTATCACTATTAAATGCAACCACAAACAAGCATTGGTCAACAAAAAGTTTGTAAACTTTTCAAAAGATTGAGAGAGTTAGTTCCTGTACTCTCACCCGGGTTGGCTGATCAAATCCAGCAGGAAAAATGTCTGGGGGGCAAAAAGGATACTGTGGACAGTTACCTGGCCACCAAAGTGTTTTTAAAGCTAGCTCCAAACTATACAGGACGACCACCATAGACTTCAATGGAGTAGTCCTGGTGCTGAGGATAAAGGGCAAAGGATGCTCACAGTTTGCTCCAGTTGTGATGCAGTCAACAGGGCTGTCTCTGTGGTGGTTCCTCAGTCCACGGGTGATGTGTTGTGACTTTGGCCATGGGGATTGGGGTACCTTGAAATCCTCTACATTGCAGTAGGAAGAACAGCTGATGCTGCTTCACTGGTTCAGCTGCACCATGGCTGGTGTCCCTTGACTGTGATGAAATCAGACTCTGATAGAACTCCTCAATATGGCAGACACAAGCACAAATTGTGGGATTTCTCAGATGTTTTTGTTGTCGTGCCCAGGGACTGGTAGTGTCAAAACTTTTTCAGTGGTTACCAACTTGTTGGTTTGGGCTCCTTCAGCTCTTGTAGCCCTGGTGCAGCTTCAAGGGAATCAGCCAACTGATCCTTGGAATCACTGCTGTGGTTTAAGGTGGGAAATCACCTTTTCCCCATGTCAGGAACCGCAGGTACAGTCCCAGTCTCCTATCCCAAAAGTGCAGCAGATGCAGTCCTATGTATGTGGTTCAAAGGCTGCAGGGCAGAACTTCTTCAGTCCTCTCTTCTCCTCCGGTGTGAACTGAGGGGCAGGGTACCAGGGTTGCCATATTTGTCCAAGAAAAAACCCCAGAGGGAACCATGCAGTCACTTGTCAATGGGCTACTGGGTCCCCTCCTACCTAGTGATGAGTTTCCTATGATGTGTGACTTCTAGCTATGCCAGAGTGCCCTATTTTCTACCCATTTCATAATTACACAACTCTTCCCTGGTCATCAGGAGCAGGGTGGCCCATCCTAGAGGTGTGGCTCCTAGTGGGCTATACGCCTATGGGAAAACTTGTTTGGGCACAGGTTTCACTTCCTTGGCTCTGTCTCCTAATAAATGACCTTCCTGGAGGAGGAGGTCACTCCTCACTCTGCAGCAACTGCCTTTGTTCCTCGGCATGGGAGTTCTTCACATGTCACCCCGGGCAGTCAAAAATCTGTGGGTGTGCCAGGGTGCTTGAGAGACCACTGGACTGGTTGAAATGCAGAATGGCACAACTTTCTAAAAGTTGCTTAACTTTAACATTGACTTTAAATCTGACCTGGGCAACAGGTTGGATTTAATGCCATCATTAATTTGATACCTTACTCAACCTTGTTAGAAAGTCATATTGGGCAGACTGGATTATTGCAATGCCCTTTATCTGGGAATTAACAAGGGTCAGCTGCGCCACCTTCAGCTGGTGCAAAATGCCGCTGCAAGGCTGGTGCTGAATCTTCCCAAGCGTCATTTGACCTCATCTTCTCTCTGTTCGCTGCACTGGTCCTGGTGGACCGTAGAGTCTTGTTTAAGAACCTATGCCTCACCCATAATGCATACTATGGACATGGCCCGCTGGGCATAAAGAATATCTTCCATAGGTACGCTCCTTCTAGGCACCTCAGGTCAGCTTATAAAAATCTGCTTGTGGTTCCTTGATTTAAAAAGATGAGATAAGGTTTAGAGCCTTTTCACTGGCTGCTGCCAAGGCGTGTTACTCTCTCCCTGTTTCCCTCTCGGGACAACAAGTTCACTCAATCTTTCGTAAGACCCTTAAGACCTGATTGTTTTCTGCGAGACAGGTTTGAGTATGAATGCTGGTTTTGTCTGTAGGCTTGTCTGTACACATCGCCTTGATGCCCTTGGGCTTAGTCCGCGCTTAACAAATTGCCCATTCATTCAATTGCCCAGTCATTCATATTCAGAAGTTTGCCAGGCTGGGATGCCAGACAGTAACCCTTTGTTCGCCAATGTAGCTACTAAGCTTTACACAGCTAAATGACAATTTTGAAGTGCTGCTGCTAAGACATATCAAAAATCATACGTCCAACTTAATCATTTATATCTCGCTTCCATAGGGCTCTATAGGCCTTCCTTAGTGGAGACTTACATATATCCTTAAGGGAAGTGATAACTTTACCATTAGGTGTAATGGCAAAGTCAAGCTAGCAGTGTAAAACACTGCCCTTTCAGTCTGCAGTGGCACACTGGGGTCCCTTCTATCTCTGTCACATGCAGGGTGGCACAATCAGTTTAGCAGTCCTGGTGGAAAACTCTGCCTACATGACCTCGGTACCTGGGGTACAATATACTAGGGACTTGTAAGTAAGTCAGTACTTGCCAGTTGGGTGTATCCAATTTAACATACTTTGCTTTAGGGTTAGAACACTGACACTGAGGTCTGGATAGCAGGCCTTAGTACACTCTCAGAGTCGAAAAACAGGCACACGGCCATGAAAACCGAAGCCCGTCAAGCATATTGCGCCTCAAGACTGCTGCACACCGCCAGGCATCTTGATCCCTGGCGGTTGCAACGGTCCAATGGTGGTCCAACCTACCAACTTAAAATAGGGCGTTCCGCCGGCCGGTGTGGCAGTGCTCGCTCCGCCACCATGGCTACTGCGATCCGATCATAATTATGCCCTCAGTCTGAACATAGATACATTTCGATACAGCAGTAGTCCCAGTGCACATAAGTGAGCATTTATGCTTGCGCTGGACCCGGCAAGGCTTGGAAACACAAAGGATTTAATTCTGAGATATGAGGCTAGCATTATGCATTAGTCTTTTAATGCCACTCCCGCAGCTTCTTTAAAGAATATGGATTACCATCACAATCATTCCAGAACTAGAATCAAAAAAACTATATAAGTCCATAGCCTAGAATTATCCCCCCCTTTAAATTCTGCTTCTGCAAACATATATACTCCATTCTTTGTTGTGATATAATGTATTTCTTAGAGTGAATTAATATTTTTTTAGCAACATTCAGCAGGGTTGCAAGCTTCTAATTTTCAGAAGCATGTATGATAGTTTGAACTGCGATTTAACTATCATTTGAAATGGATGAAAACTTAGAAATATAATATATTTAAAGTTTGTAATGTACCTTGAGAATGAAACATTTGTTCGGGGGTGCACTAATTGCTAGAGCTTTTGTTTTGAATAGTACTAGTCTTGCTCGAGTATTTCCGTTATAATAGCTTACAAAATAAGCGTGGCAGTGCATGAATGAAAGAAAACTTCTACTCACTGTAAAAATAATTTCAGAGTGTCCTTGCATCAAGTCTCATGAGTTCTGGCTGCCATCCTGGAAAGGTCATCAAATAACGGAAATACATGGAACCATGTAAGATGCATACCGGTAACTAATACCGGTTTAGGGACATGATGTGAGGTGTTTTGAAATAGCTTTAAGAACAAAAACAGTTTACAGTAATATTTGGTGTAGAAGATTTAGAAAGTTTTGAGGTTTTATTGTTTTTTGGCCAGAGGAAATGTGTGGGGATCAAGATAGAAATGATGTTGACATCCATGAGGTAGTAGTCAGTCAGGAAATTTTAAGGTGATTCATCCAAAGAGAGATGAGGTCTGCCATGTAGGAAACGATTAATAGCCTGATGACTCAAAGAAGGAATGATGACAGCTCAGAGGCTTAGACTTGCAGTGTATCTGATGAAGTGCGCCTAAGCACAATTTAAACATTTGGCACATTTTCTGGAGAATAAAAAAGGGAAAACTTTTTAGGAGTAATATTTGAATTGGGAATTCTCTAATGGAAATAATTAGTTTTATGTTGACTATGTACTGGATCTTCAGAATGAGGATGGATTGTTTTGTGATGTTGAAGAAGGAACGGAAAAACATCTATAGAGTTGATAAAACATCCTTCTTCGAGGAGATTCTCTCTCCTTATAATACAAATCATCTGCATAATGGGAAAGTTTATTGAGGAGTGGATTGGGTAAAGTCAGGACAATGAGGTAAAGGCAGTTATGAAAGCACAGTGTTTTAGGCCGCAGTCGGTCTCAAGGAATGCTATAATCCTATTTTAGATCCCGAATTGATATTGTTCTTTTTTTAAAATTCGTTAGGGACCCATAAAAGGGTTTGGAGAGATCACTAAAAAAGTGCCAGGATAAGTAAGATATTCTTGGGTCACGTGTGCAAAATTGTCGATATAGCAGAGTTGGCATATATAAGTAAAAGTCCTGTTAACATTGACTTTTTTAGAGGTTGAGTTAAAAAACAATTTGTGTTATTAGGAACTGCAAATGCAAGCCTAATTGCAGAGAGAAGGAAGGCTATGTCAAGGAAAAACGTCAGAAATTCGGAGACATGGCATGATGAGATACAAGTGAGGGTGCAAAAGGTTTACTATTTGGAGAAGGTTTAGTTTAAAGTGTGCAAACATATGTGTCCACTTTTACTTTCCTTGAAAAGGTTCAGAGCAATATGAGGAAGGTTTTTGGAACAAGTGTTTTTGGCAGGGCTGGCAAAAGGGGACTGTATGCCGTCCGAGGATGGTCAAGGTCCCAGTACAATAATCAAACCAGAGGATAAGGAAGAGTGAACCAGGCCTTAACAGATGTTTTCCATTCGAGCGGAAGGTCAGGAAGAGGACGAATTAGTAGAGGACGAGGATCAAGCTCTGGAGGAGTACAAGGTTAGTATACACAGTACTATAATTTTTACCTCCCTCTTAAGTTCAGGATGTTTGAAGCATTTTATGGAGAATTGGAAATGAAATACAAGAGACCCGTGGGCATTACAGACAGTTCAGAAATAGTAATTGAAGTTTTTGGGGACCCCTCTTCAAAAAGAAGAACAAAGGGAGTTGTATTTGAAAAAGATCTAATTGAAATTGTAGATTGGAAAATTAGAAAGTTGTTGGAAATGGGTGCAATAGTGGAAGTAGAGAAGAGCTGCAAAGGTTTTGTGAGCTACATTTTTTAAAATAGAAAAGAAAGACTCCCTGTGATAAATTTAAAGGTGTTGAACAGATTTGTCCCGTTGAAGCATTTCAAGATGGAAGGTGTTCATTTACTAAGGAATATTTTCCAGGGTGAAGATTGGATGGTAAATTTGTATTTAAGTGCGTGGCTCTCGTCAGGGGGCAGTCGAACCAGGCCATTTCTCCTGTTAGCTCCACCTAAACAGAATCAACTGCTAACCATGAAAGTTGCATGACTTTCTGTGGTATTGCCGCCACAGAAAGTCATGCAGATTCCTGGGTTGGGGGCCCATTGCGGGCCCCCAGGAAGTTGAGTGGGTGGAGGGTACTCATGGGGGTACCTATGGTACCACCCTGCATTTGCACCCACAATACGGCAGGTACCATGCGGTGCCTGCCACTTTGTGCATGCAAATGCACAAAATTCTTTTTTACCATTGCGGCGGGTGCTGCTGAAAGCACAGCCCGCCGGAATGTTAAAAATGCGTGTTGCGCTTGCCTATGTGCCAGGCGCATCCTAATCTCCCCCACGGGATCGCCACACATATGGTGGGCGGTCCTGTTTTCCGTCAGGATGGCAGGCGGACTAAGTCCGCCCGCCATCCTAATGATACCCTCAGAATGAGGAGTTATGTGATGTGAATTAGGTTTTTAATCTTTTTGAATCTTGGCCAGCTAATAAGTATTTTTTACTCTTCTATGTTTGGTTTTGTGCAGATGGGTTTCAGTTGTTAAGTCTTTGGAGGTAAATAGTTGAGTTTATACACCCTCAGTGGTCTTTTTTGAGGTAAGCTGAAGGACTAAGAACATTTTATATTCTCATTTGTATCCAAACTTTGAAGGCAATTTATAAGTTATGTGGTCTAATATATGCAAGTAATAAGAGTACGGTTATAGAGTTCAAACACAATGTAGATAAGCAATTATTGATTTAATATATAAAGCCTTTTAGAGCAGTGACTTTCGCAACAATTGCAAGATGAATGAAATGTGTGATGAAAGAGGCAGGTGCACATGTAGAGAGTTTTGGAACTCATTTGTTAAGAAGGGTCATAGTTAGTTAAGTAATATGGTCAGGTGCAAGGTTGAAAAATGTTTTGAGGGAAACTGACTGGTCAGGAGACGGTGTATTTATTTTAAACCAATAGAACATGATACGAGTGCTGTTCTGAAATGCTTTAAAACAAACATAGTGCTAGCCTCTGATCTTGTAATGAAACAGCGATTCTCTAAGCTGTAAGTAGAGAGAATCTAGATTTTCGGATGCTAGTATTAACCCACTCTACCCTCCTTTTAGAGGTGTATGAATGGGGGGATATCAAGAGGTACCTTATGTTGATAGTTTTGTTAACTGGTGTGGCAAGATAACTCATTTTTGTTTTGTTAACAGTGGGAAGTAATATTGAGGCGACCGAGGAGGTGGCATCCAGGAGAAGATTTTGGAATGATAGAAGACCGGGTCATTGCCAAGTTGATTTAGAAGAGGGAGAAGATTCTAGCCTATGTACTTATATAGTTTGTTTGATTTTAGTTCTGGAATGGTTGTTATTGTAATCTGTATTTTTTAAAGGAGCTGCTGTGGGGGTAGTGGCATTAAAAGATAAATGCATAATTTTAGCCTCCGTATTTTAGCTGAACTCTAGATTCTATCTACACACATGTTGGAGAATTGCTATTGTGCGGCATATTTCAGCTAATCTGTTGGCAGAAAATGTACTAACCATGTATTCTGGACGTTAATACATGTACTTTGGATGACACCAATTTGTTGAATAAAAGGGGACCCAGGGTTGTATTATGATCGGATGAGCGACTGTGTTTTTTTTCGTAATTTCAAACATGGAACTTGGAAGTTCTCTAAATGAATACATAAACTTTGGATAAAACTAGTCAGAAACAGAGAAACACAATCCCTGGTAAATGCTTCAGTCCTGTTCTTTTTGAAATCCATGCATTAAGAAGGATTATTGCAATGCAGGATCATATGCAATGGTGGCTCCTCGCAAAGGCGGAGGAGCAACACCCCACTGCTTTTCAGCAGTGTTAGGAAAAATTTAATTATAATAACTCAATGTTATCATTTAATTTTTTCCTGTTGCGGGCACATGATTTGCGAGGTGGGCAGGGGCGGAGCTGCTCTGCTGACAGAGTAGGGGAGGAGTGTTTTTTACTCCCTAAGTGCGTATGAGTGTTTGGCCTGCTGTCTCGCATTACAGCCTGAGTGGAGAACATGCCCAGGCTCCTAGTCCCCATCTGAGTGCTGAACCACAGTGCTCAGTCCAATCACAACTCTGCATTGCAGTGTTGTGATTGGCTCAGGAGAGACAGGGGGGTCCCTGTTCCGTCCGAGGAGGAAGTGGCAGGTGGAAGCGGTGAGGAGGTAAGTTTAATTTAAATTGGTATTTACCTCCTTCACTCCTCCCCACCCAGCTACCTAAAATCATGCCAGCCACCACTGGTTAGATAACTTATTAGGCCCTTAGCACACAAAAAAAACACAGGCACTCAGCCCATCATGAATCGGCCCCAGCTCTCATCTTCTGCGGGGCATATTTGTACACAGTATCACAATGGGAGTGCAATGTTACATAAAATAGAAGTCATGCCAGATTCTTAAGTTTGTGCATCAATGACAATAAAACAATATACACAGTCATTATGAACTGTAAATTAATGAGAGAATTCCTGTTTGCAGACAACTGATACTTCATGTACATCGTTAAGCTATCAAAAAGCCTACCTCTCTTTCTAACATTAACCCTTCAGCTCTGAGGTTCTTCTCAAAAGTGGTTCTTTTTTCAACTTGCGTGCTGGACTTCTTGTACACCAGAATGTAATCAACACGTTTTATGCCATCTTTGAAATAGAGGCCTAATGAAGGTATAGAGTTAACATCATCCTGAAAAGAGAAAAGAGGGTGATAATAAATGTTAATATTTTTCTTAACTAGAAGATGTCAAGTCGTCACCTTGTATGGCTAGTCACTACAATATTTACAGTAATGACCTCAGCATGAAATGAGGTCATCGAATAAGCCTATACCGCAACAGAAGCGTTAGGAGAGATGGTATTTCTTCATAGTGTACACCTAATATGGTCTCTCAAGATAGGAGATAATCTGTACCAGCAAGTTTGGCAGGTGTAATTAGGAAAGCATGATGACCATGAGTTAGAGTTCTTAATTGTAAGAAGGGAAGAACAAGAAGTCACACATTTACCCAACCTCCCAATCTATATTTTTCATTTTGTCCCTTTATCTTTGTAACACACACACAAACATGGAAACACCCAAGTGCATTGAAGGCTGTGAGGAAAGAATGATCACAAATATTAAACATGTACTTATACCGTGTACCAATTGTACTTTGTAATTTAGTTTGCGGTATGAACCCCTAAGCCCTGTATATATATTTACAACAGACATATGATGAGTCCTGTTTTCTCTACGTTGATATCAGTTGAGTTTGCTGTAGGCCTTGCAGTTAACCTTTTGACATTAACAGAAGCCCATAGAAATTAAAATTGAGAAGAAAGTCATCTCCCTGGGCCATATTAAAGTGGTGGAGGAGAATGTCTTTGCTGTAGTACCTGCAGTCAACTTGAGTTGAAAAATAACATTTCTATGTAAGTCCAAAACCATCTTTTCACACTATTGTAATTAAAGTTTCCATTTCAAATGTTGTAGTTATACTTTTACAATGTTATGCTTTGTCCAAGTACCACAAATATGTGTCTCTGCACGCAACAACTATACATGGAATGTGGGCATTTGTGATATTTGAAATAACTTTCATAGGACAACATTTTATACAAGCCTAAGTCAAATGAGGAACAGCTTTACTTTCCACGTGTACGCAGCTACAGCGCCAACATTTAATTGTGTACCTCCTTTACCGCTTCCCTCACTGGCGTGCTACATGCTTTACACACAGAATTACTTTTTGCATCAATTAGTCTTGAAGGTTCATTAATTACAGGATTACTATAATTCTTCAAGTATATATAATTAAAATAATAGCGGTCTTTACTTTGCAGACAGTTATCGATCATTTTGAAGTGAGCATTTTTCAATACATTGACTTTTCCATATATTTACACCAAGGTGACATTTACTTCTATAATGCTGAGGTGAGAAGGTAAGTCTTGTGTGAAGTCAGAGCCCTCCTCTCTTCACTTTTGATTGGTGACATGCAGAGTTTGCTTTTTCACAATATAAAGATTAGTGAAAACATCAGAGGATCTCATGACAAGTAGCCTATTATATGGTGCAAGGATATCGGTGTGGAATCTTCAATTCTGACTAGTTCTACTGTTGGGCTTAGCTTCTCTGCATGGTCACCCAAAACTTTTGCCTTCAGCCCTCCTGTTTTCTGAACCCGTTTTTATTAACTTTTAGTATTCTGGATACTTTACCACTGCTAATGAGTGCTAAAGTGCTTGTGCTCTCTCCTTTAAAATGTTAACAGTGTCTCTCAGCCAATTGGCACATTTCATTTACTTGTAAGTCCCTAGTAAAGTGGTACTATATGTACCAAGGCCAAGCAAATAAATGCTCCTGGAGGGCCTGCAGCACTCATTGTGCCACCCACTGAAGTACCCTTTTTAAACATGTCTCAGGCCTGTCACTGTAGCCTGTAGTGCAGTTGTATACTGAGATTTTGAACAGGCAAGATAAACCTTTTACCCGACCTTAAACTTTCTTATAAAGAAGTATAAGTCATGCATAGGGTAGAGCCTACACTGCCCATAGAGAATAGTGGTGTGTTTTTAAAAGTTAAACATGTTCTCTTAAGTTTTACATGACCTGATAGTGACATCCTCCTAAATTTGTTTTCCACTGCTGTAAGGTATACTTCGTCCATAGGTTAACATTGGTTTACCTTATTGCAATTAATAAGTACTAAAGGTTGTTTGGAAACCAGTAACAATGTAAAGTTTGGTCTTAAATGAATTGTAATTTAAAACTGTCTTTAGTGGTAAAGTTAGATTTGTAGTCACAAATCAAAAAAAACACCACTTTTAGAAAGCTGACATTTTCTTGTCCTGACCATTTGGTGCCTGCAGTCTCTATCCTGGGCCACATGTCTGGGTGTAGTTGGCAGTTGGCCTTTGCATATTCCTCCCAGACAATGAGACAATCTAAGTTAAGACTGACTAACTGTCCTGGTTCACAAATACATACTAGGTTTTCACTGAGAAAGAATCCATTACCAAAGATTATAAACCACCAAATTTGTCAAAGAATAAAATGTGTACGGTGCAAATCTTGGAAAACAAGCCATAGAGGCCGCCGCGCCTAGACACCTCCGGGTATTAGCACGCATTATAAATCCAAATTTCATTCATTCATTAATTTCATAATACAAATTTATAATTTTATGTAAGTTGATTAGTTCGATAACCTGAATAATCCCTTCATTTTCATTAAGCGATTGTAAAGCACAGCCCTTGATCTGTTACACTAATACCAATGATCTAATTTAATGAGGCATTAAGACAGTTGATTGACTCCCTAACCATACAGCTATCACCACATACCCACAGTAGATTGTAATTGTACTTGATAATTGAATATGTACAACTAAACTCAAAATTGCAACAACAAAGAAATAGATAAAATGACATTCTTCCAAACTTAAAGAGCAGTGTCAACACATCAGTTTCATTGGGAAATAATGGATTCTTAAACCCCCCCAATCTCATATCTACAGTAGTAATATATAAGAAACTGTTAGGTGACCGACTTACAGGGGCCGCTCCTCCTCTTAGGCAGAGTAGTGTTGCCCCACTGCTCTTGAGGGAAGGTAAAAAGCGTAAAATAAAATGATAATAACATTTTTTTTCCTTTCTGCAGGACTGGGTTAGGGTGGGGCGGGGCTGGTGGCTCATGGAGGAGGAGTGGTCTGAGCACTCTAAGGGGCTGGTTACGATGTCGGGCGGATTTCTCTATATCGTCTTGGTCATGGGACCGACCAACACCCGTGTGGCCCATTAGTATGCGACTGAACACTGTTTGGTTGCATTCCTACATTTTACAATGTGAGCATGCATTCCAGCCTTAAACCAGGTGGAATGCATGCTCCCGTTGTAAACCTCAAGGTGTCTTACACAGGATGCAATGATTAACAGGGGGACACCATAGGAACCCCTCGGCCTACAACCAGGGCTGTGCATCTAAGGGGGCCCTGCTGGGGCCCCCTAAATGTGAATTCTGACAGCCTTTCTGTGTCAGATAGGCCGGCATGGAAAGGCTGCTGCAACCCGGCATCGTATCACTAAGGTTGGAAAGAGGCGCTCTTGATATTACAGGCTGCATTCCGACTGTCTGATGGGCTCTAAGAGCCAATCGGAAGCCAGCCGGAATGAACGTTCGATCCCTTTCTGACCAGCTCCATTGTAATGAGGCGGTCGGAAAGAAATCCGACTGGCATATTACGTTGTGGACGGAAAAGCTCAGACCGAGGGTTGGAGCCTTTTATGACCACATCGTAATCGGTCCCTTAGTGCGCATGACTGTTTGGCCGGCTGTCTTGGGCTGGCCAAACAGTCATGCGCACTTTCCATGTTCCCCAACAGGTTGTAATGTACAGCCTGGTGGGTAACATGCACAGGCCACTTGTTTCCATCTGCGCCGATCCACGGTGCTCAGACCAATCACATGGCTGCATTGCAGCGTTGTGATTGGCTTAGGGGTGCCTGTGTGCTTCCTGCTTCTTCTGGACAAGAGTCAGAAAGAGAAGAGAAATGGAGATAACGAGGAGAGACTGTGGAGAATGTACGTGTATTTTGATTTTTCAACTTCCCCATCCTCGCCACCCCATACCCTACCAGCCACCATTGCCTACTTAAAAAAATCTGATGCCTCGCAACTACAGTTCTTAAAAAAATCATTTCAAACTGATTTTTAAAGGCTGTTCGCCATACTAGGAAAAATTGTGTTCTTGGATGCAACAATGCCATTCCAGACTAAATCTTGAGAAAATAAAATATATGCTCATCTATGCTGCTTCTTCAACTTCAAGAGTCCACCTGCTCAAGGTTCTCTAAGAGCTGAATGCTGTACCATTGATTATGAAAAATGGAACATCAGTATAATTCTTGATTATATTCTGAATTTAAAGCATTAAAACCTGTACAAGAGTACAGGGTCTGGCGTCAACTGATCTCAGTGAAAATTTAATTTGATCACATGATACATGTTCTTATCTCCCTCCAGTGGTGCAGCTCGGACTCCACTACAGATCAGCACACCCAAATTATAGGGCTGTAATGACTGAGTCTACGCATCATCTGACAGAGCAACTAATGATGTCAGTAAACCAAATGCCAGCACTGAATTGTTATGACTGAAAAGCTAATTTCTCAAAAAGAAATCTGTGAATCCAAGAATTTGTACTCCATTACCACGCCACTTTGCTTTATCCGATCGCACATGTTTTTTAACACCAAGGTTTAGCAACAACATACTACCTAGCTAACTTCAAGTTTTACTGTGAACATTTAAGTAATTTGCAGGACTGTTCAAGCAAATGTACTTTTTGGTATTTTTATGCACCCATACAAAACAAGGGGCACATTAACAAGCCCCTTGTGCCGCTGGTGCATCACATTGTGGAACGCACCGACAGCTCAACCTGCTGAGTAATCTTTACAAGCACACATAAACCCACCCTGCGTGGCTTCACCTGTGTGTGTAAATATCGCCCCTTTTCACTCAACACTTTGCGTATAAGGGGCGTTGGGTACTGCTGTGGGTGTTCCCATGCAACATCCATGTACACTGATGGATTTCCAGATTTAATACCAATCGCAAATCTGGAAATGCATCAGAATGCTACGCCAACCTAAGGGTGGTGTAGCGAGGTGCAACAAGGAGATATGTTTTAATTTCTCCTCGTTCTTTTCCTCTATCAATGCTTGCTGCATTCTTCAGCACGCATTGGAAGAAGAATCACCTCAATTAGGATCCGGAGAGGCCATCAAAGAAAGTGGAAACTCTGCTGATGAAAGACAAGATGAGGGCATGCACTGCAGATGGAGGATTCATTGAAGAGAAAAAAGGAAAGTCCTTAGTTTTGCGCAGTGGTGCAAGGCTAAACAAATCTATTTTGTGCTCTATTCTTTATATAGTCCATGAAGGATAGAGGTAAGTCCACGAGAAAGCCCACAAATACATGAGAAAAGCCAGGGATTTAGTTGAGTGGAAAACAGGACTTGCCATCAACGTGCACATTTTTGGCCCAATCCTGGAAAAAAGTTTCAGAGGTGTATGAGAACAAGACTTCAGTTTTTGTTGGGTTACTTTTTAGATATACTGCAGACTTCCAGGGTTAAACACTGGATCTGAGCTTAAAGCTGTCTCCACCAACAACATCTCCAGATTTATGGTTGGGTGCCATCAGCATATTGGTAGATAGTAATGTATTGATGGCCAACAGTCCTCTGCGCGGCTCGTTTTAGGGGTTAAACATCATAAGAGTGAACCTGTGGAACTACACATGTGACAGGAGACTCTTTAACAAAACACCAATACAGTGTCTACAGATGTAATTGTAGATATACAGTGTTTAGATTCCCAGTGCGCCTGACCTGTGTGAATGGGAAAAAAAGAACCATGCTTTCCTAAAGTAATAATAGGTAAGAGTAGCCAATTTTAGAGCAGATCACATGAATTGCTCACTAGATTCACTCTGAAATATTTTTTTTTCTTTTCCAATAATTCCAATTTGTGATGATTTAAAGATCATACAGTCAGGATATCTATGGGTATTTGTGCACTCTATACAAGCAAAAAAAACAAATCATAAAATAATACCAAATTCTATTTTTGTCTGCGGTAGCTTCATACAGTAAAGTTCTTGGTTTGTTTGTATTGCTATATTGCCTTATGTAGTTTGTTAAGAACAGCCCTGACACTTTAACCAGCAGTCATGGGTATATGTGCACACTATGAGGCTGGAAAAAGGGTTAATTATTATTTGTGTCAGCTCTGATAATTAAAAATGATTGCTCATCCTTTTTGTGTGTTTTTACCCCAAGTGCTGCCTGAAGGTCAAGATAGTAGCCTTGATATCAATTCCAGCTCAAAGATATTGAAGAAAACACTGTCCACCAGCGTGCACACATGTGAATACATAGGATAGAAAAGTATCTACACAACAACCAAGTGCCTCTAAGCTAAAACACTACTTTTTTATTTTTTTTATTTCAAAGTATTTTATTAGAAGGTTATTTTATATACAGTACAGTACCAATAACCATCTACTAGTAGACTTTGTTGCGGGCTGCCACTATCATACCAATGGAGTCATTGGCTTTCTCAGAGCTTTATTTGCCATCGGTCCTCAAAAAACTTTTTGTGCGGTTCAGATTACTCCGAGTCTGTGTCCTAAGCCTCACCTATATCCACAAGACCTGAATCAATCTACGTTTAAATCAATAACAATATACAGAATGTACACTTTCAGCTCATGGTAGGTAAATGCCAGCCCTCCGAGGCACTGATAAATTAGGCACATGAGCACATGTGGCCTTGAGGTACAGGTGGGAAGGATTCGCTCTGCTGGGTGTGTCCTGTCGCCTTTAGAGGTTGTGCTACTGTTAGAACCTTCTTCCTGGGACTATTGATGTTTCAACTTCATGAGTCTTGCCATCGATCCAGAATCAGGAGCGGGCTGAGCTCAGCACCCTTGTCCATCATGCTTAGCTTGGATGCCCTGAGATTCCATTCATGGCCGCACCTCTGACCATGTATTTTAGTCACTGTGGGATTTCACACTGCATACTAGTTGTGTACATTGAGCAGGTCTTGCCGCACTAGTTTATTTGCTAGAGTACCCGTGGCACAATTGTTTACATACGTACACGCGGGAGTAATATATTTTATTTTGCTCAGTTCTAGGGAACAAATGCATTTAAAAAATGTCATAATACATACACATTGCACAAAACAACCGCAATTTTTTGCAGCAGGCCATGGGAATTGCTAAGAAAATGACAACTAAAAGAAACGTACGTTTGTTCTGGAGTTTTAGTGCTGTTAACAGACACCAGTGGAGCCTTTGAACTGAGATTATTTAATCTGAGGGATGCAAAAAGTGGTTGAGGAGCCAAGAAAAACTCAAATGGTGCAGAACGTCAAGACAGTGTCAAATAATACACAGCCATTTGGCAGACTAAAGTTTGAGCAATTCAAGGACAAAATCAGTGCGCCCTGGGCCGCTTGTTTAACCAACTGGCAAGTATTGCATTACCCAGACCTGGAAGTGAAACTGCCTCGTGCTCTGGGGGCACGGGTTTGAAAAAACGAAGGGGCCAATTTACGAAAAAGTCATGCAGTGCAGCAAGTCAGTTTACTACGCTGCACCGCGGGACAGGGAAATGGCAGCAATGCCTTGTATTTAAGGCAATACGGTGCGTTCTTGCCTTTTCCTCTGTGCTGGTGCCTTTTTGGCAGCCTTGCGCCCACTCAGGCACTCTTGTACTATGGTGCAGTGGTGCCTGTGTAGCATGCAGGATTGTTTTTGTGATGGAAGGGACACCATCCTGTACAAACACAAACCTGAGAGGCACATTCCTCTCTCTATGTGTGTGCTGCAGAAAGCATTTCTTTTGAGTGCATTTCCATGTTAGCCAGTTCTGGAAAACCTGTGAATACGTCAAAAAGCATGGCAGTTGCGTAGGAACACCCATGCAATGCTCATGGAACGCCTCCCAAAGGGCAGAATAATGCAATACAGCGAATTGCACTGAGTTGCCATATTAAAAATTTCAGTTTGACTTAAGGTTTGTGTCGCTCTTGCACCATGTTACTTGGCGCAAGAGCAACACAAACCAGCTCACTAATAGGCCCCTGTGATCTGTGGAAAATATGCAAAAATATACAGATACATAAGTTTCACCGCCAGACGCGTTTCGAGAGCAGGATGCTCTCTTCCTCAGTGGCGTGTGTTAAAATGAAAAGCAGCGCCTGCGAAGCGAGCCCATCCGCTTGTGAGCGGGTCCTGAGCGAGCCCTTGAACGGGGGCTTACTCATTTGAAGGAAGAGGTGAGAGCGAAAGCTTTAGCAGGAAGAATTCGCCCTCGCACCATTGGAGGCAACAAAGCAGGGCATCTTTGGACTTATGGGTTCACGTCTGTCCACTGGGACATTATCAAGTGTTTACAATTGAACTGCGAGCGCACCCAACAGGGACTTTGATTAATTAACTACAGCATCCAGAATGCCGTGGTGTGCACCACGCCCCTCGAGGCGGGTGATTCAAAAAGACTGTGCACATCGTGCAGGCGCTGCTTTTCATTTTAACACACGCCACTGAGGAAGAGAGCATCCTGCTCTCGAAACGCGTCTGGTGGTGAAACTTTGAAAGACGCTACCCTTTGTACTTAAAGCTGCCAGCATACCTCCAGTAAACCAAGTGCTGATTGAGAACCTCGTGTGGCTGCTTCAATGTGGGTGTTCTGCAACTGTGTGGATATATATATATATATATATATAGATATATATATATATATATATATATATATATATATATATATATATATATATATATATATATATATATATATATATATATATAATATATATATACACAATAAAGTAATACATATTAAATATATTAAATATCAATAATAATTTTAATGAAATAAATGACATTTTATATACATTTTTACAAAATATAAATAAACCTAATTAACAAAAATAAACAAGCAAACATAATGTTATACACATACATACACTTTAAAAAAAGTAATAAACTATTTTCTTTAATTTATTTTAAAACGTTAAAATTATATAAAAAAAAATGTATATAGATATCAATAATTTAAAATATAAAAATGAATTCTAAAATAAACTAAAACATTAAACTATGAAAAATATGTAAACCTAAATTGCCCAATACAATCAGTGCAACAATAGGAAAAGTGTTGAATGGCAAAATAATAAAATTTACTATTCCAACTCCAGTGAGTACAACAGTAGGAAAAGTGTTGGCTAGTGGAGGGGTATAAATTACTATTCCCATTCCAAATACTGCAACAGTAGGGAAAGTGTTGGATAGCGGAGGGGAAAAATTACTACTCCAAATCCAGGGAGTGCAATAGTAGGGAAATTGTTAGATAGCGTAGAAAAATACTATTCACACTCAAACACATAAAGAAAAAAAAAAATATATATATATATATATATTTATTTTTTAAATGAAATAAACAATATTTAAAAAAATATTAAACATATAAAAAGCACGCATATAATATTAATGACATAACAAAAACCTACAAATAATATATATAATAATATAATAAATACATTTACAAAAAAATATTTGTTTAAACTAGAAAATATTTACAAACAAAAAAATGTATTAAAATATAAATCTATTTATTTTATTTCCTACCCATTAACACCACAGCAATAACAAAGCACTTAAACGTTTTTAATTACATTTATTTACATAATTAAAATATTAATAAAAAAACTTATGAACGTTAATGATTACACACACTTTAACACTATAATTTCCACATCACACATCTAAATTAAACTATAAAATATAAAACACAAATAAAACTTATTTAAAAATTAAAAACTATTACTATTAACAATTAATATTTAAATAATTGAAATGTATTTAATACTCACCCTTTCACCCCTTTAAAAGTAAAACCAACACACACAAAAATAAACAATTACCCAGCATAAACATCAAATAATTTACATTAATTAACTAGATATTATTTAATTAAACACAAATTACTTCCCACCCTTTACTCCTATAAACACCACAACACACATCTAAAATTAATTACATAATTACCATAATTAATCACCAATTAATACAGTAAAATGAATTAAGAACCTGTTATTCCAGTTATAATTCATCAATTAAAAATGAATTACTTCCCACCCTTCCCACCCTTTACACCTATAAAAACCACAACACACACCTAAAATTAATAACACAATTACCAAAATTAATTAGTAATTAATTAATTAACAATAATTAATGATCAATCTATTAATTCATAAATTAAAAATAAATTACTCCCCATCCTTTACACCTATAAACCCCACAACACACCTAAACTTAATTACAAAATTACCAAAATGAATAACCAACTAATCATTTAAAATGTATTAACAACCAATTAATAATTCATAAATTAAAGATAAAATACTTTCCGCCAGTTGAACCTATAAACACCACAACACACCCCTACAATTAATTACACAATTACCCTATTTAATTTCCAATTAATCAATTAAAATGAATTAATAAACAATTAATAATTCATTAACAATAAATTACTTTACACATTTAACACAATAACATCTCAATTAGACAAATATGAATGAATATAAATGAATCAATACATTTTAAACAATTAAATTACTTTCCACCCTATTCCCCTATAAACCTACAACCCGCTATGGAACTAAAAGCGCACAATTCAAATAATTTTTTTATGCATTTAATATAATTGAATGACTTCCCATGCTTTTCCCCTCTAAACCCAACACCTGCTAAAAGACTAAAAGCGCAAAAGTAAAATAAAAAAATAAAATAGGAACTACGAAAAATTTAACACATATATTAAAAATACAAACAATTCTTATGCAAAAAACATACATCACATACATATAAAATATTTACAAAAATACATAACAATAATATAAAACTATATTTTTAACAACTATGGGGTATATTCACAAGGAAGTGGCGGAGAGAGGCGTAAGCCTTCTTGACTTAACGCCTCTCTCCAGCCCTTCGGAAATACAAGGCTGCACCATATTCACAAGGATATTGTGCAGCCTTGCATTTCCCCACAGCCTAGAGCTAATGCAGGCACCATTGGACCAGAGTGCAAGGGTGTCTGAAAGCAGGGAGGTTTGTTTATGTACAGGAAGGTGTCCCTTCCTGCACATAAACAAACCTAAAATGCCAGTTTGTGACTTACAAGTACGCTGCTTCATGCAGCACACATGCATGTTACAAAACAGCATTTGAAAAAAAGGTTTGTACAGGAAGGGACACCTTCCTGTAAATACACAAACCATGGCATTTTGCAAAAAAGAGGAGAAATAAAGCATTTATCCTTGTTTCGCCAACTTAAGACCAGAGTTTTCCTGGCCTTTATGTTGGCGCTGCCTCCTATTTACGCTGCCCTAGTGAATAGGGGGCAGCGTCAAAATCAATGGGTGTTGCGGAGGAATGCCTACCACAACACCCACGGGATGCCCCTTTCACTGTAAACACAGCATGAAAGGGGGCCCTATTCACAAGCCAGTGTTAAACGATGTCAAATGGCTTAACGCTGCCTTGTGAATAAGGCGAGGCCCATATCGCCACCACAACATTGTGGTGCCGATAGGGGCTTATGAATATGCCCCTATATTCTTGCAAACGAGCACTAGGGTGTCTCCTACAAACATTCCACTATCAATACCAACCACACATAGGCCTCCATATTAGGGCTGTATTAGGACTGTAGTGTAGCCTAGAGCTAAGGCAGGAGAAAGTTATAACGTACTGAAAAAAATGTGATGCACAAAACGTCATCTCCACAGTGTCCCTTGTTAGTTACTTTGCTGCTTTGGTTGGAGGCCCCCATGTCTCTTTGGAATCAAAAGTCAATTCTCTATAGTTTGGAACTTATACTTGATAAGTAAAATTAACACCAGATTTATGTCCCACATGCTGTTATGCTTGCAACCCTGGCATCTGAATCTAGGATCCAGCTATCTATTTTAGTTTTCGATTTTTGAGACCTATAATGCTGTCTATCTAAATTATTTCAGTAGTATAATTAATTGAATATTTTAGAGAAGGTTCTTTCCCACCTATTTCACACTCCTACCAAGGTAGCGAGGTTCACCTTTCACACATTGGCAGAGTGCCTAGAAGATATCTGGGTCTCAATCTTCAACAGGGAAGACACACTAGTCAGGAAGAAGGGAAGGTGGTATTCTGAAAGCAATACTTGCCATGCATTAATAAAGCACAGATCACACCTGATCAATTTCCTTCTGTGCAGACCTGGAGACTCTGCTGCTCACTGACACTTTCTGAGATGGTATTAGCAGTGAGAGCTAGAATCCATGTGAAGTGGTTCTGGGCCGAAATGCTTGTATGAGATGGAGACAGAAGAAGACAAGGACATTCTGCATGATAAGTGTGGTCTCTTGCCCTTATGAATTTTAGAATAAAAATAAATAGCCCTCTCAGGGGTCTAGCCACCATTGGTGTAGAAAGTGCAGTGCAGCAGGTACCAGAGGTGGTAAGGGGGCACAGTCTGCCCTGTGCCCGCTGATGTATTGCAGAGGCTGCCGGTTCAGATTTTCTTTTTAGATGCAGTGCATGCCAGTGGCTTGGCTGTGTTTCCTTTTCAGAGGAAGGGGGAGAGAGGCAGTAGAGGATAAAGGTATATACAATGAGAAAGAAAGGGAAGTCAGGTAAAAAACGAGAGGGTGAAAGAATGGGGAGGTGGGCAGGAAAAAGTCACAGAATGGGAGAAGGAAATAAGAGTGAGTGAGAAAGAAGATAAGGGTGAGGAAAGTGTGGAAGGGAAAAGGAAGAGAAAGGAACACGAAATACAGAGAGAATGAGAGAGAGATGAGGACGAGTGAGAGACAGATGAAGGGAATAGAGAGCAGAGCATTATTTGGATGAAGGCGATGAGAGGAGACTGGAGTGGAGATAGAAAGGTGAGAAGGAAAGACAAGAAGAACATTGGAGACCCGAAAATTACATTACTGTAGCAGGGGCAGTGACATTGGGGTCCAGGGTTGTGATGGGCTTGCTGCAACTCATTTATGGCAGACTTTTAATACCGACTTGGGGTGCCTAGTTTTACTGCTTGATCCAGGGCCTATATCTCCCAGATTACACCACTGAGTCAATGAGGAGGAATGTGGCAGAATAGTCACATAAACTACATCCCTGTCAGGCCAAAGCCAATGTCAAGTCGGTCGCAACTGTTTGCAGATTGGTGTATAGTCACCTTTCAGCGACTTGCAAACCTCTTGATTGCTGCTGCCAACAGAACACTGTAAAAGGTTTGCTCCTTCAACATACTTGAACCTCTGTGATCAGGAACTCTTAAGAAATGCAAGTGTCCAGCTCATGACTTGATAGAAAGGGCTACATGGATAGATTTCCAATTAGAAAACTGTGTGCTGTAATGAGCCTGCCTCAAGTAGCTCTGCATTGGTAATCTGCTATGTTCTACAAACCCAGAGACATTAACCCTACTAAACTCTAAACCAAATGTACCGGGTGCTGGTCATCCAACCCCTTCATGCAGGACCTGAAAGCTTCTATCAATGTCAAAAGACTCCTGCTCTCCCAGAAGAAAATCTTTATGAACTTTGGGGTTCAGGAAGGAACAGATCAGGTGCCCCCCAAATGTTTTTCCAGGAGAACCTTGGGGCATATTACCAAGCAATAGCGATAATTATCGCTATTGCTTGGCTGAGCTGCGGCGATTTTTATCGCAGATAAACCTTGGTATTACCAAGGTTTATCGCAAATGCGATAAAAATCGGCCACAATGCATGAATATCGCTGAAAAGTCAGCGATATTCATGCATTATCGAGCTAATGCTCGTAGCCATGTTATCCACCTCCCATTGGATAACATGGCTAAGAACTGCTCAGGGCAGGTGTTAGCTTTTGGAGATATTCGCGCTTAGCGCGGTTATCTCCAAAAGCTGGTAATAGGACATAGCGATGTTAGCGACTGTTTCCAGTCGCTAACATCTTGGCACACCCACTTTGCATGTCATTAGTGATAAATATCACTGACATGCAAAGTGGGGCCCAAGATGGTCGCGATCTCCTACTAGCTGTCGCTAACTGGTGTTAGCGACAGCTAGGTAATAGGGAGATAATTTTATCTCCGCTTTCTTGGCTTTTAAAGCCAAAAACGCGGAGATAAACCCCCTTGATAATATGCCCCTAAGTGCTGTGGAATTTACAGTGAAGTTTCTAAACTTTTCTAACATTTAAAAAAATCCTTGATACTTGTGCATAATGTTGCCAGGAGGGTGTCCCTATGCAGCTCATTCATGTAACAGACTGTTCAAGCCACTTAGGAATGGTTAAAGTGTCCTCATAACTCACTGAATACTTTCCCTGAAAAATCTGTTTGATGTTTAGGACACAACAACCATTTTCTTAATACATTATGTTTTCCTTTTTTAGATGTTGCCCGCATGTGAATAATTTTCTTTTGTGTAACAGAATTGAATCACAAGATACTACTATTTTATTTTGAAAGCAATTTAAGTGCGTGTATCGAATTTTACTTACTTACTTAGGCTTGAGTAGAGTTTAGAGAGAACAAGAGGGGCAGAACAGAATTGATTTACTAACATTTTGATTTGCCAGCTTTCAAGGGGATCTGGGATAGCTGTTGCAGAAGCACATCCGTGAAATAGGAACTGGATTATTTTTCTGTAAATAATTGGTTGGAATTTTTAAAAACTGCTGCGGCCCAGCAGGTAAGAGCGGTGGGGAATTGGGGAGGATTATAAAGACGACCACGAGGGAAAATTAAATAAATAATGTTCCCTCATTTTTGTCTGTCGTAATCTCCACCCTTCTTACCTATACGGGATGCGCCTGTTTAAAAACATATTTCTATGTTTTATATTCATAAGGATACTGAACAGAGTTCTAACTCCTTTTCATGAATTTCTTGGACTGGAAAACTCCTCCATGGGCTAAGGAATATAGCCAAAACTCCCCACAAAAAAAGTTGGCCAACTCCTATCCAGCAGAGTCTGCTTTTGCTTGCAACTTCTCTTGCAAACCTGTAAACTGTAACCTGTCTTGAACACAGAGGGCCTAATTTACATGATTTTAATGTACAGCAGCGCAGCAAGATTTACTGCTGCACTACCGTGCGTCAAAATAAAAGGGCAGGAATGCTCCGTAACTAGCAGATATGGTGCATTCCTGTACTTCTCCCCTGTGTCAGAGCACAAGCAGCACCCGTACGCCAGCGCAGACACCCTTGCGTCATTTTGCATGGAGGGACACCTTCATGCTCACAAAACAATCATTAAACACATATGTCTCCTTCTATGCATTCTGCAGAAGTCAGCACGCATAGAAAGAGGAAAAAACTAGGAGAAATAAAAGTATTTCTCCTTGTTGTGCCTCCTTATGCCTTCCTTGGGGAGGCGTAGGATTCTGATGCATTCCAAGGTATACAAAACACTGTACATCTAGAATTGCATCAAGAAACCCTGGGCAAAGCACTACGCTACGCTTGCGAAGTTTGCGCAACTTCGCACTACGCAAACTGCACGTAGCACAGTGCAAATATGTGTAGCGTATTGCAGCGGACATCTTTTGCTTGCTCGCGGTCCTCAACGTGGAAGAGGTGTGGCGCAGCAGCCAGGGCGACTGACGCCAGATGCTGGGGATCACGGTTCGATCTCCAGCACCGGTGGCAGGGGTCTTCCCAGCACCATTTGACTCTGGGCAATAGCTTGCTTGATCTTCCCGAGGGCCCCCAGTGCCGGGAAACCTACGTGTAGCTGTGCGCTTTACAAATACAGGACTCTTTACAAATACAGGATTCAACGTCAAGTTGGCGACCGCAAGCAAGCAAAATGACATCCTCGCAAGACTTTTTCTTTGTTCTCGATCACCAACATCAAGTTGCCGATCGCGAGCATGGAAAATAAATCTCCCGGCGAGATTCTCAACATGGGGAGGTCAGGTTTCTCCATGCGAGTGGTCGCGCTTGCTCGCGCCCGCTCGTGATGAGATAGTATCAGTCCGCGTTGAGAAAGCTGCAGCTCGAGTAAAAATCTACTCGAGCGGCAGAAAAGTACAGCTCGCACTGTGCAAGTTGCCGTTTTCAATGATTGCACAGTGCCGGATGCTTGTCCGCACTGTGCAATCATTGAAAACGACATCTTGCACAGTGCGAACATGCTACTATGCAGTTCACTAAGTGCACTTTGCGTAGATTCGCGAAGCGCTACTTCGCAAACTACGCCCAGCCCTAGCGTCAAGTTCTAGTGATTAATTGTCGGGCACCCACAGCAACACTCATGGAATGCCCCTTTCATGCAGAGTTATATGTGAAAGGAAAACATATTTACAAGGCCATGAAAAGTCATGCAGGGTGACTATAGATGGCATTGGAAATATGGGGAAGCCCATTGAACTGCTGGTGCATCAATAAAAGTGATGCACCAGCAGTGCATTTGGCTTGTAAATAAGCCCCAGAGGATGCAGTGTCCACTTGGGAAAAAAGCAGTAGAGCAACTCAACATTTCATCAGCAACCTCATGTGTAAATTCTACACTGTGTCAGGGGGAGAAGAAGCCTAGAGGAATACTGGAGATTGAGATTGAGTTATAGCCGAGTTAATCAGTCAACGCAATACATTTGGCTAAGGATGCGGGAGCCACCCTAGCAGCTACAACAATAGCCCAGTGGCCAAGAAAATTTGAAAGCTGTTTCTGTAAGCTGTGATTTTGACTTTTTTAATTTTGTAGGGCAAGGTGCCATGTTTAGCTTTATAAGACCTGGCATAGCAAGCCTTCATTTTTGTTGTCTGTTCTACCACTCAGAGATTTACCCCCCAACTGTGCTCATTCAGCTCTGTTCTACATGTCCACCTTACCCCACTGAAGATTTTCAACCTCTAGTTTTGCTTTAAACAATTTGATGTTATTTAAAAAAAAATAATAATTAACTAGGCGGCTGACTCCTGAGCACAGGGCTCGTGGTTCGATCCCCTGCGCGGGAGGCAAATCAGCTGCGCATCATGTGACTGAGAAATTAGGGGCATAAGTATCAAAATTATTGCGATTCTCAAATAGTTATTTTTTGAGAATCGCTATATGAGAATCGCAAAACAGGATGTATTTAAAAAAATCACTAATATTTTGAGATTTCTTGGCATTCCTTAATTGTAATTTGCAAGAATACCTTCCTCCTGGCCCATAGGAATGAATGGGAAGTCATTCTCAATTTGCAAATCGCAAATAGAGAATCGCACATTGAGATTAATTTCAAGTGTGCAAGGGTGCAAGAGTGTCATAAGGACACCCTGATGCACCCATGAAATGAGCATGTGTGCGCATATGGTGCACATAAATGCCCTAAGGGAATGTATGTGCGCCACATGGCACCTTGAAAACTGCCAAAAAGGGAATTTTTCAAAGAAAGCGCAAATTGCCACCAACTTGAAGTTGGTGGTAATTTGCGATTTCTTAAGGAGAAATCGCACAACTTGGGTGCCTGTTTCATCGCATTTAAGGAATCGCAATTTGCGATTCCTTAAATGCTTTCAAAAAATTGAGAATCGCAAAATTTGCGATTCCTTAACAATGCAATGCGAAAATGTCTCATACATCGCGTTTAGCGATTTTGTATTCGCTGAGTTTGAGACAACAAAATAGTTTGATGCATATGCCCCCACCTCCCTTAATCTCCCTGACAGCCCCCAGCACCTTGAAATGCTTACGGGTGAATAGTTTGAGCTTTACAAATACTGGGTATGTATGTATAAGTACACATGAGCTGCTGTGCATATGTGACTTAGGTCTTGCGCAGCCAAGGATCTGCGTACAGGCAGCCTATTGCAGAAGGGATCCTTCAGGGACTGATGCTCACCTGGGGTAGGTCTTATAATGTGAGTGGGTTTTCAAGATATAGGTCTGAATGTCTGTGGTGCCTACCTGAATAACACAGTATTAATAAAATCAGCACCCAAGTACAGTTTCAGCCCACTTAGGCCTACTGAGTTTCGTGAGGTATTATCTAGGGGTAAACATGCATCTTGAGTGTAGATCCCCAGTCCTGTTGATTTGAACATGTCTATACTCCTTATGGACATTAATAATTTTCATATTTCCCTTGCTCAGTTATAATCAGGTCCCAGGACTTTTTCTCATCACTAGGCCAAGTTAATTACTCTCTTGGCCGGCAGGACGAACTGAAGCCCCCCACACAATAGAGCCATTAACAGTGATGGACCAAGTTCCTGGGAAAGGAAGGGCTGAGGAGGAAACCTGCATCTGACATTTAGAATCTTACACTTTAACCTGGCCTTGTCAAGCCAAGTTACTGAAGAGAATCCCTGTTCCTGAGCCAGAACCAACAGAAGCAACAGAGGTAGGTCAGACCTCCGAAGCCCAAACAGAAGGGGCTTGCATGTGAAAGTTTGGTGGGAAGACATAAAGAAACTTTGTCATTTGGAGCAGAGATCGGGCTCTCAGGGAAGCTCCTTCTACAGACAAGAATTTGCCATGTTGAATGTCGAAGAATGCAGTGTGTGAGGCTTGGGACAGCGTGGAATGGTAATGTGACACCCTCAGACTGGGGAGAGAACTACTGCACAAGGGGGAGATTGGCAAGAAGATACGGGACTTAGGAAAAACCATGGTGAAAGAATGTCCAGCTGGAAGCCACCAAATGCCTCTTCAAGGATTGAGTGAAGGACTTTACCTCTTGCTGGCTCCATGACTTGTATGTGTCTCTCTAGGTGCAAAGGGGTAATGTATCTATGGGGAAACCTGAATGGGGCCCCCGCTAGGTTTTCTGGGCACTTGCCCTTGACTCTACGAACACACAAGTAGCCTTCAAGAATCTAGGAGGCTTTGGAGCTATGGAGTGTTACAGGCACGCTGTTCTGCTGGCTAGCTGCACATTGGCAGGGAAGACAATTACCCCAGCTGGACAGCGCACAGGACAGGACAGGTCTGGTGCAGGGAGCAGTAAAATCAAGCTCCAGCAACAAGTACCTTAGAGAGTCTAGTAGACCTGAAGAAAATGCTCCGACTATGTAGGGCTCACAACCAGGAGCACAACAAGCCGAGGAACAGATCGATTTGCCCTGCAGTTCAGAGATATCCTTACTTGATGCCTGGTCCCACAGAGGAGCCTAGCTCAAAACATATTTGAGTAGTGCTGCACTACTGTTTATTAAAAAAAACAACAGGGAGATCCAAGCCCTCAGGAGTCGGTGCACCTAAATTAATTTAACCTCTCTGGGAGCGGTCATGACTGGGACCTGTTACCTCATATCTTTCACAGCCTCAGGAACCCCATCCCACATGGCCTGCATGATGCAAGATGTCACAAGGGACCCCATCCTCTCAGGGCAGAAGAACACTCTCCAAGAAGTGCCTAACTTGTTGCCCATCCTCTGTGCCTGGGTTGCAGAAGAAAGTGTTGCAGGCATCTATCAAGGAAAGCCTGCATGGAGCTGACAGGGTCACAGGGGCCTTGGGTCCTATATCCCCCAAAGAGGCTGCAACACCAGGTATATCAAGAAAACGACAGCACAGCATAGCCGCAATAAAAAAGAAATGAGGCCTCACAATTCAGAATACCTGCTACGAAAACATGTTCATCAGATGTTCAGTCCTAAGGGTAAATGAGTTCCCCATAAGCCCCAAAGGGGGTGCTGAATATTAGCATATTTGCCTTGTGGTGCACTACCAACGATTACTGAAGTGTGTTTGGGGGTGCTGCAGGAAGAACAGCCCCCGCCCCAGAATGTTTTTCAGTATTAGCCCTAACTCTCCCAGGGGATTCAATCCCTGATCACTGGAGAGGCTTTTTACTATTTCAAGCACTCCTAGGGTCGCACTACAGAGAGAGTCTCAGGGGGCGCAACGGGCATATGCGCCTGCTTTGTGCACCCACGGGGCACTTTGGTATTACATAAGGGGCCACAGGGGCTAGTGTGGCCCTGTCTGTATTATAACACAACACAAGTTAACGCCTTCCCTGAGGACAGAGCATTCAGAATAATAGTGTGCGCTCATCATAATATGGCCCATGGAATGGGGGCTTCACTCTCAAAATCTCTGAAGGGCAGGAACTCCTAATGCTCAGTAGCATGTTGTTGTCCGTAAAGGCATGGGCTTTGCTTGAGGTGATTTGGATATGTAACCTTTGCATAACAGTTTTGAAAAGTATGAGGCATAAAGGTATGGACCACAAAATATAAATTTGAAATTAACCGAAATTTGAAATGCAGTTTACCACACATATTACTTAAAAAGTGACACTCATTCTATCATCAGGGAATCATAATAATCCTAATCAGATTTAGAGGAGAGTTTTTAAGACACTTGAAGAATTACTAAACAACTCAAAATTGTGCTCTAACCTTGAAGAGGAAGCTTATCACCATGAAACACGTGTCAGTTGTACGTTTTAATATGTAATACACACTGGTGATGATTCTATGAAGCTTAGATCCATTGTAGTATAATTTAAACAACAGACCGTGAAGATCCTTCCTAGGACGTGAAATCCCTGTGATATAGGTGTTCATATGATAATCTGTACACATGTCTTCTATTGAGTTTTTAGTTGTAAACATATTTTAAATTGTGTTATATATTGGAAACTACTTAAAAAGAGATACATTCAGTATAGGTTTTCAAATACAATGCCAAAAACAATATCTACTGATTGGTATAATTGTTTCTTGTTCTATTCTCTAATACTGTGAACATCGCTTCCCACAAATATACATTGACTTAAATTGTTAGTCAGTAGGACTACTGAGTGAGTGAGTGTTAGCAAGTGCAGGGCCACTATAAGCAATTGGAGTATAAGTTGAGTGGGTAAGATCCCACCTCAAATAATAATCACAATCCTTGTCAGGATGAACAACTATATTTACTAAATAAACCTGTGCCTAGCCTTATAGTAGCTAAGCACATAGTAGTCAGGCTTAACCTAAAGGCAATGTGTAAAGAATGTATACATCACTCAAACAGTAATAAAGTGAAAACAGAACATAAGGAAAATGCCAAGCTGATTTATAAAGATAGGGAATATTTGAATAAATAAAATGATCTAACCTCACAAGGGTTTATTGGGCTGCCCTTCCTTTGAAACATCATTTTTTTTAAAGTGTAGTTTCCAAAATATTAATGTAAAATATGACTTGACCATTACTATTAAAACTAGTCCTGAGACATTTTTGTAGTTACTCCCAAACTGAATTTAGCACATATTAAAGGTAATAATGTAAACAAGTGTTAAACTATGGGAGAACCAGTCGTGTCACAGTGAACAATGACTTTGTATTTTTTCCGCTGCTAGGAAATGTAACATACTATTTGAATACCACGCACCCTACACAATGAGCATTTAGGCCCTACCTGAGAGGTGACTTGAAAGTATTAAAAAGAAAGGTTTAGGTTTGGCAAAAGTTGTTTGTTGGTCAGTTTAAAACTGTATACCCAAATTGCATTGCCAGGCCTGGGGACATATTTTACAGTTCTAATTTAGTGGATGTCATAATGAATGCTGCAGCCCACTAGTAGCATTTAAATTACAGGCCCTAGGTACATGTACCATATACTAGGCACAAATAAGTAAGTGAAATGTGCCAATTGGGTGTGTATCAAGTTTACCAAGTTCAAAAGGGAGAGCACAAGCACTTTACCACTGATTAGCAGGAGTGACGTGTGCAGAGTCCTATGGCTAACAAATACAAGTTCAGCAAAACAAGGCTAAATCCTCGGCGAAAGCTACGCTAAAGATGGCATTAAAAAAAAAAAACTGTCATTAAATACCCAAAATTATAGATCACTACTAACTCAAAGACAATTGTGGACATAATATTCGGGTAAGACTCAACTCCTACACCACTTATTACCCAATTTCTTGCAGTAATTATAATCAATCAATCAATCACTGCATTTCTAAAGCGCGTTACATACCCGTGAGGGTCTCAAGGCGCTGGGAAGGGGGGCTGCTACTGATCAAAGAGCCAGGTCTTGAGAAGTCTTCTGAAGGCCAGCAGGTCTTGGGTCTGTCGCAGGCTGGTAGGGAGAGCGGTCCAGGTCTTGGCGGCGAAGGTAGGAGAAGGATCTGCCGCCGGCGGTGGTTTTCCGGATACGAGGAACTGAGACGAGGGCGAGATTGGCAGAGCGAAGGCTGCGGGTGGCGGGGTGTGGAAGCTGAGTCGGACGTTGAGGTATGTTGGTCAGGTGTTGTGTAGCGCTTTGTGTGCGTGGATGAGGAGTTTGAAGGTGATCCTCTTGTTGACTGGGAGCCAGTGTAGGCTTCTCAGATTGGGTGTGATGTGGCTGCGTCGGGGGACGTCGAGGATCAGTCGTGCCGAGGCGTTCTGGATTCGTTGTAGTTGTCCCAGGAGCTTGCTTGTTGTTCCTGAGTAGAGGGTGTTCCCGTAGTCCAGTCTGCTGGTGACGAGGGCCTGGTCGGCGGTTCTTTTCGTGTCGGGGGGGGTCCATTTGAAGATCCTGCGGAGCATTCGGAGGGTGTTGAAGCAGGACGCGGAGACGGCATTGACTTGCTTGGTCATGGAGAGAGCGGAGTCGAGGATGACCCCCAGGTTGCGTGCGTGTTCGGTGGATTCCGGGGCGGTGCCTAGCGTTGTGAGCCACCAGGAGTCGTCCCAAGCCGATGGGGTGGGTCGGAGGATGAGGACCTCCGGTATGTCTGAATTCAGCTTCAGTCTGCTGTCCTTCATCCAGTCGGCGACGGCCTACATTCCTCTGTGGAGATTGGCTTTGACGGTGTGTGGGTCTTCGGTGAGGAAGATGATCAGCTGGGTGTCGTCGGCGTCGGAGATGATGTTGAGGCTATGTTGTCGTGCGATGTGGGCGAGCAGTGCCATGTAGATATTGAACAGCGTCGGGCTGAGGAAGGAACCCTGAGGGACTCAGCAGATAATCTCAGTGGTTTTTGAGCGGAAGGGAGGGAGGCGGACGCTCTTGGTTCTGCTGGAGAGGAAGGATGTGGTCCAGGCCAGGGCCCTCTCTTGGATTCCAGCGTCATGTAGGCTTGCTGATAGGTAAATTAATTTACCTATGCAATTTTTCCGTATAATTATCAATACAAGACAGCTCATTAAAATGAGAGGCAGAGTCCGTGGTATCTGAGTCATATGGGTTTTAATGGACAATGATCCTCGAGGATGGATATCATGTTCCGTCACCACTAGGGTTCGGGAAGGGACAGTCAACGTTTTATTAACATTACACATTATATATAGTAAAACTTTGCAATTGAATCCAATACAGTAGGCGTAACAGGTGAAAAGAGAGAGATAAGAACACATGTGCGTAAGAGGAGGCGTGAAAAAGAGGCGTACACATGGGCGTGCACTGTACATGTCAGAGAAACGTCACAAGATACGTCACATGTGGGTGGATGCATAGGGAAAGTTGCAGAATCAGCATAAACCCTTCACCTGTATGCGCGCGCAACTAGCATGACGTGAAACTGGGGGCTTTGACTTTAGCACTAGTGGAGGAGACTGATGTCTGGAGTGTCAGGGCAACCTGTACCTATAGCATATCTGGTATCTTATGTTTGGAGGATGTAGTGTCTGAAGTAAAAGGTCTCTCGGGCAGGGGCCATCCAATACTGAAAAGCTGGTGAGTGCATACGTGTCTTGGTGCAATGTGCGGAGCCGTGGGCCTACCATGGTAACGAAGTCAGTAAATCACTTGCAAGGAGGACAGAAAAGGCCGGGCCATTTGCTCTGCAGCCGGGAATATGTTTACCTATTTCACTAGACTGGAATGTGTTTTCGAGGAGGCTGAGCAGATAACTGTAGGCAAAACATGAATTTGGCAGGCAGTCCAGGCCGAGCCGGGCACCGCTGCGCTGGCAGGAAGTAAGGCAGGGGTCAGGGATGCGCACAGCTTTCGGAGACAGGAGAGATGAGGCAGAGAGGCCTCGTTTAAGGGCCTAGCTCGACTGGGCCAGGAAACATGGAGAAAACGTGTGCGAATTTCAGAAGTGCACCATGTAAAGACGGTGGCACCGTATGCCTAGGAACATATTTAACGAGATTTCTTGGTATGGTTGGATAGCTTACATGTTAAGGATGGCCGCAAATGTATTTGCGTCTAGCATGTACAGAACAGAAGTTAGACGACATACATGGAACATGGGTGCATGGGGATAGGGTGCGAGTGGGGGACACATTGGCTACCTGAAAATTTCTATTACCTCAGGGGGGGATCCATTTGAAGATCCTGCGGAGCATTCGGCGGGTGTTGAAGCAGGACGCGGAGACGGCATTGACTTGCTTGGTCATGGAGAGAGCGGAGTCGAGGATGACCCCCAGGTTGCGTGCGTGTTCGGTGGGTTCCGGGGCGGTGCCTAGCGTTGTGAGCCACCAGGAGTCGTCCCAAGCCGAAGGGGTGGGTCGGAGGATGAGGACCTCCGGTATGTCTGAATTCAGCTTCAGTCTGCTGTCCTTCATCCAGTCGGCGACGGCCTACATTCCTCTGTGGAGATTGGCTTTGGCGGTGTGTGGGTCTTCGGTGAGGAAGATGATCAGCTGGGTGTCGTCGGCGTCGGAGATGATGTTGAGGCTATGTTGTCGTGCGATGTGGGCGAGCAGTGCCATGTAGATATTGAACAGCGTCGGGCTGAGGGAGGAACCCTGAGGGACTCAGCAGATAATCTCAGTGGTTTTTGAGCGGAAGGGAGGGAGGCGGACGCTCTTGGTTCTGCTGGAGAGGAAGGATGTGGTCCAGGCCAGGGCCCTCGCTTGGATTCCAGCGTCATGTAGGCTTGCTGATAGGGTGCGATGGCAGACAGTGTCTTTTGAGCCAAAGAAATTTTCTCAGTTCCTAGTACATCTTAAACTGCTTTATTGAGACGTAAAAACATCCCAAAACACTGGCCAGTATGACTCTTCTGGCTTTTCTTTAAATGTTAAGTGTGAATATATGGACAAAACCGACTTGTCTTGAGGCATTTTCCAACATAGTTTTTTACCTAGTTTAGCCATAACCAGTGACTTGACTGGTACGAGTTTATTACTGGAACCTCCATGCTGGTAAATATGTTGTAACCTCAAGTAGGTCTACCACATTATAGATACTGAAACCCTCTTGGGATATGCTACACAAATGTCTTTCAATGTTTTAGTCAACAATCATTCTGCAGCATGGGGCATTTGGACTGTTGAAGCATGATTTATGCTTCAAATGCTTTAAATTTGAATAAAACATGGGAGCTTGACAGCAAGTGTAGACACAGCAGATAATTGTTTCCTAGTAGGAGCCACTAAGCCAAGAAGTGTCTGTTCACAATACACAGGCTTAAAACGTCCTTGAAACATGATTACAGATTTTTTTTCATAAACACAGAGATCAGAGTATGAAAACATTTAGTGGCTAAGATGTTTTCTCAGTTCCTCCTAGAATGATTTAGACTGCAATGTGGAGATGTTAAAGCATCTTACCACGTAGTATGCACTATCATGGATCTGTTAAGCAGCCTATACAAAGCATAGAATCAATTAATGTATGTTTACTTTCGGATATCAATCGATTTTTTTACTCTTTAATTTTTAACTTTTGTGGAAAACTTGATACTACCTTTTGTTTGAACTGCTTGTCAAACACATTAGAAAACATGAACATTTTGTAATATTATGAATAAAATAATACAACTAAAAAAGCACTCGGGTGCCGTCCCAGGTCGTAATGAAACAGAAACAATATAAACTGTGAAGCAAAAATTAATTTATAATATTTATACCATTACTATTACATTCGTCAGACTGCTACATAGCATATATATTCAGTGAATACAATTAGAATTAAAATTAGGTTGTGGTTTGCTTTGCAAGCGACACCCCACATTTGTTTAAGTCAACCTAAGTAATTCAACTAGTCGAGTCAAGTCAAAACCACTTTATTCGATTAATTAAAATCATAAAAGTATACTAGACATTTATAAAACTATTTAAAACATGTTTAAAAGTCAATTAATACAATTTCAGTCATAATGACAATTAAAACCCGTTATAAAAAAATAATTACAAAATTTCATTTCCATTTGAGCCCAACAATCCATTATTTAAATACATGATACAAAAATAGAAATTCAACTAAAACACAATTGAAGTGCAGTTTTGACCAGTGAAATTCGACAATTTTAGTTAAGACCATAATTCATGACTCATACAACAGCCACGGGAACCATAACTCTCACACCAAATGTAATGCTTAATGAAACGTGCAATTACTAATGTAAATCGCACAGATGAGATTACATCTCACATTACACACTATGAATGTAGCATCGCTAATTGGGTTTAATATGTTTTCCTATTCAATTACATTTCTTTCTCTTATGTGCTGTTATTTCTTGAACAAAGGTCTGATGACTGCTGCCTTTAGTCAAATTCATTTAAGGAATTTACAACATTTGATCTCCATTCTGGGAATTTCAATGTTATTCTCACAATATAGCTATTAAATTGAAGAAAACATCGAAAGCATAACAAGGGTTTGAAAAACAGTCAGGTGAGATATCTGGGTCAGGCAAGGTGTACGCTTGTGATGAAAAGCAATAATCTCAGAGCCTCTTAACTCAGAACGTCTTTTGAAAGGAGGGTAATATTCTACCCATGTAAGTGAGATTCCATTATTGAGACTCACTTAGAACAGAGGTCTGAAAAACCAGTAAGTCCAAAAAAACAAATTTGGGGATATTTTTCGTTCTGACTCTGCTCTATTCGTGCACTCCTTCCATATTGGGATAGGAAGAATCTTGCAAATTGAAGTCAATCAGAAGTTACCTGGTCCAATTGTAACTACCAGTGCCTTTCACTTATTTAATCGTGAGGCCCTTATACTGCGGACCCGGAAACTCGAAACTAAGCACTCATTTTAAAACTTGAGTCTGAGGGTATACTGAAGCATAGCAGCCAAAGGCTTGGCAACGCTGTAGGCTGGTGACTCAAAACCTGGCAAAATAACAAGCAACACTTTGTAAATCAAAGTCCCATTGGTGCTTTATATTATAAAAAGGAACGTATTTTATCATACACAAAGATATATACACCCCATTCAAATGTGTCCAGTCAGGTAGTGGAGACACCCTCTAAAGTGATTTCCAATACACAGGGGATGCAGAGCAAAGAAAGAGCACAGTTTCCTAATAACCCACTAAATGTAACATAGACCCACCATGCCAGAAGAACCTTTAGTGCAGATCTTAAGCCCTGCAACTATAATACCACCACATGTGCCTAAAGGAACATGTGCTATCCAGAAAAAACAAGCATTTGAAATGCAATTGGTCTCGCCTTTGAGACCTCATGTGTATTTAGCTTCACAGCACATTAACCTGGGTGCTAAAACATCTACTGTTCTTTAACCTGGAGGGAAAATACGCACCAAACTGTGCGACAAGCCAGGTAGGGGAACACATGGAGAGAAATATTGCCTTTCAGCTGGAAATGGTATAGTCCAAAGCTGTGTTTTTAATATAAAATCAGGGCCTTTGGTGGTCATATCACTGAAAAAACAAGATCTGGAAAAAATTATTATTGTCCTGGAAGACAATTTCTTTGGACTAGTATCTAGAGAATCCAAAAGTGATTCTGGTATTTTACTGACCTCTGCTGGTCGTTTTCTATCAAGAAAGTTAAATAGATGCAGTTGCCAGAAAAATTAAAAAAAATTATGGGCTAGATGTAGGTAAATAGGATTTACCGAATCTAAAATACCGAATTTTACTGAGTCAGTATTTTAGATTCGGCAAATCCTATGTAGGTAAGAATTCGGTAATAAATACCGAATCGGTAAGATTCGGTATTTACCGAATCGGTATTTACCGATTCGGTATTTGCCATTCATTCCTATGGGCCGAGTCGGTAAAATTGTGAAGGGTGGCAGGGTGTCACTTTGACACCCTGTTGCACCCCTGATTAGTGCTGGTGTGCACATGTGGCATACATACATGCCCTAAGGGCATGTGTGTCTGTCACATGGCACAAGTGTAAATGCACATTTATGCATTTACATAGGAATTCCTTATTTACCACCAACTACTAGTTGGTGGTAAAAAACTAATTCTTTAAGCCCAGAAGCACTGTTTACAGCGTTCCCTGCATATCATTTACCGGTTCGGTAAATTCCGAATCGGTAAATGATGATTCTGTAAATACCGAATCGGTAAATACCGATTTGTTATTTACCGAATCGGTAAAATTGCCTCCTACATAGGGAAAGGCTTTTACCGGTCGGTAACGGCCTATTTCAGCCGTTACCGACCGGTAAAAGCCTACCTACATCTAGCTCTAAGTCTCTAAGCAGAAAGCAATTCTGGTATTTTACTGACCTCCACTGGTCGTTTTCTCTTAAGGCAGTTAAATAGTGGCAGTTGAACTGAAAAAAAGTCCCTAAGTGGAAGCAGACAAGTCCTAGGGATGATCTACAGAGCCCACAAAGTACATACACATATATAAGTATATACTAAAGTATATACAAGAGGTCTCGAATGCTCCACCTAAAAAGGAGGCCTACTTTCAATACACAGCACCTAAGCCCTTGAATAATCACAACACATTTCAGAAAGCACCAAACAATATACACTTATTTTGACTTTCATTATTCGGACAACATTCAGATGGGCTTTAATGTGCAGACAATAGCAAACAAAACAAAACATTAACATTTCAGTTTCAGTCTTATTTCTTCATTTACCAAGTTTGTTGAATGGACCCAGAAACTATTCCAGGCCAGAATCTCTAGGCTTGAAAACTGTGGAATACCTTTCTATTGCCTCGTTTTAAAGCACCAGGGCACTTAGGGTGCCAATTTCAACATTTCTGCAAATGCTTTAGCAAGTGGTCTGACAATCTGTTGGAGCCCCCTGCGTTCAACCATACTAGATGTGGTGCCCCTGTTCCTCCCGAACGCACATCACCAGGATAACAAATATGTTCTAGGGTACTTGTCGGGAGGCCACTGCTGCTTGCACCACCCATAGCTCCTGCCAGCACTGCCAACGACCAAACCAACACAAATACTAAGCATCACACTCCTCCAGGTGTGACAGTTTGGAGTATTTCAGCCCCCCAAAGCTATATTAATGGCTTGGGCCGCAGGTATTAGTCATTTTGCTGCATATTTAATTAATACACAACTGTTGTTGCGCTGAATCCTAAATTAGATAAAGAGCGCCACCATGTGGCAGACTGCAATAAACATCGGTGTTGACAATAAACAAAGGAACACATTGAGGATTGGCTGGAGAGCTTATAGGATATTTAATTGCACTTTTCTCCTTTGATCTGGCTGCCCATGCATCAGCAAATATTTCCTTTTCTTTTTTTTAAACACAAGCCCAATGCTGTCTTTTTCAGTGCGTGCTCCTGTTTCAAGTAGTAGATTAAAGAGTCTGTGTGAGCACCCAAAATCCCATGCTAGCCACTCCTAATGGTGGCACTGGAAAAGTTGACTTTTTTCACCTCTTGCCTGCTTTTACGCTCCATTGCTGGCTGGATCAGGCACAGGAGATGTCAGAAGGCAACCTGTTGGTACAAGGGCAACTCTTCACAAGCCCTTGTGGCTTCCAGTGCATGCAGATGATCTTGGAAAGGTTGAAATTAAGTGTAACAGCCCTTTCATTGCTCAGGTGCTGATGGTGATTTTCCTGACCTAAGGCTCCCTGGGAGTAAAATCAAAGATCCTGTTGGACATCCATCTATGCACGATGTTGCCCTCAATTCCTAGAGTACCGCTGCAGTGACTTTATTTGCAATATGAGTAGCGAGCAATACAAAAGATATCTCCAACCATGATGGGGAAATGTGCATGATTCTGTTTTGCTCCTGGCTTCAGGTGACATGTCCTGGTCACAAGGAGTGCCGTTTCAGGCTCTCCTGACCTCTAAATGTTTTGGATGCCCCTGTAGCCTCTGAACATTGCTGATTCCTTCGCTTCTGCTGCAGAGGCTGTGAGGCTCTGGATATACTACACTGTCCAGCCCTGAACTGGGAGTTTCCCTGAAGCAATATCGACTGGTTCTCAAAGCAGACCTCTCAACCCTTCCAACATTCCTCAAGCACCCAGGGTGTTCTGCCACTTGCGGCTTGCTTGAGTATCTCTTATGAGGGCACTCACAGCCCGAACCAGCCCATAGGAGTCCAAGGAGGCTTTGTATCTTCCTAGGTTCTCATCCAGTTCACCTTTTACTGTCACCAGAAGGAATGGTGAGCCATTACCACCAGCACTCGACATAGAGTCTACAAGAATTACATGCCCAGAACCCTTTCAGTCCACCCAGCAGCTCATTAGAGACCAGTTTATCGCTGCGCGCCTGGAGAGATACTACGTTCCAAGGATGCGGCAGCCTGCTCAGCAACCCCAAATAATGCCTAATCTCTGCTGATGACAGATAATAATCTAGAAACACGTGTCCAGAGATGGCCAGCACTAATCTGCACCCACCTGGTGAAACACTCTAAAGACTTTGCAAGTGTACTCGCTTGTCGGACTGCATCTACCATGATGCTTAGGGGCGACCCTGCTGGGAGGTGAAGCAGTGTGCTCCCACACCAATTTTCAGTTTATCCCTCTTGCTCTGCTCCGCTACTCTTCTCAAAGTTTCTGACCTTGAGCAGGGATTTAAAAATGAAGGTGGTGAGATATGGAAGATGGATAGGCATACCCTAATCAGAGATGTCATTCCACCCTCTTACCCCCAACATTTTCTGGGAGCAGCCCCAATGCTGGTTATCTTACTGCATAGCAATTTAGGAAATTGCAACATAGCAGAATACCCCACTGTGAAAAATTGAAGGGGGTTAAACCCTGCTCAAGGAGCAACCTCAATCCTTGTCAGGGTGAGGCACAAGCAAAGCCCAAATTAACCTGTGGTCAACCGTTGGACTTGGCCCTTAAGGCAGGTTCACCCCTAATCTTTTTGCTTTAGATCTGTGATCTGTGTGGATGATTTTCTGGTCTGTGCGCACTTTTTCCCTGTGTCCCAGAGTAAAGTGCGTGCATGTAAGTAGGCTGGCCTGCTCTCCCATAGGAATGCATGGGAAATGTCTGTGTCCCTGGTAGTTCCTGATGCGTGGGGAGTGCAAGCTCGAATTTGGTATGTGCGAGCTCGTGAGATTGAATGCTTTGCAATGGTGTATGTGGCATGTGTGTGTCATGTGTAGAAATGCCACTTCTAGGACTTGGCATATTAATGTAAAATATGCCTGCCGTGTGATTGGCTGGAGCTGTCTGGTGAGCCTGGCTCCAGGAAGGCTGGATGGGTCTGCCCGGTGGTGAGTGTGAGATTAGCATGTTGATGGCTTGGGAGGAGTGCACCTGGTCCCTGATGGGCCTGGACTTTCCCCACACAATGCTGGCTCCACCCCCTGTAGTGCGAGTGATGTCCCTAGCCCTGCCAGTGAATGAAATGGGTGGTTGAGCTATCAAGGGTAGTTCAAAACCAGCTGCGACTGGTTTTCCCCCACCCTGCACCATGAGACAAAGGGTTTTACAGTATAAGAAGGGGCTGTGTCTCCATACAGTTTGGTTCTGTTTTGGATCCTTGCCAGAGGGGGCTGCTGCTGCTGCTGGGGCCAGGAGGACCGCCACTTGGACTGTCTCCCTGCCTGGAGACCCCGTGTGCTGGCTCTGGCCCTGCCTTGCCCCCCTGCCTGCCTCCAGACCCTGCTGGAGCTTTGCTTTGGACCCCTAGCGCTGTGGGAGCTGGATTCTGTCCTCTAGCGCTGGGGAGCGCTTTACCTTAGCTCTTGGCGCTTGAGAGCACTTTACTTTGTCCCTGAGCGCTGGGGAGCGCTCTTTGTGCAGCCGGTGCCCACCCAGCATCTGCCCGTTTTATTTTGCCGATTTTCGGCATAGCGAGTGCCCACCTCGCTTTATATTTATTTACGGCCGGTGCCTACCCGCCATTGCCCCGTTTTTATTTACTTCTTGGAAGCCGGTGCCCACCCGGCATTGCCCCGTAATCACCGCCACAGCCCGGGACCGAGAGAGTGCAGCCGCTGACGTCACCTGGAGAGCCGCGCTGTAATTGGTTACAGCTGCCGGAGGCTCGCCGGGCGACTCGCGCTGTGATTGGCTGCGAGGACCGGAGAAGCAGGAAGCAGCCTGCCGCGTCCTCGGAGGCTCCAGTGTGAGGAGAGGAGCCCTGCGCTGCTGCTGCCAGGGGGATCCGGTGAGTGGGGCCCAGTGAAGGATCGGGGAGGAGGGCGTCGGGGCACATTGCCGGTGCCTGCCCCTCCCCGTCAAAGTGAAGAGCCGGTTGAGGCTCCGGGGGCATTACTTCATTTCGAGTCCCCCGTGAGGGACTCCACCATGCCGAACCTCTGTGTTGAGGAGCCCCGATGCTCCTGGGGGCGATTTGTACATCTCGAGCCCGAGTTGCTCAGGGCATTCCCGATTTCGAGCCTGAGAGGCTCCAGGGCCCCCAGTTGATCGTTGAGCCCATGAGGCTCCAGCCACAGTCCTTTCCACGAGCCTGAGAGAGGCTTCTGCGTGCCCTATTTGTTTATGAGCCCCAGAAAGGCTCTTGAGCACCCACATCATTTGTTTAGAGCGCTGAAGCTCTTAGGTGCCAGTCACCTGTGTTCTTGAGCCCACGAGGCTCCAACGTGTGCCTAACTTTTCCTGCACCAGTTGCCCAGCACTTTGTGGGCAACTGCTACGTTTAGGCTTGTGGTTTGTGCTGCCTGCGCAGATCCCCTGACATTGAGACTCAGGGCATTCAGCCCCTTGCGAGGCCAGTTGGCCTGAGGGACAACCCTAGTGTTGTGCTACATGCACCCTGCGCATTGTAAGTTACTTGCTGATGTGATTCTTGCGCAAATGTTCTAACCTGCACCTCTGAATGTGTTTAATGCCTCATGTGCAATTGTTGATGTCCCATTACCTTTGCTAGAAGTGACCTGCTTAGGTATTTTATCTTTATCCCCTTTGCTAAATGTGACCTGCTTAGAGTATTGTTGATGTCCCATTACCTTTGCTAAAAGTGACCTGCTTAGGTATTTTATGTTTATCCCCTTTGCTAAATGTGACCTGCTTAGAGGATTGTTGATGTCCCATTACCTTTGCTAAAAGTGACCTGCTTAGGTATTTTATGTTTATCCCCTTTGCTAAATGTGACCTGCTTAGAGGATTGTTGATGTCCCATTACCTTTGCTAAAAGTGACCTGCTTAGGTATTTTATGTTTATCTCCTTTGCTAAATGTGACCTGCTTAGGTGATTGTTTAGGTTTCCTTCCCTTTGCTAAAAGTGACCTGCTTAGGTGATGGTATTCCTTCCTTAGGTCCTGATGATAAGGTCCTAGTTCCCTGTGTGATTTTCCTACAGTGTTTAGGGTTGCGTAGGAGGTATTTACTCTTTACCAGTGATTACTGGTTGTGTGCTACATGTACTATTTTGGTGCTAATCATTATATGTTTATGTGCTAAGTGTATACCTACAAGTATTATTTCTAACAAGTGCCTACCCCTGACAGTGGTCCATGTGGCCCTGTCCTGTACATAATCCCTTGTAAATTCTGCCCGTGCCTGTTGGCACATTGTAAAGTTTGTGTGTTATCTAATGTGTTTTTACTATAATACAAAGGCTATTTTTTTACATAACCTTGTGTGGAGTTTCCTTTGTGGTGGGCCTTGGGTGTTGTTGCTGGGGTGCGTGCGCAAATACTTAACTCATACCGCCTCCAAGTTTAGCCTTGCTGCTTGCGCCACGTTAACTAGAGGGTGAGCAGGGGTTATCTTGGCGTGTAACTCCCTTGCCCTGACTTAGGAGGGGTGGTCTCTGACTGACTTTGGCGTGAGCCCTGGCCAGACAGGGACCCCGTTTCTAACATCAACCCTCTCGTAGCTTGGCATAGAGCAGTTAGGTTTAACTAAGACGGAATGTGTATCTAATTTATTCAGCATTTTAAACAATAATAAAGTAAAAACACAACCCAAGAAAAATCTGACACCAATATAGAAATATAGGGGCCGATTCACAAAAGTAATCTGAGACAAAATCCTAACTTTGTGACTGTCTGCATTCAAAAAAGGCATTTAGGATTTGTAAAGTTAGGATTCCTAACTTTACTACTCCTAAATTGAGAAAAAATCCTAACTGTACGACTTTCGGTATTCACAAAAGGCATTTAGGAGTAGTAAAGTTAGAATTCCTAACTTTACTACTCCTAAACTAAGACAAAACCCTACTTTTATGACTTTCGGTATTCACAAAAGGCATTTAGGAGTAGTAAAGTTAGGAATTCTAACTTTACTGCTCCTAAATGCCCTTTATGAATACCAAAAGTCGTTAAGTTAGGATTTTGTCCCAGATTACTTTTGTGAATGGGGCCCATAGAATTGATTTTAATAAACAAAACAAGACCAAATCACCAAAAATCCAATACTTTCAGTTTAAATAGTGCCAAAATGCACAAAGCGCCAACTGTGAATATCTGGTTACTTCAGACCGACAAAAAGTCACACGTTTAGGCCGAGTGTGCTGTAGCGGGGGCTGTATACAGGGACCCTGGTAGGCCCTCTGATCAAAATCCTAGTTTCAGAGCATTGTGAGGTCCCTGGTCAAGGATACACCATGCAGCCGAGGCAATGTGTCGGTTCTGATAGGAAATGAAGCTGCACTTCAAAAACTTGCATTGTCGTCAAGGCTGCCGTTGATGAGAGGTTTGCGATGCGAAGGTCTGCGTCAGGGAAGCTCCACATAGTGGCAGTTTCGATGCAGCCTGCAAGGTCGATGAAGAGTCATTGTACTGAAAGAATCCTTTGAGCAGAGGCGATGCGTCGGTTCTGCTTGGGCTTCACCACTCAACAGAATTGATGTGTCAGTTCTGCTGCATTCACAAAGAGGGCTCTTAGGGCATCTTCAGGCCCACGTCCAAGGGTCCAGGATTGGGGTGGCATCACTTGGCAGGGTAGCCCTCATAGATGGCAGAATCCAGGCGAGGGGTTCAGGTTTTATTGGAGCTTTCTGTCTCTGAAAATCTAGTCAGGGGACTAGCCAACTAGCCCTTGAAGTCACTCTGGGGCCCTGGGTTCATAAGATTCAGGTCCAGTCCTTCTCAGTCAGATAGGAGGGCAGCACAGCAGAGCACTAGTACTTCAGAGCAGGAATCCAGCAGAGCAGGACTCCTTCCAGCAGTGCAGCAGTTCTTCTTCCTGGCAGAGGTTCTACAAGTGCAAAAGTGTACTGAAGAGTTGGTGTCAGAGCTCCAGTATTTATACCTAGTCATGCATTTGAAGGAAGAGAAGTTTCTAAAGTCATGTCTTTGATGTGCACAGGTGTCCTGCCTTCCTGGCCCTATTTTCACAGGGGTATCCCGTCCTTTTTGTTGAGACAGACACAGCCTATTCAAGTGTAAGTGAGGTTGGGCCCAGCTTCTCCCATCCCTCTCCCAGTGATGGACCATTCAGGCACATCTATACTCCCCATTGTGTGTGGCTGTGTAGGAAGAATACACTAAGCCCAACTGTCAAATACGCGCAGTCATGTGACTCAGAGACAGGTTGCAGGCACCATAAGACTGCAACCTGGAAATCTTAAATTCTGAAAGTGGCATTTTTAGAATTACAACTTAAAATTCGACTTACACTTATAAAATGTAATACGGTAACTCTAGGATTATCCTATGGAAGAGGTAGGTCTTGGAGAGTTTTTCACAACCAGGACATTTGAAACATAGAAGAACATGTCTTACTCTTTTTTTAAATTACACACTCCCCTCTGGGCTGTCCCGGGCTTATCTTGCCTTATGTCTATGCCCTGCACAACGACCAAAGGACCCTGCTATAGGGTGATTGTAACAAACTTGGTGTCCTCACTTGTCGGCAAGCTATCCTCGCATCCATGAACCCATAGAATCCGGAGCTTAATGTTCGGTTCACTTAGTTTGTCACAAGAGCGGTTAAAGGGTTTACTCAGAGAGAGAGGTAGTGAGCCAACATTCATCAGTCTGTGCTAGACTGCTCCCGCAAACTCTGTGTAATTACTGGGCATGAAATTGAATTGCACCAAATGCCTCAGCCAAATGGTGCTCCTCAGCCGTCCTCGGAGCAGGTTTACGAGCATCTAAGACATGAGAGACTTCCTTCTCAGTCGTGTTAAGTAAACCTTCTGCCTCAAAAGCTGGACGAGTGTATCAGTCTACCCTTCCCACAACATCATTATGCTAACTTTATGTACTAAAGCCTGGGTGTGCCTGCATGCAAAGGGGAACTTACTAGATAAAAAAAATCCCAATAAAGTCTGCTCTTTCACCAAACCGTAGCAGAAATACACCTGTTGTTGTCAGGGGTGCCCTTTTCCCTAAAGAAAAATATTGGCCAGGTGGTTATTGGTTTGCTCGAAACGTGCACTGTGTGAATTGTATTATTTAAGCCATTGAGCAAGAAAAAGTTGCAACATGTTTGTGTTTAGTACCGTTTACAGATCTGTAATCCCACAACTGGCCTGCATTCTGCGTATTTTGCACATTGCTTTATAATCGTGTTAAAATATGATCTGTTATTTGCACTACCCTTACAAATATAGTTCAGCTTTATCTACTCTGCCTATATTCTGTAAATCAATCGTTTCACAACAGGTCTGTGTTTTGGGCATTTTGCACACTGTTTTAATTCCATGTGCAATGTCTGTTTTGTTATGTGCTATGACTGCTTTCTTATCTACTTTGTAAAAAAAACGGTTCAGCTGAACCCTCTCTACTTGTATTTAGCAATGCGTATTCTCATTATATGGTTTTATCCTTGCACACAGCATATTTGTATCTCTTTTTAGACGTTTGTAAAGGTTTTAAGCAACCAAACAATAACATGTGTGTGTGGTCTACCTTGCCTGGGTGAGAAGGATTGGACATGCATCTCTTGAACCCAGAACTCAGAGTGACTCCCAGGGCTAGTTGGCTGGCCTCTTGATCTGAGGCCTCAGGAACACAACAGGCTTCCAACAATCTTGAACCTGCACATGAACTCTGCCATCTGTGAGCCAAACCTACCTAGAGGTGCCATTTCAGTCCTGGAGCCCTGGAAGTGAGCTGATGGTACTGTGCCAACCTCTGGGGACCCAGCGGAATTAAAGCATCTCCTCTGCGAAGCTGCACAAATCCATTGCAAAACCCCACATTGCAGCCCATTGGAACAGCCGCTGCGCAATGTTTCCTCTGCGTAGGCCCTTGCATCCCTCATCGACGGCAGCCTCAATGACGAACTCTGCTTTGCAGCCTTGCAGCTCCTCAGAACTGATGCATATCCCCGACAGCGACCCGCATCTTCGACGCCAGACTTCACATCGCAAGTCCATTGACCGGATCCTCAAAAATGCTGTTGCAGGACCTTGAATCACAGCCTCGCCACATTTACGACCGATGAATCGCTTCGACTGTGTGCCGCATCTTTGACGTGATTCCTCGCGGCTCTCTGCAAACCAGGATTTAAGGTTTGCTGTTTAGTGTGCCTAACTGGATCCCTCAAGCCAGCCCATGCCCCATCACTCTTGGCCTGAACTTGTGACTTTGTCCTAGTCCGACGTGACCAGATATCCACAGTTGACTTTTAGTCCTTTTTGGTGCTATTTTTACTAAAGTCTTTAAAATTGAATATCTCCAGCTCGACTGCTTGAATGTTTGTCATTTTGGTCTTGTTTTAAATATTAATTAAAGTAGATTTTTAAAATTGGTTTGAGATCTATTTTGTGTGCTGTTTTTCATTTTATCACTGTTTCAAGTGTTGAACAAACACTTTGATTTCGGCAGCGCGAGTGCTTAACGGCGTGCCAGTGTACTGAGTCTTTGGGGGGGTATTCCTTCTTTTAAAGATTAGAAATATTAAAATTGTGACATTTTAGCGAACATGATGTTTTTAGAAAATAAAATGGTACAGTGTTTTTTGCTGTTACCAGCTCTTAAACTCTGGGTATATATTGGGGCTTATTGCTCCCATTCTTGCCATTCGCTCCCTCGTTGTGTCAGTGTACTCGTTTGTAGAACGAGTCACCAGAGCACGGCCATCTTTGTTAGCGCTCTAGTTGTGCACTGCCATCCTCCTACTTAATGGACTCGGTGCAAGTGCGCAGCGCGCGTGTGCAGCGGGCGCGACAACGGCGGCGTGCCGAAGGCACGCCAAAGGCAAGCCCATCTGCGCCCGTCCGCGCCACGGCAGCGCACAGCACCATCCACGCTGCCCTACATGGCCCACGTTTAATATACTCTAGAGAGGAGCTTATTATGTTGGACAACAAGAACAACAGGAACGATAGCCTCAAAGGAGATGGCATGATGGGTAAGAATTCACTTAAGAGCTCTAATGAGGGGATTATCAGATGTGGGCTGATTAATGTCAGAGCTCTGATAAAATATCATACTGAGATGTGCATTTTGGTGGAGGAACATGATTTGGATGTCCTCTTTCTAACGGAGACCTGGACACATGTTGACAGGGAAGTGGAGTTCGGCTTTGCATGCCCTCCGGGCTATAAAATCGGCCATAAGCCAAGAAAGGTTGGTAGGGGAGAAGGAGTAGGATACATCTACAAGGCTGTCTGGAACCTCTATTCCTTCGGGGTAGAGGAGATACTGGGGATTGAAGCACTGGGACTCCAATGGTGTTTTCTGTACTTGCTTGCTTTGCTACAGACCACCGGGGGGTGCTATTTTTGACCATCAAGTTCTGATAGATAGGATATTTAGTTTAGCACATTCTCACTCCAAATTACTGATCCTCAGTGACTTTAACCTTTGGGAGAATGGTATTCTTAATACTGCCTTGAGTGAACTTTGCCAAGCCTGTGCCACGCATTTGAAAGGACATGTGTTGGACCTCGTGTTTGCAGATGCAAAGGAAACAGCTGTTCAAAAAATTCTGACCCAATGTTGGACTGACCATTTTCTGGTCCTTTTTACAATTAAGACGGATAAGCGGGGTGAAGTAGTCGGCAGCTCCTCAGTTGTCCGACGTAGCAGAGAGTGGTCAAAGCTACTTAGGTTAGAGTGCCTCCCCCTTCTGGTTAACGATACGTTTGCTATGCAGGATTCGGTGGAAGTGAACTATTTGAATCTGGGTGATCAGATTCGTAATTTAATTGATCACCTTGCTCCGTTGAGGAAAGTAAAAATGGGCAAAAAACCATCTGCCCCATGGTATAATGAGGAGCTGAGACTGCTGAAGACCAGCTGTAAGCATGCAGAAAGGAAGTGGAGGAAGAATTACTCTGAGTCGGATAAGGTAGCCTTTAAAAAGCTGCTCCAGTCCTATAAAATGTTAATAGGCAAAACCAAGGCTAAATATCTGGAGGAGATTATTCTTCTTGCCCCGAATAAATCCCAAACTCTTTTTAATCTAGTTAGAGGTTCATCCAACCTGGACTGTGTTAAAGCTGTCATTCCAAATTCACAAGAATTATGCGATGGCCTGGCAAATTTTTTCAGGGATAAAATCAGTAACATTTTAGTGGGACTAAATCCTGTTGTGGAAGTGAATGGGCACACGCAGACTGACAAGGGGATGGTACTGAGTATTGTGACAACTAATACAGAACATGTATCTCCCCTGGATCATTTCCCGATGCCCTCTTATGGGGAATTCGGTATAATCGCCAATGGGGTTTCCTCTGGTTCCCCTAGGGATTCGCTTCCTCCCAAGTTCTGGAAGTTGTTTGGAAGAGAACACTTTCTACTTCTACACCAGATTTTCTGCCAATACCTAGCCACAGCGGTAGTCCCGGACGGCTGGAAAATGGCTGCGGTCTCCCCTTTATTGAAGAAGCCCTCACTGGATCTCATAATCCAGCTAATTACAGGCCCATTTCCTTGCTACCCTACCCGATCAAGATCCTGGAAAGGATAGTAACTAAATCCCTTTCCAAGTTTGTCGAAGATAATCAGCTACTGGATGAGGTCCAATTTGGGTTTCGCCGGGCACATGGAACTAAGACTGCCCTGGTGGCGGTCCTCGACGACTTGAGAATGCGGGCCGACAGTGGTCAGGCAGCCTTTTTAGTGCTGCTTCACATGTCGGCCGCGTTCGACACAGTTAATCACCGGACCTTGATCAGAAGGTTGGAGGAACTGGGTATTGTGGGTACGGCTCGAGATTGGATTCAGTCCTACCTTTCAGATAGGCAGCAAGCAGTATGTTTGCCTCCTTTCTGTTCAGAATACAGCAAGGTTGAACAAGGGGTTCCTCAGGGCTCGGCTATCAGCCTGATCTTGTTTAATCTCTATCTCTGCCCCCTTATTGCTCTGAAAAAATCTTTTGGAATTAATGTTGTCAACTATGCTGATGACACTCAGCTGGTCTTCTCTTTTGAGGGCAATAATGCAGTGTCTTTAGAAAAGTTTCACGACTGCTTATTCCAAACGGCAGGCTGGCTAAAACGGAATTCTTTGCATTTCAATGAAGATAAAACAGAGGTCTTGTGTTGCATGATGGGTCGCATTCAGCGCCCTCTGCCTCCAGACTTCTTGCCAGCACCAACTACTAATTCTGTGCTTCCTTCTAAAACAGTGCGCAACCTGGGGGTTATGATGGATAGTAACCTCCAGCTAGACTCCCAGGTGAACAAAACGGTCTGTACATGTATGGCTCTACTCCTAGCCCTGCGTAAGATTCTCCAGTTTCTGCCCATTGCTACTAGACCCCAAGTGGTTCGGAGCACTGTGCTAAGTAGAAAGGACTATTGCAATGCTCTGCTCCTGGGTGCTCTGGTCTCTCTGCTTAAGACGCTGCAGAGAGTGCAAAATATGGCAGCCAGACTTGCATTAAACCGACGCTGGGACACGTCTCCGTCCACAGCCCTTAGAGATCTTCACTAGTTGCCAGTTGTACAAAGGGTACAATTTAAGGCATTATGCATTGTATTTAGGGTAGTACATAAAATTGGGCCAAGGGCACTTCAGAGGAAATTTGTCTGGTATGCGCAGGCCAGATACTTGCACTCTTCTTCTGCAAATTATATCTTTGTTCCTCATGTTATGAAAGTGCGCACAAGTGGTAGGCCTTTTAGTTTCACTGCCTCTAGACTTTGGAACGCCCTCTCCGTGAAGCTTAGACAATTGAACGCCTTGTCTGCTTTCAGGAAGGAATTGAAAACTAGTTTGTTCCCTAGAGATTAGATCTGCCTTTTTTTCTTCTGCTCCGTTGCTCTTGAATCTAAGCGCCAGGATACCCTTTGGGTGACAGCCGCGCTCTATAAGTGAACCTTACATTACATTACATTACTTTACACATTACCTCTAAATTAAGCTTAACTGTTCTGTGCCAAGCTGCCAGATTAGTGAACACAGGTAATTTAGAGTTGGCTTGTGCCTCACCCTGACAAGGACTGTGGTTGCTGCTTGATCTGGGCTCACACTCTAGTCAGTCGACAACCCAATTTCTTACACTGGTGATAAGCGGTGAGGATTAGGACTTGTGTTTCTGTAATGTCATACAGTGATTTTTGGTACACACCCATCATAATATCTAAGACCAATTTGAGTTTAAATTCTCATTGATTGGCGTCTTTTTGTTTTTCCAACTTCCCACTCTATTGTGTCTCAAGCCACACCTGAAAGGATGGAGTTCAGGCTGGCCAACATGGATGCTTACAAAGTAGCAGAGCAGAAGGATGTCTGCAAGAAAAGGGGACTTCCAACAAACAGCAGCACCATGAAGGTGTAGCTCCAAAAGGCGCTAAGTGCCTGAGCGGAAGTTCACCAGTTAGTGCTTGGAGCCACAGAAGGGGAGGGTGAGGTGGAAGGACAAGGAGAGGGCCTCCCGGACATGCAGCCTTCAGTTTGGGGAGATAACTTGACCCCTGAATTGGAACTCCCTGACAGAGCAGAGATCAGTGTTTCTTCCCACAACCTATCCCCAGCGCAGCTGGTTACAAAGGAAGCCAGGGAGGTAGTTTAGGCTGCAGATGGCCCAGTTGAGAATGTAAGAGATGAAACTGGCCAAGGAAGAAAAGAAAGTTTAGAGGTCCTAGGAGGAGAAGTCTGAAGTCTGATGTAATAAAATACCTTACACTGGGCATGTCTTCTTATGTGTGTGAAAAATACCAGAGTGCGCAATACTAAGAGCCGGTCATGGTGTGGAAGGACACAGGTGTGTGCACAATTGAATCTACTGATAGCAGTGTGTAATGATGAAGTCCATTAGCCAAAGTGTAGTTAAAGATGATTTATTTAGTCTTAGTTACAGGTTGGAAAGTTCACGTAGAGCAGCCCCACCAGGAGCAGCCTGCCTGCTGCCCAGCCCCTACTCCAGCTCTCACACCTCCACTCAGAGGCAACCAAACGTTCCATTCATCATCACCACACAGAAATTTCACGAAAATGTATGTACCACATCCACTCAGTATCAGTGTGTAGCTCACATCATGCTTTTCCTCCAGAAGTATGACTGATGATGTGTAGGTAAATTGCCTCTAAGACCTTCATGGAAACTAATGTCACAGCACACAAAGATGCGTTCAAAATATTTCAGGTTGTAAGAGTCTTTTCATTGACAGTCTCCACAGTCAGACTTCGGTACAAAGCAAACAAACCGAAATCCACTCCATTTATTATTTTAAAAACTATTGTGGGTACCTCAGAGTTTTCAATACAAGTTCTCCTTTATCGAGAAGTGTTCAAAAACACAAACTTTTTCCTTTTTTGATTTTGCGTGTTTGCCCCCTTGCCATTTAATATCAACCCAGTTTACTCGGTAGACAGTACTTTCCCAAGTGCAATTTCGCCATCTTCTTCAGCATAAATCTTATTTTCGAAGCCAACATGCGAGGATGCATCAATTACCTGTAATCGCCTGCAGACACAGCAATCACAATCAACCTTTGTCTGCTCCGTGGCACCACTAATTTCAACAATAGGAGAGTGTTACAGTTGTGTTGATATAACAGATTGAGCTCAGTTGCAGAACATGAGAAGCTTTGTCTGCACTATTACGTCAATTACAACGAGGACGTTCTAATTTATTTATTGACCTTAAAATACTAGCTGTGCTAACAACATATTCTGTTTTTCTTCGCTCTTAGAACAGTGTTTGCAACCACATAGGTCAAATTGAAATGAAAAGTGAGCTTTTTTTATTTTTAAAGGTGCTCTTCCTTTGTCGTTATTTCCATTCAGTTACTTTCGGGAAGTCTTTTGTTTGTAAAATAGAGTGATCTACAGGCAATTATAAAAATATATAAATTCATAAAACAAGTGCTCACTGGATTTCCTACTAACCATTAATTAATTAATTAATTGTGTGCTTATATATTGTGTTCATCTTTGTTAAGTTGAATGTAAAAAAAAGTCTGACTTCATCTGACAAACATATTTTTAAAAAATTTCAAATTTGAAATGCAAATAAGATTGTCACTAACACCGCAAGCGTTAGAAAAGAGATGTAATGAATCAACATAACTAATAAAACAGCGCAAAAAGTTACAGATCCAGAGAGGCTGAACACAGGGAATGTACAGTGAAAACCTTCAAAGTAAAAACATTTTAATTTCATCAGAGAATCTTATGGGAAACTTCAATAATGGTAATATATTCGACACCCACACGCACAACTGCATAAGAGCCAGTTAACAAGTGATGGGCAGTGTTTACCTCCAAGCACTACTGCAATGCAATGCATCTTACAAGAAAGCATAAATGAAAAGGATTAGAGCATGGAAAATGCATTAAAACAACCAACAGCCAATGCCACAGTTCGTTAAACGTACCAAGCTGCCGGAGTGCGGTTTCTCCATTCCCACCCTGGAGTACAGTGTGTCCCGTCACACACTCGGCCAAGATGTGTGTTGTGGACTCGGAGGCTCCGCATCGCCCTCCCGCAGAGTAACTGAAGACGCTGCTCTCACTGCTGTTCGATCCACTAATGGAGAGGGTCAAATTGCTACCCTTGTTTCCATACTACACTTTAGGAACATACTCTGTTGAAGTACAATACACTCGCACATGTGCAACACAAATTACCCCCAGGGGTAGCCTGTGATAATAGAAAAACTCTTACTAAAGCACTTGCCTAAACGTCATTTAGCCTAATGGAAAGTACCTCCCCAACAAGGAACACTTACAAAAAGGGACTGCAGCTTTTAGCGCTTGCTTTAGTACAATATATTTTGCAGTACTTTTATGCTGTGACATATTTTGATTGTTTTACTCTTAAATTATAGGAACAATTTGTATATTGAATATTTTGAGAGATAGATGCCTTAAACGATGTTACATGTCTGACTTTACTATGTCCCTCAACCTTGTCTTGGTCATAATTCAGGGAGGTGAATCCCATCGCAAAATCCTGAAACCCCATAATTTTGGGGACAAAGCAAATTCTGCCCATGAGACTGGGCACCGCAACTGGGGAAGAATTCCAAGCATAGTCCCAATTATCCTTTGTGTGACCAAGGTAAAGAGCTCAGCCCTACTAATAAGACCCCCCTTTAAGGAGACGGGAGGTGATGTAGTCAGGGACCTGCCGTAGTGCCGTGGAGAAGTATTGTGAATTGAGCCCTCTCTAGGTGCCTGGACAGGCATCTCGTGGTCCTCTATGTATGAATTGCTGTGTGCCAATCCCACTCTGCTTGTTGTTTATAGCTGTGACCATGAGTGAAATCCTTTTACAGTCATCAGCTAACATCTGGCAGACTCATGTGTTCTTGTGAGTCAAAGTGGAGGCCTGGGAGGATTAGAAATGTGCTCACTTGCATGTCAGACCTGGGTAGGCACTGAGGCTGTTTGCATGATTCTTAAGCGAGTGGAGGGAAGTAGACACGGTCATGGTTGGGATTCTGTCTTTACTGTGGTGTCTCCTGAAGGAAGTTATTGAGAAAGACTTTATCAAGCACTATCATATGGGAAGATCTTTATCATAATGTTCCTACCACTTTACCTCTATTCCTCACAAGCACATTTGTCATGGAGCCTTGGAAATCCATTTCTGATTTATTAAAGTGGAAGTTTATGTTTCCCCTAAGAGAAGCCTGTAGCCCTGCAGAGATGATAAGACTCTTGAGCAGATGATTCTAATTTAGGTGATAAAAAGATGGTTTTGGAAAACCATTGAGGCAATAGCCAGATCTGTGAGAACAAGGGGGCCGATTCACAGAACTAATCTGAGACAAAATCCTAAACGTACTTCTTTTGGTATTAACAGAAGGCATTACGTTTTTTGGTATTCACAGATTGTACTTACGACTCCTATCTTTATGTCCACACTCGGGCCGGAATTTCTGGACCCGGACCGTACTATCCGCACAAGGACCGTGCTCTCTGCACCCGAACCGTACTCTGCGGCTAGGGACGTACTCTCCGGCTTGCGCCGTAATCTTCGGCTGGGGCCAGATCAAGTGTAATCAATTGACTGGATTGCAATTTTTACAGAAAGGGACATTAGGAATGTGTGATAAATGGTAGAGGAGGTCATGAAAAACAGTTTGGGCAGGTAAAAAGGGTACGGCCAGACCCTACATCATAACCCATGATAGATGCAGTGCACAATTTGCGCTCCCATCCGTGATGACTGCGGTGTCAACACTACAGTCAACACTAAGGGGCTCTAAGGTGCACCAACGACCCACTAGCCACAGCTGGAAAAGCATCACAGAAGAGGACAGGGTTTACACCCCCTCCATACTCTAGCCTGCTCATATCAACAACTTGCTAAAAGCCATCAAGAACCTCAACAGCTGGATCATTACACGTGAAGACACAGTAGATCCTCTCAAGCTCAACCAAATTACAAGAGTCCAACCTAAGGCCAGATGGTAACTCAGGCTGACAAAACTACACACCAAGAACTGTAGTTGAACAACACCACTTATAAAGGTATCTTCAAATCTGGCCTAAGAAACTAGCACCAGCAGGTGCAGAACACCAAGCATACAGCTCTTGGAGACCACATAGATGCAGGCACAAACAGCAGCAAGGAAATGTTTGCCATCATCAATACTTTCACTAAGCTTCCTACCGCCTAGAGAAACATCACTCCAAGACCTTAGAAACAAGCTGTCAGAATTTTTTTGCAACAAAATCACCTCCAAATACAGCAACTTCATCCCTCAACTACACCTCCGTCACCATTGCTACTCAGCTTTCAATCACGCTGAAGAAGAGCTGTGACCATGTGGCCTGCGTCCGCACCATCACCACTGTCAAAAACTTTGCTACTGTGAAGACAATTTACTTGTGAGCCCCATCTGACCCTTGCCCCCACCACACCTTAACCAAAGGACTCCTACTGATCATAGAAGCACTAACACCCATCCGCAAGACTTTTGTTGACTCAGCTACATTCCCAGTTGAGAACACACCATCCTCACTCCCTGACTCAAGAAACCATAAGCTATCCAGCCATGCTCTCCAACTACACATCCATCTCCCTCCTACCATACCTGGCCATGGTCTTAGAGAATTTAATCAATCGATCCATCCCTGACCACCTCGGTGACCACTGGATTCAGGCCCAACCATGGTATAGAAAAAGCACTCATCACTGGCACAGACTCCATCTGCATGATCCTTGACAGAGGAGAAATGGCAGCCCTCATACTCATGGACCTCTATGCAGCATCAACAAATTCTCACACCCCATCTTCACCAGAATGAACAGAACACAAGCTGTCAACCTGGCACCTTGCCTCTTTTATCAGTTTGGTATAAATAAGATTGGAAAGATGCAATCTCAATATGTGTGGAGTGTCTCTCTGCAGACACGCTCTAGACCTTAGCTTGTAGGGTAAGTACTGTTTTACCCATTGTTGTGATTTCTTTTATGATCGTTTCTAGAGTGATTTCTGGCGTTTTGTTGGTTTCTGATGTTTTGTGTAATTTCTAATTACTGTTTCTGTAAAAATAAAGGCAATTGACAGGATGATTGATTGTTTGACATTTTGTATAGATTTGTATTGACTTCACCTCCTCTTGTTTCTCGATTTGTCAGCTGCTCAGAATCTATACTCATTTTGCAGTAGGTCATATGTATGTCTTCCATGTGCTATGGCAAGTCCCACAGAAGTGACTGAGAATTTAGCATAGGTGGCAGTTTCAACTCACAACAGAGTGGTGGGTAAATAAACTGTGCAACCTTGCCCTCCTTTGCAGGGTTCTCTCTTTCTCCCTCGCTTGTGGTTATATTTCGTTAGGTGATGTACCTGCGTGTTTCTACAGGCTATGTCTGTGTTCTTAGGGACTAGAAATAGACCTCATTACTGCCAGGTCCTGCTTCCTTAGAGATATGAAGATTACCAAATAATGGTTTAGTAGTTCCTATAATTTCTTAGAGGTATGTGTTTAGGCCTCATACCCCTGGGGCAGTAATGAGAGTGTTCCCAGCCACATACTCTAATTAGCACCTGATTCTGTGTACTCCTTTGCCCCTTGGTTAATGTCATGAGGCACATACAATTAATGTCATCAGAGTTATTCAGATGACACAGTACAATAAACGCAGAAAATATTCTTTTCTTGACTTTGGGATTTATTTTCTGGCTTTTTCTTTTTTCTGTTAGACCTTCTTTAGCCAACACGTGTTCCGTCGTCTCTGGAAAATACCCCTACGACTTCATCAAGGCTAGTATATCCAAAGTTACTCTGGGGTCCGTCCTCCTCCGCAGAGCTGCAGGTGTGCTTGATAAATATTGGTAAAGCGGTCCTTGCTATTGTATGGCTCCAGGATTCAGAAAAGGAGGTACTTCCCCTACATTGTCTGTGGTGGAGTCCACTGTGTGTCATCCACTGGGTCTGGTGGGCTGGAGGGGTGCTCTATGCCACAGCATCCCAGATTTAGGGGACAAACCACGAGAGAAGGAGAATGAGATACATCACTGGTAATGTGAGCTAGCGAGTGAGCTTTGTCTTGGGATCCCAGTGTTGATAGGCCTATGATGCAGCATCCACCATGCAATTTACGGCTAATCCTGGTGGACTTGAGGTCTCTTGAGATTCATTATCTGCATCAGATATTTCCGTAGCATTTGTGATATGATCCGCTACCACTCCAGGTGCAGGTCACACCTCCAGTCTCTCAAAATATCCTGCTGATGCGGCAGAATTTGTGCAACACTGAGTCATCTTGGTCTCAGGGCAAGCTGTGTTTCTGTGTTCCCTCTCTCTGGAGAACATAGAGATGTAAATACCCAAATTAGTTTTGACCAACATCGACCACATTCTAAATCAGCCCCTTGGTTTGGACCATTCACTCATTATTCCTTTGAGTGTATTTATTTTGTGTGCTGGTAATCCATTGCTCTACTTCAATCTCCTTATATGACTGAGCCTTAATCTCTAACCCCATTAGCCACTTGCGAGGCAAGAAAAATGTAATATACTTTTAATTGTCGTCTGAGAAATAATTTGGGTTGCGGGTGGAGACATTTCAGATAAAGCACATATCAGAGCCAAACCTCAACAGTACCACAAGGACAAAATATCTACAAAGTAGACTTAACTATCAATGTTCAATATCAATCAGCAAGTCAATATTTCTGTAGATGGCTGAGCAAGAAAGAAACCATGACGATAAAGGGAAGATTAGGCACTGTGTAGGGTGCATGCACCCACTTGATAATTCAGCACCAATAGCCCCTCAGAATCCCATAGGGCAAGTGCTGTGTGAGATGGAAATTAGAGGTGCGAGAAATTTGTATTATTTGTTTTGGTGAAAATTACGCAAAGTTATGCATATTTACATGAAAAGCAAATCATCATTTACCAATATATTTTAGCGCAAATGCGTTCTCATGTCATTTTTTCACATAAAGATGCAGTTCGAGCTAAAACAGCGCAAACAATATATACAATTGCCATGAACAACAGAGACTAAGTTTTGGCAACTTGCGTTGTGTCGCCACTCATGTGCCATCATTTTACCACAAACTGCAGCATAATTAGGCGACATGGAATAATTTTGAGAATGTGTTGAAACAAGCATAACTTAAAATTCCCAAAAATATGTGAATGACACCAGCTTCATTCAAATTTCACATGGGCCCAATTGAAATTAGAATCCTCACCAGGTGTTCTGAGTCTCCTTTCTCCAGACTGATGGTGTAATTCTCTCAATCATTATTCTTTTTCTACAAAATTATTTATCTGAATACTTTCCAGATAATACAACCATTTGCTGTTTAATTATTTCTACATATGGATGAATTCAACAGTCAAGAAAACTAGTAATCACAATTGTGTGAATGTGTAATCTCGAACAATGCTTGTCAGAAAAAAATGAACCACCACATTATTTTTATGGTATTCCTTTAAAGAAGTATTTCTTTCTGACATACGCACTGACTTTTTTTTCCAGATGCGCACATAATGTACAACGTTACATTGAATGACGTGTTGCTTTTCTATTTTTTATATTGCAATTTTGTGTCGTGATTATTTTTTTTCTCCAAATATTGATTGACTATCATTTATGAATATGCTGTGGGATATAGAGCCCTGCTATCTTCTGCTGTTACTAATCTAAGAATTATAAATATCTTCTTGTATGCAGCTTTAGAAGTGTCACTAAATGATAAAACCTTTTATTTTCTAAACGCTTGCTCCGTCTAGCGGTCTTCCATCATTAAGGCTAAAAATAAAGGAAATGTTCTTTACCACAGCTCTCAATTAGCCGAGATGCAGATCTATTTGCGGTTTAGGACAAGAGTTTGCAGCTAGAGAAGGTTAACCATACCGCTACCCTAATTTATGAGCCGTGATCAAGTCTGCAAACGTAAAGGTGTTATATTAGGAAACATTACCCTTTTAATGTGCTTGGAGCAATGTACCACAGCAGCAGATTATGCTAGTCTTAATGAGATCACATTTTAGATAAGTATATGATCCCAAAGATGCTCCTATTAGGCACAGTCTGTGCATTATAATGACGTTCCTGACTTCTATTAGCATTACTGAAGAGTGCTGCAATGAAGGCACTTAATCCAGCGTCTTTATCTTTATCGATAATTTCGTTTTAAAAGGGATAAAACTTGCTCCCTCTGTCTCTGCCAATGACAGTTGTGATATGCAGAACAAGAATTATCCAAACTGCCAGCCCACTTTTAGAGAAAAAGACACAATAAACATGCAAAGAAAGACAAGCAAGAACAAACGATGGCACAGCGCATCATTCCTTTAATAAAAAAATGCAAATTTGAAACTTGTGTTTATACCTATTTTGTTTTTCACGTTTTCAAGATTATATCATACCAAAAACGAGGACACTTCTGGCTAGTAGATGCTACAATATAGAGGTAAAACAAAAATAAAAGCGAGAACAAAATCCTTGTTCAAATATAATCAGATTAAATGACCAGGAACTTTTTCCTGTGGAAGTTCTTTGCCAATCAGGGTTGGCACTCTCATTACATAAGATAAGGGAAACGTCATGAGGTGCTACTATTAAATGGTGCCCAGTCCTATGAAGACGCTATCAAAAAGAACATAACTGTAGTGAATGAGTAGTGCTCCAACTACAAAATGTTTATTTTTCTTAAACTGATTAATATCTTTGCATCATTCGAAGTGCGATTGTGGGTCTCGACACTGCACACTTCTACTAAGTGCTTGAGTGACACCAATGAGAGACTCAGAGCCAGCATCTTAAGTGTAAAACCAAGTCCCTGCTAGGTACTATATGTTATGGCATCATCTCCTAGTTTCCATGATATTATGAGCATTATCAGCAGCATTTGACACGGTCGGTCATAACACACTTATTGCCCGTAGGTATTAAAAATAACGCCAAAGCCCTCCTAACATCCTTCCTCTCCAACCGTTCTCAATCAGTAACACTAGGCAACTTCACATCCCCACCCTTCACTTTCCCTTACGGTGTTCCTCAGGGTTCCTCGCTGAGTACGACCTTATTTAACAATTATGTGTCTGACTTGTAGAGGGTCATCAAGTCTCATGGCATGCGTATGACTACATACGCCGACGATGTACAACTTGTAACAGAGACCCACAATGACGGACAAAAGTCGCTGCAAATTTCCAAACTGGAATGCTCGCAATAAGCACATGGATGGCAAACAATTGCCTCAAAATTAAACTCTGAAAAAAAAAAGGTAATGATCTTTGGCAACTTCTCCCTCAGCTGGTCTCCATCCTGATGGCCAGCAGAGCTAGGCTCACCCCCAGTCCCCGTAACAAAAGTCAGAAACTTAGGTATCAACTTTGACGATAAATGATCATATTTCAACACGCAAACAAGGTTCTTACCTCTGCTTTCTACACAATCAAAATGATAAAGAAACTCCTGCCCTACCTTCCTTCAACCGCTGGGAGAACTCTCATGAGCACGCTAGTCATGTCCAAGGTTGACTATTGTAATGCCCATTTTCTCAACGCCCAGGAAAGAGTACTAAAGAAACTGCAAATGGTCCAAAATGCAGCAGCAAGGATCCTGACCAATACTCCCAAATTCAAACCTACATTCAATCTAAAGGTCAAGGACCTGTGTATCGCCTATAAGGCAGTAAACAACACAGGACTTGAATTTCTAAAAGAAATACTATGCCCGTACAAGCCAACCAGACTCCTACGCTCCTCAGCAGCAAACCTGATAAATGTCCCCAGAACAAAAAAATCTTCCAGGGTCCACAGAAGATTCACAGTCGCCACCGCCAGACTGTGGAACACACTTCCCCTTCACATTACAAACGCCCCCTCTCTCCTTGCCTTCCGTAAACAACTCAAAACCTGGTTATTCAACCAATAACTCACCAGTTTCGACTCCGTTCTATTCTCTCCCGTCCACAGTGCAGAGACACCCAAGGGTATTTGCGCACTTAATAAATTGCATAATAATAATAATAATGAACAATTGCGGGACTATATTTTAGTCCAGGATAAAAAGTTAAAGTAACTAAATGCTGGTATACTCGGAATAAACATGCCTGCTTCATAAAACCTAATGAACAGAGTAATATGTGATGTAACAGCAGAAGAGGAATCTGATGTACATTTATACAATTTCAACATTATGCTACGAAAATATGGTAAAATGAGAGATCCTCCTGTCAAATATGTATGGTCAGTTTCTAAATAAAGAGATAAGTGCTATTAACACCAGTATGTACTACAGATGAAAAGTTCCAGAAAACTAAAGCAGCTAGTACTATACTTTAGATTAATTCACAAAGAGAAGCTGCTGAGACTTTCTTAACCCCTTCCCTGCTCGGCACATTCCCCTGCTGTGCTGGGGGGAGGGGGGCGCGCGCAGCGCTCCCATGCTCATGACAAGCTCAGCTCGTCATGAGCTAGAGTGCTCCTGTGCTCATGACGAGCTGAGCTCGTCACAGCCGCACCTGTTTCTTTAGAACGCTCAGCACAGCAGGGGAATTAGCCCAGCGTGCGAGCGTTCTAAAGGCCATATGAGCACCGGAGCACTGTAGCTCATGACGAGCTGAGCTCATCATGAGCATGCAAGGGGTTAATAAACTTTAAGGATTCAAAGCAAATCTAAATAGCAGTGTAGTCAATTATATGGTACATTCTGGGAACTCCCACCAATTAATTCATCCCAAAAGAAGGCAAAGTCTTAAAAACCAGAGCCCTGAGAGAATGAGGTCACGAGGCATGCCAGCTTAATGCCACTAACCCACAAGGGCTATCAGTTGAATAGGACTTTATGGAAGACGTTTTGACTATCCTAAACCTAAAGTAGAATAGTTCAGTTTTTAATGATTTCCATAACTTTAAGAATTCGTTCTCAAGTCTCAACAGCAGAGTTAGGGTGTTCCACAGTGGTGCTATCTAAAACTGAAGTATATTACCACCAAACCTGTTACAACTAGCTAGGCAGATAGTGGGGCAGATGTTCCCAGACCATTGTCACCTGGTTAGACCAGAAGGGACGAACAGATTTGTAAAGTAGTTCAATGATCGACAGTGCAGCACCTTAAGAACTAGACAAAGAGTTTTAATGTATTGGGGGGACACAGGGCAAACAGAGGCTACAGGACGGTACACAGTCAATATCTCGAGTTTTAAATTTCGACCTACCAAAATATCGTGTTTGAAATATCGAAGGTGCAGAATATCGATGTCAAGAATATCGTTGGACAGAATATCGACCCTAAGGTAAGTAATATCGAAATTCTTTATATCGATGTAAGTAATATCGAAGTTAGTAATAACGATAACATATATATCGATGTAACTAATTTCGATGACACTAATATCGATATTTGTATTTTTTTTTGTTTTTTATTATGTATGTGTTATATGTTTTAGTTAAGTATTTAAAATAAATAATATTATATGTGTATTCATTTTATATATTAATACATTTTTTTATAAGTAAATTATATGTTTTAGTACCGGAACGGGTAGTGGGTTTATAGGGGAATAGGGTGGGAAGTAATATAGTTGTAATTAATAACATATTTTTTTATGTATAATTTATTTTGTAATTAATTATTAATTGGTAATTAGTTATTTTAATTGATAAATTAATTATATAATTGGTAATTAATGTTAATTTTAATTAAATGTTATGTTTCAGTATCGGAGCGGGCTGTGGGTTTATAGGGGAATAGGGTGGGAAGTAATTTAATTGTAATTAATAAAATATTTTTTGATGTATAATTTATTTTGTAATTAATTATTAATTGGCAATTAATTATTTTAATTGATAGATGAATTATATAATTGGTAATTAATGTTAATTTTAATTAAATGTTATGTTTTAGTACTGGAGCGGGTTGTGGGTTTATAGGGGAATAGGGTGGGAAGTATTTTAATTGTAATTAATAAAATATATATTGATGTATAATTTATTTTGTAATTAATTATTAATTGGCAATTAAGTATTTTAATTGATAAATTAATTATATAATTGGTAATTAATGTTAATTTTAATTAAATGTTATGTTTTAGTACTGGAGCGGGTTGTGGGTTTATAGGGGAATAGGGTGGGAAGTAATTTAATTTATTTATTTTATTTATAGTCTTGTATCGCGCCTGAATCAGCCCCGAAGGGGTATCTCTGCGCGTAGCTTCTGCATGAGTTGAGCAAACTGTAATGAGGGGGATATTTGCAATTAATAAAAAAAAAATTATGTATAATTTATTTTGTAATTAATTATTAATTGGCAATTAATTATTTTAATTGATAAATTAATTATATAATTGGTAATTAATGTTAATTTTAATTAAATGTTATATTTTAGTTCCTGAGCGTATTGTGGGTTTATAGGGGTATTGGGTGGAAAGTAATTTTATTGTAAATATTTAATTATTTATACATTTTTAGTTATGGATAATTAATGTATTAAAAAAATAATATTTGGTAATTATTTATTTTAATAGATAATTATTTTTTTAATTGTCAAGTATTTTTTGTAAGTTGTAAATATTTATGTTTTAGTACTGGAGCGGGTTGTGGGTTTATAGGGGAATAGGGTGGGAAGTAATTTAATTTATTTATTTTATTTATAGTCTTGTATCGCGCCTGAATCAGCCCCGAAGGGGTATCTCTGCGCGTAGCTTCTGCATGAGTTGAGCAAACTGTAATGAGGGGGATATTTGCAATTAATAAAAAAAAATTATGTATCATTTATTTTGTAATTAATTAATAATTGGCAATTAATTATTTTAATTGATAAATTAATTATATAATTGGTAATTAATGTTAATTTTAATTAAATGTTATATTTTAGTTCCTGAGCGTATTGTGGGTTTATAGGGGTATTGGGTGGAAAGTAATTTTATTGTAAATATGTAATTATTTATACATTTTTAGTTATGGATAATTAATGTATTAAAAAAATAATATTTGGTAATTATTTATTTTAATAGATAATTATTTTTTTAATTGTCAAGTATTTTTTGTAAGTTGTAAATATTTTTTAATAACTAGAAGAAATAAATAAATAATTGTTAAACATTATTGTTTCTAAAAATATTAATTTGTATAATGTTTTTTATTTTCAATATTGATTTAAATTTAAATATTATTTTATTGTTATGATAAATAAATTATTCTTTAATATGTATTATTTGGTGATTTAATATTTAATAATTATGTATTGGTGTTTGTTGTTAATTTATAGTCAATAAATTATTGAAATGTAATTGGTTTTATTAAACATGAATTGTTTTTTATTGATGTTGATGTATTTGAAAAATTAATTATACATTATTTCAAATATAAACATTATTTAGAAGTATGTGACAATAAAAATCTATGGTATTAAACGCTTTCACTACTGTTGCACCCTTTGGAGTTGGAATAGTAATTTTTCCTCCTAATCTATCCAAAGCTTTCCCTACTGTTGCACTCTCTGGAGTGGGAATAGTAATTTTACCCCCTACAATATCCAACGCATTCCCTACTGTTGCACTCATTGGAGTGGGAATAGTCATTTGTACCTATCCGCTATCCAACGCTTTCCCTACTGTTGCACCCACTGGAGTGGGAATAGTAATTTTTACCCGTACGCTATCCAACGCTTTCTCTACTGTTGAACTCACTGGAGTGGGAATAGTACTTTTTACCCGTACGCTATCAAACGCTTTCCCTACTGTTGCACCCTTTGGAGTTGGAGTAGTAATTTTAACCCCTACACTATCCAACACTTTTCCTACTGTTGCACCCACTGGAGTGGGAATAGTAATTTTTACCCGTACGCTATCCAACGCTTTCCCTACTGATGCATTCACTGGAGTGGGAATGGTAATTTTTACCCACCCGCTATCCAACGCTTTCCCTACTGTTCCACTCTCTGGAGTGGGAATAGTAATTTTACTCCCTACACTATCCAACGCTTTCCCTACTGTTGCACCCTTTGGAGTTGGAATAGTAATTTTTTACCTTTACGCTATCCAACGCTTTCCCTACTGTTGCACTCACTGGAGTGGGAATAGTAATTTTTACCCACCCGCTATCCAACGCTTTCCCTACTGTTGCACACTTTGGAGTTGGAATAGTAATTTTCACCCGTTCGCTATCCAACGCTTTCCCTACTGTTGCACTCACTGGAGTGGGAATAGTAATTTTTACCCACCCGCTATCCAACGCTTTCCCTACTGTTGCACACTTTGGAGTTGGAATAGTAATTTTTACCCTTATGCTATCCAACGCTTTCCCTACTGTTGCACTCACTGGAGTTGGAATAGTAATTTTTACCTATACGCTATCTAACGCTTTTCCTACTGTTGCACTCACTGGAGTGGGAATAGTAATTTTTACCCACCCGCTATCCAACGCTTTCCCTACTGTTGCACTCTCTGGAGTGGGAATAGTAATTTTACCCTCTACACTATCCAACGCTTTCCCTACTGTTGCACTCACTGGAGTTGGAATAGTAATTTTTACCCGTACGCTATCCAACGCTTTCCCTACTGTTTCACTCACTGGAGTGGGAATAGTAATTTTTATCCACCCGCTATCCAACGCTTTCCCTACTGTTGCACCCTTTGGAGTTGGAATAGTAATTTTTACCCTTACGCTATCCAACGCTTTCCCTACTGTTGCACTCACTGGAGTTGGAATAGTAATTTTTACCTGTACGCTATCCAACGCTTTCCCTACTGTTGCACTCACTGTAGTAGGAATAGTCATTTTTACCCACCCGCTATCCAACGCTTTCCCTACTGTTGCACTCTCTGGAGTAGGAATAGTAATTTTACCCCCTACACTATCCAACGCTTTCCCTACTGTTGCACCCTTTGGAGTTGGAATAGTAATTTTTACCTTTACGCTATCCAACGCTTTCCCTAATGTTGCACTCATTGGAGTGTGAATAGTCATTTTTACCTACCCGCTATACAACACTTTCCCTAGTGTTGCACCCACTGGAGTGGGAATAGTAATTTTTACCCGTACGCTATCCAATGCTTTCCCTACTGTTGCACTCACTGGAGTGGGAATAGTAATTTTTACCCACCCGCAATCCAACGCTTTCCCTACTGTTGTACTCTCTGAAGTGGGAATAGTAATTTTACCCCCTACACTATCCAACGCTTTCCCTACTGTTGCATCCTTTGGAGTTGGAATAGTAATTTTTACTCTTACGCTATCCAACGCGTTCCCTAATGTTGCACTCATTGGAGTGGGAATAGTAATTTTTACCTATTTGCTATCTAACACTTTCCCTACTGTTGCACCCTATGGAGTTTGAATAGTAATTTTTAGCCTTATGCTATCCAATATAATTTATAATTATTTATGTATTTTATAATATATTTATTATGTTACATAATGTTGTGTTTAAATAATTTTTTAAATAATGAAAGTATATTTCATTGTTTTTATGTATTAAATATAAATATTTATTATTATTTATGTTATTATTTTATGAGTGTTGATGTATTTGTAATTTATAGTGTTTGTTATTATTTTTAAAATAATTAAAAAAATAATTAATATTATAATTAATTAAATATATATTACATATTGTACGTTTAATTTTAATTACATTTTTAACATTAAATATGTATAATTTAATCATTTTAAACATTCTAAAATATTTTTACATAAGTTTAAATTATATAAAAGTATTATTTACTTTATATTTCTTTTTTTAATAATAAAAAAAACGATTTATTTACTTACGATATTTTTAACATCGATATTTTATTTTTGATATTTTTGTACTTACCATGTTGTAGATAGGGTGTCGATATACTTGCCTTCGATATTCCAACATCGATATTTTGAGTGTCGATATCCTGTCACTCGATATTCTGTCAGAGATTCGCTTCAGGACACCAACCATGGTGGTTGAGGTAGTTTGACACTGGTGTCTATCCTACTATGGCTCTGCAAATTAGGTAAAGTACAACCCTGTCCACACTTGACTCTTTGGATACTTATGGCAAGCAGTTTCAGGGAGGTAGCTGGGGGTGAAAGAGCTCCTAATAACTCAACAACCAATAGACACAATAACGTAACGTCTAACCCAGTGAATGTCGGTCTATAAAAGCAAGCACTTTAATCACACATAACTGAATACTATACAACTTACTTAGACTAGCAAATACAGTTTTGCATCCCTGGAGGTGATCTCAGCAAGAGATTCACTCCTTTTCCAAGATTTTTTCCCCATGACCCTGGTATCTTCAGTCACCAATATTCTGTGGCTGATGCATGAATAGAGCACATTATTTTACTGTTACAAACACAAGATTAGATGTGCAACTCAGTTCAAAAGTGTTTTCTTGGAGCACGTCTCAATCCTTTGCTTTGGTTGAGGTAAAGACTTACTTGCAGATCAGAAGTTGTGATGGCACAACCCGCATCTTCTATTCAGCATTGGCAGATTATAACTGGATTAGACGGTCAGATGTCATGCCATAGCTGATCGGGTTAAATAGTGTGATAAAGGGGACTCCCTGCTTAATGTGGATGTTCCAAGGGCAGAAAAAATAACAATATTTTACAGTAATCCTGGTAACTAACAAATTACAGACTTGTTTCCTATCTACTTTATAAGGCACAAGAGAAGAGTAACTCTACGGTGAAGTCAACTTTTTTTATTAACAAACTACATTAAAAAAATTAATTAAAAGCATACAATTAGTAACATTTTCATCATTGTAATCAAATGTATTACTACTTACAAAGTCAACAATTAGGTTAGAGGAGCATTATCATACTCACTTCTTGAACACATCATTCACACCGTCAATCATACCTGTAACCCTTAGGTTTGCAACAATTGTCAGTTATTCTGTGTCATCTATCTATACGCGTTTCAGCAGATCAACCCTTTCATCAGAAAAGTCACCATCACACAAGAAAATTGTAGGTACCTATATGGCACAGCTCGCTAGGTCAAAATATGAACAGCAGAATATATGGAGGTTCATGGTTGGCAAGCACAGTGAAAGTTTACTAATGTTCACAACTTATATGCATAGTGTCAAACCCCATCAGGGGTCACTCCCTCAATTGGATTGAACACTGCCAATGCACAGCAGAAACATTTCAGATAGGAGTGAACTACAACTTTCATAATTACTTGTAACAGGAAGTGACACGCATGCACTCGAGCCTCAACTAGTTTGCCGATATAATCGCTTCTGTGTTAGCAAACACTTGTGGCAGAGAACTCTGGTTCCAGTCTGGGAAGGGTGCACATAGCACCGCCTTGTTTACTTTTCGTGTGCTATCTTATTTGGCAAAGCTGTCAGTGACATTACTTTTGGTTTGGTGTTTTTTTGCTCCGAGCAAACCCATAGTTGCTCTGTATGTATGAACCTGGGAAGACGACCAGTGGTTATTGACAGGAATAACTGGAAACTTCCTGTTTACCTGCACAGTGGTACATTTTTATATATATATATATATATATATATATATATATATATATATATATATATATATATATATATATATATATATATATATATATATATATATATTCACAGAAAAAACCATAGGTTATAGACCATATATAGTTAGGAATTTGCATTTACAAAACCTTGAAAATTCAGTGAAAAAACCATAGGTTATAGACCATATATAGTTAGGGATTTGCATTTACAAAACCTTATTTTACTCGCATAAAACCATTGAAATTCCATATATAGTTAGTTGCGCTAACTATATATCGCGCACCCGCAATCCACTGCTGATGATGTCACATATTACATCATTCATGACATGGTCAGTGACATCACTGATGACATCACTGATGACATCTCAAATGACATCACTGATGACATCACTGATGACAACATCCAGTGACTGTATGTTTCTGTAAAGTTAAAATATGTCTTACATATTGAAGAATGAGTGGATGTATAAGTGTCTGGATGAAGGATTTAGTAGGTGCATGACTGACTGTATGAGTGAGTGATTAAATGTGTCTCACTGAGTGCATGGGTTAGTGACTAAACTGTCTTAATTTGTGCATCATTATGTCTGTTGTTCTGTAAACTATTGCATGTGTTGATAAGTAGCTATATGAGTAACTATATGGGTTATTGATTGGTTGCCCAAGTATTTGTATGGGAGTCTGAGTGTGTGTGTGGGTGGCTGGGACGTGTATGACTCTGTGCATAGATGTGTGAGCAGTTGATTCACTAGATGTATGGTTTCAAAAGTGCATGTGGAAACAGCTGTATGGGCGGTTGACTGTGTGCATGAGTGTATTGGTGAGTGAATGGATATCTCAGTGCTACATGTCAAAGTAAGTACATATGTAAAACACAGTACATGTGAGAGTTGACATATATAAATAACTGTGCATAAGAGCCAGTGAATGTGTGAGTGGCTGTATGGATCATTGTGAACTTGTATCAGGGATTGTATAAGAGAGTAAATATGTGTTAGTATATGTATGAATAAGTAAAGTTTGTATAACTGTATAGTTGAGGAAATGGAGGTGCGATTGATTCTTTGCATGACTGACTAGGTGTGTGAGTAACTCCATGGATGAGTGACAGTCTGTGAGTGTCTGTTTACACTGATTGTATCTAAGGTTATATTAGAGTCTGAAGAGGTTCATCGTATTATCACATGAATGATATCATCAGTGATGTGATCAGTAATGTCAAATGAGATGTCATCAGTGATGTCATCAGTGATGTCATTTGAGATGTCATCAGTGATGTCATTTGAGATGTCATCAGTGATGTCATCAGTGATGTCACTGACCATGTCATGAATGATGTAATATGTGACATCATCAGCAGTGGATTGCGGGTGCGCGATATATAGTTAGCGCAACTAACTATATATGGAATTTCAATGGTTTTATGCGAGTAAAATAAGGTTTTGTAAATGCAAATCCCTAACTATATATGGTCTATAACCTATGGTTTTTTCACTGAATTTTCAAGGTTTTGTAAATGCAAATTCCTAACTATATATGGTCTATAACCTATGGTTTTTTCTGTGAATTTCATTGGTTTTTTAAAAGCTAACATCTGTAGCTGTAAAATGTATTCTTCTTTAAATCTTAAAATATATTTTAGATGTTTATTGATAATTTTTTTTTTAATATTTTTTTTTCTTCGCTTCTAGTTCGCGAACCGGGAAGCTTTCCGTTAGCTCATCTTCATGCCGCGACCTAGTCCGCGAACCGGTCAACGTTACGTTAGCGGAACTGTGACGCGTCGCGGAAGCGCGACGTATCACGTTGTCGCGTAATGCGTCTAATGACGCGCTGCGTTAGCGCTCCCGGAAGTGCTCCGGACCGCTAACCGGAAGCGATCCGAGACGCGGCGCGGACCGCGTAACGTAAGCGGAACAGGTCATGTGACTTGTTTATCAAACTTTTCATTGGTTCATTTCACTTTTGGTTTCCAAATGATGTATGACTAGGTCATGTGACCTAAAAATAACACTTTTCATTGGTTCAGAACTTTTGCTTTTCCCAAATCATGTAAACCCCTCCTTCTTTCCTCACTCTGACTTTCATCTTGGTGAGAGAAAGACCATTTACCTGGAGTTCAACAATGGCTTCCATACTTGCTGCAGCTGGTGCACCCCCACCACCACCTCCACCTCCTCATAAGAAGAGAGGACCACCCAGTCAATTTACCTCCAACAGAGAAGAGGAAGAGGAGGAAGAAGAAGAAGAGGATACAGATCAACAACAATTTATCACGGAGTTGCCCCGTGTTTCTAAGAGAAAAACCAGTTTCATCTGGCAGTTTTTTTCCATCCCTCCAGGGGAGAAGAAGGTGAACGCGAAATATGCCACCTGCCTCATCTGTGATTACAGATTGTCAAGAGGCACAGAGAAGAAATATAGTATGGGGAACTATACTATGCATCGACATATGACCAGGTGGCATCCCTTGAACTACAGCCGGGCTGAGTTAAGGGACCTACAAGACAATCCCCCGACAACTCCTGTGGCCAGATCTACCTCATCAATGTCTTTGTCAGGAAGAGAGGCACAGGAAACTGTGCCAAACATTCAACCCAATTTTAGACATATGAGGTTTACTTGTATATATTGTGGTGCTATGTTGTCGTATGGGAACATGAGCGTCAACTTGATTAATATGGTGTTCGAAAACCATAAGTGCCCTAATGCACCCAAGCAGTAATTTTTTTTTTGCTCCTGTTGAGCCGTTTTCAATGCCTGTTTTTTTGTTGTTTCCCCTCCATAAAAAACACAAAAAAACATAAAACTGTTCTAAAAATACAAAAAAATCAAAAAATGTTCAGAAAAAAAAAATAAATAAATAAAACAACAAAAACAAAAAAAAAAAGTTCTTTTCAGAACTACCCCCCCTTTCAAATAAAATTGCTAGAATGTTTATCACTCTGGCAAGCTCTATTTCTTTTGGTTCGCTTCAAGTTCGCTGACCGGTTCGCGAACTGTAAGCGAACCAAAAAAATATTTTTTTAAAAAAAAGAAGAGTTAGTATAAGGGAAGTAAACAGAGAATAATGTAAAAAGAAAGACAGCTATAGAGAGTAAACCAGAGATAGTGTCAGAGACATCATCAGCAGTGCATTGCGGGTAAAAAGAGTAGAAAACATGTACCTTATAATTCTTGTTACCTTTTTAAAATATTTTTTCATACTTTCAATCTGTAAAACAGAAAACAAACATTTCCAAAAATATTAAAACATGTATTTAAAAATTAGAAAAGACAAGGGAAAAGGTTCAAGAACAAACAGTTTTTCAACAACTTGGACATTTACAGAAGTCTCTGCTTCTCTACGTCCCCTACACAATCCTAAATATATATATTTTAAAGAAACTGTATCTTGATGTTGATGAACTGAGGCCTATTTTGGAACATGGTGCTTTTTTTGCATTGCTTATGTCTCACAATAGTGATGCAATAACAGCGCAAAAGAGATGTAAATCCATCATAAAATTGTGTCTAACATTTTAAATGATTGTTTTAGGATGCAAATAAGATGTGTACTTTCAAGAGCTTTCTTTGAGGTGAGGCCTATTTCTTTTTTTTAAAAAAAAAACAGTACCCAGAAGTACAGCACTGTAAGCATTAAAATTGACACTTACAGAAAACTCAGCTTCTCCATATCTACCTCACATTTCTAAATGTATATCATAAGTACAAAAAGCATAACATTAATTATACATGTTAAATGGTTTATTTTTGCTGTTCTCAGAATGTATCAAATTTCACTTAAATCAGTGACTTGAAGATATTCATCATGTAACAGCGGGGAAAAAAAAACACAATCAAAATGACTGTGTTTAAAAAACCCATACAACCTAAGAAATCTGATTTCAAAACTCCTTAAAATTAACTTACTTTCAATGACGTCGAAGGATCTCCTATGAACAGCATCCACTCTGTTGTGCTATAAATATTTTCAGCCCGCCACTTTCTGAAAGAAAACCTCCATCGATACGAAAAATATGTTACATAGAAAAAAAGACTTCTCTCATTCTATCACATGTTTCCACTAGGCCAAATCATGTTGCCGCGATTCGCAAGTCTTGTAATTCTTCCAATCAAATCCCGACATTTTCTATTTTCGCAACTTGCAAAAAGAAAACATTTGAGATTATTTTCACAATCCTGGACTACTAATATCTTACTCTTCTTTGTCACTCATGTTCTCCTTTTCCTATGACACTGATACTGCTTACTATGAAGCAGACTTACTTGCATCAGGTTTATATAGTCGGATTTTACAAAATAACATTATAATTAAAAGTTTTGGACCAATAATCTAGACAGCATTGCAGACTTACATTCCCTCAACTTGATGAACCTTTTCCAATTCTTCACAGGAAATCTCAAGATTCTTTCTTTAAAATTTTGGTTTTAAAAACACCAGGTAAGAATTTTTAAGGTCAAACGGCAATTTTTTTTTGAAACTTACAACGGAATCATTGCAGAATGACCAGCCGTTTCGAGACTTTAAATAAGCTGTATAATGTCCTGAAGTTGTTGAAGGACCATCGTGATAGATAATTGCTACAGTTACAAAAGTCCTTCCTGATATTGAAAGCTGAGAAGCCACAAATTTTTTTATTAAAGTTGACAATTTTGATCCATCAGGCCTACATCGTTGCATCATTAAAATGACATACTGTCCATATCTACGTATAAGTAATGTTGACATCATTTCAGATTTACATTGGCTACACTCCATGTTGTGATCCGCTGCATTTACTAGCTTATTAAAGGAGACTGATTTACTGTCTGGCAAAGTTAAATATATAAATCTTTCTGAGTCTACACTAGTAGTACTTGATACCCTACAATTCTCGCAGTCATGCTGCCATTGATAAGAAAGCCCAAACAGGTGATCTACATCTACACCCTCAACTTGCAATATATCAAGCATATACATTAAAAACTCCTGACAATCTTGCTGATTATTTTCAGAGAAGTCTGTTTGACCTGAACATTCATCTAACAGATAACGAACTTCAGACACACTTTCTACTTTTGTTCGATCAGTGCTACATTTCTCGAAAACAGAATTCAACAAACAGCATAAAATTTGTTCAGAATTCAACAGAATCTGTTCTTTTAAACTCTCTAGTGAAAAGAGAACATTAACCACTACATTTGCATAGCAGTTGACACCAGAACTGTTTTCAAATTGAAAACCGACAACATCTTCAACAGAATCCACTTTCTTTCTGCTAACAATTTTCGGTTCATTGACTTTTAGTCTTTTTGCAACAACCTCCCTACTATTACTGCTATTTCTACGCTTGCGGCCTACCACACGTTTCTCAAACAAAGGATATTGAGGCAAATGTGGCGCATACTCTCTTCTTAACCTATTGTATTCCTTAACACAATCTAGATCCGCACAAATGTTTGTTACATCACAGTCAATTAAGTACAATCCCGATAAAGTTCTAACTCGTGACAATGCCACATATGCCATACCCTCCTTGAACACAGAACTGCCAATATTCACCAATGCACAGTCTACACTTAAACCTTGCGATTTATGGATTGTCACCGCATATGCCAAGCAAACAGGAAACTGTTTACGGCGAACATATAAATCTTTAACAAGCAAAAACCTAGCAGAACAACGACCAATTTGCTGTACTTCCTCAATGCCATCAAATTTAATTTTTAAAAATTCTATTCCATCTCTATTTCTGTATTTCTCAAAATCAACAACATTACCCATTGATCCATTTACCAGACCTCTTTCTACATGTAAATTCCTTCTCAAAATAATTCGGCAATTTAAACACACATTCAAAGTCTTTTCAAAACCCGCTGTTTTAGATATAGTCTTCTCTAATGAATCCAATTTTGATTTCAAATTGTCTGACAAAATAATTGTTGATCCCATATGCTCTAATTTGTCGATAGCTTCAAGTTTCACAATCTCTTGCTTTTCTAAATTCAACATTTTGTTGTTGAAGATGGCACATTCTGCAAGAGTTGGCATGAGACATATCCCGGATTTCTTCTCAGTAATTTTCTGAAAAATATTCTCAGGCACAATCTCTTGTTTGGGATATAAATTTGACAGTAATCGTGCATTTAAAGCTTCTTTCCCATGCTCAGTCACTTTTCCAATTCTAATATCTTGTAGAATATTCTTGTAATCTTCATCCTTTGCCTGACGCATATTTTGATGCAGTTCTGCATAATTGAAGTTTAACCATATATTGACGTTGCCAATGCTCCCTAGGCACTTCCTGGTATCTTCATGCGTGAGTATTTTGAACACAGGTTGACCTTTTACTGGTGTCAGCTGCAGAAGATCTCCGAAAACAATGATGTGTTTCCCACCAAATAACACATCATATTCAGTTTTAAGTACTTCTTGCATTCTCAAATGCACAAAGGCAAGCATGACATTGGAAACCATGCTTACTTCGTCAATGATAAGTAGTTTCATTTTCCTCAAGACTCTTGACACTTCACAGCAAGCATCTCCAGATAACTTGTTGTATTGTAATTTGTTGTCATGCTCCACCGGCAGCATCAGTAGACGATGCAAAGTAATACCTTTAATGTTATGTGCTGCCAGTCCAGTAGGAGCGGTGACAACACAAGACAGCGATGACTCAGTCCTTTCCTGCAAATAACAAGAGATTGCTTTAATGAGGAAACTTTTTCCAGTTCCCGCTTCTCCACTCACGTACAGTCGGACAGGCTTCAACGATGTACATGAGCATTTGTTCTTCTCATGACTTAATCCGTGCTCAATTTCCGTGGTAACTTCATCATATATTTTCCTCTGCTCAACGTTGAGTTGTTTTTCCAAGTCTTCTAAGTTAACTGAATCCTCCTGAGCATGTGCCATGGCTCTTTCTACTTCATTCATAGCAGTGGCAGCTTCATTTTCGATAATAGGTCCTCCAAGTGGATCTTGACTCAATGAAACAGAACTCTGACTGTCCTGAGAACTGTCTCTGGCAATCTCGGCTGCAATCGTTGCTTCCTGCTCAATTTCCAAAGTTAGCATTTCTTGATATTTAGAAAAAGCAGGACATTCTATGGACTCCTTGGCTGCATTGAAAGAGTCTTCGTAACAGAGGAAATCTCCAAGCAGTTCCTCTTCTGCACGCCAAGGCTTGAAAAGTTGCAAAAGTGCTAAATAAAAAAACTCCTTTTTTTCTGGAGATTCACCACTCAATTTTCGATGGTTTACTAATTGGCATTTTCTTTGCTTGACCAGGCATCCCTCACTTCCAATTACAGCAAACACTCCTTTCTCAATATCTTCTTTGATGTTCCTCTTGAATATATAATTTTGGAGAACCTCATATAGACAAACATTCTCAAGGTGACTGCTTCGATTTGGATAATATGTATCCAACATGTTGGTCTTCAAAATGTCGGTACTGTTTGGTTCCTTTTCTGCCAAATACTCAATTTCCCGGACAGGTTTTAGAACTCGATTTCGCGTTGCAGCAAGACCAAGACTCGCCCAAACGAGACTCCTGGATTTGGCATAGAGACTTGCTGAAGACAATCGATCAGAACATTCGTAAGCTCCGATTTCTCGATGCGACAACATCTTCAGACTGAAACTGTACAACTTCTTGCTGAGGCTCTTTTCATGGGAAATGTCCTCCCACATATCCTTCAGTTCGGTCTTTTCTTTTTTGGTGATGTAAGATGTCACATACCGAGCCACAGCCATACAGTTGTCAGCCACAAACTGTATATCCATGTTAGCATTCCACATGGACAAAATCACTGGGTTGTAGTCATTGATGTACTTGGACTCTTCGTTCCTTTTCAAATTGTATGTATTCTTGGGTGATTTCCTCGTCACATTATGTCGCAGCGAAGACATCAAACTGTTCACTCTTCCTTTAGAAATCACCGGTCGTGGAAAGTTGAAACGACATTTGGTGTAGAACTTGTCCTTGTTTCTGAATTTACGACGACAGTACTTTCCACAACGATGGCTTTGGAAACGAAGAACTTGTTCTCTTAGACTTTTCTTCTCCGTTGCGTTTGGAACAGCACACGTAGAATACTGTTCGATGAAATTCATCACTAAGTCATCCGGATCTGTTCCAAATTTAGGTGCATCCTTGATCCACAACAACATATGTATATGAGGGGCACCTCTTGCTTGGTACTCCTTTCTCCAGAAGAAATCCAACACCTCTCCAAGAGGTGGATTCTTTTTATTTGTGATGAAAGACATCATAGCTTCAAATCTATGATTGAAGTACCTGCATACATTCACTGGATCCAAAGAACACAGTTCTCCAGGTGTCTTGAATTCAATGTTTTCAATATTTCCATTTGCCTCTCGTAGAAATTCAAGTAAGTCTTCCCAGCCATACTCGGCACAGCTCAGAGTGAGGAACCATGTTGGAGTTCCTAAGTTCCTCAGCATACATTTTAAATCACCATGACGACGGTACCAGTACTCATTAGTACCACGCTGACACGCCATGAGATTAATTAAGTGAGAATCCAAAATACTGTCTTGGACATTGACTTTATGCATAAAGTCACTTGCCGAGATGTTTCGCATCTGTATACCACTTTTTAAGATGTGGTTCACTGCATATGACAGTCCAGACAGATCGCTTTCAAACAGGAGATGAAACAAATAGGGAATGCATTGCCGAAACCTAGGATCTTCTGCATACAATCGTAAAGTCCGGTATTCAGACGCAGGAATTTGATGAGGTCGCTCATCATATCTTCCTCCTTGACCTGTGGGAAATAGCTGTGGGAAACACCGAGCTTCCAAACTTTCCTCCCAAACACTAATGGGACTCCCTTTGGCTTGTTTCATTTGAAACAACTCAATAGCATTCCCCATGACTTCCTTGGAATGCAAAGGATGAACACTATAATGTTCATATATTTCTTCACTTTTAGAGGCCTCTACTTTCTCAATTTGGCCAGCACACAAATCGCTATCCTCTTCATCACTTACTTCCTCTTCTGCAACATATACATTCTTATAGTACTTATTATTTTTCTTCAAATACACTGTTGCCTTTTTGACTTTCCTAACATCCACTAAATCTTGCCATATTTTCTTATTCTTTGTCGGAACCCCATTAACCAAGATAACCAGAGGTTCCTCTTCCACTTTTTCTATTCCAATTGTGTTAATGTTTTTGTTCAAATCTAGAGGCAAATAAACAACTCTTCCCTTTAATCCTCTCTGTAAATCTGCTGGAGGCAACTTTCCTGTCTTTGGCTCCATTCTTACAATAGCCTGAAAGGGATGGATACTTTGAATCAAAATAGATTCATAAGTATTTAAATCCTTCAATTCAGAAGGAATCTCAACCAATTCCAGATTATTATGAACTGCCCTAGCAGGCATCTGGTTTTGGTTTAATTTATTACAACAATAAGTACACACACGTTGATCCGATCCCAAATCAAAATAATTTTCTACCATCAAGTATGTGGCAAAATCCTTCCATTCACTATTATTTTCCCTTTCACTTTTTGCATATAAATCCACTACCTTAGTCTGATTCTTATAATAAGTGCGTCGACAACATACACAAGTGAAATTAGGCCTCTCACTTGATTTCATCTGAAACGTGGCAATTTCCTTCTCAAAATTATCTGTACTAGAAACCTGTACATTATCTTCCACATTACCCTCTACTTCAGGGTCAATTTGAACATTCTCATCTTTACTACCAAAGTAACAAAACTCAATTTCTTCACAAATATTCTTCACATCTATTTCAGAACCATGCAAAAGAGCAGCACATAATTGTTTAAGCATAATTGCTGGACTCTTAGCATAATACAACATTCTCACTAATTTTCTCACTTTATTATGATGCACTGCTAGCATCCTGAAATGATGAAAAACACTCTGGCATACTCTCCTGGAAAGACAAGCCAGTGAATGACCACGCAAACCTGTCATTTGTCTCACTCTGCAAGGATCTAAATCTTGCAACAACTTCATTTTCTGCTTCAAACTTTTCTTATTAAATGTCCGTATAAAATCACAAAGCAAATTGATGGAAACCTGTCGCACACTGCAAATAGAACTACACTTCCAAATGTACACAGGACCCTTAGGACGTCTTCCTAAAACCTCATCACTTAGCGCCTCTTCTGTCTCTGTTGTCACAAGTTGTTCTTTTTCAACTGGACAACCATCCTTCACTTCATAAGCTCGACCACTGATGTCAACTGCATGCACCAAATCATTATCCTGAAAATAAGTCTCCTCATTAAAAAATGCCTCAGAACTTGAACTATGCATCCATTCTCCGGAAAAAACTTCACAAAAGTTAGTACGATTTACTACTCTCTTCCATCTACTTTTTGTTTTGAAATCAGAAATTACCTTGCTTAGTTTCCTAATTCTATTGATTACCAAAATAAACAACTTTCGCTTAATTTCAAAAGCATGATCAATAATTTTCTCTACATTTTTCTTCTTCTTATAAAATGCCGCTTTCTGTTGGCCTTTCTTTTTAATATTTTTCAATAAATTAACTAATATCCTATTACGGAACATTCGATTTCGAATGTCCCTAAACTGTTGTTTCCTTCTACTATCATGCACAGAGTTATCTCTTCCTCTACCAGTAACATTTGTAATGGGTCTCTCCTTTCCATTTAAATTACTTTTCTTTTTGTGAACTGAAACATTTTTTTGAGCAAAACTTTTTTTACTACAAATATTTCTTAAGAATGATTTCGTGCTCTTACCCGGACCTTTCTTGCTGTTTTGACAAGTATTTGGGGAAGAGGACTGCTGCAATAAAACATCATCCTGCTGTCTTTGACGTTTTCTCGCCTTTCTCATTCTGTTTTTTGTAGGCATTTTCAAAACTATGAAAGAATCTGCAGTTGAATCTGTGGAAAAATATAATATAAAATGTTATTAACCACTATTACCAAACAGTAAATAAATAACAGTCATCTAAAACTTAATGCCCTACTAATTATTTAACATAACAAATGTTTTCCACCAGCACTGCATCACAAAAATGACACTCAATGGTACAAAACAGGCATACAACACTCATAAATTACTCCCTAATATTTTAAATCATTAATTCAGGATGACGATAAGATGTAGCCTATCGAAAGATTTGTTTAGGCCCAGATCTTTAGACTGGGGTGAATGTGTGTCATTGATCCACATTCAGTCCATCACCTGTTTTGTTTATTTGAGGTGAGGCCAACACATGGTTGCAGATAACATTTTCACTGAAAAAAACCAAGGTAAAAAAACATGTGAAGGCCTACCAATGAAGTAAATCATTAAATGAAAACCAATACATTTCTGGAAATATGCACTACTAGTGCTTCATAAGATGTTTTGGGTCATATTTATAAGGCATTTGAGTGTCTAGTATGCTATTTTACGTTCTTCATGGTGCAAATTTATTGTAAATACGCTCCCACCTGCGGTTGGCAAATTTAGATTTTGATTATGGAAGTTAGATAGGCATGTTAATAATTTCCCAAAAATGGTGTATAACCCCAAACAACCTTTGAAGCAAATGCTCTTAGCCATGTTATCCACCTCCCATTGGATAACATGGCTAAGAAGTGCTTGCAAATGTGAAAAAAACGGCCACAATGCATGAATATCGCTGAAAAATCAGCGATATTCATGCATTTTCCAGCAAATGCTCTTAGCCATGTTATCCACTTCCTATTAAATAACATGGCTAAGAACTGCTCAGGGCCCCATGAGGAACGCTTTCCATTTAAAAAGGGAAAAATAACATCAAAGACACTAAAATGCCTTCTAAATATGACCCCAAACAACCTATGAAGCTCTAACAGTACATATCCTGAAATTTAATTGATTTCAAAATTCGTTTTTAAACACAGCATATAAATCAATTGTATACCTGCATTCATGAAGAAATGACTAAAAATGTCCTTGAGACACATGAAAGTGTTTTCTGGAATGCCCTAACCCAATTTTTGGGACACTATTAACATGGCTAGGTAACTCCCATAATCAAAATCTAAATTTGCCAAGCGCAAGTGGGAGCGTATTTACAAGACACTTGCCCCAAGAGGAATGCTTTCCATTTAAAAAGGTAAACATAACATCAAAGACACTAAAATGCCTTCTAAATATGACCCCAAACAACCTATGAAGCTCTAAAAGTACATATCAAGAAATGTAATTGTTTATCACAAATGCGATTAAAAACAGCCGCAATGCATGAATATCGCTGAAAAGTCAACGATATTCATGCATTATCCAGCAAATGCTCTTAGCCATGTTATCCACCTCCCATTGGATAACATGGCTAAGAACTGCTCACAAATGCGAAAAAAAAGGCCGCAATGCATGAATATCGCAGAAAAGTCAGCGATATTCATGCATTTTCCAGCAAATGCTCTTAGCCATGTTATCCACTTCCTATTAAATAACATGGCTAAGAACTGCTCAGGGCCCCATGAGGAACGCTTTCCATTTAAAAAGGGAAAAATAACATCAAAGACACTAAAATGCCTTCTAAATATGACCCCAAACAACCTATGAAGCTCTAACAGTACATATCCTGAAATTTAATTGATTTCAAAATTCGTTTTTAAACACAGCATATAAATCAATTGTATACCTGCATTCATGAAGAAATGACTAAAAATGTCCTAGAGACACATGAAAGTGTTTTCTGGAATGCCCTAGCACCATTTTTGGGACACTATTAACATGGCTAGGTAACTCCCATAATCAAAATCTAAATTTGCCAAGCACAAGTGGGAGCGTATTTACAAGACACTTGCCCCATGAGGAACACTTTACATTTTAAAAGGAAAACATAACATCTTAGACACTCAAATACCTTATAAATATGGCTCAAAACAACCTATGAAGCTCTAGCAGTACATATCCAGAAATGTAGTTGATTTCTTAAATCGTTTTTAAAAACAACATATCTGTTTCAGCTTACATAACAGACCATGGAATGGGCTCCATGTACCACAATAACTTGTGTTACTGCATGCCAGAATGTTACACCAAATATGCAATTACAATTTCTCTATAAAACTAATTCTATTAGTATATCACTAGAGACAAAACCACATTTTAAAAACACAGCTTTCTTCATCATTTTCTCCTTAAATCATACTATTCTCTATCTAAATTAAATAAATCTTTTCTCACCTTAGCAAATATTGTTTGAGTTTTGAAAACAGTCTCAGAAATACACCAAATTGTCTTCAGCAGAAGAATAAGGATGCACTCCAAAGGCTGCAGCTATTGAAAGCACAGAAATACAGATATTCATTTCACATATCTCTCATATTAGCCAATCATACCTCTTCCCTCACTTTTTTCAAATCAAAACCCTTCCCCCCTCTGCCCTCTCTCCCTTGTTTCCATAGCAACCACCTCCTGGAAGACCTCTCATGTTTGCAAATTCACACAACAATGTTTCAATTGAACTCTGAACTCTCAGTGCACCTGCGTATCCAGAGCAATCTTTCAATAAATGTTTCTTCCTTGACCATTCAAATTACATGTTTCAAAGAACACATCCATGCACCCTAACTTTCTGTTTTCAGAAATGGAAATGCACCAATCACTGCTAATGAATCATTAGCATTGTAAATCCACAGTTTTTTTTCTTTAGAAACTCCTACTGTTTCAACTGCCCTTTCATTACCACACTTCATCTGACTGCAGAACAACCTTCTCCCACCATGTTTAAGGTCTGGATTGTTGGACATAGTTACATCCACTGGGCTCAAAGGTATGCTGAGAGCAGAAATTTACCTAACCTCAATTTACAAGATGTGGAAATTAAGTGGTTGGGCCAAAGAGGATTAAAATGTCACCAATTGATACCATTGGTGAAAACCTTTATGCATTTGCCAAAACCTGACCTGTTAATAGTGCACTGTGGAGGTAATGATTTGGGCACTTTGACAGGGGTAGGTCTGGAAATGCTTTTAAAGGACACCTTTGAGCAATTAATGGCACTTTTTCCTCAAACTGCCTTGGTATATTCCAATATATGCCAAAGACAGAAATGGAGGTGGTCCAACCAATTTTGTCCACAAATTGAGAAAGCGAGGAAGCATGTAAACAAATCTGTTTCAGCTTACATGAGAGACCATGGAATGGGCTCTCTGTACAACAATAACTTGCGTTACTACATGCAAGATATCTACAGAGGAGATGGAGTTCACTTCTCAGATGAGGGCAACAGAATTTAAGACTGTGCATTGGTACCTACTTATAAGTACCTAAATGTACCATAAACCCAAAAGCTCTTCTCAGAGCTACCCTACGACCGCCAGTAGGTAATATATATATATATATATATATATATTACCTACTGGCGGTCGCCAGTAGGTATATATAGTTAGGATTTTTTTCCTATGGGATTTTTGAAAATTCTATGTCGAATAACTTTGGCGTTTGTGGACGGAATTGGCTGACATTTTCAGGAAATTGGCACATTCTGTTTCTGAGCAGCCCCTGAAAATTTGGGGGGGTTTCGTCAAGGGGGGCCGAGAAAAAAGGGGGGTCCCAAAACGCGTTTTTAACATTGAGTTTTCCATAGGGCGGTTGGACTCACTTTTAGCTCGAACGGCTGAATGGATTTACACGAAACTTGGCAAAATTGTAGATATGGTTTGCCCGACGTGCCTTTGCTATGTCTCAATATATGTGCTCCAGTGGATTTTGAGAAATTAACATTTTAAAAAACAGATATATCTGTGACAGCGCTCCGGTTAGCGCTCCGGTTCGCGTACCTGATGCGTAACGGAACTTCGCGAAGCGAAGCTGATTGGCTCTCGGGTGTCTGTAAACATTCTAAATAGTCCGGAGCGGCCGCCATCCTGTGTCTCGGTAGGATCGAGACACAAGAGGTGGCCAAAACAAAGTGGGAAATGAGCATAAGGGGGCAGAGTACATCCTCCCTGACCCCCTAGGTTTGATGAGGGGGCTTTAAAAGGGCCTCGCGGGGTTAAAAAATAATAATTTTTATATCGGTTTTTTTGCGGGGGGAGCGCTCGGTACGCGCACCGGGAAGCGGTCCGGGAAGCGTAATATTGGGAAAATAGGATGAAAGAATGTTCAAATATTGTATGTTTATTGATTGTTATTTTTGTTTTTTTTAATTTATTTTATTTAAGTACCAACATGTAGGTACCAATGCAGAGTCTAAAAATAAAAATACATTGTTTCCTTTGTAGATATCTTGCAGGTTGTTTCAGAAGTTATTGTGGTATATGGAATTCATAGCGTAGTCTGTCAGGAAAGCAGAAACACCATGGAGGCAGGAGATGATAAAGAGATGTTAAATACACATTGGAGATGATATAGTGGAAGAAAGGAAGTAACTATGAGCAAACTTAAAGTTGCACAGTATATTTAAAGTCTGATTTTACATTAAAATCAATTTGCTACTAGTTTAAAAAATACATATAAAAATGAATAATGTCTCAAACAATTTTTGAATTATTATATATAAATTTATTATTCTGATTTATTTTCAAAATTAAAAAGAACTTCTAATAATTCTTGGTCAGATTTTGACTCATTTTCAAATAACAAATCCACAGCTTCAACACATTGCAGAAGTTCTATGCCCATTGATTGATCAAAGAATTCTGAATCATTTTCTTTGTCTTGGTTGCATTCTGCAATTTCCACGTTATTTTTCTGCTCTCCTTCCATTTCTATGCTTTAAAATGAATTTAAAAAAAATATATCAGTACAGATAGGGCACTGTTGGGTTTAAGTACAGACAGGTAGTTTGGTTTTTTAAACAGTGATTTTTTCGTTGGGCAGTGTATGGTATCAAACTGGAAGTAGAAATATGAAAAAAATTATGAAATAAACTCTAAGTCAATTCTTAATTATACAAGACAAGTCTAACTCCATCCATAACTAAAACAGAGAAGTCTATTTTATTCTATAAGTATTACAGAGGGATAGTATTTAACTATCAGAAAATGTTTTCCTAATTAGCTTACAGTACAGAACATACTTCAGTTTTTAAAATAACATCTTACCTTTCAAATAGAACTTCAAGTTATCAGTTGAAATGTACTTGATATGTACTTCAAGAAGTAGTAGTCAAAATGGCTGTGTTTCTCTCTCTTTCTTTATATATATTCAGGTACATAACCAATCAAATGTCATGAAATAATAGAAGATATTGAAAGTAGCATTTTGATTGGTTGTCAATTCTAACACTTCATAAGTGTTTTGGTTAGGTAATTTACCTCAGGATATTTAATCAGGCTTACAGCATAATTTTCACAATGAAATTCCATCAAATTTGGGGAAATGGTAGGGACTGCTATGTAGTAGGGGCTATTCTATATTTGATGAAAGTGTCTGTAGTGGTTTTTCTGTAAATTACTTTCCCACCTTTTTTTATCGAGCGCTTACCGGTGCGCTCCCCGGTACGCGAACCGGCAGCGTTACGGGAGTCCTCCATTTTGTGTATTGGTAGAATTAAGACATAAGATGGAGGACAAACAATGTACGGAATGGGTAGAAGGGGGCACGGTAGACACTTTGTGACCCTCTAGGTTTTCGGAGGGAGGATTAGGATGCTGATACATGCAAAAATTAAGAATTTTTTTTTTTAACATTTCGCGGGGTGCGCTCGGTACGCGCACCGGTAAGCTAACCGGGGAGCGTACTTTAGTGAAGAAAAAAAAAAGAATACATTTTACATCTTTTGATATTTTAAAAAAACATTGAAATTCACTGAAAAAACCATAGGTTATAGACCATATATAGTTAGGAATTAGCATTTACAAAACCTTGAAAATTCACTGAAAAAACCATAGGTTATAGACCATATATAGTTAGGGATTAGCATTTACAAAACCTTATTTTACTCGCACAAAACTATTGAAATTCGCATATATAGTTAGTTGCACTAACTATATATCGCGCACCCGCAGTCCACTGCTGATGATGTCACATATTACATCATTCATGACATGGTCAGTGACATCACTGATGACATCACTGATGACATCTCAAATGACATCACTGATGACATCAGTGTTAACAACTCAAATGACATCAATGATCACATCACTGATGACATTATTCATGTGATAATACGATGAACCTCTTCAGACTCTAATATAACCTTAGATACACTCAGTGTAAACAGACACTCACAGACTGTCACTCATCCATGGAGTTACTCACACACCTAGTCAGTCATGCAAAGAATCAATCACACCTCAATTTCCTCAACTATACAGTTATACACACCTTACTTATTCAAACATATACTAACACATATTTACTCTCTTATACGATCCCTGATACAAGTTCACAATGATCCATACAGCCACTCACACATTCACTGGCTCTTATGCACAGTTATTTATATATGTCAACTCTCACATGTACTGTGTTTTACATGTGTACTCACTTTGACATGTAGCACTGAGATATCAATTCACTCACCAATACACTCATACACACAGTCAACCGCCCATGCAGCTGTTTCCACATGCACTTTTGAACCCATACATCTAGTGAATCAACGGCCCACACCTCTATGCACAGAGTCATACACCTCCCAGCCACCCACACACACACTCAGTCTCCCATACAAATACTTGGGCAACCAATCAAAAACCCATATAGTTACTCATATAGCTACTGATCAACACATGCAGCAGTTTACAGAACAACAGACATAATGATGCACAAATTAAGACAGTTTAGTCACTAACCCATGCACTCAGTGAGACACATTTAATCACTCACTCATACAGTCAGTCAGGCACCTACTAAATCCTTCATCCAGACACTTATACATCCACTCATTCTTCAATATGTAAGACATATTTTAACTTTACAGAAACATACACTTACTGGATGTTGTCATCAGTGATGTCATCAGTGATGTCATTTGAGATGTCATCAGTGATGTCATCAGTGATGTCACTGACCATGTCACGAATGATGTAATATGTGACATCATCAGCAGTGGATTGCGGGTGCGCGATATATAGTTAGTGCAACTAACTATATATGCGAATTTCAATGGTTTTGTGCAAGTAAGCTCTTCAGTGGTTCCGCTCCTTCCTCTCGGACCGGTCTTTCAAGGTAGCCATTCCACCTGGCCAGTCCTTGCTCCATCCCCTGGAACTGGGAGTCCCTCAGGGCTCTGCCCTTAGCCCCACTTTATTCAACTTGTATGTGAAGCCGCTGGCTGCTGTCGTCAGGCAATTTGGCCTCACCATGACATCGTATGCCGATGACACGCAGCTGGCGGTGACACTCAGTGGGGACCCTGAGGTGACTGCGCTCAGATTCCGGGCAGGACTTATAGCTGTGGCTAGCTGGATGCGTAATAACTGCCTACAGCTTAATGCCAAGAAGACCGAGGTCCTGATCGTAGGGAAGCAGGCGGACCTCTGGGGAGATCAGTGGTGGCCTCCCGAACTAGGGGTGACCCCCCTCCCAGCGGCCGAAGTGAAAAATCTGGGGGTCTGGCTGGATTCTAATCTATCTTTTACCAGCCACACGAAGAAGACAGCAGCTACCTGTTATGGTATTCTGCGAGGACTGAGACCAGTCCTCAAATTCTTCGACCCTCCCACTCGGCAACTGGTGGTGCAGGCCTCCATCCTTTCCCGGATTGACTACGGGAGCGCTTTGCTTCTAGGAGTCAACCAGGCGGAAGCCACTAGGCTTCAGAGGGTGCAGAATGCGGCTGCTCGGGCCATTGTTGGCCTCCCAAGACGCTGTTCGGTTTCGACTGTTCTGACCTCTCTTCATTGGCTTCCGGTCAGACAGAGAATCAAATTCAAGGCTCTCTGTCTGACATTTAAGATTCTGAAGCTTTCCTCTCCCCCCGCCTTGGTGGGCCTCATCTCTGCGTATGTCCCCTCGCGGTCCCTCAGATCTGAATCACTCCATCTGGTGAGTAAGCCTAGGTTCAGGCTGAGCAGGATGGGAGGTCGTTCCTTCCGTGTCCTGGCGGCTGATCTGTGGAACTCCCTTCCTGTGCACATTCGCGCCCTTAATAGTCTGACTCTTTTTAGACGGGCCATTAAAACTCACTTGTTCTCCCCTGTGATCTGAAATTCCCCTCTTTTCAGCTCTGATCTGTTGTGTTGTGTACATGATCTGGCGCCAGGACGCCCCTTTGCTGGGGCAGCTGTTGCGCCTAATAAATGTTATTAACATAACATAACATAAAATAAGGTTTTGTAAATGCTAATCCCTAACTATATATGGTCTATAACCTATGGTTTTTTCAGTGAATTTTCAAGGTTTTGTAAATGCTAATTCCTAACTATATATGGTCTATAACCTATGGTTTTTTCAGTGAATATATATATATATATATATATATATATATATATATATATATATATGTATATATATATATATATATATATATATATATATATATATATATATATATATATACACATATATATATATATATATATATATATATATATATATATATATATATATATATATATATTTGGCTACACATTCTGATGCAACAAATTGAGGGCTGTTTGATGTATTACTTATGATTTATTTATTTATAAAGTTTAATATAGCGCTAGCTAGACCCGTGGGTATCAGAGAGCTTTACATACACAAAGGAAAAGAAAAGAAATTACAAAACATCGCTGTACATGAGAATGCATAAAGACAAAAGCAAAGACATAGTACTTATGTATCCAGAGAGGGGACAAGGACTCAGGTGGCTGACACCGTCAGAGAACCACCATCCTTGAAGGTCAAAGTGAGCGGGGGTCTACTCGGTTATTGATGCCTGGGACAGTTGCCTTGGTTAGTAAAGAATTGGTTGAGAAGAAAGAGTTTCAGGTCCTTTTTAAAGCAAGAGAAGGAGGGGTTGCATCTGTAGTCAATTGGGAGGGTGTTCCACATCCTGGGTACGTTGCCAGAGAAGGACACAGGGTCGTTTTCTTTTTCAGGTTCAGAGGGATGAGAAGAAGACAGTTGGTGCTTCTCAGAGTTCTGGATTTCCCTGCTTCTATTAGCTTGCTTTTAAGGTCGTTTGGGAATTGGGGGTGAAGGGTCTTGTGAGTGATGCAGGCCAGTTTGTAAATTCATTTACCTTCCATGGGTAGCCAGTTGAGACCGTTGAGGGTTGGTGTGATGTGTTCAAATCTTTTTACATCAGTTATGAGTCGGGCTGACATGTTAAGGACTGACCTAAGTGGGGCTAGGTGAGATTATGATGTCCCTGTTAGGTTGGCGTTCCCATAGTCCAGTTTAGAAAGGACTAGGGATTGTACTATTGTCTTGAGATCATCTTGAGGAATGAAAGATTTCATTTTCCTGAGGTGTTTTAAGGAGTAGAGCGTGCTTTTTGCAGAGTTCTTTATGTGGTCCTTCGTTGACAAGTTCTTGTCCAGGGTAATGCCTAGTGACTTTACTGAGTCGGATAGGATGAGGGAGCAGTTTAGAGCATCCAGCTCCTTGAGCCAGACTTGCGTTGGTTGGTGGTTACTTTTCGGAGAGAACAGTATTTATCCGGGTTCAGTTTTAAGTGGTTTGCGTTAAAGCAGATTTGGATCTTGGTAAGCGTGACGTTGAGGTGTCGGACGTCACTGGGCGATTTGATTTTGTAGTATATTTGTGTGTCCTCAGCATATAGGTGGTAATGAACCCCTACTTGTTTCAAAATAATTGCAAGGGGTTCCATGAAGAGATTGAAGAGGGATGGTATTAGGATCGATCCTTGCAGGACTCCATGTTTGACTTGTGTTGGTACCGAGAGGCAGGAGTTGATTTTAATCTATTGTGAGCGGTGCTGAAGGAAGAAAGTGAACCATTCTAGTACTGTGCCGTTAATGCCGCATTGGCTCTTCAGAGTCTCAAGTAAAGCTCAATGGTTTACTGTGTCAAATGCCGCTGATAAGTCAATAGGATGAGGAGGTAGGCAGAATCTTCATCTAGGGCTCTGTGGATATCATCTTCAACATTGAGCATCGCTGTGACGGTGCTACAACCTTTCCTGAAACCTGACTGAAAGGTGTCGAGGAGTTTGAAGTTGTCAATATGTTTGCTAAGTTGCTGGAGAACACACTTCTCCAAAGTTTTAGCTAGCAACAGGAGGTTGGAGATTGGTCTGAGGTTGTTGAGCTCGTTGGGGTCGGCCTCTGGTTTCTTGAGTAAAGGTGTGATTTGTCCTAGCTGAGGGGAGTCTGGGACACAACCTGATGTGAGAGAGGAGTTGATGATTTTTGTCCAGACAGGGGCAATGATGTGGTTGAGTTTATTTTACTATTAATGATGGGAGAGGGTCCAAAGTGTGGGAAGAAAGTTTTAAGCTTGCAATTATATTGAAGACTTTGGTTTCCGACATGGGTTCGAAGTTCGACAAATTAGCACTACTTTTCAGTTGGAGGCTGGTCTGATTGTCCGAGGTAGGATTTTGATCTGTGTGATCCAGGATGGTTAACGGGGGCAGGTTGCAAGGGAGGGAGGATTTGCGGTTAGGGTGAAGGATTGCTCAAATTTTGTGACTTTATCAGTGAAGAAGTAGGCAATTTTTTCGCATCGATCTTTGGTGGCGTTTATTTCTAGTGGGGGTGTGCTGTTTGTTTGACTTTTCTCTAGGTCTATTCTTCGCCTGGTCTAGTTGGGTGCAGAAGAAAGAGGCCTTTTCCCTAAAAATGTTTTTTTATAGGCCGACCGGGTTGAACGAAGTTGTGCTAGGTGAAGAGTTGAAGGGTTAAGTCTCCAAGTCCGTTTTGATTGTCTGAGTTGTCTTCTTTCGTTATTAAGATCCATATTGAAACACGATTTGGATTTGGTAGATCTCAGGTGTTTGAGTTAGAGTGGAGCAACTTGGTCTAACACCTCTGTCATTGTGGAATTAAGGTGGGTTGTGAGTTCCTAGTGTGTCATAGTGGAAGGCTGAGGTTGTAGATGGTCATGAATCCTGGATTCTAGTTCAGTTATGGGGACTCCTTTGATGTTCCTGGTCCAGTGCTTAGGTGTGTCAGGTCGTGTTGGTTGGTTTCTGACATGTGCATCAATATTAAACAGTATGAGGTGGTGGTCGGACCAGTCAATGGGAGAAATCGATCTCAAGGAGACCAGCTCCTTTGATGTGAGTTGGTTAATTGCTGAGTTGTTTGAGGTTGGTAATTTCAAGCAGGTTGGAGAGGTTCTGGGTTGTGGTGTCTTCTGGGTTGTTCCAGTGGATATTGAAGTCCTCCAGGAACATATCTTCCATGTCAGTGAGGGAGAAACAAGTTATTAGGTTGGTTAGTTCTTCCGTGAAGAGGGTACAATCACCCGGAGGGAGATAGATGATGTGAAATTTGATTGGCGTGGAGCCTTTAGCTGTAAGTTCAACACCTAGGTACTCTAGAGTCAGGTATTCTGTGGATTTTAATCTGGTAAGCTGTATTCCTTCTTTATGGATGATGGCAAGGCCGCACCAGTTTTGACTGGTCTGTCGTGTCTGATGATGTTGTAGCCTGGAGGGGTGAGAAGGTCTCGGATGGGGGTAGAGTGGCCATTGATCCAGGATTCTGTGAGGAATGCGATGTCTAAATCTACCGCGAGTATGACTTCAGCAATGTCTGTGGCGTGTTAAACTGCTGATCTACACTTGAGGAGCTTGCACGATAGAGCCTGGAACGCCTCAGGGGTGGTGTGTGCTGTGTGATTTGAAGTGTATTGAGCTGGGGTCTGGGAGAGAGGACAGGTCTAGGGATTCTATGCTCACTAGAACTGGGATTGTCAAAGCGGCTGAGATCTGGCTAATTTCGAGGTGAGTGTCATTGATAACATCAGCTTCACAATCTGAAATGGGTCGGACTGTTCGGCTGGGACGATGAGCTTGATTCCTCAAAGGATTGGTGGGCCATGGGGTGCAAGTGGGGCCATGGAGGAGGCAGTATGGGGGGAAGGTGTGTAGTTACCCGCAGTGTGTGAGCAAGGAGAATTAACTCGGTTGGGGAGGCTAAGATGAAGGTGTAGGATATCTGCCACTAGGGAGTAAATTTTCTGCTCCATTCGGGTCAGTAGCTGGGAGAGTGTGCGGAGAGGTCATGACATCTTCTTCAGGGGAAGTGTATGGTAAGAGTCTATGGAGGAAGAGGGCACTGGGTTGTTGGATTGGGTGGCATCCTTGGGGTTAGGAGTGGGGATAGATTGGACATGAGGGTCAGTTCCTTGATGCTTCCGGTCAGGAGGTTAGGAGGAGGTGTTGTGGGTCTTGCATCTGAGGGAGGAGAGTGAGCAATGGTAAGGGGGAAGTCCGTGTCCGGGGGATTGGCACTGTGATTAGCAGTGGGGGCAGTTAGGGCATGTGGTGGAGGGTCAGGGAGGGGGGAGTGAGCAGTGGCTAGCGGGAGGTCAGTGTCTGAGGTATTAACGGTGATGTTGGGTATGGGGATGGTTAGAGCAGGTGGACTAGGGACAGTAGTGGAGTTAGGGATAGTATGCAAGGGTAGAGTCGGGTCACAAGAGGTCGAGAGGGAGGTGCCTGTAGTAGGCTCAGTCACGGAACGAAAGTCGTTAGAGTATGATATGGCTAGCTCCGAGCCAGAGGGGACAGTGGTGGAGTTGGGGATGGTTTGAGAGGGTAGGGTCGGGTCTCCTGAGGATGAGACCGGGCGCCTGTAGGAGGTTCGGTCATGGAAAAAAAGTTGTTAGAGTCCGACCTGGCAAGGTCCGGTTCAACCTTGTGGTGTTTATGAACAAAGTGTTTGCTGTACCTGGTGGTAGCTGTTGAGGCCATTGTATCTCGCATCTCGCATTGTAACTCTGGTCTCACCGACAAGGACGACCAACACCGCTGCCACCGAGCCGCTGCATGCACCGTGAACTGTGGGTACCCCACTCCGACCTGCCTCACTTCACTTCACAGCCCTTGTCTCACTGAGACTGTTGCTGCACGCTGACTGCGACTTCCGTGACAATCTCGTGGCTTGGGGGTGCCACTCATGAGTCTCATGACACACCACTCTGTCCCGCACCGCAGTCCGAACTAACTGAAGCCAGCTCCCCACAACCGGCTCTGTTGCCTGCCCTGTGATCTTTCAGCACCGCATTGAGCACCACCTTCACTCCGCACCGCAGCCCTTGCCTCATTGATGCAGCTGGACGATCATCACCGAGGCGCAGCCTGCACCCCTTCTTGAGGGCACCACACACTGTACCGCTACATTTTGCACCGCAGCGGTTGCTGCGACTGGCCCGCACTAACTAGTCGGCCGCAACAAAAAAGGTACTGTTTACGAGTCATCCTCGACCGATGTGGTCAGATGGAACTGTTGGACTCTTTTGCTTTCAATGCCGCAGTAGCCCCGGACCGAGCTGCAGATTTCAAGGAACTATATTTTTAAAGTATTCTTGCAAAGTGCATGTTTTTAAGTAACTGTATGATTTTTTTTGTTATTGTTTTGGTCTTTTTAAAATATATAAAGTAGTGGATATTTTTCGAAACTGGTGTGGTGTCAATTTGTAGTGTTTTCACTGTATTACAGTTGGTTATGTGCAAATCCTTCCTAACTCATAGACCATCTACCTATAGTGGCCAGAAAAACTATTGCTCATGCCCGAATCACATCTCAAATAGACTATGGCAATATCCCATATCAGTGAGCTTCTAAAGGAAGTTTAATTAAACTTCAACTCATTCAAACTGCCACTGTGTCTCTGGTTCTCCATCTCCTGAGAAGAGCTTCCACCTGTAAGGCCCTGTCTGCGCTTCACTGGTTGCCAGTGGAGAAGTGCTACTGCCACACAATTCTGTGAAATAAGAGCCAGAGTTACCTTCAGTCTATGATAACTCTATACATTGCTACACACAATCTAAGATTTGTAGGGTCCCACCGGGTCACGGTAGTAAGAATTCAAAGAGCCAGGATGGGAGGCTGATCTATTAGTTAACTGGCCGCTCACTGACCTGCTTATCTGTGCCAAAAACGAGGAACTGCTTTCTTTGCCCAAATCTTGTACCGCACTCCCTGGGGCAGAGGTCGGCTGGTGGGAGCGTTACTGCAATCCGCAGTTTACCATCTCGCTCTCAGCGCGACCCGCCCAGGTAGCAGTGCATTGGTTGTCACCAGCAACAGCCTACCGGGGGACTGCGAGGCCCAGAAACCACCGCTCCTTGAAGCCGGCGCCTCTTCCCCCGGCGGCCACGCCCACTGATTGGAACGCTGCTTCATAACCCTTCCCGACACCCGCTGCGCGGGTGCCGCTCACTTACCTGCTTATCTGTGCCAAAAACGAGGAACTGCTTTCTTTGCCCAAATCTTGTACCGCACTCCCTGGGGCAGAGGTCGGCTGGTGGGAGCGTTACTGCAATCCGCAGTTTACCATCTCGCTCTCAGCGCGACCCGCCCAGGTAGCAGTGCATTGGTTGTCACCAGCAACAGCCTACCGGGGGGCTGCGAGGCCCAGAAACCACCGCTCCTTGAAGCCGGCGCCTCTTCCCCCGGCGGCCACGCCCACTGATTGGAACGCTGCTTCATAACCCTTCCCGACACCCGCTGCGCGGGTGCCGCTCACTGACCTGCTTATCTGTGCCAAAAACGAGGAACTGCTTTCTTTGCCCAAATCTTGTACCGCACTCCCTGGGGCAGAGGTCGGCTGGTGGGAGCGTTACTGCAATCCGCAGTTTACCATCTCGCTCTCAGCGCGACCCGCCCAGGTAGCAGTGCATTGGTTGTCACCAGCAACAGCCTACCGGGGGACTGCGAGGCCCAGAAACCACCGCTCCTTGAAGCCGGCGCCTCTTCCCCCGGCGGCCACGCCCACTGATTGGAACGCTGCTTCATAACCCTTCCCGACACCCGCTGCGCGGGTGCCGCTCACTGACCTGCTTATCTGTGCCAAAAACGAGGAACTGCTTTCTTTGCCCAAATCTTGTACCGCACTCCCTGGGGCAGAGGTCGGCTGGTGGGAGCGTTACTGCAATCCGCAGTTTACCATCTCGCTCTCAGCGCGACCCGCCCAGGTAGCAGTGCATTGGTTGTCACCAGCAACAGCCTACCGGGGGACTGCGAGGCCCAGAAACCACCGCTCCTTGAAGCCGGCGCCTCTTCCCCCGGCGGCCACGCCCTCCTTCCTACCTACATATCTAGCCAGTCTCTAAAGCGACGCGGGTCGCGCCGCGGGTCGCAGCCCGGGGCGAAGACCCGGGCAAAGACCGGGCCGTTTTAGGCCGTTAGAGGCTGGTAGAGACTGGACTGGGCCACCCCCCCTGACATTAATATTATTATCCGGTCATTTTTTTTTTTTTTTTTTTTTTTATAGCAATACTTTTACGACTCACCTCAGTCCCACAACCTAACAAGAATAGCAATGGTCCTTACGAGAGGTAATAAAACTAAAACTAAAGCCCCTAGTGCTGCAGGCAAATTACTTGGTCCCATGGATGACTTCCTAGCGAAGGCCAACACACTTATAGACGAAAGCATAACACTTATTGAAGAAAGGGTCTCCCTAGATCTAGCATTTGCTAAAAGATCCTCATTAGGCATCCTGGCGGAAGCCAGATCTCCAGCACCAGGACTCCCAAACGCAGAGTTGGTCCCAACTAGAGAGAGACGCAGCCTACCAAACACAGTAGACCTCTCAGTATCTCAGCTAGCGGACTCTCAACTCAGCTTTGACCTAGAAAAAACCCCTGAACTGCTCCCAGCAACCCCTGCACAAATCTCTTCGTTAGAAAAAAGATTAGAAAGGGGTAGGAGGGAGGGAGCAATCAGCAAGAAAAGGGCACCAAGAAATCCAACCACCCCAGAAAACCTGGTAACAACATCAAGTATCCCACAATTTCAAGATGATAGGGCGACACATGTCGAGATCTTAGCGTCAGTCCATCAGGTAGAGAAGGAGCCATCCTCCCGGATAGTCTTGGACTCCTATGCCACAAAACAAACCCCGGTGGATTTGAACGTTGCTGAGGCCCAGGAATTAACACTCTCTAGCATAGCCAACGTAGTCAAACATGCGCTACAACCTTTAGAACATCGGTTAGCAACCCTAGAAATACAAATTTCTAAGCTTCTAAAAAACCAGCAGTCATTTTTACCACCATGTCCTCAAAAACCACCACAAAACAATAGCAAAAAACCAACAAGCACCAATGTATCAATTGCTAATCCACCTTTATCCAATCCACAACAAAAGACCCCCCGGATAATCACTCCAAATGTGTTGACTAATAAAAATACTTCAAATCCAACCAAAACAACAAAAACCGCAGTAGCCCAAAGCTCCACTAGCAATCTACAACAGACCACTGTTTTGACTTCCCCAGCAGTGCCTGCTACAGCTGCGCATGCTATTACTGCCGCAATTCCGACGGCACCTAGCAGCACAGCCAATAAAACCTCAGGGAAAATCACGCACAACGCAACAATAAAAACCTTACCCCCCCCACCTGTACCACCAAAAACACCCGCGGGCAGGCCCAAGAGAAATACTGCGGGGAATCCTGGTCCTCCAAGATTCTCAGCAGATTTCCCTCCAGAGGCCTCACCCTACGTGGCAGTTATGGCTGGAGTGCCAGAACTAACAGATCATACCCCAGAGCCGGTCTGGTCTTTAAAAAATAAAGTCCAGCATTGGCTCCAGACCAACCGCCCAATTCCATCATCTTGGCGCGGAAGAATCAGATCTGTAGCTAGGGTTCCATGGGTGGGCAATACCCGAAAAACCATTCCCGGGGATTGTATCACAATCACTTTCGAGGATCCTCGAATAGCGGATTATGTCTGTGCCTGGGAAGACATCACCCCAAATGGAGGAATCAAGATCAAGTCCCTCCCCTTTTTCTACCCCTTCAGGCAAGTAGATAGCTTTATACAGGAGCAGGAGCCCCCTTGGTCCGTCCCATTTCCCAGGCAGGATGACTTCCCAAACAATAGCTATAATGGCCCCCATAATCAATACGAGCCAGACTATTCCTGGCAACCACTGAGACAACGCCGCCAGGGAGGAAGGAGGGAGGATAGAAGACCCTATACACATTGGCCCCCACATAGAGAGCAATTACGATGGGACCCATGGCAAAATATCCCACTAAGCAATAGGTTTAGTGGCCTAGAAATGGTCGACTGACCATCAATAGAAATCCCTCCCATTGACACTCAATTATCTCCCCCTTTGCAGCCCAATACCACCGCCTCACTTACCAGTAATAAGGACACGATAACCCCAGAAGTAGAATTTGCCGATGACCCTTCATTTCTCATAGCCTCTTATTGGAACATCGCGGGCCTCCGAAATAAAATCGAGGATGGCTCTGCGCAGAAGTTTTTAGCCCCATACCAAATAATTTGTCTCCAGGAGACATGGTCTGTAGAAGAACATCATCTACAAGGCTATAAAACTTACAATGCTCCAGCCCTAACCAGTACAATGGGCAGACCAAAAGGTGGGTTAGTAATCTACATCTCAAATTCCCTACCTCTCAATAAAGTGGCCACACTTTCTCAGGACGCCAATCATCAAATCCTATCGCTTACCCTTCCCAATAAAGACATCATTATCCTGACCAATATATATAATAATTTATCGGAAGAAAACTTTATAATTCTCCTCACTACCATAACCGATAAATTGAAACAAGCACTCCATCAGAGCCCTGCAAACAAAGCAACCCATTTAATTTGGGGAGGCGATTTCAATCTTCACCCCTGCACAGCTCCCAATTTACTGTGTTGTGGGATTGTGGACGACTTTAACGTTCCACTAGCACACCTCACACACTCCAAACTGGGAAATATAATTAACATCGCCCTATCAGATCTGGATCTCCAGATTGCCAATCATGTAAAAGCAGACCCAAACGAATTTATACCGACCTACGTGGGTAGAGGACATAAGACAACAGTAGATTTCATATTTCTTTCCCAAACCCTAATGTCGAAACTTAAAGACTTTGAAGTCATTGTTACTCCTTTTAGCGATCACGCAGCCCTAACAATAACAATATCCATGCCTCCCAACTCTTCCCATAAATTGGACATGGCGACCACTCTTAGGCAGAACAAGATTGAGGTTAGTAAACGTAATGGAATAACAATCAGATGGGCTAAAATTAACCCATCTGACATAATGAAAAAACTAATAACGCGGTCCTATCCAAATATAATGAAATGTCTGGATCTCGCAACTAGCCATAAAGAAGTCTTGAGAAATTTTAACCTAATATTAGACGCTATAAAAGACTTGCTCACCACAAAACCTAAAATAAACCGCCCCACAAAATCAAAGTGGTTTAATCACAACTGCACGGCGGCCCTATCAAAGTTGAAATCCGCACTCAAAAATAACCCACGTGATGCGGCCCAGATCCAGCTGCTCAGGCGCCAATACACAGGGGAAAGAAAGCTGAGAACTGCCCAACTAAAGCAAAAGCTATGGGATGATCTCCATCATGGCGCAGTCTCAAAAAACAGTGAGCTTTTCTGGCGCACGGTCAGAACCCCATATCTCACAGAAAGAGATACCCCAAAAATAGAAGTCGCCATCGACGAAAATACCTGGGTTTCTCACTTTGAGGAAATCTTTAAGAACACCATTCCAATAGAATCCCCTCTCCCTAAGGTAAATTACCCTATTCTGGTCCCTTTTGACATTTCAGACCTTATAGAGGCTCTGCAGAATAGCAAAACAGGCAAGGCACCAGGACCCGACGGGGTCCCGGTGGACCTTTTTAAAAGTAATCAAGACCTCTGGGCCCCCATCTTAACTAGAGTATGTACAGCAGCAGCAAGTGAGGGAATCTTAACATCTTGGACAAAATCAATAATGGTTCCCATTTTTAAAAAGGGGGACCGACAAGATGTAAAATGCTACCGGCCTATTTCACTGCTGGATTCGCTCGGGAAAGTAGTGGGGAGAGTGATTTTAGAGCGCCTCCAGCAGTGGACCGAGGACCGGGGCATAATTTCGGATATCCAATTCGGATTCCGAGAAGGTTTTGGTACCCTAGAGCAGGTCCTCAATCTTACCCTAATAATGGGAAAATATACACAGGCCACCCCTACAAAGATATATATGGTCTTTGTCGACCTCTCCGCAGCTTTCGACTGCGTTTCACATAGGAAGCTGTGGAGGGTCTTAGCACAACTGGGAGTAGATCCACCCCTTTTAGATTTCCTCAAAGAGCTCTACACTGGGGCTACAGCCAGAGTACGCTTCGGCGTCAATGGTGAGTTGACGTCTCCGTTTAGCGTAGGGCGTGGGGTCAGGCAGGGATGTGTCCTGGCCCCCTTCCTCTTCTCACTCTACACCAACGGTTTGGAGGAGGAGATGTTGAGGGGGGCCCAGGACCTCCCACGCATAAACCGCCGCCTGATCCCAGCCCTGCTCTACGCGGATGACGCCGTCATCCTAGCACGAACACCCAAAGAACTCCAGAAAGCAGTGAACAGATACACGTCCTTCATGGGCAACTTAGACTTAAAGGTGAACGTAAAAAAAACGTTCGTAATGACAGTTGGCAGACACCAAAAAAGAACCTATCCTATAGTCCTCAATAACCAAAAGCTTGAACCTACCCCCCACTATCCCTACTTGGGGGTTATGATAGACGACCAGCTCTGTTGGAAGCAAGCAGTGAGCACAAGGGCACTTTTATTTAGGAGATCAATTGCAGCACTAATAACTTTCTCACAGAAATTAGGCAAGAGACCACCAGTAGAGCTCCTTAAGATTTATAACGCCAAATGTCAGGCAATAGCAACATACGGTGCAGGTGTCTGGGGGTATACTGATGTCAGCTCTATTCAAAGGGTGGAAAACACCTTCTTAAGATTCTTGCTAGCTACCCCCAAAGGCACCTCAATCTATGCGATGCACCTAGAATTAGCCATACCCTACTTAGAGGATTTAATTAAAATTGAACCTCTGATGTTGTGGCGCCGCATCTGGAAATCAAATAAAAACGCTCTGACCCAAGCCATTATCACAGACTCAATGAGCATGGACAACTCTGCAAAAATAAAGTGGCTTTTATATGTTAGGAACTTTTTTACTGATTTAGGCCTTGAGAACTACTATTCAGACCCGACATCCATAACGGACATTCCAAAAAAAGATCTTAAACGCCAAGCATTATTCCATCTGGAGTCGCTAAGACTCGCATCCAACTCCACAAAAACGGCAGTGATCCATTCAAACATGATCCAGGTAGCCTTTGTCATTCACCCGTACTTAGAACTTCAAATACCAACTTACGAGAGAATGCTCATCACAAGATTTAGGCTAAATATATTCTTTAGAATGGTCACCTTTCCGTCACAAAACTGTTGGGATGCCATACTCCCGCCTTGTCCTTGTGATGGTACATCAACGCAGTCGAATTTGCATGTGATTCTGCTCTGTAAATACCACCAAGCCCACAGAAAGACCTGGCTTCTACCGATACTAAAATCCTGGGGATTGAGACAGTGCAGACCTGCCCTTTTAAGACTGCAAATGTTGGAAACACCAAATGTCTGTTATTTTATTAGTAGTTTTTTAAAGTGTATTATGAAACACAGAAAGAATCTCTAAAAACCTTGCCAGTCGGAGCATAAGCGGTACTTTGCACATTTTTGATTAACTTTTCTCTTTTTAACTATGAAATGAATTTTATCAGAAACATATGTAACATGTGTATTTTTACTGTGTTTGACAGTTTGTGTACTTTTATGGTTTTTCCACTGTGAATAAACCGAATAAAGATTTTATATATATATATATAGTTAACTTGCAGTTAAAAAGTGGAACACTCTGCCTTTGAATTTGAGATCTGAACCCACGAAAATGACCTTCCGTAAGGGACCAACAACCTGGTTGTTTTACCCTCAAACTCTGTTCTTTAGCCTGTCTGTCTTTAGTGCTCTTTCTCTTTTTGCTTAGGCTATGTCTCTTTTTCTTTTGCCTCTTTCACCTTGCTGGGTGTTTAGATTTTTTAGCACAGGGACACACCTTTAGGTGTAACCAGGTGCTTTATAAATGGCAAAGAAATATAAATGGTAAATAAATAAGTAAGATTCATCAGGCCTCTTAAAGTCACCTCACATGGCCCTGCGTGGCTAGACAAATCTAAAGTAATGGAACCCAGCGGCAATCACTGCGTTACATCTCTTTGCCCCAGGGAGGGGTTCCATGGGGGGAGCTTGGGTATTCCCACGTATCCTCCCATGGATATTGGCACTGTCCCAGATTTACCATTTCTGGTAGAACTGGAAATGCTTCAAAATGTTACACATCCCCAGAAGGGGTGTAACAAGGAGAAATATCTTTATTTCTCCTGAACTTTTCCTCTTTCTATGTTTTCTGCTTTCTCAGCACACATAGAAAGAGGAACTGTTAGAAGGTGGTTCTGACACTATGGGCCATCCAGATTATTCACTGTTCGAGCATTTAATTGTTGAGCTTTTACTGTGGGGGAGCCTCATCAGTTGGGACTCACCCACAGTGAACTCACCATGAAAGAGACTGCATGGGGATTTTACTGGTGTCCCCCTGGCTTGACCAGGCCACTGCACAGCAGCTGGAGTAAGGGACACTGTGCTGGTTACATGCAGACACATGTGTACATGCATGTGCACATGTGTAGAGGCTGCGCAGGGGAGATTCCTAGCGTGCACAGCCAAGGAGCAGGGGCAGATAGACTGGTGTGGCAGGACTTATGCAGAATTGGGTGGTGACATGGAATAGGCTTTATACACTGAGGGGAAACATGCCAGGGAAAGTCAGTGTGTTTTACTGTGTTATTCACTATATTTTTCCCCTATGGGGAGATGGTGCCCATGGGCTAAATTGCCTTTCCTACGGCCTACAGATTCCAGACATGCACTAAAGTCCACTGTAACAGGTGTGAGAAGAAGTATTCTGCAGAGTCCAACGTCCTATTTGTACTGCTTTTAGGTCATCCAGAACTGTCTGAGTCAGCCATAACCAGGCCCTGGCTGGGGGCTGACCGCAGTAGCCCAGATTGATGACCTTTCTTCCCAGAGCGAAGGCCTCCTCTCCACAATTAGAAGATGGGTGGGGCTACAAGCTCAACCATCAGCAGCTATCACTGGGTGCCAGGCACCAGGCTGTACCAAGGAGGAGGCAGCTCTGGGGGGGAAGGGTTCTTTTCAGAGACCATGTGGCAGGAGACCCTGGATGATGCCATCTTGAACCAACGAAGAGGCATGGGCAGGAAGGAGGGAGCAGGGGCAGAGAAGTGATGTGTCGCTGTGTGATAGGGCAAACAGAGACTTCCTGCCAGCCCCATCCCCATCTTCTTAAAAGAACTTGCTCAGAAAGAGAAGCTCTCTCTGGGGTGTGGTTTGCGGGGCAGAAGGTCCTGGAGCCTGGCGCAATGGGCATTTGGAAGGAGAAACCCCGTGACTGCCCCCAGGATCTTGAACAGCGTCAGGCGAAGAGTCCAGGACCAGTGTGCAAAAGCAGGGGCCTCTGCACAGGGAGAAGAGAGGCCCAGGAGGAGAGCAGGTGAAAGGCTAGCGCAGGGAGCCAGTGAAGGCAGCTCCCAGCTGAGTCCCCCCTCCCAGAGACCCAGAGGGCGAAAGAGAGTGCTCCCAGTGGCTGGAGAACACCACTCAGGAGCAAGAAGAGGCCAAAATCAACAAGATCAGTCTCCTTGGGGCTGAGATCAGGGCCCAGAAGGTACGCAACCTTTGACCTTTGGCTGACCAAGGCGGAGCGTGTGGGGCACCGCCTCTGGTCTAGAAGATGCCACCAGGGTGGGTCAGGTCCCGGGGGCTGCCCCCAACATGAAGAAAAGTCAGGGAGCTCCCCGTGAAGTGACCCCCAAGACGGGTGGACAGGAGCCAACCCCGGCCCCCTGCAACAGCGGAGGGCAGGGGGCACTTTTGCGCCCCCGCAAAGAGGTCTCCAGGGGCTCTGGACCCCAGCCCTAGGCCCTGAAGCAAAACTGGGTAAAGCAGTCACACTCCCGTGAAGAGGAGGAGGGGGAGCGCCTTCGCGACCTGCAAAAATGTGATCGCAAGGGGCCCTGGACCTCATCCCTGGGCCCGTAAGAAGACAAAGAGCTGGTAGCGGGGAGCACCATCACGCCCCCGCAGAGGGGTCTTGAGGGGCCCAGGACCTCATCCCCAGGCCTGGGACCCCATCCCTATGAAAATGCCCCCAAGAGGGGCACCAGGAGCCCACCCTGGCCCCCGCTGACGATGGATGGGGAGGGCAGTCGCGCACCTCCCCCCGTAGATGTTCAGGGGCACCGGATCCCATCCCCGGGCCCCAAGTGTCAGAAGGCGGGTGACTGGAGGAGCCGGTGAAGGTATGCACGTCTGCCGGCCAGAGCGGGCAGACTAGAAATGCTGAGCTGGCTCCCGCGGCAGCACGCGAGGGTGCCAGGACCAGCCTGCAAGGGCAACACAACATTTTCACTGCTTATGGTGGCCCCAGGAGAATGGGGTCACAACCATACAGGTGTGAAAAGGTGCAGGGGGAGCTGCTGGAGAAGCTGTCTTCCCCAGCACTTAAATGGAAGTCCCTCCCTAAGTCTCTTGGGGACTTGAAAAGGATAACACCTCAAGGGCTGAAGCCAGCATTTTAACACCTCCTAGGCTGGTACTTTTGTTTTAGAGCTGGGGGTGTACTGAGAAGTGCATTAAGGAATGAAGGGCTGAGTTGGGGGTGTCCGGAGGAGGGCATCCCCTGGAGGTGAAGAGGTATAATTGCACCTGTAGTGCATTTACTTATGTTATTCCTTTTAGAGGGACTGATGATCACATGTGTAATGTGAAGTACCTGTGTAAGATGATGTCATAAGCGATGTGGGGTTATGTTGCCAAATATTCCTGCAAGGGTGTCTGGCTGTATATGCGTAATCCTGTGATTTCATCTGTGATGCCTTTAGGGGCTGTAATTGCAATGCATTCTAAGTGATCCACAAATGTGATGAGTACTGTCATTCTAAAGTGATGCCTACACACATGTAGTCTTGCTGCTGTGCTTAGGTGAAGAACCCAGACTGCTAGCCCTTAAGTTGTAGAGGTGTATACTTCATGCTCCGTAGAAAATTCTCAGTCAGGGCTGTGTGTCACCAAGGCAGGGTTACCAATTTTAAATGCTTGTTGAGATAATGGGGTGGGTCGCCACTGGGATGGTGCTAGTGCGCAGGACCCTCGCTCCAGGTCATGTTCAACTACCTGCATTGTGGGCAAGATGATGTGCATACATGGGAGTGGTGGTACTAGACCCCACCCCCCACAGGAGGGGTGGAGACGTTGTGCAATGTCACAAAGTAATTCCATCAGCTTATGTATATTTGGAAAATTGGTGCATAGTATTGAGTAGTGTGTGTGTTTAATAAATGTACTCTTACTTTTATAAAGCAAAGTACAGATTTGACAATCAATTATTGAGTGTTATTGCTGCGCACCTGCAAATGGCGATTACTAGCCCACACCACCTCCCTTGAGTAAGCCTCAGACTGCTCTGAACGCTACCCTCTGAGAGTCAGGCGCTACAATTGGGTGTTTGGTTCCCAGTGAAGGACAAATGTAGTAATGCTATTTGTGCAGGCCTCACAGACACTGCCTCATTTCCCAACAGGAACACACAGTAAGAGAATTGTTTTTCTGCAGAAAGGTGTTCCTTCCTGCACAAAAACAATCCTGCTTATAACTCAGATACGTTTGCACCTGGTTGCAAGGGTATCTGCATTGGTGCTTGTCAGCACATTATGCGCGAGCAAAAGCAAGACAGGAAGGTAATGTATACTGTTAAATATGGTGCATTCCTGTCCTTTCCCAATCACGTAATGCTGAGCGGCATGATTTTTTTAAACATGCGCCCCTAAATCTGCAGCATGACTTTCCGTTTCTGATAAATGATTATTTCATAATCATTTGAAGGATAACTCAAATTGTAATGAGAGGAACAGGGAGGGAGAAGAAGGGGTAATTCTTAAATTACTTACCGGTAATTACATTTCTACTAGTCCTGACGTCCCTATTCATATGAATACATACCTCCCTTTTCCCTGTTCAAATGATTATGTTGGGAAGTTCCTGTGATGTGGTAAGTTTGTATTGACAGGAAGTGTTAGGCCAAAGCCACAAAACTTAAAGTAGGGAGGAGTAGCTTGTTCTGCTTGTGTTTTCGGCAGTAGTGGTGCTTATTAAGTGTCTGTGAAAGCATGTATTTTCTTTTTTTTTACAGATTTATTTACTCAGTAAAATCTCAATCATTAATAATCATTCCAAAATCCGTACACCCCTTCTCTACCCATCTCTTAAGGTCCTGTCCCTATCACATTATGTATTTATATGATAAAAGCATAGCGCATACACCTCTCATAGTTTATTACGACATACACTCTATTTTTTTCTTGCGGATTTATATAGCGCAAACTTGACCTGAAGGTATTGAGCGCTTTATATGAGCACCAGTTATGTTACACAAGGACACATTCATTTTGTATTTGGTAGGCACAGGGAGATGAAGTGATTTGCCCAGAATCACAAGATGTGGATTGTGGAGTCGACCCATAGGCTCGAACCGTGGTTTCCCAGGTCCAAAGTCAGCATTCTAGCTGTGAGACCACATCGTCCCACCTCTATCCCTAATTTATAGTGTTGCTGTTAGTATTTACAATGGCATATTCACAGTGTTTCCATAAAGGTTCTACTTATTAATTTCTTCCCCAGATACATCCTCCTTATCAGGATCTTTTCGACAATCTAGTAATAGATTCCACGCTCGAGCCTCTTGATCCTCTGCCTTTCCTCCCTTCTCTATGCAGTATAACACTTTTATAGCCTGCCCAACCAATCAACTCCATCTTCTATTTTTCAACTCTGGGAGCCCTAGTTGCATTCCTTATTTCCAACTCATCTAGCAAGAACCAGTGGCAAATCAATAGAGCCTGCAAGACCCATATCGTAATGACTGGAACAGGAAATTCTGGACTAAAGGAATGGAATTACCGATAAGTAATTTACGCATTTTGTTCCTGGTACTGTCAGCAATGGGAAGAGGCCATGATCCACAGGGAGGAGTCCAAGGCAGTCTACGGAAGAGAGGCATGCATCCATAAACAGAATATATCCCTGCATTAATGCATGGTTTCTTCATAGCATAGCTAGGAAACACCGAGGCATATTATCAAGGGCCTTATCGCCGCTTTAGTGGGACTTTTTCCTGCTAAAGCGGCGATAATTTCATCGCCCTATTAGCAAGCGACAGTTTGTAGGCAATAGCGAGCAGTTTGGGGCCCTCTTTGCATGTCAGCGATATTTATCGCTGATGACATGCAAAGTGGGGGTACCCAACCTGTTAGCAACTGAAAGCAGTCGCTAACATCGCTATCGCCTATTATCAATACAGGCACAGCGATGAAAAAATTTGCACTAATCACGAATATCGCCAAAAACTAACGCCTGCTCAGAACACTTCTTAACCTGTATATCCAACGGGAGTTGGATATTCAGGTCTAGACCCTATTGGCGTTTATGCCTGAATATCGCTGGATTTCCAGCTATATTCACGCATTGAGCCTCTATCGCCGGATATTTTATTGCATTTGAAATAAACATTGCTAATAGCACGCTATCTCTGCGATAAAATCCGGCAATGCGCGTCGATAAAAAAAATATTGCTAAGCTCATTTAGCGATAAATATTGCTAGTTGTTGATAATATGCCCCTTAGGGTGGTAATAGCTTCTTTGTGTTTCCGAGCTCTGCTGTCAGAAAAGCATACATTGACTCCGAGATATTTCAAGTTAATGTATACACCAAACATGCCAAAAAGAAGTCACAGCACCCTTCTGCCCTGGTGTATGCATGATAGGACCCCTGGGGCTGTATCAAGATGAGCCCTGCTCGCTCGGTGCAGAGCCATGCACCAGTGGTTTTGTGTGTGCAACTTGTAAAGTACATTTGTTTAACCCTGTATTTCTGCGAGTGAGGGGTAGATTTTCCATCATCACAGCTCGGAAATAGTGAGAAATGTTTGCTTTTCTGTTTCTGCGGTGTCTTGTCTAAAAATAATGTGCTAATTTGGAGAAACACCAGTTTAAGTGAATTTAGTTTTCACACTGCAGGTACATAAAAACAGGCGCTACGCCCTGCAATGGGCTAGCAGAGACCACCATGATATGGCTGGCCCTTGTGTGTTGTGGGAGTGGAAGCAATGACGCCCTTCCAGCTTACCTCTGCTATTTTTAACCCTCACAGTGTTTCCATTGCTTGGACTTGCTAATTAATGACTTGGTGCAGCAACCTTAACACCTAATTATCATCACGTCTATGCAAAGACCTTCTTCATTATGGAAAGAAAGGACATTGCAATTCCACAATGGAAAAAAAAGTTTATACAACAGTTGTCTGAACACAAAAAGCCACGACTGTCCATTACATTGCGTTTTCACCAACTTCCTATTCAGGCAAGATTACATGGGTTGAAGTCTCCTCACCTTTATCTCCCGAGTGCAGTAAATAGTGTGTTGTTGTCATGCGAAATGGTGCCTGCAGTGTAACTAGCAATACACCTTGGTGTTTTACGTTCGCAGGAGAAAATGAGCTACATCAGTGGTTTCCAAAATCCTTAGAACCATAACCCATTTCTTAGGATGATCAACTTTCCAGATCCACCTACCATTAAAGGACACGAGAAGAGGCGATTCTAGTAATGTTTATGATAGCATCGTGCGGTATTGTCATTTACAGACAGCACATTTTCCATTGAAAGTGCCACCAAATATGCCCAGACTTACAGTTTTACTCATAAAGCTGCCCAGCACACAAATCATAATGTGTGGCTATCAGGATTGTGATAATACATATATCATTTGTACATCACCAAGTAATGTGTTTTGATTTATTTTTGATCCTATTGAACTCTATGCTTTTAGCACAGTTCAGTTACAAAAGAATTGTGCTTCATTTTTGCTTTCCCAACTGCTGAATGCATAATGGTATCTATTGGTATTTACATTTTGTTGCGTTGCCAAAAAATGACATCCCACAACCGTTCCTGTCTTACTCCCTGTTCTTCAGCGAGACTGACACATAAATTATTTTAAAAACTCCCCTCACTTTGCAGTCAGAGAAGGAAAAGTAAACACCAGTCCCCATGATAAGAGAATAAGCCGCAATTCGGTAGAAGACATAGGTCCTGATTTAGAAGTCAGCGGAAGTGAACACTCCCTCACACATTACGGCAGGGCTTTAAGTGGGCCGGGTCTCACGGGGTCTGAGCACTGGCAGTTTTTTAAAGGAGGCCTCAAAACGGTTCTCTATCGGGCTCTGTTTTGTGCCCTGGCACAGGCGGTCCGTTTTTTTGTCGGACTGCAGTGATAGCAGGCCCATCGAAGTGTGCGTTCTCACACTGCTCACTTCTCACTAGTGGAGAAGTTACAGCATGACGTCATGCCAGGTGAGCGTTTTAGGGGAAGGGAAATCCCTTAGAGAGTAATTTTCACTTCCTTCTCTTTTTGAAACTCACGAGCAGCAACATTCTTGTAGTGTCGCCAGGCCTTTAAATTGAGGTTTTTTCAATATTATATATAAGCCATAGTTGCTGCTTATTTATCTTATTCAACTAACAACCATTGACAAACTAATAGTCCTGACTTGTTGTAGCTATGATGTTACTTGTTGTATCACATATCAGGATGCAAGGACAGACTCTCCAAAATACGAGTCGGGTGGCACACTATGCTAAGCGCAGATTTTTAGCTTACGAGTTTTAAGCCACGCCCTTAATTACATTGGCTACGCCGCTTTGAGAGACCCCACCAATTTGTTTATCCCACTTAAAGTCCTGCGTTACGGATATCTCATTCTCCGTATTACGATCACGATCTATCCTATGCGGATCGTTATATGGCGGACGGGATATCCGACACGATGGTAATATCGCATTCCCTCTGCCGACTTCTAAATCAGGCCCATAGACCGACATTTCACCTCTATCTTTTAAACACTAACAAAAATGACAGGATAAACACAGATTTGAACGGCATCTTTATTTATTTCACACCAAATATCGTCTGACCGACCCGCTTGTGGGTCACGACCCACAGTTTTGGAGATCTGCTTTAGCCAGCACACCGCCATCTGCTGCCCACAACATGCAGTACAGCTGAACAGAACAGTTCTGTGATCTTGCGGCTGGACTTTGTGCCCATCATGACATCGCCCCAGGTCCAATTAGAACGACAAACATTACCACGCAGTAGGTTATAACGTGGACGTTACATCATCCACGTTGTTACCACGCATGGCTTTACATCACAAGTCGTTTCTAGATGTCGCGCTGGACTTAGAAATAGTATAAATTACTATTCCTACTAAAGTTAGAGCAACAGTAGTGAATGTGTTGGATTTAAAATCCAACACATTCCTTCATGTTGGACATCATCTAGCGCAAGTCGTAGAAACAACTTGCGATGTAATGCCACGCGTGGTAACAACGCAGACGATGTAAAGTCCGCATTGTAACCTACCCGCGTGGTATTGACAGCATTATCAACACTGTTTCCCGTCCAGGAAAGTGTGAGTTGGGTGACTGAATAAGCCTAAAAAAGGCTCAAATAGTTTGTAACAGCCCTGAAATTGCTGCTTTGTGTCTATAAATAAAATGTGCCTGGCATTGGGCAGTTTCCATGCCTAGTTTTCATGCATGCCGGTGTGCATAAATTGACTTCCACATTCTTGTCTGTGGGCGTGCGTTTGAAAGGTAGGAGCTTCCCCTGGATGTCTAAACTTGCATTTTCCTGCATCCCACAAGTTCACCTCGTGCATCGACTGTCAGCTGTGCACGAGCTCTGCAGATGCATTAAGCCTGCAGCCTGAAGGCTCTGTATGAGCAGTGTGAGAAGAAGATCCTGACGGGACCACTGCCCTACAGAAGACGGGAAGATCGATAGAGGCTTTTAGATGCAGAATGGGCCCGGTCGTTGCAGTCGATGGAAATAGCTCTCGAAAACAACTACCCAGAGATATCGATCAGATGATTAAAGACTTCCTCGGTTAAAAAGCTGCGTTCCGCATCATAAATCACATTATTTCCTGCTGTTCGCCTCGTCCAGAATTTTGAGCTGGGAAGGTTCAACTGCTGCTTTCCTTTTGCCCAACATGTGGAGTTGACATGAAAGTTCATATAATGCTTTGTCGTTTCCATTTGCAGGTTTGATAAAAAATATACAAGACAAGTTGATCAGATAATTAGCAGATATGTTTCTTGCACATGTTTCCTAAATCTTGTATAATGCTAGCTAGAAGAGGTATTTTTATGGTAGAAGGAAATGCTTACCACTCAAGATCCTAGAAATATATGTAATCTGTTCCCACTGTATGTTTGATGTACGGTTTCTTCACATACGAAATGAAAGTTGATGAAAATGCCATGAACGTGCAGGTAATGACCAGCTTTCCTCCCCTTTCTTGATGATGCTATCAGTGAGTTCATTGCACTGACATCATTAGCCTTGTTTATTGGCGCATCACCAGATCACTCTGGCTGTTAATGACTAGCTGTCCAATAGCCCAGATATTTGTCACCCAACTTCTAAATCATAGATTGCTCTGTGCATCCGACTGGTTCAGCACATCAGCTGGTCCCTCTCCATGCAGGAACTGAGTAAAGGGCAGAGGAATGTAAAGTCGAGCAGAGCACAGAGAGATGGAAAACCCAGTGCATAAACAAAACCACAAATCAGCTCAAACTGGAACAAATGAAAAAGATAATGTAGGTAAAGCGCTACCGGGATACAGATTCTGCGTCTGAAGACAGGAGTATCAAAAGGTGATTTGAAGTTAGAAGCATTCACTATTCCTAATATACTGAATACAATTTGTTTTACTACGTTTCCTTGCAGATAAAGAAGGCAGATGTTACTAAGAACACCGTGTTTTTATCATCGGGATCAAAATAAATAAGGTGCCAGGAAATGGGAAAATGAAAACAAGCATTGACCAAGCTAACAGGTATAAAAGTCTATGGTGAAAAGCCTTGTGTATTTAACAAGAAGTTGTGTTTATGTATTACTGTATGTAAGAATAGTGACTTGCTGTGGTGAGTAGTGTGGTTCTGTGGGATTGGAGGGATGGTGCTGAGGCATTAGGACTGCATGGAATTTCATTGCTGTACTTTGGGAAGGTGCCTGGTGAAGTGGAGGTAGTTGTGTGGTGGTAGCGATGGCAGTCAAATGAGTTGCATGATAGGGAACATGCTTTGGGTATATAGCAGTGTCAGGTTGGCCAAGTCGTTTTTGATACCAGATGTGCAGCTCTGTTGGGCTAATAGTGTAGAATTATGGGGTAATGTGGTTCAATGGGTAGTAGTGTGGTGCTGAGGATAGACGTGCCGTAGTGTGGTGGTAATGTGATGCTAATATAACGCCAGAGCCAGTGTGGCTCACGTTCCTGACAGTGTGGGTCTGCCCGGTGACAGTGAAATACTGGTAGGGGTAGTGCATTTTTAGCAGTGTTGTGAACTGGACAGGTCACGTTTTAGTGGTGGCAGGGGGAGTTCTGGAGCTTGGCTTAGGAGATGGTAGTAAGATGCTGTGAGGTTGTAGTGTAATGCTTTCCATTCACAATTTGATGTGCAGAGAGCATCTAGTGGTGGGTAATCCTGGACAATGAACTACGCTCCTTTGCAGGGATTTTTTAACAACGCATTCAATGAAAAACATGTAGTCTGGGAATGAATCTGCTCAATCACGCAGCGTAGTCAGCTTCTAAACTGCACCCACAAATACTTTGATAAAGCAGCTTTACATGTTAAAAGGGTTAAAACCAATTCACAAAAGTGAACTTTGAAATTGATAAATATCAGGCAATGTGAGAGGTGATGATTTTGGATCCCTCCTAACCTAGGGAGATGCCTTGAACACAAAGAGCACATCATGCTGAACGATTCAGTTATAGTCCCATCCTCTTAGGGCCACCACAAGCACAATTATTATGGGCAAAAATACAATCCCAACCAAAGGCCCTGCAAAGCATTATGGGATGAGATTAGCAGTGGGCTGTGAATATTATAGTATCCAATATCAAAATAATTCTACGAAGAGCTGCAGTTCATATCTTCGTTACTAGGTGTCCCTCACGAGTCAAATGGAAAAGCATTGAATCAAGCTGTAGTTCCACTAGTCGTTACTAGATGTCCCTCACAAGTCAAATACAAAAGCATTGAACCCCTTTCATGAATCTGCAGGTCAGCTCTTTGTAGAATTTATAGTATTAGCTCTCAGCTCAGGGTTTCAATGCTTTTGCATTTGACTCGTGAGGGATATCTAATAACGACTAGTGGAACTGCAGCTTGATGTAATAATTTCAATGCTTTTTCATTTGACTCGTGAGAGACATCCAGTAACGACGAGTGGAACTGCAGCTTGATTCAATGCGTTTGCATTTGACTCGTGAGGGACACCTAGTAACGATGAGCTGAACTGCAGCTCTTTGTAGCATTATTTGATATTGGATACTATAATATTCACTGCCCACTGCTAAACTTGTCCCATAATGCTTTCCAGGAACCTTGGTTGGGACTGTATTTTTGCTTATAACAACTGTGCTTGGGGTGGTCCTAAGAGGATGGGACCATCACTGAATCGTTCAGAAAGACGTGCTCTTTGTTTTCAAGGCATCTGCTCGGTTCTCTCCCTATGTTAGGGAGGATCCCAAAATCATCACCTCTCTCACTGCTTGCTGAATTAATAGTTTCACTTTTGTGATATTACTATATGCATTTTAGCATATAAAGACAGAGATACTTGTTATTTTACCCAAAATATATGAGGTCTCTGTTGGTGGAGTGGGTTTTTGTTCAACTTCATGGAGTTCTGCGTAGTAGTACTCTGCCAACTATGCCCACCCTTAGTGGTGGGCAGGGGTAGCTCCTCCACAAGGGCAGAGGAGAGTCACCACACTGCTTACCTGCAGTGCGAGAAAGCCAAAACATAAAATGGAAATAGCTTTTGGATATTACCATTTTATGTTTCTTTGGCATTGCAGGTGGGCAGGTGGGCGGAGCTGCCAGGGCAGAGCAGGAGTGGTTTGCCCTCTCTTGAGTGTGCAAAAACTGTTTGGCCGGCCCTCTCTGGCCGCCCAAACCAGTGATGTGCAGGCTGCATTGAAGCCTATATGGAAAGCATGCTATCCCCTACAGCCTCTGGCTGGGCGGCATCCCAACCAATCAGAACGCTCCACTGGAGCATTGTGATTGGCTTAGGGGAGGGAGGCTGCCTGCTTCTTGTTCCTGTCGCTGGCAGGGGAGCAGGAGCAGTGAAGACGCGGGACCGGGTCAGTGGAAAGGTGGGTTTACATTTAAAAAAAATATTATTATTGACCCCTCTCCCCGAGCAACCCCCCGTCCTGTGTAATCCTGCACCCAACCACTGCAACCGACGCCCCCACCCATGAGCCAATGCCGGCCACTACTGGTGGTGGGGGGTAATAGTGCAATAGGCAGCGAGGAAAGATATTTCTTTGAGGTAATATTTGGTATGGCTTGAATATTCCTCCCACCCTTGGGCCAGTAATGTCCTTCTGCTTAACACCAATATCTTTGGCATTATGGACAGTGCTTTCTTCTATTAAATGGGTGCCCAAATAATGAATGGTTCAACACCATTAAAAATAAATCCATGTTACAATGGCTTAATGAACAGAGTGGTTCCACTTTGTTACATACAGTCTGTTTTGTGAAATCATTATTCCTGTGTGAGAGCTAAAGCCCTCTTTTAATAGCGTAAGAAGTGTACAACTTCGACCCATTAAAAGAAGTTTTATGATATTAGGTTATGTATTATATGTAAAATCAATGTGTTCACTTACAAAAAACTGTTAATATCTAGTTTATTAACAGTATAATGTTAATGTTTCCATTTCCACAATCTAACATGCAGAAGTTTTGCCAGACACCTACATATTATGGAATTGCAGCAAAGAGCATACAGTGTACTGCCAAAGGGCAAACGATCACAGGATAAATACAGCACTCACCAGAGAGCAATATACTGGGAGAGGCACTAGGGACAGAGACAAAGAAGCTTAAAGAGTGGGACTGAATGACAAGTGTCTACAGAGAAACACAGCACTCACAGGTGAGAGCGTCAGTGCAAAAACATGCAGAGTGTGACCCCTTGCTGAAGAAAACCTCTGCCGGCCCGAAGGGCCTCAAGAACTTCAGACCCATCTCTCTGCTCCCCTTTGCAGCCAAGGTCATTGAGAAAGCAATCAACGCCCAATTTTCCGAGTTCGTTGAGGGGAACCACATGCTGGACCACTCGCAATCCTGCTTCTGAAGCAATTATAGTACAGAGACTGCCCTAATCGCTGCCACAGACGACGTCCACCTCATCCTCGGCCGAGGCGAAACTGCAGTCCTCATCCTCCTGGACCACTCTGCCGCCTTTGACACTGTTTCCCACCGCTCCCTATGCACAAGGCTCCACGATGCCAACATCCACGAAAATGCCCTGGAATGGATCAGTTTGTTCCTTACAAGCCAAACACAGAGAGTCAGGTTACCACAGGTCCTCTCAGAACCCACAGAAATAAGCTGCGGAGTGCCAAAGGGTTCTTTCCGACCCCACTCTCTTCAACATGTACATGGCCCCGCTCACAGCCATCATCAGGAGGCACGGGCTCAACATCATCTCCTATGCCAACGACACCCAGCTGATCCTTTCCCTCACCAGTGAGCCCAGAGTCTTCAAGAGAAACTTCCATGACTGGATGAAGGCTCTCACCACCTGGATGAAGGACAACTGCCTCAAGCTAAACTCAGAGAAGACAGAAGTCATCATCTTGGGCTCCACCCCCTCTGCTTGGGACGACTCCTATTGGCCTGCAAATCTTGGACCTCCACCCACAGACCACGCAAGAAATGTCGGCATCATCTTGGACTCCTCACTCATCATGAACCACCAGATTAACTGTGTCTCATCATCTTGCTTCCAATTGCTTCACCTGCTCCAAAAGATCTTCAAATGGATCCCAACTGATTCTAGAATGACGGCCATCCACGTACTCACCAGCAGCAGACTTGACTACGGCAACACACTCTATGCCTGCATCACCCAGAAAATCCTCAAGAAATCCTCAGAAAATCCTCAAGCATCCAGAACACCTCTGCCAGACTCATCCTCCACATCCCCCAGCGAAGCCACATTACCACCCACCTGAGAGACCTCCACTGGCTTCCAGTAAACAGAAGGATCACCTTCAATCTCCTCACACACGCCTAAGGAGCCATATACGACACAGGACCTGCATAACTCAACCACCACCTCTGATTCCACTCACCCACCAGGAACCTCGCTCCGCTCAACTCACCCTAGTTGCCATACCACAAATCCGCAAGACCACGGCTGGGGGAAGATCCTTCTCCTACCTCACAGCAAAGACCTGGCACACCCTTTCCCTAGTGTTATCACTGTCACTGCCCAATTTCAGGAAGGACCTCAAGACCTGGCCTTGCGACAGATCTGCAGCCATCTACCCCCCAGCGCCTTGAGACCCTTACTGGTAAGGAGTTGCGCTTTACAAGCCACTTTGATTGATTGATTGTTTGTAGCACAGCCTCACTAAATTGTAAATATTCGTTCCTTGGAATACAGCTACACACATTTGGTTCGCCTCCTACATCTTGGTATGCACTCTGTATGAATACTATTTAGACAGTCAGTCATGTACCTTTCTGACTCCACAATCCTGGTAGCTTCTGTATTCAAAAGGAGGCATTACAGCGATAGGCAGGTGCTCTTGTTTTGATGTCCTTTATTGCTCAAAAATAAAGATTACAACCATTTTTCATAATTCTTTAAAAACCAAGCTTCCACACAGTCGTTTCTTATGATAGATTTTTGCTCCCAGGTTTTTTTCTCTTGTCTGATCCTAGCCTACTAAGCAAAGGTACCTAACCCCACAATATTGTAAACTGAGATATCTCATGTAGACAGCACTCCATTAAATGCACCGCTAACATGGTCACAGCCATGAAACCTAAACACTAAATTATTAGTGCATACTACAAAATAAAAAGAAAATGTATGACTTTTAAATTAAAAAAGTATGACTTTTTTTTACTTATTCTTTACTGCCACAACGTCCCTATGTATAAGCCAGTACAGAACATTTATCGTAATATAATAGTAATCTTTAGAATCAATGACTGAGCTGGCCTCCACATATGATTTAACCAGTACAGTCATGTCATCCAGATTGCCTAATAATTCTGTATAAAAGCAAATACATGAGTATAGGACATAACTGACAGATGTAGGAAATTCATGTCCTTTACCTCGGCCCCTCACTTTTTTGTTTGTGATATTTATATTCTAGACATGTAAAATGTGTGCTCTGGGTAAGTGGGCTTGCCGAGCATAACCTCACACTATTTGCTTGATTCTTAAAACAAAAAACATATTTGCATTTAAATTGTCATATCGGATACTATATTGTCACATACCATTATGCGTAATCTTTTACCAAGCGGAACATATTCAAAACAGGATATAAAAGATTGAAAGATATCTAAAAACGAGAACTTATAATTGGTACATACCTTAAAGACATGGGCGCATTGTCAAAACAGTGATACTTTTTTTTAACAATGATGCTGGATAACATCTCGGTCTGTAAACATATTTTAAGATGCATAATATTGTGTTAAATAAAAACAAAGTGTACAACTATTCTCATTAACTGTTAATGTCTAAAAGTCATGCCCATTTAGACATGTGGGATTGATTGAGCCATTTATTGGAATGGAGTATGTAGAATATGCTTTATGTTAATGGTGAAATATAATAAAATGCAGAAAGTGGAAAATCCAAAATCACCGGAGACTCACAAATTTTTATGAAATCTGTTTCTTTACACAAAGATATTACGAGTCTATACACTTGGCATGGTCGATGTAGGGCATTTATTGCATTAGGCGTGTGATTGGATAGAGTACATTCTTTCAAAAAATCTTTGTGTGTAAAAGCAAATTAGAATAGGAGTTGTGGTATCCTTTATTGCTCTGCATCCAAAGCAGTGTCTCACAGATTATACTATCATATGTCCTGTGCAGGCCCATTGTCGTTTTCCCTATGTTAGCATTGTAGTTTTGAAAATTCTGGACTCGTGCAACAAACTTTGTTGTAGCATGACGATTTTGGTGTCAAAAGACCGATAATGGCTAGTACACTATGCACAAGCATTTTCGCCATAATCAAGTAACGATTTCACCTCGAAATCGCCATTTTCATTTTCGAACCCTTGGGTTCCATTTTAGCTCAGCAGCCATTTTGTGAGTTGCCCTTCACATAGGCTCTTAACCACAGCTGAATTCGATATCAAAGGACACATACACCTTAATTGACTTCTCTGTGACCTGGGCAAGCTGGAACCATTGCCCCAAGCCAAACCTGTTTGGGCAGTTTCTCTCCCAGTGGCCGAACGAGATAGCATCAACACACAACAGGCCATAAACTGTTCCCATCGCACACACCCCCGCCCAAATCTTGCTCACACCTGTCTCTGCTCTTTTCTCTTCTTGTGCTTTATGATGAGGAGGAGCCCGGTTTTATTGAGGGTACACCGATATCTGATGGAAATGTTGGGCCTTGCCGGGTAATTGATCACAAACTAGACACACTAAATGTATACTTGTCATCATGACTCTGCTTTTTCTTTTGTAATGAAAATATGTGAATAGCTCACTGTAAATCCAAGAATGTTTGCACTGTAAATCTAAGAATGCTTGCCTGAAGCTTAAAAAACTGTATAAAAGAAGAAGCCAGGCTTTGTACATTTGAGCAGTCTCCTAAGAACATACATGAGCTACATGCTGTTGTACTTCTAGGACGTTTGTTACTTGGTTGCAGCCAATAAATTCGATCTTAGACTTCACCTAGAAGACTCGTGTTTCTGTGGTCTGAATCAGGAAAGGACTCGAGGTCTTTGGGTGTTGCCCTGACACCGCTGGGTTACCGGATCAGTACCGGTTCTGAAAAACCCAGTACCTCAGTTGGCGCCCAACGTGGGGCGGTATCAGCGGTACCGGTCCAAGCCAGATGTTCGTGAGGAGCTTTGTGTGAAAATTCCGGAGGACGGCCAGCCACTTCAGCGACCCCTGTATGTCGACGTGGTTCCGAAGGTCTTTGCTGCGAGGTTCCCCGCGTCCCGACGGCTACGAAGGACTGCTGCCCTGACTATCGCCCTGATTTGGACCCTTGATGTTTGGTAGAGCGAAACGTTAGACGAGTCTTCTGGTGACGTCATCGATACCTCAGTTAAGTATAAGTGGAGCATCTCCCAGTCCTTAGTTTGTTTGGTGTCCCCTTTGTGGGACCGCTTTGATTTGGAACTTGCAAGCGCCAAAGCCGAAGGACTCGTGTATTCACGAGCAATATCGTAATCGATAATCCTTTGAAGTTTGAAGCTAGACTAGAGAGCGAAGATGCCTGGTCTTAGCAGACTTGGAAATTTGTTTTGTCTTGGTTGTAATAATAGGGACTCCTGATTGGAGGACTCGTGTCCGGTTCCTCCGATTGGAACTCCAACCTATGAACTATATGTGAAACATGGGGTAGGCCCCATCACATACAATGAAGTGTGGATAAAATGCACCAGAAAGGATGGTGTTTTAAAATGGCCCCAATATGGTAGCTTTGATACGGAAATCCTAGACAATCTCGAAGTTAAACTCTCTAAGAAGAAAGCCCGGCCGGCAATGTTTGACTCTTTCCGCTTATGGCGTAAGGAGGCCAAACAAAAGGAAATTAAATTAGAAAAGAAAAATAAGAGAGAAAGGGGTATCTCGATAATGCAAGCTGCTAGGCAGTATAAAGACAATGAAGAACAGATGAGTGAGCAGTTGCACAGGCAACGTAAAATGGTAATAAATAAATGTTATCCAGTCTTACCGCCTCTGCAGCAGGAGGCAGCAAAAGAGCTTGAAAAAGATCCCCTAATGTCGCATTTGTTAAGTTCACCACCCCCTTGTGCGCAAAATGCTACAGCACCTCCACAACCTCTAGTTGTGCAACCCATGGTTGTTGTGCCTCCTGTTCCTCCACAGCACCCACCAGCTACTCTTCAGCTGGCTCCTATTCCTCCGGTGCAGCCTTCCCAAGGGTCACCGGCCTTTACATCTGCTCTTCCTATAATTCCTGCAACTTTACCTACTGTATCGACTACCACTGCTGGTACTCCTCCTGACACTGCTTCTGCATCTGCCTCATCTCATCCTGCTTTCCCACTTGTCTTTTCATCGACTTCTCCGTCTGTCCGCCAGAGAGTGACAAGCACTGTTTCTAGTCTTCTATATCCTTTGTTTGGTGCAGCAAGTACGGCTCCTGCCTCTGGGCATACACAGTTACGCAGCCATCTGCCTGATTCTAGGGAGAAATAAGTATTGGATCGTTTGGCACATAGATGGGTGACTAACCCGACTATATATGATTTAGAATGTGTTATGGATGTTTTCTATCAGTGGGAAGCATCAAAGCAGAGGTACGTTTTCGAGAAAATGTGTGTTTTTCTATGCGAAGACTTAGAAGAGAATGATTTGGACTCTAGTCCACCCGAGTTGAGCCATGTACGGTTCGAATTTTCAAAAGGGACAATTGTGGGTTCAGATGTTAGGAAAGCCGTTGCGACGTTGTTATCCCTTAGAACTGAAAGTGTTTCCAAGTCGTTGTTTGATCATGATTCCTCTGTCAAGAGAAAAGGAAGACAATATCCCATGAGAGAGGTTCCCCCAGTATGGAGGGAGGGAGACGCAGCAGCTAACCCACCTATTCAGCCTCATTTTCAGCGTGTGTGGGTACATGTCCCATGGAAACGAGCTGAAGTATTAGCCCTTAAGCAGACATTGCCCGATCCCCGCAAAAATCCTGCAGGGTATTACAAGGAATTATCACAGACTGCAGGCTCCTGTATCATGAATTTAGCTGATATCGATATGTTATTTGGGAATGTTGTTCCACAGCCTTTATGGGGAAAGATTCGTCATACAGATCATGATCAAGAGCTAGGCGACACATGGGTATATATTACCGCTGCTGATGCTAGACAAGTTGATGGTGCTAAACCTGAGCCTTTAGTAACAGAGCTTCCTGGTAGAATTATTACGTATATGAAGACTTTAAATCCCGAATTGCGAGTAAATTGGGATAAGTTGTCTGCATGTAAGCAGAAGAAAGATGAAACGGTGTCTGATTTCTTCACCAGGTTTGAAGAAACGTTTGTCGACCACAGTGGTCAAGATATGAGTACAGAAGGTGGTCAGCGACTGTTCGTCGATAAATTCGTGCACAATCTGCTTCCAGAGTTGTGTAAAAAGTTGAAGGATTCAGAGAGTTCATGGGCAGTTTCCTCTTCAGCACAGATACTGGCCACCGCGCAATATTATGAAAATAGAGACAAAGATGAGAAAGAAAGAGCAGAAAAGAAAACTAAAGAGTTAAAAACGAAGGTCCTGTTACAGCAAGCATACCCGCCACCTGGTGGTAGTAGTCAGAATAATGGTGGTCAGAATAACTATCAGAATAATTATCAGCAACCTCAACAGTTTCAAAAACCAAGAGTAGAGTAAAATCAGCCACGCGTTCCTGTAGGTCCCAATCAGTGTTCGTAATGCAAGGAGGAAGGTCATTTTAAATATAGTTGCCCTATACTGTTACAGCGCGCTAATGGTGTGTCAAGCACAAGAGGTAGAGGTGTTCAGCAAACACCTAGAGGTAGAGGACGTGGAAACGTCCCTCAGAATACACGCTCCCTTCCACCTCAAAATTCTATGAATAGGTTTGATCAGCAGAATAACGCATCTGGTAGGACAGCTCAGTACTATGCTGATGATTACTATGCAGAAGATGAATATATGGAAGGTAATGATTGCTAGGACAGCCATAGACAAAGAGAGGGAGTTGTTTCAGTTCCAGTAGATCAGAGTGGACCATACGTTGAGGTGATTACATCAGGTGTGTCAGAACCTTTTCTGTTGGATACTGGTGCTACAAAGAGTTCTATGATGCACTCAAAACTCCCTGGCGCACCTTTGTCTGGCGAAATGAATGTTTCTGTAGGTTTTTCTGGCGCCCCGGTTAGGAACCCGATTTCATGTCCTATGTCCCTGTCTGTTGGTCCTTGTGAATTCGAAGCATCCCTTATTCTAACAACAGGTTGTGGTGAAAACTTGCTGGGATTGGACCTGTTAAAAAGATTGTATGCGACTTTGTACTGTTCTCCTTCAGGAGTACAACTTACACTAGGTAAGAAAGTGGTTTCTCCAATGTATTTGTCGAAGGATAAAATTCCGACAGAATTGCTGTCTCTACCTAATATTCTTTGGGCTACTGGTCCTAACGATGTGGGTCTCTTGGAAATACCACCATATGTTGTGACATTGAAAGCCAATGTTAGAATGCCGCGCATTCCCCAATACAAGATCTCCAGTGAAGGCGAAAAAGCGTTGTTAGCGATCATTTACGATCTGATTGAAAAAGATGTGATTGAGGAGACAAGAGGCAACGTTTGCAATAGTTCCGTTCTGCCTGTGTTGAAAAGAACTGACCCCTCTCAGCCACCTGTGTACAGATTTGTGATTGACCTTAGAGAGGTGAATAAAATAGTAGTGCCACAGTTTCCAGTTGTTCCTGATATCACTGCCTTATTGACAATGGTTCCAGCTTCAGCCACTTGGTTCTCGGTGAGTGACTTGAAGAATGCTTTCTTCAGCATCCCGATTGCTGAGGAGAGTAGGGACATTTTTGGCTTCAGTTTAGGAGGACGAAGCTTCCGCTTTAAACGTGCTCCCCAGGGCTACTGACAAGCTATAAAAACACAGCTTGACATGATTGTGTTACCTGAAGGCGCTACACTCATTCAGTATGTTGATGACTTACTTATTGCTGCAAATTCTGAAGAAATCTGTAAAGAAGCCACGTTGTCATTGTTGCGTCATTTGTGTGATCTGCATCACAAAGTGTCCCTGTCTAAATTACAATATTGTCGACAAGAAGTGACCTATTTAGGTCATCTCTTATCGAAGGAGGGAAGGAAACTAACCCCAGAAAGAATCCAGGAAAGCAAAATTAAGTGTGCCAAAAACACAGAGAGAAGTGCGTGCTTTCTTGGGTATTACATCGTACTGTAGACAGTGGATTCCAAATTTTTCTTTACTGGCCAAACCATTGGTGGCATTAACATGTAAAGGTACACCCAATCCTGTGCCTTGGTCTGAAGAGTGTCAGAAAAGTTTTTCTGAATTGCTCACAGCATTATGTTCGGCTCCTGTGTTGGGTACCCCCGACTACAGTAAGCCCTTCACATTGTATGTCCATGAGCGAGAAGGTTGTGCATTATCAGTGTTGACACAATTGTTTGGAGACAAGCAGCGTCCATGTGCATATTTTTCGTCGACTTTGGACCCAGTACCTAAAGCATTGTCAAGTTGTTTAAGAGCAACAGCAGCAGCAGCTGTTTCTATTCGACAGTCTGCTGGGTTAGTGATGAATAACACGTTAGTGGTAATGGTTCCACATGCAGTGGACACGTTATTGAACAGAACCAAGACACAGCACTTAACTAGTGCTCGATTATCGCCCTTTTACTGTATTCTATAAATGAAATGTTATATTGTGCATTCTCTTTTGGTAAAGATTTTAAATAATCAATCAATAAACATTACTTACCTCTAGTGCTCGATTGTCAGGTTACGAACTAACTTTGTTAGCGAGCCATGTGCACATCAAACGATGTAGCACACTAAACCTAGCCACGTTGCTGCCAATTCCAGTTGAGACAGAGAGTGCTGAAGAGCAGCACGATTGTTTTCTTAGAACAGAGGAAGAAACAAAAGGGAGAATAGACCTCCAAGACACTCCTCTTTCTGAATGTGATGGTACCTTATGGGTGGATGGTTCATGCTTCAAGCTCTCGAATGGTGACACGACTGCAGCATATGCTGTCACCACTTTGCATACAGTTGTTGAAACTGCACGTATTCCACATAACTCGGCTCAAGCGGCAGAATTGATTGCACTTACGAGGGCGTGTGTGTTGTCAAAAGGAATGAGAGTGAATGTGTACACTGACAGTCAGTATGCGTTTGGCGTGGCTCATAGTTTTGGACGTTTGTGGCGTGAACGTGGGTTCCTGACTTTGCATGGTGCAAAGATACAGCACGGTCAGCTAGTTAATGAGCTTCTCGAATCACTGACCTTGCCTCTACAAGTTGCGATTGTAAAATGTAGTGCTCATAAGAAGGTGACTGATGATGTTGGTCGTGGAAATGCATTTGCGAATGAAGTTGCGAAAGGAACTGCAAGGCGTGTAATGAGTCGAATGTATGTTGCAGGCCCTGCGAGATGGATTGGTGATGTTGGCATGTGTGAGGACACGATTGAGAGTGTGAAGTCTATACAATCCGAGGCCACTGGGAAAGAGGTGAATGAATGGAGAGAAAGCAAGGGTAGATTGGATGCGAATGGCTGTTGGGTCGAATTGTCAGAGCATCAGAGATGGCTGCTACCCGATGCGTATGTGCTTGCAGTGGTGACAATGGCTCATGGAATGGCTCACATCAGTGTGAAAGGGATTTGTAAGTTGTTGGCTCCAATATGGCAGAACAGTGGAATACCTGAATGTGCAGAGAATGTGGTCAAGAACTGCATGGTGTGTTTGAAACACAACCCAGGTTGGGGAACCCCAACTCCAGCTGGTCATTTTGCACCTCCTACGTATCGGTTTGAGGTTTTGCAGCTAGATTTCATACACATGGAAAGGTGCAACAATCTAAAATACGTACTCGTTGTTGTCTGTGCCTTCTCCAGATGGGTAGAAGCATATCCCCTGAAGGACAACACTGCCTTGTCCACAGCGAAAGCCCTTGTGAAAGAGTTTTTCCCTAGATTCGGAATGCCTAGAATGGTCTGGAGTGATAATGGGAGTGAATTTGTGGGACGAGTGATGAAAGAAGTGTGTGAAGGGCTAGGCATCAGACAAAAATTCCACGCTGCAAATCACCCCCAATCAGCTGGATTAGTAGAATGCTACAACGGCACCCTAAAACTAAAACTAGCCAAGATTCAAGCGAGCACTGGTCTTAAATGGCCTGACACTCTGCCTTTAGCACTCCTATCCACCAGAATGACAGTGCATTCCAGAGTAAAACTTAGTCCCTATGAAATTGTTTTCGGCCGTCCGGCCAACATATGGGGGGTGCCCAGACCCACCAGGTTCAGTGAGATTGAACACCCTGTTTTGCTTGACTATTTGTACGAATTGACGGCTAAATTACGTGTTTTACACCAACAGGTCCATGACTCTCTGCCTCCGGTCTCTGAAGATCCAGGCCATCAAATCAATCCTGGATCCTGGGTATTGGTGAAAAATTTCCAGCGAACAAAGAACGAACAGCCCAGGTGGACCGGCCCACACCTCGTCCTTCTTTCCACAAGATCAGCCGTTCGTGTGGAGGGAAAGAAAAACTGGATCCACGGGATCCATTGTAAATGGATCCCCCTGCCTCTGCCCTATGACCGGTGGGTCCAGGAGGGTGTCGCCGACACAGAGACTGAATCTGTGCCAAGGTTCATCCCTTTCAGTGATGCTCGTGTGAAAGGAACAATTACAGAACAAGAGAGTGACAATATTCTGCAACCAGCCGTACCATCATCAGCCCAATTGGACACTACAGAACCTGAAGCCTTATTCCAAGACCATACAATACCGGGAAAACAACGGTATAACCTGAGGCCGAGAAATACGAACTAATAAAATTGGACTAATAAATTTTTTTTCCCCCTAAGTACTAATTTTGAAAGCGCAGCTCTACCACCTGAGAAACTTGCTAATTTTTGTTTTTTTCGAACCACCATCCGGGTTCCGCTGCTAGGGTCGCGGTTGCCACAGTCTTTGGAGTGCAGCTGTAGACGGTTAGGTCGACAGTTCTGGTTGGTCTAAGGGAGTTAACCTGGACTGAACAGAAGCACTCCTTAGCAGAATCAATCTCCCACCACGGGCAGCGACATAGAGAGGATGGAGTTTTTCTAAATGGAGAGACCTGCCAAAGCTGTGAATTTTAAGACAAGAATATGTGGATTGATGACAAAGAAACGTTTTTTATTATTATGCATTTTCCTGTTATTAAGTGCAATGATGTTTTTAATAGGATATGTACTGTTTTCTTTACAAGTGACCTTTGCACTGACTACATCGCCCATACCTCCTCCTACTGTCTCTGCACATTCTTTTCAACCTCTACCTGAACATGAGTCAGCTAGGAGATTAGAGTTTATTAATAACTCCTTCATCCAGCTCTTGCACCAACACCAACTAGTAATGAACACAACTAATTGCTGGGTGTGTAGTCTTATGCCTCACACAACGGATAAAGGCATCCCTTACCTTGTCCTGCCATTCAGCCACAACAGCTCTGTGTGGGCATACAGAACAATGTTCATTTATGCACATGAAGTCTACCCCCTACGTTCTGTAACAGACAACCCTAAGAATAGTGCTCTAGTTAAGGGTATAGTGGATAAGATTAAGGAAGATATTTCCTATGAGACTATCCCTAGAGATGAGACACTAGTATACATAGGATGGAATGTGACCGGATATGGAGCTACTCTGAGTGAGAAACAGCAAGCTAAGAGATCTTCCCCGATTTGGATTGTACCCCATCAGGGTCATCTGTGTCTGCAAGGTACTGGCAAGAATCCCAGAGCTCAGTTAGGGAAGAGTGTCTGTACTGAAACGTATTTTTTGCATCTCAGACTTCCCCTTCGTTTCTAGCAGCTAAGGGTACCTATTTCATCTGCCATGATAGAGCCTATACATGGTTGCCCCCTGACTTCTCGGGCACATGTTTTGTTTCGTTCATGTTGCCTCCCACCTACACGGCCGCTGCAGATTACCATCGGACAAGGACAGTTAGGGGTGTTGTGAGTAAAGACGACACCGCAGAACAGGAGTTTGGAGATCTCGCAAAAGGTTTTCTGCCGTTTTGGGGGCCCATGGTTAACAGCAGAAACATAAGGCAATTAGCGAGGGTGGTTGAATCCACCGTAATTGAAACTGCTGGTGCCCTTAGTAACTTGACTGCTGAGCTCCAATCGGATCGTCTTATGACCCTTCAGAACAGGGTCGCATTGGATGTCATACTTGCAGACCGAGGTGGGGTATGTAAACTGATCCAATCAAGTTGCTGTGTATTCATTCCAGATAACGCTCCAAGAGTGTACCAGGCTATCTCCAAACTGCATAAAATTTCCGAATCTATTCATATGGATAAAGGGGATTGGTCTTTTGTGGGATGGTTCTGGGAACTGATATCCGGCTGGGGATGGAAAATTCTAATGGTCATTGGGATGGTCTTAGCCATTCTCTTCCTGTTCTGTCTGTGCGTACAGTGCGCTCCTGCAATATGTGGCCTCTGTGCTACATCATGTGTAAGGAAGCCTGTGTCACAAGACAAACTAAGTACCAGAATGATGTTACAGCAACATCTCAATGACTTTAAGAATATAGACCTGGACTCGGATTAGCATGAGATTAGGTTAAATTGCCTATGTTAGGGCAAAAGGAGGGTTTGTAGTTCTGAAAATTCTGGACTCGTACAAAAAATGTTGTCGTAGCATGACGATTTTGGTGTCAAAAGGCCGATAATGGCTAGTACACTATGCACAAGCATTTTCGCCATAATCAAGTAACGATTTCACCTCGAAATCGCCATTTTCGTTTTCGAACCCTTGGGTTCCATTTTAGCTCAGCAGCCATTTTGTGAGTTGCCCTTCACATAGGCTCTTAACCACAGCTGAATTCGATATCAAAGGACACATACACCTTAATTGACTTCTCTGTGACCTGGGCAAGCTGGAACCATTGCCCCAAGCCAAACCTGTTTGGGCAGTTTCTATCCCAGTGGCCGAACGAGATAGCATCAACGCACAACAGGCCATAAACTGTTCCCATCGCACACACCCCCGCCCAAATCTTGCTCACACCTGTCTCTGCTCTTTTCTCTTCTTGTGCTTTATGATGAGGAGGAGCCCGGTTTTATTGAGGGTACACAGATATCTGATGGAAATGTTGGGCCTTGCCGGGTAATTGATCACGAACTGGACACACTAAATGTATACTTGTCATCATGACTCTGCTTTTTCTTTTGTAATGAAAATATGTGAATAGCTCACTGTAAATCCAAGAATGTTTGCACTGTAAATCTAAGAATGCTTGCCTGAAGCTTAAAAAACTGTATAAAAGAAGAAGCCAGGCTTTGTAAATTTGAGCAGTCTCCTGAGAACATACATGAGCTATATGCTGTTGTACTTCTAGGACGTTTGTTACTTGGTTGCAGCCAATAAATTCGATCTTTGACTTCACCTAGAAGACTCGTGTTTCTGTGGTCTGAATCAGGAAAGGACTCGAGGTCTTTGGGTGTTGCCCTGACACCGCTGGGTTACCGGATCAGTACCGGTTCTGAAAAACCCAGTACCTCAGCATGAGCGCGTTGCAGTCTGCCCTCTGCTTTGCACACATTACTACACCAACTGATTTTGCTTTGTTCCACAATGTACTTTCACACAGAACTTGCTATTGTTTTTTTCATTCAATTCTTCCTGGAATTCAGTCTGAACACCGTAGACAAGGTAAAAAACACAATGCCCCTTCTTATTGTGTTCTGGTAAGGCCTTAGCACCTAGACAAAACACGCAGATGCAGCTGTTGTTTGGGTACACGTAGTTTTGCAATATAGGTATGCACAGATAGGTCACAACACACACTTGGATAGGGATCTTTCCATGGAAAAGACTGTGACAGCACCTGAGATGTAGAACTTTCATCTAGGTATGCTAAGGTACAGGGTTTGCGGCTAACACCAAGATATGTACTGATATATGATCATTTTGCTTCTGTAGTGGGGGAGGGAGGTTAGGCTACCCTGTCTTATATAATGACAGCTCCTTTTATGATTTATGGACAGCTTACTATGCTGACTGTATTTTTGGTAGGCATTTTCATACATATTGTGGCACGTATACTGTACACTAGAGCACAACAGTTACAATAAACATTTTAAACTTTCCTTGTGTCTCGGTCAAAAATTATTGTGTACTAGTATAAGCGTGAGAGCGAAAGAGTGTGTTTTGCAATCGTAATTCCTGAGAGGATGGGGAGTGTTGTGTTGTGGGGTGTCTAATCACTTGTTCCTCTGTGAGTGAGTATGACGACATGTGAGGCATTATAGCTAGTTGGTCCCGGGCTCATGGGTACACAAGTGGTAGGTTGACTCAGTCCCTGCCTATTAAAGTTCTATGATTCCAAGCATAGTTCTTTGACATCGTTTGGTCTGGTACTTATTCATGGGGCCCCTGAATAGCGCTTGTGCTTGTCCACAATACTCACAATATTTCCCGGAGACGTCCGTGGTGGGGTGGCTTTGCCTCCTAAGTTTATAGGGTTCACCTTTTGCTGTAAGTTTTTCAAGTGTGAATTTTAAAAGGTTTTTGACCATTTTGGTGCTACCATCTGAATCCCATTTTGTGATTAATGTTTCAACCGGTTGCCATTCTGACTCATTGCCAGGCAGTGGTGACTCAACATTTGTTGCAGCATGGAGTCCCCAATGAGGGGTCTCTGGTTGTTTTTGTGGTCAAAGCGGATCCTACTTACCGTTTCGAAGTGTTTTGCTCCTGGGTTGTGTTTCCCGCTGTGAATGCCAATGATAATTCTTTTCGTACTTATACTGCTGCTGTGGTTCCGGTGACCTAGTGCCCTTATGTGGTTGTTGAAGTTCCTTTTACGGCCGGGAGCACCAGTTTTGGTTTAATGATGCTCTACCCCATCCTATTGAAACTGTTTGTATGGGCCCCTTAAGTATCGATGAGACCACATGGCCTGTTCTGGCTGGTTTCACTCTGTATACTAATTATCTCAATACTAATTTTGCGGATGTACGTCTGTTATATGCTCAGGTTGTTCTCCTTTATGTACGCCTGATACAATTTGTTGTCCGTGCTTTTCCCGTGGCTCCGCCTGGGGCCACAACTCCTGTGCAGGCTGCGCATGGTGGGGGTCTTGTTATTAGCCTGCTTATTAATCATTCAGTAATGGGCAAACGTTCTCAGAACTGTAAGGACTTTCTGTTTTGGATTGCTTAGAAAATTGATCTTCTTGATGCTGTTTTCCCTCTTATGTTTCCAGTGGAGAAACACAGGATCCCTACTATGTGCTTGTCTAGTGGTCTAATACCACCTTTGGCCACCTGAAACACCTGGGGGACAGTGTTTTCCTCTGTGTATACACTCTGTTATGGCATCCCCTCGATGAGCGCTTCCAAACAAGTGCAGAATGAACATGGGGCAGGTCCTGCCCAGGATTTGGGGATGTAGTTGATGGATATTTTTCCCATAGTCTCTGAAATGATTCTTTCTAATAATAAAAGTGAAGCAGCGACCTTGATTGTTCATCAACATCTTTCGGCGGTGACTGACATTGACCGGGAACGTGGGTTTCTGATTATTATTGCTGATAATTGTACATCCTTGGGTTGCAAGAACTTGGATGTCAGACCTTCTACTCAGTCTCAAGGTATGCCTCCTCCTGAAAAGGAGGATTGTATTTTTTCCTAAAAAGACATGGGACATAGCTAAGCAGCAACAGAAGCCTAGGTCTTATGGTGGGTCACCGCCACCGGACGCTTCGAGTGTAGATAGGATTTACGTGAACGCTCTAAAATTTAAACTCCTGAGAGGATTCAGGTTCCTGATCCTTGCTCTCCTCGTTCCTTTCAGGAATCATCTGATCAACAGTATGACAAGATCACAGACAGGGTGATTCCATGCAATCCAAGCGGGACACGCAGCACCCTTTTGACGTGAAAGTAAAAAGAGAGGAACCGCCTCCATATAGAGCCCCGCTCCAGAAGAAGAATGTTGCTAGTTTAACAGCAAATAATACCCCAAACGGTGGGAACCCTCATCCTGGATAGGAGTTGGGCAGTGACTCTCCTCGACAGCATGGAAGAAGTTATCATAGTGCTCCAGACACTCCACCAGTTTCTGGAGGAGAAAGCAACTGCACCCTAGCAAATGATGAAACCGTGGACACCCGCGTAGCTCCCTCTGATAAACGTTACCATGCAGATATGAATTAAATCCCAAACTCATGAGAATGGATCGCATCAACCACCGATTCGCTGCTCAGGGCTACAAATTAAATTTTGCGAAATTGCATAGTGCGTTTCTGACCGCTCTTTTTCTTATTTATTAATTGGCAAATGAGGATCGGGGTTTAGCACCCCATTATTTGGAAAACTGTGCACAAGTGCAACCTCCATCTATACTTAAGAAGTTGCAGTCTTTGTTTGGTGTTTTACATTTCGGCTGGACTTACATTCCTGATTATGCTCAGTGTATCAAGCCATTGTAAGCTTTGACACACCCATCCTTTTCTGCTTCATCCTGGCTTCCGGAACACACTGTTGTGTTGCGCGCGTGGAGAAGTGTGGCTCAATGGTTAGAGCGGCAGACCCTGATGCAGAGGTCTGGCCCGGGACCAGGGTTCAATTCCCGCTTCGGTGGGTCTTGGGCTCAATTTCCTCGGACCTGATATTTATCACCTTGGTGCCTATTCTAATCATGGGTTCCAGTCTGCAACTCTGGGCAATAGCTTGCTTAATCTCCACAACGGCCCCAACAGCGCTAGGATGCCTGGCTTCACCTTGGGGGTGCCCAGGAGTGGACATTTCATAGGGAAAAGCCAGGAAGGGTTCCACAGCGGTATGCGTTACAGCGCCAGGACACCCCAGTTGGGGTATTAGTGTGCTTTATAAGTACAAATTACATTACATTACAATTACATTACAATCTCACCTGCAGACCAGAATGAATACTATCAATTTGGGCATCCGGATTTTGCCCGGTTCAATTGGTTTCACTTATGTGACTTTTAATGAGGGTGACACGGTCCCAATTGCTTATAAATCACATCTCTAGACTTGAAGAATTTGTTTTTCTTCTGCTGAAAAAATTCTGACTGCTGTACGGATGGCCATTGTTAAAAAACGTCCTCTTGCTCAATGTAAACACATTTTTGTTAATTTGCCCATGCTTGCCTTAGAGGTGTCCATGAAAGCTAGTGTTCCTAATTCTAAAACTCTGCATCCCCATTGAATTCAATGGGCTACGCCTTTGACGTCCGCTGATGTCAGTTTTGTTTTTGACCCTTCCTTGCAAACACAAGAATTTCTTCAGTATGAACATGTTCACCCTCTACCTTCTTCGGTTTGTCCTCTTGGTCAGTACAAATGTATCATTTACCTGATGGTTCGGCCCAACCAGCCATTGGTTCTAAGCATACTTATTCTGCAGCTTGCGCTATGGCCATGGGTACAATAGAAGACAAAGCTTATCACTCTACTTTGGTTCATACCTAGTACCTTGGCACTACACGGCTCAGCTGGCCAAATTGAGAGTTCTCCTTTTTTGTTCTCGAATATGCTGATGTTGGGTTACCCACTCTTGTTGTGTGTGGTTCTTTTAATTGTGTACAATCTTTCAATGATGATTTTTGGGATTCTAAAGGTAGCACGATAAAGCATGAAACACTTTGGGCTCAAGACGCCGCTCTTAAAAAATGCCTGCCACTTACATGTTGTCAATAAGTTAGGACATCAACATGTGGAAGCGCATGCTATCGGAAATATGATGGCTGATGAAGCAGCCAAATCTGCAGTAGCCACAGTTAAAGTAGTTGTAGTTACTCATTCTATGACTAAAATTGATGATGAAGGGGGAGGAGCTTCGCGAACATCCGAGTTGGCCGCGTGAGCACAGGGCTCCCGAGACCCTCGCCACCCTTCGCACATATCCTGAAATATATCCTGATTCTGAATGCGGGTTATTGGAGATGAACTTCGGCTGACACTTTTACTTTTTTTAAAATTTAGTTTGGACTTCGGGAACCACAGCTACGTTGATCTGTACTTTTGAGGCCCACCTCATGGCGAAGCCGGCGGCTTGACAAGCTAGGACGCCGGGAAGTAGTTGAACAACAAGGGCCTGAGGGGCTCCCCCCAGCAGCCTTGAATCAACTTTCAGTTTCGTTTTTGGGTCCTGGCACTATCAGATCGCAAGACGGTTCCGGTCTGCCCGAGGTCCATCCTAGCTCTGCCTCTTCATCGTGTGCCAGCGGTCGTGTGTGCTTTTGTATTGAGCTACGTCTTTACCTATGCCACTTGAGCCCACTTTTTAAGACTCTGGTGGTCTGCTCGCGAACGGCCATTTTCACCAGGTCTCGAGGGCCCCTTCGCGGCATACTTTTCAAGTAGGCCAACAGGGCCGAAAACGAGAAGCGGAAAACCAAGACGCCTCTCCGCGGGGGACCGATCCAAACTAACGTCATGGACCGCTATACCCATCCTAAGGGATCCCCCGGTGGTACCAGCCGTACTCTGGAAGATGCAAAAGAAGACCCGGCTGTGTCGACCGCATTGACTCTCCAGGATGTCATGGGCGCCATTGCCAGCATGAAGGCTTCCATTGGCCAGCAATATGAAGCTCTCGCTCTTAAAATTGACACGGTAGCCATCAATGTTACCCTGATCAGAGCTGACTTGTCTAAGACCAATAAAAGGGTCAAGTCACTAGATTTAAAGACCTCTAGCCTCATGACCGATGTGTCAGACCTACAGACTGAAATCGGTAATCTGCGATCCTCCAACGACCACATGGCTCAGCGACTGGAGGACTTTGAAAACAGGGCCCGACGCAACAACACACGCATCATTGGTGTCCCTGAACCCCCCGAAAATTCTGCAACGGATCTCCTGGTGGAAGACATCGTCCTAAATCACTTCGCCCCTACAGGTCAGAGCAAATTCTTCGCCGTGGAGCGTGCCCATCGAGTGCCGGGTGGGAAACCGAAGCCGGGTGCCCCTCCGAGGCCTATCATTGCCAGGATTTTTCATTTCAGAGACAGAGACGCTATCCTGCAGGCCTCGAGGGTGGGCGGCCCTGTAAAGTTCGATAACACAACAGTGAGCTTCTACCCGGACTTCACCCAGCTTGTTCAAAGGCAAAGGATGGGATTTCAGGGAGTGAAGCTAAGACTGCGAGACGTGGGCCTGAAATATGCGATGCTATTTCCGACTAGGCTTCGTGTCGAATACGAGGACCGGACGTTTTTCTTTGACCGTCCTGAAAGTGTTAGTGACTGGCTGGATGCTCTACCTACGCAGAACGATCGAACTGAGCACCCTGGTGGTGCCGAGGGTGGTGTGCCGGAGCAAGAGTGACACTGTGGTTCCCGACTTCCGAACATTTGACTTATCACACAGCTGGGTTCAATGATTCTAATACTATTGTGTTTCACTGATGTTTGCCCGAGGGTGGCAGGGGGAATGAGACTCTTTCCTCCTCCGGGTTTCTTTTTGTAGACTAGTTTAATGTCAGGGCGACAGGCACACTGCAAGTTGGGGTGGCTTTTGAGTCTAACGCAGGGGTGCAGGGTGGGGGGTGTTGTAACGGGTCCAAGTTGGGGGGTGGAGGGGAAAGTTTGTGTGTTTGTTATTTTCTCTCAAGGCAACGTATTGTTTTCTTCTTTGATCCGGTCATTGTGTTCTTTGTGGGGTGGATTCTGCATTCCTTACCGGGATGGGGGGTAGTGGGTTTAGGCTAATGTCTTGGAATGTCAATGGGTTGGGTGATAGAATAAAACGGGGAGTGGTGCTACAGTTCTTGCGATGCCTTTCCCCCGATGTCGTTCTCCTGCAGGAAACACATTTGATTGGGACAACGTGTCATGCCATGAACAGGGGAGGGTATTGTCTTGCTGCACACTCAGGATTTACTTCTGGTTCTGGGGGCGTTGGCATCCTTGTCCGGTCCTCTCTCCCTTTGGAAATAGATGATGTAATCCTTGACGATAGGGGGCGCTACGCCGCTCTCACTGGCAGATGGGAGGGAAGGACTGTTTCACTGATTACTGTATATGTCCCGCCGGGTCTACAGACCTCTACTTTTGCTGATATTGGGCGTGTAGTGCTGGGGCTTCCTGATGGTATCCTGGTGATGGGTGGAGACTTCAATTCAGTTGTCTCCGGCAGCGTAGATCGCCACCCCCCCAGAGATCTTACCAAGTCTCAATCATGGCTGAGTGGGTTTTTGGAGACTTTTGGTCTGGTAGACTGTTGGAGGTTGATGCATCCCGAGCAGATACAATACACTTTCCATTCTGGGGCCCACGGCAGTCTCTCCAGACTTAACTATATTCTGATGCCAGCGGCGCAATCCTCCTCTGTTAGAGAAATTAGACACCTTGCCCGGGGTATATCAGACCATTCCCCTTTGTGGCTCTGCATGGATACTAAAGTGTGTAGCGAAGGACGGGTCGCTCCCATAAACCCTTGGTTTCTTCGCAATCCTAAGACCCGCGCTGAGTTGATAAAGTCCCTTGATCACTATTTTCTTGAAAATGTGGGGTCTGTGTCCTCATCTGTGTCATTGTGAGAGGCTTTCAAGACGGTTATCCGCGGACAGGCGCTGTCGCTAAATGCTGGTGCTAAGAAAACTAAATATGAAGAAATGGTTTGTCTTGAGACAGATATAGCCGAGCTAGAGAGTGACCTTGAGGTTGGCGTGAGTCGTGCTAAACTTCATTCCCTCAGCCTGAAGCAGCTGGATTACAGAGCCCTAGTGACTGACGCTGCCAAAGTAATGAATACAGAGCAACAGGGCAGATTGTATTATGTTGGTGACAAGGCTGGTAAATTGATCGCGTGGCTTGATAAGAAAGAAAGGGAGAGTCGTATTGTTCCCGTGATTGAGAAACTTGATGGAGTGTGTGTGACGGAACCGGCTGAGATTGTTGAGTGTTTTGTGGAACATTTTCGAACGGTGTATTCTCCGGTCTCTGATAGGGCAGAGGAAGACTCTCATCTGTTGTTGCGCGACATTGCATTGCCGCGCCTATCGGAGTTCGACAGAGACCTAATGGATGCACCACTTTCGGCGGATGAGGTTGCCACCGCTATTCGTTCCGTTCGCTCCGGCAAGGCTATGGGTCCCAACGGTCTGCCCATTAAACTATACAAACGGCGTCCTGACAAAATGGCGCCATATCTCCGGGATATGCTCCTGGAGTCGCGAGACTTTGGCTCCCTTCCTCGTGATCAGCGTCTCTCTACGATCGCGGTTATCCACAAGGAAGGGAAGCCGCGGGATCGCTGTGCTTCCTAAAGGCCCATTTCGCTTTTAAATGCCGAACCCAAAATTCTAGCCAAATTGTTAGCCAACCGACTGATCAAGGTAATTAGTGACCTGATCCACCCGGATCAGTCTGGTTTTATCCCACATCGCAACACTGCACTTAACCTGCGGCGCTTACATGGCGTTCTCGCGAGGGCGGTGTCTCTTCATGAGCTGGCCATTTTGGCTTCCTTAGACGCCACGATGGCCTTCGACACAATAGAATGGCTGTATCTCTGGGCCGCTCTCGCGAAATTTGGTTTCAGTACTGGGTTCATCGGGTGGGTGAACCTTTTATATGAGAAGCTGCTGGCTCAGGGAGTCGTTAATGGCTGAGTATCAGACTCCTTTACCCTCGGGAGGGGTACACGGCAGGGTTGCCCGCTGTCTCCCCTACTTTTGCCCTCGCTCTGGAACCACTGGCTGCCTGGCTGCGATGGGAGCCTTCGATAAAGGGTATCCAGTGGACCCCGGATTTTGAGGATCGCATATCGCTTTACGCAGACGATATCTTGTTGTACCTTACGTCCCCCTGAAAATCGCTGAATGTGTTGTTTGACGTGCTTACTTCGTTTGGAAAGAACTCAGGTCTCGTTATCAATTGGACTAAATCTTGTGTTTATGTGCTTTCGGGTGGTCTCCCTCCTTTGCCTTGTAGATTTCCTATCCATGTCTCGCAGACGGGATTCAAATATTTGGGGATCTTCATATCCCTAGACCCCGCTGTTCACTACGAGCGCAATCTGCTCCCCCCCTCTTCAGAGGCTGAAACTGGATGTAATGCGCTGGCGTAGATTTTGCCATTGTCACCGCTCGGGCGCGCAGCGCTTTTTAAAATGATGTCCCTGCCACGATTTTTGTACGCACTCCAGAATATGTTCGATATTATTCCGGCGAGCTATTTTCGAGATGTGGAGAGCTTACAGAGGCGGCTAGTCTGGGACGGATGCGCGCATATCGCCTTTGCTAAGCTAACGTTCCCCTGGTACGACGGAGGTATAGCGCTTCCGCATATCAGGTGTTATTATTGGGCCTCTCAGCTGAGTGCGATCAACCACGCAACGTACGCACCTGGTCCTAACCCGGCATTCTAGATGGACAAGTATCTGTTACCGGGCGGGAACTACAATAAGGCGCTCTAATCTAAGGTAGTAGGGAGGAAATTATCTGGACCTAACAAGATTGCTGTACGAGTCTGGCATGATGCGAATGTGGTTGTGGGATGGAGAGACCGACTGACCCGTGCAACCCAGTAATATGCGTCTGAAAGACTGGGATGTCTCTGGAAAACAAAAGGTTTTGAGAAATGGGACATGATTGGTATTAGCAGGGTGGGCGACCTTTGAGCCAAGGGTAAAATTAAGACCTTTGAGGCATTAAAGATAGAATACGAGTTGAGTGACAGGGAATTTTTCAGGTATGCGCAGATTCACCATGCTTTGACCTCGGTTTTCACTGAGGGCGCCGACATCCCTGAGTCCTCCCCGCTCGAGGATCGGGTGCTTGATGGTCATGTGCCCGAAAGCACGATTTCATTAATATACAAGAAGTTGATCAACAATCGGGCTGATCAACTTGTACGTCTCAGGGAGGTTTGGACTGGTGACGGTTTGGAGCTGGATGACGAGGACTGGCAATCTGCGTTATCTTCGCCTAAGGAGGTGGCTATACCTGCCTGTCTCTGCCTTGTCCAGCTTAAAATTCTCCATCGTGTGTATGTTACTGGTCCACGCTTGGTTCGTATGGGTTATTCCCCCGATGGGTTATGTAAGCGTGGCTGTAGAATGGTTGGAACCTTCCTTCATATAATTTGGGAGTGTCCGGAGGTGGTTGCGTTCTGGAACCGTGTGCATGCAGTGATGGAAAGGGTCACTGGAGTGGTATTACTGCCTGAAGCCAGGCGCTGCCTGTTGAATGTGTGCAGACCGAATGACTATAATGTTGTCCAGACCCAGTGGGCGACCCTTGGGAACATGATTGCTAAGAGAGACATCGCACAGTTGTGGGGTTCCCAGCGGCTGCCCACGGTATCGGTATGGAAGGAAAACATGGATTGGTGCATGTTTAGAGAGAAGACTGTATATGTGGCAAGGGGTAGACCTATGGAATAAAATCTGGAGCCAGTGGAATGCCTACTGTGGAAATATATGTACGCCCCCTTTCGTTGAGATCCCAGATGTCTCCCTCTCCCCCTGATCCGACATTCCATGTATCTTTCACTTTGTGTTATCATTGACTTGCTTCCCCGCTGACCCCCTACTCTCTGTATTAGTTATATGCTGTATAACACTGTACTCAGAAGTCCTTCCTTTGTGAACACATGTCCGTGCGTATTGTACTATTGCCTTGTGTATTGTTCCTTCCTTTTTTCTCAATAAAAAATAAAAAATTAAAAAATTTAAAAAAACATTGGACCTTCACAAACACAGAAAATTGATGATGACATTTTAGCAGCTATTGCCGCAAGTAGGGAGGGTACTCCTTTCCCGCCAGGGTTCCCATATCTATATAATTATCGGTTAACTACTGGCAATGTTTCCTTTTGTATCAATTCCTGGTGTTGGTGATTGCATGATTCCAAATCTTGAACGCAGACACTTTTTGATAGTGACTGCTCATGAAGGCGTTGCTGCAGCACACGCGGAAATGGCCGCCACTGCTTCTCTTTTATGGCAACTTTATTGGTGGGACGGTTTATACCAGCAAACTGGTTGCTGATTATTATTGCTGATAATTGTACATCCTTGGGTTGCAAGAACTTGGGGGTCAGACCTTCTACTCTGTCTCAAAGTATGCCACCTCCTGAAAAGGAAGACTGTCTCATCTTTCCTAAAAAGACATCGGACAAAGCAGCAACAGAAGACTATGTCTCATGATGGGTCACCGCCACCGGACTCTTCCGAGTGTAGATAGGATTTACGTGAATGCTCTAAAATTAAAACTCCTGAGAGGCTACAGATTCCTGATCCTTGCTCTCCTCATTCCTTTCAGGAATCATATGATCAACAGTACCACAGAGGAGGATGACAAGATCGCAGACAGGGTGATTCTACGCAACCCAAAGACAGATATGTCCTTTGTTGTGATGTTTGCCAACAAATGTAGTGTTCTACTTTATCGTGCAACCACAAACACATCTTTTTATTTCTAATCAGCTGTTTGGCTGCATTTATCTTGATCATTGTGGTCCTCCTACATCCAATATTGCTTTCAAATATATTTTGGTTGCAGTGGATTCTTGCACTTGGTTCCTCTGGGTCTGGCCACAGCGCTCAGCTGATGCTCAAACTGTTATAAAGGATTTGCATGTCTTTGCCGGAACTCATGCCTGTGGCACTTTCCATTCAGTCCAGGGTCCGGCTTTTGCCACTAAGGCTTACTTTGATTCGATGTTGTCAACGGGGGTGCAGGTGCATTTCTCGTCTCCATATAGGCATGAGGGCAATTCTGTGGTGAAGCAGATGAACTGTGACTTAAACAATTCTTGACAGAAAGAGTATTAGTTACAGGCCGTGGCTGGTATACTCATCTTCATGAGGCTCAACGTGCTTTTAATGATCTCCATGTATGTTTCAGACATTGATGGTCTAGATGTTATGGCGGCTGCCGCAACCTTTGATGTAAATAACCACCGTGCTGTCTTACAGGATCTACAAAAGTGTAATGACACTCTGGCTAAAACACACTTGCCCTCAACTTCGCCATCAGATGCAGTTGTTCTGATTCCTGATTCTGGCTGGCTTCCTAAAGTTTGAGATCTGGTTCGCGAATAGGTTGCGATCAAGACAGAATTTGGGGCATATTATCAAGACAGGTGATAAAATTATCATTGCTTTAGCGGCAGAAAACTGCAGCTAAAATGGCGATAATGGGCTTGATAATATGCTCTATGGAATTATAAATGTTAAATGTCCTTCACATCTAACATGGGCTTCAAGTGGAATTCCATAGAGCATATTATTAAGCCCATTATCGCAGTTTAGCAACAGTTTTCTGCCACTAAAGTGGCGATACTTTTATCGCCTGTCTTGATAATATGCCCCAAGGTTCCTCCTACTGTGCTCCTGTTCCAATGCTTGGTCTTAAGGGTACTAAAAATGTGATTTTATCTCCACTTCCTGGATACAAAAGATTTGGTTTGTTTCAATTTAACATGTCAAGTTACACCATTTGGCTAATGCTCAACAGTATGCTCTGGGGTGTCCAATACAAGATATTCCTTTACAGCCAGTGAGCTCCATTGCTTCTGATTCTCAGTGGCCACCGAGGGGGGTATTTAGTCTTCAATTGACTTGATGCCTATTTTACCTTTTTCATCCTCCACAATGCAAATTGTTTATTCTGATCTACCCCTTGAGACCCCTTTGGGAGAGCTAGCCATGAGGTCTACATCCAGAATCCCAGCCTCCATTATTCCACATGAGTTGTTATGGGTATTTCTCTCACACAGATGGAAGATGAGACGCAGCTAAACAACCAGATATTCTGCAAAGCCAAGTAATTGTATATTGTAAATTATTTATTGTGCCCTAATTTTTGGTAAATGAAAAAAAAATATTCTTCTATAATATTTCTGTATCAAAAAGCCTAAGAGTTATGTACAATATTTTTATGCCCTGTGAGTATGGTGTAACTATTGGTTTGCCTGCATATATATAACTGTGAATTCCAGCCTGTCTTTTATCTATTTTACTATATCGATCAAGCCAACTTTTCTTTGGGCAATTCTTTATTGTCTTCTGATTTATCTACACCACAAGTGCTGAATTGTGTTTTCATCTCCTAGTGAAAACGCACTTATCTGGTTCCACCTTCGATGTATTTCAAGATCATTTTTTCCATGGTATTTCTGATCATGTGGATTGGATTTGTGACAGTTTTTTCCCTTCTGATTAATGATCACTACATCCCAGAATGTTCTGCTGCAGAAATGGTCACTTCCACATTCCTCCTAGCAAAAAATGAAAAGAGACCAGCCCCTTGTTAGCATTTCAGCAATTCCAGTCACGGATGGAATTGTATGGGATACAGTAAAATTGATTGTCATTGGTCCTACGGAGACCCTGCAGATACCATTTGTATTCCGTGTTTCAATGGGTAATGTGATTATACCTGGGTTGCAGTCAGATGAGTGGGATGTCGATGCTGTGATTGTATGTTATCCAAATTGTAATGTTACACTGTCTATGACACTGAAGTGTTATATATAATTTCTGCTAACTATGCCACTTTGTTCTATTATCTTTATTATGGGCACCATTTTTTACATCAAAAAAATGGACAGAGTCCACAATTTAATTATAATGAATGGGAATATTGCTCAACTCCATTGCACGGTAGTTCCAATACACAAAAGATGAAGTACACCTATTTCACCGGTTATGACCTTTCGAACCCTGTATCTTATTATTTTAAATCCCTCAAATTGATCTATGCATACATCTTTATTAGAAACCTAGTCCTGAAAGGATATGATTGGTCTAACAAACTATTTGTTTGGGGTTGGCTAAGATTAAATTATTGAATTCTCCCACTATTTCATCATTGGCCCTTTTTGTAAACTGGCAATCTTATACTAATTATACTGAAGACCAACTAAATAGTATGATACAAAAGGATTCATTTAATTCCTCTATGATAGTTCCAACTGGGTGGGCTTTATAGCTGCCAGACACTAATATTTGTCATTCCCGTTTCACCCTGAGCACTACCTATTCGAAGACATAAACCTCGCTGATTTTATTTTGAGTCCAAAATCCCTTCGTTCAAAATGATTTGTTTATGCTGCGTATAATGAATTTTGGAAATTGTCGCAAATGGAGGCGGCTGTACGCTTCTCCAAATTGATCGGGATAATTTACAGAAAGTACTTGCTGTTGTCGACAACAATATTAATATGTTATCATCTCGTATTTATACTTTAGATAATATTGGGTCCTCTGTAAGTTATATTGTACAAAATGAAGTGTCTACCTTCTATCATGGTCAGAATCAACTTAGATCAGTCAAGCAATTTGTATGGACACTGAAAACACTTAAGAATGGGTGCATTCCTTGGCATTACCTATATTTTAGGGCATTGTTCTTACCATTTAATTTGACATACAAACAGTGGCTATGAAAGAAGCTAGATATACCATGTTACATATAGAGAAATTTGAACAACTTACCTTCACTGTAACGGAGACTCATTTCGCGGTTTGGTTAATACACAGTTATATTGTTGCCCATCTTGATATTTCAATTCCCTGCCTATATTAGACACTTCCCAGCAGGTAGATATGAACCCCTTGTGAGCAGTTACATACATGTGTTATGATCCCTGCCATTTATATATCATTGTCAGTGGCCTGAAAGCGAAATTTTACAGAGGAAGAATGAGACTCCACTGCTTGGCATTACCTTCTGTGTAAACAAGCAAAAATTGACAGATTGTAGTGTTTCTGCCCCCAATTTAGCTTGTTCTAACAATTATTCCCACTCCCACATTGCTTTCATATGGCAGTTATCTCATCTTTAATAATCAGCACTGTTGCGGTATGCAAGTGGAAATCCTGTATTTGGTGTCTGTTTCCCAGTTAGTTACTTGCTGCAAAACCTTTCTGTTTCCCCCTCCACATAGAAGTGTAGATAGTTTGTTGTGGCGTTGACTCTGAAAACAGATTTCAATAAGCTAAACCGACTCAAAGTGTCATTGTATCAACAAGAAGTGGCTCCCACTTCAGCACACAAGACATTTGAACTGCAGGTGGTGAGAACGTCTAGGGAAATAAGTCTTTGTTGAACACAAATCTCCCCCTACATTTCGGGGAATTAATACATCAAATATTTAATACGTCTGATACCACAGGCCTGGCACACTTTTTTAAAATTGTGGGCTCCGGCATTGTGACATCTTTTCAAACTATTTTTGGAAGAAGCCCAGATTTTATACATTCTATGTTTACCAGTGTATTTGGTGGGTTCCTGCTGTTGCTCGTCTTTATTTGCAGGCATCGTTGCACAGTTCCTTCTATTCTGCAATGGCTGCTCCATTTGTGGTCCTGCCAGGACAGGCATCGCTGCAGCTGTACCGTGAGCGAATGCTACATCTTTTTGGAATTGTGCTCTTAGACGCTCTGGATGCCAAATTTTGTCTAACCTTCTGATATGCCTACTTCACTTGTGTGAAACCTGTGTTTCCTTGCATCCAGAGCACCTTTCAGTGGGCCCTGCATATCTGCCTGAATACCCCATCTCACACTTCCCTGGATTTCGAACTATTGATGGGTCCCTTAGTGACCCACATCCAGGGTTGTTCCTTGGGTATGTGGGTTGTGTACAACCCAGCGCTGGGGCCAGTGGCTGGAGGGGATCCCTGTGAAACTGCACAGCATCTCCTGAATCTCAGTTTCATTAAAATTAACACAGGTTCTCTATGGATGGTCTTATTGACAACTGGAAATGAGGAGCATGTTTGTTCCTTTGACCTGCTCAATTGGATGGCTGGCATTTCCAGTTTGGAAGGTTGGAATTTCTTACTGGAATTAATGCTGGCATCATACATACTGGGTCCCGGCGATACGTTGTAATTGGATATATTTTTTAGTACAAAACTTTTCTTTTATTACGCCAAAACAATTTTTTAGACACTCTCAAGATACTACTTCTCACACGCTTTGGTTCTGCTTATCACCTGACTTCTGTTGTCATTTTAGTGCTACCATCCTGACCAAGGGGAGGGTGTCATCTGTCCTATACAGACCCACTGTTGTTTTCCCTATGTCAGCATGAGCAAGTTGCAGACTGTCCTCTGTTTTGTGCATGCTACTACACCGACTTATTTTGCTTTGTGCCACACTGTACTTTCACACAGAATTTTCTATTGTTTTTGCGTTCTGCTCCTTCCTAGAATTTAGTCTGAACACCGTAGACAAGGACAAACAACAATGCCCCTTGTTATTGAAGTCTGATCAGGCCCTAGCACCTAGACAAAACACACATTTAAACAGTTTTTTTGGGAAAACACACTTATTTCTTATATGTATGCACAGATATGTAACATCACACACTTGGAGAGGGAAAAGATCGTAAAAGCACCTGAGATGTAGAACTTTCATCTGTGTATGCTAAAGTATGTGGTCTAATGCTAACACCAACTGATCTTCTGATATATGATCATTTTGCTTCTGTTGAAGAGGAGGGAGGGTAGGTTACCGTGTCTTATATAATGACAGCTTCTTTTATGATTTATGGACTACTCACTATGCTGACCATATTTGTGTATTGGTGCATTTTCTTACTTATTGTGGCACGTATACTGCATACTAGAGCATGATAGATAAAATAAACATGTTAAACTTTCCTTGTGGCTCTGTCAGAACATATTCTCGACTTGTACGAGCGTGAGAGCGAAAGAGTGTATCCTACAACCGCAATTCCTGAGAGGGTCGGGATTGTTGTGTTCTGGGGTGTCTAATCACTTGTTCCTCTGTGAGTGAGTAGGAGGGCAAGTGAGTCATTATAGCCAGTGAGTCCCCGACTCATGGGTACTCAGGTGGTAGGATGACTAAGTCCCTGCCTACTAAGGTTCTATGATCCCACGCATAGTTCTACGACTCCGCCGAATCCCTGCAACAATACAACATATAATACAGATGGACAAAGAAAAACACCTGCTTTGCTCCGTTCTCATCTCTAAACAACTGCAGGATGTCATCACAATAAACATAGACATAGTAGACTAGTGTCCATTGCATTTTTTTCCATTAGTAGTTCTTTATCTATTTATATTTTCACTAATGTACTAGATTCAATATAGTAAAGTTTTGTAAAGTGACCAGTTATCAGGTAGGTCCTGAATGGTTTGCTACAATTTCTTGCTAGTATTTCTAATAAAAAACATGTTCTTTAACAAAGGCCACATCAATTGTGTTGCCTGAAAAGTCTGATTTTTTCCAATCTAACAGTGACATGCTAATCAACTATATTTGCAACAAAAACAAATCTTGTACTAAACGAATTCATCTGAACATCCTAGATATTTGCATACAATCAGTTAATATAATTCTGAAATATCCATTTATTTTATATTGGCTGTTTATTGCCTCCTATGTATATGCTCTCTTCTTTTGGTGATTGCCCTGAAAGTGGAGTTCTGCTTGCAGGTCACATAGCGTTCCATCTTCTTTAAAAGGCTTTCAGCCTTGTTGTAATGTATGTTGCCATACTTGGTATGTAGAGAACGCACTCACTAAGCACCTGCACATATATTTAGATATCCGTGGTCAGCTTATTTTCCTACACTCTGCGTCGCATTCTAGCCACACTTCCTGTCAATCTACTGCCTTTGTCATGGAAATGAGATTGTCCATGCCTTTAGAAATTGTCTATTCCAGTTTTATTTACAGAGATGGTGCCTGCAATTCTATTTTTTAAAGGCCATTTTTATTTAATCATTTAGTTTTCAGACAAGGAGGGTGGCGACGAAGAACTGGCAGGTTTGAGCATGTTACATGGGGGAATGGCAGCAGATTTGAAAGCTTGCAGGTGCATTTTCTTCAGCTCTGTAAAGTCTGAGCATAACCTGGCAAAGCATGCCAGTAAAGCTATACTTTTTTGTGATTATTCGTTCCTCCTTAATAGATATATCAGTAACAAAGATGCAACAGTGGTGTGGCAGTACATTCCCCATTTTATTGCATATTGTGAGATAAGAGTATAGAAAAATATATCAGATTGTTGCTAGCGATACATATGTTTATGTTTATGTTTTTGGAATTTTTATTGCGCACAAATACCCGAGGGTGTCTCGGCGCATATATCACCCACCGTAATCCGAGATAAAACAACAAAGCATTTTGAAACATTAGCTTTGGCCAAACTGTGATGTACTACCTATTTCCATATGATAATAACAGAAGCTGTTGGCTGAGGCACATCTGATTGGCACTCCAGGATCTAGGGCGTGATTGGATAGGCTGTAGCTGACAAATGCGTTTGCTCTCCCATTATATGTTACCAAGTCACTTTTTACAGGCATTGCTCCCTCTTCCAAGTCCGACCAATTATATGCTTAACTAACAGTAATTATTAGTCGGCAAATTACAAAAATACTCCTGCCTGTAATGCATGCCCCCTTGCACTAGGGGGCAAGGGTGCCTGCTTTGGCGCTCTAGAGGGCACCAACATTAAGGAAACAGGAGAAATTGCCGTATCTTTGTTAAAATAGTGCATTTCTGCTATCTGACTTTTGCACAGTGCAGTGCAGCAAGCTGTTTCGCTGCATTGCTTTGCATGAAATGTAAGCAATCTGTGCACATTTTCTGACTGAACAACACAGTGCTGTAACCAGCTAAGCAGATTATAATCATAAAAATACCATAATGGGACCCACAGAGCTTTTCAATGCTGCCAGCGTACTGAAAAGTCATAATCCACCACACTGCTACACGCTGCGTCTCATAACATGATAACCGAACCTTGGTGGTCATCACACACAACATTCAAACATGTCCCACATTGGATCACAAAACAAAGAAAGCACCCTTCTAACCACATAGCACCCTATCTGTCCTAGCTTGCTGCCCATGGATGGAGTTCAGCACTTCAGTGCCACACACATGGGTAGTAAGTGCTTTAGAAATGTGCAATCCAATCCAATATTTATCACTTGTGCATAAACAAGATTTGTTTTGATCCAATTTAAATCTTTATTTTCATTTCTTCAGGATTACACAACAACTTTTCTGCTTTTGTAACTGCTGGTATATGTTGAAATATTTGTACAGTTTATTTATAGGTATTTAAATTGCTTGTGAATAAGAAACACATTGACATCCATCAGCATTTGTTTTGCACTCCCTGTACACAAGGCCACGTGAATTATAAGGTATTTACTTCAGAATTATTAATGTACCTCTTTTGCCACATAATCCATCATCAGCAGTTTTTAACACAGATCGAAAGTTACTAAAAACGCCGCAAGGTGTGCTGCTGTGCAGTGGAAAGTCCTTCACAAAGGTTGACTGTCACCTTTCGGCTACTTACAGCAAGTGGTAAAGTGGTATGTGAATGTGAAACTGTTACTTATAAAGGGAAACTTTTACCTAGACAGTTCTAACATGCAAAAATGAAAAAAATAATGAAGTGATGATTCCAAAATGTTCCGCTTTAAACTAAATAATGTGTGTTTTCGTACTCTGCAATTTAGTTAATACTGCTGCATAATTTAGGCCTCCACTGTTACCTAATTCCAGTGGTGCTATCTTTACCAGAAAAAGATAGTCACATAGTTCACTTTACAAAATCTTATCACTTTGCAGACAAAGGAAGAAAAGTACACATCTTCACAATAAAAGAATAAGCATCAATTTGTCAGGAGACAGCCTAGCATGCATTTAACCAGTCATGGAACACACAGCAAATATTACAAGATAGAACCAAATGTAAATACATTTTTACTGCTCATATGCCTTCGGAATTCCCACACTTCTATAATGTGGGAGGTGCTTCAGTCGTTGGAGGGGGGGGGCACAAATTCTCATATATTGGCCCGACCCTCAAATGCCCCCCGTGGCTTCAGCCCTGCTCTGACTCATAGAGGGATAAACATTATGGGCCACATGTATCATGCATTTACCAGTCGCAAGCGCCTTGAGACCCTCACGGGTGAGTAGCGCGCTCTACAAATTTTGTGATTGATTGATTGATTTGCAGAATCGGCCCGTTTGCGACCGGTAAAATGTTTTTTGGTATGTATGAATTCAAATTTGCGATTTAGTGCTATGTTACCGAATCGCAATTTGGAATTACGAATACATACCGATTCCGTTTTAGGAAGAGACATGTATAGGAGTACCTTCCTAATACAGAATCACAGTGGTATGTAGGAATGTTTTGCGACTGAAATGGGGTCAGAAAACATTTGCATTTTAACACCTACATCAAGTAGGTGGTAACCCATTCGCAAAGTTCATAAAAATGTTTGTAAAGAGCAAGCCACAGATTGCTGACTGCTCCAAAAAAAATGAAAAGAAAACTTTTCATTTTTCTTTTTTAAAAGCAACACTTCTTTTAAGGAAAATGAACTGCATTTTTTGTAAACAATTGCTTTATTTACAAGCAATCACAGACATGGTGGTCTGCTGACCCCATCAGGCCACCATCCCTTTGATTTTAGCGATCCCTAAATGGCCGCGAATTGCAACCTGCCTCATTAATATTAATGAGGTTGATTGATTTGGAACCCATTATTAAATGCAAAACGAAACTCATAGAGTTTCATACATTCAAATCGCGATTACTTAATTGCGATTCGCAATGAATGACAATTACATAATTGCTATTTGAAATAATGATACATGTGGCCCTATGTAAAGTTACTGTTGTGTCATAAATATGATGTAGGTATTTACAGTGTAATTAGCAATGTGTATTATCCATAGCGATAGTTGCAATCTGAGAGCAACAGTTTAGCCAGCATTCATCAGAGATATGGACACCAACATCTGTTTCCAAGACAGCTTTTGCCCAAACAACTTCAGAATTTCTTAATTTGACTATTGTGTTAAGTTGTTTAGATGCCCATCTTCTGATACCAGGGATTAGTGTAATAATAGTCCTTTGCAAACGTATTGTATGATGTCTTGACCACTCGTTGAAAAAAGTAAGTAAATATACCTAGCAGACATTGATATTCTTTTTTATTCATATAGTCGAATAAAGTTTCTCTCTCTATATAACTGTGCCAGTTTTTCCAGCCCCCTGATTTAATGGACCTATGACAGATTTCTCTTGTGTTAGGGCAAGACCATGGTCAAATACCAATGATTTGGCTGGTGCGTATAACGGACCGAAGCACAGAGCGCTTCCCCATTCATGCCACACCCCATTTGTGGTTGCGACTGGCTCAAACTCTGACCTCAGCATACTCATCCTGGCAGCTAATGCAGTTCGCAATGTGCCAGGTGATAGTTCCTTTCATTCAATATAAACCCGAGATGATCTTGATGGAGACTATGTTGCAAACTGAGACTGCCAAATAGAACTAAACCTCAAAATCAGGCAAAGTGAACCCTCTTCTATCAAACAGCAGTGTTCTAATTTCTCATCTTACATGGGACCTTACCCACTCATAACAAATGAGATAGGATGGACCGTGATTTTAAGAATCATGCTTTGGGCAGTGGTATTGGTATGTTTACAAACAAAAATTGATGTTTTGTCAAAGGTATTTTTTTAACTAATGCTATGCTGCTGGCTATATAATTTTTCATTTACAGGTCAATTTTTGTCAATGTGGACCATATCACGATCTTTATGGACTCAAATACACAGTTGTATGGTGCAATCACCACACCATCTCAACAGGTAGTCTAGGTCTAATCTGTCAGGAGCTGTCAGTTGTAACATTCCTGACTTTCCCCAATTTCTCTTTACTCTGAAATTGAAATCAACGTCTGGTTTACACTGATAGCTGGTTTATTTGTACATTCCCTCTAGACAGTCACACAGAGGGCGATAAGGTGTGTGCTGCAGATCCTGATTGCCAATCACCAGGCTGATGGGCCTTCCTGACCTAGAGTTCATGACATAGAGTGGTGGAAGGAGTTCTCAAATACACCTGAAGAAGGCTATGCCTGGCTTCTCACAATGTTGTCTCCACCCACCTGGAGTGTGTCTGGAGCCAAGTCCAGGAAGGACAAAAACATATGCACTACAAAGAAAATACTTTGAAGTATCTCTACTTCAACAGCCAAAAGGGGTATAAGCAGTGGACATGGAACCAAAAACTTTAGAACACTTCTGGATTGAGAACTTTGCCAAGAAGAATAGCTGACGAACTGTCAGAAGGAGTACTTCCTCTTTGCTGTGTGTTGCTTGGCTGGGTTGGCCTGCAGTTACTGCTGCTGTCTGTGGGCTGTGAAGCAACTGGACTTTAATGTCCAAATTTTTCCAAGGGCTTGTGTGTGCTTGCCTCCTGTTAAGATATCTCAGAGACACAAAGGCTTCACCTACAGCAGCATGACTCCATTGCTGGGAGTCATGAACCTGACAAGTGGTGCCAATACCAATTTTGGGCCACTTGAGTTGTATGCTGAGATGTAGCCTGCAAAAAAAAGCATCCTCTAAGCCGTCACCAATGCTGCTTCCTGCACCAATGCCATGGCCCCCGCTCGCTGAGTAAGCGCAGCACCGACCTCGATGTCACCATAGAACTGGTCTTACCAACAATGTTGAATCTCGCTGAACTCAACGTCACTGCTTGCACGTGGCTATGGGCAATGCTTCAACGCACTGACTTCAACAGCACAAAAACGTTGGCCTCACTAACAATAGCACTTAAGTGCTGTCACCGACGCCACTGTCTGCACTGCAGCAGTGGTCACCGCCTCACCACACGGCCCTCAATGACACCGCAGACTCGGGCTACTGACGTCAGTGCCATCGACTCGGACGCCTGTGCTCTGCACCGACGCCAACCCACTGCCTGCACCGAAGCCACGGAACACACATCATGAAATGCACAACTCACTGCCTGCAACGATGCAGCAGCCCCAGCACTGCCAACGCCAGGGCTCCTGACTTCAACCTCACGGAGTTTGAGCTGAAATGTGTGTGACTAAGAGGACTCACCGACTTCTGCACCATCCATGACGCAGCAATGTTGCAACACCTCACTGCCGCACTTCACCGCAAGGTCCCCGAGGACTCTTTAATTTCCAAGACACTGTTTGTGGATCTTCCCTGACGCCGTAGCGACCCTCGACTCAATCGAGGCCAGACAGAATTGTTGGATTTGTTGGTCACTACGCTGTAATAGCTTAGCTTGCCACTATCGACTTCAAGGGTCTGTATTGTTGCTTATTCTTATGAAATTCATATCTGCTTCTGTAGGTTGGTTCTTTCTAATTTTGGTCTTGTCTCACTTAGATAATTATTAGCTATTTTTATCAACTGGTATTGTGTCCATATTGTGGTGTTTTCACTGTGTTACTGTGTGTAATTTGGTACAAATGCTTTACACATTGCCTCTGAGATAAACCTGACTGCTCATGCCAAGCTACCAACGGGGTGAGCAGTGGCTATCTTAGGTACTCATTGAATATGGGTCCAGAGCTGTGGGGAGCCTTTTTTGTCCCTAAGGCTCAGAGGACCACAGCCTGCCCATAGAAAATGCATTTACAGACATTCACAGAGGCGAAGGGGTTCCTTGGGGACCTCTTCCCATTTGCGAATTGGTACCACCTACTAGAAGTAGATGGTAAAATTAGAATGTTTTGCAACCGTATTTCGGTCGCAAAACATTCATGCATACTGATACTATTCGGAATTAGGAAGGGACGCCCTTAAGACGCCCCTTTGTAATAGCGAATCACAAACTCATTTTGTGATTCGATAACAGGTTATCGAATGGCAAAATAGGGTTTGCTGCATCAGAAGAGCATTTTATTTGTTCGCAAACAGCCGATTGCAAAGGCAAAAAATGCTTGAGGTGTCTGACCCATAGAGAATACAGGCACAACAGCGCATTGCAGTAAATTGGTGTACACAATAACATAAAGTCAACAATCATTATCCACCCAGGCGGTCACCTACACCACACCTTTGCATCTTCATGATTGAATAGTGTGCGCTAAGATTCTAATCCCTGTGCCCCCTTAACAGGGGGGAGGAAGAGAGGGGAACAAGAGGAATGAGGGGGGTTAGGAGGATTCTGGCCTCCAGGGGAGTTTGCGATTATGAACCCCCAAATCCAAATCCGAGTAGTGGATGAACTAGTTGTCTCCATCATATTTCAGTCATTCATTGAGAAAGGGTATTCTTGCCTGACACCAGTGGGTGAGATTCCAGATACCTCTGCAATGGTTCTCAGATGTCCCTGTGGCAGGTCTGTGCAGGCACTAACTCCCAGTAGTCAGTCAGCTGACCCTGACAGAACGCTGCGCCCCCAAAGCCAGTCAACAGCACGGGCTGTGCCGTCTGCTCCAGCACATAACTATCCGCCTCTTGGCAATAAGCACGTGCAGAGCCGCTAGTTTCCTGAATGGCGCCGGCGCTGGTCGCACAGAAGCGCTGTCAAAAGGGGACACTCCAACTCACACTCAAGAATGTTGTCCAATGCTTCAAAGATGCTCTCCCAGTAACATGCAAGCTCCAGGCAAGTCCACGCCGGATGATGAAAATCCACTTCCTAAGCCCGGCATTGCACACACCACGCATGTTTCACTCAAACCAGCTGTATATAGTCCTATGGGAGTCCTGTAGATTTGGTGAGGAACTAACAGACACCAAACTTGACCCTGTTGTATCTTCCCATTTGGAAACTGTCCTTATAAAATGTAATCCTAATGTTATTACAATGGGAGATACAGGCCATGCAGTGGTGAAAATTAATTTAATTGTTTTTCACTATGAGGACATGTAAAACTTAGAAGTACATGGCCTGCTCTTTAAATATATTCCACCCTGCCCGCTACACTGTCCAATGCATACTCTAGGGGTGACTTATATTTATTAAAAAGGAAGGTTTGAGCCTAGCAAAAGGTTTATTTTGCCAGGTCGAAATGGCAGGTTAAAACTGGCAGATCTGGTATTGTGTCATGTTTACAGGCTATTTAAGTGGGTGGCACAACCAGTGCTGCAGGCCCATTAGTACCATTTAATTTACAGGCACTTGGCACATACAGTGCACTTTGTAGGGACGTATAAGTAAATTAAGTATGCCAACTGGGTATAAGCCCCCTCTACCATGTTTTAAGGAGAGAGTGTAAGCACTTTAGCACTGTTGGGCAGTGGTAAATTGCACAGAGTCCTAGGCCAAACAAAAACGAATTCAGCAAAAAGGGAATGTGTAAGGCAAAATGTTTCGGGATGACCCTTTAGAAAGGGCAATGTGCAATGGGTGGCAGAAGGTACAGAGTCCTGGAGTTATGGCTTGCCATGCCACATTTGAGTGATGGTTGATCATCAGAGCAGCCTATATTTGATAAGCCTGACAGTACACATCAGACCAAGGGTGGAGTTGCAAATAAGACTACAATATAGACCTGGACAGGGCATTTGAGATGAAGACTCAAAGACCTGCACCTGGACTCAAGTATACTGGAAAACAAGCCATGGACAAAGAGCCCCTGCACCCATGTACAGGTTTGAAAAAGTTATGAAAGATAAGATTGCAAAAACAACAAGTGATGGACCGAATGTGGATCAATGTCACACATTCCCCCAGTCAAAAGATCTGGGCCCAAATCCATCATTTTTTTGCACTCCACACCACCCTGGGTTAGACAATGGCGATATGCAAATCAGCTCTGACCCTGTTGCCCCATGGGAACAGTCCAGTCCGAACTACAAAAGCCATGTCCTTCCCAGAACGGAATCAAGCATCCGAGGACCGGACCGGTTTCGAGGTAACACCTCTCATCAGCCCGGCTAGCTTGACTCCAAGTGGTGTAGAGTGCCTGGGACCCACGTCTGGGCATCCCCAGCGCACTTAGGGCGGCAATTGCAAAAACAACAAGTGATGGACCGAATGTGGATCAATGTCACACATTCCCCCAGTCAAAAGATCTGGGCCCAAATCCATCATTTTTTTGCACTCCACACCACCCTGGGTTAGACAATGGCGATATGCAACAGGGTCAGAGCTGATTTGCATATCGCCATTGTCTAACCCAGGGTGGTGTGGAGTGCAAAAAAACGATGGATTTGGGCCCAGATCTTTTGACTGGGGGAATGTGTGACATTGATCCACATTCGGTCCATCACTTGTTGTTTTTGCAATGAAAGATAAGATGGCACTGGGAACTAATCGCCAAATGGGCCTCCTGATTCTGCATAATCACCATTTTACCACATCCCAAGCAGCGCCGGACTGACTACCGGGCGTTTTGGAATCCTGCCGAGCTGGGGGCTGATTTCACTGCGGTGGGGGCTGATTTCGTTGATGGAGACCTGTGTGTGATTTGAAATAAACAAAGCAAAACAAATTTGGTTCAGCACACGCAGGTCCCTATAAACGAAATCAGCCCCCAGCTCAGCTGCATTCCAAAACGCCCTGTAGCCAGTCCGGCCCTGATCCCAAGGTGTTCAAAGGCCTGAAATCTTAATAGTAGTAGGGCCCAAGGTTCCTAGAACATTCATTGTCTCACAAGCTGACCACTAAAGTCAACACAAAAACTGAAAGACACCCCTTGAAACTAGGGTATCCAAAGAGTAAAGAAGACCAAAACAAACATCCTACGCTTTCATTAAAATAAGCTGGACCTCTTAAAAGCTGCAGCCTGTGCAGGTAAGAGCAGTGGGTGGGCGGATTTCGACAGTCGACGATGAGGGAAAACGAATTATTTATTTATTTAATTTTCCCTTTTGGTCATCTGACGAATACCCCCCCCCCCCCCCCCCCCCCCAAAAAAAAAACACCCTGCTCCACCGCTCTTACCTGCAGAGGCTGTGGCTGCCTTCAAACCCATTTTGAAAGGAATGATAAATAATTTAAAAACACAGCACTGCGTATAGGTATCAAACTCACTGAACTGCAGAAGCGCACAATGTTAGAAGAAACAGAGCCAACGGGGATAAGACTAATTCAGAAATATTCAGAGTACTGTGGCCTCAGTTCTACAGAGAGAAGAAATGTAATAAAACAACAGGTCAGAAAATCCCAAATCCGGACTACGTTCTAATTGTCATGCACTGAGAGCTGGCCACTGCTTCTACCCCTCAAGCAATGTGTGAGAGGGAACATATGCTTGTAACCTGAAGGAACCTAAGCCATTTTCAGCATCCATGACACAAGAGAGATGGAGGAAAGCATCACTCCTCTGAAGCCAACTACTGAAGAGAAATGGACCCAGGCCAAGGGGTAAGACTCAAGCAGTAGCGGCTCTTGGAGGGAGTGCTGTGGGCGGTGAGGCGGGCGGGGTTGGGGAGGGGCAGGGTGGGGGGTAGTAAACTCTTGCTTACGGCCGATCGGAGTTAGGTAAAGAAATAAAACAAATTAAATTGGGCACGCTACAACGCCAAATGCGTTGCAGCGTGCACAATTTAATTCATTAAATTTATTTATTTCTTTATCTAACTCCGATCGACTGTATGCTAAGGTTTACTGCCCCCGCCCCACCACCCTGCAGCAGGAACTGCTACTGCATGTGGTCATGACAGATGATCATCCAAGCAGTGCTAGGAGTGAGTGACAGCATCAGCTGCCCTGAGCTCAGCCAGACACAGGTCCCCACTCAGTAAGCCAGCTAGGGATCCAGTCTAACATGGAGGCACTCCCCATGATGACAGGGGGCGGCAACACCAACATTCATTGAGCAAAGACAGTATTTGCATCCTGAACTACTCCTGCCAGGTCCTCCAACTCTGGTGAGAAGGAGTAAAGGAAGAGTCTCTGTGACTCATGTCAGAGACACCTGTCTCCAAGTTCCTCTCCAGGATGCAAAGTGAGGAGTAAATTGTTGGGGATGTGTTTAAAAAAAGGTTAGAGCGAACTATCTTGGAGGCGCATTAGTTTGCACTGTAAGAAAGGGGAGGAGGAAAAGCCCGGGTGGTGGGGCACTGAGACTAGGGAGAGTAGACCGATTAAATATCAGCACTAACCAGTACATAATGTAATTTATTTGACAATATAAGGCATTATATACATAAATATAGGAACTCAAAACAATTTAAATGTTTAGGGCTTGTTACTTTCCAATTAATTGGGCAGTAGTGGGGGTACTCAATGTAGCACAGCATTATAGCTCCTTTCAATCTGCTCTTTCCATCAACAGTAAACAAGTAATAGAGGTTTTGGGTCCATCACTCCCTGCTCAGGCTAACAGATCTCGGATTGTGTGTTTTTTTCTGGGGCTAGCATACCAAGGACCCCACATTTATTTTTTACTTTCTGTTTTTCGCTTTAGCTCCCTCTGTCGGTTTCTCTCTCTCTGGCTTGCTCTCTTTATTTTTCTTTCATGCTTTCTTTTTTGTTGCTTTCTCAATTTAGCTCCTGATTTCCTTTTCATCTTTTCTCTCATTTGCAATCCCACTTTCTCCTCAATTTTCTTTTTCCTTTTTTGTTTCTCACCTTCTCTCTTTTTATTGCTTTCTCATTTCGCTTTTTATCACTACTTATCCTTTCTCTTATTGTGTCTCATTAATCTGCAATCCTTTTGCTTTGTATGTTTTTTTTAATGTTGACCTTCCTATGTCAATAGTTTTTTTTATATATACTTTACTACTTTCGCTGGTCAACAGTGGTCAGCACAATAACTTGGTCATATTCAAGAACATTGCAGACACAATACATTCAATGTAATCCTATTTGTAATGCATGTGAAACTTACACTTACAGTTTAAAATATAAACTGGAAGTCTGGAAATATAGTTAGGGTATTGTTATTCCAAAGTAATACCAACACGTCAAAACGAACCTATTTTATTTATTTATTTATTTTTGACAGTTGTAGAGCGCACTGTTACCGTACGGTGTCCTGGCGCTGTCTTGATAACTCCTATAGCTAATCCCCGGGTTAGGTTACAAACAGCCATGTTTTTAGACCTCTGCGAAAGGTCATCAACTCGGGGGACAATCGGAGTGCCACTGGAAGGGCATTCCAGGCCACCGCAGCCCCTCGGCTAAAACTCCTGCCTCCCCAACACACTTTCCCGGTGCGTGGGCTATTAATCAGTCCTAGTGTAGCTGACCTCAGAGCTCTACCTGGTTTGTACCAATGAAAGTATTGACCAAGGAATGATGGACCTATGCCATGGACTGCCTTGAAAACAATGCACATTCTCTTAAATAAGATCCGCTTCCATACTGGTAGCCAATGCAGATTCTCAAGTTCGCGCGAGATGGAAGCAAACTTGGGCAAGCCTGTGAGAAGATGAGCTCCTGCATTCGGTGATATCTGTAACCTATCTAGTACTCCCTGCTGGGCTTCAAGGAGTAAACTAGTAGTCTAAACGTGAAAGCACCAGGGCCGTCACCACTGTTTTGTTGCAGTCCGCTGGAAGAAACGGGAGAACCTTCCGAAGGATTTTCAGCGTCCAGTGGATAGATGAGGCTAAGGCGTTTACCTGGGGTCTATAAGAGAGTCGATCCTCTATAACGACCCTCAAGTTCTAAACCTTATTGACCGGGGTGGGGAGGGTCCCCATCTCTTCTGGCCACCACCTCGGTCCCCAAAAATTGACCGTAGAACCAAAAAAGTATCACTTCCGTTTTGGCCGAATTAAGTTTTAAGCAATTACCGGCCATCCATGTGCTCACTGCCGTCATGCATTCCTGGAACTTACTGGCCACGTCATCCTCTCTCCCTGGTAGCAGCGACACCACAATCTGTGTGTCGTCTGCGTAAGATGTTGATTCAAACCCATGGGAGCGGATGACCGGGGCCAAGGAAGAGACATAGACATTAAACAAAGTAGGGCTCAGTGAGGAGCCCTAAGGAACCCCACAAGGAGGTTGAAAGGGTTTAGACTCAAAGTCTCCGAGCGCGACTACCTGGACCCTGTTGGTCAGGAAAGATCTCAAAATGTCTAGGGCCTTCCCCTGTACCCCACATTCTGCCAGCCGGTCCACCAAGATGGTATGGTGGACCGTATCAAAGGCCGCAGATAAGTCTATCATAACCAGGGCCGCCCGGCCCCCAGAGTCCATCACCTTCCTGATCTTTTCCGTTGACTTAATCAGGGCGAACTCCGTGCTATGGCCGGGTCTAAACCCGTGCTGTGAAGTGTCTAGCCCTTGAGTAGTTCCTAGGTGTGCGCTAAGCTGGATGTTCATAATTCTTTCTATGATCTTGGCCGGTAAAGGTAATCTTGCGATCGGCCGATAGTTGTTGGGGTCTGAAATATCTAAGTCAGGCTTTTTTAATAGGGGCTTAATAGAGGCCCACTTCCAGCTTGATGGAAAATCCCCCTTCTCAAATAGCTGGTTAGATAATACAGCTAGGGCATCGGCTATGGGGGCTACTGCCAGCTTTGCGACCCTTACTGGGCAGGGGTCGTGGGGTGAACCCGATTTTAAACTCAGCAGATGGCTCTTGACCTCTTCTCCCTCAACTGGGGCTAACCCATGCAAAGCCATGCAGTTTAGTGCCCTGTGTGGTCGCGGTCCGGCTCCTAGACCTGGACACCTGCAGGCTCTGTGACACCTGGTCTTCCAACGATACAAATATCTTTTCCACCTTGCTCGAAAAGAACTGAGCTAGGCTCTCACAGAGTTCCTAGCTTGGTGGCGTAGCTACAGATTTAGGTGTAGCCAGGCTTACAACCGTATGAAAGAGTTCCTTAGAAGAGCTTTTAGCCCCAAGAATCTGTATAAAAGTTGTCTTATCCTCTCTTTGTAGATTCCCTGACTGGCTCTATATTTCTTTTTCTCGGCTTCAGCTTTTTCCTCTGTAAACCAGGGGGCTGACGGAACTGTATGAGAGGGGTGCCAACTTTTAGGTGGGGCCAATATAGTACAGGCCTGATCGACCCTATTAGCATAGGTAATGGCGGCTTCATCTGCCCCTGAAGGCAAGGGCACTATAGAGGTTACCAACAGTTCCTCCAAGGCAGTCCCATCTACTTTGTTCCAGGCTCTACTGATCTTGACGTCCTTCCTATTCTATCTCGCTCTTTGTACTGTAGTGCCATGAATACTAAACCAGACCACAGCATGGTCTGACCAAGCTATGGGCTCTGATCTGGAAAACATTAAGCCTGGGTGATTCGTAAAAATCCCATCCAGGGTGTGGCCTGCTGTATGAGTAGGACCAGTGACCACCTGTGTTAACCCCAGCCCTTCCATTAAGTCTTTCAACACCGCTGTGTTGCTGTCCTGACTAGATTCCAAATGGAAATTAAGATCTCCCAGGACAGTATAAGCCTTTGTGCACAGTGCTTCTTCTAAAAAGTTACCCACTGCCCCCAAAAACCTAGTCTTAATGCCTGGTGGTCTGTATATCAGACAGCCCTTAAAGGATTGATGATCCGATAGGATTAAGTTGAATGCTAGGGCCTCACATGAATCAGATGAAAAAGGGAGGAAACTGCCTTTAATAGAGGGGTAATAAATGACTGCAAGGCTCTCCCCTCTTTTCTGCGGCCTATCCAGTGTATAACTAAGATATTCTGCTGGGGTCGCCTTCACTAGATCCAGACCGGAGGCCGCATCCGTCCAGGTCTCAGTGACAAATACTATTTTGATTTCATGGTCTTGGATCAGTTGGACTAGCTCTGAACTATGCTTGACCAATGATCAGACATTGATCAGCAAGCAGTCAAAATAACTCCTCTTCACCTCCCCACTGATCCTTGTTCTCAGGGTCATTGCCTGAATTTGGCTCATCAGGATATCCGGGATATTTTCCTGGCAACCATGACAGACGTGAGGACCCCCTTGCGTGCTCTCATCCAGCCACAGTGCCCTACAGCCTGTCTTTCTCCTCCCCGCATTCAGGCTTAGGAGTGTATTTCGCCCATAAACCTTACATGGCGAGCTGCCAGGGGCGACACAGCCAGGGGTCGGGGCACTGGGCGCGGGTTCGGCGCAGACGGGCTTGCCTTTGGCGCGCCGCCGGCGCGGTCGCGCCAGTCCTGCTTATGAAGTATGGTTGTGAAAATGCCTAGAGCGCGCACCTTGGCCTAACCAAAGATGGCGGCCATCCGGGCGAGCGCTGATAACAATCCCCCCTTCCTATGCCTCAGATGGACGTGAAACACAGCCCTAGGTATGCGCTTCAACAATGCAAATGTTGGTGATTTAAATTCAATTAAACACAGATTCAGCAAAATGTTAAAACCTATTTAAAATTCTACAATTCAGTTCCCCGCCGCCCCATATCCCTGTTCGTGCAAATTTCGCAATAGCAGCAATAAAGTGAGTGAGATAGTAACTGCTCCCAGCTCAAGCCTCAGGAGCTATCAGGGCTGCGCGGTCGCGCCAGCCCTGCTTTTCAAGTGTGGTTGTGAAAATGCCTAGAGCGCTCACCTTGGCCTAACCCAAGATGGCGGCCGTCCGAGCGAGCGCTGATAACAATCCCCCCTTCCTATGTCTCAAATGGACGTGAAACAAAGCCCCTGGGTTTGCGCTTCAATAATGCAAATGTCGGTGATTTAAATTCAATTAAACACAGATTCAGCAAAATGTTAAAACATATTTAAAATTCTACAATTCAGTTCCCCGCCGCCCCGAATATCTGTTCGTACAAATTTCGCAATAACAGCAATGAAGTAAGTGAGATAGTAACCTGCTCCCGGCTCAAGCCTCAGAAGCTATCAGGGCTGCGCGGTCGCGCCAGCCCTGCTTTTTAAGTGTGGTTGTGAAAATGCCTAGAGCGCTCACCTTGGCCTAACCCAAGATGGCGGCCGTCCGGACGAGCGCTGATAACAATCCCCCTTCCTATGCCTCAGATGGACGTGATACACAGCCCTAGGTATGCGCTTCAACAATGCAAATGTTGGTGATTTAAATTCAATTAAACACAGATTCAGCAAAATGTTAAAACCTATTTAAAATTCTACAATTCAGTTCCCCGCCACCCCGAATCCCTGTTCGTGCAAATTTCGCAATGACAGCAATGAAGTGAGTGAGACAGTAACCTGCTCCCGGATCAAGCCTCAGGAGCTATCAGCCATACAGGAGCTATTTAGCAATACTTTCGCAATACTTTCGCGTGAGCTTTCTTTTTCTTTGAAAAAATAGATTCGCTGATGAGGATATAGTATTACCCTGCTTATATTCAATGTTTCAAAGACAGCATAGCAGGTATATATCTGTATTTTACACATGGAATGATATTGAACCAAATTAGGCAGCCACAACCTTTTGTCACGAATTAAGAAAAACGTTTTCTTTTGGGATTTATAAAACATATATTTGCTTTAGGAGCATCTCTTGCATTAGACGACTATGACCATATAATAAAAGGAATAACATTCCGCCAATTGTGTGGAGAAAGAATACAGCAAGGTACATTGAAGTGCTCCGACCTTTGACCTCAAAGAAAATTGGCCTTATGTGTTGCCTATATCCTATTAACCCCACTAAAATCGAATAAACTACCAAATTTAGTAGTATGCATAATTCACATATCTTGTTTTTACGTAATGATACAAAATTATGCTAAATACAAAAAACTAGCTTTTATTTATATACAGTAGCATGAAATCTGCCCTTGTGCCTGTTTTGGACACAAGGAAACATTTTGAGCTAAAAAAAAAAGGGCGAAAAAGATGAGGGACCCAAAAAACTGCCACTCACATTCTGATCATTCAAGTTGTTACCCTACTCTTGCACTAAAAAGACACTACATCTTGTGTAATCTAACTGGTGCTCATGTAAAGCGCTCCAATACATTTGAGTCGAGTAGGCGCTATATAAAAAATTCAAAAATTGTAGCATATTGCATTATTTCATCTAACAAGCGTAAAGTACAATTTGCTAAATTATGCTGCTTTAACAGAATATCACGCAGACCTAATTTAAATATTCAGTTAGAGGCTCTATGATCAAAAAGAAAACAGCTATACTATGCTATACATGCAAATACATCCTGTACCACAATTTACTAAGGAGGAAAAGAGGTTAGACCTCCATAATTAATGAAGGACTAGTCAGCAATAATGAACAGCCGTAGAAAAGGACCCATTAACGTTTAACAATAGATGATTGCAGCCTGTAAATCATGCACTCCCACTGCAGTCTTCCCAGCGTTTTTATCAGCCGGTTATTCCTCTATGACAAAATCAATGCTTTTAGTTTGTTGAGCTGATGAAGGTTTTGTAATTCCCAACAATTCCATAAAATTGAAGTGTTCATGTTAAGTAATCTGCTTTATATGTTATTGACTGCGGAAAGAGTCCGTTTATAGTATTACAGTATACTCGGCTTTCTTCAAGAGCAAATGGGGTGAGACAAGAAAAAAAGTACATAGTTTAAAGTGCAGTATGATTTTATCAAAGATATCAAGATTTCTGTTCAATATGTATTGCTGCATTTACCTAATTTTTGGTGAGTTAAGTTAAAAAAGATAATATATCTCCTCAAACTGCATTTTTTCCTTTTCTAAGCGCTATAAACAGTTATTGGGCATTGATAATGCGCAGTTTGGACCCCGATTCACGAGTGGGGTGCTGCATTTCGATCCCCTCCAAACTCCAATTCACCAGGGATCGGAATTTCGAGTCCTTAGGAGAGACCGTGCCGAAATGGAAACCTTTTTTCCCCGATTAATTTTTTTATTTCCCGCTGCAAATTCAGAATCCGATTTTTGTAGTGCTCCCTGCTCACCCCCATAAATATCTCTCCTTGGGGAATCGGTAATTTCTGGCTTGAATCTCCCCGAACTCGGCATCAGGGCTACAAATGTCTTTATGTTACCGCGCGAAATGGGGTCCTGGGGGGGGGGGGGGCGACCGAAGGGAGGCCTCCCCCGCCCGGGGGAATTTGGGGCCGGGGAAAGGGGGGGAAGGGGGTAGAGATGGCGCCGCCCGGGGACAGGTCTATGTTTTGGTAGCTTTTGGGCTGGGGGCGGGGCTTGGTTGGGCTTCTTTTGGGCTGGGCTGTTGGATCCGCCCGGCCACGAGGCAGAGACACCATCTTAAGTGAGGTGTCTCGGCCGCCGGGCGGGGGGTGGCGTTGGGACAAAAATGTTCGGTCGGACAATTGTTTGGACAATATTTGGCAGAATGGACTTTCGGACTGTGGCTATTATTTCGAACTCATCCGTTGTCACCAGAATTCACCAGCGGGCTGGACGCTTCACGGACATCGCAGGAGACCGGAGGAGTTCGGGTGAGCAGCATGCGGCTCCACACGACCGAGTGGATGGGCCTATTCTGCCTGGTGCGGGCGGTCAGGCTCCCACGTGGGACTAGGTGAGCCCCGATGCCCCTACCCGAAGGGTCCATACGGCCGCCGGGAGTTAATTTGGGGCAGGGGAGAAATGACGGATGTGCTTCTTGGGGGGCGGTGATTTCTGCTCTCTCTGCATGTGGGGTTATTTCAAGTTTAGCTAGCATGGCATTGCGTTTTGATTGTATAGTACTGTGGTGTGTGGTAACAGGGTACCGTGGGGAGGACGATTTAGTACACCACTATTTCAGTAGGCAGCATGTTATAGTGGGTACCCTGTTGGGGGATAGGAGGGAATAGTGGGTTGTGGTGCACGTGGTTGTGGTATGGGCGAAAGTGGTACTGGTGAGTAGGAAACGTAGCATCACGGTGCAGGTACAATGCTGTGGTAATGCGTTGTAGAGCCTATCCTGGTGTGGGTGACAAAACACTGAGGTGGATAGCGTGACACTGTGGTGGATAGCATAGTGCAGTGGGGTGGTTGTAGTATAGGCTGGCATTGCCCGGTGATAGGTACTGGGGTATTATGTTATCGGCGCCACGATTCTGTGGTGTTACCAGCATAAGTAGGGGGTCTGCGGACTGCGGTGAGGCCGTTCGCGTGACTTCCGGGCACTGCTTATGGCAGGAGGGCACTGGGAACAAGGGCGGGTGACATCACGGAGCATTTGTCAGCACTGGGATTATCTCAATTATGGGGACAATAGACTGCAGCAGCTGAACTGAATACTGTTAGACGGAGTTCGTATACAGTGGTGCTTCCGAACTGTGGAGAACTGTATTATCAAGGCAGCTAATTGGCGGAGTAAACAGTACTGGAGCGGGTTAGTGTTGCAGCTGCTGAATTGAAATGAGGGAGAGCGAGGCGTCGTCTTTTCCGCTGCTACATCCTGACGTAACGCGGTGGTCCCAGACTAGACATAAGGCATCACATTTGTTATCCTCGTTGTTTTCATCGCAACGTTTCATATGACACGAGAAACGTATTTGGTTGCTATCTCACTCACTCCGGCTTTTGTGCAATAATTACTTTTGGTCGGTTCTGTTCATGTTTGCAGAATTTGAAATGCAGTTGGTGTCTATGGTAGGGTCAGATCCACAGTTATGGGGCTGGTCGCACACGAACGGGGAACTGCGGCTGTGATATTTTACTGCCTGTCTTCTGGTACGGCCTCGCAGCACAAATTGAGTGCAGTATACATGTAACGACCTCAGTCAAACTCCTTTATACACAGCCCGGGTCTTCGTATGTCATTGCAGCAGGAGACCGACCTTGCCACATATAGTCTCTCCCTAGCCCCCTCCAGCCATGGAAACTGAGCCAGCACGTAGGGAACAGGAGCTCGAACAGACCTACGAGAGTGCAAAATTTCCAAATGTAATGTATGGCCCTTCCCCTCCCTCGCGCCTGTCAAACCCGGAGCAGAGAGAACAGGAGGGCCCGTGCTGCTCCCATTACTGGCGGGTTTTTTATTGCGACACGCCAGCCTCGGGGGCAGGGGAGGCGAGAGGGGGCGGGAAAAGCAATGCCCTCGGTACAATGAAAGGGCGCGGAGAGGATCGCACTCGTCAGGGCGTTTTGTGAAAATGTGAGGCAAGTTGGGTAAAGGTACCGTTGTTCACACTTCCCCGCAGGCTTCTACCTTTCGGTTGTTGGTGATCTCGAAACCGTCGACCAGGCATAATTTATTCCAAGAGCGTGAGCAATTTTTTCTCTGAGGGAACGCCGAGTTTCCGAATATGGCGCGTGGAAGCTACGGCTCAGATTGGGTACAGGTGTGCGGGAGCTGGCGCGGGCGAAGTAGCGTCAGCAGCAGAGTTTATCAACTTTCTGGCCGCGTTCGGGCCCAATATCGCTTTGACATGGGTGTGCTTTTATTAGTGCTGGAATTTGTGCTGAATGTTGTACCTCGACTGCACAATTTATGATAGATATTGCTGGTTTATCACCCGCTGCCTTGGAGTGCTAAGTATGGTATTGTAATTATTTGTGCATAGCGCTTACTACCCCTGACGGGGCGCCGAAGTGCTTTTCAGTGGGTAGCTTGCTACTCCGGAACCTATAAGGGATTAGTATGGTGAAATATGAAAGTAATTTGAGTGGTGGATAGGTTAGTGAGTTATTTGGATTCAGGGGGGCAGCGGAAGGTTAGTGGAGGGACAAAAGGTTTGCATTTATGTGGCGCATGTACGGTCTGTTTTAGCACAGGTGCCATCAAAGACCTAATTGAAAGGCGACTCTTGGGAAAGTTGGTGCTACGCGGTTTACTATGGAGCAATGAGGTGTTGCGCTTTGCGCCTCCGTTTCAGTGAAATATATTAAATCTGGGCCCAGGTTACTGTTCATTGCCTTTGTGTTAGAATCCCAAGCTCTGAAATATATGCATACTTTTCTTTAAAGCTTACATATTGCTGATCTTTTCTAGGCAAAGGGGCATTGCGGAGTACCACGCTGATATCTTCTGTAGAACCATTTTATTACTATGAAACAGGGAGACAAGCTCATAAAATTTATACAAGTGATGTTTTCAGTTGAAGTCATAGAGTAAAAAACTTTACACAGTATCTGCGAATGCGCTTGTGAATACGGCAAACAAAATTAACGTTTTAATGGGCCGCGGGCGTTGCAAGTCGCGCGTGGGGGGGAGGTACGTTCTACCATTTTCTTAGTATGGAACAGGGAGGCAAGCTCAATAAAATTATAAAAGTGGCAATTTTCACAGTTGAAGTCCTAGAGTAAAAAACCTTACAAAATATCTGCAAATGCACTTGTGCATACGGCAAACAAAATTAACGTTTGAATGGGACGCGGGCATTTCAAGTCACGCGTGGGGAGAGGTACGTTCTTTGCAGTGGGCTTTTTCCTGGCGGACAGGCTCTGGGGGTGACGCACTGTCTGGAGGACTTCTTCATGGGGCCAGGGAGGAAGCACGGTCCCATGTCGGTGTGGTCATTCTCCGTAGTGAGCTCGACTCCATGGTCAGGGAGCACGCCCGCCCGAGGACAGGGGGCATTTCAAGTCGCGCGTGGGGAGAGGTACGTTCTTTGCAGTGGGCTTTTTCCTGGCGGACAGGCTCTGGGGGTGACGCACTGTCTGGAGGACTTCTTTATGGGGCCAGAGAGGAAGCACGGTCCCATTTCGGTGTGGTCATTCTCCGTAGTGAGCTCGACTCCATGGTCAGGGAGCACGCCCGCCGGAGGACAGGGGGGTCGCAATGCACTAGTGAGTATGGAAAACGAAATTAACGTTCAATGGGCCGCGGGCATTCCGAGTCGCGCGTGGGTGAGAGGTACGTTCTTTGCAGTGGGCTTTTTCCTGGCGGACAGGCTCTGGGGGTGACGCACTATGTGGAGGACTTCTTTCTGGGCGCCAGAGGGGAAGCACGGTCCCATGTCGGTGTGGTCATTCTCCGTAGTGAGCTCGACTCCGTGGTCAGGGAGCACGCCCGCCGAAGGACAGGGGGGTCGCAACGCGCAGTGGGGTCTGACGCCGAACGGTGCCGCTGCCATGTCGGGGGCTGCGGGGTATGGTAGGTGACGGCGGGGGTTGGGGGGCTCTGCGGCAGGGGTTCCTTCCTGGTGGACGGGCGCAGGTGTGGGACACGCATCTGGAGGGCTTCTCTCTGGTGGGACGGCCGGCTTCGGCGGACTGCCTGCAGGCGCTGAGCGGCTTCCCAGGCCTGGTGTTGACAGGGGAGGGCCCTGGGCGCCAGAGAGGGGGCACGGCCCCGTTTTAGTGCGGCATACCTCGTAGGGAGCTCGATTCCACGGCCAGGAAGCACGCCCGGGGGGGGGGGTGACATCGACTGAGGGCATGGTCCTATACATTTAGTGACGGAGGGCATGGCCCTATGCATTGGAGACGGAGGGCATGGCCCTATGCATTGGCGACGGAGGGCATGGCCCTATACAGTTGGTGATGGAGGGCATGGCCCTATACATTGGGTACAGAGGGCATGGCCCTATACGTCGGTGACGGAGGGCATGGCCCTATACGTTGGTGACGGAGGGCATGGCCCTATACGTAGGTGACGGAAGGCATGGCCCTATACCTTGGTGACAGAAGGCATGGCACTATACATTGGTGACGGAGGGCATGGCCCTATACATTGGTGACAGAGGGCATGGCCCTATACGTGGTGGTGGAGGGCATGGCCCTATACGTGGTGACGGAGAGCATGACCCTATAAATTGGGACGGGGGGCATGGCATGTGGTTAAGCGGGAGGACCTGCCGGAGGTTCGAAGGCAGGGACCGGACAGCACGGGGCTTGAGGGGGGTCCGCGGCACGCCATATAGTTAGGGGGTGGTCATGCCAAATGGGTCATGCGACACGTCCCGGGGTAAGGGAGGGGGAGTCCTAAGGGGGGGTCGAGGACCGTTAGCACGTCCCTCGAGTGGTGGTTCTTCCTAATATATGGGGGAAGAGCAGGAGAACTGTGTGGATTATCGGGGGGTAGGTCAAGCACAATAAAGTATTTAGCCAGGTGGAGAGGCAAATTGACGTTATGCTAATTGTTACTGTTTGTGGATTGTGGGAAGCAGTTAGGGGAGGGGGTGGGGGTGAGACAGGAAATTACATATTCATGAGGTTTAGATTGTGCGGCGCAGGCCAAGGATGTTATTGTGTAGAATGCACCTGCTTCCAATAAAGCGGCCTTTATCACACTTACATTGAGCCTCGGGTCGATGCTTTCTTTCCCCCCCCCCCCTTTCGCCAATGGGCCCCAATGGGGTCCTGGGGGGGGGGCCGACCGAAGGGAGGCCTCCCCCGCCCGGGGGAATTTGGGGCCGGGGAAAGGGGGGGAAGGGGGTAGAGATGGCGCCGCCCGGGGACAGGTCTATGTTTTGGTAGCTTTTGGGCTGGGGGCGGGGCTTGGTTGGGCTTCTTTTGGGCTGGGCTGTTGGATCCGGCCGGCCACGAGACAGAGACACCATCTTAAGTGAGGTGTCTCGGCCGCCGGGTGGGGGGTGGCGTTGGGACAACATTTTTTCCCACCCTCCCTCCCTGGGTCATGATTCGGGGGGGGGGGCCCAAGGGCAGGCATCGCTACTGACGGGGGAGCTCCCTTTGTGGGGGAGTTTGGGGTTGACGGGGATTTTGGGCAGTGTTTTTGTTGGAGGCTGGTGCAAACAGGGGTTTTTTGGATGGGGGGGTTTTTCGCATGTCGCTGGAGCAGGTGTGGGGTGCATTCTGTATGTAGGGGCGGTTCCTCCTAATATATGGGGGAAGAGCAGGAGAACTGTGTGGATTATCGGGGGGTAGGTCAAGCACAATAAAGTATTTAGCCAGGTGGAGAGGCAAATTGACGTTATGCTAATTGTTACTGTTTGTGGATTGTGGGAAGCATTAGGGGAGGGGGTGGGGGTGAGACAGGAAATTACATATTCATGAGGTTTAGATTGTGCGGCGCAGGCCAAGGATGTTATTGTGTAGAATGCACCTGCTTCCAATAAAGCGGCCTTTATCACACTTACATTGAGCCTCGGGTCGGTGCTTTCTTCCCCCCCCCCTTTCGCCAATGGGCCCCAATGGCAGACTCGGGCGGCCTTGCCGCTGAGAGCCCCGTGAACATTCCAGAGACAGATGGCTGACCCCTCTTGTATGTGCGCTTCGTCTAGTGTCTCATGCCAAATGCCAGGGCGAATAACTGACTATACGGGTTCTATCGCGGCGTTATTCTTTTAAGAGCCATTATTGATTTTTCATGGATCCAATCACAGCCTTGCGGTTCCCATCACACACACGAGCCCAGCCATCGCATGCTACGGTCAGGTATGTTACAGGTGTCCGGCCCAAGCTCAGCACCCCAAATGCTTTGCAATCCGCCGATTTTCTGAACTGTTTCCAACACGGTTTTGGTTTCAATTTTGCCAGCATTTTCCTTTGGAAAAAACAATTAACTGTATCGCATTTCAATTGGATTTCATTTCATCCTCTTGATAGGAGGATGAAAAGATGAGCTGGCCGTGCTGAGATTAAAACAAGAAACATCAGGTTTTCACAGATGTGCTGCTAAGTCTTTGCAGCGGACCAATCATCGTGTTCGGTACATCCCGTCATAATCGAATTGCAAAAAATGCGAGGGTTTGGGTTTCCTGAGAACAGTCATAAGGTGCATGCTCTTGGAGACCACTGCCATGCGTGCAAGCACTTACCTATGTCCATTGCCGACCCGTGTAAATATTTTTCTTGCATTACATTGATTGTAGATCCCAGGAATAGGCATAGTAATATATAAGGTGTGGGTAAACATGTAAGAAGAGGAAATCCATGGTTTAAATCCCATCTGAACTAGGGTGACCAACTGGCATGGGTGCAAATTCAGGACGATCAGTGTAAAAATCAGGACAAAGGGTCAAAATTCAGGACAAAAATTTAGGACAGAAGGTCAAAATTCAGGACAAAACTTTGGGACAAAAGGTAAGTTTTACAGACACATCAGAGGAGTTTGCGCAATAATATACAAGTAAATAGACAACCTACATAAGGTCACGTTAAAATGCGTTAATATAAGGTTGAGACAATTGTGCACTTCACAGTTTTTCGTGTAACTTTGAGCAAATGTACAGGTCTTTTTGTGGTAATTCATACGCTCATGATCCATTTCTATGGTTACTGCGCTGGGTTGCCTATATGTAACAATAGTGAATTTTGTCAAGGGTATCCCATGTGTTTCCAATACATATTTTTCACAAGTCTAGCATTTTTCGGAGGCATTATGGATGCTGCTTCTTTTAACTGCAATTGTTTTCTATTTCTTCAGTCCCAGTTATTGTTTGTTACTATATTTATTGGCCACACACTCTCCTAAGATCATCAATTTGAATAGCTCTCATGTATTGTTTAGCATTATCCTTCAACCATCCCAATAAGGCCTCATCGGAAAGCGCTTCCACAGTGAATCTCCATGTTGGGATCTTAGTTCTGCCTTGTGCCCTGTTTTGTTTTACCATACCTCTGGTCTGGAATGGGACAGCAAGAGTTTGGCCTAAAATGCAAACTCCTCATATTTAAATTAGAGGTCCTTGGTAATAATGATGTATTCTGGGTAATTAGGAGTGCCATCTATTCACAAATATTAACAGGTTGATATACCATCCAGAAGTGTATCAGATTTATTATATCCATACTCTGCTCCGAAGAACTAACCATGCCAGGTTTAGCACTGTCTCTTGTTGGAGTCCAGCCCAGTGTTTGTCCAGAACAAAACTTATATTTCCCACCCACACCAGTTTTGTTTCTATATAAAACAGTGTAATCTTGAATTGATTCCAAAAAAGTCTGCCATCTACATTCGGCACATACAACTTAATGAGACATATTTCCTGACCGCCTAGCATCCCAGTCGATATCTACCTCCATCTTGTGAGTTGAGGCCTCCATGTGCACCAGATTGCAGTGAGCAGAGTCCAGGAAGTGGTAAGGAGGCAGACTAGTGCTGTCTCTTCCCCAAAACAAAAGTTTTTAAATAAACGATTTTCCCTTTCTGTGATTTCTGTCTTTGCCTGTGGTTGTTACAGTTTAAAAATTGTAGTTGTAACCTGCCTGTGATTGGATATTTTATCACCTGTTTTGTGTTTCAAACTTGTGTTTTTCCTGCCCATGGTTAGTTCCATTTAACGTGTTGAATTGTGGGATTTGCAGTCCAAACTCTGTAGTTTTTCCCTCTCATTGCTGATGACTTTCAGCTTTCCCTCCAAATTTCTCCTTTGCTCTATGCTAAAACCTGTATGTTAAATCAGTGCACCTTCAGCCACCATTTTGTGTTCACAAGCCAGTAAAACCAGCCCCCCTCTCGCCCCCCAGCAACAGGGATATTCTACATCAGATGGTGCTTCTGTGAGCTGTTTAAACTGTGTTTACTAGGGACTGTGCACATCGTTTTTTGGCCAGTAGAGGGAGTACAGTTTTATTCAAACAGTATTGTTAGATTTCAAGTTAGTGAGGGCTTAACCAACAGAAGTCTAAAGTGTGGATTGAGCCTGTCTGTCTCCAAGGAGATTCTGAACAGGAAGAGCAGCTTCCAACTCCCTGGCCAGCAAACCTTGTCTGTGGTCGCTGGGACCTTATATGGTCTGATATTGTTTGGTACATGTGTACACTGATTGGTGGTTGTATCTGATGTTTCTATTGGATTAGGGTTAGTGTCCTCATTGGTTGGGTATTTGAGTGTTCTGATTGGTTTTTGGGTCTGTGATTCAATCAATGTAGGGTTGGGATTAGGGCTAGGATTAGGATTTCTATTGGAAGTAGGGACTAGGGTTTCCTGTTTTATTGGTTGTTGGGACTAGGGCTAGGGTTAGACTTTTAATTGGAAGTAGCGATTAGGGCTTCTGGTGTGATTGGTTGCTGGACTGGTTTTGGGACTAAGAGTAGGGTTAGGCTTTCTATTGGAAGTAGGGACCAGGGCTTCCTGTGCCATTGGTTGCTTGGACTTGGCGTGGGGTTACTGGTAGGGCTAGGGCCTCTAATGTACGTAGAGATTAGGGTTTTTGAACTGATTGGGTGCTTGGACTGGGCTAAGATTGGCTGTAAGGTCCTGGTCTCCTATTGGTTCTAGATTTTTAGGGCTGGTGTTGTGATTGGATAGTGTTAGGGCTAGGGTTCCCATTGGCTTGACGTGGTCACCTGATTACTAGGGCTATACAAGGTCAGGCTAAGGGCATCTCAGCGAAGGGCGGAAAGGACAAAGGCAGTTGCCTGTTTGAGTCTGTTCGAGACTGACCAGGGCCAAGGCCAGAAATGCTGCCCAATATACATACCTCCATTTTTGCATTTATATACTTTCAATGTACGTATGGATCTTTATATTTATCACTTTCTTCTAATTTAGCATTTCCAAAGCAGTTCCCTATTTCTCAGCCTCTACTTCGCTCAATATATCCTCTACATCCACTCTCTCATTTTACCCCAAACCCCATACCACTACTATGATCCCCAAAATAACCCTTTTTAGACTCTCTCCTACTCTACCCCTCCCTGCTTCATCTTACACCTCTTTTACTATACTGATCCCCTAAAACAAACCTTTCTAAACTCTTCCCTCTTTTCTACCCCTCCCCAACCCTTCTCAATCCAAATAACGGACTAAATTTACTTTCATGTTTCACCATACTAATTCAACACTAATCCTGATGGGTTCTTATGACTTCTTTTACACTATTACTAGCAATGTTTTGGAGGCCTTTAATAATCTTTTTATCAGTCTTTTCAAGTGCATCAAGGATATCTTCAAATGTTTCTATCCAAACAATCCATCTATCACCAATACTGTGCTTTTTGGAGGTATCAAGCAGTGGTGGTGGTTTCAGGAGTAGAGCCGCATTGTAGACCAATGCAAACGTACTGACACCGCTGGTGGGTCATTGTGACTTGGTTTATGCAACTGAGATCTTGTGATGTGCTAGCCTCTGATTCATCTTTGATGATAGCTTGAAACAGGACTTTCTTTGCTGCCATCTGACAAAATTCACTATTCCCAGAGTTGTTCTGAGCCCCATGTAACAGTTCTTGGTGGCTGGCCACTTCAGGAAGGAATGGCTTGGTAAGTACAACCTTTGACACGTCTCCTTGAGCCACTTCACTTTGTGCAGCAGTGTGATGACTCTATGTAACTGGTATTGGTAAGTCAATCATTTCTTCTTCTCTAAACATCAATTAGTACTTTCTGACGACTAGTTGGTCTCCACCATACAGCGATTCTGTTTGCAGCGTTATTTGGCAATATTTAAAGATCAATGACTGCTCTTTGGAAACCTCTTTATATCCACCTTCAGCATGGACACTCTGTATAAAATATGACTTTATCTTGCGTGGCAGTGCGGTACCTTTGTGTTTGGCCTGACCAGCAGGTTTTCGGCCAACAATGTGTAGATTCTGTACTATGTTTTTGTTATTGTCACCTGCTACACAGGGCTGGAGCTGCTGTGTTAACCTCCTTGGCTTAACGACATGCTCCACCACTTCAAAAATGCCGGGCTGCACAATATTTACAGGAATATGGTGCAACCCTGCGTTTCCCCCTACGCTGGCGTTACACTTAGCAGTGTAGCACCAACGCAGGCACTCTTGCACTATAGTGCTAGGTTGTCTGCATGCAGGGGAGGATTGTGTATGTACAAGAAGGTGTCCCTTCCGGCACATAAACAATCTTGAAATGCCATGTATTCATTTCTATGTGTGCTGCTTAACGAGGCACACTGAAGTTAGAAAATGTCATTGTTTTTAAGATTAGTTATGTGCAGGAAGAGTCACCTTCATGAACATAAACAATCCAAGGTGTTTTGTTTTTTCCATGTGTGCTGCACATGGAAAAAGCAAAAACGAGAAGAATGCTTTCTTTCTCCTTGTTTTGCCAAGTTAAAAACAGGTTTTTCCTGGTCCTAATTTTGGCACTGCCTCCTATTTACGCTACCCTTTTAAATAAGGGGCAGCGTCAAAATCAATAGGTGTTGCGGCAGAATGCCCAACACAACACCCACTGCCCACCCCTTTCACACTAAGTATAGCGTGAAAGGGGGCTTTATTTACAAACGCAAAAAGAACAACTGATGGACAGAATACAGAACAATGTCATACATTCATCCCAGTACAGAGATCTGGGTCTGAATCCATCGCTTGTTTGCTCACTATGCCTTTCTAGTTTGAACCCAGCCATATGCAAATCAGTGTTGACCCTGTGCCCGATGGGAACAGTCCAGCCCAAACTGCCAGGCCATGTCCTCCCTGGACTGGAAATAAGCATGCTAGGACTGGTTTCAGGGTTTCACACCTCATCAGCCAGGATAGCTTGACTCCAGTGGCATGGAGAGCATGGGACCAACGTCTAGGCATACCCGTCCCACTCAGGCTGACAAATGCAAAAAGCAAAATTGATGAACATAATGTAGAACAATGTCATATATTCACCCCAGTACAGAGATCTGTGCCTAAATCCACATTTTTTTCTGCTCACCATGCCTTTCCAGTTTGAACCCAGCCATATGCAATTCAGTCTTGACCCTGTGCCCAATGTGAACAGTCCAGCCCAAACTGCCAGGCCAGGTCCTCCCTGGACTGGAAACAAGCATCCTATGCAGTGGCTTAACGCTGCCTTATAAATAAGGCGAAGCCCCTGTCACTTCGGGAATGTTTCAAAAAGTGACGTAACCATTGAGATAGGGGTCTGTAAATATTCCCCTAAGTATGAGCAAAAAACCTTGACTGAGAAAAGGTACCAAAGGAATTTTGCCAATAAGAGGAAAATCGTGATGTGCAGAATTGGACTTTTCCAGGCTCTGAGCTTTTCCCACCAAACCTAACAGTTTCAATGAAGCCTTGTTCAATGGCTGTGTCACTTCGAAAACACTTCCTGGGATACAGACTGCAACCTTGACGCGCTGGAGTATTTCGACTCCCTTTTCGGAGACTTACGGGCTCATTATGATGGTGTTATGATCACCACCGCCGAGCCGGCGGTGGCGACTGTTATGCCATCGTAGCAAGTAATACACCCGCCATATTGTAATGGCGGGTGTATCGCGGCGGACGAACAGTGCGTCCACTGCTTTTCCGCCGGTTGCAATCGTTCCGATTGCCAGCCGGACAGACTTGGGCCACAATATGATCGCGATGCCTAGCAGGCACCCCTATACATAATATGATGTTTGGGTTTAAAGGCCTTTACATGGCGGCAATGTTGCCATGGAAAAGCTGGCAGGGATATGCTTTGGGGGCCCATTGCAGGCTCCCGTGGGCTTGAGGGGCTGCACTTATGGGGTACCTATTGTACCCCCTACATTGCCATGGACAAGGTGGCAGGCTCTGCGCTGTGCCTGCCACGTTGTGCATGGCAATGCACAACATGGCATTTTACCATTGTGGCGAGTGCTGCAGCCAGCAGCACCCGCCGCAATGTTAAAATGCCCAATGCGACCGCTGCTGTGGCGGTCGCATCATGATTGGGGTGGCGGGACCGCCGCATGGCAGGCGAGGGTCCCGTTTTGGCTAGGGTGGCGGGCGGACTTGAGTCCCCCCTCCTTATCACCCCCTAGTCCCAAGTAAAAATCTCTGACTGGAACAAATCTGGGTGGCAACACTGACCAGCACTGCATCACAGTTGGCCTGAAATTGCTTCCAGGTCCTGGTCTACTACGACCATAGACTATCAGTAGTACTTTTCCCTTACATCTTTGAAAATGCATACCTCCAATTCCCTTATGGTTTTATTTGTCATTTTGGTGTCAGGTTAATACTTAAATATGATTCTATTTTTATAAATAAGAGTGGCGTTTGTATTGGTTGTGTTTTTTGCTTTTTAGCTGTTTCGGTACCTCTGGGTGATTTAAACAATGTTTCTAAGTAAAGCCTGTCTGCTTTGTGCCATAGGTATGATGGACTGGGCTCAGGTTGAAATCATTGAAACCTTTGCCCATACCAAACAGGTTAGTGAATTTATCACTTACAATGAACTAGCATTAACTCCAATTAACAATTCAATTTCTAACAACATATATTTGGTCAGATATTGCCAAAACTTTATTAAGAGGTCTTTACCCTACTTTGACATTTCAATTGACTAGAAGTGAACACGTTCTCCTCCTTTATAAGGAATGTACATTTTGATTTTTCAACATACAGCAACTTCAGACTTTATGATTTTTTTTCAAGATTTTCATTTGTGTAACTGCTGTTGCTGTTTGTTGATTTATTCTCATATACTCGCTCATATTTACACACGGACTGACATTAGCTTGGAGAGCAACTGTGAGACAAGATTAATCACATTAAATGATAATTATCTTAGTGACCTTTAATTTGGGTAGAGGAGGTGCTTAGTCCTAGCTCAAATCAAGACAGCAACATTACTGCCAAAAACATGCAGCCTAAATCCCCACAGGAAAAAATAGCAAACACCTTGCCCCATCTTTGAGCAGAAGTATTGCATATGGTATGAAACAAAAACATGTTTCACCTTTTTCAGCAACTAAGTCAGTAGTTTGTTACTGTATTAGTTCCCATTTTCAATGAAATATTTTTCTTGTTTGTTTTCCAGTCACACTTGGGGGAAATTTACAAGAACCTTGCGTCTCTTTTACGCCGCCGTTGCGTCACTTTTGTGACGCAGCGGCAGCGCAAAAGGTGCGCCATGGTGCGGGGTATTTACAACGTGACGCATCTGGGAGATGCCTCACGTTGTAAAGCCCTGCGCCATAAGGAGGCGTTCCTGCGCCAGGGGGGCGTTCCTGCGCAGGAACGCCTACTAAAAGTGGCTGAGTGAAATCTACAAGATTTCACTCAGTCACTTTTAGGCCAATGCTGCGTCAAAACCCTGCGCCTGCTAGAAGCAGGCGCAAGGCTTGACGCAGCATTGGAGAGATAGGGCCCCCCAGAGCATTGCTGGAGCTGCGTCGAGCTTGCGACGCGGCTCCAGCAATGAGCTGCTTTTACGGCACAGATGCGTGACGCATCTGTGCCATTTTTGCCACATGGTGCGCCGCATTGTAAATGCGGCGCACCATGGGTGGCGGAGCTGCAGCGCACAATAACTGTTGCATCCCTGGGGATGCGCCAGTTATTGTAAATCTGCCCCTTAGTGCTTCAAGGCTGCAATCATTCTCCTGGCTGGACCGGTGGCTCTCTTGGGTTCCATTTACTTTTCTCTGTTACAGATTCATCTCTATGCATTATTAAATCTTGTTTTCAAACAGGTGATAGGTCAAATACTTCACAATAGGGGGACATGTTTGCATTACTAATTGAATGAATACATTGTAATGGTAGTATGATGTGAATGTTAGCTGCCATTTATTCCTGGTGTCTGTACCAGCAACCCTCTTACATCTTTGCAGTAATGCTGTCTGCATATTTTACATTTACATGTACAACTAGATGGGCTGATGGTGATTTCTTCTATTAGACATAAAAAGCTTTGATAGGCAATGTGTTCCTATGCCAACATTTTAGTACAAATTTGAAAAAAACATAATTGTGTTTCTTTTCAAATGGAAACATTCTCATCAGTCCAACCAGTAAGACCAACTTGCCATTTATGTTCCCGTACTTCATAGCTAGTTGCTTACTTTATTTTGATAGCTTAATCCAAAATGTTTTATGTGTTACTTAGGTTGGAACTATATCTGGAAAATAATTCTAATTATCTTGACAAATGGTGTCTAAGATTGACCACTTATATCTTAAAAGAAACAATAAATTGCCAGCGGTTTGACCTTTTAGAACACAGAGGCATGATGTTCCAACTGACACTGTAAGTGATGATTCTGATATAATTTCTAGCCTGCTATATTGATTTTTGTGTTCTCCTTGTTGTCCCAGTGCCTGTTGAGTACAGCCTGCTTGATCCCCGCATTGCTGTCCTCGATTTCTGAAGCACATTTAATAATTTCCTTGCCTTGGTTTTCTCCCTAAACCCTTGCTGCTTTGTCTGTCCTGTATTCTGGTTATTCTTTCCAATTTTCTTCTCTGTTTTTATTATCAGTAATGACACTTACAAAGCACAACTTTCTCCATAAAGGTATCCTGGCGCTAAGCCAACCTTACATTCCAAATTCGGTCCACTGTCTGTTTCAGTACATATCTGTTTACAGGGTGACCTTTTCCTTGGTCTCTGCTTTAATCAGGTGAGGGAAAGATTTCTATTGTTGTGCCTAGGTTCCTTAGAGTTTTACCGGCCTCAGTATTGTTGTCAGTCTCGGTCCACCTTGCACCGAGTACAACAATCTCTTTAAAGGCAGGCACAACTATTATTTCACTGTAGGACTGTTGTTAAGAGAAATCTGCTGGTGTCAGTCCAATAAGTGTTCCCTACGCTACTACAAGACATCTTGTCATCTACCAGTACATCACTAACTTTGGGTGGAGGCAAAACGTAGAGGTAAGGGACCCAAGAGTTGGTTTAATAACGCATGCACCAGGGCATTGAAATATCTAAAACAGGCAGTACACAGATGCCCCAGGGATATAGGCGAAATAAGAGAGTGCAGGTCCGCATATAATCAGGCCCTGAAAGTAAGGAAAACTACGCTAAATAAGGAGGCAATAGATTCCCTCTGCGAGGCCTCGCAATCTAAAAATCGAGATTGCAATAGACGAGGATAAATGGGTAGATCATTTCTCAAATCTTTATAAGGCACAGGAAGATATCCATAGTGGGGGTCCTAACTCTAGTTTGGATTCACAACAGAGTTATAACCTGGTTGTAACACTTGATGAGGTACTTCTAGCCCTGAGATCTACCAAAGGCGGTAAGGCTGCCGGACCTGATGGGATTCCGGCAGACCTATTTAAAGCTAATACTGAAATCTGGGGACCTATGTTAGTACAACTTTTTAATGCAGCTCTCTCAATGGGCCTGAAAGAATCCTGGTTCACCTCTGTCATTGTCCCGATCTACAAGAAGGGGGATAGGAACAGTTGTGCCTGTTACAGACCAATCTCCCTTCTTGACTCATCAGTAAAAATTTTGGGACGTATTGTGTTGGCAAGACTCCAAAGCTGGGCAGAGGAAAATGATATCATCAGTGATTTGCAATTTGGTTTTCAAAAAGGGATTGGCACAATTGAGCAAGGTTTAAACCTAATGTTTTTGCAGCACAAATATATAAGGATAAAATCGGAACGTTTGTATTTTACTTTTGTGGACCTTTCATCAGCGTTCGATTGTGTATCACACTCTAAATTGTGGGGAATAATGAAAGGTTTGGGAGTGGACAATAACATCATTTGTTTCTTGAGGGAACTTTACAGTGGAGCCACAGCTTCTGTTCGCTACGGCAGGGGGGGCGAATGCTCCAGACAATTCAGTGTAGGCCGCGGAGTGCGGCAAGGTTGCGTATTGGCACCTTTCTTATTTCTTCTTTATATTAATGGGCTCGAGCGTCACCTGCTGCATGAGTGCAGGGATATGCCCAGGGTAGGGAGGAGGGCAATCCCTGCGCTCATGTATGCGGATGACGCAGTACTCATGGCACGCACTCCTCGGGCTCTGCAAAAACTAGTAGTTAGTTTTGAGAAATTCATGTTGAACCTAGATCTACTAGTAAACTGTAGTAAGACTTTTACAATGACTGTGGCCCAAAACCAGGTAAACTGATGAAGCATGTGTTTTTAAACAATGTGCCACTGGATAATACCCCAACCTTTTCTTATTTGGGCATTTTATTCCATGAGTCAGGTTCCTGGACAAGTGCAATTAAGGCTAGAACTCTTTTATTTATGAAAACGATCATGGCCCTACAGAATTTTGTCAGAAAATTGGGCAGGAAGCCGATAAAAGAAATGTTAACCATATATAAAGCTACATGCTTGTCTGTGGCTATGTATGGCTCAGGTTTGTGGGGATACGCAAATGTAGATCAAATCCAGCTGGTTGAGAATAAATTTTTGAGGGGAGTCCTAGCAGTTCCACAGTGTGCTGCCACATTCAACTGTCCCGCTGAACTTGGCCAACCTTACATAACGGACATTATCAAAATTCAACCTATCCTATTGTGGCATAGGGTATGGACTACAAATGAATGCGTTATGAATCGGGCCCTGTTACAGGACACCCTCAGTTTGGACCATGTGGACAGAATGGAATGGCTGGGATATGTAAAGCGTTTCCTAACTGAGATTGGATGCTATTCATATTATTCGGATCCATCCTCAATGGATACCATTTCCAGGAGTACACTAAAAACCATCTGCCTGGACCATCTTGTGGATAAGAGGAAGAGAGTGGAAATTTTGAAACCTTCAGTACACTCTCACCTTCCTACTCTCTGTGAGACTAACTCTGTACAGCCATATTCATCCCTGCTCATGACAAACTATGATCGTTTTCTTTTAACTCGTTTTAGATTCTGTATATTTTTTAGATTAGTGTCTTTTCCACGCATGAACTCATGGAATCACATTTTGCCCACTTGTTTGTGTGATGGTACGTCACAACAATCTGATATTCATATCCTTTTTTTCTGCAGATTTTATAGTGCCCTCCGTAGAAAAATTATTGTCCCTTTTTTAAAAGACATGAATTTAACCAGATGTCGCCCAGCTTTTTTAGAAGTACAGAAAATGGATACGGTTTTAACTGTTACTGTGGTTTTAAATTATTTAAAAAGTGTTTTTAAATTTAGGAAACAAATGCTAACTGAAACGGCCTAGACCTCCTACTGATCTACCTCACTGCACTGATAATCATGAGATGTAATTATTGTAATTATTGTAACCATTGTGATTTGTTTTATGTCTGCTACTTTTATGGTTATTTGTTTTTAACCGAATAAAGTTTATTGAACTGAACTGAACTGACTAAACCATGTCCTTGTCTGTCTCCTGTCCTTCGTGGTTCTGAGACCACAGTTATACTTGAGTAGCCTGGAATTGTCCTTGACCAGTCAACTTGCGAAGTGTTACCTCTGGAACCACTTGTCCCTGTTATTGCTCCCTGAAAATTGTTTAATGTAGTCATATTTTCATAAGTAACTTAAAAATAACTAATAGAACGCATCTTGCGCCCCATGCCCCCATTCACCACCCGGACTGACCTCCTATGATCAACTGCAGGGCGTGTGGCCTGTGGTGGGCTGGAGCACCCCTACCGTGACTGCGCATGAGTGGAGCAGCAGTATGAGCAGCCTGTGGTTCCTCGCCGTGAATCCATCCCCTCTCCTTAGGCTGAGCGTCCCGGACTACATCCCCGAATAATGGAGCAGCTCGTCGAGCCGGTGGGGTGGGCCGGTGTGTTTGCACTTGCGGTGCTCTCCTCCCTCTCCTCTACCCCTCCTTCATGATGTCTGAGGCTCTCCGGTGCCCGTCGTGAGTAATTTGCACCCGTGAGAAGCTCAGGGGGCGGAACATGCGGGATGCTACTTGGCCTGACCTGCACACCTGCTGCGGGTCTGAATGGTGGGCAGAGACCCATGTTGCAGCTTGTTACAGCGCAGTGGAGGTGTCTGGGATCGCCCTTCATTACCCAATCAGCTCATCAGATTGGGCCTCAAATTCCAGGATAGTGGCGCCCCCCCCCTCATTGGAGTCTGCTACGTGGTGCTATCCTATCACTACTGAAGAGCAACAAATACTCTGCTAGCTCCCGCCCATCCATAACACTGCCTACTTGTCTAACATTAAACCGGGGATAGTTTTAGATGGCAGCAGCTGCACACTCAATCAATTAATGCTCAACGAGGAGGTGCTGGCCCTATGTGTGACTACTGAGTTCCTTTGTTTCCTGCCTTGCTACCTACCCTCGCAATTTCTGGCTTTTTGCTGCCTGCTGCTATTCCTGTGATGGTGGAGGCGCCTGGAGGGACGCTGTCCCAGAACTGACATATCCTTGCTGGAAGCACCTCCTGTCATCGCCATCACTCTGGGAGAGGACTCTGTCTCCCAGAGTCCAACCTTCCTGATTCAGCTGCCGCATGGCAACCACGCTTATAGAGCTGCCTCTCCACCCCCAGTCCAAGGGAGGGCCCGTCTGAGCCCATCAAGGGCCATTAGTGGCCAGGCACGGCCACCACGCTGACATTTGACTTCCAATACATCTCACCGGTGAGACATTATTGCGCTTATCCACGTCTTTTTTCCCAACAGTATTATTAAGTGGTTGGGACATTAAAGCTGTGAGCTTAAGCAGTCTGTTATTATCATATTTGTGTATAATTGGAAGTTGTACATCGTGGCCAAAAGGAAGTCACTCACAGGAAAGGGCACTTTGGATGCCTTTTTGACCCGGGCAGAGTCAGCTTTAATGCATGAAATAGCATTAACAAAACGTAGGCTGTCTGTTCAACCTACGGGGGTAGGGCCACTTCCGCACATACATGCTCAGGAAGTTAATACATCCGTCACAACTTCCCTTACGATATCTTCCACACCTGCAGTGGCGCCACTGGTGGCAATTTCCCCGCATGAATCTCAGGCAATAAACAAGGAGGGTGCGAGACCGAAAGTAGTCACAAGGGCCCAGAAAGCCAAAAACATCAAACCTTCCCGACTGAAACCTCCTGGGAAGAAAAGGAAAACAATGGCTAATACCAGGCAACCCAACAATAGCCAATCTATTACCACCGAACACTTGACTAATCCTGTGCCACAAATGCTCCGTCTGGAGTTCATCCCCCTGCAGAGGCAGTCAGTGCCGTTCCTGCCGTCGTAGGTATGAGAGAGTTCTGGCAAAAATTGGAGGAAACACTAGTAGCGGTTGTATCCCCTTAGAAGCCGCACTCACTAAAATTGAGAACAGACTAGTGACTCCGGAAAGTCTTGTTAACCTTAACACTGTATCGACCCATGGCCCTAGTGTTCCTTTCAGTGTCTCTGAGGCCCCTGTATGTAAATCTTCCCAGACCAGAGCACCCAATCATGTTCTTCCTCCCCCAGGGGGCCCTACTAGCGCCAGCCAGCAACGTAATACAGTTTGCACTGTTTCTGAAGATGTTCCCTCTCAGCACCTGGCAGGTCACCTGGTTTCTACTCATTCTAACTGGCAATAGGGCCAGTTGACCATGGAACAGGTGTCCCGCATGGACCCAGAACTTCAGAGGATAGCAAGGGGGGGAGCCATGGGCTCAAAGGTACCTCATCTTCCGCCTGAAGCTACACCACTCACAGTAGTCCTGGTGAATGTCCCCATGCTCCCTCAGGGGGAGTCTAAACACTGGTCTATTCTGCGTAATAGATCCCTACATTACTTAACTGGGAAAACAGGTTTGACAAGTGAGCTTTTTCGAGATTTTAGAATGGCCCCCAGGATAGGGTTGGTGGGACATTCTGATAAGTCCCTTGAGGGAGACTGAGTGCTCCTCTCCTTTGTATCTCCTTCACTTGTCCGCACAATTTTGAGCAGGGTGGGTCTTTGGCCAGTTAGAAGTCAGGGGGTCAGTTTTGTTCCACTGGGTTTCTTTTACCATCCTGCAAAACCCTCCCAGCATCATCCAGAGTGCTTTGGTGGCGGTTTACCACATCTCAGTTACCCAATTCCTTTGAGTAATTCTTACGCTCTACTTTATAATCTGGACGAGATTGACTGACTGGCAACCCCTACGCAGTGTGTAAACATAGCAGAGGGGGGACCCAGCAACCTCGCGGCCTCTCCTGACGTTCAGCCTAGTAGAATAGCGAGCCCCAGTATTGGCACTAATTTACTTCCTACTACCATTGATTGCAATTCCAGGGGGCCTATTTGCGGTAATTCCCATATACATAATTTGCATAAAGACGTTAGCACTCCACTTACCACAGAAGGGTTGACCTCCAGTGCAAGTCAACACCTATCTATTTTCCCAGCGAATCACACCTCCAAGAAAGTATTGTCTGAAACTAGTATCATCTCTTGGAATATTGCTGGGTTGCATGCAAAGATTTCAAATCCCGTATGGGTTGAGTTTATAGATAGTATCGACACCTTATGCCTACAAGAAACATGGGAGCTGGAGCCAGTTCATATTTCTGGTTATATAACCTATAATACCCCGGCGGTGAAGGGTCTGGGAGGAAGGCCTAAGGAAGGCTTATGTATGTATATATCCAACATGCTAGTGGTGGATAACATTGTTTTTTCTTCGGGGAATTGCTACTACCAGATCATTCAATTGTATGTAAAACCATCTAAGAGAGTGCTTGTTGTACATTTTTACAACAATGTACCTGCAGGAGAGTTAGGGATGGAGCTTTTTAGGATTGGCGAGTCCCTGGTTGCTATTTGTAATTCGAGCTCCATGGATACCGTGATTATTCTGCTGGGGGAATTTAACTGTGGACTGTGTAAATCAGCTAACCCGAAAATTTGTGGCACTGATACGGAAGAGGGGTACTCAATTGCCATTTTTCTCACACTAAGGCTGGGGATCATCTCAATGATTTAATGTCTCGTTATGATTCGGAATTTGCAAATGAACTTGTTCCCACCCCTGTGATTATGCCCCCGACCTTCATTGGAAAAGGCTTTGTCTCCACCATCGATTTTATGCTGGTTTCACACACCCTTGTCCTGAGTTTGTTGTCCTTTATGATAGGGACTATTGTGTTGAGTGACCATATCCACGTTGTTTTAAATTACAACTACAAGACCAAAACATTGTGAGGAAGAACCATGTGAACCAGGTGATGGGTTCCTTAGAGCTGAACAAAACAAATGGGTATGCTCTTCATTGGTCTAAAGTAGACCCTGAGGTATTGACTAAGCAGTTTATCGTATCCTGTAGAACAGCTTTCGACATCTGCTTAAATGATCTTTCCACTGCAGATGACTTAACTCGTTCTTTCCTTGAAATAACTAAAGAGGTTAGGAAGTTACTGAAAGCTCAATGCCGTACTGGGCCGAAAACCACTGGCTTGTTCAATAGCGCATGCACCAAGGCATACTTCAGCCTGAAGGTTGAGCTCCACAGACAACTTAGATCCCAGGAGGGGATAAGGAGGGCTAGAGCTTCTTATAGGAGGACAATTGCTGCTAGAAAGAGGTCACTGAGGGAGAAAGCCTGGGAGTCGCTACATGCCGCAGCCCAAAAAAAGGATTTTGCGACCTTCTGGAACATATTAAGGACCCCGCCTCTGTGAGAGGGTGGACAACCTTCTATTGAGATTGCGAACCCAGAAAAGGATTGGATAACCCACTTTTCTGCATTATATAATGGCCCAGCCACCGATGATCAGCCATCTGAGGGTCCTCCCTGCGTACACAATGGTAACCTTCATGTAAAACTGGATGAAATTGTACTGGCTCTTGCCCGTAGCAAGGGAGGCAAAGCTCCTTGCCCTATTGGCGTGCCACTTGACTTGTTCAAGTCAATAGTCCCGCTCTGGGCCCCACTACTAACCCAGATGTCAATGCCAGTGACTGTACTACTTTCCCGAAGACTTGGACGGAGTCCATCATTGTCCCATTAATCAAGAAGGGAAATAGCCAAGACCCTAGTTGTTATAGACCAATCTTACCTTCTTGACTCCATGGTGAAGGTGGCAGGATTGGGCAATAGAAAATAATGTTCTGTCCGATCTCCAGTATGGGTTTCAGCAGGGTTTGGGAACCCTGGAACAGAGTCTAAACCTGGCAATGATTGTCGGGAAATACACAAGAGCCAAAAAAAGGAGACTATACTTAGTCTCCGTTGATGTGACGGCAGCATTTGACTCTGTAATCCATGCAAGGTTATGGGGGATTCTTGCCGACCTTGGTGTGGAACCTAATATTATTGCCTTCCTGCACAGTTTTTACGAGGGAGCTTCAGCCAGTGCAAGATAACGGGTGGACGGCCAGTGCACAGCAGGATTTCCTGTTAGGAGAGGGGTCAGGCAGGGCTGCGTCCTGGCCCCCTTTCTTTTTAATTTATACATCAATGGCCTGGCTCAGTCACTCCTTAAGAGTGGGCATAATTTTCTCCAAGTAGGTGGGAGACCTACACCGACCCTCCTCTACGCAGATGATGCTGTTTTTATGGCGCGTACAGGCAATGGGTTACAAAGGGTCTTGACTAGTTTTAACGCTTTTATGCTTGACTTGGACTTAAAGATCAATCTTTCCAAAACTTTTACAATGAACTGTGCTACTGGAACCCGGAGCATTACGGCTCGGGACAACTATCTGGATTGTAGGAAGCTAGCAACTACAACTACATTTTTGTACCTCGGCGTCCTCTTCAGTCAAAACATGGACCAGAGCAATTGAGCAGAAAAAACTGGGTTTTAGTAGATCAACCAGCGCATTGGCTAGTTTAGCAAAGAGACTGGGAAGGTAGCCACCCGGTGAACTCTTGCAAATTTACAAGGGCCAGTGTACCTCAGCAGCGATATACGGGGCAGGGGTATGGGGCATCGCCAATTCCCTTACCTTACAAACTGTGGAAAACCTCCTTTCTGTCCCTCCTGGCACGTCCTCCTTTGTGTGCCATGAGGAGTTGGACCACCTGTATTTAGCAGATCTTATCAAACTTGAGCCAATTCTCCTATGTCATAGGATCTGAATTAGTGAGCAGACCCACTTAAATAGAGACATCCTGCTTGACTGTCTATAGTTGGATGGGGCACTGAAGATACCTGGCTTAGGTTTATTTATAGGTTTGTGAATGATCTTGGACATCCAGAGTTTTACTCAAATCCCAGCTCTATAGCTCGAGTAGCGAGGAAAACCCTGAAGAAAGAGTGCCTTGAAATGTTGGGTTCTGCTAGAATGAATAGCAGATGATGCCTCTAAACCTACAGTTATCCAACGGATGTATGACGTTACAACGCAGGCTATTACAACGCCTGCCTTTACAACGCGGTTTTTACATCGCATACATTTACAACGCATAGCGCTTAGAGGTGCTGGATAGTGAAAAGTTTAATTTTCTATTCCAACTCCAGTCCCCGTGGACCCTAGGGAAGGTGCTGGATAGAAAATTAAACTTATTCCCTATCCTAGAGTGCCCCCCAGCGCAATGTGTTGTAATGGTTTGCGTTGTAATGACCGCGTTGTAATGGTAGTGCGTTGTAAAAGTTTAGTTGTAAAGGCTGTTTACCTTATCCAACACCAGCTAAGGCTTAGTTTTCTTGATAAGGAACCTTACTTAACTGTTGTCCCAAGTGGACATGATAGAATGCTACTGATAAGATTCAGACTGGGCATGGTACACAGACGAGTGACTACACCCAATATGAATGATTGGTCAAGAGTGCTACCTCCGTGTCCGTGTGACACCCACTCAGAGCAGTCTCTTTTTGTACGTTTTTTTTTCACCTAGTCTTTTTTTGTACGTTTTTTAAAGAATTAAGGAAAGTCTGGTTACTTCCCCTTTTAAGACAGCAGGGCCTTAGGCAATGAGGTCCAGCACTTGTTCGTTTACAACTTTTAAAGAATAAACACGTGGCCTGGAGGTTATCTACTTTTTTTTAAAAAGGCCCTGCAGTTGAGGAAATGCATGCCATTCAAACTCTGGAAGGCTGTCTTTTAGGTGAATTATTGGGAATTGAAATATGTTGGGATTATATGTAAACTACATTTTTAATGTAAGGTGTCTTTGCTATTTTATCCTTTCTTGTAACTTGGATATTTTAACTATGAACTTTTATCTTAAATATGTAATGATTGTGATATGTGTTTTTATGACTGTAATTTTCATGGTTGAATAAAGCTTAATTGAATTGAATTGAAACTGCATGCAACACACATGACTAACAAGAAATGAGTAGTGGCAAATCCCTTATTGTTGCATCCCCTAATATGAGAGGGCTTAAACATTTCATACACAGGAGTGGTGATCCTTACAAGACTAAAACACTTCAAAGGATATGTGAAAATCACACCATTGCGCAAAGGATACCAGAAGACTCTCCTCCCGCTCCTTTCCTCAACAATTTTTTGTGTCTGCTAAGATAAAAACAAGGAGAGAAATATACTTTTACCCTTTTGCAAGGAGAGCATGTGTTTGGTAGGTGTTGGGATCGGTGTGACAGTCCTTATCAGCGATGTCATTCCAGTTTTGGCGAGCTGGTCTGATGGTGGTGCATGTGCAATGGACCAGGATGAGAAGGATGAAATTGACAGGTGTGTGGTCTATCCAGGCGACTGATGTGGTCTTGTAGACTCACATGTTGCTGATGGTGGTGAAAATTGGGGTTAGGAGGTGTCCAGTGACATGGGTCGGTCCCTTTACTCATTAGGTTAGACCCAGGTTAGACCCAGGATTCCAAGGTTTTCAATGAGTGCTCTTGAGTTGCGGTTGGTATGGTCTTCTAGGAGGAATTTCAGGTCTCCATATACGATGTAATTGCTAGCAGCGAGGGTGAGTGGTGTGATGACGTCCGTGATGGTGTTGGTGAAGTTGATGCGTGTTAGAACCGGCTGTCTCTAGTTGGCAGAGGTATACACTTCTGACAAATAGGGACACTCCTTTTCTAGTCAGGGCAAAGGGGATCACACCCTTCGATAACCCCTGCTCACCCCCTTGGTAGCTTGGCAGAGCAGAACAGGCTTATCTCAGAGGCTGTGTGTTAAGCAATTATGACCACATACAGTAATACCGTGAATACACTACGAATGGACACGACACAGTAGTATTATAAAAATAAGTATTTTTATATAAGGCTTAGCACAAGACCAGATAACGACAAAACTGTACACAATCGGAATAAATACATTGGGAAGGAAAAAGGATAGTTCAAAGGTAGTTTCTTCTTTAGCACAAAAGTCTTTAGTATCAAAGCAAATCTTCTTCTTGGCAATACAGTTCTTAGCAACAGGGTAACCCACACGGGGGCTACACGACGTCGAGGCAAAGTTAATCCAAAGGTTCGGCGTCGACCGCGAGGAGCGCTACGTCGAGCCCGGAGTCACACGGACCCCCAACAACACAGTACCTTTAGGAAAATGAAGCACACGATGATCAGCGGCGTCGAGCAATCCGGCGTCGCGTCTTCGGTGTCGATCAGGCCTCAGCAGGCGTCGTCGATGATGCGGTTGCACAGAGTGAGCAGCGCTCACGGCGTCGAGGGGGCACACAGGTGATGCGATCAGCAGCGGTGCAGACACGAGGTCCTCTGGAGCTAGAGCCGTACTCCCACTCACTGGCGTTGCTGCTGGCGTCGGTCGGGCCCGGCGTCCGGTTGTCGTGATTGCTGGTTCTTTCAGAGGTGATGGATGCACGCTTCCAGCAAAGAGCACTTTAGCAGATGAAGTCCTTTAGCCCTGTGACTTCGGCAGGAGACTGGCACTCTTCCAGTCCTTGGAGATTTTCTTAGCAAGCGTGAGAGTACACACACAGTTCCTCTCTCCTGGTTCCTTGGCGAAAATAAAGAAGCACTGCAGGATTCCCCCAACAACAGCATACTGGCAGAAGGGGTAGGCAGTCCTTAGATCAGCAGGCCTCTTGTCCTTGGTTACAGGGTTCCTTGTCAGAAGTGATCTAAATTCTTGGTTCAGGGGTCCTTCTCTTATACCCCTTTCCGGCTTTGATCCCTTTGTCCATGCCGTGGATTTCCCAACATCCTGGGTCGGTCGTGGGCGGAGCCAGGCAGAAGCACCTGGCCTATTCACTGAGCAGGGCTGGCTCCTCAGACGCCCAGCAGGAGGTGGAGCCAGCATTGACACTGGCAGGAGCAGAGCTATCGGCCTCCTGGCGGGAGGTGGGGCTAGGATCGTCCATGGCAGGCACAGAGCCATCAGCCGCTTGGCAGGAGGTGGAGCCAGCATTGTATCAGGCAAGGCAGGCTATCAACAACTACTCTCCCCCTACTCTCAACGTAAATGTCCCACTCATCCCATACTGACTCATCCAGACCTGTGGAGCCACCCAGCTCCTGTCACACACACGCAAGACCAGCAAAAACCAGATATGGTTAGACAAGAAAATAGACACTTTCTAAAAGTGCTATTTTCGAACCCAGAGTCCAAAAACCATCCACACCAACGGATGCGTAATTAAACCCCGAGTTCAGGGATACCAAACTCGACATTGCACCATGCTCCCCGAGCCAGCTAGGATCATAGCATTAATAATCCCGGCGGCCCATTCTAACTAATGGAGAGCAGGCTACCTTGCAATAGTGAAGAACGAAGATGGCGGTAATTCACTATCAGGACATGCCAACTTGGTCAGGCGTGTCCTACCTTAGACTTCCAATGCACCCTGCCCGCGGGCCTACCATAGGGGTGACTAACATGAAGCCAAGGGAAGGTTTGAGGGGCTGGCAAGTAGGTATACTTGCGCAGCCTGCGCGACAGTACCAGACTGCACGTGGGTCTCGCAATGACTGACCCGTAGACATTCTTTTACGAGGCCGCTCCTGTGGGTGGCACAACACGTGCTGCAAGCCCACGAGCGACATTTGTATTTACAAGCCCCGGCACTCCTGGTGCACTAGACTAGGGACTGATAGTAAACCAAATAAGCCAAACATGGATACAATAGATACATCAATTTTAACATAGGGAGCACTTGCGCTGTGGCACTGATTAGCAGTGGCACCGCGCCCAAAGCATGTACCAGCAAAACATCGTAAAACAGTAGAGGCAAACAGAAAAAATGGAGGAGAGACTCAAGCCAATGATGTCAGGTCTAACAATGCGCAATCCTGGTGGTCTGTAGATGAGAGTGATACTTTGGGTGAAATTGGATGTGACATTGAGCTTGAACATTCCATACTGGAATGTAGAGTGTTCACGGATGTGGTACAGCTGATAGTGTTCTTGTGGATGAAAGAGATTCCGCCTCTGTGCATGTGAAGTCTGCCTTTTCTGGCAATTTTGTAGCCAGAGGAATACCTGTAGCGTAGTGTTGCCAGGTGCTAATGCAGAGATCAACAAGGTTTTCTTGAGAAAAAACGGGTCAGGGACATTGCTGTGCACCAGGTCCCATGTCTTGGTCACATGTTTAATGAATGGATGGGTGTTAAGGAATATGCATGCAAGTGGTGGTTTCAGGACTGTGTGAGTGTAAGAGAGTGGGGGGTTGAGCGTTGTTGGTGCAGCATGGGTAAAAGCATGACAACTTGCAGGTATTGCAGGAAAATTCTCCCTTGATAATGTGTGGTGCTGTGTGGCAGCAGTATGTGGAGAGGAAGCCAGTGTTGATGGCTCGGATGGTCACTGCATAGTAGCGGTGGGAGAGGGAAGGACCAGGGTTCCTGGCAGTGGCTGCGGTCCAAGCACAGACGGGCTTGCCTTTGTTGTGATGTCAATGCACCTGCTGATCATCCACTCTTTGGCAGCTATTCAGTAGGTCCTGAGAGGGGAGAGGAGTGATGTCACTACCCCTGCAGATGGATGATGGAAAAAAACTCCTTGCACTGAAAATACTTGTTCATGGATAACAAGATGATGTGTCATAGCCGACCTGTAGGTAGAGTGACAACCTAACTTCTAGGACATTAGAAGCACTGTCTTTATGTGTGTTGGTCTAATTAACTCAGTGGAAGCAAAACAACACCTAGAATGTATTAGGTATCACGTAAAAGGCCAGGACTGGAACCAATGTCCATAATGAGAGGAGGGAGGTGACCACCCTTCGTGCAGGTTTGTAGCAGGCACTTGTGAGACAACTGTGTAGTGCTATTCAGTGTTGTGTTTGTCATTTTAATTTCAGACTTTTGAGCACCATTCTTAAAGTAAACTAAGACGTCTTTCTTCTTTGCTATTGACAGTGCTTAGTTGTTTGCTGACCAGAATTGCAGGCAACCACTAAATCTATTTAACCCCTCATGATGGAGTGCCTGGCATGGGAATGTTATAAATGCATCCTGGGGAGCCCGATTAGGACGGCTGTAAACACATCATGATGGAATACCTAGCTTGGGAATATTATAAACTCATTTTGAGAGAACCTTCGCAGGGGGTTGTAAAAACATCAAGAGAGCGACCGGAATGTAAATATTTAAAACTCACCTTAAAATGGCACTGGCATGGTAAACTCATCTTGAGAAAACCCTTGCCAAGGAATATTATAAATGTATCCCATGTTGGTTAGAAGGCCTCCAAGCCATACACAGGAAGGGTGTCTCCTGTACATCTCAGCGGATCTCACTCACCTGCCTACACTCCATCATTCTCACTGGGAGGTCTCCAAGTCCTACACTTAGAGATCTCACAGTAGCACCCTATGCGAACCCTGCCAAAGCCCAACTCTCACACTCGATCTTTAGTATGCAGGTACCCTCTCCGGTTAGCCTCACTCACTTTTCGTGAAACCGCACTCGTTGATGGCGCTCACCTCCCAGCCCCAAATCTGCACCAGACACGCATCTCTGATGGAGCTTACAGATCACTACCTTCCTGGCAGAGGCACTACAATTCACTCTTTCCCTAGGAGGCGTCACAGAGCTTAATCTCGCTCACCTCCCCGCACTGCAAAATAGTTGAGCCAAGTAGCTGTGAACCTATCCCACAGCCTCCCTTCTGTACTGCAACATCAGAAAGAGTGGTGAGAGCACAGTTCTGGAGCTGGAACACACCTGCTGAACTTACAGCGGGCTGCACAGAAGAGAGCATTGTGCGAAAATGCACAGAGAACTGACTGCGAGCTGGGGTAGAGGGGTGCGAAAATGCACGGACAGCGGAGTGCGGGGGGGGAGGGAGGGAGCAAAAATGCATGGAGAACTGAGTGCGGGCGAGGAGGGTGCAAAAATGCACGGACAGTGGAGTGCGGGAGAAAAAATATTATAATAAACTGAGCGCGGTGTCCCTAAAGTGGGCGCCACGCTCCGTAAAAAAGTTTGAAATTAAAAAACAAAAACAGAATGCAAAATGCAAATTATGTTAGGAAGCTGCCTAAAGACGTTTCTAAATTGCCATAGCCTGTTGTTGGAACAGCCTTGAGAAGAACGGTAAAGTAACAAACTGTCATCGTGAGAGACACATGCCAATCGTCTGTCCTCGCACGTGCACATCTCCTGTCCCCCTACGGAAGCTAAATCGACAACAATAGAGCTTGCCAAAGCGAGCAGCGCATGCGATGCGTCGCTAGGAGAGCCCAAAAAATACAAATACTGTGGGTATGTTTTTTTATCATGTTATTGTCCACAAGACATTGAGCCTCAACAGCAATTAATTATTTTTCCCCTTCCTATATGTCCTTGTCCTAGCTCTTACCTGCAGAGCAAAAAATTACTATCGCTTGCAGATGGCATTATCTGATGCTAACTATTTGTATTGAAGGACATGAATGCTCAGTTAATCCATCCAATTCAAATTAAATAATGAGGAGGGTATATGATAGTCACCACACCTTTATGGTGTTCTAAACCCTGTTGTCTTTTCTCAGTCCCGCAGATAAAATACAATAGTGCAGGTCAGGGTTCAATATGTCTGTCTTTCACCTTCAAACTTTCAACAGATATACAAATGTATCTTTCTTGACTGGATCTCTTTAAACAGCTTTTAAAGCTGTGTGCATGGCATGCTAATCCCTGTTGACACCACGTCTCATTATCATGAGCATGGGCCAACATCAAGGAAAAACGATGAGACTACAGAACTGTAACGTCTGTTAGTACCTAGTAATATTTAAACATTATGGCTATAAACACCTTTCAAACTCAACCCAGCCAAATAAAAATGTGCACTGTCTTCGGCTATTCATTTCTTGGAACTGAAGCTATAATGCAAAGGTGAGAAACTAGGTTGTTGGTCAAGGGGTGTCTGAGCTCTTCTCAAGCAACAGCATGAATTCTTGTCAGGTAGAACCACAAAAAGTTGCTAAATTTATCTGTGCTTAAGTGTTTGGTAGCTTTGAACAAAAGCTGTCAGGCTTAATTTACAGGCAATGTGTAAAGTATTTTTTAGACCAAAATGACAAAAATCCAATCAGTAGAAGTGGAGAAATGCAATTTTAAAGATTTATATCACACTGGGCTGGTACAAAGTCACAAGTTCAGGCCAACCACGACACAGTGCAGGCCGGGCACAAGGCCAAGTTTAGCCTGTTGAGGATTCTACCTTATGTCCTGGGTGCATGGTCTGTGTGGCTAAGCAGGGCTTTGTGCCACCTGGCATTGATACAGATGAAGTGGTGCAACAAAGCTTTACTGGGCTTTTTGTTGGTTCTGATGAACTATATGCGAGGTTTGGTGGGGATTTGCGTCTCCCAGCATCGAATCCGATGAAGCTGTCAGCTGTGTGGCAAGGCTTGGAGGCTTTGTCTCACTTGGGGTTGTTTCCAATGAGGCTGGCCACTGTGTGGCAAGGCTTTACCAGGCTTCATGTTGCTTGGTGCAAGATCTGATGAAGCTAGAAGCTGTGCAGCAAGGCTTTGTGTAGTTTGCTTAATTTTGTGATGGATTTGGTGGAACCTTCAGTTAACCCAGGAGGAGTACTCTCTGATGCCAGCCATGGGCCTTAGACTCACTCTAGTAGGGGCAGGCAGGACAGGTGTACTGATCAGCTGTGCAGTTGCAGTGAAGCCTTGGGCTTGCTCTGTTCCTGTATATCGGAACAGGAGGTCAGTCAGCCGACTCTTAGAGTCACTCTTCCTGTGATGAAGGGAACAGGACCAATCTTTCTTCTCTGCAGGCAAGTCAGGAATCGAGCAACAGGGCAACAGGTTGTCCTTCTTCTGTATTATCCACACGTCTAGGAGTGTACTGAAGAGTGGGTCTGAGGGTCCCTTTTTATACTTGTTGCCCACTTTGAAGTCAAAGAAGCTTCTTGAATTTCCTCCTACATACGTGTCTGGAATTTGCTTCTTCTCTGCCCAGTTGCCAGTCTTTCTGGGGGCACAATAGGGTAGTGTGAAGTCATTTGTGTGTAAACTGGGCAAGCAGCTTTGAAGTGCAACTGTGGTAAGTGACAGCTCTGCGCGCAATCCTATGATGCTGTCTGAGGTGAATACACAAAGATAAACTGCCAACTACACCTACTCATTTGACCCTGGAACAGGCTGCAGGCACCAAATGGTTGGGACAAGAAAATGTGAACTTTCTAAGATTGCATTTCCAGAAATGTGACTTAAAATCCAACTTCCCATAAAAAAGAGTATTAAAATTGCAGTTCCTCAAACATGAATTTCCTACCTGCTACCAAATCAAAAGGTATCACTCATTACATGTATTTACGTAACCCAATGTTATCCTATAGGAGAGTGAGGCCTTGTGGTAGTGAAAAATGAATTTAAGAGTTTTTCACTAACAGAACAGGTACAACTTAAAAGTACATGTCCAGCTTTTTAAATACTCTTCCCTATGGGCAGTTTAGGGATTACTCTAGGGCTGACTCATATGTATTACAAAGGAAGGACTAGGCCTGTTAAAATGTTCATTTTGCAAGGTTGCAATGGCAGTCTAAAACTGCACATACTGGCAGCAATGGCAGGCCTTAGATTTGTGTAATAGGCAAATTAAGGGGGCTGCAGGCCTGCTAATAACATTTAATTTACAGGCCTTGGGCACCAGTAGTACCAGTTTACAAGTAAATAAAACGTGCCATTTGGGTGAAAGTTAATTTCACTGTGTTTGAAGGAGTGATCAAAAGCCCTTTAGCACCATTCAGCAGTTTTACAGTGCGTAGAATCCTAAGGCCAACAAGGCCAACAAAATGGTTTCAGCAAAAATAGGAAGAGTGAGGCAAAATGTTTGAGGAAGCCACCTTAAGGCTGACAGCTCTAACAGCTGCCAAAAGTGAAAATGCTTGAATATAAGCATTGTGTATGGCTGAACCATGCTCATGATCCATAAGAGGGTGCTAATTAAGCATAATTAACTAATGCTCAGGGCAGTAGTGTGGAACAACACTTTTTGACAAACCCTAGGTGTTGAAGATTTGCACTGCAAAAGTACATGCAAGAATTCTAACTATTGTTAGCTTAATGCTAAATAATTAGTGGTGTGAGCTATATATGAAGAGACATAAGGACAATAAACAGTGCAAAGAACCGTTATTAACTTGCAACTAACTGTAGGCAATAATGCTTTTACCACCCTGTTAGAACTGGGATTTCTGGTTAGCTAAGGCTTGAGCCAAAGCCAGGCCGAAACCACCACTCTAGTCAGGGCAAGGGAGTTACAAGCCAAAGATAACCCCTGCTCACCCCTTGGTAGCTTGGCACGAGCAGTCAGGCTTATCCCGGAGGCAATGTGTAAAGCATTTGCGCAACACACACATACATCAGCAACACACTAGGCACACCACAAAAGGAACTCCACACAAGGTTATATACAAAAATAGCCGTTGTATTACCATAAACACATTAGATCATAATCACACAGATACACTGTGCCAACTGGCACTGGGAGGTATATACAGGGGATTATATACACATGACAGGGCCAAGTGGGCCACTGTCAGAATCAGCACTTAGTAGAAATAGCACTTAGAATAACTGTAGCACAAAATAACAATTGTAGAACACAACCAGTAACTACTGGTAAAAGATAGGAACACCCTACGCAATACTAATCACCTTAGGCAGGGATCACGCAGGGAACATAAACTCACTAGCATAAACTATACTAGGCAAAACAACCTCCTAAGCATAAAAACACAGTTAGAGGAATCACAGGCATAAAGGCATTGCACATTACATATAAATCACATTAGGCATAACCAGGGTACCCCAGTGAGGACACAACACATGAGGACTGTACCCCAGGCCAATCGGCCTTCCACAGGGGCTCAAATGCCCGATGTCCAGTATGTCCAGGCTGGCTGAGCAAGCAACACAGGAAAAGAGCAGCCTAAACGTGGCAGCTGCCCACTAATTGCTGGGCAGCTGTGAAATCCCAAAGAACATGTCCCCCAAAAAAATGAAGAACCTTAACGGTGCAGCTGCCCACTACTTGCTGGGCAGCTGTGAGGTAGGGAAAAATGCGGCAAGGGCTCTCAGTGCCCTAAAACAAATATGCCACACATTGGAGCCATCTGGGCTCTGAAAACAAACATGCCCCCAAGCACAGGGGGAAGGCCATGGGCCTCTCTGGCACTGTAAACAATTGTGGCCAAATGTTGTAGCCGTTTTAGGCTCTGGGAATAACTACGCCCCAACATTGGAGCCCTCTAGGCTCTAGAAATCGTTGTGCCCCAGGGCGGAGCATACGGGCACTTTTAAAGTAAATATGCCCCAAGATGGAGCCACGCAAAGGCTCCGGCACGCCGTGGGACCTAAGATAAATACAACCCACGCTGGAGCGGACACGGCCCCTTAAAGCAACTATGGCCCCTGTTGGAGGGGCCCTCTGCAAGACGGGCCGCTCTGGCTGTGAACACACCCCTGTGCCTTATTCAGGCACCATCAATCATCCGCACGGAGCCCCCCAGCCCTTTTCCACTCACCGAACTGTTGGGTGTCTCTTGGGATGCACTCTCTCACCGGGAGTCTTTCTTGCCCGACCCGATGGCTGCAGGACCTCAGGACTCCTCTGGACACCTGAAGGGTGCTTTCCACGTAGGGACTCTCCTCTCTGGTTGCGCTGAGGTGGGCTTCCTTGCCAGCCTTAAGGCACTTCACCCAGGCTGCAGCACATGGGGGAGGCTGTAGGCGGGATGCGGGGCTCTCCTCACCCCATGGGAGCCCCGCTTTGCTTCCCACTTGGTGCTGGTCCTTTGCCGGGTCCGCTCCTGGGACTGGAGCTGTGCAGGGACGCCTGCGAGCTGGGGAACAGCTTCCCCCCAGCCAAGGGAAACGGAAATGGAGCCCACGAGACTCCTCTTTGTCCTAGTCGGCTCCACCCACCCTCAGTCACGGGCGCCGGCTGGGGCTCGTATTTTTCTTTCGTGTGTGACAAGGATGGGTGGGCACCCCGTGAAGGAGGCCACTACAGGGTAGGCTCCCGTCTTTCCTTCAAAAACAAGGCACAAAGTCCCAGGCATAGTTAGCACCCGCTAGGGATAGTTTAAAATCAGCAAATATGCAGCAGGCAGTGCAGGGTGGGCACCCACGCCGCAAACTAGCCCAATTGTGGGGGGGGAACTCCACGCCGGTGGTCCCCCACCTAAGAGGATTGCAGCCTCGTGCTGCTTTGACGACCAGAAGCGCTGCCCCTTCTGGCAATACCACAAAGTGCTCTTTTAGGAAAGTGGGAATAAAGTGCTCCCAGGTGCTACAGGCAAAGTCTAGTTAAGTCTTTGAATGCAGGGGGGCAGAGGCTGGGCCCAGGGGGCAGCTCCCAGGGCCCTCCAGCAGGGAGGCAGTCCCTAGTGGCAGTTCCTCCTGGCGCCAAGAAGCAGCAGGCCCCCCAAGTCAGGAACAAGAGAGAACACTTTAGATGGGGTCATAGCCCCTTTTTAAATACACATTTCCTTTGTATAAGGCTGTGGGGCAGGGGGAGAACCAGTTACAACTGGTTGTTGAGCACTTTGTTGAGCTCAGCCCCTCTCCATATTCACAGGACAGGCTAGGGACATCAGACGCACCACAAGGGGCGGAGCCAGCATTGTGGAGGGAAGGTACAGCCCTTTTCAGATCCCAGGTGCAAATCCTCCCTCCCATCTACATGCAGATCTCCTCATTCACCAACGGGCAGACCGATCCTGACTCCTGGAGCCTGGCACACCAGCCAGCTCCTGTCACTCACAAGCCAGACAGGCAATCCACATTCTCTGCACACAGACATGCCAACTTCTAGAAGTGGCACTTCTCCACTAGACACATTAAATCTGCACACACCGTCGCACAGCATTTAATCTCAAGAGTTTGCACATACCAAACTCGCCCCTGCACTACTCTCACATCAGGAACTACCATAGACACACATATCCCCCATGCATTCCTATGGGAGGGCAGGCCAATCTCACCACACGCACTTTACACTGGGACACAGTGTTAAAGTGCGCAGAAACCAAAAACAACTAACACCAGGTCACATTTAAAGGCAAAAGGTTTAGGGGTGAACCTGCCAAAAGGGCCAAGTCCAACACACTCATTCCCTTAATCACACTAAACACAAATGTTATTCTTGACATCCTTGGCATATTATTCATCCAAAAATATTGCCTTCACCGCTCCTGTTTTGCTGAAATTGTTTTTGTTGTCTTTTAGACAGTGCACTTTGCCACTGCTAACCAGTGCTAATATGCATTTACTCTCCCTTTCATATGTGGTGGAATTTCTTGTAAGTCAACAGTAAATGGTTCAGCATGTACCCAATACCTGTACATTAAATGCTACTAGCAGACTGCATCACTCAATGAGCTATCCAGTACAGTAGCTTTTTAAAACATGTCCCAGGCCTACCAATGCATGCCGTAGTGCATTTTTAAATGCCATTTATACCTGGAAAGATATTTCTTTTGTTAGGCCTAAACCTTCCTTTTTAATACATATAAGTCACATGTAAGGTAGACCCTATTGGCTCACAGTGAAGCATGCCATGTATTTAAAAAGTAGGACCCTTGTGCTTCAGTTTTACATATCCAGTCACTGAAGAACTTTTAAAGTCATTTTCCCCATTGTAAGGGTTATCCCTTCCATTGACTAACACTGGGCTACATTTAATATGTGATAACTTTGGATTGGGTGCACATAGAGATATGCTGTTTACACTCAAATATTTGTGACTTAAATCATTTAAGTCCGATTTTTAGAAATCTGCCATTTTCTTGTAATATTTGTGCTTCCCACCAGTGTCCTAGGTCACATGACTGTTGATGGCTCCACTGTTGAGGTTTGTGTATTGATTCTAGACAGTAACACAAAGGGGGCTCAGTTGTGGACAATTTTGGTCATCCTGGCAGGATGATTGGGAGGGGCTGTGCCTTGCCACACTTATATTTCACAGGACTTTGGGTTTTGCACGCAGAAAGTAATCAGACACTAGTTCTGCCCTGTCTTTTGGCACTCCAGTCAGTTAGAATCATAGACATGAGATGGGAGAACAACTTTCCAGGACCAGATGTGGGGGTAGGACAGAAAGTCACCCACACAAAGGCTGGCCCCAGGTATAAATATTGGACTTCCCGAGCCACTCCTCAGAACACTTCTGAACCTGTGTAAATTACAGAAGAAGGACTGTCCAGCTGCCAGGGGACTGTCCTGATGTTTGAAACACTGTCTTGCTATCCAAGAAGAAAGAATGGAGCTGTATAGTTTCATCCCAGGGTAACCACAGTGCCTCCAGGAGCCAGTTGGGTGACCTCTTGTTTGAGCTACAGGGACAAAAGCTTCAGGGGTCTCCCTGCTACTGCCCAGCTGACCTTCTGCACTTGGCTTCCAGCTGGATGTACCTGAGCCCTGCTGCTGGTCTTTGCCTATAGTAAGTACTGATCCCTAACAGGTGTGCCCCAGGTCCTAGACCCATGGCTGAAGTTAGAGTTTACTTTGCCCTACCTAACTGTGGGTTCCCTCACATCTTATACGGTGCAACTCAGTGACCTTGTATCACTGCCCCTCTCAGTTGCTGATGGTGGAATCAATGCAGCACGACAACGTGAAACAGGACCTCACATTACAGCCCTTGCTGCCCCTGATCAGAACAGACACAGCACAACGCAACTGCAGCTCTTCTATTGCTAGGGTTTGCTGTAGCGAGTCGTCAACACAAAACCCTTTTCTACTGTGTTAGCCTTTGAGATTCCACGTAGGAAATTATCTGCATACATGTTATAGCAGAATATAATAACAGTCCAATCTAAAATTGTGTTACCTCTAGCACATGCTTTTCACAATAACTATGACAGGCCTACTGGCTTTTTCTTAACTCTTTAAAATTGACATATTAATCTATGCAACTTGGCATAACTGTTCCCAATGAATCAATAAGTCTTGTGGTCTTTACTACTGGTTTGAGACCTTAACCCTCACATGTCTACTGTGATGTGCATAAGCTTCCAACCATCATTCTTACAAATGAATAAATATTTAGAAAATGGCAGTAGGCAAAACAATACACTCCTCTCACAGATCTTAACAAGGGCTATCAAAGTAAAAAGTATCTAACACCAGGGTCAGTGAGAGAGGTGACCAATAACAACATTTTTGCCAACTACAGTAGTTACAAAATACATGTTTACTGCGCACAACACATTGTGCTAGAAATCTACCACTATAGGCCGATTGTCTTCAAGAAATGCATTTCATAATGAAGAAGCCAATCCTACTGCCTTTGTTTTCATTTTTCATTATAATTAGGTCAGGCATATTGTAGCAGATGTAACTTTTCTCAATAAATCTATCAATCTAGTAGATTTTGCCATTTTCTTGTTACCTTAAACAGTTTATGCCTACAGTGTTGAGCATGAGCTTTGGCATAAGAAAACCATCTGGCATACAGTCAGGAAATTATAAATGCTTACAAAATTATTGTTGGAATGGCAAAATACTATGGCCCAGATGTAGGTAAATCTGATTTACCGACTCTAGAATACTGAATTTTACCGATTTGGCATTCTAGATTTGGTAAATCAGATGTAGGTAAAAATTCGGTAATTTTTACCGAATCTGTATGATTTGGTAATTACCATTGATTCCTATGGGCCTACAGGCCCATAGGAATCAATGTCAATTACCGAATCGGTAAATACCGATTTGGTAAAATTACCGATTTTGCAAGGGTGACAGGGTGTCACTTTGACACCCTGTTGCACCCCTGATTTTGCCTTGTGTGCCATGTGACACACATACGTGCCCTTAGGGCATGTCTGTGTGCCACATGGCACAGGTGTACATGCACAGATGTGCATGTATACTGGAATTTGTTATTTACCATGTAATAGTATTACATGGTAAATAACGAATCAGTAATGGCCTGTGGCACTGTTTTCAGTGCCACCTACATCTGTATTTACCGATTCGGTAAATTTACCGATTCAGTATTTTACAGAATTGGTAAATTTACTGAATCAGTAAATATACCGATTCTGTAAATTAAGCCTACCTACATGTCCAATCCCAAATACCGGTCGGTAATGGCCGAAATCGGCCGTTACCGACCGGTAATTGGCGACCTACATCGGGCCCTATATCCCTAAAAGGGCCTAATGAGGATTATCACATAGCAAATTGTCTTTCCCCACAGATTGTCAAAGGGAATAGTTGAAAGTGGATTATTGGTAGGGGTAAGTGGGGACCTACCACAAGCAGCAAGCCCATCAACACAATATAAGGTCCAGTCAAGGTCTCAATACATTAGCCCCTGGCTCAATCCTTGGTAGCTGGTTGTGAACAGGCAGGTTTAACTTATGAGAAAGGTGTGTGAATCATTTAAAAACACCAATACATTAAATAAATCAAACATAATACACTATAAAAATCCACAACCAATATTATAAAAATAGAAAACCTTTCTATGATTAAAATGCAATCAAAACAACAAAAATCCAATATAGGGAAGTGGAGATATGAATTTTTCAAGAATAAACCATTTTTAAAAACATATTGTGCCAACTTGGGATATCTGGTCGCGCTTGATCGGGACAAAGTCAATGTTTGAGGCCAACAGTGATGTAGCCTGGGTCGGATACACTAAGTGGGAGGCCCTGTCAAAAATGTTACCTACGCACTAAGAAAGTTTTCTGGAGGATTTTCTTTCATCGACAAGCGAGACTCCTCTTCAGGCTCTCATGGGGAGTAACCACCACCAAGGCTCTCGCCAACTATGGTAAGAAGTGAGATTCCTTGCTACATTATTCTTCTAAGCCAGCAGGCTTTAATACAGAGCACTAACAATTTAGCCTTATTTCCTACTGAATTTAACATATGCGTTTCACAATAAATATATCAGGCCTACTGTCTTTATTGTAACTTTCCATAACTTTTCATTGTAACTTTTTATCTCACTTTGCGGGTATCATTCAGACATAAAGCATAAAAAACCTAGCCTGATCTCTAATCCTTCTCCTCTTCTAATTAATCAACTCCTCCCAGGAAGTGTTGGCAGCCATCTTGTGCCTCGGTAGAACCAAGGCACAAAAAATGCAGTGAAACAAAGGTGCACAACACGCAAAGGGGATAGGGTAGAAGCACCCTGACCCCCTAGGCCTGCTCAGGGGGTCCCACAAGGCCCCCCCAGGCCCTCCCAATTTTTTGGGGGGTGTAAATCGCGGGGGTACGCGCACCGTACGTGTACGGTGCGCGTACGGTGCGGGTACCCCAGCGATTTTCCCCCCAAAAAAATTGGGGGGGGCATGGGGGGCCTTGTGGGACCCCCTGAGCAGGCTTAGGCGGTCAGGGTACTTCTACTGAATTTTTTGTGCCTAGGAGGCACAAGATGGCTGCCAACAATTTCTGTTTTAGAGTGTTGACAGACAGTGGCAGCCAATCAGCATGCAGCTCATACTCAGGAAGGTACAGAGTACAGTAAGCTTACAGTGCACTCACGGTGTCCCACCCATAGATATATAATTTGGGAAAATTCAATTTTCTCAACAACTACTGGAGCGATTTTCACCAAATATAAAAAAGGCACTGCTGCATACCAGTCCCTACCATTTTGCCAAATCTGGTGTAATTCCATTCAGCCGTTCGAGCTGTAGCTTTGTCAGAATGTCCCTATGGAAATTAACATGGGGAAAACACGTTTTGTGGCCCCCCTTTTTTCTCGGCCTCCGCTTGACGAATCCCCCCGGAACTTTCAGGGAAGGAGCGGAGTGAAGCGAGGCTGATTTAAGGAAAATTACAGGCAGATCCCTCAATCGGCGCCAAAGTTATTCCCAATAGAATGTTCGGAATTTCCTATGGTAACTAGGACTAGGTCCTAACTATATATACCTACTGGCGACTGCCAGTAGCTTAAAAAAAAAAAAAAAAAAAAAAAAATATATATATATATATATATATATATATATATATATATATATATATATATAATATTATTTTTTTTTTATTATATATATATATGACTGTAAATAAATACATAAATAAATGAATAAATAATAAAGAGATCAGGCCTATACCCTTGATCATTTATTTGCCACCGTAACCAACTGAGTCCTGCTGTATTGAGCATAAGCTTTCTTACAAGGCACAAGATGCAATAGAAACAGTGTTTTTCAGCGGAAGCGCTCAACTTCTACCCAATAAGGTGCTGTACTTATGGACCCCAACATGCAGGCAAAGCTTAACTCCTCTCTCAGTAGTACTTCTGAATCCCCATCTTCTGTTGGTCTCATAGGGTCTACCGCCAGGTGCGCTGTAAATCCAGACTTATTCTGCAGAAGTGTTATTACTTTTTTGTATTTGTGGGTAACGTAATGAAACATCAGCATGTCATTTATTCTGGGAGACCAGCGGGATTATGTAGCTAAACCTAGAAGCGGGGAAAACAGCAGATTCACAGGGCAGACCAGGCCAGAGCCGAGCAAGGGATTTAGCTGGGCTCTAAGAGCCAGCACACCACTCCAACCACCAACAGATTTTCCACATAAATGACACAGCAAACATGAAGTAAAAATAATTCAACACTCTGATATGAAAATAGGCTTCTTCTCAAACTTCTTTGTCTCACTTTTTTTGCATGATGTTATATCCCTATTTTCACATCTTTTAAAGGTAATAGTTTTAAAACATGAACTTTTCACAACCAGCAATGTGTTGATCACCACGACATGAATGCAACAGGATTAGTTATTTTGTCATGTGGGCTGTATTCGTAGACAATAATATTATTGTATAAGGGGCAACGTTTTTGTGTTGTAAACATTCACGAGGTTTCCATATTGCTGAGATCCTGATCTAAATTCTTTAGATTTGCTTCAGATTTGGCACTCAGACCTAATCTGGCACAGAGAAGTAAAGATCACACATGGAATTGTCAAACGGGGAAGCTGGGATTTGCACCCAGGTTTCCTGATTACACTTACTGTTTAGCCGCTGATTTCCGCTTTTTATTGGGAACAATAGACAATGCTTTATGTTGTATTATTTCATGAATGAAGTTAGTGTACTACGTCGAGATACACCTGCATGACTTGCTAATTCAATCTGACAATACATTTATATAATGCCATATTGTCTTTCTTGAAAAAAGTACAACGCTTGGCATAAAGGAAGGCAGGATGCTATTTTTATGTTCATATCATCTCGTTCCCCAGACACAGAGAGAGGGTCAGCATCTTCATGATGGCAATTAAATTAATTAGCAAACAAAGAAGACACTGACATGCCACAGCGGCTGCTCTCAGTCTGCAGGTCAGGCGTTGCGCATGCCAACTGCAGCTCAGCTGCAGAGACGCGCAGCAGAAAAGCACCTTTATTACAGTTCCTACCTTCAGCTGCCCTGTGCTCAGTACGTGTTTTATGGCGGGAAAACGGCAATGCCTGGAATACCTGCCATAGCTCTGTTTTGGCTCCTGAGTCCCCATGGGAAGGGACGCGACAGCACCTCAGCTCGAGCCTCGCTTTGCCGCCCCCACATTCTTCTAAAGCCTCCGCGCGTTGCATCCTCCGATATTTCACTGCAGCTCAGAGGGGGGCTCCCCCTACCCCGTACCACCTGCAACAAGTATGTGGTGAACTCACTCAACATCCACATTCTCTTGTCAGCCACCGGCACCCCTTCCGGAAACACGCACCCAGCTGAGCAAATTAACTTTCCCGGCACGTACCCACTCGCCTATGTACATCTTTGCCGTCCGTCCCCCTGCGCGTCCTTCTGCGCCCTCTCGCGTCCTTCTCCGCCCTGTCGCAGCTCCTCCTCGGCACCAGTTGCTCCCGCTCACGTGTAGTGTGCGCTCCCTGGCGCTCCCGAAGCTCCCTTTAATCTTTTGCAGACTTCTCCCCTCCCTTCTATTTTCATCTGCAGGATGAGTTGTGAGCGGAGCATTTTGCTAAGTAATTGTTTAGTAATCCCAGTGAATTGGAACAATTGGAGATATTCTCAAGATGCAGAGGGCAGAGAACCCCTCCTCCCCAGACAGGCATGACATTGAAGCCCCTGGCACAGGCAATTCGCAAGCTGACTGCAGGCACCGTCTGTAGACAAATACACAGTGTATTCACACCGGCAGCACAGGCAGGCAGGGGCAACCCCGCGAAAGCAATAAGCGGAATATTGTGTGCTTGGCACACCGGCAACAGCTACTGCATTGCGACAACTTCAGACACCTTGTGCAGGCATCTTTTAGTACAAAATGTCCCCCTGCCTGTGATGTGAAATGTGTTCATGCAGCGCTCTGAGGCCGCATCGATGCACAAGAAACGCTGTCTCTGAAACGTCTTAACCTGCAGGACATGCCTCACGCTCACATGAATCAGGCAATTCAATACCACACAGGTCAAATCTATTTCAATCATGGAGTCACTGTGCAAAAGCCAGCAGACGTGCCGGGCGTATTGATTGATATCAGATTATCAATGTGCGCTCAGCCAGGGGTTACAGCTTGGAAAAGTCACACAAAAGTAAAGGGCATGTGCGGGGTGTCCCCTTCTGTGCGAGTCGGTACACCAGCTCACAATGGATTACCACTGCAAATTCGGGAGCGAATCATTGATTTGTTACTAAAATGAAAAACTTGAGTTAGCAGATTGTCAGATTGGAAACTGGCCCAAGAGAGCTTCTAACTTGAGAATGGATCAAGAGATTACAGTAGCCTCCCCCCAAATAACCATGTCTAAATGTTAACTTTTATTTTTAAATACAGTTGATGTCCATTTAAAACAAGCATTGGCAAAGCCAATCGGTCTCACCTAAGGGCGAGCTATTGGGTTTGGCAATTGGGTTGGGGTGGGTAAAGTGGGATCCGATGGGAGTGGATAATGGAGGGGTAGGTGAGGGGGATAAACAGAGGGAGTGTGGTGGGAGGGATAATGGGATGATTTTAAAAAGCACTATGTGGCTGACAGAGCTGGCCGCTTCCTAGCGATTTTTCCATCATTTGGGAAAATAAACAGAGACAGAGGTGGGTAGGAGGAGGAGAATAAACAGAGACAGAGGCAGGTGGGAGGATGAGAATAAACAGAGACAGAGGCAGATAGGAGGGTAAGAATAAACAGAGACAATCGAACATTCAGAGATAGAGGTGGGTGGGGGAGAATAAATAGAGACTGGGGTGGGTGGGTGGGAGGGGGATAATACACAGAGTCAGGGGTGGGTTGGAGGAGGAGAATAAACAGAGACAGAAGTAGATGGGGGGGATAAACTGAAATATATGAATAAACAGAGAAAGAAGTGGATGGGGTGAGAATAAATAGAGACTGTGGTGGGTGGGAGGGGTGAGAATAAATAGAGACTGGGGTGGGTGGGAGGGGGGAGAATAAATAGAGACGGGTGGTTTGGAGGGGGGATAATACACAGAGACAGAGGCGGTGGGGGAGAATAAACAGAGTCAGGTGTGGGTGGGAGGGGGAGAATAAACAGAGGCGGGTGGGTGGGAGGGGAGAATAAACAGATACAGAAAGGGGTGAGAATAAGAAGAGACAGGGAAGGTTGGGGAATAATAAACAGACACAGGGTGGGTGAGAATAAACAGAGAAGGGGAATTAACATAGGGTGGTGAGAATTAAAATAGACAGGGTGGGTGGGAGGGGGAGAATAAACAGAGACAGGGGTGGGTGGGAAGGGTAGAATAAACAGTTGGGGTGGGTAGGAGGGGGAGAATAAACAGAGACAGGGGTGAGTGAGAGGAGGAGAATAAGCAGAGTAGAGGAAGACTAAAGAGAGACAGGGTGAGTGGGAAGGGGAGAATAAACAGAGAAATTAGGGGGAGAATAAGCAGAGACAAAGAAGTTGGTGAGGACAATAAACAGAGATGGGGTAGGTGGGAGAGGAAGAATACATAGAGACAGGGTGGATGGGAGGGGAGAATAAACAGAGACGAAGTGGGTAGGAGGGAAAGAATAAACAGAGATGGGTTGGTGGGAGGTCGAGAACAAACAGAGACTGGGTGGATGGGAGTAAGGGAAAAACCGAGACAGAAAAACAGGGACTAGAATAATTGTGGTACGAGTGTGGGTGATAGGATAAAAAACAGTTATGAAGTGGGGAGAATTAAAAAAAAGAGCTATGACGCAGCCAGATTTGACTGTGTCATCGCCCATTTTTTCAGAACAAATAGTACCTGAGTGGCAGCGCGAGCAGGTGATGGCTAGTGGAAGGGCACTAATCAAGCATAACTGATATGTGCTTGTTCTGTGTGCCAGTGACAGAAAAGGAAGTGAAGCATTGCAAGCCCTGCATAGTAAGAAGGCATCAAAGAAGAGCGACTATGATGCCAATATAAGGTAAGCTATGGTCATGTTCCAAGCCAATGTTAAATACAAGAGTCTTGTTAAGTGCGAGTGCATGGTCACTCAGGCAAGTCCTAAAAACAGTGGTGTTAGAAATGGGGTTTCTGGTTGGCTAGGGTATGCCCCTAATACAGGTAGAACCTAACACTCTAGTCAGGGTAAGGGAGATACACCAAAGGTAACCACTGCTTACCCCCTTGGCAGCTTGCCAGAGCAGTCAGGCTTATCCCAGAGGCAATGTGTAAAGCGTTGTTGCAACACAGACACACACCAGTGAAATAATAGATACACCACAAGAGTGACTCCACACAGGATTGTTTACAAATACAATTAGTAATAAACATCTCGGATCACACTCTAACCTCCAATGAAATCAAATTACTACAAAAAGGCACATCGTTTGTACCCACCACAAAAACGGATCTATTAGAACTTGAAGTAAGCTTATTTAAGCTGATGAGAAAATTGAAGCTGAGACATGTTTTGAAAACATTCCAACTGACCAAGGAGCACAGGAATCCGACCAACTAATGGGATTAAGACCGACTAGCACGTACCAAGCTCCTGTTAGCCATAAGACCTTGGATCTATTTGAGAATTTGGTAAAACAGGATTTGTCAAAACTTAACTTTAACCGCATCGCTGCTGAGGCGATTTTTGCGCTGTGCGGCTTTTTTTTAAAAGCCGCGTTACAAGACGAGCTCAGCTCGTCATCAGCACACGCCACCCGTGGCTGATGACAAGCTGAGCTCGTCATCAGCATCGAAGGGGTTAACAGAAAGCCAAAGAAAAACATCACACAAAAGGATCTTGATGCAGTGAGGAGATTGGCCAACAATGAACAAATTAAATGTGAAAAGGCTGATAAAGAGGGAGCATTAGTAATCATGAACACTACCATATATGAAACCAAACTTATGGATCATATACTAGACTCCACCACATACATGAAGCTCAACGAAAATCCCACTACACAATCCATGAAAACATTGAAGGAGATAGTAGATAGAGCTTATAACAAAGGAGTAATTATTGAGAAAACGCATTCTTTTTTGATCAAACAGAACCCAAAGAGTCCCACATGATATAGGATTCAGAAGGTTCGTAAAAACTTAAGAGACCCACCATTAAGACCAATAGTATCCACACGAGGGAGTTTCCAAGAATCTGTAGGACAATTCCTGGATAAATATCTGCAACCGGTGGTGAAAAATATGAAAACCTACGTGGAGGCACAACCGATTTCTTACTGAAACTACAGGCGATTGAAATTGAGCTGGAAGAGAGTTTACTAATGTGTACAGCTGTTGTAAAGTCCCTCTATACCTCAATTTCGCACCTCCAAGGCTTCGAAGCAATGGAACAAGCTATAATGAATACTGACTTGGAGCTACCGATGCAAGTATTCTTGATGGAACTTATGTTTTTTATCCTATATCAGAGCTACTTCAGGTGCAAAGAGGAATGGTATCTCCAATTAGTGGGCACTTCCGTGGGCAATTGCCTCGCACCGGTATATGCAAATCTATTCATGAAGCAGTACAAGGAAGAGAACATTTTAGAGAAACCTGAATGGCCTAACAACATCAAACTACTAGTCAGATACATTGATGATGTGTTTATACTGTGGAAGAATACACAGGAGAGCTAGAGGAAGCATTGACACAGTTGAATCAAATTGATGAACGTATACAATTTACAAGGGAAGTTTCAAAAGAGAGAGTCACATTCTTGGATGTGGAAATTATCCTCACCAAAATGGGATTGGAAACTGATGTGTTTTGAAAACCGACAGATAAAAACAACACCCTGCACTACACTAGTTTTCACCAGATGTCACTGAAACAATATCTCCCAATTTCTCAGATGATAAGAGTAAAACGGATAACATCGGATCCGATTAAATCTGATTACAGGATTGAGGAAATGGGTCAAAGATTCATAAATAGGGGCTACCCAAAATGCTGCGCTCTCCAGACTCGCTCCGTGTCCCTGGCAAGGGGCTGATTAATTGTGTTCTTTTTCCCTAGCTGCAGGTTTACGAACTACGGAACGTCGAAAGGCAGGAGAGGCTTCGGTGGCTCCAGCTGCGGCGGCATCGTTTTCGTTTTTCCCTAACTGCAGGTTTAACGCGGAAGATCAAAAGATTATCTCGGTAGCGGACAGGGAGCGGGACAAGAGGCTGCGGTGACTCCAGCTGCAGTGGCATCGTGTGCATTGGAGCAGAGCATCAGAAATCTGTGAGCGCGGTGGACGGGGCAGAGTTGGTGGCGGAAATCTGCTGAGACCGGCGAGGCGCTCCAGGTCAGGTGGCTCGTAGGCGGTGACGTACCGGGCGGAGGCCCATTAACACACGTTAAGGGGCCGAGCACAGTACTGGAGCGTGGGACCGTTTGATGGTTGTGCATTGGCATTGGTCATTGAGTTAAGGTTACCCCCCCCCCCCCCCACTGTCTGGGCCCCGTTTGATTGTTGTGCATTGGCATTGGGCATTGAGTTAAGGTTCCCCCCCTACTTTCTGAACATCGGAGGGGTTATCGAGGCAGAAACGTGTGGGGTGTTACACGTGCACGTGGTGCATTTCAAGGCGGAGTGGCATCGTCTACAGGCGGTAGTGTAATAGGTGATTAGCATCGCTGTGCTACTGTACTACAGTTTAGGATCAACAGGCGAAGCAGGGTGGGCCCTGGTTAGTACTAGGAGGGGAGACCAAGTCTGAACGCTTTCAATTTGTTCCATTTATTGAATTGCAGTAGGTTATTACACACTTCGAATTCAGCAAGTAATTAAAGACTGTTTGGAGTGGTGGGGACAAGGAGGGTCGGCCCTGGTTAGTACACGGAGGGGAGACTAGTTGTAACGCTTCCTGTTTGTTGATCTACATGGCGCCCATACCATTCTACGCTCAGCAAGGGTTTTTTTTATTGTATAACTTTAATTTTGGATAAGGAGAAAATTACGCTACAGCAGCTCCAGCAGACTGTGGGTCAGCTGAATGTCGCACTAAGGGTAATACCTAAGGCGCTCCCTTTTTCCCACTCCATCGCGCATGCCATGAAGGGACTGCAGGAGAGTTACCATCGCACTAGACTGTCAGTGGAGGTTCGCTAGGACATGCGTATATGGATGGCATTCCTGGAGGATTTCAATGGCAGAGTAGTGTGGTGCGGCCCCCCCACTACAACTGCAGAGTTAGGTCTATAGACCAGTGCTGCAGTTAGTGTGGGTTTTGGTACCAGACTTGGAAACAAGTGGGTGGCACAACAGTGGCCGGCATGGTGGGGAGAAAGTGGTTTAACAGCGAACATCGGTTTTTATGGAGTTGTTTCCAATCTGGGTTGCTTTAATGGTCTGGCCTGAACACTTGCGCAATCAATCTGTGATCTTCTGGTCAGACAACATGACTGTAGTTGATTGTATTAATCAGCAGGCAGCGCGGTGTAAGTTCATACTCCGCCTCATGAAGGAGATTGTGCTGAGATGCTTGAAGCTAAATGTACAGTTTAGGGCAAAGCATGTACCTGGGGTCTTGAATAACGCAGCTGACTCACTCTCTCGCTTGAAGATGCAGGTATTCAGGGAACATCTACCATCTGCAGAAGCCACACCGGCACACTTCCCAGCAACACTTTAGCAAATTGGTGCCCCCAATTACAGAACCTCGCGGCAGCCAGCCTAGCTCCCAGGGCCAGGACGGCTTACGAAGGGGCGTTTGTGTCTTTTTGCTGTTTTCTAAGCCAGGACTGGGAGGTTAAATGGGACCATGAGGCAAACTTTACCTCGTACATGGACACATTGCACAGGGAGGGGCGCTCAGCGGCGACAGCTAGCAGACACAAGGCAGCGGTTTCTTTCTTCGTACAGCTAAAGGGGGCCAGGGATCCCCAGACAGTTCCATAGTGCGAAAGGCATTGAGGGGGTGGCGGCGCCTACAGGCGAATACCGCTGACTCCAGACAACCAATAGGCCTTGAACGGCTGGCAGGGTTATTGGAGGCTTTGTCTGACACTTGTAGCTCCCCGGGTGAGGTCCTCCTATTTAAAGCAGCGTTTTCTTTGGCATTCTATGGGGCTCTACGAGTGAGCAAACTGGTGGCTGGCAATAAGTTAGACACACTAGGGGGTCTACGACTCGACAACTCAAAGATAATGGAGGATAGAATGTTGTTAACCATAGTGAAATAAAAAACAGATCAGGAGGCTCAGGGAGATAGCTTGGGGCTCCACCGGGCGCGAAATAATCCTTGCTGCCCTGTGTCTCATGTGGAGGCATACATCAGACAACGGGGTGGCGGAGCAGGGGGAGCATTGTTGATGCATGCAGACGGTGCCCCGTTGACCAGGTTTCAGTTAAAAAGAGTGTTGGCAATGGCAATCAGCAAGACGGCTTTGAATCCTAAGGATTTTGAAACACATTCATTCAGGATAGGAACGGCCACTGAAGCAACAGCTAGAGGGTTGCATGCTAGCAGTGTAAAGAGGATTGGGAGATGGTCTTCCAATAGCTACAAACGTTATGTGCGGCTGCACATGTGAGGTGCAACTAAGACACCTGACGCCTGCCTTGTTGTTTTGTTTATGTTTCAGATTCTCGAGCCTGTGACGCAGGGCGGGAACTGGTACCGGGTCAGCAACAGCATCCATCATCGGCATGGCGAAAGCAAGAAGACAGAGGGAAGACACAAGTTGTATAGATTGTTGGGCATTCTTATGCTACCCGTGCTTAATCCGTTTTCCTTGCAGGTGAATGTAGACGGAGGGCGGAGCAGGGGGGTTTCAAGGTTTCCTTCCATGGGAGGGGGGGGCTCTGCCTCAGCCAGTTTAGGGGGTTCTTTTCAAAATTACTTGGCAAACACACCCCGCCGCCCTCAGTGGTGATCATACACCTGGGGGGAAACAATTTAGTAAAACTGGGCAGGAGGGTCCTGGTTGAAGAAATTATCTCTGTAGCGGGTTGTCTGGCGAAGATGTGTCCAGGCTGCACCATAGTGTGGTCTCAGTTGATTCCTCGACTGCAGTGGAGGGGGGGGACTCTGTTAAGGCGTTGAATCACTCAGTAAAGAGGATCAACAACAAGATAGAGAAACTATTTTGAACACCTCAATTGCAGAGTATTCCACATGGGTGAATCTGGGGGGACCAGTTCTATTTGTGGGATGGGGTCCACTTGACTGAATCAGGCAATGAATTACTAACAAGGAATATGTTGGCATGGTTGGGGGGTTTTGCGAGGTAGGTATGACCTTTCAGAGTAGGAGTTTGGGGGGGGGGGCAGATTGTCGGTCAACAATGCTGGCCTGTGGCAGTAAGGTCATGATCGGTGAGCAGCAATTTAATGTCCTTAGGGGGCGTCACCATTCTCAAATGGGGTCGCCCAGGCGGAGGGGCCAATGGTCTCTCCTAGAACTTCAGGGGCAGGATATCCGCTTGGTTGGAAGGGTGCGGGGGAGGGAGTCAAGCTTTTCCTTGGGCTGTTAGCCACCCCGCACATACACTATGATGTCATCAAACGGCGTGAGTGAAAGGGCCCTCCCTTTGGCTTAATGGTGTTCACGGAGCATACGGGGTAACCAGGAGAGGGACGTACTCTCCCGGTAACCAGGCCTTGTCGCGCATGCGCACTCATATGTGAGGGCGTAGCTGGATAATAAGGATCTGACACCGGTTAGCGACCTTGCCGTAGGCCCAAAAATGTTAGGATGCAAAAATTCATACGTAGGATGTTAGATTTGGTTAGGAACACGCTATATTAGACATTTGTTAAGGTTAGCCCTTTCATACCTGTCTACCTTGCTGTAAATCTAATGTTTGCATTTTGCATATTATTGATTGTGTAAATAATGTTTTATTTTAATTTTTTTTATTTACTTTCATATTTTAATAAATACGGCCAGGGGGTCGTGAAACCTCATGCCTTCCAAAGAAAACTCCTCGCATGACTAATTACTTTAAGGGTTGATGTGGTGGTGCTCATGACAGGGAGGGGGTGGTCGGGAGTCCCAGACCATAAGGAAAGGAGGGGGCGCTCGGCCCCCATGCACGTATGGCGGGCCCGGCTTCCCCCCTCCCCAGATCCTCGGTGGTGGGGCGTGCCTACCCTTCCTGCTGCATCTAGATGAGGCGGTTGGGGGGCGCCCCACAACCGATTGGTCAGGCCCCCTACGTTGACCTGGAATCAGTAGAGTGCTTCTGGGGCAAGTGGGGGGCTCATTGAGCTTTAAAGGCCTGGAGAGCGCGGGAGGCGTCCTCTTGCACCCGCGCTCTCCAGACTCGCTCTATGCCCCTGGCGAGGGGCTGATTAATTTTCCCACCCACCAGCCCTTGAAGCAGAATTTCAGTTAAAGCATTAGTTGGTATTGCCGTTGATGGAACTAGGTCATTGTAAATAAGTGTGGAGTGAATTTCCTTTAGGCCTCTTTTCCTTACAGGCGGTAGTATGTGGAATATGAATAATTTTGAGGAAGAGAACATTTTAGCGAAACCTGAATGGCATAACAACATCAAACTACTAGTGAGATATATTGATGATGTGTTTATACTGTGGAATAATACACAGTAGAAGCTAGAGGAAGCATTGACACAATTGAATCAAATTGATGAACGTATACAATTTACATAGGAAACTTCAAAAGAGAGAGTCACATTCTTGGATGTAGAAATTACCCTCACCCAAATGGGATTGGAAACTGATGTGTTTTGAAAACCGACAGATAAAAACAACACCCTGCACTACACTAGTTTCACCAGATGTCACTGAAACAATATCCCCTAATTTCTCAGATGATAAGAGTCAAACGGATAACATCGGATCTGATTAAATCTGATTACAGAATTGAGGAAATGGGTCAAAGATTCATAAATAGGGGCCACCCACCATGCGTTATAGATGTACCCAAACAACGTACACATTTAATGAATAGAACCGACCTACTAAAGAAAATCACAAAACCGAAAAATACCAGAATGGTAGTGGTGTCAACGTTTTCAACTTTGAGTACCAACTTCAAGAGGATAATAAAAAAGACATTGGCAAATTCTTGGTATGGAACCCGATTTTAACTCTTTATTTGCACAACCACGATTATTTGCTCACACTAGGAGCAAAAACATGGGAGAGATACTCAAACAAAAGAATACCGAGCCGACATTGGGAAAACGAACTAGACCGTGCATGAATTGCAATAATTGCAATAACATAATAAAGGGCAATACCATAACACACCCCATGAAGGGCTATAACATCAAATTAAAAGTTTTCGCCACCTGTGACACATCCAACGTGGTATACTTATTAAAATGCCCATGCGGGAAGGTATACGTGGGAAAGACTGAACACAAAATCAAAACACTCATTAACGAACATAAATCTAATATCAGAACACAAAATATGAAATCTGCAATTGCGACACATTTCTTGGAAGAACATCATAATATCTCACAATTGAAATTTCCGGTTTTGGAAACAATTGAAAAAATTGAAGGAAGGGACAACAATAAGTACTTACTGCGTTGTGAGAATTTTTGGATAAGCAAATTGAACTCCAGCAAACCGAATTGTCTAAATGACCGCATAGCACTTGCATGTTATCTGTAATAAATTGTGAACAGCTATGTGCTGTTTAATTGTCTGTCACCTTGATACAATGATTGGTGGTGTATTTTTACCAGTATGTATTTTTTCACCATTGTGCATTTTTTGCATTTTTTCCATTGTACAGTAATGCAAACCATCAGTCATTGCACATACATATATTGCTTTGATCTAATATGAACACTATTCAAAAACAACACAAAACACTGAATGGGGTCAGTTTGCCACTTTTTTCATTTTAATTTGGGATCTTTATTTCACAATCCCGCGGTAACAGTTATCTTCACTTTTAAACATAGTTTTTTCCTATCCCACCGTTGCACAATATTGGCTGGTGTAAGGAAATTTACCAGTTGCGGCTGTTTTCTAGTGTTACCGGTTAGTCTGTTGTTCAGATAGCCAGTACCCGTAAACACGTGACCACATTTGTTTAACCAATCGCGGGGAACTAAGAAGGAGACATGAAAGTGCCGCCCAGGTTCAGCGTTCGGTACAAACGAGGAGCTTTTTCGAATAACAAACATCACGCCAGTAAGTTTTTGACTGCATTCCGACATGTTGTGATATTTAGAGCCAAGTATTTTTGTAGTGCTCACCGAATATTTATCCTCTCAGTTTTCGTCTTAACCTCCATTAGATAAACAGGATTGAGTTGACGCACCGTAAGTTTAAACATGCTTTTTTAGTTCACATCATGGCGCATGGGAAACATGGTGGGAGCACAATATTCAAACTGCTGCACACAGCTTCACACATGGGAGCATTCAGACTTCAAAGGTTGACAACACATCATTGCACCATGGTTTATAAGGCCTATACAATTATTGCTAATAATGTATGTGGAATTAATACAATGGACAATATTTTTGCTATGATTTTGATTTTTGATGATGCTCCCTTAAGAGGGGCTTTCAGCCCGAAATGCATAGGAGTGATCAAAAATGCTATATGTAAAGAATATGATGTTTTGAAGAATATTCTGAACAAAGAATGAAATGAAGAATATTTTGTGAATAATCCAACAAATATTTGAACAATAAAAAGTATCTCAGAAATTATACAAATAATTTTGAAGTCTGATTTCTTTTGAAGGAACCAAGGCGTACCCAGGGGATGTGACTAATTTAGATTGGAAGTACATTGTTTCAGTTATATACAAATATCTCATATATTGTATATAACACATAGACCACAATCATCTATGTCATAAATCAATTTGCCAACTAGGCAATTTCATAACAACACAGTAAGTGTAATAAAGTGTATACTTATAGGCTGCACACGTCATGAAAACCCCATACATGTACATCATATGCAGATCCTGAAATGATACTTATTATCCTATCATTGCAAGGTTTTAAATGACATACCTTAACACATCAGGGTATGAAATACAGTAATTGGTAAAGACTAAAAATCCATAGATCCCCCAAACCACTACCAGTAAATACTTGGCAAGTTATACAGTTATAAATCGCAGGCCACAGGAACACCTGTGTGCCTACTACGTGTATTGCGGTAGCTAGAAGAAAAGGGGAACTGCAGAATGGTGTCTCCAATGAGGATTCCTTCCCTTCGGATAGTGGGGACAACAATGCCCCTAAAGGTATGTGCAGTCACTGTGGGGGAATAGACTACCTCCCTCGGTGGGCGAGGTCTCTCTGGGTATCGTGTGTATTGTTTAATCCAGTGGCATGCCCCCAATAGCGAGGAGCACTGTGCGATCCAGCTGTGACCGCTCAGGTCCGATACCAATAATCTCAATAGAAGTGTGCGCCCCAACTACACAGATGACACCAGGTTGAAGAGTGGTGCAGAGAAATCCTTAGGAGTGCCCGCGTCAGGTGTGCCTAGCTGGCACTGGAAGACCCTGCTTCACCTCTTATGGTACCTGGCTCTGAGGAGGAAGATGGGAACGTGGGCGTCCCAGTGCTGTCAGGACGTTCTATTTCCTATACCAGGGTAGCCTACCCAGGAAATCTGGACTGCTTCAGCTGGGCAGAAAATGGCTGGAAATGAGGGGACAGGGCTACAGGATTTCCTTGTAGCAACATGGATTTCAACACGCCTTCCTTGGTTGATGGAGCCGAACAAAGGGGGGCCCTCGAGGCATGATGTTGCTGCCACCGGCAGAGGAGGGTGCCTCAGAGGGGAATTTCCTGCACAGCAGTTGCTTGCCGTTGTTTAGCTGGATGGGGGGGCAGCATTTCAGGCAAACACTGATCGGTCCCAGAGATGTGCAGATCAGAGTAGACGGCTTGATCTGATACAAGCTCTTACCTGCACTTTTTGGCACAGCACGACCTGGGCAATACAACGCTCAACATGCTCTGATCCAGGAAATTTCCTTCTCTTCAAGGTACAGAGTAGTCCAGTCCTTCTCCTGGACAGAAGCAGCAAGTGCAGACAACCCACCCCTCACACTTCAAGGGTCAGCACTCCTCTCACTGCTCTTCCTGCTCTCATCCAGGCTGGCGACTTTTTGATCTAGAAAGGATCTTTTAAAGTCTTTGATTTCCCTGAGACTTCCAATGGGAGGCAAGCTCTGCATCAAGCCTTTGATATACCAGGATACCATAGCAGGGAAAATAGAGTCAGCCATTTTCCTCTGGCCACAGATAGTAGCAGCAACTGAAGGCCAACCCACCTCTCATACAAAAAAGCACATAATTCCTCACACACCTCTTTCGCTCTTCTGCTTGGCAGGGTCCTCTTGTTTTCAGAAGTGATCTAAAGTCTTGGGATTTAAGGTCCAATACTTATACCCATTTTCTCATCGTAGTCTTTGTTTCAGAGTCCCTGAGCTCAGTACAACCCAATTCTGTCCTACCACGTCCAGCTTGACAACAGGTAGTGGAGACAGTTTTGTGCAGAGGACACACAGGCTATTCAGGTTCTAGTGAAAACTCCTTCCGCACTCTAAAAGCAGGAAGTTCTATTCAGCCTGGCTATGAGTCACTCAGGAAAGGCAGGGCACACCTCAACCCCCCTTGTGACTGTCTAGCATTTGATTATCAGACCCTGGTATGCTAAGGGCACCGTACAAGGGACTTACCAGTAAATCAAATTTGCAAATCATGGAATAGTCAACAAAAACAGTATCAGTAAAATAGGAGGCAAAAACTTTGGGGATAAACCTTTAAAAAGGGCCAAGTCTAACAGAGCACCCTACCAACCTAAAGCCAGGGGAGACTAATCAATACCTTGATGGAAGTTCCTTATTGGGATGATAGAACATGGACCCTGGCCCGCAACAGCAGGGGTGCATTACCGTCCCACGTCCTCCTGAACCCAGTTGGATCCATGAATTCACACTCTAAGGGCCCACGGAGCTAACTAATGGGGAACCCATCGCCTCACCTGTGGACCCCATCTGTGGAGCACCTAAACTTACTTTGCTCACAGATGTGTCCCTGCAGGCAGACAGTACCCACTGTGTTTGCCCAGTCGTCTGTGTTGGCCCAGTCGTCTGGGCCAACACAGTGGTATGGCTCAGACGACCCTGGGGTGTGACTTTTGTCCCCATTCCAGTGGCAACACTGTCCACCAGGACAATAAGCCACCATGGCCATTGACAGATGTCAGTGATGATAGCCAGACCTCATGCTTCTCAGGGTTCGCTAACCCCTTTCACATCAGAGAGAGGGAGGCGTTATCTCCAGGTGCCTGGCACCTTTTGTCTACTCCCCCTCCTGTCAGGTCAGGGATGGCATCCTGACAGGAGTTCACCAACCCAGGGTCAGTATCCTGAGGCTGGACAGGAGAATGGGGTAGGATCTCCCACACCCTGTCCACCTCTGGGGCTCTGCACCCTACCACCTGGGCACTGCTAGCAGTCGTCCCTTCCTCTGGGTCAGGAGGGCCACCCTGAACCTGGCCCTCCAACCTAGGGTCTGTACCCTTAGGCTTGATGTGTGTCTGGCAAGGCAGGAGTTCCAGGGAAGCAAAACCACCAACCCCAAGGAAAACACACTCCTCATGAGAGAGTCTGCCTGGCGAAGATATTCAGTCTCCTGTCCATCTGATAGTGCATAAAGAACCCAAGCACAGACGTGGCCTCACCAGGGTGGACTTATGGTGTTCTGATCTCAGTGCTGGCAACCCCTGACCCACTGGTCCTCACGCAGGGGACTGCCTCACACCTTTCCCTGGACTCATTCGCCCTCCCACTTGGAATGGTGCTGCTAGACATCAGAACTGGTGGGACACTTACGACAGCTGCCTCCCCAGTTCACCTGACACCCTGGGATCCACTGCTGGGGACTGCATCCTGGTACAGACTAGGCACCCTTCCTGGTGCTCACTCATGGAACCAACCAGGCTCTGTGACTGGGTTTCGTGCACCCTGGGACTCAGCCCACCCCCTGTACTCAGAGACACGACATGGGATACCTCACCTATCTCACTACACTGGGACACATCTGGGTTACTCTCAAAAGCTTCTTCAGACCCCCTGGAATCCACCAACAGGTCTGCCTCCAGGGCAAGCTTTGGGGTCAGAGAACTCATACTATGTCGGGTATTGACAAGGCACTGAACAAATGCACCCCAACAAGTATGTCATACAGTCCCTACCATGTGTTAACCACACTACTTTCACCTCACCATCCTGTGCCTGCAAAAATACCCCACATCGCCCTCCTGAGACTGGCAAGACAGAACCCACCATTCTAGTTAGGGTAAGGGAGTTACACACCCAAGATAACCCCTGCTCACCCCCTTTGTAGCTTAGTAGAGCAGAGCAGTCAGGCCTATCCCAGAGGCAGTGTTTAAAGCATTGGCACAACACACACACATCAGTGACACAATAGATACACCACAAACGATATTTTACATAGGATTATATAAAAGTATATCACATATTGTATATAACATAAACAACTATCACATAAGTCATAAAACAGATTTCCAACTAGGCAATTTCATAACATCACAATTAATGCAATAAAGTGAACACCTATATGTTGAACACGTCATGAAAACACCATCACAGTACATCATATGCAGATACTGAAATGATACACATTATCCTATCATTGCAAGGAATAAAATGACAGACCTAAACACATCAAGTAATGAAATGCAGAAATGGTAAAAAATAAAAATCAATCAGAATACTTGTAGAGCGCACTACTTTCCCGTGAGGGTCTCAAGGCGCTGATGGGGGAGCGGGGGTCTTCTGAAGGCGAGTAGGTCTTGGGTCTGGTGTATGTGGGTAGGGAGGGTGTTCCAGGTCTGGGCAGCGAGGAAGGAAAAGGATCTGCCGCCAGAGGTCGTTCGTTGGATGCGGAGGACAGCGGCAAGGGTGAGGCTGGTGGGTGGGAGTGTAGAAACTGAGTCTGCTGTTCAGGTAGGGTGCTCTGACGTTGTGCAGTGCTTTGTGTGCATGGGTGAGGAGCTTGAAGGTGATTCTCTTGTCTACGGGGAGCCAGTGTAGGACTCTCAGGTGGGGGGTGATGTGGCTGTGGCGGGGGACGTTGATGATCAGTCGGGCAGAGGCGCTTTGGATACTTTGTAGTCGTCTTAGGTGTTAGGCTGAGATTCTTGCGTAGAGTTCGTTGCCATAGTCCAGTCTGCTGCTGACGAGGGCCTGTGTCACCGTTTTCCTAGTTTCAATCGAGATCCATTTGTAGATCCTGCGGAGCATGCGGAGGTGTGGTAGCAGGAGGAGGAGATGGCGTTGACCTGTTTCGACATGTAGAGGGAGGAGTCGAGGATGAATCCTAGGTTGCGTGTGTGGTCGGTGGGTGTTGGTGCTGTTCCCAGTGTGGTCGGGCACCAGGAGTAGTCCCAGGCTGAGGGGATGGGTCCGAGGATGAGTACCTCCATCTTGTCTGAGTTCAGCTTTAGGCAGCTCCTCTTCATCGAGTCAACGACGGCCTTCCTTCCTTCCTTCGTGGAGGATGGTTTTGGCGGTGTGTGCGTCCTTTGTGAGGGAGAGGATGAGCTGGGTGTCGTCGGCGTAGGAGATGTTGTTGAAGTTGTGATTGCGGGCCAGTCGTGCAAGGGGGGACATGCAGATGTTGAACAGCGTCGGGCTGAGGGATAAGCCCTGGGGGACGCTGCAGATGATGTCGGTGGCTTTGGATCGGAAGGGTGGGAGGCGGACACTCAGGGTTCTTCCGGAGAGGAAGGACGTAGTCCAGTCAAGGGCTTTGTCTTGGATTCCGGCTTCTATGAGTCGTGTCTTTAGAGTGCGATGACAGACCGTGTCGAAGGCATCCAACAGGTCCAGGAGGATGAGGGCTGATGTTTCGCCATTGTCTAGTAGGCGCCAGATGTCGTTTGTGGCTGCGATGAGGGCTGTCTCGGTGCTCTGGTTTCGTCTGAATCCAGACTGGGATGGGTCCAGGATGTTGTTGTCTTCCAGGTGGCGGGCCAGTTGTCCGTTGACGATTTTCTTGATGACTTTTGCCGGGAACAGGAGCAGGTAGTTAGTTCGGAAGTTCTTGAGGTCTTTGGGGTCCGCTTTGGGCTTCTTGAGGAGGGCGTTGATTTCAGCGTGCTTCCAGCTTACCGGGGATGTCGCTGTTTCGAAGGAGATGTTGATGACCTTCCGTAGTTGGGGTGCGATGGTTGCATATGCTTTGTTGAAAACGTGGTGTGGGCACGGGTCTGATGGAGATCCTGAGTGCATGGAGTTCATGACCTTGTATGTCTCGTCGTCGTTGACGTTGGACCAGGAGGTCAGGTGGGTGGCGCTGGTGGTGTTCGCAGGGGAGGTGGGGTCTGGCATGGTCGGGGCGGTCGTGGTATTGAAGCTGTCGTGGATGTCAGCGATCTTGCGGTGGAAGAAGATTGCTAGTGAGTCGCACAGTTCTTGTGAGGGCGGGATGTCGTTGGCGTAGGCGCTGGGGTTGGAGAGTTCCTTTACGATGCTGAAGAGCTCTTTGGTGTCGTGTGTGTGATTATCCAGGTGGTTTTTGAAGGAGGATCTCTTGGCTAATCTAATGAGGTGGTGGTGTCTGCGGTGGCGTCCTTGTGGGCTGCGTGGTTGTCCGGTGTGCGTTTGTGGAGCCATATTTTCTCCAGTTTCCAGAATGCGCGTTTGGAAGTCTGGAGCTTGTTGGTGAACCAGGTGGCTGTCTTGCTGGCGTGGTTGTTGGAGGGTTCCTTGAGTGGAGCGAGGGTGTTGGCGCAGTCGTCTGAGGTTGCGGGCTGCGGCGTCTGGCTGGTGGGGTCGGTGGGTGGGTTCTGGGCGAGGGTGATGGTCAGCTGGTCTTTGGTGACTTTGCTCCAGCAGCACCGAGGTAGCTGTTGCGTGCAATGGTGCGTGGTTGGTTTCTTGAAGGAGAAATGGATGCAGCGGTGGTCGGTCCAGTGGAGTTCGGTGGTTTGGTCGAAGGTGACATTGGTGCCTGTGGAGAAGATGGGGTCCAGCGTATAGCCAGCGGCATGGGTGGGTGCGGTGACAAGTTGTCTGAGGCCGAGATTGGCTAGGTTGTTGATCAGGGTGGAGGAGTTGGCATTGTTGTTGTCCTCAAGGTGGAGGTTCAGGTACCCGAGGAGGATGTAGTCTGTGGAGGCGAGTGTGTGTGTGCTGGCGAGGTCGGCGATGGAGTCCCTGAACTGTGCCCGGGGCTCCGGGGAGTCTGTAGTTGAGTGTTCCTCTGAGGGAGGTGTTGTGGTTGGTGTGGACCCGGAAGTGCAGGTGTTCGGCGGTGTTGAGGGTGTCGTCATCGTGGGTGGCGACCTTGAGGCTGGACTTGTGGACACATAGATCCCCCAAAACAACACTAGTAAATACTTGGCAAGTTATGTTGTTATAAACCGCAGGCCACAGGAACACTTGTGTGCATACGACGTGTATTCGGTAATTTGCAGCCAGCGAAACTGTCGAACGGTACCTCAGTTGAGGATTCCATCAAGTTCAGCTAGTGTGGCCAACAATGCCCCCAAAGGTATGTCCAAGCTCAGGGGCGGACTACCTCCCTTGGTGGGGTTACTCTCTGGATCTTCCATGTATGTTCTGAATCCAAAGGCCTGCCCCCAACAGTGAGGAGTGCTACGCGACCCCACCGGGATGGCTCAGGTCCAATACCAGTAATCTCAGTAGAACTATGTGCCCCCACTACACAGGCTGGACAGTTCCCATGAGGCACAGGGTCAAGGTTGATTTGCATATGGCCATGTCTAAACTGGGGTGGTGTGGAAAGCAAAAAAACGATGGATTTAGGCCCAGAGCTCTGTACTGGGGTGAATGTATGACATTGTTCTGCATTCTGTCCATCAATTGTTGTTTTTGCATTTGTCACCCCGAGTGGGATGGGTATGCTCAGACGTGAGTCCCATGCTCTCCACACCACTGGAGTCAAGCTATCCTGGCTGAAGACGGCTGATAGACAGAAACCGGTCCTAGGATCCTTGATTCCGGTCCAGGAAAGACATGGCTTGGCAGTTCGGGCTGGACTGTTACCATGAAGCACAGGGTCAAGGCTGATTTGCATATGGCCATGTCTGAACTGGGGTGGTGTGGAGTGCAAAAAAACGATGGATTTAGGCCCAGATCTCTGTACTGGGGTGAATGTATGACATTGTTCTGCATTCTGTCCATCAATTGTTGTTTTTGCATTTGTCACCCCGAGTGGGATGGGTATTCTCAGACGTGAGTCCCATGCTCTCCACACCACTGGAATCAAGCTATTCTGGCTGAAGACAGCTGATAGCCAGAAACCGGTCCTTGGATGCTTGATTCTGGTCCAGGAAAGACATGGCTTGGCAGTTCCGGCTGGACTGTTCCCATGAGGCACAGTGTCAAGGCTGATTTGCATATGGCCATGTCTGAACTGGGGTGGTGTGGAGTGCAAAAAAACGATGGATTTAGGCCCAGATCTCTGTACTGGGGTGAATGTATGACATTGTTCTGCATTCTGTCCATCAATTGTTGTTTTTGCATTTGTCACCCCGAGTGGGATGGGTATGCTCAGACATGAGTACCATGCTCTCCACACCACTGGAGTCAAGCTATCCTGGCTGAAGACGGCTGGTAGCCAGAAACCGGTCCTAGGATGCTTGATTGCGGTCCAGGAAAGACATGGCTTGGCAGTTCGGGCTGGACTGTTCCCATGAGGCACAGGGTCAAGGCTGATTTGCATATGGCCATGTCTGAACTGGGGTGGTGTGGAGTGCAAAAAAACGATGGATTTAGGCCCAGAGCTCTGTACTGGGGTGAATGTATGACATTGTTCTGCATTCTGTCAATCAATTGTTGTTTTTGCATTTGTCACCCCGAGTGGGATGGGTATGCTCAGACGTGAGTCCCATGCTCTCCACACCACTGGAGTCAAGCTATCCTGGCTGAAGACAGCTGATAGCCAGACACCAGTTCTAGGATGCTTGATTCCGGTCCAGGAAAGACATGGCTTGGCAGTTCGGCTGGACTGTTCCCATGAGGCGCAGGGTCAAGGCTGATTTGCATATGGCCATGTCTGAACTGGGGTGGTGTGGAGTGCAAAAAAATGATCGATTTAGGCCCGGAGCTCTGTACTGGGGTGAATGTATGACATTGTTCTGCATTCTGTCCATCAATTGTTGTTTTTGCATTGGTCACCCCGAGTGGGATGGGTATGCTCAGACGTGAGTCCCATGCTTTCCACACCACTGGAGTCAAGCTATCCTGGCTGAAGACAGCTGATAGCCAGAAACCAGTGCTAGGATGCTTGATTCCGGTCCAGGAAAGACATGGCTTGGCAGTTCGGCTGGACTGTTTCCATGAGGCACAGGGTCAAGGCTGATTTGCATATGGCCATGTCTGAACTGGGGTGGTGTGGAGTGCAAAAAAACTATGGATTTAGGCCCAGATCTCTGTACTGGGGGGAATGTATGACATTGTTCTGCATTCTGTCCATCAATTGTTGTTTTTGCATTTCCCACTACACAGATTGCACGAGATTGCTGAGGGGTGCAGGCAAATTCCTTTGTTGGGCATGCCCAGCCAGAACTTGCAGACCCCGCCTCACCTCTAATGGTACCTTGCTCGAGGGGAGAGGTAGGAGCATGGTCCTCTAGGTGTGGGCTCGACTTTCCATTTCCTATACCGTGGCTGCCCACACAGGAGCGCTGTACGGCATTAGCCAGGAAGAAAATGGCCACGACCTACCAGGGCAGGGCTGTGGGATTCCTTTGGAGCAACAGGGATTCTTTTTTTGGCACACCACGACCTGGACAATAAAGCGCTCAACATGCACTGATCCATGCAGTTTCTTACTCTTCAAGGTGCAGAACAGTCCTTTCCTTCTCCTGTTCAGGACAGAAGCAGCAACTGCAGGCCAACCTACCCCCAGTGCTACTCACACAGCTCTCCCAGCTCTCGTTCTGGGCAGGTTACTCTTTGATCTTGAAAGGATCTTATGAAGTCTTTGATTTTCCTGAGACTTCCAATGGGAGGCAAGCTCTGCATCAAACCCTTGGCGATATTCTCAAGGAGGATACGACAGCAGGACAAAAAGATTTAGTCCTGTTCCTCTGCCCACAGAGAGAAGCAGGAAATGCAGGCCAACCCACCCCTCACACATAAAAGGACAGTGCTCTTCACATACCCCTTCAGCTCTTCTTCTTGGCAGGGTCCTCTTGTTGCCAGCAGTTATTTAAAGTCCTGGGGCTTTAGGTCTAATACTTCTTACCCATTTTCTCACTATAGTCTCTGTTTCAGAGTCTCTGAGCTCCGTACAACCCAGTTCTCAACTCCCTAGTCCAGCTTGACCACAGGGGGTGAAGACAACATAGTGCAGAGGAGACACAGCCTATTCAGGTACAAGTGAAGACTTCTCCCATCACTCTAAAGGCAGAAAGGTCTATTCAGCCTGGCTATGAGCCGCCCAGAAAAGTCAGGACACACCTCAGCCCCCCTTGTGACTGTCTAGAGTAAATGTACGTCCCCATGTCCTGTCACTCCAAAACTAGACAGTGAATAAAGAAATAGGCAGAGGCACACAGAATGGTAAAGCAGGAAAATGCATACTTTCTAAAAGTGGCCTTTTCAAACACACAATTCGAAAACTACCTTCACTAAAAGCTGTGTTATTAAATTCTGAGTTCAGAGAGCCTAACCTCCATTTTTCCATTTTGTCCCAAAGGGAATTACACTTGGTAGATGTTACAAGGCAGCTCCAATGTTAGCCTTTCAATAGTGAAAAAACGAAATGAACAGTATTTCACTATCAGGACATTTAAAATTCCCCAGCAACATGTCCTACCTTTCATATACACTGGACCCTGCCCATGGGGGTCCCTTGGGCCTTCCTCAGGGGTACCTTACATGTAAGAAAAGGGAAAGTTAGGACCTGGGAAATGGGTACACTTGCCAGGTGGACATGACAGTTAAAAACTGTGCACGCAGACACTGCAGTGGCAGGTCTGAGTCACATTTACAGGGCTACTTATGTGTGTGGAACAATCAGTGCTGCAAGCCCACTAGTAGCATTTGACTTACAGCCCTGGCACACTCAGTGCACAACAGTAAATCAAATATGTCAATCATGGATAACCAATCAGAATCACAATTTACACAGAGAGCATATGCACTTTAGCACTGATCAGCAACGGTAAAGTGGCCAGAGTCTTATAGCCAACAATAACAGGGGCACAAAAATAGGAAGCAAAATGCATCAAGTTTGGGGATAATCCTGCAAGAAGGGCCAGGTTTAACAAGTGCAAGCAAAGAAAGGGAATGTTTGGATGGAGCTGGGCTGCATCTTGAAGTCTTCCGCTCCATATCTTGAAGGGGTCATGATCATCTCTTGCCAAATACATGTAATTGAGGCTGGGGGCTTTTTGAATAAGTAATTTGTGTATGACTGGTTGAAACAGGCTTCTCCAACTATTAGTTTGTGAGCTACTTGTAGCTCTCCAGCCACATGTAAGTAGTTCTACTGTACACAGTCGCCTATTAAATGAGGGGCTTTGCTTAGTTGAATTAACATATCTATACCAAAACTGAAAAAAATGCATTTGTGGAGAAAATAAATGTGTGCATTTTTAAAATACATAAGCTGGTGTTTGGAGAAAAATGGTTGAATTTCCAAAATATATTTAAAGCTGATATTGGAATTATAAATCGCACAGCGTTAGGGAGACATATTACTAGTATTATTAGAATGGTGCCAGGACCATTGCCTCTATTGCTTTTATGTATCACCAATGAAGAGACATTTCACATTGTCAAAGCCTTTTTTTACATTGCAGCTGGCAGCCGTGCCTTATTTACGGAGGCAATCAGTGTTGGTAATCCTGAATATGGTAGTCACTAATGTAATCGTGCTCACTATTACAATACTCATCATATTAGGAACTAGGGGATGATTTTCACTGGACAAAAGTAGCTCTTATTATGAAAAAAAATTGGAAGCCTTTGGGTTAATACATCAGTCGTAGTGCATAATGATGGTCATGTCACAAACCAGTGAGAACGCCCCCACACTTGATTGAGACTTGACCTTGGCACAGCAAGCCTGTTGGCCCTGGTCCTCTCTGTAGGGTCACCCCCAAATTGTTTGCCTTCACCTCTCCCGCTTTCTGAACCCTCTTTGTTTGCTTTTAGGACGCTGTGCACTTTACCACTTCTAACCACAGCTAAAGTGCTTGTGCTCTTTTCTCTAAACATGGTAAACTTGGCTTACACCCAATTGGCACATTCAATTTACCTGTAAGTGCCTAATGAAGGGGTACTACATGCACACAGGGCCTGTAAAATAAATACCACTAGTGAGCCTGCAGCACTTATTGTGCCACCCACTTAAGTAGCCTTTTTAAATATGGCTCAGGTCTGCCATTGCATCCTGTGTGTGCAGTTTTAAACTGCCAATTTGATCTAGCAAGAAAAACCTTTTGCCAGTTATAAACTTCAGTTTCAATAATATTCGAATTTGTATAGTGCAGCTAATCGTCAGTAAGGGTCCCTATCCATGGGGAGATTAAGTGATTTGCCTAGAATCACAGGACGTTGAGCTGACTCCGAGACTCGAACCTGGGTCTCCAGCTCGAACTTTGGCAGCTCTGGGCATTATGCCATACCCTCCCCTAATGGGATAGGGCCCAACAACACACAGGGCAGGGTATAGCATATTTAAGAAATTGGACATGTACTTTTAAATTTTACATTTCCTGGAAGCGCAAACTCTTAAATTTGTTTTTCCCGACTTTTCTTGCCCTTACGATTTGGTATGTGCAACCTGTTCCTGGGTCACATGACTAGGTGTAGTTGGCCTATGTGTGTTTCTCCAGACAGCATAACAATAGAGGGTCTGACGGTCGGCTGGATGGGCCATCTCTTGCAGGATGGGGGGTGAAGCTGTCATCTACTACACTTGCACTTCGAAGACAATAACCTGGTTCATACACAAAGGACTTCACACTAGCCTATTCTTCCTCCAGGCAGACTAGGAATGGGGCAGGGCGGCAAGATAATCTAGACACATCTGTAGGGGGGAAATTCTAGAAGCCTTTCCCACTTCACAGTGGGCGCCAGGTATACAAATGGGACCCTAAGTCCCACTCTTCAGTACACTTCTGGACCTGTAGATACTACAGAAGGAGGACACCCTGTGCCATGCTGCTTCAAGCCTTCACTGCTTGATGAGAAGGTGTTCCCTGCTTTATATGAGTAACTGAACTTACTCCCAACTTTCACCCCGGTCTGCATCCTTCATCCCAGTCCGCAGTGATTCTAAGGGTCAGCTGACTTGTTCTGAGCTACATGAACATAAGAAGCTCCAGAGGCCTCTCTGCGACTGCACACAGACCTGTTACATCTGGTCCTACAATTGCACCTGCATGAGCCCTGCTGCAATCTGCTGGAGTGGGTTAGACACAGAAGGGCATCTGTCAGCATGATGTAGAGATTTTTTAGTTTTCTATTCTCACAAACACACAGTAGCACATCCTGGAAAGGGAGACAGTACCTATGTCCCTATAACCATGAAGTGTAAGAATTCTTAAAGTTGTTTATTAGATGATTATCATTTTTATAGGCACAATTTTCAAATATAGATTTTTTTTGTACATTCATTGAATTTTTTTATATGAAAATGTGCCGAGTATACATATAATGAAGCTTATTGATTTTCGTCATAGTTCTAAATGTCTCTTTGTATGTAGTGCGTATTTAATGGAATATTTCAACTTCGGAAATAAATACTGTGATGATGATGGCCTTCTCAGTCAATATAGAAGCTGGACAGGTAGGTTTTTCTGCCATTTGATGAAAGGACACAGGGCCACATGTATCAAATAAGCATTTTGCGATTACCAAATAGTGATCTTTACTGAATCGCTATTTGGTAATCGTAAAATGCCACGTATGTAAGAAATCGCCAATGATTTTGCGATTACTTAATATTACCTAATCGTGATTCCATAAATAGCTGGTAGGTAGTATTACTCCATTTGCTCCTGTGGGCCCATATGTGCAAACAGGTTTGCATTAGCTAATTTGCAATTGCCTAATTGGTAATTGCAAATTAGGTAAAGCAAAGCCAAGAGTGCCCGGGGTCTAAGGCCCCCCAGAAGCACCCCAATAAAAAACTACAACGTGCATATGAAAAGCACACACATGCCCTAGACACATGTGTGTGCTACATGGCACTTTGAAAAATGCAGTTTTGCGCACTTTGCAATGTTTGCAAATCGTTACCATCAACTTGAAGTCAATGGTATGTGCATTTTCCTACCTGCACATTTTGCATTTGGAAAATGCTTCATACACATGCTAAGTGAATTCTAATTTGCAATGCCCAATTTGTAATCACAATTTTGGCGATTACCTAAAATTTTGACTACAAAGCCCTTCAAACATCATAGGCTATTTTGCATATGCAAACAGACGATTTTACAGAATCGCACCTTTTGAGAATGCAAAAATCTTTCATACATGTGGCCCAAAATGAGATACACGATCTATATAATAGGTCGGAGAGGCAGGAGTAGAACACATGCAGATAAATCTGGTGTTATAAGTCAACTAATGATTTGTGAGGGGCTGTGACATGCCTTGACAGACTCCCGGTGCAACTGCTGTGTGACAATTCGCAACAAAACCGCTTTCAGGGCTTAGCACGAATAGAAAGCACTGCAAAATGTATTGCCAGTTAAAGGCATAAACATGGGTCCATAGGTGAAACTGGAACCGGGTTTTACATATTTGTCTCCATTATCGTACTTTTTATTGAGCTTGAAGAATAACTGAGCTTCAAAAATATGCATTTTCTAGAGTCAGTGTTGAAACTACAAATGTGTTTAGGTACCATGTATGCACTAAAGTCCTGTTATTTAAAAAAAAAAAGAAATGTGTCTTTACTTTAAGAGTGTTTTCTCTGTCATGCCATCAAAATCGATGTTTACCACTTACATCAAACTGAGCAAGTCTAAGGTATTTCTTTCCTGTCTACAGCCTTTGATTCTTCCAATATTTCGATCTCTTTTACAGTATGTTTTACAATCCATGACACCCACCCTAGACAGCTGATGTCTCATATATATATATATATATATATATATATATATATATATATATATATATATATATATATATATTCATGGAAAAAGACACAGGTGACAGGAACGTTACAGTTAGGCTGACATTTCACTCGTAAAAAACCAGAGAAACTCAGCGGTTATGGTTAGCTCACCCCAGCAATGCACTGTTGATGACGTCACATATTACATCACTTGTTAGATCTGGGGGTTTCTAATTGGCAGAGGTAAGTACCTTAGACCAAGTAGGGACCCTTGCTTCTAGTCAGGGTGAAGGAATACACCCCCTCTCCCCCTCTAGGTAGCTTGGCGCGAGCAGGCAGGCTTATCCCCAAGGCAATGTGTATAATAAATGCACTTAACACAAACAATGATCCCCCATCCACCACAAACTGAGATCACACAGGTAAGTATATTTATAAAAATATAACTTTATCTATTTGCAGCAATTAAAAATCAACGTTACACAATGGTTGCTTCTTTATGAAGGGTTGCACTTAATCTTGATGGTTACTCGTAATTAGGAAGTTCTTATATATCAAAAGTAGTCTCTAGTCTCTAGTCTATTAATCAGTAGGAAAAATAACACTACGGACTTATCTCTATCAGCTCTTTAACTGAAGGGGTTGCCAGCGCAATACCAGCGCGTTCTTACTTCCGAATCAGCCCTTCGAAGTACTGCACCCAAGCAATGCGAGCGCTTTTCCCCGCAATGGCTTCAGGCGCACCGCGCCAAACAGAGCAGACTCGCTCCCAGCCCCGGCCGGTCCCAGCAGCCCTCCGCCCGCTCTCAGATCCTCGGGGAGCGGCGGGGAGCTAGACAGACAGGCCAGGGGCCGGGGGCACACACGGCGCTCCCTCGGCGAGGTCGGGTCAATCTTCCGCGGCTTCGGCACTGGAGACACGGATCTCGCTAAGGTCCCGATGACGTGGACCAATCCGGTCGCGGCTCGCAGACAAGCCTCCACAGATGCCCGGGAGTCAGCCAATGATAGCGCGGCTCCCGGGACAAGCCTTCAACCCTGCAGATGCCGGCAACCAATCAGGACGCGGCCTTGAAATGACGCGGCGGCGCTAGGCCAATCCTAGCGCGGTGTTCGCTGGAGGGGCTCGTCTCGTTGGGCCAATGGGAGCGTGGCGGCTTTGATCTTCGCTACCGCAGCTCCTGGTCACGAACGGCAATTTTAGAGGGTGTTTCTGGCCCCGGGCCGCGACGGTGATTTGGCGGCAAGAGATTTTCGGGGCCACAGGTCGCGGTGAGACCGTTTCTAACCAGCAGATCGACAGGGGGATCCTGGACGCAGGGAAACACCATGGGCCTCTTCTCACCCCTGAATCTGTGCCAATGAGCACAGCGATCGTTCCTCACTGCTAGCAATTAGAAACACGCGTTGGGGCAGAACACCACACGATCTCCTCAGCATTTCTTGGCAAAGCTTAGGAACCTTTTAACCCTGGGTTCCAAACAGGAGGCCAGCTCTTCTCAGGCCCTTGGAGATTCAGTTTAGGAGACACAGCACACAGCAAAGTCTCTTGGAGATCAAGTAAGCAGGGTCACAGCACACAGCAAAGTCCCTCTTCTCCTCATCTTCAGTTGGTCAGCAGAACAGGTCAGCCCTTAGAGCACACAGCAAGGCAATCTTCCTTCAGTTCTTCAGCAGTCCTTCTTCCAGCAGAGGTTCCTCTTGATTGTAGAATCTGATTTTCTGTTGTCAGGGGTCCTTCTCTTATACCCCTAAAAGTCTTTGAAGTTCTTTGAAGTCTTTGTGCAAGTGGGCCCTGAGCCCGGTCTAAACCAGTTCTGGGTGTTGCTGGGGCACTGGGGCTTTCCTGGCTTCCTTCTTTCTTTCAGTATCAGGGACAGAGGTGACAGTCGCCCAGCGGGAGGTGGAGCCAGCATTGTGGTCAGGCAAGCACATCCCTAGTCACTCCCAGGTGCTATCTCCTCCCACTTCCTTTGCAGCAGATGCAGCCTTTCATCCACAGGCTGACTCAGACATCCTCCTGGGGGCTCTGCAGCCCCTGTCACCCTCAAACCAGACAGTCAATCCACAAACAGTCCCAGGCACACAGCGAGGTTAAACAAGAGAACAGCCACTTTCTAAAAGTACTATTCTCAAACACAGAATTTAAAAACAAACTTTCCTAAAAGATGTGTTATTAAATTCTGAGTTCAGGGATATCACTCACTTATGTCCCATCTTGTTCCTATGGGAAGATAGGCTGGTATCCATTGGGACCAGCCTCCCCATGTTAATCTATGCAGCAAGATAACCTTGCAGCAGCAAGCACACAAAATGTCTGCTGCTCACTACCAGAGCATGTTACCTGCACTAGTACATGCTCTACCTTACCCATGCACTGCACCCTGCCCAGGGGGGTACCTTGAGCCTTCCATAGGGGTGACTGATGTGCACAGACAGGGAAGTGGGGACACTGGCCAGGCGGACATGGCAGTCCACTGACTGCACACAGGCACTGCGTTGGCAGGCCTGAGACACCATTTTAGGGCTACTTATGTGGGTGGCGCAATCTGCGCTGCACGCCCACTAGCAGCATCTGTCATCACCAGCCCTGGCACACACAGTGCACTTTACTAGGGACTTCATGGTGATAAAAATATGCCAATCAGGTATACCCAATCAATATGACAATTTACATAGGGAGCACTTACACTCTGGCACTCATCAGCAGTGGCAGAGTGTCCAAAGCATCTAAACCAGCAAAAACGAAATCCAGCACAGCATCAACAATACAGGAGGCAGAGGCAAAAAAATGGGGGAAAACCACACCAAGGGTGTCAGGTCTAACATCACTCATATTACATCACTCATGACATGGTCAGTGATGTCACTGATGAAATCACTGATGATATCTCAAATTACATCACTGATAACATTACTGACTACTGAATACTTGGGGGATGAAGTCCCCTTGCCTCTTGAGCGTCCTTGCGGGCCAACTAGGCCTACAGTTACCTCTAGTAAGTCCCACACAGCTGGATTCCAGAGAGGTGATCAGAGGCAACACCCCCTTTCTTCACCACTCTGCAAATGTGCCTCTTGGTGCACTGCTGCTTGGGTGATTAAGCAGAGTGGTGGAAAGGGGGATGGCCTCCTACCACCTCTCAGCAGTCACACTGCGTGGGGCTTACGGGAGGTAACAGATGGGCTAGTTGGCCCCAATAGACCATCATCAGCGAAGGGAGCTTCATCCCCCAACCAAGAGCGCATCAAGAGGCGCGTTTGCAGAGTAGTGGAGAAAGGGGGCGGGACAGCCAGCAAGCTGCCGGCTTCTGATTTTTTTTAATTTAAGGAAGGGTGCTGGGTGGCCCCTCTGCCCTTTACCCTTTTGGGCCCCGGGGACCCCATCACCCAGGGCCTGACCCATTATATTTTGTATTTTTTAATTGTGATAAAATGGGAGGGGGCCACGCAGCCCCCCCTCCCCAGGGTAATCTCGCCCCCAGGGACCCCATCCCCCTGGCCTGCCATTTTTTACAAAGGTATTTATTTATTTTAACGAAGGGGCTGCATGGCCCCCCTTCTCTCTGCCAATTTTGGGACCCTATTATCCGGGGCCTGCCATGTATTTTTAATATTTTTAAATCTTTGGAGGAGACCATGCACCCCCTCCTGAGGGCCATTTTAGCTCTGGGGACCCAATTCCCAGAGGCCAGGCCTTATCCTTTTTTTAACAAGATAAAACATTAATTGGGGGGTCTGCGCAGCCCCCCTATCCTGGCTGATATTGCCCCAGGGACCCCATCCCCCGGGGGCATGACCTCATCATTGGGGACCCCGGGAGAGCCTCAAGGTCTCTGCGGTCCCTGACGGCTGCCCAACGCTGGCATTTCATTTGGGCAGAGGGAGCTGCATGGCAAACATGCAGTTCCCTCTACCTAAAAATAATTCTGCTTTGTTTCATGGAAACAAGAGCCTTTTTCCTGCTCTCGCTTCCTTGAAGCGGAAAAGAGTTTGCTACGGCTTGGCAGGAGCCCCACCCCCGGGACCGCAATGTCCCAGGGGTGGGTAGCCCTGTCCATTGCCGGAGCCAGCCTTGCCGTGCGCTCCCCCCCCCTTCAATTTGCAAAGTAGACCCCTGGGGCTGTGTGGAAGTGATTGAGCCACCCCCACACATTATTTTGAATATTGCCCCAGGGAGGTGGCAGTCCCTGGGACTGTGTGGGGGCAGGAGCCCTCCATTCCTAATTATGTAAATAGCCCTGGGAGGTGGCGTTCACCAGGGCTGCAAGGGGGCCAGGTAGCCCCTGTTTTTCACAAAAATAGTCCCGATGAGGTGGCCGGTTCAGGGGCTGCGGGAGGTCCTCGTAGCCCCCGGCATTCAATTGATAAGCCCTGGGGATAAGCCCGGGGACTGAAAGGAAATAAAGCACAGGAGTCCGCACTTCATTTTTTTATTTTACATTTTCGGCTGGATTTGCAGATCCACTGCGAATCCCACTGAAATATTTTTTTTAAAAAAATGCTTTTTTTGGCCCGGGGGGTCCCTGCGGGACTCCCTAAGCAGGCCTAGGGGATCAGCATCTACCCAGCCCCTTTTCTTGTTTTTTAACTTTTGTTACCTTTGTTCTTGTGACTTTTTCAACAGAGTCACACGATGGCTGCCAACACTTCCTGGTTTGAAGTGTTGGCAGCAAATCAGATTGTAAACACTATATCGGTAGGGTTTGTGGATCCTCCGTGTCCCCAGTTGTAGATCTGAGAAATGTTTACATTTCTTAGGAACTACTGAACGGATTACACCAAAAAGAGTGCTTTCTGAATAAAGAGCTACCTTTTTGCCAAATTTGGTGTGATTCCATTTAGCAGTGCGGTCTGTAGCTGTGTCTTACGTTTCCTATTGAAATAAACATGGAGAAAACGCTTTATGGGACTCCCTCTGTTTCTCGCCCCCCGCTTGACAAAACACCCCGAAACTTTCAACACAGCATCAGATATTGGCAATATAAAAAACACTTTTTCAATAGAAACAAGGTCCTAACTATATTTACCATCACTAGGTAATTTATATATACACACACACACACACACCCACACCCACACACACGCACACACCCACACAGGCGCACACACACACACACACACCCCCCCCCACACACACACACACACCCACACACACACACACACACACACACACAAATACACAAACACATTGCTAGTTTGTTTCAGACATTGCTTCTGAGGGCACAAACATTAAGTAGCCCACCTTGACATGGTGTCCCACCCAACATTATCTGCGTGTTTTAAGTACCTGGGCGCACAATGAAGTATCCCCTCCAGTCAGGCAGGAGTCTGTAAGGAAGGCCGGTTGTTTGCGGCAGGGCTCGCAGGGTCTCGGCCACACCAACATGTTGGCACGCAGGCTGCCATCTATAATTGAGCACCTACCTGGGCATGATTTACTGTGAATCACCGAGTCGTGCCAGTCTTCAAGAACCCTGACAATCTTTAGCCATCCATCAGTTTTACGAGCACATTACGCTTCAGGATACCTGGTCCCTAAAATATCTATTCTTCAGCCTGAGACTGTGAAGAGCGTCGAGGGAGTGATATCTACACCAGGGCACATCCCCTACTGGAGCTCTGCAGTGCTAGCAGAAACACAGATGTCCATCAAGCCATTATTACCTTGTGTTATGTCTGCGTAAGTAGAGGCGTGCCTTTGACCTAAAATAATGCAGATTCTAATAACTAACAACACCCCTAGAACGTAAGCAGTAAACAACGGGTTACTACAAATTTTACGGGTTGAAGCCGCTCATGCACGTGCCAAAATAGGTGGCAGCCCTGGGCAAATGGAAAAGGTGCATTTAGTTCTCCAAATGTAAAGCATGTTGGCGTAAGATGGAGCTCTTCAGTCTCAAACACCACTATGTCACTCATCGTGCAAATCCACACTCGGTCTCATCCATACTAATTCTTTCCACAGTCATTTGCAGGCTGAACCTTTGTAATGTATTTCATTAAAATATCAGTGATTGACTCAATGTACCAGATAGAGCTACCCCTTTTAACTGCATCTTTGGCAGCTACATTTTAACACCAAGGGCTGATTTCCTTTGTGCATTTTTTGTGCAATCCCTATTAAAAAACATTGATTCAGGCATGCAATTAAATGAATCAGAAAATGACTCTTGAGATGTCACAGGAAATGTAGTATTAGGTCAGAGGTTGATATTAATATTTGAGGGGAAATATATTGTTGTAGGGCATAAACCCTTCACCACGTGTGCTGTGTGTACATCTAGCTTGATCTCAATAACCAGTTAACCCGCCCTTATAGCGACATCCTCACATAATAGTTTCTACTGTATTTTACTTCAATTTGACCATGTACCAATTAGTTCCAGCTATACTCTTCTTCTGCGGAAGACGCCCATACAAGTACATTTAACACAGTTGTACCAGACAGATCTCCGGGACATGTTCCAGCAAATACCCACAGTCTTTAACCACAAATCCAATCAGACAAATCTGCATTCACTTTTAATGAAATTAAAGTTTTTATGTTATAAGTAGCAGAAGTGTATCATTTACATTTAATGTCACTGCATTTAGCAGGCCGTGAAAAAATTCTTAACATTTTACATCTAACACAGATTACTATGCCGAAAAGATATCTTGCTCATGTAATATAAATGTTGATTCTACTAAAAACGTAATTTGAATGACAGTATATTTTGGAACGATTACACCCAAACACATATATATGTGTTAAATCTGGAGCACAGTTTATTTTCTATTCTATTAAACAAGTTTTACTTCAAGCATCAATAGCATAAATAGCACAATAACTAAATTACATGATATATATCATGCATGTACAATAAACAGAACATACATATGAATGTCTTTGATCCATGTTGTCTAGCAGCACATTGGCTATTCTGCATGGCTAATGGTAATTAAAAATAGTCCTATGATGCGGCCATGCAGGCCATGTTATATCGCTTTTTTTGTATGTGAGGAGGGTCAGGACAACAAAATGAACATGGGGAGAATAAAAAACTTGGCCTGTGCTCAACAGCTTGTGATTCTTGGCAAATCACGTACTCTTCCCCCTGCCTACGACAATGAATGTGTTATTGTGTAATGTAACTGGTGAGCATGTATAGCGGCCTATACCTTTGGATCATGTTTGTGCTATGGAAAATTGCAAAGTGGAAAATAAAAGCAGCAGCAACGAGGGGGGTAATGGGAAAACGGGAGAAGTAGGGGAAGATCAAAAGACATGCATGCAATGATGTGAGAAGGTGGGTGGAAGGGAAACAACCTTAACAACGCAACTTTTACAACGCACTACCATTACAACGAAGCTTTTACAACGCAACATCCATTACAACGCATGCCATTACAACGCAACCATTACAATGCATGACACTACAAGGCATACCACTACAACGCATGTCATTACAACGCAGTCATTACAACGCATACCATTAAAACGCATAGCATTACATCACATAGTACCCTTACACTATCCAACACTTACCCTACTGTTGAACCCCCTGGAGTTAGAATAGTAATTTTTACCCCTACACTATCCAACACTTACCCTACAATTGCACCCCCTGGAGTTAGAATAGTACTTTTTACCCCTACACTATCCAACACTTACCCTACTGTTGCACCCCCCTGGAGTTAGAATAGTAATTTTTACCCCTACACTATCCAATACTTACCTAACATGCAATATAATGTTATGCGTTGTAATGGTATGCGTTGTAAAGGTAGTATGCAATGTAATGGAATGCGTTGTAACGGTAGTTTTTAAAAATTCGTTGTAATGGCATGCGTTGTAATGGAATGCGTTGTAATGGATGTTGTGTTGTAAAAATTGCGTTGTAAAGGTATGCGTTGTAAAAGTATGCGTTGTAACGTCATACATCCTGGGTGGAATTACTAATTAGGGAGAAACCAAAGTAAACAAGATAGCACACTTACTCAGGAACTGGAAATATCACACATAAGTGGATCAAACTCCCTAAAAGTTCTAAGTAGTCTAATTGGGAGGTTATCTCTGCTTTCTATGACTAACTAAACTTTCTCACATTATAATGCAAGTTCACGGCATATATCATAGAGGTCTCATTTTGTCTAGGAAATGCCTGATTCCAAAATGATTGCTAGTCCAGACAAAGTTGAAACACATGTCTAGGTTTGGTAACCAGAGAGGTAGGAAGAGTGTTATTCCAACATTCAATTATATTCATAGGTGAAAAATCCTGTTAGTAGTAAATTATTAACGGCCATACGTTTCCTAAGCACTTTGTTCTAGATAAAATGGTCTTTAAACTGGTCCAGGGAGTGAACATGACCAGGTCAAGGAAACGTACCGTATGCATTCGATAAGAATGGTAGGTAGTTTGCAAGCAAACCCATCCATCTCAAAAAAAGTTACAAAAGGTCAGAAATGCAATTAATGCTGCACACCCTGGAGCCAAAGACAGAAGTAGCGTGGGCCCCAGGCTGTGGCTAATAACAGAATGCGTCTATCATAGCCAGCATTATAGAAACACAGCACCCTGGCACAGGGCTGGACTGGCTACCGGGCGTTTTGGAATGCAGCTGAGCTGGGGGCTGATTTCGTTCATGGGGACATGCGTGTGCTGATCGAAATTCGTTTTGCTTTGTTTATTCCAAAGCACACGCAGGTCTCCATCAACGAAATCAGCCCCCACCGCAGTGAAATCAGCCCCCAGCTCGGCAGCATGCCAAAACGCCGGTAGTCAGTCCGGCCCTGCCCTGGCCGTTGCTGAAGCCCACAACAGCTGATGAATAACAAACACAGCACCCAGAGCAGCCTCTGAGTTAGAAACCCAGTACATGGGGAGCAACAGACTAAAGTAATGTAGCACTCGGGCAGACATACTGCCCTGGCAGGATGAGGCAAGCAGTGATGAGGGAAGGGGTGGGGTACGGGTGAAAGTATCATAGTGAGAGGGGTTTGGGGGATGGGCAAACAACCTCAGGATATTCTCACTGTGAAGTCAGAGAATGAAAAATAAAGAGTCACTCTCGTAAAACAGCATCTCTGATATTTGTTTTTGAATGCACAAAAAATGTGATGAGATAAGAACAAGTTTGCAGGAGTTTATGGAAGTTCTGCCCTCCGCATCCACCACTACTCAATTCACAATTCTCAGCTATATTTACAAGGCATCTAGTCTCTGATTTGCGTATGATGAGGGCCCAGTAGCTCTCCTCTACACACAATGTGCCATTGTGTATTTGCAACCAAAGGCATCATAATCCGACTGTGACATGAAATACAAATGGATGAGCTCTTCACCTAATCTTAACTCAACAAATGTGATCTCCAATATTTTCTTTTGAAAATAGCAACTAATATGTCCATGTCTAGAACAATGTAGGGCAGACATCCTTTCTGTAGTATAGTTTGCACAAACATGTATTCACTGTCAATATTGTAATCACCTTACTAGTAGCATACATTACCACTGCTGTTGATGATATAAATGTTCTTACCTTTTGAGGTTTGTTCTTGCATTCCGGTTTCTGTTTATTAAGTTTGTGCCGAATGAGTAGATGTTGGTCTGTACGGCAGTCATAGCTCCCTTGCTCTGAATCATCTGTATATGTGTCTTTCACAGGGTCTGTAAACGAAAATAGACAATGTTTAAAAAATTGCAGAGGTAGTGAAGAGGGGTGGAAGCCCAATCCAGGAACCAACCACAATCCTTGTCAGGGTCAACCACAAAAGTCAATAAAACAACCTCTACTTAATCCTTTGTTAGCTTGGCACACAGCACCAGGATTAGCTTAAAGGCAATTTGTAAAGTATTTATACAGCACAACAACAGTAATGAAGGATAACTCAACACATGACACATCTTCAAACCAACTAAGAAAAATAGAGTAAATATTAATGAATTAAATGATACCAATAGAACAAAAGTTCAATCAGTAGAGCCGGAGACTACACATTCTAGGGTTTTAGTGGAAATAGCATCAAGAAGCGGATAGGAGCACTACTTGCAGTTATCTGGTTGTGCTAGAAGTGTGGAGTTCCCATGGGCCAACATTAAGCCCTACATTATTTAATGTGTACATGTCTCCGCTTACCAACCTAGTTGAGTCATTTGGTATTAAAAACATTTACCACGCTGAGGATACCCAGCTTCTCTTATGAGGGAGCTTCGGACTCAGCTAGGGAATCCATTTCCATCTGTATGAGCCTGGAAGCAATACACAAACCCCTACAGCAGAGGCATTAGCAGTCAAAGTGACCCAGGACACTCGCAGGAGGACACCGTTGGTTTGGATAACAAAAGCAGCATTTTCAAAATTGAATCTTAAAATCCAACTTCCCCATTAAATATGATTTTAAATTAGAAGTCAGTTAATTGTAAACAGCTTATCTGTGTCTTTCCCAATATAAAGTACCACCTATTAAATGTAATATGGTAACCCTGCCTATGAGAGTGATATGCTTTAACACAGTAAAAAACTACTTAAGGAGCTTTCAATGTAAAGGTATGTAAAAATTAAACACACGCCTTACTTTTTAACTACTATGCACCCTTACCGAGGGGTGGTTCAGACCTACCTTTGGAGTAAATTATAAGTTTTAAAAAGAAAGGTTTAGGCATGGAGAAAGGTTTTGTTTTCAAGGTTGGAATGGCACTTTAAAACTGCATCCAGGCTGCAGTGGCAGTCCTGAGACATGTTTTACAGTGCTGTTTTAGTGAATGGCACAATGAGTGTCTGCAGCGGACTTGTAGCATTTTATTTACAAAGCCCTAGGTACATGTAGTACCATTTACTAGGGACTTATTAGTAAATTAACTGTACTGCACCAGCCAGGCTGCAGTGGCAGTCCAGAGACATGTTTTACTGGCTGCTTTAGTGGGTGGCACAATGAGTGCTACAGCGATTGGTAGCATTTTATTTACAAGCCCTAGGTACATGCAGCACCATCAACGAGGGACTTATACGTAAATTGAATGTACCAATCAGGTGTAGGCCACTTTTTACCATGTTTAAAGCAGTGAGCATTTTGCTAGTGGTTAGGAGGGAAAAAGAGCACAGAGTCATAATAGCCAACAAAAACAGGGTCAGCCAAGAAAAGCAAGAGATGGCAAAATCTCAGGGCCAGGTCCAACATAAAGTATCACATAAAATATTCAGATTCATAAGCATTGCCATGCCATATTACAAGAACACTAACATTGTAGAGGAGATAGCAAAAATTCAAAACAGGAGTATAGTTGGTATTGAGTCTGTAATATTTAAAGGGACAGATTATTCTAGGTAATGATTGAAAACATGCATTTTAAGAAGTTTCTTGAAAGACAGAAGAATTCGCCAACTGAACGGTTGGGGGGCCCATAGGTTGATTAGAGCACCGTGAAGGATTGCTATGGAGTTTAGGATATTTAAAATGTCACTAAATACATAATTTCTCTAATTGGGAAATCACTAAAAGAAAGGATACACCAGAACACTATCTAGTGGTTTTACAAGATGCAATTTTATAACAGCAGTGTTACAAACAGAAACCTGCGAGCACCAAACAAGTCGTTAATAGCCAGGAATGCAATAGCCCTCTGCAAACAACATCCCTGAATAATCCCTTGATTAGAATTGCCAGGGACTTCAGAAAAGGCAGATGCTGCAAGATGATCAAAATGGCTTAGGAGGAGGCACATAAGGGCAGCTGGAACTGGTTCTCAGGCATGCTAAGCCGAGCAGGTAAACAATGCATATTAACACTTATGGCTGAAACCACCGCCAATGTGACCCTCCAGTAATACAATGTGGGCAGCATCAACACAATAAGGCAAGACCCAGTGGCTACCACCTTTGTACTCTTCCCTGCCTAATCTGCATTCAAGAAACATGGAGTGGGACATCACTGCCGCTTTCAGGATATGCCGACTATCACACTTTTGCACAGAGGATGAGTAAAATGGGACATGCTAGTGGGAGTCTTACCACCTGCATCACATCAACTAAATATTGCAAAGGAAATAAAATTGGGATGAACAATTAATTGATGCTAGTGAACCTAATCAAATATAGGATATTAGGACTGCGGGCAACTCCCTTTATTCAATCAATCTTGATACAAACCAATTACTAGACCAATCATCATCCCTTTGACAGATTTGAAATTCCAATTGAAGGAATGCCATTCAATGTTTGCAGGCGACTTCAACTCAAACTTAAATGCTACCAAGCCAAGATGATCTTATTACCATATGGAAAATAGCGCTTGGGAGATGCTTCTGCAAGTGGTAAGCCGTCAGAGAAAGGGCAAGAACAGAGAAGACCTTTCTAGAGAGCCTGTCTCTGTGTGCTCCTCATGGCCGCCTCTCCTGAGGTCAGTCCGCCTCGCACCCATTACATGGTCAAAAGCTCAGCAGTCTTGAACTACCCTTCCGTTCCCTGCCAACTATTTTTCTATATCACAGATTTCTTTATTTTAAAATGCAATGAAAGATATCCCTTTCCACAGACCTCTAGCATTGCAAATTCAGACTTTAATTTGCATATAGTAATAACTGTGGCCGAAGGATGGCTATGATCTGTGATAACAGCAAAGAAATCTGCTGAAGCGCTTAGGTCGAGATATTATATGGCAACTGGAATTCACTTTGTTCTGGTTCGCCTGACATTGACTTCCAATATATTAACAACCTAGAAAAACCTATAGATGTAGCTGCTAACCTGCTTAAGAGGAAAGTAGAAGGCAAAAGGAAGACATACACTTGTCCTTAACTTGACTGACATGGTACATCTAATCACTTGGTGACATACAATCCCTCTCAAATAGGAAATTGAGGGCGTCAACCAACAAACCAAAGAAGGAGTCCCTACCACAAAAAAAGTTAAGAAATTATGCCAAGGATACAAAAAATAACGCCATCTGGGAAGCCAAAAAGAAACAAGAAGAACATGCTTCTTTAGACCTTTTTTATCACCAGCACAAGAAAAAAGTAACAGAAATTCTGCCATCTAATTAACAGATAAGCAAAATCCCAGCCAATATTGCATGGCATGAGGCCTGGAGTAACTACATATCCATCCTTTGTGAAGGCTCCCCGATACATAAAGATCAACTCAGTCCCACTGAGGTTCCGTGACAATTGTAAGTGGTGTTTTCCGACTCGCACGAATATGGTCGAGTCTGGTATCTACGAACCGCAAATGACGAGTTTAGTAAGTGTGCGCAGTTTCGCTGTGCTAACTTAAACCGTTCGTTTGTTATGTGGGTTTTTCATCTGTACCCACGGGTTCCATCTTAGATACGGCATCCATTTTGTCTCTTGCCCTCAAGTAGCCAGCGAACGGACGCTGTCCGCTTCGCGACCCTGGGACTCCCAAGATATTTGCGGAAGACACATGTTCTTTGTAAGTGTCTTTATGACGAGGGGGATGATACTGTAGGGCAGATGGCGCCGCTCGAGGCTCATCTTGCCGCACGGACTTATTGTCTCAGCCGTGCATCTCATTAGGCACGTCCCTTTGATGCCTGTATCTCGTGTTTCTCGATACCTCCCCTTTTACACCCTTTCCGATCTCCCCACTGTCTCCGTCTTCCTCTGCACCTGTCTTTTTTCCTATTTTGATCTGTTTTACTGCCGATTGGAATGCACTAATGTTGGGAAGATGGGTTTTTACAGTTGGGAACCGCCAAATGTTTCCGCACTTATGTTTCGGACCTTGTGTGTATCAAAGTGACCAAAGCGACCCCTCTGGGGGGATAATTGTGGGAACCGGGTTGTAAACCTTTGTGTATCATGCTGTCTTATGGGTAAGTTCTGTATAAAAGGAGCGATCCACAGAACCAATTTGAAGCAGTCTCCCCAAGTTGCACGTGTTGTACTTGTTGTGACTTCTGTGTTCCCTGCAGTAAATAAACCTTGAATCTTTGACGCCGAAGGAAGTGTCCCGTGTCTCTGTCATTCGTACGCCGGAGCAGGTTACCCACGAAGGTTTCAGGTGTTGTGCCCTGGCACCGCTGGGTCTTAAAGAACCCAGTCCTTCAGTTGGCGCCCAACGTGGGGCTGCATCAGTGGTACCGGTCCAAGCCCGACGATCGTGAGGAACTTCGTGTGAAATCTCCGAGGGAAGGTGCACTCCGCTTCATCGATCCTGTTGTCGAAATAAGTGGCCCGAAGACTTTTCCCGCGAAGATTCCCGCCTCCTGACGGCTGCGACGGACTGCTGCCCTGACTGTAGACCTGTTTTGGCGCCTGGCGTAGACCTTGGTATAGCGAGACGATTGACGGGCCTTCCTGGCGACGCCATCGATCTTTGAGTTAAGTATTTGTGGGTCGCTCCCAGAGTTCTTGGTTGTTGACACTTTAGCGAGTGTTCTTGTTGTTGACGCTGTGTGAGTGTTTTTGTCGGTGACACTTTGCTAGCGTACTTTGTTGTGTTATTTGATGACTGCAGCCGCCAAAAACCGAGGGTTTTGTTCTTTGATGGGACTTGGTAAATCCTGTAACCCTTGAAGTTTGTGAAACTCGGCTAGTGTGCGAGATGCCTGGTCGTAGTACTTTGTTTAGTTGCTTCAGACCTTGTGGTGTGGATTCCCGACTGGAGGACTCGTGTCCGATACCTCCGGTTGGAACTCCGACTTATGAACTGTACAGTAAACATGGGCTAGGCCCGATTACTTTTAATGAATACTGGATCAAATACACGAAGAAAGATGGTGACCTTCGTTGGCCACCTCATGGTAGCTTCGAGGCCCCGATCTTAGATAATCTAGAGGTTAAATTGTTCGAAAGAAAGTCAAGGCCGGCCATGTTTGATGCCTTTCGGTTGTGGCGTAAAGAAGCCCGACAGAAAGAAATCAGACAGACTAAGCGAAATCAGAGAGATAGTGCGGGTACTATTGTAAAGAAAGCAGAGCAATTTCAGCATGATAAGGAGGTTAAGGAAAAGGAAGTGTTTGATAGATTACAGCGTATGACTATAGATAAATGCTATCCTACTTTGCCTACGGAGTCGGAAAAGAAGGATGAGTCGGTTGAGGATCCTTTAATGTCTTATCTAATGAAGTCGCCACCTCCGTACGTACAGGGTACCACAGCCCCTGTGATTCCCCCTGTACCTGTTCCTGCACCTGTTCTTCCTTTGCCTGTTCCTCAACCTGTACCCGTTCTTCCGACTGTTCCTGCTCCTTTGTCTGTTGCTGTCCCTACTGCTCCTCCGCTTCCACATACTCCTGCTCCTGCTACTGCTCCTGCTCTGTTAACTCCTGCTGCTGCTTCTGTTTCTACTCCTTCACTTGTTAGTCCTGTGTCCTATACTTCTCCCTCTACTCGTTCTCGTACTTCCCCTCTTGCGGCTAGCTTCTTTCATTCGCTCGGACCTGTTCTTGGGTCTGCTGGTTCAGATGGTCCTCAGAGACGTAGTCAGCTTCCTGGTAACAGAGAACGCGCTTCGCTATATAATATGGCGATGGGTTGGATGGCAAACCCCCTTAGAAATCCACCCCGTACTGTACTCGACACGTTTTGTCAGTTCAATATACCAACCCAGAGATTTGTGTTCGAAGAAATGTGTAAGGTCCTACGCGATCAGATATCGGCCGACGCACCTGACGAGGTGCTGACCGCTTTGTCTGATCTACAGCTTCAGTTTTCGGCTGGACTGATAGTGGATACCAACGTTCGACGAGCCGTTGAACGGTTGCTATCTTTTCGTCCCACTTCTATACCTCAAGCCTTGTTTGTCGAGGATATTGAAGGCAGTCAGATGAGTCTGGTCAATTTCCTATGCGCGAAGTTCCACCAGTATGGATGCCTGGTAACCCTGCAGCAAACCCCCCGATTTTGCCTTTCTTCCAGAGAGTATGGATACATCTCCCATGGAAACGCTCGGAAGTATTGCAGGTGAAGCAATCTTTGCCTGACCCACGCAAGAATCCTACAGGGTATTACAAAGAATTATCGCAGCTCGTAGATGCTACGGTAATGAATCTTGCCGACATCGATATGTTGTTCGGCAATGTCGTACCGCAACCGGTATGGGCTAAGATTCGTCATGAAAACCACCCGAATGAATTAGGTGGTGCTTGGGCTGCCATTGTAGCGGCAGATGCCGGACAAACGGCTGCTGCTAAACCCGACCAGCTGATTGTTGACCTTCCTCAAAGAATTATAACGCTAATGAAAACTCTTATGCCAGCTATGAGGGTGAACTGGGACAAATTGTCAGCTTGTAAGCAGAAAAAGGACGAGAGTGTCTCCGACTTCTTTACGAGGTTTGAAGAGGCATTCATTGATCATAGTGGTCAGGATATGAGCACTGAGGGTGGTCAGAGGTTGTTCGTGGATAAATTTGTTTCGAACTTATTGCCCGATTTGAGCAATAAATTAAAGAATTCAGAAAGTGCGTGGGCCGTTTCTACTTCAGCTCAGATATTGGCCACGGCACAATATTATGAGAACAGAGAGAAAGAAGAGAACGACCGTGCTGATAAAAAGACGAAAGAGCTTAAAACTAAAGTGTTGCTTCAGCAAGCGTATCCTCCACGTTCGAATCAGAATACTTCGCAACAAAATAGATCACAGCCACAATCAAACAGATCGCAATCTCGTAATGACTCCTCTTCCCAAAGATCCTCGTTAGGGTACAATCAATGTGCTTATTGTAGACAGGAGGGACACATCAAATTCAATTGTCCTGTTCTAAACGAACGTAATAGTGGTAATTCATCTAGAGGAGGTCGTGGTGGTTCGCAGCAGGCACCACGTGGTAGAGGTCGTGGTGCCCAGAACGATCGCTCAGATAACTCATCAAATTCCGATAATTGTTTTGATCAACGTGGATCGTCGCAAGGACGATCTGCGCAGTACAATGTGGACGATTACTATGTCGATCAGGGAACTGACGACAGTAATTACTAGGACAGCCGAAGACAAGGAGAGGGAGTAGTATCAGTTCCGGTTGATCAGAGAGGGCCTTACGTCGCGGTTGCTACATCGGGCGTCGTCGAGCCTTTTCTGTTGGACACTGGTGCAGCGAAAAGTTCCATTAAGCATTCGAAACTCCCTGGCGCACCTTTGTCTGGCTTAACCAATGTTTCCGTTGGATTCTCTGGCGCCCCCGTTAGCAATCCAGTTTCGCGCCCTTTGCCCATTACAATTGGGCCTTGTGAACTAGAAGCTCCGTTGATTTTGACCACGGGTTGTGGTGAAAATCTTTTGGGTCTGGATTTGCTTAAACGTTTGTATGCGACTTTGTATTGTTCTCCTGCGGGTGTAAAGCTTACGTTGGGGGAGAGGGTTGTCTCTCCCATGTACTTGTCTCTCGATAAGCTTCCACCGGAATTGAGTTCTCTTCCTGCGTCTTTGTGGGCTACAGGTCCCAATGATGTGGGCCTGCTTGATATCTCACCTTATGTTGTTCAGTTGAAATCCAATGTGCGATTGCCACGTATTCCCCAGTATCGTATCTCTCTTGATGGTGAACGAGCACTGTTAGCGATCATCTATGATTTGATCGAGAAAGATGTTATTGAAGAGACTCGGGGAAACGTGTGCAACAGCCCTGTACTGCCCATTCTAAAACGTACTGATCCTTCGAAACCACCTGTTTATCGTTTTGTTATCGATTTACGGGAGGTGAATAAAATTGTGATTCCTCAGTTCCCTGTTGTGCCTGACATCACGGCGCTACTGACTCTGATTCCAGCTTCTGCATCGTGGTTTTCGGTGATTGACTTGAAGAATGCGTTCTTCAGCATCCCGATTGCAGAAGAGAGCAGAGACCTTTTCGGTTTCTCTCTTGGTGGACGCAGCTTCCGGTTTAAACGCGCTCCTCAGGGCTACTGTGAAAGTCCATCGATTTACAGTCAAGCCTTGAAGGGTCAACTGGATGCATTTAAGTTGCCGGCTGGTGCGGCCTTAATCCAATACGTCGATGACCTATTGGTGGCTGCAGATACTCAGGACATTTGCAAAATCGCTACGGTATCGCTGCTGCAACATCTCTGCGAGCTAAATCACAAGGTGTCACCTTCTAAACTCCAATATTGTTGTCAGGAAGTAACCTATCTAGGTCACTTATTGTCAAAGGAGGGAAGGCGGTTGACCCCAGAGAGAATTGCAGCAATTGCGCGAATGGCTGTGCCAACAACCCAAAGAGATGTGCGTGCCTTTTTAGGTATTACGTCGTACTGCAGGCAATGGATTCCAAATCTTTCATTGCTAGCGAAACCATTAGTGGCTCTTACGTGCAAGGATGTCTCGACTCCTTTACCATGGACGGAGGAATGTCAGAAAAGTTTTTCTGAATTACGTGATTCATTGTGTTCGGCTCCTGTGTTAGGTACTCCTGACTATAGCAAGCCGTTTACATTATATGTTCACGAGAGAGAAGGTTGTGCGTTGAGTGTCTTAACGCAACCTTTTGGTGGAAAGCAACGTCCATGTGCATATTTTTCCTCGACCTTGGACCCGGTAGCTAGAGCATTGCCGAGTTGTTTAAGAGCAACAGCGGCAGCCGCGGTCTCTATCCGACAATCAGCAGGATTGGTCATGGATAATATGCTTACGGTGATGGTTCCGCATGCAGTCGATACTCTTTTGAATCGTACGAAAACTCAGCACTTGACGAGTGCGAGGTTGTCTGGGTACGAGTTGACGCTGTTGGCAAGCCACATTCAAATAAAACGTTGTAATGTTCTGAACCCGGCAACTTTGTTACCAATTAGCTCAGAGTCAGATGAAATAACAGAACATGACTGTTATTTGAGGACAGAGGAGGAAACAAAAGGTCGAGTGGACCTTAAAAACACCCCATTGGAAGATCCAGATGGTACATTGTATGTGGATGGTTCATGTTTTAAGTTGCCGAATGGCGATGTGACTACTGCTTATGCTGTTGTAACATTGAATACTGTTGTTGAGACTGCGAGATTAAATCAGAATTCTGCCCAAGCCGCAGAGCTGATCGCTCTCACTAGAGCGTGTGTGTTAGCGAAAGGGAAACGTGTGAATGTGTTTACCGACAGCCAATATGCTTTTGGCGTCGCACATAGTTTTGGACGGTTGTGGAGAGAGAGAGGTTTTCTAACATCGCATGGTACGAAGATTCAGCATGGTCAGCTTGTGAATGATCTTTTGGATGCACTTACGTTGCCTAAGCAAGTGGCGATTGTTAAATGTAGTGCGCATCGTAAGGTGACGGATGATGTTGGTCGTGGTAATGCTTTTGCGGATGAGACTGCTAAGGAGACTGCCCGGAACCTTAACACTCGAATGTATGTGACGAGTTCGGTTAGGTGGCCTACAGAATCGAGTATGTGTGAGGACACTATCGAGAGTGTGAAAGCAATTCAGAATGCGGCCACCGAGACTGAAAAGACGAAGTGGAAAGAAAGTACGGGAAAGTTGGATGCGAATGGTTGTTGGATTGATTTATCGGAACATAAGAGATGGATGCTGCCTGATGCGTATGTGCTGGCTGTTGTGACAATGGCGCATGGGTTAGCGCATATTAGCGCGAAAGGTATTTGTAAGTTGCTGTCCCCTGTGTGGAAGAATGATGGTATTACGAAATGTGCTGAACGCTTGGTTAAGAATTGTATGGTATGTATGTTGTACAATCCTGGTAAGGGAACCCCAACTCCTCCTGGCAGTTTTGCTCCCCCTTCATGTCCCTTTGAGGTGATTCAATTGGACTTCATCCATATGGAGCGATGCAATAACCTGAAATACGTTTTAGTTGTGGTTTGCGCATTCTCCCGATGGATCGAGGCCTATCCTCTCAAAGACAATACTGCTTTGTCTACTGCGAAAATCCTACTGAAGGAATATTTTCCTCGGTATGGAATGCCTAGAATTGTGTGGTCAGATAACGGAAGTGAGTTTGTGGGGAGTGTGATGAAGAGTGTGTGTAAGGGCCTTGGAATTAATCAGAAATTCCATAGTGCCAATCATCCTCAGTCAGCTGGTTTGGTTGAAGGGTACAATGGCACCCTTAAACTAAAACTAGCAAAGATTCAGGCTACGACAGGTCTTTCGTGGCCTGACGCTTTACCCTTAGCATTACTGTCAACAAGGGCAACTGTACACTCCCGAGTAGGGCTCAGTCCCTATGAAATAGTGTTCGGTCGTCCTGCCAATGTTTGGGGGGTCCCTAGACCGGGTGCCTTTTGTGATCTTGAGTATCCAATGTTGATCGATTATCTTCATGACTTGACTGCTAAACTGAGGTTAATTCACCAACAGGTTCACGAAGCATTGCCGACACAGACGGAGGGTCCAGGCCACCAGCTCCAGCCCGGAGATTGGGTGGTGACGCGCAACTTTTCGCGCAAAAACAATTTGGATCCCAGGTTCACTGGACCCTACCAGGTCCTCCTTGCCACGAGAACTGCAGCTCGTCTTGAGGGGCGGAAGAATTGGGTGCATGCCACCCATACCAAGAAAGTCCCTATCCCGTTGCCAGCAGACTCGTGGGTGAGGAAAGGCATTGCATCAACTGAAACCGAAGGATTGCCGGCGTTTGTACCTTTCAGTGACGCACAACCTGTCGGAGAATCCTCAGTGCAGCATAGAGACACTGTTGAACATTTGTCAGCAAAAGACTCAAGACCAGAACATTCAGCTGATCAACAGGACGTTGTCCCTTCAACGAATCCTTTGTTTGACGAACAGACACGTCCTGGGAAAACCCGATACTTTTTGCGATCTAGCACCAGAGACTAATAAAAGATCCTGTTCTGTCCCTTGACAATTGCATTATCCCGTTTTCCACGATCAGTTTGAACACTCATATCATTGTGATTATTTTTGTATATATTCATTGAGTTCCATTCCTTACATTTTTTTCTTCCACAGCTGAGAAACATTGTTTTCGCATATATATACTTGTGAAATAAAGACCGTAGGGCCGCGCGCGTACTTCCTTCTGGTTAGTAGGTCTTGACACTAGGTTAAAGACCGTCGGTTCCTGGGAACTCCTAGGGATTGACTACTGCTACACAGAACGAAGTGCGTCAAGAAACGTTGCGGACGGTCGTAGGGTATGGCATTTTCGAAGCTGATGGACTTGGAAGAAGCTCAAGCGCAAAGATTCAAGCTGCAGCAACTCAGTCGTACCAAATGTTTTAAATTCCAAATATTCGTATTGTTTTTGACTGTTTCTGCATTATTGGCGGGTGGGGTGTATTACACGATGTTTTACTTCTTACCTTCTGCTACACCTACTCCTACCCCTGATCCTAAACTTACCTCCACTGCATCTCCGCATTCTTTTCATATCTTACCTGAACATGAGCAGGCTAGACGTGCAGAATTCCGCAATAATTCCTTTATTCAGCTCCTTCACCAGCATCAGTTAGTGGTTAACACTACTAATTGTTGGGTGTGTGGGTTGATGCCACATACTACGGATAAGGGAATTCCATATCTGGTGTTACTGTATAGTTCCCAAGGGTCTGCTCGAGCATTTCAAACAATGTTTCGAAGCGCACTGGGTTTCCACCACATTCGAGAACCACGTTCCCCCTACTCTGGTCCTACCTCGTATCAAAAACCTCTGTCTATAGCAATAGAGGATTTAGATAGCGATATCTATGATCCCTCGCTTATTCCTGAAGAAGAGGTACAAGCCTATAGGGTCCTAAGTAGAGGCGAATATAGTGTGTTCACTAATGAAAAACAGCTTAAAAGCTCACCTCCAATATGGGTCGTACCCCACATTGGTAATTTTTGTCTAATAGGTCGTGGCCGAAGATCGAAAGCCCGACTTGGAGAGAGTGCTTGTACTGAAAATTACATTCTGCCGATGGTCTCGTCCCCTGTGTTCCTGGCTGCCAAGGGTACCTACTTTATCTGTCATGATCGTGCGTATGCATGGTTGCCCTCTGACTTCATAGGCTCATGTTTTATCGCAAACTTGTTGCCTCCGACGTTTACTGTAGATGCAGATTATCACAAGACTAGAGTTGTGAGAGGCGTAATTAGCGAAGAGGATACTGCCGGTCAAGAGGCAGGAGACTTTTTCAAGGGTTTCCTTCCGTTTTGGGGACCTATGGTTAATAGTAGGAACCTGAGACAGTTGACTCGAGTGGTAGAATCAACCGCTAATATTACTGCCAGTGCCCTTGGTAATATCACCACTGAACTTCAGGCGGATAGACTTATGACGTTACAAAACCGTATGGTTTTAGACGTGATTTTGGCAGATCGTGGTGGGGTATGTAAGGTGATCCATTCGAGCTGCTGTATTTTCATTCCTGATAATGCTCCGACTGTTTATCAAGCCATCTCGAAGTTGCATAAGATCTCCGAATCCATACACGTGGATGTTGGGGATTGGACGCTACTTGGATGGTTTTGGGGCCTGATGTCGACTTGGGGTTGGAAGATTCTGATGATCATCGGAGTCGTTGTGGCGTTCCTGTTCACGTGTTGCCTTTGTGTGCAGTGTGGTCCTGCCTTATGTGGCCTCTGTGCTACGACGTGTATGAGACAGCCACCTGTTACCAAGGGGACTCGGTTGGACAGAGCTATGCTACAGCAACATCTCGATGGTCTGATGAATATCGAATATGATTCCGACTAGTGCTTGCCTACATGAGGGCAAAAGGAGCGTCTGAGGTTCCGTGACAATGGTAAGTGGTGTTTTCCGACTCGCACGAATATGGTCGAGTCTGGTATCTACGAACCGCAAATGACGAGTTTAGTAAGTGTGCGCAGTTTCGCTGTGCTAACTTAAACCGTTCGTTTGTTATGTGGGTTTTTCATCTGTACCCACGGGTTCCATCTTAGATACGGCATCCATTTTGTCTCTTGCCCTCAAGTAGCCAGCGAACGGACGCTGTCCGCTTCGCGACCCTGGGACTCCCAAGATATTTGCGGAAGACACATGTTCTTTGTAAGTGTCTTTATGACGAGGGGGATGATACTGTAGGGCAGATGGCGCCGCTCGAGGCTCATCTTGCCGCACGGACTTATTGTCTCAGCCGTGCATCTCATTAGGCACGTCCCTTTGATGCCTGTATCTCGTGTTTCTCGATACCTCCCCTTTTACACCCTTTCCGATCTCCCCACTGTCTCCGTCTTCCTCTGCACCTGTCTTTTTTCCTATTTTGATCTGTTTTACTGCCGATTGGAATGCACTAATGTTGGGAAGATGGGTTTTTACAGTTGGGAACCGCCAAATGTTTCCGCACTTATGTTTCGGACCTTGTGTGTATCAAAGTGACCAAAGCGACCCCTCTGGGGGGATAATTGTGGGAACCGGGTTGTAAACCTTTGTGTATCATGCTGTCTTATGGGTAAGTTCTGTATAAAAGGAGCGATCCACAGAACCAATTTGAAGCAGTCTCCCCAAGTTGCACGTGTTGTACTTGTTGTGACTTCTGTGTTCCCTGCAGTAAATAAACCTTGAATCTTTGACGCCGAAGGAAGTGTCCCGTGTCTCTGTCATTCGTACGCCGGAGCAGGTTACCCACGAAGGTTTCAGGTGTTGTGCCCTGGCACCGCTGGGTCTTAAAGAACCCAGTCCTTCAGTTGGCGCCCAACGTGGTGCTGCATCAGTGGTACCGGTCCAAGCCCGACGATCGTGAGGAACTTCGTGTGAAATCTCCGAGGGAAGGTGCACTCCGCTTCATCGATCCTGTTGTCGAAATAAGTGGCCCGAAGACTTTTCCCGCGAAGATTCCCGCCTCCTGACGGCTGCGATGGACTGCTGCCCTGACTGTAGACCTGTTTTGGCGCCTGGCGTAGACCTTGGTATAGCGAGACGATTGACGGGCCTTCCTGGCGACGCCATCGATCTTTGAGTTAAGTATTTGTGGGTCGCTCCCAGAGTTCTTGGTTGTTGACACTTTAGCGAGTGTTCTTGTTGTTGACGCTGTGTGAGTGTTTTTGTCGGTGACACTTTGCTAGCGTACTTTGTTGTGCTATTTGACGACTGCAGCCGCCAAAAACCGAGGGTTTTGTTCTTTGCTGGGACTTGGTAAATCCTGTAACCCTTGAAGTTTGTGAAACTCGGCTAGTGTGCGAGATGCCTGGTCGTAGTACTTTGTTTAGTTGCTTCAGACCTTGTGGTGTGGATTCCCGACTGGAGGACTCGTGTCCGATACCTCCGGTTGGAACTCCGACTTATGAACTGTACAGTAAACATGGGCTAGGCCCGATTACTTTTAATGAATACTGGATCAAATACACGAAGAAAGATGGTGACCTTCGTTGGCCACCTCATGGTAGCTTCGAGGCCCCGATCTTAGATAATCTAGAGGTTAAATTGTTCGAAAGAAAGTCAAGGCCGGCCATGTTTGATGCCTTTCGGTTGTGGCGTAAAGAAGCCCGACAGAAAGAAATCAGACAGACTAAGCGAAATCAGAGAGATAGTGCAGGTACTATTGTAAAGAAAGCAGAGCAATTTCAGCATGATAAGGAGGTTAAGGAAAAGGAAGTGTTTGATAGATTACAGCGTATGACTATAGATAAATGCTATCCTACTTTGCCTACGGAGTCGGAAAAGAAGGATGAGTCGGTTGAGGATCCTTTAATGTCTTATCTAATGAAGTCGCCACCTCCGTACGTACAGGGTACCACAGCCCCTGTGATTCCCCCTGTACCTGTTCCTGCACCTATTCTTCCTTTGCCTGTTCCTCAACCTGTACCCGTTCTTCCGACTGTTCCTGCTCCTTTGTCTGTTGCTGTCCCTACTGCTCCTCCGCTTCCACATACTCCTGCTCCTGCTACTGCTCCTTCACCACCCCAGATGCCTTCCACACAAGGTGGCGCTCAGGTCACTACAAGTTTGAGAACATATTATGAAATGTAGGACAGACTGCACGTCAGGGTAGAATGGCTTACCAGCCACGATCTATAAGCAAGACAAAGAGCTCTGGAGTCCAACAGTAAATTCTTTATTAACAGATTGCCAGGCCACCACGACCATCCCTGAGGCATGCGTGGATAGATATTAAAAACAAATCACGAGAAAGGGTTTCACATCAGACCCAAGATGCTACGGCCTAAGAGTTCTTCTGTATACAGAGGCCAAGTGCGTTGCACACCTGATGTTGAAAGACCTGACATCGCGGGCAGTAACCTAAACTTAGGGCCATAATATCAAGAAAGGGTGATACATTATTGCCGCTTTTATCAGCAGGAAATGGCCGGTAATGCAGCGAAAATGGGCTTGATGATATGCCCTTGAGAATTTCCATAGAAGCCCAGGTTAACACCAGAACCTGGGCTTCTACAGGAATTCACAAGGACATATACACAAGCCCATTATCGCCGCTTTAGCGGCAGTTTCCTGCCAATAAAAGTGGCGATAATGTATCACCCTTTCTTGATAATATGGCCCAAAATTCCCTCCAACCAAGCACCACCACCAACTTGGTCATCCATGCCATATTAATCAATAAGTCAAAAGTCAACTACCTGAGTCATTTCAGCTCAGCTTTACTATACGGAGAGTAAACAATGAACAGCTACGGCACAACACCTCCTTTGAACGACACAACTACTTAACTCATCAACTTGGGTGAGGGTAAAACTAGGAGCAAACCAAGCTATCTTCTAGTATCTACACAAACTCAGACTTGAAGCGAGGATGTGTTTCATCACTCCTTCCACTCAACTAACACACAGCAGACCTGAGCCGTCAACCAGTGGCAGCTGACACTTCCCTGCTTTACACTGATTATATCATTTAACCAAACAGAGGTTGCTAAACGTCCTAGCCAGCCCACTATTGTCAGGAGCACCACATGATCCTAAGCTAAAATAAAAACAAAATAGTTTTCTTTAACCAGTGATTTGGCAAAAACGGGCACGTGGCATGTTGAATGTAAATCCCTAGAAAATGCCACGAATTACAAATTCTTAAATTAAATGGTAAAGCCACAAACAACTCTTTTCTTCATGCAAGGCCAGATTAATCTCTACACTACATATGGGTCTAAAGTCTTTCCTGGGACGCTTCCTGATGCGTGCAGCACGCTGCAAAGAAACATCAAGGACAAGTGTGTAATCTGCTGAAGCACAGATAGGGCGGGAACTTGGCCTCACTGATCCACAAACGGCGCCGACAGCTTCTATCCTGAACTATTGCTTCAAAATAAAGGAGCCAAAAGACATACTCGAAAGGCACATATATGGACAGAAATATCCGCAGACCACAGTACACGGAATCAGCCTGGGTGTATTTATTTCAGTTCTGCAATAGACCCACTTTACAGAGCCTTGTGGGAGATAAATCACTAATGTGCCGGATTCAAAAGAGCCATAAATATTAACACGTTACCTCATACAGCAGAAGGGTAAATTGGTCTCCGAAGTGGGAGTTACGCTTGGACCTGCATTGAGAGCTGGAACCAACTTCGTCCAGAGAGAACTACCCGGGGTGCTACAAACTAAAGCTACAGCGTCTGCGATTGGGGCAAAAATCCAATCCTGGATATCCACAAGCCAGCAACCAAGAATGCAGACTGTACAAATGCATATAGGAAACACTGATGCACTGCACCTGCCAGCAATGCTTACTGGACGCAGGCAATGCTGAACGCAGGCAATGCTGAACGCAGGCAACGCTTACTGAACATAGGCAATGCTGAACGCAGGCCAAGCTTACTGAACATAGGCAATGCTGAACGCAGGCAAACGAACTTCCCTGTCCTCCCTGCTAATGATGCTCCTTACCGGACACAGCGTTATCATTCCCATTTTTCCTGGGCCCTCCTAAGGACCCACTGGAATTTCCCAGGCCAGGTTTGGCACCAGACTGGGGATTGCCCAGACTGGGGACGGCCCTTCTCTCTCTTTGTTTAGAACCATGATAGTGCAGCCCTTAATTCATACTGTTAGCTAACCCCATGTCAGACAATTCTGCAAGCCTCTCTGGATCCTTCTCCACCTGATGTAGCACGTATTGCCTAGCTGGGGTATAGCCATCAGCGGTCCGTACAGTTAACAGCAGCGAGGTGGTGGGGCCGGGTAAGGGGGGATTTCAAGGGACGATGCAGAGGGATATTAAATAAATAATTATTATTCCCTCTGCATTGTCCCTCGAAATCCCCCTTACCTGGCCATACCGCTGTTACTGCATAGACCGTGGCTGGGTATAGCACTCCCCCTTGAGTAGCTGTGACACCATCAATTGTTTAAGGTATGGAAATTCCTTGAACTCCTTCCCTCTCACCTACTTATTCCAGTTTTGCAATACTCCATGATTCCATGCCTCAAACTAAACCCCAGTTGTACTCTTGAAATCCTAAAACCTCTGAAATGATAGAGCTGGCATGACCCAAACCTTCTATTCACAGCGTCCTTAATTTGCTCATTGTTGTTTTGCATCCTGGCATGTAGACATAACTAGACACCACCAGTAGATTAAGAGAGAGTTTATCCTAAAATGAATGAATATATAAATGACCCCACCCGGATCAGATGTAGTTAGATTCTCAACCCTGGAGTGTCTGGCACAACTGACCTCCAGGGAACTCTCATTACCCTGACATTCCATGACATCATTGGGTAACCTGAGAAGCAGGATACCACAATCATAGACCATCTAGTCTGCCACAGGCGTCCTTTCAATTACGGCTTCCAATGTCCAATGTCTGCTTCTTCCAATGGCAAAAGTCCTCTTTAGGTAGCTGACTTAGACACCTTATTCAAGGGCTGCCCCTTACAAGCATCCTTAAAGCTCATAATCCATTCCAAGATGCGATTACTGCAGAGTATTTACAGGTGCAAGGGGTATGCATAGCAGTGCCAAATAAGAAATGCATTTACAGTGCATATCCTCCGTGCCCTTACATAGTCTGCTAATACTAATCCCTGCAGTGTTTGTAGAAGCGCTGATGGGTATTCACTACAGTGCATTTGGTATTTGACAGCACTATTTCTTAGCGCAAAAAGCATTCTCACATCTACTTTTGAATGAGAGTGTGCATTTTAAGCTAAGAAAATAGCAGCAAGAGCCCAATCCCCCATTGCGGAATTCTGTGTAATTGTGTTCAGCCTGTCATTTGAACTGGCAAAATAAACCTTTTGCCAAGCCCAAACCTTAATTATTAATATATATATTTCACCCTTAGGGGAGGCCCTGGACAGTCCAGAGGGCAGGGTGCAATGTATTTAAAAAGTTTGACGTACTTTTAAGGTTTAAATGTCCTGGTAGTGAAAAACTAAAAAATGTGGTTTTCATTACTGCAAGGCCGTTCTCTCCCATAGGATAACATTAGGATTGCTATATTACATTTTATAAGGGCAGTGTCCAAAGGGTAAGAGATAACCAGCTCATATCTGGTGTCTGCAGAATTGCAATTTTAAATCCTAACTTATGATTGAGTCAGATTTTAATTTGTAATTCTGAAAAAGCCACTTTTAGAAATTTTAACAAAGAAAGTAGGGGTTGAGGTCGTATTGGTCAGCAAAGCTAGGCCCTATGAACTGTGTACAAGAAAAAATGCCAATGCTGAAGGTCATTCAATGCTCACACAGGTTTTAAATTCCATGAGTGCGTCAATCAATTGAAGTGGCCACCATTTCCTTTTTTTAAATATTCAGAATAAATACACAGGTCATATATATATACATCAAAATTATACACAGTGGCCAAACCCATGTTAGAGAACAATCTGTCAATCCTTTAGCTTTAACTTAAAACCCACAAAACATTTCACAGTACATCACATGTAACAAGAAACATAATACAATACTATTTCACCTAGGAGTAAACATATGCCAATGTTTGTGTCCTGCTTCTAAATTATTCTGTCCGAAAAGAGCTGGAGCACGTGAATACTCTTAAGCTGTCACGTTTCGCCGACCGCTGGTAAACACTGACTGCCCAAATACGCACTCAGGGGATTGAAAACTACATATCCCATGATCCTTTGGGGCGGCGCGCTGTAGTAACGCGTCGCGCCGGGGGAAAAGCATTTAGTATGCATCCGGGCAGAACGCGCTGCCGATTATTTGTTCATGTGGAGAGTAGTTCGTGTTTGGGAGGATCGGTGATTACCTTATCACATTGGAGTACTTGGCTGAGGCTTAGGAAGCGCCTTTCTGGATTGCCTGGGTTCTCCGGTCCCAAGTGTGGGAACCCTTCTTTACGGAGATTTTGGCAGAGGCTTAGGAAGCGCCTGAATACAGGTACGAGTGGGGCTTACATCGTGGGTATGTGAGTCGGGAGTCCAGTGGATTATTGGCTGGGGCTTAGGAAGCGCCTACAACGGTCACCAGCTATTTTCAGGTCGTTTCATTTCTTGTTTCAAGGTGGTGTTTACGGAGTTCAGGGTTCAGGCGTCCTGTTCATTTCCCTGCACCCTATTGACTATTACTTTGGGAATCTGTGATGGTATTGAACGCTATTAGTGACTACTTGCCAGATTTCTCCTTTTGACTATTGTGGATTCTTATGGTGGAGAGAAGTATCTTACTATTGGATCTTCCTTTTGTTTCCTGGGCTGCTGATATCTTTTGTTTGTTCGAACTTTCTTTTTTCCAAATACTTTGTGGAGGGAACCTAATGTGTTAGTGATACTCTGGTGACTGTGTATTTACACCTAGATGGCACCATTTTGTGCATGAAGGAATGCACAAGCTATTGCATACACACAACCTTACTTAAGGAGTCTAGAGGTATCGCATTGGTGATCTTTGATTTACAGAGGATCGTTTGGGTATTCATTCTCCCTTCAGGTGGTAGGTGTATAATTTGGTTTAAACATACCAACAAGAGATACTGTGCGGTGGGGGTAACTAGATACTTAGATGTTGTTATTTCTCATTTACAGTGTCCTTTGGGGATGAGGAATTATCCATTACCTTACCTCTTATATCTCAGCACTCCTGAATAGTTATACAGGTGAGGAAAGAGTAACATAGTTGGTTGTGGTCCAATCTGGTACCCCAACACCACTTATTCCGTGTTTTGTATATTGCAGATTTCCGGTTCCAGCAGCCCAGCAGTTCCCCTCCGGACCTTCTATTTTCCCCCGCTTGATCTCCTTAACAGTCTGTGTATTATATAGTCAGACTTGGGATGATCTAGAGGTGGGCCCCTTTATAGCATCGATACAATCCTGGGGATTCATCACCGCGGTACCTGACATAAGCCATAAGTTGAATTTGAGAATTTTTGGTCTCTTAATAATTCGTCTCAGACAAAAAGGTTTGCAATACTTTTATTGTAGCCTGCCATCTTCTAATTACTGCTTGTCATCTCCTGAACTCTCTTGAATATCATCAATTTGGCCTGTTCGGTGTGGGGGTTCACTTAAACTGATGCTGCTCTTGATCAGGAGGGAAAGCCATTCCCTCCTGCTCCAGAGCAGAGTCATAGAAAAAATGTACAAAGGAGAGTGCAACAGAAATGCACTCAAGGAATCCCCTACAGCCTTTGCGCCCCGTGGCCTTCGTGCCCCCACGTCCAGTGGCTCATGTACACAGCAGTACAGTGCCATCAAACATGCATGCACTATCTCCATGTACTGTAGCAGATACTGAATCCCAAACATATCATTGTGGCATACTCTAACATGCATGCAGTGTCGCCCCATATCTATGTTGATGTATACCAACATTGAGCTGAGCACACAGCATTGGAAGTTTGAATCAGTGGGCCACTTGGCCTCACGCTCATGACACATTTCAAAAGGCCTGCCCATTGTTCTTGATTACTTGCTATAAAAACAGTATGAGGCCACCACTGCACTCATTCTACTCAGCTCCCAGTGAGGGCGGTAATCCTCCGCCACAGTGAGGCTAGCACCTGGTGGGCTCCTCCTCGTGCGGACTGAAATCCATTAGATGGGCTTAGGTGATGGCGCACACGCATCATCTATGTGACTCATGAGCAAAAATTATAAGCGATAAAATATATGGTTTTAACTAACTGAAATAAATAAATGCATTCAAAAGCAAATAAGTGTTTATAAGCTGCAAGGTCATTGCTTAAGTCATTTTTTATCTCCATTTCTATTTTTAGGAGAAGGTTAGCCAATAGGTCTCTCATTCCACAAAGTGAGTCTTAGGTCCAAGAACCACCCTGATCACTTGTGGTGCTCTTCAGTCAGTGGCCCTATTCTTCATTGTCTGGGCAAAAAATCCATTAACTGTTTCCAAAGCTATTTGGAAAATTTCAGAGGCCGAGGTTGCTGTTTAGCACACATTGCTTTTGTGCGTCTTTCAAAAGGACATACGTGGTTTACATCCACAAACGAAGCGTCATCAATACGTTATCATTTTACAAATGTGTGTCCTATCTCTATTACGCACCTCTGTGTCTATTTTATATGTATACATTTAATTGTAAGTATATGCATCTTTTCTGTAAATGTAAGTATCTCATTTGAATTGCATGAGCTAATTTAGTTATATTGTCACAACGTGCACGTGCAGAACAGATGTCATTTTGGGAACTCGTAGGTTGTGTTGGCACAGCTCGATCTTGTTTGTTTAATTTCCATATGGCCTTAGCAGATACTGTACAGTACAAATTGAACGCATACACAACAGTATGCAATTACCACAGTTGGTAGATTTCTAAAGAACAAACTCCTGCGCATAAAAATTATTTATAACATAACCGAATGAATAAAATCTAAATTCAAGGACAAGGCTTTTTTTGGGGGCGGAAAGACATGGATTTAAGCTTACTCAAAGAAAAATCAATCAATATATGTTGATTTTCATATTAGTTCAGCAGAAACAACTTGCATAGAAATGCAGGAAAACGAGATTAAAGCTGTTGACAAGTTGCGTAAAATGCATTGCCTTTGCAATGAATAGCCACCTTTCAAATACAAAGAAAACAACATATTTATTTTTGTCATTCTTATTTTCTATATATTTTGTAAAAAAGAAAGCATGGCCTAACAGCTTGGCAATGCTAGAGAGCAAACGAGCGAGCAGGACGCATTAATAAATCATTGACATCAGCCTGGGAAGCATATAATTGTTTTTACAGCCAGAAGGACCTGTCGGACCCCTCTTAAAATAAACTCTGCCTTTTAAGGAAGAAATGCCTTCTTCACTGCATGAATGCTTCACTCGTGCCTCAACATCATATCGTAATAAAAAAACAGATGTGATTGCAAACATATAAATCCTGCCACACTCCGAAATCACTAGGAAGGAACGCAACGTGGACTGTCAAATTAGGTATCCATTAAATAAGGTACAATAGACCCGAGCTCTTTTGCTCTTTTAATAAAATTCGTTCTTAAAGATACTATCACCCTATTTTTAAAACGTAAGCAATGAAATCGTGGTTTCACATTTTTGTCGAAGCTTTGCATGCCTTATTATTTCAAGCTAACGTGGGACTAGGCGTCCAGTGATGTCTATTCCACTTCCCTAGTTGTTAGCAGTGGCAAAAGTACTGGTAGAAATAGACATTTAACGGTGACATATGACAAATAACGATGCTGTGCAAACTTGGCCAAACTTTGCGTTTGTGAAAATACTGCTCATCATGCTTCATATACTTAAAAAACTGTATTTTATAAAAAAAAAGGGCCTAATAACAAGTAAATGTAAATGTAAATGTATTGGCATTTATATAGCGCACTACTTACCCGTAGGGTCCCAAGGCGCTTCGACCGCTGCGAAACCCTTCCTGGCTTCCCTGAGAGATGGTCCCTTAATGGGTATCTCCAGGGTGAGACCAGGCATCCCCGGCGGTCTGGTGGGGCCGTTAGTGAAGATGAGGCAAGCTAATGCCCAGAGTTGCCGAGTGTGATCGCTGATCAGAGTGGGCACCGAGGCGAGAGAATTATCGAGTCCGCTGACCCTGGTCCAGAAACCTGCCGCGCCAGGAATCGAACCCTGGTCCCAGGCCGTCCTCTGCTCTCGGGTCTGCCGCCTCTAACCAGTGAGCCACACTACTTCAAGTCGGCCAGTTACAGGACTTACCGGCTGAATCAGGTTTACTAGTCCCACCGGAACAGATCACTGACAAAATATTGGCAACAAAAACATTGTGTAATAAAAATATCCTGTCAAAAATATTTACAAAAATACCCTCTCCCTATATTTTTACCGGTAAGAACAAATATATTGAAAACAAAAAACATTGTTATACATTTTTATTGTTAGGAAACCAACAAACATATCGGTTTTTTTATATATGTATAGTTTAAAATAGTAAATCTTAATTATTTCAATATATAACATTAATATAATGTAAATTAAATAAATGCAAGTAATAATAATCCTATATAAATACATATATACTTACATAAGCACACACACAAATATGTGTGCATGGTCATATACATATATATAATGCAACACTATTATTAAAAATACATATGTTATATTAAATTAATTTTTTATCCAAAAAGGGCACTGCTATGCTGTTGACATTACTGGTAAACTTCAGATTGAATGTATTGCTGCTTAGAATTCTAATATATTTCTCTGCCTCTGTCACAGTGCCCTTCCAGACAATGAAGAGGTCATCTATATATCTCACCCAAAGGGAGATTTTCTCAACCCACCTCTCATTGTCGTCCGCCCAGGCCACGTGCTTCTCACACCAGCCCACAAACATATTTGTGTAGCTTAGGGCGAGGCACGTGCCCATCGTGGTTCCCTGTGTCTAAAGGTAGAGCTGCCCCCAAAGAGGAAAATATTGTGCAAACTGAATTCTACAATCTCAAGTACCATAATGCTATGAGTCTGGAACATTTAAGGCATGGTTTTCAAAAAGTACTTCAGTGACATTAGACCCTGACAGTGCGCAATACACGTATACACACTGGGAATGTCCATCGTGATGAAAAGAAAATCTGGTGGTTCACAAAATTGGAACAAACCTACGAAAAGAAAATAAGGAAGTGGCTGGAGGCCACTTCAATACAGAGGTACTTGGGTGTGGAACGGATACCGACTGAATCAGGTTTACTAGTCCCACCTGAAAGCATCATTGACACAAAATCTGCAACAAAAATATTGTGTAATAAATATATCCTGTCAAAAATCTCATTTACAAAAATATCCTCTCCCTATATTTATAACGGTAAGTACAAATCTATTGAAAGCAGAAAACATTGTTTTACACTATTATCGTTAAGAAACATACAAACATTATCGTTTTTTAATATATGTATAGTTCAAAATAGTAAATCTTAAATATTTCAATATATAACATTAATATAATGTAAATTAAATAAATGTAAGTAATATTCCTATATAAATACATATATACTTATATTGGCATGCACTGAAATATGCATCTATGGTTATATACATATATATATATAATGCAGGACTATTAAACATAGATATTTTAAATTAAATTACATTTTCAGCAGTTTTTTTTTACAAATATATATATATATATATATATTTTTTTTTTTAACTGAAAAAAACATAGGTTTAAGGGGTGTTATAGTAATCATCTGATATCACTGACCATGTCATGAATGATGTAATATGTGACATCATCACCAGTGGATTGCGGGCGCGAGAGTTACAGTTAGTACAACTAACTATAAATGAGGAATTTCAATGATTTTGTAAGAGTGAAATGTCCAGCTAACTATAACACCCCTAAAACCTATCAATCAATCAGTGACATTTATAAAGCGCACTACATACCCGTAGGGTCTCAAGGCGCTGGGGGAGGGGGGGGTGCCGCTACTGCTCGAACAGCCAGGTCTTCAGCTTCTTGCTGAAGGAGAGGTGGTCTTGGGTCAGGCGCAGGTCGGTCGGGAGGGAGTTCCAGGTCTTGGCGGCCAGGTAGGAGAAGGACCTTCCTCCTGTAGTCGCTCTTCGGATGCGGGGGACGGCGGCGAGGGCGTGGTTGGCTGAGCGGAGGTGGCGTTTGGGAGCGTAGAAGTTGATTCGGCTGTTGAGGTAGCTCGGTCCCTGGTCGTGTAGGGCTTTGTGTGCGTGGGTGAGGAGGCGGAAGGTGATTCTTTTGTTGACGGGGAGCCAGTGAAGGTCTCTCAGATGTCCGGAGATGTGGCTGGTTCGTGGGATGTCGAGGATGAGTCTGGCTGAGGTGTTCTGGATCCGCTGGAGTCTCTTCTGGAGCTTGGCGGTGGTACCGGCGTAGAGGGCGTTGCCGTAGTCCAGTCGGCTAGTGACGAGGGCCTGGGTGACGGTCTTCCTGGTCTCGGTGGGGATCCACCAGAAGATCTTCCGTAGCATGCGTAGGATGTTGAAGCATGCCGAGGAAACGTTGTTGACTTGCCTGGTCATGGAGAGGGAGGAGTCCAGGATGAAGCCCAGGTTGCGTGCATGGTCTGTTGGTTTGGGTGCGGTGCCCAGGGCGGGAGGCCACCAGGATTCGTCCCAGGCGGAGGGTGAGGAGCCCAGGATGAGGACCTCCGTCTTGTCCGAGTTCAGTTTCAGGCGGCTGGTCGTCATCCACTCGGCTACCTCTTTCATCCCTTCGTGCAGGTTGGCTCTGGCGGCGGCGGGGTCGTTGGTCAGGGAGAGGATCAGCTGGGTGTCGTCGGCGTAGGAGATTATGTTGAAGTTGTGTTGGCGTGCGATGGCCGCGAGGGGGCTATGTTTTTTTCAGTGAATTTCTATGTTTTTTTTAAATGCTAATTCCTAACTATAACCTGCTTGAAATCTATGGTTTTGTCAGTGAATTTAAAAATTGTTTTAAATGATAATTCCTGACTATAACCTGCTTGAAAACATATGGAGTTTTCAGTGAATTTCAAAGGTTTTTTAAATTATAATTCCTAACTATAACCTTCCTGAAACCTCTGTTTTTTCCGTGAATTTCGAAGGTTTTTAAATGATAATTACACAGTATAACCTACCTGAAACCCAAGGTTTTTTCAGTGATTTCGAAAGATTATTTTAATAACAATTTTTAAATGTATTAATTGTTATATTTATTTCTTTGATACTGATTTACAATTTTTTTATTATATTTATTTTTAGATATCTTATTTGTTAGATTACATTACACATTTTTGTTATATATATATTTAAACATTTTTTAATATATATATATTTTTTATATTTTGTAAAATATTTTTATAATATTTTGTTTTCTTTTTTTTACAATTTTTTGAGCAGTCCCACAGCCAAAGCGCACCTCTCTCGATTACTGCACAGAACGTAGCCGCCATTTTACAATTGTTCAGTAGGATCCACATAGGGTGTGCGATGGGTATGTATTTTCATGCGCGATTGCTATGCGGCCCGTAAGTGACTTCAAGCGCATACGCAACATATACATATCTCGCCACAACACGCGTGTATGTTTCCGCATGACGTCGAAAAATTTTGCGAAACTCGTGCGCCCACCACGTTGAACACGAGGTGGGCGCACGAGTTTCGCAAAATTTTTCGATATATAAACATATATATATATATATGTATTTAATATAAATAATAAGGGGAAAAATATTCTTTTAGTTTTAATAAACTTATATTACTTTTAAATGCGATTTGGGGAAGTCACGCTAGATGCATATTGCGTGTACGCACCCAACCCATGTGACCAAAAAAAGGAGATTTCATTGGTTTATAACACTTAGGGGCCCATTATGATGTCCGGCAGATTGCCCCCGCCAGACTGGCGGTGGCAATCCGCCCGACATTATCTCCTGAATCCCCCCCACCATATTAGTATGGTGGGGGGACCTCGGCAGACGGTAAGACCGTCCGCCGCTTTTCCACCTCGGTCGCCTTGCGGCCGGGGCGGAAAAGGAATAATATGGTGGCGGTGTCTATCAGACACCGCTAGCCATATTATGATGGGCATTTTTCAATGCCTTTCCGTTGCGGCAATGACGCCACAGAAAGGCATGCGGTCTTCACTTTGGGGGCCCCGTTCAGGCCCCCAAAGTAAAGGAGGGGTGGGGGCTGCACACAGGGGGTACCCCCCTGCATTTGCATATAGAATGCGGTCGGCACCGCGGTGCCTGCCGCATTGTGTATGCAAATGCATACATGCATTTATGGCATTGTGGCGGGTGGTGCAGAGTATTCTAAATGCAGGATAATATCACTTACGGGACCCCCACCCTTATGTCGGGTGGTCCCGGGTCCCGGTAGGATGGCGGGCGGACTAAGTCCGCCCATCATCATAATGACCCCCTTACTGTGCTAACTATTGAAGAATCCCACCCATTTCAATTACTCTTCTTAGACCTTCCTTAGGAGAATACCTATCCTGAAAAGAATGTCACTTTTTGTTCATTGGAAACTTCTTTTTTGGAGTCAAAAATGGCTAGTCCACTACAAGAATCATCTGATTCTGATGATTTTGTTACTGAACATTTTCTATCAGAACCTCCCTCTCCCGAAAGATACACATCTATCGTATGGGCATTTTTTACCTTTCCGGAGGGGCAAAAGAAATGTAATACCACCAAAGTAACATGCAAGATTTGCCAGGCAGTACTGTCCAGAGGAGATCGACACAAGAAATACTCCTGTGGTAATGCTAGTATGCACAAGCAACTGCAATCCATTCATCCTGTGAACTATGCTCATGAAGAATGTAGAAGACAGCGCCACCACTGGTCAATACCAAGTACCTCTGCGGCATCACCTTCAACATCACCACCAGATATAGGTCCCCAATTTGTGAAAGTTAGAATGCACTACGTGAAGTGCAATCGTTTAATTTGTTAATTTGTTATGGGGAGCAATCAGTAGACCTAGTTTGCAGAGCAATTGATACCCATCAATGCTAGTTTTTTTTTTATTTCCTCAAAGTTCATGGTTTTGTTAGTCCTGTTGACTTTTTTTTCTTTTTTAAAAAAACCAAAAAAAAAGAACAAAACGTTCAAAAAATCAAAAAGAAATATAAAAGTACAGACAACAAAAAAGAGTTATTTTCAGAGCTAACTACTCTGGTTAAAAAAAGAGCTACATTTATATGCTAGTGTGTGAAAGTTTACATAAATGTATACATACTGCATAATTGACTAAAGAATGCATTTGTGGTATATGGTGAATGTATAACTGCAGAACTAGAAGGAAGTGCTGTCGCATGACACTGTAAGCTCTTTAGCTACAGCGTGCTGAGCTACTTCCGAAGCACAGAGATGCAACATATGTACATAAATATGTTGGAAGTCTGTCCTTCCCTCTGCACTGCTTCTTAAACTGCAGGCATGTGGTGATACATGCACCCTTGCACCATTGTGTAAGAATATCTGTGTCGTGTGGAGTTTGTTTACATGCAGGAAGACAAACCTTCCTGCACAAAAACAATCAGCGAATACATTTTTCTCCAACAATGTATGCTGTGCATATATTGGAAGAAAAAAATGAGGAGAAATAAAAACAATTCTGCTGCAGATTTACAAGCTCTCAGACCCACCAGTACGTCACATTTTGTGACGTACTGGTTGCGCAGGTGGCTCCTCCATATTTACAAGGAGAGAAAAAGTTACCCTGCGTGACTTTTCCTTTTCTTCTAAATACGGACCCTTCATACACAGCTCTTTACGTATATATATTACATCATTCATGACATGGTTAGTGACATCACTGATCACCTCACTGATGACATCTCATATGACATAACTTATGACATCACTGATGACAGCATCCAGTGAATGTGATTTGGTTTGTTATTTAAATATGTATTATATATAGCAACCTGCATTAAAGCATGAGTGGATATAAAAAATCTGGTTAAAGGATTTAGTAGCAGTGTGATTGATTTTTTACTTGAGTACTTCATAGTGTCTCACTAAATATATTGGATAGTGACTAAACTGTGTGAATATCTGTATTACTTTGTCAGTTGTTCTGTAAATTGCTGCACCAGTTGGTTACTAGCTAAGTGAAAGTATTTGTATGGGAGAGTGAATGTGTGGGTGGTTCGGTGGGGGGGGGGGTGTCTGACTGCCCAAAGATGTGTGAATAGTTGATTTAGTAGGTATATGACATTAAGACTACATGTTATAACAATTGTTTGGGTGAGTTAATATCTTTATGGGTGTGGTGATGAGCAAATATATCTCTGAAGGGTACATGTGCAACAAAGTACAAAAATAAAAGGCAGTGTATGTGACATTTGTTGTATACAAAGAAATATACTTATTACTCAGTGATTGCATGAGTAACTGTATGGATAACTGTATACATGTAATAGTGATTTTATAACACTAACTATGAGTTACTATCTATATGAATTAATGAAGTGCTGTTTGTATAAGTGTTGGGGGTAGTGTTTTAGAGTTTAGGGTAGTGGTGTTTGTATAGTGAACAGGTTGTGCTGGGGATAGATTTAGGGTTTAAAGTCGTGCATTGGTCTTTGTGTAGAGTAGGGGGTCATGTTGGTGGTAGATTTAGGGTTTAGGGTAGTACAGTGGTGTATGTGTAGTGTAGGGGGTCGTGCTGGGGGTAGTGTTTTAGGGTTCAGGAAAGTGCAGTGGTGTTAGTCTACTGTAGGGGGTAGTGTTTTAGGGTTTAAGGTAGTGTAGTGGTGTTTGTGAAGTGTAGGGGCTGTGCTGGGGTATGTATTAATATTTCACGTTGACTACCCTAAGCACAATTATCAGTAGTAACCACCAAAGAATTCCAGGTGAAGTTATCAGCAGAATGCTGGGAAAACAGTTATTAACATTAAATGCTTCTAATCAAGTAAAATTCAAATCATCACATGCAGTGTGCCACAAATGGTGTTACCACAGCAGTAAGACTCCCCAACTTACATTTAAAGTGGATAAATATGTTTAATCTGACAGACCCATAGGCCAACGCTGCAGCTTCCACATGCTTCAATACCCTCCACATACTCAGCAAGACCTTCAAATAGACCCAACCCCCGAATGAAGGAAGACCATCACCCAAGCACTCATCACCAGCAGGCTGGACTACGGGAACACCCTCTATGCTGGAATCAAAAAATCTCTACTCCACAAACTTCAGACTCTCCAGAACACCGCAGCCAGACTCATCCTCAGCATCCAACGACAAGACCCAGCATAAACGAGCACTCTACTTGCTCCCCGTCGAAAAAAGAGTGTCCTTCAAGCTGGTCACACACACCTATAAAGTCCTCCACAACACCAGACTCCAATACCTCAATCTTCTTCTATACCCCCAAAAGAAACCTCCACTCTGCTGACCAGGCCTTGACCAAAATCCTCTGTTCCACAGAACCAGACAGGAGCCACACCCTTCTCCTACATCATGGCCAAGACCTGGAATGAACCCCCCCTCAGCATCACATGAAGCCCCCCACTGAAAGCATTCAGGAAGAGCCATAAGGCCTGGCTTTTCGAATGACCAAAGCTGCACAAATCCCCCTCACATACTCCCCCAGCGCCTGGAAACACTCACAGGTGAGTAGTGCGCTCTATACATCCCTAATTGATTAATTGATACGCCACCACAGTGTGTGTTTGAATGTTATCAACAGGCCCTGCCATTGGTTTAGTTGTCTGTAAGGGTAGTGAAATGAGCAGTGCTACCTTTTTTAATATGCACAGAATCTCTGAGATTGGCTTGGTTTGGCTTCACCTCTGAGAGCTACTTTCATGGTGCTGGTGAGCTACCAGTAGCTCACGAGCTACTGGTTGGAGACCCCTGGTATGTATAGTGAGTGGGGAATTGTAGTCCTGAAGCACAAATGTGAAGGTTATTACACCACTACATGCATAATACAGCACTTTGAATCATTCCTGTCCCTAAAGCCTGGCTCACTGCATGAGCACATGCTTACTGACTGAATGATTACATTAATATAAGTAAAGACACTGGGTGAATTCTTAATTGGTTGACTTTTACTTTAGTGAATGAATTAATACATGGTATTAAAAGAGTCATTATGAAATTGCAACAGCAGTCACACTGTGTTTACTGGAGTATATGGATAGTGACTGGGGAATTGTAGGCCTGAAGCACAAATGTAAAGGTGGTTACACCACTACATGCATAATGCATAGGAGTTTGAAGCACTGCATACCCTAAAGCCTGGCTTACTGCAAGAGTATATGTACTTACGTAACTGCAAACATATCAACCAACCAAATCATTCTCTCTCAAGTTTGCCAAATGGACACTGATTCATAGTGTGATTCTAGACAAATAACAGTATCTATTGCGGTGTATAAAGAAAGAATAAAAATATTAGATAAATAAATGTATTAAAACTCGGAGTAATGGAATTAAATAAGTTAATACTCGGATATAAATTAGAATACTCTAAGTTTAATATAGAGTGCAGGGAAAATAGGAGTTTAGGGTAATGAAGAATAATAAAAAAAGTTTTTATAAAAGGGAAGTTACAAGAATAATAAGTAACAAAAAGGGGAATGAATGTTAATACTCGTATTAAGAAAATGTAACCTATAGAAATGCTTTAATAAGAAAAACGAGTTTAAATAAAGCATTTTAGAAATTATACGAAAGTTAAAAAGTATGGCACATTTACATAAGCACGTGAAGTACTAAAATAGTGGAAATGAGAACACCTGTCAACTGAAAAACGTGAGTTAAAAGTGGGAGGAGCAATACATTGATCCCATAGAGTGTTAAGTAACCAAAAAGTATATAAACCACACCCGTGGGATAATTAGTTTTGTTTCAGAAAATCAATACAGGCGAAGAAACTATGAGCAAGGTAATGATTCGGGGCTGCGGAAGCATCTTGAGAATATTTTTCATTTTCTCAGAGGAAACATATTGTTAATGTACATTTAAAAATACATAAAATATTATATCCCCTCCAGAGGAGTTGGATGAATTTTGACGGAGGAAGGAAAGAATATCGAAGATAGGTAAATTATCTGAATGGGTATATGTTTGAGATTTTTAAAAAAGAAAGCAAAAATATTTAAATGATTATAGAACGTGGTATGATTAAGTTTAAATGCAATGTAATAACGAGTTGACGAAAGAACCATTACAAGACATATAAGTTAATTAAGGTGTTACTACGTGAAAAGTAATGATTAGGAGCCATACCATCATCTTGAGTTTATCTTTCATTTCCACACAAGGATCATATTGTTAATGTATATTTAAATTTACATTCACTTTTATGATCATTCAAGTGGAGTTGGATGACTTTCAACAGAGAATTTGAAAGATTAATAAATAATATTTATTTAGTATGCAAGTATTTCTTAATGATTGAAAAATGTAGTATAAATAAACTATTGACGAAAAAGGAAATACTTTGGAATAAAGGAAAATACTCTATATCTTCTTGAGTGAAAATGGGCTAAAAGTATTTATATTGAGTAGTGCTTTTACCAATTTTCACTCGTGAAGAACAGGAGGATTATCTTCGCAAGCACTTTTTTTGAAAAAAATAATATAATTGTGGCTTCAAATGTTAATTAATAATGCTTTCCATTTTTTAAAAGGATTGTGAAATGTACTAATGAAATGAAATGTACATAAAAAAAGAAAGATGAAGTAGTGAGGGAGTGTTTGTCGTAGCACTTCTATTCTACTTTATCTGAAAGTAAAAAAAGCATAAACATTTAAATAAAGATGATGGGGCAACACCTATATAATGTAAACATAGGAAATGAGTGCTTATGATAAAATAAAAAAAATGTGGTCCAACGGGTGATACCAATGAATTAAAAAAGATTTTGCAGTTCACCCATATGATAAATATAAAAGACTCAACAAAAATATTTTAAAAACATGAGCATTTTTTTCAAGGATGGTTTGAAGAATTATACATTTAATAAAAGAACATAGTACTCCACGATAAAGGAGAAAAGTCAGCACAATTATGATAGAATAGAAAATTGAATAATATTTTAAAATACCTTTACAGTCAACAAACTTGCAAGCAGAGTACACAGTTTAAGTTAAAAACACCCTACCACAACTAGTTTTTGAAACACATTGCAAAATAAAGTGTTTCACAAAATGAGCTACGTACATGGTGATGGTATCGTAACGTCACATAGAAAAAACAAGCCAATCAACATTAGGATCAGGAAGGTAGAGCTAACCATACAACAGCCAATCAAATGTTTTTCAAAATCTGCATAGGAAAGGGATTGGTCAGTAATACGTCTTCCAACAATGCTTCACAACCAATGAAAAAGAGGTGTAGAAAGTTTCTGTTTTTAACGTACGAGCAAATGAGATGACCTTGCAAGTACATGCTGTGGGAAGCAATTATTGAAGATGACTTGCTTTCGCAAGACCCCAAAAGGCTTCTTGCAGAATAAGTACACACTCATCTGCCAGACCCCATTTAATGATTAAACAAGCTCTCAAGCCTAAACAGGTCTTAAATCATCTCTCGTCACTTTCTCTTCTTCCAGGTTCACCGTGAAAGTGCGTGTCTCCTTCTCCTTTAACTCCTGTCTTTTTCTTAGTAATTGTTACGTATACACTATCCAGCAAATACCCTACAGATGTGTCCCCCCTGGATTTGCAATAGTAATTGTTACTCATACACTATCTAGCACATAACGTACAGAAGCACCCTCCTGGAGTTAGAATAGTAATTGTTACCCCTACACTAACATGCACTTACCCTACAGATGCAACCCCCTGGAGTTAGAATAGTAATTGTTACCCCTACACTAACCTGCACTCACCCTACAGATGCACCCGGCTCTCTTTTTCGAAATCCAAACCAGATTTACAACACCCTTGCACCACTTTCCAATAGAAGCCCATGTTCACACCAGAACAAGGGTTACTATTGGAATTCAAAAGGCCATATTATCAAGCCCATTAAATCGGCGATAACTTTTATCGCCCTGCTTGAAATTATGCCCCTTGGTTTGGATTTTGAAAGACAGAGCAGTGAAATCTGTTCTCACTTTCAAAATCCTAACCAGATTGCTTTTCCACATGCAAGTTAGGATCTCCCATGTGAAATAGCAATGCCGGCTTCCGAAGGACGTGGGGAGCCAAAGGAACCCTGGGGGCATTGTGGTTCTCCCCACGCTCCCCAACATTTTTTATAAGACCTGGGGCATAGGGTCCCTGGGGATATTAGAAATTACTGACAGGGGTTATTTTTTTATGGTAAAATTAAAACTTGCGCACCCAGCGCAGCGCTAAGTGCGACCCCCTGGTGTGCACACGCTGGATGCACGACTCATAATCTGTAGGGTGTGCGACTCAAGAGCCTTTGGTGCACAACTTCTATGCATTTGGGAGCCGGCACTCCTTTTCCACATGGGGAACTACTAACATGCAGCTCCCCATGTGGAAAACAATCTGATTTAGATTTTGAACGAGAGAACAAATTTCCCTGCTATGGGAAGGCGGGATGGACACCCCGGGACACTTCAAGAGCCGGCCCTCCCACAATACATAAAGCCCCGGGCAGTGTTGGTCCTCGGGGCTTTGGAGACCTTGCAGCCCCCCCCAACCATTTTTTTTGAAGCCCGGGGGGTAACGGGCCCTCGAGTAATCCAGCCCACAATACACAAAGCCCAGGGGCTGGTGGTCACCATGGCATTTGGGAACTTGAACCCCTCCCCCCACCATTTTTTTTAGCCCCGTGGGGGGGGGGGGGGTGACGATCCCTGGTGCTGGAGGGCCCCTCTGGGCCCCCCATAAAATTGAATAATTTTGCCCCCGGTATTTAGCCCCCCGGGGGTAATTATAAAAAAAGTTCTGTTTTATTTTATTTATTTTACAGTAGAGTCGGCGCACCCTACCCGCACCTGCCGGGTCTTATAAAAAAAAATTGTGGGCCCTGTGGGTTTATCTGGGACCCCCTAAGCAGGTCTAGAGAGTACAATTATTTCTACCCTGCCCCCTTTCTACGCACTTATATTCCACTGACTTCCTCAGCTTCGCTTCTACTGAGGCACATAAGGGCTGCCAACAGTTCCTGGTTTCGAATGTTAACAACCACTTGACAGCCAATTAGAATTCAGCAGAAGGGTGCGCTTATGGTATGATGACGATGCGCGCAGACTCCGCCCATAGATGTATACATTAATTCAACTGTGATTATCTCAGGAACTACTGAACAGATTGACACTATTTAAGCAAAAAGCACAAGTCTGAACTAAGGACTACCTCTTTGCCAAATTTGGCATAATTCCGTTCAGTAGTTCAAGCTGTAGCTGTGGCTAAAAGTCCTATAGGAAATTGCATGGGGAAAACACGGTTTGGGACACCCCTTTTTTCTCTGCCCCCACTTGATGGATCACCGTGAACCTTTAGGATAGGAGCGGACCAGAGCTGGCCAAAAGTTTGGAAAATTTTGCAAAGATTCATCAATCGGCACCAAAGTTATTGGGAATAGAATGTTGCGGATTTCCTATGGATAATAGGTCCTAACTATAACTACCTACTGGCGACCTCCAGTAGGTAATATATATATACACGTGATCAAGGGCTTACGGGCTTGAAACGCGTTGTGTTGGGTCACTTAAAATAAAAATCACTGCCCATTTGAATACCTCGGAGGTCTGTGTCTCTTTCCTCGCCTGACTGCCGCTGCGAGACTTCAGGAAGTGGTTTGGGTGTTTCCAGAGATATATATATATATATATATATATATATATATATATATATATATATATATATATATATATATATATATATATATATATATTACCTACTGGCGGTCGCCAGTAGGTATATATAGTTAGGATTTTTTCCCTATGGGATTTCTGAAAATTCTATGTCTAATAACTTTGGCGTTTGTGGACGGAATCGGCTGAAATTTTCAGGAAAATGGCACATTTCGTTTCTGAGCAGCCCTTGAAAATTTGGGGGGGTTTTGTCGAGGGGGGGCCGAGAAAAAAGGGGGTCCCAAAACGCGTTTTTCCCATGTTAATTTCCATAGGGCGGTTGGACTCACTTTTAGCTCGAACGGCTGAATGGATTTGCACGAAACTTGGCAAAATTGTAGGGACTGTTAGCCCGATGTGCCTTTGCTAGGTCTCAATATATATGCTCCAGTAGTTTTTGAGAAATTAACGTTCAAAACAAGATATATATCTGTAACAGCGCTCCGGGCAGCGATCCGGTCCGCTTACTTTTCGCGAAACGGAACTTTGTGCGCAGAAAGCTGATTGGCTCTCCGGTGTCTGTCAACATTCTAAACAGTCCGGAGCGGCCGCCATCTTATCTCTCACTAGGATCGAGAGAGAAGAAGAGGTGAAAAACGAAGGGGGAATTTAATGAAAGGGGGCTAGGTATACCCCTCTTGACCCCCTAGGAATGTTGTTGGGGTTATTAAAGGGTCCCGTGGGGAAAATAAAAAAAAAAATGATTTTTCACGGTAGAAGCGCTTCACGGGCCGCGAACTGGGCCCCAAACTGGTAGCGAAACGGGAATTCGCCATTTTGTGCTTCGTTTTAATTGTTTAGAGACAAAAATTATCGCTGCACATCGGCCACAATGCCTGAATATTGCTGAAAAGTCAGAGATATTCATGCATTATCCAGCAAATGCTCTTAGCCATGTTATCCACCTTCCATTGGATAACATGGCTAAAAACTGCTCTGTGCGTGAGCTTTTTTTTTTTTTTTTTGCTGCGTGACGTTTGTTAACGTTCGATTCGATGGAAATCAGGAAGTGTTGACCACCATTTTGTCACTGCGAGTAAATATTTTGTTATAAATGAATCCTTATTGATAAACATTGTCTGCGCCATCTTGCGTTTTTGTCCAATGCCACAATTTTGTCGTGCACGGCAGCCATTTTAGATGCCTTGACCAGACCCACTCTCTGCACGCCGTCGATTCTCAGCACGGCTCCCCACCCTCGCAAGCATCTCCCCCACTCACTGGTCACCCCCGCTCTCTCTCTCATGCATGGGCCATATACTTCCCCCCATCTGCGCTGCTCTTCCCTGAGAATCACACCCTGTGCCCGCCCGACACCTCCCTTTCACCCTATTCACTACCGCACCCTCTGACACTCCTCTTCCTCTGTGTCCGATTGTCCAGGCCGGACCTAGGCTATCACCTAGCCCTGCGGATGTAGTTTATGGCCCCAGCTGTAGAGTATCCAGACATGCCAACCCTCCCGATTCAGGCATGAGACTACTGATTTCAGTGCTAGTCTCCCGCCTCCCGATTCCTGCAAGCAAAAACCCGGGGGCATATTATCAACAACTAGCGATAATTTTTGTCTCTAACTTGTTTAGAGACAAAAATTATCGCCGCACATCGGCGAATTTTATCGCACATAAACCTTGCTATTAGCAAGGTTTATCGCAAATGCGATAAAAAACTGCCGCAATGCATGAATATCGTTGAAAAGTCAGCGATATTCATGCATTATCCAGCAAATGCTCTTAGCCATGTTATCCACTTCCCATTGGATAACATGGCTAAAACTGCTCAGGGCAGGTGTTAGGTTTTGGAGATATTTGCGCTTAGCGCGAATATCTCCAAAAGTTGGTAATAGGAGATAGCGATGGTTAGGGACTGTTTCCAGTCGCTAAAATCTTGGCACGCCCACTTTGCATGTCATTAGTGATAAATATCACTGATATGCAAAGCGGGGCCCAAGATGGTCGCTATCTCCTTTTAGATGTCACTAACTGGTGTTAGCGACAGCTTGGTAATAGGGAGATAATTTTATCTCTTTTTTTTTGGCTTTTAAAGCCCAAAAAGCGGAAATAAACCCCCTTGATAATATGCCCCATGATTTCTCGGGGGTTTCAGCTGACAGGGCTTGGTATTGTGTTACGTGCTAATTCTTCCAGGAAACGTCAGAGGGTCGATGCAGGGGTTCTAGAAGGGGTGATAAACCATTTAAGCCTCATGAACAAGCGCATGGTCTTTTAAAGATTTGCGAAGTACTCGGGGCGGCGGTGTGTGTGTGCCCTCTTTCAGGAGCGGGCGGGGGGGGCACTGCCAGCAACTTGCCAGGCCAGGCAGTGTTCAACACGTGCATCACCCTTTCTCTGCCTGCTATTGCGCTCCATGCTTCGGAAAGGTAAGAAAAAGAACGTGCATTTGAGTTTGAAATGTCCGATCTTGTAGCAGTACACTTGCAAAGCCCACACATGACAATAACCCGATTCAAGGGCCCATTCACCCGATTTTTTAAACATATATAGCATTCCAACAAAGTTAGATTTTAAAACTTTATTAACTTTTAACTATAATGAACGGAACAAAAACTGTAAAAACATTTAAACATTTTTCACCCAAAAAAGCAACAATTGTCAGAAGCTGTCTTTTGTGCGAATAGTCCCAAGGCAGCACAACGTGCTGAATTCTGGACGGCACCCAGGTGATGTCGCCTGGGTGCCGCACTGGTTTTGGTATCCTACAATGCTGCTCCGAAAATTGGCGTGGGGCGTCCCGGGTGGGGCGGGGGGAGGCTTCGTCAGTAGCGGTCTGTTGTGCGAATAGTCCCAAGGCAGCAGAATGCGCTGAGATGTTGATGGCACCCAGGTGATGTCCAGTAAACTGCCGCACTGGTTTTGGTATCCTACAATGCTGCTCCGAAAATTGGCGTGGGGCGGCCCGGAGGGGGGGGGGCGTGGGGGAGGCGGCGTGAACGGGCCTCCCCAGGTGGCGGCCATCCAGATGAGTTGCGCCCGCTCTTGCGGCTACAGCGTCTCGCTCACCATGTTGTTGAGTTGCTCCCACTCTTGCAGTGCAGCGATAGGCGGCTGCCACATGACTCTTAAAATGGCGGACGGCTCTTCGGTTTTGGGCCTGGTCCACTGAAATGGCCCTGGGACACCTTGGAACTCGGACGCTTGCCTGCTAGGGCTTGGGCTCCATTCTCGAAAAGCGTCCCCTCAGCCGTGAAGATTCTACAAAAGTCTTGGGGGCCCCCGACTCCCGCAGGCTTCCGGTGGGGAGCGGCTGCCATGATTGCTCGCGGAATGACCACGACGGAGCTACGAGATGGTGGTGCTCTCATGCTGACGCCAGCTTTAGTCTGAAACATCCAGAAACAAGGTGGGGCTTTCATCGTTTGGGAAAAAAAAATGTTCTAAACCAATGAAAAGTGTTATTTTTAGGTCATATGACCAAGCCTTCCATCTTTAGGAAACCAAAAGTAAAATGAACCAATGAAAAGTTTTATAAACAAGTCACATGACCTGTTATGCGGCATAGGGCTACAAAAAGCGTAGAAAATCCGTTGGCACGTGAGGCGGCGTCAGTAGCGGACCGATGTGCGAATAGGCCGAAGGCAGCACAACGCGCTGAGATCCGGATGGCACCGAGGTGGTGTCCAGCAAATTGCCGCACTGGTGTGGCCATCCTACAATGCTGCGCCGAAAGACGGCGTGTCCAGCTGAGTTCCGGTCACTCTTGCGGTACAGTGAGTCGAACGTGCCGAGATCCGGATGGCACCGAGGTTGTGTCCAGCAAGTTGCCGCACTGGTGTGGCCATCCTACAATGCTGTGCCGAAAGTCGGCGTGGGGTGCCCCGTTGGCTTATGAGGTGATGTCAGTAGTGGACCGATGTGTGAATAGGTCGGAACCAGCACAAGGCGCCAAGATCCGAATGGCAAGTCCTGGATATTGAGTGCCATAGTTGAGAGTTCTGAGCAGTGCTTGTAAGACTATCTGAAGCTTATTTGCACCTGCTGCAGCTTCACTGTTGCCCAAGGTGGTGTCCAGCAAATTGCTGCAGTGGTGTGGCCATCCTACAATGCTGCGCCGAAAGACGGCGTGTCCAGCTGAGTTCCGGTCACTCTTGCGGTACAGTGAGTCGAACGCGCCGAGATCCGGATGGCACCGAGGTTGTGTCCAGCAAGTTGCCGCACTGGTGTGGCCATCCTACAATGCTGCGCCGAAAGACGGCGTGACCAGCTGAGTTCCGGTCACTCTTGCGGTACAGTGACTCGAACGCTCCAAGATCCGGATGGCACCGAGGTGGTGTCCAGCAAGTTGCCGCACTGGTGTGGCCATCCTACAATGCTGCGCCGAAAGTCAGTGTGGGGTGCCCCGTTGGCTTATGAGGTGATGTCAGTAGTGGACCGATGTGTGAATAGGTCGGAAGCAGCACAAGGCGCCCTGCACTGTTGAGCTTTTTTCAATGCCTGTTTTTTGTTGTTTCCCCTCCATCAAAAAAATAAAAATAAATAAAACTGTGCAAAAATACAAAAAAATGTTTAGAAAAGCAGTGCTTGTAAGACTGTCTGAAGCTCTTTTGCACCTGCTGCAGCTTCACTATTGCCCTGGTGTGGACAAAGATCGCCCATGACTTAGGCTGATTGAGAGTTTGTAGAAAAATGGCTTCAGATTTTCCACATATTACTCTTCAACATTCTTCCTAAATGTAACAATGCGAGACTCACTAGGAGAACGGCTGTTTATCTTTCCTTTCAAAATGCTGCCAACAATATTTTCTGAATGGAAGACACCATCTTGTAGCATAAAGGGCCGAAAGGGGTTCTGGTCTGGCCGATTGTTGGTGGAGACATTTTGACTATATCTTGGACCTGCCCGGCCTCGCCCAAAATGGCGCCGGTATAAATGGGACTCGTAACTCCTTGCCCGCAAATGTATATCTAGAAAATTTTATTGTAAGTGGCCCTGTCTTATTTTAATTACAAAATGTACGTCCACCGATTCCGCAACTGTTAGACACCTTAGTTCTTGCAACCTAATGGCTCGTTCGTTACGTTCCTCTACAGTGTAAATGTCTCCTCATGATATACGATTTCAGTTTGCTCCGTGGCCGGCCCAGGTGGTTATAGGCCCGTATTTGTATAATGACATTTTCACAATAAAGGTTTTTAAAACAAAACATGGTAGTAGTATTTACATTGGTAAAGTTTTTACTTTTAGTCACTGTTTTCGAATCAGTAAAAGGCAAGTGAAATAAAGTAGTCCAATTACATGACGGATAAAAGGTACAATATGTAGGAACGCAGTAAAGATAAATGGTCAAGGGCAGTTATGTTTTCCACTCCTGCAACCTAAAGTGATCGATAAGAATCTGATAATCAGGCGTATCGGCGACTAAGACAGCAGACCGAGTCTCTTTTACTCAACGGCTCCGTCATGGAACGAAGAAACGCCCTTTTTCTCGAAAAAGGAATATATTTTACTTGCAGGACAGTTGTAAATTTTCCGGGAAAGTACATTAGCCTGGAATATTATAACATATATGTTTGAAAAAAAAATAATGTTCGAAACCAATAAAAAGCGTAATTTTTAGGTCATATGACCAAGCTTTTCATCAATAAAATAACAAAAGTAAAATGAACCAATGAAAAGTTTTATTAACAAGTCACATGACCTGTTATGCTTACGTTACGCGCTGCGCGCCGCGCCGCGGATCACTTCCGGGTGCGCTAACGCGGCGTGTCATATAACGCATTACGCGACAACGTAGGTCAAGAATATAGTCAAAATGTCTCCACCAACCAGCGTTCGGAACACAACCCCTTTCAGCAGTCCAAAAAGTTCTGTTAAATGACAACAGAGGGGACAGGCAACAAGAACCATCAGTCAAAGAGGGGAGGGCAAGTTCTTCTCTTCCGGGTCATGTTGGGGCGCTACCGGAACTGATCGAATTGGTAGTCTACAGTGTTTCTGGATGTTTCAGACTAAAGCTGGCGTCAGCATGAGAGCACTACCATCTCGTAGCTCCGTCGTGGCCATTCCACGAGCAGACATGGCAGCGGCTCCCCACCAGAAGCCTGCGGGAGTCGGGGGCCCCCAAGACTTTTGTAGAATCTTCACGGCTGAGGGGACGCTTTCGAGAATGGGACCCAAGCCCTATCAGGGAAGCGTCCGAGTTCCAAGGTGTCCCAGGGCCATTTTAGTGGACCAGGCCCAAAACCGAAGAGCCGGCCGCCATTTTGAGAGTCCTGTGGCAGCCGCCTATCGCTGCACCGCAAGAGCGGGAGCAACTTAACTACATGGTGAGCGAGACGCTGTAGTCGCAAGAGCGGGCGGTAAACAGCTGAATGGCGGAAGAGGCACAGTGTAGCAAAAGCGGGCGGAATGGCAACTAAAACGGTAAAGGGGCGCCCCACTACAGCGTGTCTTCAGGTCAAACGGATTGTGGGACAAAGTCCAGAATAGAAGAGTCATCAAAAGGCAAAAAGTTCCGCCGGGCCCCGGGAGCCGGCCGCCTATGTCGGGGGCGATCTCAGGCTACACCAGTGCTATAAGACTTGGGGAGGGGGTCGGAGCCAAGCGTCTTCTCCGAGTCCGTGCCATCACACCGCCCCTCGGGGGCCTCCGTCAAGCGGTTTAGGGAGGTACCATATAACATTGTTTTCAAATGCAGTCAGGTCCACAAACGACCCTCACTTACTTTGAGAATAGTGAAGCTGCAGTAGGTGGAAATAAGCTTCAGACAGTCTTACAAGCACTGCTTTTGTAAACATTTTTTGTTTTTTTTGTATTTTTGCACAGTTTTATATTTTTTTTTTGTTTTTGATGGAGGGGAAACAACAAAGCACAGGCATTGAAAAAGGCTCAAACTCAGAACTCTGAACTATGGCACCCAATATCCAGGACTTTCCATCCGGATCTTGGCGCCTTGTGCTGCTTCCGACCTATTCACACATCGGTCCACTACTGACATCATCTTATAAACCAACGTTATGTAAATAGTTATTTAATAAAATGTTTTACCCTGTTTCTTTGCTGGTGTGTTGTCTATATTTTTAAAATTTGCATAGGGTTTGTCGTTATTTTGGGCGGGGTGGGTGACGGATCCGAGCTGTCTTGCAGCCCTCATGGTGTGGAGCTCAGTTCATCTCACTATTTTCGTATTTCTCATGAAGGGTTGTTTATAATATTTCTATTTTAGCGAGGTCAAAAAGAGATCCAATTAGTGGCCTACTGATTTTGCTCGATTACTTTTATTTTTTTACACGATTTTTCACGATCTGCAAAGACTAAACAGAGTATTGCGACTTTGTGCTTGTTTGTAAATAGAGAATGAACCAAAGAGAATCAATTGAAAAACAGTAAATGCTTGGATAATAATCAATCAAATGGAGAGACAAGCAGGCAGGACGGATTACAACGGGGGTAAAGGCCTGCGTTAACTACTCTTCACTATCTGCAAAGAGAGAGTACTACTAAGAGAAAAGAGGGGAGGGGGGCAGCGTTCAAAGCACATCAGCGTGCATAAATACGAAAATGTTTTTATCTATCACGTACTTGACATTTTAAAGCTTTTCATATTTGCTATTAAAAAACCAATGAAATTCACAGAAAAAACCATAGGTTATAGTGGATATATAGTTAGGAATTTGCATTTACAAAACCTTGAAAATTCAATGAAAAAACCATTGGTTTTAGGCCATATATAGTTAGGGATTTGCATTTACAAAACCTTATTTTACTCGCATAAAACCATTGAAATTCCATATATAGTTATAAGCGCTAACTATATATCGCGCACCCGCAATCCACTGCTGATGATGTCACATATTACATCATTCATGACATGGTTAGTGACATCACTGATGACATCACTGATGACATCTCAAATGACATCACTGATGACATCACTGAAAACATCTCATTTGACATGACTGATAACATCACTGATGATATCATTCATGTGATAATACCATGAACCTCTTCAGACTCTAATATAACCTTAGATACAATCAGTGTAAACAGACAGTCACAGACTGTCACTCATCCATGGAGTTACTCACACACCTAGTCAGTTATGCCAAAAATCAATCACACCTCCATTTTCTCAACTATACAGTTATACACACCTTACTTATTCAAACATATACTAACACATATTTACTTTACTCTCTTATACAATCTCTGATACATGTTCACAATGATCCATACAGCCACTCACACATTCACTGGCTCTTATGCACAGTTATTTATAGATGTCAACTCTCACATGTACTGTGTTTTACATATGTACTTAATTTGACATGTAGCACTGAGATATCCATTCACTCACTAATACACTCATGCACAGTCAACCGCCCATACAGCTGTTTGCACATGCACTTTTGAATCTATACATATAGTGAATCAACTACTCACACATCTATGTACAGAGTCACACACCTTCCAGCCACCCATACACACACACTCAGTTTCCCATACAAATACTTGGACAACCAATCAATAACCCATACAGTTACTCATATAGCTACTGATCAACATATGCAGCAGTTTGTAGAACAACAGATATAATGATGCACAAATTAAAACAGTTTAGTCACTAACCCATGCACTCAGTGAGACACATTTAATCACTCACTCAATCAGTCAGTCAGTCATGCACCTAGTAAATCCTTCATCCAGACACTTATATATCCACTCATTCTTCAATATGTAAAACATATTTTAACTTTACAGAAACATACAGTCACTGGATGTTGTAATCAGTGATGTCATCAGTGATGTCATTTGAGATGTCATCAGTGATGTCATCAGTGATGTCACTAACTATGTCATGAATGATGTAATATGTGACATCATCAGCAGTGGATTGCGGGTGCGCGATATATAGTTAGCGCTTATAACTATATATGGAATTTCAATGGTTTTATGCGAGTAAAATAAGGTTTTGTAAATGCAAATCCCTAACTATATATGGCCTAAAACCAATGGTTTTTTCATTGAATATATATATATATATATATATATATATATGTGTGTATATATATATATATATATATATATATATATATATATATATATATATATATATATATATATATATATGTATATATATATATATAAATTAATGGAAATGAAAGTATTGTATGAATATTATTATATTTGATAAGGCACAAATTATAGTTTAGATTTAGATAAACAAGGGACTATCAACCTTTACTGCACTTGCACTTTTATGTATTTATATGGTTATTCTAATTTTGTCAAGCTATAATGCAAAGAATTTTAGCAAATTGTCAGTTTGTGCATGTTTGATATTTATTAACTTTTTCTGCTTATTTTTAACCTGGTATTTGATATGCTATTTTAAATATAATTTTATCTGAGGTATTTGCACGTTTCACTATTTTTGCACGTCATTATTCTTTTTGCACTAGCACTTTACCTTTTGAGCATGGCACTTTAAACATGGCATAATCAGATAAGATTAATAGTTATGGATACACAATAGAGAGTTTGGCCACTTAGCCACGAGTACAATATAATGGTTTTTAGTATCATGAACATTGTGGAGGAATAATAGGTTTCAGATATCAACTAATGTTTCTGTTACACACTGCTGCAACATCTTTGCTTCTATATATATTTATATATGTAATAATTTGGATGCTGCTATATTTTGATGAATGTATTGTGGGTATATTTATAAGAAGTTTTAAATATTTATATACTATGTCATTTTATCTATTAGATCCTGTATCATTACTAGTGTCTTCACGCATAGTATTTTGTTTAGCTTTATTTGCCATGTGACATGCTCAACCAGGAAAGCACTACTTAAACACTGCATTTGTAATTGAAAAATTCATGTGAACATGGCTGCAGCAACGCAGTCAAAACGCGTCATGCTGGAGACAAGCAGAGAAATAAAGCTTTAAATGAATGGATCTTATCGCGCCTGAGTGGTCTGTACCTGAACACATTATGGTGGAAGAGCTGTAATTCATGACGTGTTGGCGCGTCCCCTCATCTTTTTCTAACTGGGAAAGGAAGTTTTGGACATATATATATTGGTTACCAATCCACACTTCGCATCAAAGTAAAGGCACTGACACCGTGAATTTCAATTTCAAAGTCAGGTTTATTTCCCAGTTTGCTGCTCAGACGCGTTTCGACGGAAGCCTCCGCCTTGATCCCTGTCATCTGCTCAGTATAACATACACGATTATATATGTTTTTTACATATCCTCCATTACAGGCTAGGTGCTATGGCAACCCTGGCATGACGTTCATTGAGGACATAGAAGAGTTATGTTAACAAACATGAGTCATGGTGCAAAAACTCTTCTAATATACAGCACCCAAAGCTTACTTGCACATACATTTTTTCATCGTGTATACATTATCTGACAAATTATGCAGCACAATATATGAGCATCTTAAATTAAAGTGAAAAGAAAAATACAATTTCAGTCATTGTTTAAACTAAGTAGTAAAACGTGAAAGCTGAAACACAGATTGCTGCGCGGAGAAAAATCTCGAGTGTGACATATTGACATATGTGAATGTATTATTCATTCTGCGACCGCTCTATGAGTCACCCATCCTTATTACTGTGGGTTCCTTCAGTTGCAAATGATAACTTGTTTGCATGCTCTACCTCATGTGTTCGGTTGATTATGTGGTTCTTATATCATGTTAACTAGCTTGAAATTGCGCTCCTCGTCTCCAAGTGGAGTGAATCTGCTTTATGTTGTCAATTGCATACATGTTGTGAGTTTGTAATCAGTGCTAGTCATTTGGTCACAATTACGTTTGTCACAAGTACTCTCGTTTCTCCACATGTGTTGCGCTTAAAAAACACCAAAATTAATTTTAAATATAAATATGAAAACTACACAATAAACCGTACCATACAGTGCTCACATATACATTTGTATTGTTTTCCATTTGTGATGCATCATGTCAATTGTGCCAACTAGTGCTAACGTGTATTTAAAACAACCTATGTTACATAAAGTGATTTGCAAATGTTACAAAAATGGTCAAAGGTTTGGGACAAGCATTCTATATTAAAGATGTGCGTTAAGGGCCTCATCGGCATTCAACCCATTTGGGATCTTGGAGTCAAGTGCGGATTAACCCCCGCAGCAAAGGGGTTAATATACACACACAATCCCTAAATAAAGTTCTAGCGATTATAGTTCCATTCCAATCACAGCTCACTTGAGATGTCATTTGTGATGTAATGAGTGATGTAACTGACCATGTCATGAATGGTGTAATGTCTGAGGTCATTAGCAGTACATTGCAGGGACGTAAGTTATAGTTAGCTCAGGTAACTATAACTGCTGAATATCAGTGCTTGTGTCTGAGTGAAATATGAGTCTAAGTATACCGTCCCTGTAATCTTAGTTTTTTTCAGAAAATGTCTAGTTTTTTTTTTAACGATAAGTAACATGCATATCACAATGGATGGTGCAGGGTTGCAAGCAGGGCCTGGCATTGAGCTGCCCCAACTCAAGCTTGCTGCTTCTGCTTTCCCTCCTCCTATCCATCCATTGTTCCACTCCATGTCCCTGCTCCCTTATTACATCCCTGTGTGGCCGTTGTTCTGCCACTGGCCTTCCCGCCTTCTCTGAACAGTTAGCTTGCTGCCCCATCCACCTCCTCCCTATCCTCTGTTGTCTGAATCCATGGACTAACCTCCTACCATGCATGGGCTGATGTACTGCTACTGCCCTCCATTTAGCATGATGTACCAGTCCACTCCTCCTGCCCTCCATTGCCCAATTCTAATCCCCATCACTGATCTCCTGCTTAGCCTCTGTGCTAAGTTTGCGGCCCCTATTCTCCTTCCCCTGCCCTCCTATGTCTGTGTGCATGCCCCTGCTCCATCCTTTTTGCCCACCATGTTGCATGGACCTGCCACTCCTATTTACCCTGAGTGTTCTGTTGAGCTACCACTCCCCTCCCACCTGTCTAGCATTGTCAGATGACTGTAACCTGTCCCTGCCACCTCCACCCTGCCTGTCCACTATCCATGCCCCTATCCCCTTCCTCCTGTCCTCCATGGTTAATTTTCTGCCACACCCTCCTGCCCTCCCTGGTCTGTTCGGCTGCAACTGCTCCTCCTACCTGCCCTGTGTGGTCTGTTGTGAGGCCCCTTCCCCTGAACTCTTTTGTCTGTGCCAAGGCCCTGAACCTCCCTTCTATCCTTTATGGTCCTTTGTGCATGCCCCTGCACCCTTCTTTTTGCCCATCATGGCCATTGTACTGCCACTAATCCTCCCTCTTGCCATGCATGTTCTTCTGTGCTGCCATGGCCCCTCCCACCTTCCTTGTGTGGTCAGCTAGCTGCCCCACACCCGCTCCCACATCCCCTTCATTGTCTGTGTGTGTATGCCATTATAGTCTCACTGTTGCTCTCCAGGGTGTGTCTTGCTTCTAGTGCCTATCCTGCCTGACCTCCATGGTCATCGTGCTGCTCCTGCCCTGCTTCCTTACCCCCAGCCCTCTGTTTCCATGTGCAGACCCCTATTCCCTCACTCCTGGCTTGTCTGTTCCATTGTAATGCCCCTGATTCATCCCTCCTGCCCTTTATGGTCCATTATGCGGCAGCTTTCTCTCTGGTCTGTCCATTATGGTCAGCTAGCTACCATTGCCTCTTTCCCCTCTGTTCCCTGTTGCCCATTTGCATGGTCCTGTCTCCTCCCTGTTGCTTTCTATGGATTGTTGTGCTGCACTCCAGTCCGGCATGCCCTGTGTGGTGTATTGTGCTGCTGCAAACCCTGATGCCTTCCCTGTAGGGTCAGTTTGCTGCACCTCTCTATGTACCTCCTGTCCTGTGTTGTCCGAGTCCATGTCCCTACCCCAATTCCTCCTGTCTCCCATGATCCATTGTACCATACTTGCTATCAATCAGTGACACTTATAAAGCGCGCTACATACCCGTGGGGTCTCAAGGCGCTGGGGGGGGGGGGAGCCGCTACTGCTCGAACAGCCAGGTCTTCAGCTTCTTCCTGAAGGAGAGGTGGTCTTGGGTCAGGCGCAGGTCGGTCGGGAGGGAGTTCCAGGTCTTGGCGGCCAGGTGGGAGAAGGACCTTCCTCCTGTAGTCGCTCTTCGGATGCGGGGGACGGCGGCGAGGGCGTGGTTGGCTGATCGGAGGTGGCGTTTGGGAGCGTAGAAGTTGACTCGGCTGTTGAGGTAGCTCGGGCCTTGGTCGTGTAGGGCTTTGTGTGCGTGGGTGAGGAGGCGGAAGGTGATTCTTTTGTTGACGGGGAGCCAGTGAAGGTCTCGCAGATGTCCGGAGATGTGGCTGGTTCGTGGGATGTCGAGGATGAGTCTGGCTGAGGCGTTCTGGATCCGCTGGAGTCTCTTCTGGAGCTTGGCGGTGGTCCCGGCGTAGAGGGCGTTGCCGTAGTCCAGTCGGCTGGTGACGAGGGCCTGGGTGACGGTCTTCCTGGTCTCGGTGGGGATCCACCAGAAGATCTTCCGTAGCATGCGTAGGATGTTGAAGCATGCCGAGGAGACGTTGTTGACTTGCCTGGTCATGGAGAGGGAGGAGTCCAGGATGAAGCCCAGGTTGCGTGCATGGTCTGTCGGTTTGGGTGCGGTGCCCAGGGCGGGAGGCCACCAGGAGTCGTCCCAGGCGGAGGGAGAGGAGCCCAGGATGAGGACCTCCGTCTTGTCCGAGTTCAGTTTCAGGCGGCTGGTCGTCATCCACTCGGCTACCTCTTTCATCCCTTCGTGCAGGTTGGCTCTGGCGGCGGCGGGGTCGTTGGTCAGGGAGAGGATCAGCTGGGTGTCGTCGGCGTAGGAGATTATGCTGAGGTTGTGTTTGCGTACGATGGCCGCGAGGGGGCTCATGTAGACGTTGAAGAGGGTGGGGCTCAGAGATGATCCTTGGGGGACGCCGCAGATGACTTCGGTGGCCTCTGACTTGTACGGTGGTAGGCGGACTCTCTGTGTTCTCCCGTCGAGGAAGGAGGTGATCCACTCCAGCGCCTTGTCCTGGATTCCGACGTTGCTGAGGCGCCGTACTAGGGTGCGGTGGCAGACCGTGTCGAATGCCGCGGAGAGGTCTAGGAGGATGAGGGCCGCTGTTTCTCCATTGTCCATCAGGGCTCGGATGTCGTCGGTGGCGGCGATGAGGGCGGTCTCGGTGCTGTGGTTGGCTCGGAAGCCGGACTGTGAGGGGTCGAGGGATCCGTTCGTCTCGTGGAAAGCGGCCATCTGCTTGTTGACGGTCTTCTCGATGACTTTGGCTGGAAACGGGAGGAGCGAGATGGGGCGGTAATTCTTGAGGTCGGTGGGGTCCGCTGTTGGTTTCTTGAGTAGGGCGCTGAGTTCGGCGTGTTTCCAGCTCTCGGGGAAGATGGTGGTGTCGAGGGATGTGTTGATGATGTCTCGCAGGTGGGGTGCGATGACAGCGTCGGCTTTGTTGAAGACGTGGTGAGGGCAGGGGTCGGTCGGTGATCCGGAGTGGATGGAGTTCATCGTGCGGATGGTGTCTTCGGTGCTGATCGGGGTCCAGGCGCGGAGGGTGGTGGTGGGGGGTGGTTGTTCGGTCATGGTGTGCGTTGGTTGGTTGTTGAAGCTGTTGTGTATGTCCGCGATCTTGTTGTGGAAGTATGAAGCCAGGGAGTTGCAGAGGTCTTGCGATGGGGTGATGTCGTTGTTTCCTGCGCTGGGGTTGGAAAGCTCTTTGACGATGTTGAAGAGTTCCTTGCAGTTGTGTGCGTTGTTGTCCAACCGGTCCTTGAATGCTGTTTTCTTGGCGGCGCGGATCAGCTGGTGGTGTTTCCGGGTGGCAAGTTTGAAGGAGGTCCTGTTGTCCGGTGTCGGTTCCCTTCTCCAGACTTTCTCGAGGGCTCGGCAGTTCTTCTTGGAGCTCTTGAGTTCGTCGGTGAACCATGGGGCTTTCTTGCTGCCGGGTCTGCTGGGCGGGGTCCTCAGTGGGGCGAGTTCGTCCGCGCAGTTGCTGATCCACTTCGTGAGGTTGTCGGCGGCCTGGCTGGGGTTCGCTGAGCTGGCAGGAGGGTGCTGGCTCAGGGAGGTGGCGAGCTGGTCTGCTGTGATCTTGTTCCAGCTTCTGCGGGCGGTCTGTTGCTGGTGGTGGTGGGTCGTTGTTTTCTTGAAGGTGAAGTGGACGCAGCTGTGGTCCGTCCATTGAAGCTCTGTGGTGTGGCTGAAGTTGATGTCCTTGCTGGATGAGAAGACAGCGTCGAGTGTGTGTCCGGCGAGGTGGGTGGGGGTGGACACCAGTTGCTTGAGTCCCAGGTTGGTGAGGTTGTCGAGCAGGGTGCTGGTGTTGCGGTCGTTGTTGTTCTCCAGATGGAAGTTGAGGTCTCCCAGGAGGATGTAGTCAGCGGAGGGGAGGGCATGTGGGCTGACGAAGTCGGCGATGTCCTCGCTGAATTGTGTGCGTGGTCCAGGGGGTCGGTAGATCAGGGTGCCTCTGAGGGTGGTGTTCGGGTTGGTGTGGATCTGGAAATGCAGGTGTTCGGCGGTGGTCAGGGAGTTGTCGGTGCTGGTCGTGAGACGGATGGTGCTCCTGTGGATGATGGCGATGCCTCCTCCCATCTGGTTGGCGTTTCGGTCCCTCCGGACGATCTTGTAGCCCTCTGGGATGGCGATGGCGATGTCGGGAGCTGAAGAGGCGTTCATCCAGGTCTCCGTGAGGAAGGCAACGTCTGGAGCTGTGGTGTCGAGGAGGTTCCAGAGTTCGATGGCATGTCTGTGGATGGAGCGGGTGTTGAGCAGGATGCACTTGAGGTGGGTACTGCTGGTGTTCGGCTTGGTGGGTGCTGGTGCGAGGCAGGTCCGGATGCAGGTGAACTTGCAGGCGTGGCAGCTGAAGGGTCCGTGGGTACGTCGTGGAGAGGCTTGATGGCATTCTGGGAGTCGGCCGGTGTTGAGAGCGGTGAGGGTGGCGGCGGAGTACGTCAGGCGGGTCGGTCGGGGTCTTCGTGGGCCAGGGGTCCTGGCGCTGGTCGCGATACAGTCGCGGACGGGCGTAGACGGGCTTACCTTTGGCGTGCCTTCGGCGCACAATCGGCGCGCCCGCTGCGCGTGACCGCTGCGCGTCCGCACGGTCGCCATTTAAGGCGAAGTGCGCGGGTGGGCGGAGCAGCTGGGAGGCGGGAGCGGGGAGGGAACAGAAGAGAAAAAGGGGCGGGGCCAATGTCGGTGGCGGGAAGCGAGAGCGGAGGGCGGCGAGGTAGGCGGCCAATCAGGAAGGAAACTGGACACGGCACAGGGGATACAAAGAAATTAACAGGCACAAATTTAGGGCAAAACAAATAAAAACGGCAAAATACGCGAGCAGACGGCAGAAACAGACAAGCACAAATTACGGGCAAAACGAGGAAAAACAGCAAAATACGCGAGCAGACGGCAGAAACAGACAAGCACAAATTACGGGCAAAACGAGGAAAAACAGCAAAATACGCGAGCAGACGGCAGAAACAGACAAGCACAAATTTAGGGCAAAACAAGGAAAAACGGCAAAATACGCGAGCAGACGGCAGAAACAGACAAGCACAAATTTAGGGCAAAACAACTGGGAAACCAGAGGGGAGCGACCACGGCGTCAGCGAGGCAGAAGGCAGGCAGAGGGGAACACACGCAGCAGCTGGTGGCCGTGCGGCGCGGGGGTGTCCCACAAGTGGGTCACACTCACCTGCGCTGCACGGTCGCCATTTAAGGCCAAGTGCGCGGGTGGGCGGAGCAGCTGGGAGGCGGGAGCGGGGAGGGAACAGAAGAGAAAAAGGGGCGGGGCCAATGTCGGTGGCGGGAAGCGAGAGCGGAGGGCGGCGAGGTAGGCGGCCAATCAGGAAGGAAACTGGACACGGCACAGGGGATACAAAGAAATTAACAGGCACAAATTTAGGGCAAAACAAATAAAAACGGCAAAATACGCGAGCAGACGGCAGAAACAGACAAGCACAAATTACGGGCAAAACGAGGAAGAACAGCAAAATACGCGAGCAGACGGCAGAAACAGACAAGCACAAATTTAGGGCAAAACAAGGAAAAACGGCAAAATACGCGAGCAGACGGCAGAAACAGACAAGCACAAATTTAGGGCAAAACAACTGGGAAACCAGAGGGGAGCGACCACGGCGTCAGCGAGGCAGAAGGCAGGCAGAGGGGAACACACGCAGCAGCTGGTGGCCGTGCGGCGCGGGGGTGTCCCACAAGTGGGGTTAACTTGGTAAGAGGGAGATTTTGAAAGAAAACTGGGGTATTGATTTTCCCCTTTGACTTACATTGAAAAAGAGGAGATTGTAGACAGGAGACAGAACAAATAAAGCCCATTTGGGCTTAAAAACATTGGACGTTTCCTGGCTGAATTGGGTCTGTTGGAAGTATGGTTGTACTACCACCAACTCTTCCTTCTGGTCTATTATATTGCCACAGCCTCCCTTGCCAGTCCTGTATTGTTGCATCTGCCCCCCATTCCACTGTCCACCATAGTCTGTTGTGCTGTCACTGTCCTTTCCTGCCTGCCCAGTGTGGTCAAATTGTTGCATCCGCAACCTCCTACCTGCCTTCAATTTTCCGAGTCCATGCTCCTGGCCTCTGCTTCTCAACAGTGTCGTAATGAACAACTAGATTGCTAACATTCTATATTTATTACAAAAGTGTGGAACGCCTGATGTCATCTAGTTGTAATCACAACTGTAATACCTAAAGCATTTTCTTTAGAAATTACTTATATGAGAGGATCCTATTTGCATCAAAATTATGGTTAGTGCTTTAAAAAACTAAAATGAGGACATATTTTTTGAGTTTTCAAATAGCGACAAAGCACTTTTAAATTATTTGTTATCTTTATGTTTTTTTATCCAGTTGACCACTTGATTAAATGTTGCACTTAGGGGGGGAGGATATGGTGTTACTTCCAGAGCTGCAGACTTTGCAACTGGGGAGCCGCGTTGAAATTTCAGCTTCAGCTCAATATTCTGTGATTCTGGTCAAATAACTTGTCTCCCCAACACTAATCATATTTCTATGGCAAAATAAACCCCCTCATTGTGTTCCTTTTTAAATTAAATGTTTTAAGAGTTACCACTTTATTCCAATCAAGATGGCTGCAGGTGTGCTATACTTTTGTTATGAGAAAGGCTGGTAGCACTCTAGTTGCTCTTTAGAACACACTGGGAAGCTGCAGTAGAACGCAAAGGAATCAACTGACAGTCTCTGCCCTTGTGGGTTGTACATGTTTACTGAGAATGTCAGACTTCAATGTCAAATGACTGAGAAAGATAATGTGAAATTACAGAAAATAGAGAGTGAAGAGAGTCACTCTTAGGAACAAGGGACTGATACATTTCTTGACGACTAGGACTAAGAGTGCGACAAGTATTAGGTTATTAACCCCTTCCCGATACATGTGAATTTTAAACTGTAGTTTGAGACAGGAGTTCTGGGTTGAGAAGGAGTAGCACTTGTGAAGTCTTATTAAACTGGATATAGACCACATTTTTCATAATGTTCATTTTTTAATTTCAATTCACATTGATAGGATATTTCAATCCACAGGCCCCGGTGTATGGGGATTTCGGTGAAGAATACATTCTAGCTCAATTGAAGTAGGATTCATTTACCGGCGTATTATAGCTGTTTAATTTGATGAGGTATGTTGACATATACATATATTTTTGTTCACTGTAATGAAATGTGTTATCTGCAGGTACGTGGAATGTCGTGTTTTGGGTGGTGGATTCAGGTTTATTGATTCACATGTTAGAATGGAATATAGGCAGGATGATTGTTTTTGCCTGTCACAAAATGAGTGACACAGTGTTATCATTAGTTTTGATTAGATCAATGTGTATGGTACACGAGTTTGTAGAAACAGATACTGTATACTTAGAACTGGATTGTGATTTTCTGTTTTATTATTTTACAGCCCAGATGATGTCCTAGGAGGACGAAACGCTTAGGCTGTTTTTGAGTTGTGACTATTCGTTTGCAAGAAAGCATTTAATTTGGATGAAACATATTCCTATATTGGATTGAACATATCACATTGGATTTAATATTTTTCTGTTGGAACTTGAATTTTCGAAAAAGTCTATTGAAAAATGTAAAACATGTACTACAGTATTGGACGGATGATTTTTTTGTGAACTTGACGCTCCTTCCACCAATCTTCACATTTTCGGAACAGTTTGGTCTTGACTGTAGATCAATGGAAGAGGAGCACCCGAATCAATACGTACAATTTTGAACTAGTTATGTACATCTCACCAGTGCATACCTAGCATAATCCTTACCGTTGGTTGTAGATTAATTATAACTACCTACTGGCGACCAACCTGTGGCGCATTTTAAGTTGGGGAATTAAGTCCCCTTCAATCCAGAGGGCCCCTGGGGGCCAACTAGGCCACCCGGTACTTCCAGTAAGCGCAACAGGCCTGCGTTGCAGAGAGGTGGTCCAGACCAGGCCCCTTTCTACACCTCTGTGCAACACAGCTCTGTGGTGCTTACTGGAGGTACCTAGTGGGCTAGTTGTACCACAAGGACCCTCAGGATTCAAGGGGTATTAATTTCCCAACTTAAAATGGCCACAGGGCGTGTCTGCACACTTATCACCTCAGGCCCCCCTCCCTTCACCACTGTACAAACATGCCCCATGGGTCATTTTGAGAGGTAGTTTTAGTCTTCCTGCCCTATTATGTACTAGGGCCTTACGGAGGAGGTCATGCTAATCATAGGGGTACCCCAACGCATAATGTGCCTAGTGCGTGTAGGTGATTTCACTGTATTCTAAGTGTCTTTTAGCAAAGCATTGGCTCTTGGCCTGGTTAGTCAGAGTCAGTTTCCACCAGTACCCGTCTGAAAAAGTTGTGGGTACAGGATGATTTTGCAACAAGGCCTTTTTCTGCTCCTCTGTTGGTTCTTTCTGCACATGTCTTGCTTCTTCCTGCACTTTTCTTCATCTTTGTGGACTTCTGTTGCCTCTCTCTGCATTTCTTTTGATTCTTTCTGTTTTTTTTCCTTCTTTCTTCACATGTCCAACCTCTCTAGGCATATTTAGAAATTAGCATTTAAAAAACCTCTGAACTTCACTTACAAAAACATAGGTTTCAGGCACATTATATTTAGGAACTAGCATTTAAAAAACCTTTGAAATTGACTGAAAAAAGCATAGGTTTCAGGCAGGTTATAGTTAGAAATTTGCATTTAAGAAACCGTAGAAATTCACAGACAAAAAACATAGGTTTCAGGGGCGTTATTGTTAGTTGAACATTTCACTCGTACAAAACTATTGAAATCCCCCGTTCTAGTTAGTTCAGCTAACTATAACTTGTGCGCCCGCAATGCACTGCTGATGACGTCACATATTACATCGCTCATGACATGGTCAGTGACGTCACTCATGACATCACTGATGACATCTAAAAGGACATCACATCAAAAAACTGATGACATCATCATTGTGATAGAGTGGCAGACCTCCTCTCACCCTAATATAACCTTTGATACACACACTCAAAAATTGAAACTAACATTTTCAAAACAATGGACATACCAATACCACTTACAACACACCTTTTTAGTAATTCCAAGATCTACACACACATCCACTCATTCACCAACAGTCCTATACAGTCACTCATACATGTACTCACTCATCATATGTACTCATACACCAATGCATCCTGTTACACACTTATACTCATCCATAGAGTTACTCACACACATGGTCACATATGCAAACAAAGTATCAAACATCCATTAAATTGCATTTACAGTTATACACACATCACCACATTTACTTCTACAGAAACTTAAATATATTTTCTCTCTGAAGCAATTCCTCACAGGAAACATATACTAATTTATACAGGAATTCTTCCAATCTCTCACTTTCACATATACTCACTTATATACACCAATACTCAAATATACTTGTTTAAAACATATGTAGTTACTCATAAAGACACTATTGCGACAGTCATTCACACACTAACACCCCAATACCCACATTCATCCATCCATACAGTCCTGCACACATGCTGTCTTCAACACATACAAACAATGAGTCACTCATTCATGCATCTTTGCAGTACATAATCCCCCACCAAACCATATAGACACTCATGCTGATACTCAAAAAACAACTAATACCCTATATAGACACTCAAGTAGCTTCTCACCAACCCATGCAGCCACTTATACACAAAGTGAGAGACTGGTACAGATATTTATATATTTAAACATTACTCACTAACCCATGTTTTCACTAAGATACACTTAATCAGTTATACAATCCATTTTTCAAAAGAAATCATGCATTTAGACACTTATATACCCATTTATTCTTTCATCGACCTTGAGATATACATATATAAAACATATTTAATTTTCAGAAAAACACAAATTCACTAGATGATGTCATCAGTGATGTCATTTGAGATGTCATCAGTGATGTCATGAGTGATGTCACTGACCATGTCATGAGTGATGTAATATATGACGTCATCAGCAGTGCATTGCAGGTGCACGAGTTATAGTTAGCTGAACTAACTATAACGGGGGGCTTTCAATGGTTTTGTATGAGTAAAATGTTCAACTAACTATAACACCCCTGAAACCTATGTTTTTTTCAGTGAATATATATATATATATAAATATATATATATATATATATATATATATATATATATATATATATATATATATATATATATATATATATATATATATATATATATATATATATGTATATGTATATATATATATATATATACATATTCACTGAAAAAACCATAGGGTTTACAGACGTTATAACTAGGAATTAGCATTTAAAAAACCTTAGAAATTCACTGAAAAAACCACAGGTTTCAGGGATGTTATAGTTAGTTGGACATTTGACTCATATAAAACCAGAGAAATTCACCAGTTATAGTTAGTTGAACTAACTATAACTCGCACGCCCGCAATGCACTGCTGATGACGTTCCATATGACATCTTAAATGACATCACTGATGACATCTCTATATATTCCTGCTTTGTTACTATGTGCTACAAAAAGATGAGTCACACCAGGATGCACTGTAACTGGAATGTACGTTCTGCAATAAGAAAAACAGCCTTGGTATTCCAACAAAAACACTCAGGATGATTCAAACTGAAAATAAGAATAGTTAATATCATCATTGTGGCTTACTGTTTATAAGCAAATATCGGTGACAAAAGAATAATACATCTAAATCCGATTGGAACGAGAAAAAGAACAAGTAAGTGAATTGAATTGAATTGAATTCTTTCACAAACATGTATGTTTATATCATTGTCACTACTATTTGTTTTTTTAAATGTTTTACAATAATATGCATCATGGAGCACAATGATTAAAGGACTACAATTCCCATGAAATGGGAAATAGAAAGGAAATGGATGGTAATAAGGGATATAAACAATGATGCAGAACTTAACTACCTACTCAGGCACAAGGTCCAGGGGGACTGAAACACGTTAGATGTTTGCCTGCCAACTCCTTTTTTGTAATAAATGGAGTTTAAACCTTGAACAAGAGCGTGACTTGTGAATCAACCAGAGCGTAAGAACACAGCAGCAGAACAAGGTCAAGCATAATCACTTACTTAGTTTCAAATTAGTATTTTAAGTGCAACTACTTCCAGCACCTGCTGCTAGGAGATGCTAGTTTACAATATTAATTATTGACAGGAGGAAGGTTCACTATATAAACAAATCAAAAAGATGTAAATTCTTTGGTGATTCTTCTATATTATTCAGTTTCTTTGGAAAACAACAGAGGCATACAGCCAATGCGTCTCGTTCCCCCGTGCCATGAGAAGTTCATCAGGGCTTGGAGAATGATTCGGGCTTCCAATATCGACCCAAGCACAATGTGTATCCATATGCAAATACCACGAAAAACATTACACCCGAAGGGCAATCGTGGTCCTAAAGAGTATGATGGATGGGAATGGATGGGAAGTCGATGATTCCACGAGTTTATGAAAGAAATACTACGGGCTGTTGTTTTCCAAAGAAACTGAATAATAAAGAAGAATCTCCAAAGAATTTACATCTTTTTGATTTGTCTATATAGTGCACCTTCCTTCTATCTTTAAGAGCGTGACTTGTCTTTTTGTTACACTGTGCAAAAAAGCTGGGAGATAATACAGCAGCATTGTCCTTCTGCATGAGTTACACCACCGAATAAAAAGAGCGCCAAAGCCGCCTGAAATATTGGGACTAGCTGTATTTGCATACTGAAAACGGGCTCAGCATGCCGCCACCGCACACAGCAGTGAAACAAGCCCTTCCAGATCAAAAAGTTATGGATTTGGGAGGCAGCAACCAGAGAGTTGCCGTTAACGTACCAAAACATAGGGCCCAATTCCGATCTTGTTCGGAAAGCAAACCGAACAACTGGTATCCGGAATGCTTTCCATACGACTCATGTCAGGGGAGACAATCAAACAAGTACAATGCATTTGAATGCATCCAGATACGATTTGGTCGCACTCCAATTTACTTCAATGGGAACCTGTGTACTGAACGCGTACACAGGCTCCCATTGACAAAAGTGGTGGTAAGGGATCATCCTTCACCCTGTGGCTGGCACCCCTTGGTGCCTGCCACACTGTGCATGGTCTGAAAGGGGTGACCCATGGTGATCCCCACAGGCACGATGCGGAGGGCTCCAGGTGAAAGGGCGCCTGCAATGGGCCCCCAAAGACCAATTCCGGCAGGCTTTTCGATCGGGCAAAACAAATCATAAAGGCTGTCCGAATAATTCATTGTACTTGCTCGCTTGGAAAACCTACGCCATAGAGCTGTACGATTCAGATCCGAGGGCTCAATCTCATCGTATGCCTTGCGGAACTGATTTAGTCAGTGCTAAGGGTTTCCTGGCATCGTACTTGGTCATTCGAAATTGGGAACGAGTCGTTCGGAGCCAAGGGCTCCAGATCGGAGTAGGTAAAACCAAATCCGATTCGGAGCCCTTCCGACCAAGATTGGATTCAGGCCCTTAATAGGTAATGAGGAGGGTGAACAAAATAATCATCAACGTCATTCAGTGGCCTTAACAAGGACTATTAAATATTGAAAGGGAATACGGAGAGGGATTTTACAAGAAATAAAGCTAATAAGGAAACATTGAGTTGGCAGTAAAGCATAATGCAGCGTCTAGCCACACTGTTTGACGAACCACAAATTACCACCCAGAGGGGCAAAGGAGAACCAGAACGTAGAAAAACAAATATAAAAAATAATTAAAGAGATTGTGAAAGACTCTCATGCAAAGAAATAAACAAACAGTGCAAAGTTTTAACTTTGGAAAATACATTGAGGTGCAGAGAGTACTACGTGGGTTACAGATTTCTCTGATGCCTAGTCATCACAACACAAATGTTGAACATCTTCAAGAATGGGGAAAACATATTTTGAATTCCTTCTTGGGTCTGGAATGTCTTGGATAAGAGTGACTAAGTAAGAGAAGCCAATTGCCAACTCTCAGACAGAACATTCTACATGAAACTATCCAACATTCCCATTCAACTACATACAACAGTTGCAATTGAAATTTTGAATGATGTGGAGGAACAGAAGTACAAAACAATATAAAATCCTTTAGCACCTACAATATACTTCCTGCTGAAAATCAAAAAGATCAACCAGAATGACAAATAATCTCTGCGAAAGGATCATAATTGAAACCTGTATCAAACTACATTGATCAATTCCTAACTCTATGAGTGAATGATCTGAGTTCTTATCTGGGAGACACAAGGGACCTATTGCAACAATTCCAGGACATACCTTAGCATTGAACATACAAAGCAATTACCATGGTAGTGACATCATTATACACAAGTTTAGAACATGGCATAGGAGTCCAGGCATGTAAGCATTTCTTGAATAAGAGAACTAGTCACTTCTTTCAACACACCCAAATGCTATTGGAATTGATTAGAATGTGCCTACAGCACAACATCTTTATAATCAACAAAGAAATGTACAGACAAATAGAAGGTACTGCCATAGGATTTTCCTTTTCACCAAGTTACGCCAACCTAACAATGGATTGGTGGGACCAAAAAATTGCATGGGCCCCGGAGAAAGATTAATATATTGGGAAAATAATCATGTGACTGCGATTTATAAATGATTTGTTTCTCAATTCACATAAGAAATATGGGATTCGAGAGTAACATTCTTAGATACAGAAATATTCAATGTGTGAACACGTGATTCATGCAACATTACATAGAAAAAGGACAGTTACAAATGTAGCCCTGCATGAAGAGAGCTTTCATCAACCCTGTTGAAAGTGGAGCATCACAAGTGGGGAATTCCTGAGAATCAATTGGAACCGTTCACAGGAGATAGAACTGGAGAAATACAGCCTGGTAACGATAAAGTGATTCCAAGTAAGGAAGTACCCAAAGTGAGTCATTCAATCAAGTTTTAAAAAGGTCACACCAAAAAATAGAGCACAAATACTAAAAGGAAGAGAGAAACAAACAGAAACCGGAAAAATAGGACTGATAACTACTTTCTCTGCAGAATCAAAAACATTACATCAAATCCTAAGGAAATACTGCGGGCTTCTGAAACTTGACCCTGAAGTTACAAATACAATTGAAATTATCCATAAATTAGATTCAGAAGAGCCCGTAATTTGAAAGATAAATTAGTGCACACTCCATTTCAGTTCCAAGCTGGATGACATCTTGGAATCTGAAGGTGAAGACAATGCAAAGTATATAAAACTGCTGTAAACGCACTGTAATTCACTACTGCCAGTAGACAAAAATGGAAAATCAGACAATATATCACTTGTCAAAGCAAATTTGTCATATATGTGATAGAATGTCTATCTAAACTAAAATACTTTAGGAGCAACATTTGTGTGATCAAAAAACGAATCCTGGAAATTACCAACAAAGTAAAAAGTAATCCCATGGCAAAACATATGGAAGAGAAACATCCAAGTGACTGGGAGCAACTAAGGTTTTATGCAATGGACCATGTAGAGAAATCAGAAAGAGGTGAGATAGGGAATGAACTTTGAGACAAATCGAATCACATTACACATTACATCATGCTGAACTGAACCCAACCCCTAATGGGTTAAATCAAGATGAAGAACTATATGTACATCTTTAGGAGAATCATAAAGGATAACGTTGAAGAACAAGAACAATAAAGAACACGAGCCAAAGCACATAACAAACCACAGCTGCAAATTAAATTTTGGAATTTAAATTATTGCCTCCTCCAAGGGCTTCAATACAGACTAAAACAATCAGAATGATCCAGCATCACATTCAATTCACCCATATGTACATGAAACACCAGTAGCATACTCATGCAAAAAGAGAATGAAGCATTCTACGGAGAAATACAATGAAAACTAAAATTGGTATATGCTGGGCATACCTGAATAAGTATGCCCATAACATCGAGAACTTGGTATCTGCTGGAATTCCAACTAATGTGGCAACATTTTTAAAGCCTAATCATGTAAGAAAAATATGTAGTGTCCAAGGCAAAACAACCAACAGATCAAAAAAATGACATGTTTGTGATATGCTCGGACAGTGAAAACGACAAAATTCACAATGCAGTGAAGATGAAAACCTAATTTGAATTCTCAGTCCAGTGGAGGGCTTAACTGCACATCTTAATTTAAAATAATCTGTAATTGTGAGGAATTGATTAAAAACATAATTGTGGAAGAAAGAACACATGAATTTATGTGAAACACTTCAGGAAATTGTAGATGTGCAGGATGTTGGGAGGAATATCACTACTATACCCAGAATGCAATGCAATTGGGAATCATACTCTAAAAAAAGAGAAATAGCTTGTATAAACTATAGAAACCACAATACATTGCTTCTGAAAATTTTATTGCAACTCTACGCCCACCAGAGGGCTTCTTTGCACACCCAAAATTAAAACAATCGGAAATCGGAAGGAATCAAATCAGTTTTCTATTATTTTCCTCATACAATTTAATATTCATTGCATGATTCTCACATGTATTTTCAGTTCACTTATGCAGATCAAAATGCCATATACCTTACATTATTGAAAACAAATAATACTAAATTATTTTTTAAAAAACTGATGACATCATCATTGTGATAGAGTGGCAGACCTCCTCTCACCCTAATATAACCTTTGATACACACACTCAAAAATTGAAACTAACATTTTCAAAACAATGGACATACCAATACCACTTACAACACACCTTTTTAGTAATTCCAAGATCTACACACACATCCACTCATTCACCAACAGTCCTATACAGTCACTCATACATGTACTCACTCATCATATGTACTCATACACCAATGCATCCTGTTACACACTTATACTCATCCATAGAGTTACTCACACACATGGTCACATATGCAAACAAAGTATCAAACATCCATTAAATTGCATTTACAGTTATACACACATCACCACATTTACTTCTACAGAAACTTAAATATATTTTCTCTCTGAAGCAATTCCTCACAGGAAACATATACTAATTTATACAGGAATTCTTCCAATCTCTCACTTTCACATATACTCACTTATATACACCAATACTCAAATATACTTGTTTAAAACATATGTAGTTACTCATAAAGACACTATTGCGACAGTCATTCACACACTAACACCCCAATACCCACATTCATCCATCCATACAGTCCTGCACACATGCTGTCTTCAACACATACAAACAATGAGTCACTCATTCATGCATCTTTGCAGTACATAATCCCCCACCAAACCATATAGACACTCATGCTGATACTCAAAAAACAACTAATACCCTATATAGACACTCAAGTAGCTTCTCACCAACCCATGCAGCCACTTATACACAAAGTGAGAGACTGGTACAGATATTTATATATTTAAACATTACTCACTAACCCATGTTTTCACTAAGATACACTTAATCAGTTATACAATCCATTTTTCAAAAGAAATCATGCATTTAGACACTTATATACCCATTTATTCTTTCATCGACCTTGAGATATACATATATAAAACATATTTAATTTTCAGAAAAACACAAATTCACTAGATGATGTCATCAGTGATGTCATTTGAGATGTCATCAGTGATGTCATGAGTGATGTCACTGACCATGTCATGAGTGATGTAATATATGACGTCATCAGCAGTGCATTGCAGGTGCACGAGTTATAGTTAGCTGAACTAACTATAACGGGGGGCTTTCAATGGTTTTGTATGAGTAAAATGTTCAACTAACTATAACACCCCTGAAACCTATGTTTTTTTCAGTGAATATATATATATATATAATATATATATATATATATATATATATATATATATATATATATATATATATATATATATATATATATATATATATATATATATATGTATATGTATATATATATATATATATACATATTCACTGAAAAAACCATAGGGTTTACAGACGTTATAACTAGGAATTAGCATTTAAAAAACCTTAGAAATTCACTGAAAAAACCACAGGTTTCAGGGATGTTATAGTTAGTTGGACATTTGACTCATATAAAACCAGAGAAATTCACCAGTTATAGTTAGTTGAACTAACTATAACTCGCACGCCCGCAATGCACTGCTGATGACGTTCCATATGACATCTTAAATGACATCACTGATGACATCTCTATATATTCCTGCTTTGTTACTATGTGCTACAAAAAGATGAGTCACACCAGGATGCACTGTAACTGGAATGTACGTTCTGCAATAAGAAAAACAGCCTTGGTATTCCAACAAAAACACTCAGGATGATTCAAACTGAAAATAAGAATAGTTAATATCATCATTGTGGCTTACTGTTTATAAGCAAATATCGGTGACAAAAGAATAATACATCTAAATCCGATTGGAACGAGAAAAAGAACAAGTAAGTGAATTGAATTGAATTGAATTCTTTCACAAACATGTATGTTTATATCATTGTCACTACTATTTGTTTTTTTAAATGTTTTACAATAATATGCATCATGGAGCACAATGATTAAAGGACTACAATTCCCATGAAATGGGAAATAGAAAGGAAATGGATGGTAATAAGGGATATAAACAATGATGCAGAACTTAACTACCTACTCAGGCACAAGGTCCAGGGGGACTGAAACACGTTAGATGTTTGCCTGCCAACTCCTTTTTTGTAATAAATGGAGTTTAAACCTTGAACAAGAGCGTGACTTGTGAATCAACCAGAGCGTAAGAACACAGCAGCAGAACAAGGTCAAGCATAATCACTTACTTAGTTTCAAATTAGTATTTTAAGTGCAACTACTTCCAGCACCTGCTGCTAGGAGATGCTAGTTTACAATATTAATTATTGACAGGAGGAAGGTTCACTATATAAACAAATCAAAAAGATGTAAATTCTTTGGTGATTCTTCTATATTATTCAGTTTCTTTGGAAAACAACAGAGGCATACAGCCAATGCGTCTCGTTCCCCCGTGCCATGAGAAGTTCATCAGGGCTTGGAGAATGATTCGGGCTTCCAATATCGACCCAAGCACAATGTGTATCCATATGCAAATACCACGAAAAACATTACACCCGAAGGGCAATCGTGGTCCTAAAGAGTATGATGGATGGGAATGGATGGGAAGTCGATGATTCCACGAGTTTATGAAAGAAATACTACGGGCTGTTGTTTTCCAAAGAAACTGAATAATAAAGAAGAATCTCCAAAGAATTTACATCTTTTTGATTTGTCTATATAGTGCACCTTCCTTCTATCTTTAAGAGCGTGACTTGTCTTTTTGTTACACTGTGCAAAAAAGCTGGGAGATAATACAGCAGCATTGTCCTTCTGCATGAGTTACACCACCGAATAAAAAGAGCGCCAAAGCCGCCTGAAATATTGGGACTAGCTGTATTTGCATACTGAAAACGGGCTCAGCATGCCGCCACCGCACACAGCAGTGAAACAAGCCCTTCCAGATCAAAAAGTTATGGATTTGGGAGGCAGCAACCAGAGAGTTGCCGTTAACGTACCAAAACATAGGGCCCAATTCCGATCTTGTTCGGAAAGCAAACCGAACAACTGGTATCCGGAATGCTTTCCATACGACTCATGTCAGGGGAGACAATCAAACAAGTACAATGCATTTGAATGCATCCAGATACGATTTGGTCGCACTCCAATTTACTTCAATGGGAACCTGTGTACTGAACGCGTACACAGGCTCCCATTGACAAAAGTGGTGGTAAGGGATCATCCTTCACCCTGTGGCTGGCACCCCTTGGTGCCTGCCACACTGTGCATGGTCTGAAAGGGGTGACCCATGGTGATCCCCACAGGCACGATGCGGAGGGCTCCAGGTGAAAGGGCGCCTGCAATGGGCCCCCAAAGACCAATTCCGGCAGGCTTTTCGATCGGGCAAAACAAATCATAAAGGCTGTCCGAATAATTCATTGTACTTGCTCGCTTGGAAAACCTACGCCATAGAGCTGTACGATTCAGATCCGAGGGCTCAATCTCATCGTATGCCTTGCGGAACTGATTTAGTCAGTGCTAAGGGTTTCCTGGCATCGTACTTGGTCATTCGAAATTGGGAACGAGTCGTTCGGAGCCAAGGGCTCCAGATCGGAGTAGGTAAAACCAAATCCGATTCGGAGCCCTTCCGACCAAGATTGGATTCAGGCCCTTAATAGGTAATGAGGAGGGTGAACAAAATAATCATCAACGTCATTCAGTGGCCTTAACAAGGACTATTAAATATTGAAAGGGAATACGGAGAGGGATTTTACAAGAAATAAAGCTAATAAGGAAACATTGAGTTGGCAGTAAAGCATAATGCAGCGTCTAGCCACACTGTTTGACGAACCACAAATTACCACCCAGAGGGGCAAAGGAGAACCAGAACGTAGAAAAACAAATATAAAAAATAATTAAAGAGATTGTGAAAGACTCTCATGCAAAGAAATAAACAAACAGTGCAAAGTTTTAACTTTGGAAAATACATTGAGGTGCAGAGAGTACTACGTGGGTTACAGATTTCTCTGATGCCTAGTCATCACAACACAAATGTTGAACATCTTCAAGAATGGGGAAAACATATTTTGAATTCCTTCTTGGGTCTGGAATGTCTTGGATAAGAGTGACTAAGTAAGAGAAGCCAATTGCCAACTCTCAGACAGAACATTCTACATGAAACTATCCAACATTCCCATTCAACTACATACAACAGTTGCAATTGAAATTTTGAATGATGTGGAGGAACAGAAGTACAAAACAATATAAAATCCTTTAGCACCTACAATATACTTCCTGCTGAAAATCAAAAAGATCAACCAGAATGACAAATAATCTCTGCGAAAGGATCATAATTGAAACCTGTATCAAACTACATTGATCAATTCCTAACTCTATGAGTGAATGATCTGAGTTCTTATCTGGGAGACACAAGGGACCTATTGCAACAATTCCAGGACATACCTTAGCATTGAACATACAAAGCAATTACCATGGTAGTGACATCATTATACACAAGTTTAGAACATGGCATAGGAGTCCAGGCATGTAAGCATTTCTTGAATAAGAGAACTAGTCACTTCTTTCAACACACCCAAATGCTATTGGAATTGATTAGAATGTGCCTACAGCACAACATCTTTATAATCAACAAAGAAATGTACAGACAAATAGAAGGTACTGCCATAGGATTTTCCTTTTCACCAAGTTACGCCAACCTAACAATGGATTGGTGGGACCAAAAAATTGCATGGGCCCCGGAGAAAGATTAATATATTGGGAAAATAATCATGTGACTGCGATTTATAAATGATTTGTTTCTCAATTCACATAAGAAATATGGGATTCGAGAGTAACATTCTTAGATACAGAAATATTCAATGTGTGAACACGTGATTCATGCAACATTACATAGAAAAAGGACAGTTACAAATGTAGCCCTGCATGAAGAGAGCTTTCATCAACCCTGTTGAAAGTGGAGCATCACAAGTGGGGAATTCCTGAGAATCAATTGGAACCGTTCACAGGAGATAGAACTGGAGAAATACAGCCTGGTAACGATAAAGTGATTCCAAGTAAGGAAGTACCCAAAGTGAGTCATTCAATCAAGTTTTAAAAAGGTCACACCAAAAAATAGAGCACAAATACTAAAAGGAAGAGAGAAACAAACAGAAACCGGAAAAATAGGACTGATAACTACTTTCTCTGCAGAATCAAAAACATTACATCAAATCCTAAGGAAATACTGCGGGCTTCTGAAACTTGACCCTGAAGTTACAAATACAATTGAAATTATCCATAAATTAGATTCAGAAGAGCCCGTAATTTGAAAGATAAATTAGTGCACACTCCATTTCAGTTCCAAGCTGGATGACATCTTGGAATCTGAAGGTGAAGACAATGCAAAGTATATAAAACTGCTGTAAACGCACTGTAATTCACTACTGCCAGTAGACAAAAATGGAAAATCAGACAATATATCACTTGTCAAAGCAAATTTGTCATATATGTGATAGAATGTCTATCTAAACTAAAATACTTTAGGAGCAACATTTGTGTGATCAAAAAACGAATCCTGGAAATTACCAACAAAGTAAAAAGTAATCCCATGGCAAAACATATGGAAGAGAAACATCCAAGTGACTGGGAGCAACTAAGGTTTTATGCAATGGACCATGTAGAGAAATCAGAAAGAGGTGAGATAGGGAATGAACTTTGAGACAAATCGAATCACATTACACATTACATCATGCTGAACTGAACCCAACCCCTAATGGGTTAAATCAAGATGAAGAACTATATGTACATCTTTAGGAGAATCATAAAGGATAACGTTGAAGAACAAGAACAATAAAGAACACGAGCCAAAGCACATAACAAACCACAGCTGCAAATTAAATTTTGGAATTTAAATTATTGCCTCCTCCAAGGGCTTCAATACAGACTAAAACAATCAGAATGATCCAGCATCACATTCAATTCACCCATATGTACATGAAACACCAGTAGCATACTCATGCAAAAAGAGAATGAAGCATTCTACGGAGAAATACAATGAAAACTAAAATTGGTATATGCTGGGCATACCTGAATAAGTATGCCCATAACATCGAGAACTTGGTATCTGCTGGAATTCCAACTAATGTGGCAACATTTTTAAAGCCTAATCATGTAAGAAAAATATGTAGTGTCCAAGGCAAAACAACCAACAGATCAAAAAAATGACATGTTTGTGATATGCTCGGACAGTGAAAACGACAAAATTCACAATGCAGTGAAGATGAAAACCTAATTTGAATTCTCAGTCCAGTGGAGGGCTTAACTGCACATCTTAATTTAAAATAATCTGTAATTGTGAGGAATTGATTAAAAACATAATTGTGGAAGAAAGAACACATGAATTTATGTGAAACACTTCAGGAAATTGTAGATGTGCAGGATGTTGGGAGGAATATCACTACTATACCCAGAATGCAATGCAATTGGGAATCATACTCTAAAAAAAGAGAAATAGCTTGTATAAACTATAGAAACCACAATACATTGCTTCTGAAAATTTTATTGCAACTCTACGCCCACCAGAGGGCTTCTTTGCACACCCAAAATTAAAACAATCGGAAATCGGAAGGAATCAAATCAGTTTTCTATTATTTTCCTCATACAATTTAATATTCATTGCATGATTCTCACATGTATTTTCAGTTCACTTATGCAGATCAAAATGCCATATACCTTACATTATTGAAAACAAATAATACTAAATTATACACAAAGACAAAACAAACGTGGCCCTTCACTTATGCAGATCAAAATGCCATATACATTACATTGTTGAAAACAAATAATACTAAATCATACACAAAGACAAAATAAATGCAGCCCAATGCATTTCAGGATGCCTCTCACTTCATCAGGGGTGAATTGAATGTAATCTGTGGTCACTCTCCTATGTGGAGGTGGTTAAATCCTACTTAATAGTAGACCTCGTATAAGGTTTCCAAGAGACAATGTATAGTCACAGAGTAAACTAAAAGATAGCAAGCTGAGGTGTACTTCACAACGTCCCCTGAACTTTGCTCGACAATCCTAGGCTCTCCGAACTGGGTGTCCACCTCCTACTCGTATTCCTCTGTCCTCTACTATTCTGTGATGCCAAAAAGTTCAGCCAGAGAGTGACCGCAGATCACATTCAATTTTCCCTTTTGCATATGCATAGCAGAGAAGTGTCTCGCAACTGGATATTGCCTGTTGTTGTTGTGTATAGCACGTAAGTGTTCTAACACCCTTTTTTTGCTGTGTGTTTGGTGCTGCCCACGTACCATTTGATGCATGGACAAATCAATATGTATATGCTGTATGGAGTGTTGCATGTCAATCGTTTTTGAATTGTGAACACTCTCTTACTGTTGGGAACCGTCAGTGTTTTACAATCTTTACTGAATTTACAAGCCTTACTCTTCCGGCAGCATTTAAAACCCATATCATCTTCCTTGATTGAGCTAATTTTAGAGGTTACATGGTTATGACTAAGTTCATCTCTTAGTGATCTCCCTTTCCGAAATGTAAGCTGGGGATTATCACTAAGGTATTTTTTGAGATGGCTGTCGGTTTGGAGGACATGCCAATGTTTTTTAAAGATCTTCCGAACCTCGTGTGCTTGCTCAGAGAAAGTGGTTATGAATCTTATCTTGTCAGTTTCTTCCATCTCATTGCAAGGGTTAAGTAGTTCTTCTCTATTCTTGAGAGTCACTCGTTCTTTGGCAGTATTTATCATTTTTTGACTATACCCTCTGCTCCGGAATCTGTCACACATAATCTTTTCCTCCTCCTGGTATGAATCGTCAGTGCTGCAATTGCGTTTAGCACGTAGTAATTTCCCGTAAGGTATACTACCTACCAGGCTGCGAGGATGACAACTAGTGGCGTTTAGAATACTATTACCCGCTATTTTTTTGAGAAACAGTTTGGTATTCAGTTGACTATCAGCAACTTCCACAATTACATCCAGGAATTCTACTGTACAGTTGCTAGTATGTCCTGTCAGTTTAAGATTCAAGTGGTTGAGGTTCAGTTTATCAATAAATGATTGTATTGACGCCTCATCTCCACACCAAATGAAAAAAATATCATCTATGTATCTAAGCCACAGGGCAACTTGATCGAATTCCGCCATTTCCCTGACGACCTGCTCCTCCCTCCAGCCCATGAATAAATTCACGTAACTGGGGGCGAAGCAGGTCCGCATGGCTGTGCCCTGTGACTGTCGATACGGCGGCAATAATGGGCTTGATAATATACCCTTGTGAATTCCCATAGAAGCCCATGTTCTGGTGTGAACATGAGCTTCTATTGGAATTCTCTATGGCATATTTTCAAGACCATTATCGCCGCTTTAGCGGCAGTTTTCTGCCGCTAAAGCAGCAAGAATGTTAACGCCGTGCTTGATATTATGCCCCTAAATTTGTATAAATAGAGACGCAACCCTGCCACGATTCCTCCTGATTCTGATCTTGTGCAGAGATCTGATTGACTGCCAATGCTTCAACCAGGAAGTGCTGGCACCAATTTGGGGCTTGGAATCAGCTGAATTCCCACCAAAAACACCTGCCAGGGCAAAAAAAGCACTTTGCTGCAAAATCGTGACGGAGTCATGAATCTACAGTAAAAATTAAATTAAAAAACAATTGTGCTGTCCCGCACTTTTTTTTACAGAATAGTCCCCTTGTGGTACAAGTCCTTGGGGCTGATTGCTGTATTAAAATTAGAAGGGCGGTGCACAGTGTAGGCTCATTGAGCCCTGGGGACAACCACCTCCCCAGGGCTTTATTTTTTAAATGGAGGAGGCTGGGCAGACTCCCCATCTGGGGCTGTTTGAAGCCCCAGGGACTTCCACCTCTCCGGGGAAATAAAAAACAATTCAAAGACCGGGGCCCTGGGGACCACCACCTCCCCGGGGCATACGTAATATATAAAAGTGGAAGGGGTGCTGCACAGCCTCCCTCCATGGCCATATACAGCCCTCTGCACCACCATCCTTCTGGGGTCAGTCTATGCATAGTAAAGAAGGGGGACCACTAATTTAAAGCACTTTTAATTGTTTTTAGATATGCATAATAACACTTTGGTTTGCACTGATAACTTTATTTGGGACATTTCAATAAGAATAATTAGAAAGACAATATTAGAAGGCTTAATGAGTAGTTCAGAAGATAGTAGTATTAAGGTATGCCCGCTTGGACTTAATAACAGTTATGCAAGTGAAGCGGCAATGCTTAGCATATTTCCACTAGGATAATAATGCTCAATGCATGAAATTAATGCTTGCATTTCCCTTTGTTTAGTTTTATCATATAGCAATGTGTAGAATTGGCATTACTGAAATAATCTTGCTGTTGTAATTTCTTTGTACCCCTATAAAATTATTATGCTAAAACTTTGACCAGTAGGGCTAAATTAGCCGCATATGATTGCAAAGGCAAATTTATAGCACATAGCTGTGAAATTAAATATTACATTTTAGTTTTGTTTTATTCCATTCCAACCATATATGAATGTGTATTACTGTCTTTGTTCAATCTGTGTCATATTATGCATGGTTTTAAGCCCTCTATTTATGTAGTATAAATAATATGCAATATCTGTGAAGTCAGCGCGCAATGTATTGTGTCTATTATGACCCTGATGATGTCATTTGTTTGCACTTTCTAATAGTGGAAATAAAATGGCTCCTTTGCCTGTGAGCTCGGCTGCAGGGCAGTCAAAACGCGTCAGCGGTAGCACCAAAGCACTTTACGGTGAATCACTATTTATCAACATCCTATTGAAGAATCCTTATTTATCAACATCCTATCGATGTTGGCGTTTCTTGTGTGAGAAAGCAGCAATATGAAAAATTGGTGCAGTTGGTTGTAATTGACAGTGTTGATTTTGGAGTAAGAGGTGGCAACAGGGAACTGTCCCTCAGAAAATTGGAGTTCAAATATATTGTAGATTTTGAATGTTGAACACCAATTGGTTTAAATATTACTGAAGAATTATCAATTCACTTATATGAATGAAAATTGCTTGATATGAATATCCGCGGTTTCTTGATTTTAATGTAATTCATTTTATTTTTAGATCTCACACATCACGAGGTGGCAGAAGAATATGGATTTGTAAACATTGTCTTTTACGTTTAGAGTTCGTCCAATGAAAGTATATATTCAATCTCTGTAGTTCATGATGACTTATGAACCCATTTTGACAATTGTGAAACTCAGAGACATTTAGCCCACTGGGGCAATAGTTTCGTTTGGCAATTTAACATGGTGACATTGCGTGATATAAACATGCATAATCGCCCACTGGGACAAGACCTACTAACGATTAAAAATGGGACAATATCATGAAGTTCATTACGATCCTTGGCATATACAAATGGATCGGTTACGTGATTGTTATTATGTACGTTACCCAGCAACGAGACTGCAACCAATCGCATCTAAGCTGGGCTGTAATATCCAATGAAAGGGCCAAAGATACATCGGGAGTTCCATCTGCCCTCTCCACAAAAGGATATTAGAGCATATCCGTGCAATAGAGAATCACGATCAAAGCTATGCAATGGCAATACACATGCTAACCCATGAAAAAGAAAAAAAGACATGGAAAGACATTACATACAGTGGTTTGGTAACAGTGCCAATAAAGGAGAGAGGGGGCAATAGACTGATGACCTTACGTCGCATGGAATCTAGGCTAATCATTCGATTCAAGACTAAGATCCCTGGGGGATTAAATGGGTACGAGGAACTTTATGTGCACCTTTAAGAAGCTAAAATCGGGCCAGTGGAATAATATTCAACAGTGAACTATGCAAGATTTATTTGGGAATAGTAGGGCACTGAGCCCCGAGATATATGCGTAAAATGCGATGCATAATATACACCAAAGATGATCTGAAAATAATATAGTATACAAATGAGAACAATTAACTGTCATACAAGCAGCCTATGATGAAAGGGCACTAAGTCCTAAGATACATATATGCTATCAGCAACAATGTCATAGGAAAATTTAATTGGCTCGCAAATTGCAGGGAATGTGGTGTTTAAATTATACTCACTTAGAGACTATGCATTCGTACATTAACTTTTTGAGTTTTCCCAAAACTGCTGTGCAGTGAAAACAGTATATTTATGTTGATATTAATGCCAGAATGCTTTACACCTAATATTGGATATAAGTAAACGAAGTACTCCACTTTTTTGATAAAAATGTATAAAAAAGCAAAGAGTAACTACCAGTACCACAATGCCTCATAACAGGGCAATTGTGAATTACTGGTATGAAAGATAGAAACAAACAAGGGACAAATGTTTGTAACCGTGGACAAGCAGCGGATGCTGCGAAACGCGTTGGTAAAGCTGTGTGCTGTAATGGCACAGAAATAAACCTGCTATAAAATATCTTCCTGGTATATATTTATATATATATATATATATATATATATATATATATATATATATATATATATATATATAACCACAAATCTTCGCAACCTCCAACTTTTTGGCGACCCCAGGCTGCAGTAAAGTAGATTTATTCACCTCTCAGGCGACGCGTTTCGAGCAACTAGTGCTCTTGATCACATGTATATATAAAATCAATTAATATAAACTTAAAAAACAACTAATATTATCAATAGCTATATTTAAACAATATTAGGAAAATTTTAGAGTCTGGGAATGATAGATATAATATTCCCACACTAGTAATGAAACAGTAAGGAAAGCATAGGCTTTCAGAGGGGTTAAATGTCCTATTCCCACTCAAAACAGGTCAACATTAGGCAAAGTATTGAACTTAGGAGGGGTAAGATTTACTATTCCACATGCAGTCTGACCAACAGTTTGAAAATCGTTGGACTTTGGTGGGGTAAGATTTACTATTCCTACTCCAGTCTGTGCAACAGTAGCTGGTCTGAAAGCCCCATTTTTATACTGGTTTCCCCCTTTGAAGTGGAAGAAACTTCAGGAGTTTTCCCGCTATAGAAGTGTCTTGAATTTCCTGCTTCCCTGTCCTGGTCCCAGTCTGTCTAAAGTCACAATATGCTGGTGTGAAGTCCTTTGTGTGTGAGGTGAAGCACAGACATTCACACCTTTGCCCCTCCCCCCCCCATCCATCCTTGGATGGCCCAACTGCCAGCACCCATGTGTTGTGTGGATGCCTGGGAGGAATACACAAAAGCCATTTAAACCTAGTCATGTGACCCATGACCTATGAAATAGGCTGCAGGCACCAAATGGTTAGGAGAAGAAAATACAAACTTCTAACAGGGGCATATTCAGAGTTGTGACCTACAATCCGACTTTACCAGTAAAGAGGATTTTAAATTACAATTTTTCAGACAGCAAGCTTTGCTTTTCTATCTGCTTCCAAACAAAAGTCATCATTTATTAAATGTAATAAGGTAACCAAATGTTATCCTATAGGAGAGGTAGACCTAGATTTTCAATAACAGACAATGTAAATCTTAAAAGCAAATGTACAACTTTTATTGTAGTATCAAAATGGGTGGAACGTTGTAATGAATGTATTGAGGATGAGAAAAGATTGAGATTGGATTGTAGAGTTCTTCACTCACAGAACATGTGAAGCTTAAAAATACATGTCCAACTTTTAAAGTACTATGCACCCTGCCCTATGGAAAGTTTAGGGCCTCCCCTAAGGACAACTGCTATGTATTAAATAGGAGGTTTTAGGGGTGGAAAAGGAGTTATTTAGGCAAATCAAATGGCAGTTTAAAACTGCAAACTGGCTGCAATGGCTGCCTAAGATATATTTTAAGGTGCTACTTAAATGGATGACACAATAAGTGCTGCAGGCCTATTTAGTGGCATATAATTTATCAGCACTGGGTATATGGTATACTACTTTACTAGGGACTTAGAAGTAAAATAAATATGCCAATCAGGTTTCAGCCAATGTTATAATGTGTTGGGGAGTCAGCACAATTCTTCTTTACAAAATGTAGACTGCCCATCTGTGGAGGCCAAGACTCCACAGATGCACAGTCTGTGTGGTCCAGTATTAGAACTTGGAATGTTGAGCGCTTCATTGAAGCCAATGGAGTGCTCCGGGCTTATAATGGCTGGTAGAAGCCCGGAGCATCATAATTCCAATGTTTGTTAACAGCTCTTGCTGTGAACAAAAGCCTCACAGAGCCTTAGGGGATTTCAACCCCCTTTGGGCTCTGTGAGGCATTTCTTTTTACAAATTAGAACATTCTGCCCTCTCGGGTGGGTTGTTCTAATAGCCTTAGACCTCTACCGCCCATGAGAACATCGGAATGTGGAGCACTCCATTGCGGACATTAGAGCACTCTGTGCTTCTACGGACCGGTAAAGGCCAGCAGAGCAACATTCCAATGTTGTTTAAACAAAGGCCTCTCGGAGTACGAGGGGATTTCCATCCCCTTGGGCTCCGAGAGGCTTTGGTTTAATTTGTTAGAACATTCTGCCCTCTAGTGGCGGAATTTTCTAATAGCCTTATAGCCCTTCATAGCTGGGCTATACCGGCTATTAAAGTCCCGCTCATTTGTTAAAGGCCCTTGCCTTCGGATCGGGTTGTTAATGCTGGAACGGGCCTTTAATAGCCGGTATAGCCCGCTACAGCAGGCTATAAGGCTATATTAAAGGCTTGCTCCCTTGTGAAAGGCCCTCGCATACTGTTCAGGCCTTTAACCCTGGAGTGGGTCTGTAATGGCCGATAGAGCCCACTACATCGGGCTCTAAGGCTATATTAGAACATTGGAATGTGGAGCACTCCATTGAAGACAATGGAGTGCTCCGTGCTTCTGTGGACCGGTAAAGGCCCGTAAAGCAACATTCCAACGTTGTTTTCACAAAGGCTTCTCTGAGCCCAAGGGGATTAAAAACCCCTTGAACTCCGAGATGCCTTTGTTAAATTTACTAGAACATTCTACCCTCTAGTGGAAGAATGTTCTAATAGCCTTATAGCCCTTCGTAGCTGTGCTTTACAGGCTTTTAAAGTCCCACTCCCTTGTTAAAGTCCCTTTAATAGACTGTATAGCCTGCAACAGCAGTCTATAAGGCTATAGTATATGTACGGTATGCCGTTTTTAAACATCCTGGTGAAGGGTATTCCACCGGTAAAGGCCCGCAAAGCAACATTCCAATGTTGTTTTCACAAAGACCTCTCAGAGCCCGAGGGGATTTAAAACCCCTCGAACTCTGAGAGGCCTTTGTTCAATTTGTGAGAACATTCTACCCTCTAGTGGCAGAATGTTATAATAGCCTTATAGCCTTTCATAGCTGGGTTTTACCGGCTTTTAAACTCCTGATCCATTGTTAAAGTCCCTTTAATAGATGAAGGCTATAGTATATGTACGGCCTGACTTTTTAAACATCCTGGTGAAGGGTATTCCAATATAAACAGACATCTTTTAAAGTTCGATCCTCCTATAAAAAGAGAAATATTTTACTGAAGGGATGTGAGGTGATGAAATGAGGGTAAGTTGTGTTTACTGAATGTGGTGGAGGATCCAGACGGTAGGGGTACTAGTGATTTGAATTATAAATATAAGGGCTTTGCTTTAGAGCTGAAATGTCTGGCTACGCTTTGCTGTTTAGATGTCAAATGTGGAAAAAATGCTCAGGTTTTGTTTTGAGTTATAGACCCACCCTTCGACTGATGTCTACAGGCCTAAATGTTCACTGCATGATATTTTGACACTTATTTGAAATCCTGTCCTGGTAGCAGCTGCGCCCCCTTCAAATAGAAAGTAAAAGTGTACATACTAAAGCTAAAAGGTTACTGAGAAACTGCAGCTGAAAGTCACAAAGAAGCTCCGAGATTTTGAGTCAAGGAGCTATGTCAGACAAAGATAGGGACCATCATTTAGATATTCAAATACATTGACACCATTGTGAAGGAATTTATCATTTCGGGGTAATGTCTAGAAGAAGTTGTAGTAAAATTATTTACAGAAATAATCCACCTCAAACCCAGATTATAGCCGATTCTGCCTTAGTGTACAATTTGATCAAGATAATATGAATGTTTCCATATACATTTTGAAACATGAACGTTTCTTTAAAACAGTTTGTTCACAAGTCTCTTGTTTTACGAAAACAACAATTGACCCATTCATCTGTTAGCCCTTGTTCCCAACCGGAGTTGTTTTCTTTTGCTGCATGAGAACTTGTTGAGGTGATCCTCAGGTAGGAAAAGATCTCACGAGATACTGGTTGCATCCTGCACTAGATTACCTGGGACTTACAACGCAAAAAAGGGCATTTGTTGCCTGCATTTCCTCCCTTCACCGCTCAGAAGCCAAGTCTTCTTTGGAGTAGTCTCAGAGTTACAAAAAGACATTTAGAACTAGCATAGACATGTTTCTACAATCATATATTTACCTGGATTTTATTTACAAATCGGTGTCCTGTACCACACATTCTGTAACATTATACTTATCTCGATTTTTCATGTACATATTTTAACCACTAAACTTTTTAGTGCCATTACCCAAACTTAATTCTTTGTACCATTTAGCCTAAACCACTTCCCTGTTTTTGCAACCTACCCTTTCAGGAACCTGGCGTATTTTCATCTCATACAAGTTTTGTATTACCATTTTCTATTACTTCCTATATCACTCGGTAAACTTTGCACTTGTTGTCTTTACTAAATATCAAGACGAAATCCAGGGGACACCAGTACTTAATTTGTAATAGAATGAGTGCCGGTGGCCGAAGCTCTGCTCAGAAGCCCGTGGCTGGTGCAATTAAATATTGGATTGCCCAATAGCAAGGCTGGGTGTTTTTATTCCACCTCGTGCCGCTTAAATCCACTGTCAGCTTCTCCATGCTCCCTTAACTCACTCTTGCAGGTTACTGCTTTCCCTCCTTATATTTTTCCATCTCCCCCCTCCTCCTTAGTTCACCTTTATTTTTCTCGCTACGCTACACTAAGCTGTAGCTGTCTCTTCCAGCTCTAAATAGCCATTGACTTTCTTATATGTCATTTGTGCCTCAGATCTCCTTGGTGTGTGTGTGGTTTTTTTGGTGCATGCAAGTGAGTATGTGATTTTTGCAAGGTGCACAAACCAATCTTTCCTTTCGAGGTAGAAGGCTTTAGCATCAGATCCTGATTAGCCTGTCATGATTATGTCTTCGGGATAAATCTCTTCTGTCCCATCAGTATTTCATAGGCCTTGCTCTGTAACACAAGTTGTCTGTTTTAGAAATCATCTGCACCCACAGTACTAATTGTACCACTCTCAGAGGTTGAAAGTCTGAAATACGTGCATGAGACACACTGCCTTTTTGGTGGCATCAGCAAGTGATAAAATAACCACACTTTACAATGACGAGCATCAATGGCACACATTCCATCGCCTATATTGGAGTATATGAAATGCAATTTCAAAGTGCTTTATTCGAGTGTTTACTCATAAAAGCAGACAAACAAACACATAATAAAATACAATTAAATTACTAAGTCAGCATGACTTTGAGCACAATACACAATAAAAAGAAGAGATTTAAAACAACACATTTCATTAAGTATTATACCATCAGGGTGCAAAGTTCATATTATAAAGTCATATTTAAAAAAAACAATCCAATTACATAGTTAAAATTTAAAAAATGTTTTCGTCAGACAGACACCTGGCATGGGAACAGAGAATAGATGAACTAGCAGTCTCTGATCAACTAGGCAGAGAGTAGTCACCCTACTAGCAATCTCTGCCTAATTACCCACGCCCACCCCAAGTATTTTGCGGTTGCTGTGATAATCCAGTTTAAGGAGGTAGTTTTAACAATACGTAGGGCTACCATGGAGCTTTTAGTACCCAAATTTCTGCACATGGGGGCCAACCACACACGTCTAGGAACAGAATATGCATAACAAACAAACAAGAAATGGCCCAGAGTCTCATTGCCTTCCTCACAAACTAAGCAAGTTGCTGGACCTCTATTTCTCCATTTAGATGTTAAATTACCAAGAGGTAGAGAGCCAGCCCTCATTTGGAAAAACAGTTTCCTGTCCATGGGTTTAGTTATAATATCCCAGTACATTTCAAACATTGGAAACAATTTAGCTTCAAGGAAGGCGGTCGTCATAGACCCATTATTGTTGTTAAGGAGACTCTTGTTTTCAACCTGTTCCCAATAAAGGTTTTTTATAAACAACTTTGATGGAAAGGATGACCCGGTTGGATCCGACCACAATTCACTCAACCCTAGTTCACTTAATGCATTTCTCAAAGATTTAAACCATTTAATTTCATGAAATTGATCTGCTCTGATCACATCAGCAAATCCTTCTGCATATTGTGACAACTCGGGAGTGGTCCAGATTCTACGCCAATATAATATTGGTCGAAGTTTACACATAGCCGAAATTTCCTTCCTACCAAGATCATATCTGAGTGGCAAGAGGGGACTGCTCTGTGGGGTACCAGTTAGTTTTCGGAGGAAGCTGTTCTCTGACCTCTGTAGCTCCTGGAGGTTTTCTTGCCCCCACAGCTCTGCCCCATATAGTGCAGACCCTATTGCTTTAGCCTCGTATATGATTAGTGGCGGTTTGATTGGCTTAGTTAAAGATTTCGTGTGCTCCTTAATGATGGTACCAGCCAGTTGTTTGTGTCTTAGTATTGCCAGATTCAAGTGGTGGTTCCATCTGTTGTCATTTGAGATGTGTATCCCCAAATAAGTAAAGGAATTCACAACTTCAAGGCAGCGCCCACTCATGGTAATTTTGGATTTATACTTCTTGCAAGGATTAAAAACCATGAGTTTTGTTTTAGCTGCATTTACCTCCAACCCATGATCACAACAAAATTTATCAAAAATTGCCAATGCCTTTTGCAGACCACTTGGGGATTTCGATAAAATTAAGGTGTCGTCTGCGAACATTAGAATTGGAACTTTTGCACCAGCGAGAGAGGGAGCATCTACGGGCTCAGCTTGCATAAGGGGAACAATTCCGTTTATAAAAAGAGTAAACAGTGTTGGTGCCATTGAACAACCCTGCCGAACCCCCCGCTCGACAGGGAAGTCAATAGTATCGTTACCGTAGCCACCCCATTGGATCTTAGCGTAAGTGCCCTGGTGAAGTCTCATGATCAAAGTTAAAATAAGCATCGGGACCCCCAGGGCTGCTAACACCTCCCACAATTTTGCCCTCGGCACCAGGTCGAATGCAGCCCGTAAGTCAACAAAAGCTGCGTAGAGACTGCATCCGCCCAGAACCACTGTCCGCCATTGTATTAACTGGAAGCGAAAAACCTGGTCTACAGTGCTAGTTGCTCTGCGAAAACCCGCCTGAAAAGGGGATAGTACGTTCTGCTCCTCAGCCCAATCAAGCAGATTATTAATAATTACACGTCCTACCACTTTTTGGACCGTGTCTATTAGGCTGATTGGGCGATAATTACAGGGTTGGGCACGATCCCCCTTTTTGTATACTGGTATAATGACAGCACCCCGCCAGGATACCGGGATTTCAGCCCCCCTGGCTATGTGGTTTAATAAAAGGCAGATGTACTTACTCCACCTATCGGTGTCATCTAAGAAGACATCCGCCGGGACGCCGTCATTACCCGGGGCCCTGCCCCGATGAACAGATTTCAAAGCAGTCAGGATTTCGCTTAGCATAAAAATATCTTCGTCTGCAAACAGATATGTAAGGTTAGAATTGCTAGCAGGCTGGTCCCTTGAGGAGTACTGCTCGCTAAAAAACTTAACCCAGGCGTCGTGAGGGACATTATTGTTGGGAGTCTCTGACGGACTATCATGGCCCCATTTGACAATATGCCAGAATTGTCTAGAATTTTTACTTCCACTAGCACTTCTCAGTTTCTGCCAATGGTCTTCGTCCCAGTCTCTTTTTGCCCTGGCGATACAGATTTTATAATGCTTCCTAGCAGACCGAATCTCACTCAGATTCTTATTTTTGATTGCAGCTCCTAGTTTGGATCTTGCTATCCTGCAATCTTGGTTATACCACTTTGCTGTTTTAAATGGACAAGCCCTGTTGTTTCGTGCGGGTTTTAAGAAAAAGTTTTTGATTTCTTCAAAAAGAGTCATATGAACTTTATTGGCATCTTCTTGTCCTTGTGCGTGAGCAGTGATATTTTCCAATGCCAGGATGGCCTTGTCTGCCGCTGCTCCTATCTTTTCCAGGGCCTGCTGGTCCGTTTTAACACCAGACCATCTTAACCTACGCATATTATTGGATTGCGTGATCGTTGGCGGCACAAGTAAGTTACCATGAATTGGAGTGGTTACATTAGATGTCCACCAGTTATGCGAAACGCATAGCGGGTCGTGGTCACTTTCTATCCTGGCAGTAACTACCATATCGCTAAGAGATGGCCATAGTGATGTACTACAGATGACGTAGTCAATACGGCTTTTGCTTCGCCCGTTATTGAACGTCATGGCGGGAACACGGTCTGATTGGGTTCGGCCGTTCAGGGCTCGTAACCCATGCTCCAAGCACATGGCATTTAGGCCTAAGATGTCAGCCGTCCACCGAGTTATCGGGGGGGACTCAAGTGTAGGAATGTCCCAGAGCTTATCTTCCTCCGACCCCAGAGGAGAATCACCAGTGATAAGAGGTTCAAATGTTCGATTCAAGTCACCTGCAATTAAGATGTTTTTTCCCGCAGATTCGGTCTCAAGAATTGTAGAAAGGCTCATAAGAACCTCGGATCTACCTTTGCTACCACCTCTGGCATAGATATTATATATATCCATGGAGAGGGGTAAATCACTGGTCAATCTTATAAGCTGAATATCTTTTTGGTCAAGTTCCACACATTTTACAGCAATTTTTAAAGACTGCCTAACCCATATAGTAAGGCCCCCCATAGGCCGCCCTTTAGGGCCCTTGATAGCAGGAACATGAAAGTTTACATACCCCAATGCAAAAGTAGGCTCACACGCCCAAGTCTCTTGGAAAATGCAGAGGTCATACCCATTTATAAAATCAAACCAATCTGCGCTATCCATTTTAGAAGATATACCAGCCACATTCCATGACAAAAGATTCCCTAAACTAGGTGTCATAGGAATACCGGCGCTTGTAGAATGCGTGTTTATCACCTTACCCCCAGTAACCTGGTCTATAGTTGTTACATTAGATACCCCAGGTAGATCGACAAACAAAAGCTCCAGAGGGCTAGTTGTTAAAAAACTTACAAGCTAAATCTGGTGAACTTTTAGCACAGACAGGCACGGTCTCAGTATTACAGGTAGATGGTTGTCAATCGCAGTCGCTTAAGTTAGATAATGAAGAAAAACGATTTTCCAACCCCAGACCCCAGTCCACTGAAGCAACATCCTTCCTACCCCTCTTATTCACAATGTTCCATTTGGTTTTTAAAATACTTGAGTTTGGTCCGCTTCCCTTTCTCGGATAGAAGAAGTCCAAAGTCAATGGAACAATTGAAGTCGTTCGCCTTTGGGGTGGTAAGATGTTTGGTAGGATGTTAGGCAAGACCCCAGGATCAGAGAAGTGAAGGACGACACACTCCCCTTTAAACTTTTTCACCCTATCACCGATCCACTGTACCCTTCTCGCTTTGACGAGCTCTTCAGACAGTTGCTGCTTTCCCCAAGGAGTAATTACCATGTTGGTGGTTAACCATGATAAAGATTTATTTCTTAGAGAAGATGTTGTTTCCCGCTCGCCTTGAGCCAAAGGAGGAACATTGGCAAGGACAAGTACCAGTGGGGAAGCTTCAACCACGAGTTCGAAAGTCCCCTTTTCAATGAACGGGTCTTCAGCAGCAGGAGCAGGGATTGAGGTTATGTGAGAATCATCTGGTAGAGTGTTATTACTTGCCATAATGGGGTTTGGTACAGGGATAGGGATGAGACCACTAACAGCTGTAATTACTGATTTGTTTACTGATTCCTCTATCTTAGCAGAGACATTTTCCGGGAGTTTCTCTACCTCACATATAGATTTTTGTAGTAGACCTTCCAGACGGTTGACCTCAGAGGTTAGCTTGTCTATTTTGCTAACCAGGGGTTTGACCACACCTTTAATTTTTGTGTCCATCAGAGCCAATAGTTTGTTAAATTGGGCATTCGAAAGTGTAATGTAAGCTTCACTAGTCAGATCATGCTCTTCATCCTCAGAGTGTTTCCTCGGGGGGTTTGCTACTCTATTCTTGGCTGACCTGAGACATTCCCGTTTACCCGGAACGGGTGCTGGAGGAGAAGTAGAATGATCCTGACTGATAATTGTATCAGCCAATACCTCGTTGACACTCAGGTCTTCAACTCCAGCAACGGTACCACTTGGCTGTATAGTAATAGTATCTGGAAACAAGTCAGGTGTAGCACTATTAGTGCTATTGTTGATTAGAAGGCCAAAGGGGTCATCAGCCTCGATGTCAATGAATGGGGATTGAGCAGATGAGTCTATTTCCAAAGAGGCTCTTCTATCGATGTTAATTTTTTCTACTACTTGCACCAGATAATTTTTGATAGAATTACTCGGAGTGGTTAACTTTTTTGGAGGCATAGTACAATTTGTGAACAACCAAAGACAATGTGACTTACGTAGCAGTCTGCACAGCTGTTGTCAATACGCAGCAACGTCAGTTCCAGGGCAGCGAGCCAAAGGACCAGGCCCAACCCAACCTTGTCCGACCTCGGACGGCCACAGACGGCCCGCCCTTTGCTCGGGCTTCGCTCGGCGTCCCGCTCGCGTCCCGCGGAGCGCCTGACAGAGCTTTAAATCAGAGAGCGTTGCAGGCGGGGGGCGTGGCTGGTTGGTGGGCGCGTCCACTCGCGCAGCTGCGAGAGCAGGGACTCCTGGACCTTCGAGTCCCTGCTACAGCGCCAACGCCGGTTTGGTGATACTCTCAGCGCCTCCTGAAGCCCAGCGCCTACACGGTGTTCACACCCTCATTTTCCGCGAAGCGGCACCCGCGGAGCGGGTGCGGCGAGGGGCTGAGGTGAAATGCAGAAGACAGTCCCTGGGTCAGCTAGACATGCAAACGACTCCCAACAGGCAGCAACTCACTTCTGCTCGCAGGTAGGGTCCCGGGGAGCGGTAGAAGCACGCGCCTTTTCTGGCTGGTCAGGCGGGGGGCGTGGCTGGTTGGTGGGCGCGTCCACTCGCGCAGCTGCGAGAGCAGGGACTCCTGGACCTTCGAGTCCCTGCTACAGCGCCAACGCCGGTTTGGTGATACTCTCAGCGCCTCCTGAAGCCCAGCGCCTACACGGTGTTCACACCCTCCTTTTCCGTGAAGCGGCACCCGCGGAGCGGGTGCGGCGAGGGGCTGAGGTGAAATGCAGAAGACAGTCCCTGGGTCAGCTAGACATGCAAACGACTCCCAACAGGCAGCAACTCACTTCTGCTCGCAGGTAGGGTCCTGGGTGGGTGTTTTTATTCCACCTCGTGCCGCTTAAATCCACTGCCAGCTTCTCCATGCTCCCTTAACTCACTCTTGCAGGTTACTGCTTTCCCTCCTTATATTTTTCCATCTCCCCCCTCCTCCTTAGTTCACCTTTATTTTTCTCGCTACGCTACACTAAGCTGTAGCTGTCTCTTCCAGCTCTAAATAGCCATTGACTTTCTTATATGTCATTTGTGCCTCAGATCTCCTTGGTGTGTGTGTGTGTGTGGTTTTTTTGGTGCATGCAAGTGAGTATGTGATTTTTGCAAGGTGCACAAACCAATCTTTCCTTTCGAGGTAGAAGGCTTTAGCATCAGATCCTGATTAGCCTGTCATGATTATGTCTTCGGGATAAATCTCTTCTGTCCCATCAGTATTTCATAGGCCTTGCTCTGTAACACAAGTTGTCTGTTTTAGAAATCATCTGCACCCACAGTACTAATTGTACCACTCTCAGAGGTTGAAAGTCTGAAATACGTGCATGAGACACACTGCCTTTTTGGAGGCATCAGCAAGTGATAAAATAACCACACTTTACAATGACGAGCATTAATGGCACACATTCCATCGCCTATATTGGAGTATATGAAATGCAAACTTCACGCAGGATGCTGGGAAAAGGCAGAACGTGTAATACCTCGTGAAGATGGGGAAAGTCTCCCAACCTTCCCCAAGGTAAAAGTACGCTTCATCCGACCCTCATTTTGTTCAGTTAAGATACATAGGAATTCTAGCTGAAGGCAATTGCTTTTTGGATGTCACTCGGCATGCCTGTAGCCTTGAGTTGCAGGGGACCAAAAACAATAGGCGCCTTTCAGCAGCTGCTGTGAGTCTTGCATTCCTCACTGACAGCAGTCCGCCCTGCGACTTCTGGCTGTAGGAAAGAGATGTACCTGGCTCGCTTCATTTTTTTTATATAGTTTTGTTAGCTTCGGCCTGCATGACTTTTGAAATGTTTTAAAAAAAAATATGATCTGATGATACCCACCTAACGGCTTATTTACAAGGGCCGTGCGCCACTTTTGCGTTACTTTTCCCATGCTAAAAATGACACATAAGTGGCACAAGGGCCTTGTAATCCTGCCTATTAAGCATAGAGCTTGAGGGGTTCAATAAGGATCAGGTCAAGCCCCCCACTCACTTAATACTACACAATATATGTGACCTGACCCTAATATGTGGAGCAGATTACTTATGAACTCATGCATATATGTAGTCACTAAAACTTTATGTACTACACTGGCAATTGTCAATATCCGAAATATGCCAACATTGGTCTCCTACTCTCTTATGCGTTGTGTTCCCTTACAATACTCATCCTGATGTGTGGTGTGGCACTGATCATTCTACACTATTTTGAAAAAATCAACACATGTAAAACACAAAAAAAGGTATACAAAGGTATGGAGTGCCTCACGGAAGTAACCCCATGGGAGTCCACTGATAGGTTCTCTCATTAGCACGTCTATAGCAAACAAAAAAGTGTGAAGACAAAAAAGTTTATACGTAAATAAAGTGTGCAGGTGTAGTGAGAAAATACTATCCCTAGTTAGGTAGTTGTTATTGACTAGTAAAATAAGCAATAGGATGTGTTTCCCTATTGCTTAATTCCTGACCCCAAACAAAGTGGAACTTACTGCTAATAGGACCACCTCATTATATTAAAAATGAGCTAAACCATCACTAGCTACCAACCTTTAATCTGTGCTGTGGGGTTGCTCTATTAAGAGACACTCAGTTGCCTTCTAACTGTATAGAGGGCCAACATGTTTCATTGCCTTTAGTAATTTTTGGCAATTTCTTCAGGGCAAGGGTCAGTTCTCACCTTTCTACTTTGTATTCAAAAGCCAATGAGTACCTAAAGAACACAATTTAAAAATACAGACAACAGATAGTTAGCACACCCCGGGGTGGTAAATCCCCTTCACACATACTGGTTCACACGATTAGCCATTATTTGATTACCGCTGTGGTACCCTTGTTGGGCATTCCGGTGACCCTATGTCCGTGATCTTTGTCGCGGTCTTTATCCCCTTCTACCATCAGTTAATCTGTGGAGATAACATTTCTATTGTTAAAATCAGCCCGTCATCCTCATGGTTGTTGATTAAGCCCGTATCATCATTGTCTCTCGGTGCCACCTGCTCTAAGTTTGTTCATAAAAACAGCCACCAACCAGTGTCTTGAAATGGTTATTTTGGATTAGTTAAGTGGGTTTTTTTTGCCACTTCTGCCCATTGTTAAAATACAGTGCCAAAATTTGTGGTACTCTGTAGTCATCTGCCCTTCTATATCGCGGAATGCTGATATGTTAAAATGACATATTTAGGGATTGGATACTTAAGGTGGAACACCAGGAACTTTGCCTCAAAGGTACCGCCTGTGCATCACTCGAAGAGTGCATGCACGTCACTTCAGAACTATTTGTTTATTTATGCAATTTTATATAGCGCGGACTTTACCCGAAGGCGTCAGAGCGCTTCACAAAAGGAACAGAAATGATACAAACTGAGAACATTACACGAACAACAGATTGCAAAAGCATACGTTACGTTACATACGGTAAAGTGATAATTGTGAGCAAACAAAAATACATGAGGTAGTAAAAATTGTGAGCAACCAAAAGTACATGAGGTAGACATGGTAATAGTGACACTTGTGAGCAAACAAAATACATGAGGTAGTATAAATGTGAGCTGCCAAAAATACATGAGGTAGTAAAAAGTGCACAGGAGGAAAAAGTGACAAGTGTGCAGGCTACAAGAGAAAATAAGAGTATAATTTGCGGTATAATACTGCAATATATGCTAGACACTCATGCACAAGAACAAACGTTACGTAGGCAAAGGTGGCACTTGTGCAAGTATCAAAGGTATAAAACATGTGAGAGGAAGCAAACCGTGTGTTACAGGGGCAAAGTGGTGAGTGCAAGTTGCAAGAGGGTACCAAACACAAGTACATGGATAATACTGCAATAAAAGGCAAACACTCTAACCACAAGAACACATTGGGAAGGCACTTCCATGGACATGAGAAGTAGAAATTTTCAGTAGTGGGAGGTCTTCCTTCAGATAAAAGAGAGGACGTGAATTACTTTTGGAGGTGTCTCTGGAGGAGGAGAGCTTTGAGGTCCCTTTTAAAGGCCTGGGAGGAGGCGGTGGTCCGGAGCTGAGGCGGGAATGAGTTCCAGATTCTCACTGCGTTGCCTGAAAAGGATTGGGCCATCGTTCTTTCCTTCTTGAAAGTGGGGGGTTCAAGCAGTAGATTCTCCGCATTGCGTGAAGGTCTAGAACCTCCAGAGAGTTTCTGCAGTGCCCCTTCCCGCTACTCCTTACCGGGTATTTTAGAAGACGACGTGGTTCATCAACCTCTCCCTTTTGTATTGTGTCGGTCTCCATTAGGAAGGTAGTGGAGACGCTGATTTGTGTGTCCCGCCCCTTCGTCCATCAACACGTGACGTGTACGCATCATCCGGTGCCACTACGCCAAGCCCGGCACAGTGAACGTGGGCGCCTTCTTAGTATGCCTTAAACAGTAACATGATCTCCTCATTTAGATGTAAATATAGCGCTGTTTGAAAAAGGCTCCTTTCTAATTTGTAAATACTTTCAAAAATTCTTCTTCCTTAATATTCATCTGATGTTTATTGTAGCGTTTTCTTTGGATACAAGTGTGGATTTACCGAAGGGCATATTTCAATCATCAGGCACTACAGTTAAGGTACCTAAAGTGTCCAAAGTGTCTTAATGGTCTTAATACTCCATTCTCAATATATGCATGATGTAAATGCTGATGTAATAATGCATTATATGTGGTCTTGCCTAGTGCGTTGGATTTATCAGGTAGGAGTGGACCAATGGGGACTCAATGATGTTATTGAGTGGAACAAGGTTGACACTTGAATTCACTGAGACATGAGACTATAAGGAAACCACAGCAATGCCTAGAATAGAACAGCTAGGGGTATATCCTTGGTGTCAATGATGATGGTGGACAGGCACTACAATAGACCCATGGAATTTGAACTTAAATGGGGTATTGATGGTCTTTAAAAGGAGAGAATTGCTATATTATGCAAGACCACATATAATGCAGGAGTATTAACACCATTAAGACACTTAGGACACTTTGGGTACCTTAACTGTAGTGCCTGATGATTGAAATATGCCCTTCGGTAGATCCACACTTGTATCCAAAGAAAACGCTACAATAAACATCAGATGAATATTAAGGTAGAAGAATTATTGAAAGTATTTACAAATTAGAAAGGAGTCTTTTTCCATCAGCCCTATATTTGCATCTAAATGAGGAGATCATGTTACTGTTTAAGGCATACTAAGATGGCGCCCACGTTCACAGCGCCGGGCTCGAAGTAGTGGCACTGGATGATGCGTACACGTCACGTCCGGATGGACGAAGGGGCGGGACACACAAGTCAGCGTCTCCGCTACCTTCTTAATGGACGCCAACACAATACAAACGTGAGCGGTTGATGCACCAGGCCGTCTTCTAAAATACCCGGTAAGGAGTAGCGGGAAGGGGCACTGCAGTTTTTAAATAGTTCTGAAGTGACGTGCATGCACTCTTCGAGTGATGCACGGGCGGTACTTTTGAGGCATAGGTCTTGGTATTCCACCTTGAGTATCCAATCCCTAAATATGTCCTTTTAACATATCAGCATTCCGCGATATAGAAGGGCGGATGAGTACTGAGTACCACAAAGTTTGGCACAGTATTTAACCATGGGCAGAAGTGGCAAAAAAGCCCAACTTAACTATCCCAAGATAACCATTTCAAGACACTGGTTGATGGCCGAACCACTTTACGAGACGACACCGAGGAGACAACACGCAAGACCAACCTGGCGAAGGTGAACACTTTCATCACCAGTACGTATGCGCATTTGATATTCCTCTGCGCTGGAACATATTCTTCTCTCTAAAACCTACAACCACAAAAACAAAAGGATAGCTGCCAACACAGCATCTGGAGACAGGTCTAATTTTTATTGCTGGAGAAAACTGTTCCAATTGACAAAATCCTGTACACCATACCACATCCCATTAATTCGCCCTGAAGAAGTCCTCTGGACGAAACGCGTTGGCTACTTTGGCTACTTTATGAAGACTGAAAATAAAGAAAGAAAAGAACACATAATGGCTTATTGATATTTTTTGACTTCTCTGATACTGTTCATTGAATATTCTGTGGTGTGCCGAACTATCTCTGTGAATTGTTTTTATAAACACACTTAGAGCGGGTGGCACAGAGAGACAATGATGATATGGGTTTAATCAACAACCATGAGGATGAAGGGCTGATATTAACAATAGAAATGTTATCTCCACAGACTAACCGATGGTAGAAGGGTATAAAGACCGCGACAAAGATAACAGACAAAGGGTAACCGGTATGGCCAACAAGGGCACCACAGCGGTAATCAAATAATGGCTAATCGTGTGAACCAGTATGTGTGAAGGGGATTTACCACCCCGGGGTGTGCTAACTATCTGTTGTCTGTATTTTTAAATTGTGTTCTTTAGGTAGTCATTGGCTGTTGAAAACAAAGCAGTAAGGTGAAAACTGACCCTTGCCCTGAAGAAATTGCCCAAAATTATTACAGGCAATGAAACATGTTGGCCCTCTATACAGTTAGAAGGCAACTGAGTGTCTTTTAATAGAGCAAACCCACGGCACAGAATAAAGGATGGTAGCTAGTGATGATTTAGCTCATTTGTAATGTGGAGAAGTGTGGCTCACTGGTTAGAGGAGGCAGACCTGGAAGCAGAGGTCAGCCCGGGACCAGGGTTCAATTCCCGGCTCGGCTGGGTCTTGAGTCCTAAAATGGCCATGGACTCGACAATTCTCACTCCGGTGCCTACTCGATTCATGGGTTCACACTCTGCGCAATAGCTTGCTTAATCTCGACAACGGCCCCTCGTGATGGGATGCCTGGCTTTCACCTTGCGGATACCCTGCCGGGGTTATCTCACAGGGGAATACCAGGACGGGTTCCCTAAGCAAGCGCTTAGAAACCGCTCGGTGATTTGCGCTATATAAATTCCTGTACATTTACACTTAATACAATGAGGTGATCCTATCAGCAGTAAGTTCCACTTTGTTTGGGGTCAGGAACTAAGCAATAGGGAGACACGTCCTATTGCTTATTTTACAGGTCAATAACAACTCACTGACTAGGGATAGTATTTTCTTGCTACACCTGCACACTTTATTTACATATAAAAAATTCTGTCTGCACACTTTTTTGTTTGGTATAGACGTGCTAATGATGAGAACCAGAGTCCACTGGTGAGGACCTATTAGTGGACTCCCATTGGGTTACTTCCATGAGGAACTCCATACCTTTGTACACCTTTTTTTGTGTTTTACATGTGTTGATTTTTTCACAATAGTGTAGAATGATCAGTGCCACACTACCGATCAGGATGAGTACAGTAAGGGAACCCAACGCATAAGAGAGCAGGAGACCGATGTTGGCATATTTCGGATATTGACAATTGCCAGTGTAGTACATAAAGATTTAGTAACTACATATATACATGAGTTCATATGTAATCTGCTCCACATATTAGGGTGAGGTCACATATATTGTGTAGCCTTTTAATCCTGCCCCCTAGTGTTTACCGCCCTAAATTGCCTCACCATTGAAGATAGCATGCAGAGTCAGCCAACCTATATTACAATTATTGCCTCCAGTTGGTACATATATCTCAAAAGTAGATTATATTAACTCATTGAGGCAACCACCCAAATGGAAAAGCTATATACCAAGAAAGTAAGACTTGTCTTTAATTTAATGCGTTATCAGTTTGAGAATTAATGGCATATATTTTATTTTTGGAATGTGTGAGTTTAAGTAATCATACTGATCCAGGCTACAAGATATACATTTTCAATATTTCTGCCTCTCATGCTTAAAGTGCTGTAATGAGCAAGTTGTTGCTTGCCCTATTTTCACCCCTGGAGCAGCACAGTTTTGGCTCCATCCTTTTATGCTTTGACCATGCCATATATATGTACACATGGTCTCATGTATTTGTGTGATTTGATATCATTAATATAAAGTATAATATTATCACTTAATCTCCCTTTTCCTAACAAAAAAAAAGTTTCCTCATGTAATGCAACTGGTGCTATGCCAAGTGCTCTGATAACCAATTCGGGTCAAGTTCGTGTTATAAAAAAACTCTGTTAAATATATATTTTTTTTAAATGTAGTACAGTTGAACAGATACAAAAAGTGCATTTACTTTCTAATCTCAACATTTATATGAATGGGCATAAAAATGTTTTCTTTACAGTCTCACCAAATGGTATATTTCTGTGCGGTTTGAGTCATATTACTAATTTCTGTATGATCATGTATTCATTTAAACGGTAATCCGCACTTACCTTATAACTGTCAATGTACCCATAACCATGCAGTTAAGCATGTGCTGAATGATTGCCAGGTTAACTTGACCAAAGGCCTTAATCATTTTGATTTTCATGTTTAACCTTCAACGAGAAAGCTTGCTTGGCTACAATGTTTTCCTTTCCTCTGCAGGTGAATTCACATTACCTCATGGTAAGTGAAAGGCACATTGTGTACAGGAAAAAGTGAGGCTCAAAAGGAGTACCATTGGCAAGGATAAGAAGCGCTAACAAACAAAGAGAGGACCAAGGTCTGTGCTTTATCTGGAGACGTAAGGAATCTAAGGACATTGTAATGTGCGGAACAGATGAAGGGAGTTTTAAGTGTAGTTGCCAAAGATTTACAGTGAGATGGTGGACGAGCCATGAACATGTAATGTGAGATTCTTAAATGTTCTTTGTAGGTTTACTTGGTGATCTCACCTTAGCTTCAAACAAATTCCCTTTAGACTGTTGAGGGCCACAGACCTCTTTGCTTTTTCTCTGTTGTGTGGCTTTATGCTGTACAATACTGTGGTAAATTGAAGATCCTTGAGCCAGGTGTATAAAACAGGTTCATTATAAGAGAGTAGATAGATGGAATAGAAACCCCACTAGGAGCTGCCTCCCTGCCGCCCAGCCTGCCTGCCATCAACTGCCACGCCACACACAGGCCAGGAACCAAACATTCCATGAGGTCACCAGGCATTCTACCACTCACTCTAGCTGAGCAACAGGGAAGTTCTAGACAGGGAAATGAAAGACACAAGTCAAATATAAAAAAATACCTTTGACTAAAGAGAACTTCTACTGAAGGTTTCCACAAAGCTGACTCCTTCCAGATTTATTATATCAATTTAGGGTTTCCCCAGTTATACTAACTAGGTTAGATGATCTGGCTCTACTCATGCTTAGGCAAGGAAAACACAAATCATATTCTGATCATCGAGTTTTTGTTCCTAATTTTCTGCACTGCCATTACTTAATTTCTCGTTTGTTTCACGTTGTTAAGGCTTAATTTTGTCAGACAGTTTGGTCTGACAGTAGTGATTTTGTAGTTTTATAACATATTCTTAAAAGTGGTGTATATCTGTAATTAATCTCATCTACTGACTTTGAATTCTCATTGTGGGGCCAAATAAGTTACACTGTAATTTGAATTTGTGGATAATCGTAACTCCTCTTTATTCTTCAGGCACTTAGAAAGTGCAGTTGCAGAGAGATTTTGTCAAAGGGCCCAAGAGCTACAGCACCTCCTAAAGATCTATTATCCAGTATTTTACTTCTCTTCACCACTTCTCTACCTACCTAAAGCTCTTTGCACTTTCCAGATCAAAATATTTTGCCTTTTAGAATTATCGGTTAGAAATTTATAACATTCACTTAACATTTGGATTATAAATGTGTTCTTACCACCACCAGGTAATCTTATTGATAAGGAAAGACTAGTGATTTACACTAATGCTAGGAAGAGAGGTTTGGGAGCTGTCTAACAAAATATCTGCCTATTCTTTGAATTAATTTGTATCAGTTTATGTCTCATTCATTTGTAGTTTATTTTCTCACCTTTATTTCAATGTGCGAATAGCTTGCTGCACTGCTTCACTAATCCTGTTATGTTCCCACAGTTGCTCTCTCTATATTCCGCCTCAGTGCTGTGCTCACTCTATGCTAAATATTCATTACTTTTATATAATACTTTTTTTATAGAACAACCATGAGCAATTTCAGCCAGCCTTTATTTACCAATTACACAGCTTCAAAAGCAACAAAAAGCAGCTCAATGTGCAAAAATGCACATGAACATCAAATGCTTAATTACATTTTTTACAAACATCTGGGAAGTGACAGGTCTGTTAGCTTTTGCACAAGCCTGCAGCTATACACATCTCATCTCAGACTGCTGATGCACCTCCTTACACCTGCTAACTGAGAATTAAAAATTAAAGGAAGTGGAAGGCTTCTCGTCCAGGTTTCATTATTAAATCACACAGATGATTAACATGCTCTGATTTAATAATACCCCTGCAGCAGTACTTGATGTCAGGTGTGGACAATATGAAGCCTGCTATATTTGACTTATGAGAAGAAGAGAAGAGTATTTTGGTGAAGCAGAAGAGAAAAACATGACAGTTGAGTCAGCAGACAACATACTTAATTTGGTATAATATCAATAGTTATGTACCTGTGGAAGGACTTGGAAAAGAACGGCACAAATCTGCAAGAGCGGGTTACACTCACGAGTTTACACTTAAGTCAGGAATTACCAGAAGCTCAGACCCACAGTTCCATCCTAGTAAAGTTGAAAAACAGCAGTGATGTTCAAAAGATCAGGACACATCATATCAGAGGAGATAGTGGTAGGCACCCATCACCTCTCTCTGTCAGTAGCATTACATGCATAGTCAAACATTGAGAAGAAGGCACCACCCAATGCCCATGGGTAGGCGGCCTGCATGAGACAGATCATCACCGCTCTCTGTCTAGGGTTATGAAGACTGCCCTTGATGGGTAACTCTACAATGTCTCTAAAACCTCTGTGGCTAGTAATCTCCCAACTTGGAAATGTAATCAATATATGAAGAGGGGAGCCCAAAAACCATACTACACAGTAGATAGCTGAGCAGGGGGGAAAAGGTAATTATCCGAAGGTCAAGTTATGTTTAAGCATGGGATTATTACTCAACATCTGACACAGGCCTGTTACATGTATAACGACACAATGGCAAAGCTATAGCAATAGCCCAGCAATTTATGCAAGATAACCTATATAAAAATCCAGAAGTATAAAACGATGGCTGAGTTAATCAGTGGCTCAGTAATGCAGTGTTAATTACACACACTGTTCATCCACCTGTACTATTGTCCCCATTATCCACATCTATAATCTTGAATCGAAGAAACTGTAAGGAATTGGGTTATTCATTTCGTAGGGGCTACAAATATTAACATAATAAACACAACCTAGTGAGGCAGAAAAATAGATCTGAGAGAATTTCTCCTCTGTCAATGGTAGCTATTGAAAAGGCAGCAGGCAATTCCTAGAAAAGTGGTTGTTAAGTTCAAGCATGAAAAATAAGTAGAGACAAAAACACAATAAAAATCCTAAACCAATTTAGAAAAATTTACATTAGGAACATTATAATTGTTTAGAGGGAGCCAGAGATGTGATTTTTTAAAGTTTTGAAGTGAAAGGTGCCTAGAACAAACAAAACAACATTGACAATCAACAGTTTGTGGTTGGTTGAAAACTAGGTGCAATTTCAGTCTTACTGGGATAGAATGGTAGTAAGATACTGTTGTATGGAGTTTTAGGAATCTGAGCGAAATTTCCAGATTCATGCCCTTATACAGGTACAATTCACATTGCCCTAATATAGGCATAGAAATCATACCCTCATTTAGACATAGCCCATGCAGTCCAAATGCAGGCAGGCTACTTCCACCCGTACCAAAACGTCACAACGATTTCTTGGAAAATCGGCTTAAGCAGTGAGGGACCTTCCCTTCCTTGAATATTGATTTGTTCAAGAACTCATGGACTTTACAAAGAACCACTATTCCCTTGAGATTCTTTCTGATGTTATTATGCCCACTGTACGTCAAACTGGGCACCTTCAAGGTATAAATATGCCTTCATTTGCTCTAGTAAGACACGGTGGTTCGGAGCAGTTCGACTATCTACCTGCCCGAAGCAGCTCACTACAGCAAGTGCTGAAGGAAGCTGACTCTCCAGCTGACGCACTGATCGAGAAGCTGTCCTTTCTCTCGCTGAGAATCCAGCTCCAGTGTTTCCAAGCTCCCCTTGCGGGGTGTTGGGAAATCGAGTCCCGAGACAGAGATACCAGACCTCCTTCATACTAAACTCAAGGTATGGTGCTGATTAGAACCTAAAAGATATCTTGGATAGATTCTTGGCAAAGAAAACCAAACCTATGCTACACAATACTTACTCCCTCCCGCCTAGCCTGTGTATTTATGTATGTATTTTTATATGGCTTAGAAATTATACATTGCTTTTATAGTATTATTTTATAATACTATTCTCAATGTACGCATTATACTTTGTAGCCTGCATTTTGATTGTAGCAATTCACTTTACTTGCATGAGAAAGAAGACTCTTCAATAAAACCGTTTATTGAAAACGCCTGCCTCTCTAGTTTTCTGCACCTCTGTTGAAATGAAGCATGCACGATTGACTGAGTGAAATATTTATCTATTGTTTTCGCGACTCTAGAGATACAATTCTTATTCTTGGGAAACAAAGTTATCATGTTTATGCGGTTGTCAGAAACTAATCCCTTCTTGTGTATTCGAGAAGGTTTCTAGTGACCTCTAAATTACCTGGCACACTCACTATTAAGTTTAATACATTTGATAGAGACCTAGTCGACCTCAGTCCTAAATCTAATCTATAGGATATATTTCCAATGCGCAGAGCCTATTGGGAATATAGGAACTACACTACAATACAACTTGTCAAAGATTTTACATTGAGCATAGTCACTTAATCAGCACCGATCATGGGTTAAAGCAGGGCTGTGTTCTTGCCGCGCTGCTCTTTAATTTATACACAGCAGATCTGGGCAACGCACTGCATGGAGCAACTCTGGCAACTCCCAGGATTGGGGGAACCAGAATCCAGTTGATACAGTATGCAGCCGATCGGGTCCTTTTGGACCAGATTAAAGTTGGCCTCCAAAAAGGCCTAACAGCACTAACAGAGTACAATGCCAAAAACAAGCTGGTTGCAAACCAAACGAAATCTAAGATAGTGATCTTTGGCCGACATCCAAAAAAGTAGTTAATGAACTGGAGCCTGGGACCATTAACATTGTCCAGCACAGAATCGTACAATTATCTTGGAGTATGGATCAGTGAAACAGGCCGGCCACAGGCCCATCGTCACAAGCTCCAGCAGAAAGGCAAAATGGTTACTTACGCCATCTGTAAACTTAACGCCACTTTGGAAAGTCCAACGACCTCGAATTTCCAATGAGTTTTGAGGGCAACATTACTACCTTCCCTCAACTACGCGATTCAGGCGTTTCCAGGTAAATTGGCGCAAGACCTTGAAAAGATCAATTGCGCAGCCTACAAAAAGCGTTTCTGTCTACCGTCGTGCACAAGGAACACGCTAATTTGTATGGAATTTAATCTCAACCGACAATCTTTGGAAGAACTGGCAAGTCTGGCAAAATACTTTTACTTAAACTCTGTGGCCCCAGAGAACTCAATGAAGTTTGTTACAAATAAAATATTTAAATACCCGGGTAATCCGTGGTCAACCGGTCTTGCCTCTGCTGAAGATCTCTTGAACTTAGCTATAGAGAACTGGTACCCCAACATAATTACGTACACAACTATCAAAACATCGATAAAAAAGCAAGTAAGATCATGCTCTCGAAAAATGGATATTGAAGCTTTGACAACCAGAGGCTTCCATGAGACCCAAAGCTCCCTTCACACTTTACATGGCTGCAAACCCCACCTCAAACAGCCAGTGGGGAGACAAGCCCTACAAAGCATTCTTGCAGCTAGACTGCAAGTGCTTCCTTTAAAACATCTGTATCCTTCAGTGAAAGTAAGACCAGCGATCATGGAGGGTCGCCTTTGCCATTATAACTGTGAAACATTGGCTCACATCTTACTATGCTGTCCCGCCCTGTTGTCAATCCGACAAATCCATCTAAGGCCCATTCTCCTCCAACTGGGCACGTGGACAGCAAAGGAGGCAGTCCTTCAGCTATATTTGCTGGACAAGGTGCAGCACATGGCTAATTTTGCAAAGTTCATCTACCGTGCCCGACATGCCCTAAAGGACAGGTCAACTACGGCACCGCATGGAATTCATCTGGAGGAAGGCCTAATTCAGACCGGTGCCCTCTAAAAACTTGTCCGGTGCAGTTAAAGGATCTATAGTTACTGCATTTTAGAAATCAAAACACCAAATGGTGGTTTTAGGATCAACCCGTACATATACATTGTTATCTTATTCAATTTTAATCATTTTTTAATATTGATTGCTCTTTTTGTATTGTTTTTATTAATCACACAAATAAAGTGTCATTGTCATAGTCACTTAAAGGTAAGTCAAATTGAAGTCAAAATCTAGCATGGCAAAGTCTAGAGCTCTAGCGGGTGAGGATCCCTGGAAGTTGGATATATCATTGATGAGACCCTGGAAGTTGGATATATCATTGATAAGATCAAGCTGAATCCATTAATTTTGGCCTTAAAGGCACTGAGAATGACAAAGTTGTATTTTGTTGCGGCCGAGAGTGCTTCCCCATTTGGATGGATTTACTGCTACTCCCTCTTATTCTTCTTCAAGCCAAGCCAAGTCCTTTGCTCTGCCAACTAGTCTTGTACACTCTTGAGACCTAGTGGCCCATTAGGATGGCGGCGGATTGCCCCCGCCAGGCTGGCGGTAGCCACCACCGGCCTGGGGGGGCAATCCGCCCGCCATCCGCACCTAAATTCCCCCCTGCTATATTAGTATGGCGGGGGGGACCGCGGCGGACGGAAAGACCGTTCGCCACTTTTCCGCCCCGGTCGCCTTGGGCAGGGGCGGAAAAGGATTAATATGGTGGCGGTGTCTATTAGACACTGCCAACCATATTACAATGGGCTGTTTCAGATGCCTTTCTGTGGCGGCATGGGGGCCCCTGCGGGCCCCCAGAGTAAGCATGAGCGAATTTTGCGGATCTCGCGTTCGCGAATTTTGCGGATTTGCGGATTCGCAATCCGCAAAATCCGCGAATTCCCGCGAATTTGCGGATTTTTTTTTTTTTTGTGTTCGCCCGTGTTTCTGCCAGTTCGCGAGGGTTTTGTACACTTTCGCAAACTGCGAACTTACCTGTCGGGTCGCAAGTTTCGCGAACTTGTTGTTTCTACGTGTCCAGCCTGTTTGGGACACTCTTCTTCATCACTGCCACTCTCTGTCACCACTGCCACTCTCTGACTACTCATGCCACCCTCTGGCCCACCCATGCCACCCTCTGTTTCATCACCACACCCTCTGGTTGTCCAGTGTACATTATTTTTGGCAAAGCAAAGCACACCTTCCCTGCCTCAAGTGACCTGAATTAATTTGGGGCTGATTCATGTGTCACAGAATATTTTTTTAGCTGGCACCTGCTTCCTTAGTGCGCCCTGATTAGTGATCTTTTGCACTTGCTAAGTGCTTTCATTGTTGCAAAATTAGTTACAACACCTGCCCTGCCCCAACTGACAATAATGAATTAGGGGCTGATTAATGGATTTTAACTTCCAGCCTGGCTCCTGCTTGTCTCCCTTAGCTGTAATTCAGGACCTTTGTGGCATATGTGTAACTATTCTGAGGTTCAGAGCAGGGTCACATAATAGTTTCAACTGGCAACTGAACTCTGGAGGGGCCCCTCAGGAAGCACTCCAGGAAATGGCTACTAATGACGAGCCTGAACTTTTGAACCTGGTAAGTAGTTACTTTCAGTTTTGCTAAGATCGTATTTCTGCAATTTTGCACTTATTCGCGGGGCGCGAACTCACGCGAACAGTGCGAGCAGTGCGAGCAAAATCCGCTGCTCGCGGATTTGCGGATTTTGCGGGAAATTCGCAAATCTCGCGGATTGCGGATTTCCCGAAAATCCGCAAAATCCGCGAGCGGAACGGATTTTCCGCCCATGCCTACCCCAGAGTGAAGGAGAGGTGGGGGGGTGCACATGGGGGGTACCCCCCAGCATTTGCATACACGAAGCAGGAGGCACCGCGCGGTGCCTGCCGCTTCGTGTATGCAATTGCATACATGCATATTTAGCATTGTGGCGGGCAGTGCAGAGAGCCCCACCCGCCACAATGTAAAAAATTAGGGATGCGCCCGCCACTGTGGTGGGCGCATCATAATCCCCCCCACGGGAACCCCCGCCCTTATGGCGGGCAGTTCCATTCCCCGTGAGGATGGCGGGCAAGCAAAGTTCGCCCGCCATCCTAATGACCTCCCAAATCTCTTCTATGTAGTCAGCATGTAGCACCCCTTGTTGCTCCAGCGCTCAATTTAGGCTACTGGCTTCTGAGCCATGTTTGTTAACTCTCCTACCTAACAACTGGATTCCAGCTCTGGATGTGTGGCGAGTGGCAGAAGTGATTTTGTGTGTGTGCAGTTTTAAACATCCATTTCAACCCCGTAAAACAAACCTTTTGCCAGGCCCAAACATTCGTTTTATGTCGAGCTAGACAGCACAGCAGTCTCTTCGAGACCTTCTGTGAACAGTCTCTGGAGTTCAAGTCCATCTCCTGCTTTGCTATTTCTTTTCATTTGTCTATGTCAGAGTCCTTAAAAGATCCTTGTTTGCTAGGGTCAGTCCTGCTTCTTTGTTTCTCTTTCCTCTCTTCTATTCTTCCCACAGAGCAGGGACTGTTCTCCGGGAATACATTTTTTTATTGGTTTCTTGCTTTCTTATTGTTTGCCTGTGTTTGGCTTCAGCGTCCTAGCTGCTGACATTTAAATATAGCATTCTTCCTCCCACTGCCTCTTAAAGCCACACGCCATGTGGCATAAGGCGTTATTGCCGCCTTATGCCACATGGCGTGTATCATTTTTAGCCTTTTTGTTTGCAATTTTGGATTTTTGGGCTTCCTTTAGCAAGAGATTTGGTTGGTTTGGGCATCCTTTTAAAGGGGATTGTACATTGTAATAATTTTGAACATATTTTATCAGCGCTGCCTCCGCTTCACAAGCGCTGGTTTTGTTTTGCTTTCATTGTTGTATATTTTACCTCCTCCATCCCCCTTTTTCTGCCCCCCTTCCAATCAGTCACGAGGATCGAGCTTTGTCTATAAAACGGGTCCACTCTAATATGGCCGCTGGCCCGTTTTTCATTAAACATGTTTTTTATATGGTGATCATTTTGACACCATCAACATTTCAAATCTATTCCCCGCGACTCTGCGAGGTATGATAAAGGAACCATCACCATAATCATCATACCTTAGCCGCTGGGACATACTCCTGATCGTACAGACCAGTCCTCTCCAATATATTGAATATTGCCAGACGGTCAAATGCATGACAGCTCACTCGCCAGAACGTACAGGCACCCAGTGGATGATCACATGTTGCTTTTTTCATTTTTTTCCGGACCGGTTTCTTTGGATGTGACTTTGGATAGAGTTGAATTTAGTGGCTGCAGCCTGCAACTTATTACTGTCCAAAGCGATACCTGTTTCCATTGTCTTGTAGATAACACTTTCTAGTGATATTGTAAGTTCATGCCAACATTTTCAATACAAATACAAGCTGTAACACAAAAGTAGTGTTTATAAGTGATTATTAGATTTTTTAATAGGGAATGGAGATGCCGATCCAGAATAAAAACACTTGTCCTATTTGTGTTTTGTTTGTGATTCGATATACAGTTCTGTTTTTGTTTAACGCATTGTGTTAGCATCTGTCTTTCTCATCTGGAAGCAGGATGGTGTTTTCTTGAATTTTGACACATTGTCACTTTTAAGCATATTTGATAGCTTTTTCTGTTAAAAAAAACCCTCAAAAGGAGCAGTTCATCTGAAATTTTAAAATAAAAACGTTATACTACTTCCTGGTTCTATTCGCTATATTTCCTTGTTCTGCAAAGTAAATTCATTTACAATGTTTTTTGTTCAACTGTTGCATGGTGCACAGAATGATTCTGTCATTTGATTTGTTGTTCAGCAAATTTGTTTTTTAATAGATTGGTGGGTTCATCAAACCCCAAATAAAGAGAGCAAAATATAGCAAAAAGTGGCGGTAACCATACAGATATGAGCAATTTTCTAAAGACATTAGCTATTTCACCCCAAAGCATACATACAAACAAATTCAAATTCCATTTCTATTCTAATGTTGGAACAAAATATGCAGATCCGAACTTGATGAAACCTATAGATCTATCAGATGCAAAAATTCAAATGCATGGGCCCAGGCGATGTCTAGAGAAATCTTCAAAATAGCATGGCTAACTCATCACACAACCAATATGACCATCAACAAATGGTATTACTAAGAACTAGCAGAAGTGGAGGAAACACAGCCCGCCTCCCCCAGATGTTGATTGCTCTGTGGGTCCTAATCCCCTAGGACATTACATGGGTGCCCCAGTGCCCACCTAGGGTACTCGCAAAACACTATGTTAGGAGCTGCAGGGAAGGCCCCAAGGCCCCCACCGGCTTCCTGTATGCACCCATCCTGGGTGCATTGTGAGCCAGCATTTTTCCAGTCTGGTGGGAGCATGTGTTTGTCACTGCTCTCGGCAGATGTGAGGAATCTTAGTTTCCCTGCTCACAAGAGCATGGGCAGACAAACATGTCTGCTCCCACTCAGCAGAGCATTTTTTAAGCTCCCCCGTGGGTGGGAGCTGACATGTCTTGCCTGCTTGCCCTCCTACAGGCAGGGAAACTACAGTATCCTGGGTTTCGGGTCTTGAGGCACAGTTAATAAGTCAGCAATGAGGGTTGGGCGACCCAAGGCCTTTTCTGTTTCAGAGAGGGGGACCATGTTTTCCTCTCTCCTTCCTCTTAATGCTCACCCAGGGGATGGGGTCTCTGGGGCTTTTTCAGGCTCTGAAAAGGGGACTGTGCACACCCATTCCCCTTTGTGCTCGTATCAGCCCAGAGGGATGAGGGCCCTGGGTTCTTCAATATGATCGGGGATAGGGGCCAAGTGCTCCCCTCCCCTAAGTATCTAATTCTGCTGCTCCCCCGGACCCTGGCTCTGCCCAGGGTGTATTTGTTTGGGAAGCATGAAAGCCCCCATATTAAAAAATAAATTTGCAGTGGATTCACAGATCGTCCTTGAATTTTTGTCAAAATAAAAAAATATGTATGTATTTTTAGCCTCTGGGAGCCGCGTCCCAATAGGCCTAGTGGTGCAGGGTATACCTGCCTTCCCTCCTTAAATCTTTTTAGAGTTTTTTCAAGGATTCAGGACTAAGGGCCTGATAACGAATTTGGCACACACAAACATGACGGATATTCTGTCCACCAAATTACAATTCCATTGTATCCTATGGAACTTGTAATACAGAGGACAGAATATCTGTCACGTTTATGACGGAGTATCCCAACCGCCAAACTCATTACAAGGCTCTAAGTCCTGATTTCTAAGATGGTTGTTGCCACATATCTGCTGATGTCATGGTACCAATAAGAACTCCTCTGGAGATCTGCTGGCCCCACGGATCCTCTACGGTCAAAAATGATTGAAGGGACTGTGGAGGGGTCTAAATTTCCAATAGAAAAATTAATGAGGAAAACATGTTTTTACCCCCACCCATTTTCCTGTCCCTCAACTTGGCACGTCACTTGAAAATTTCCAGTTTGGAGCTGTGGTGGAAAAGCCTTTAGGGGGGAAGTTTTGTGAGGGTTTATCAGACGGCACCAAAGTTATTAGGAAAAGAAAATGTTTTTACTATGGCAACACCATCCTTACTATCATCCCTAACCATCAGCAGCGGTGCATCCATTGGGGCGTAGGGGCGTAGCCCCACTAAGCCTGGTGGACAGCAGCAGTGCGTGCGTTGGGGCGTAGGGGCGTCGCCCCACCAAGCCTGGTGAATGCACCTGCTGCGGCACAACGAGCTCCCAAATAAATATAAATATAAAGCACTTTTAGCTGGGGTTCCGGCCGGGACACACCCGCTGGAATAGGGAGTGCGCAGGGGGTGGGGCTGCCGGGCTGGCTGGCTGGCTGGCATTTAAACTTAAACAAACACTGTGTCAGTTTAAGTTTCTGAGTCGGAGTTGCGCATGTGGAATTATGGGCAGAAACTTGCCCGAGCATGCGCGTCAGCATCATGCAGACGCTGAGACAGACCGAAGGGGCCAGGGGGTGCGGCTTTAGCCAGCCCCGTCGTTTGCAAGTTGAGAGGGCGAGTGCTGTGTGTGCCCCCCTAGCCAATCCTGGCGCTTATGCAGCACAAGTATTGGCTGGTCCACCGTGCCAAGGACAGGCAATTCATCATTGGATGCCGCGCGTGGGTGGCTCAGGCAGGCCGCTCAGCACTATATCTTGCTGGCCAATCACTGTGACTTCAGCCTGTGAAGCCATTCAGTGATTGGCCATGCGCGCCGTTAGTGTTACCATTTTTTTTTGCTTGACTTAACGGGGCGCTGTCTCTCTGGAGTCATCTGTAAGACACGAGTCGCACTCGCCACTCGCCGACTGAAGACGAAGTGCCGGATCGTTGATTCCCTGTTCGTGCCGGTGTTCGATTAATATTAAATTAGGTAGATCCGGCACCAGCCTGCCCTTCCGAGCTTCTGAGGAGAGGCCTGATGGCTGCTGCTACGCTGCTGCAACAGAAGTGGGCTGGAGGGAAGGGTAATGGCCACGACGAGTCATTCAACTAGTCTGCCCCGGCCGCCCAAAGCCCGACCCGACGAACGTGGCCAGTTAACCATTCACTGCTTGCTGCATACCCCTCTGGCTAGACAACGAGCTTTCACAGACCCTCACCCCGATTCCATCTGTGCTACCCTGCGTGGGCACTCTTGCCGACTCCCTCAAACTTATCTTTGCAGCATGTTGCCTCTGACCTGTCAGAACCAAATATCAACCCAAAACGCCACTGGAACAGGAACACCCAGGCTCCCACTGCCCATGATGAAGCATAACTCTGACCCCCCTCACAAGTCTATGACACAGTCACTCCCACTCAGAATGTTCCCTCTCTTTTAATAACACTTATTTTGTTACGGTTTTATATAGCGCAAAATTGACCCGAAGGTATTGGCGCACTGTACATGAGCAGCAGTTACGCAGTTACTTTACACTAGGACACGTTCATTTTTTGGTAGGCGCGGGAAGATTAAGTGATTTGCCCAGAATCACAGGATGTTGAGCTCACGTGGAGGCTCGAACCTGGTTCACCAGCTCCAAAAATGGCAGCTCAAGCCGTTAGGCCACATTCTCTCTTACTCAATGGTGCACACCACCTCCTTCTGTAGCAGAACCCCCCCACTTTAAAATATAGTCATGCGGTTCCAGAGCTCATCCTATTGTAGAAGTGCCTACCCAGCTATACCCCCATTAACCCTTGCTTGGGATGCCCCTCGTGCTTTAGAAACCCCACCCTCAAACGTCGTCATTAATCTATGCTGCATGCCCCCCTCGCGCTGCAGAACTGCAAACCCACACTCAAATATCCCCCATGAATCTATGCTGCTTGCCCCCGCCCATATGCGGGCGAAGCTCCCCACCCTCCCCATTCCCCCGTGGTGCGGTGATGGCATCAACCAGAACTGGTAGTTCTGTGTCTGGTACAACTAAGCAGCAGCACCCATCCAGCCCTAATCAGTTAATAAAGGCTGCGCACTGCAGCCGGTGTGCGTGTCTGCTCTGGCTCACCCCAGCAGGTAACGGGAAAGACCTACGTTAAGTACTTTATGGCACACACATTTTTGTCTTGAGTTTTTAACCGTCCCTAAAAGCCGCATGGTTCCCATGAGATGAAAACAGCGATTTATGTAAATTAATATGCATTGCAATAATATATTGCACGCAATAGATAATATGCCTTCTGTCACTGAGAATTTGAAACTGCTTTTATAAGTGCCTCACAGCCTCATACTCCTGAAGTCCTTTTGTACTGTGAATACACTGGCTGCTGTACGAAACACACACTGATCAGGCCGGGGCCTGAAAGTGAAACCTATTGAGGAACGTAGGAATTAGGAGGTTCACAAAATCACAGCACTTGCCACTCTGTCTTGACTCTTCACTTCTTGGGCCGTCGGCCGTTCCCCACGAAATGAAATGTAGTTTGGTTTGGTTTCTAGTAGTGGTCTCGTCGGTCGGTCGCGTCTCTCTCTCACTCACTGTGACGACTCAAGTCGAACCGAACAACAAATGGCTGGGTTACTACTAACTTACTGGGTACCCCGGCGCTGGGCATGCTGCTCTGACCTGACATCACACTGACCCTGTTCCTCATAGAACCAGTCCATCATCAGAAATCCTTGTCATCTCACCCCTCCACACCTGCAGCCTACTGAAATTTGAGATTCACAACTTCTCCTCCCCCTGACTCTCAGGAACTAAGCTACAATCCTGCTTGCGTTTAATTTGTGCCCCTCAAAGGCCCTCAAATGGATGTTGCACTCAGGAATTATCTTCCCTTTACCTTAAAAAGAAGAAGGTGTGAACACTGGAACAAAGTACAAACGTGATGGATAAACTCTTGCTCATATTGCTTGTTTATATGGTCTGTAAATAGCGTCTTACATTTATAGCTTGCATTTTTCGTTCACCCTAACAATGTAAACTCAGTGTATGTGTAGTGTAACCTATGTGATGTTTACTATTGTGTCATTGACGTTAACAGCAGTGAGGCATTGGGGTCTGTATGCAATGTTATGCAAGTATTGTAGCCTGGTCATGTTTTCATGTTTTCAGAAACAGTCTAACTCTATTGCCTTTACAAGGATCTTCTGTATTCGAGTGAGGGCATTGTCGTCATACAGGAAGACTCTTGTGCCAGCAAGTGCTTCTGAGATAAATATCATGCTGCAAATATCAATTACAAAAATATTGTTCCACTGGGTGTAGGTTTGCTAATATTAAATCCAGTGAGGCAGTAGATGCCCTCGGTGTGATGGGTATACCAAGACGTAGGTCCCTATGCTCACTGTGCCATAGGAATCAAAGTAAACCTCACAAGACCTTAAAGGCCACACTGGTCAATAGGTTCTTGTGTTACCACCTGATGGGAACCTGGCCTGGATTTCAGGCTGGACTATTGGATCAGGTCAATGACTGATGTGTATATATGTCTTATCTCTGTTTAGAGGGAGTGGTGGGAAGAAAACAAAGCACTAGAATTCTGCCCTGAGTAAAAGAGATCATTTCAAGCACTCCTTCCATCATTTTTGTTTGTGGTTAAGGTTGAAACCACACTGAATAAGAAATCAAATGTTTGCACCCTTAATACCTTTGACCCTCTTGACTAATCATTACCAACATTGAAAAACCAAATATGTAGTAGGATACGTTACAGCATGCCAAATTGTGGTGCAAATTATTAAAATGGCTGGACATGTATATTAATATTTATCGCTCAATATCGTTTTCCATTTAGCTTTCAATGGGATTTCCTATAGGATTTTTTTCTCTGTATGTAACTCTGAAACCACTGAATGGACAGCTACCATATTGTTCAGTCATTCTGTGCCTTTTATTGGTTTAGTGAAAATCTGTTCATTTGTTTTTGAGGTGTGAGGTAAAGTATGAAATTCCACTGTGAAGTCAAAGTAAGTCTATTTTTCAGAGAGTTAGTTAAAGTAAGTGTTACCCTAGTGTTTGAAAAATAAATTGTTATCTTTTCATTTACAGCGCCTGGTCAAGCCTGACAACCTGAGACATTACCCCATTTTGGGCAAATTTTTCGCCAAACAAGAGGACCCCAACCTCCTTTGCTGCTCTTTCACCCCGGCTACCACCCAGAAAACACCAGTGTTAAAGGTAAGCAAACTGATGCTATATCTTTTTTTACATGGGAGTTAGGGCTATGTAGTATGTGGTCACTCTCCAGGCCCTCAAGCAGTGTCTCTTTCAGTGCCTCCAGCAACCACTATGGCACAGAGAGGCAGGAGGCAGTACAGCTGTATTTTAGCAGTCATTTTGTGGGAAGGGGAGCTGTTGGAGATGTATTACGAGATGCACAAGATATATGTGTTTGTACTGAAATTTCATATTATTGCACTGCACCTTATACGTTGTACTTTGATTATTGACAGGTTTATCAGCAAACAACAAGAGGACCCCAACTTCCTTTGCTGCTCTTTCACCCCATCTACCACCCAGCAAACACCAGTGTTAAAGGTAAGCAGACTGATGCTATATATATTTTTACATGGGAGATAAGGCTATGTAGTATGTGGTCACTCTTCAGGCCCTCAAGCAGTGTCTCCTTCAGTGCCTCCAGCAACCAATATGGCACAGAGAAGCAGGAGGCAGTACGGCTGTATTTTAGAAGTCATTTTGTGGGAAGGGGAACTGTTGGAGATGTATTTCGAGGATCACTGACAAAATATCGACCTACAAAATATCGACCTACAGGAATATCGAGTCAAAAATATCGAGGGCAAGAATATCGACATCCTATCTACAACATGGTAAGTACAAAAATATCAAAAAAACAATATAGATGTTAAAAATATCGATGTTAAAAATATCGTTTTTTTTTCTTTTAAAATATAAATGTAAAATAAAGTAAATAACACTAATAAATAAAATGTACATAGTTAAAAGTATCTAATAATGTTCAAAATTAATAAATAATACATATTTAATAATAATACATTAATTAAATATATACAGTAAATATATAGTGTATATGTACTGAACAATAAGTAGTAATAATTATTTTACTAATTTAAAAATTAATAAAATATATTCTAATTTACTAATATATTTACAAACATAACATATTAACATAAAAAATGTAAAAAATATAAATAATTAAATATTCTTTTGATATTTATAACATTAATTATTTAAAACGTTGGATAGCGTAAGGGTAATAATTACTATTCCCACTCCAGAGAGTGCAACAGTAGGGAAAGCGTTGGATAGCGTAGGAGTATAAATTACTATTCCCACTCCAGAGAGTACAACAGTAGGGAAAACGTTGGATAGCGTAGGGGTAAAAATTACTATTCCCACTCCAGAGAGTGTAACAGTCAGGAAAGCGTTGGATAGCATAGGAGTGAAAATTACTATTCCCACTCCAGAGAGTGCAACTGTAGGGAAAGCGTTGGATAGCGTAGGGGTAAAAATTACTATTCCCACTCCAGAGACTGCAACAGTAGGGAAAGCGTTGGATAGTGTAGGGGTAAAAATTACTATTCCGACTCCACAGAGTACAACAGTAGGGAAAGCGGTGGATAGCGTAGGGGTAAAAATTACTATTCCCACTCCAGAGAGTGCAACAGTGGGGAAAGCCTTGGATAGCATAGGAGTAGAAATTACTATTCCCACTCCAGAGAGTGCAACAGTAGGGAAAGCGTTGGATAGCGTAGAGGTAAAAATTACTATTCCCACTCCAGAGAGTGCAACAGTAGGGAAAGCTTTGGATAGCGTAGGGGTAAAAATTAATATTCCCACTCCAGACAGTGCAACAGTATGGAAAGTGTTGGATAGCGTAGGGGTAGAAATTACTATTCCCACTCCAGTGAGTGCAACAGTAGGGAAAGCTTTGGATAGTGTAGGGGTAAAAATTACTATTCCCACTCCAGAGAGTGCAACAGTAGGGAAAGCGTTGGATAGCGTAGAGGTAAAAATTACTATTCCCACTCCAGAGATTGCAACAGCAGGGAAAGCGTTGGATAGTGTAGGGGTAACAATTACTATTCCCACGCCAGAGAGTGCAACAGTGGGGAAAGCGTTGGATAGCGTAGAGGTAAAAGTTACTATTCCCACTCCAGAGAGTGCATCAGTAGGGAAAGCTTTGGATAGCGTAGAGGTAAAAATTACTATTCCCACTCCACAGAGTGCAACAGTAGGGAAAGAGTTGGATAGCGTAGGGAAAAAAATAGTTTTCCCACTCCAGAGAGTGCAACAGTAGGGAAAGCGTTGGATAGCGTAGGGGTAAAAATTACTATTCCCACTCCAGAGAGTGCTACAGTAGGGAAAGTGTTGGATAGCGTAGGGGTTAAAATAACATACTTATAAATAAAAGCTTTTTTAGTAATAAAAATATAAAGTATTAAATAAATATAAACCATACACAATACCCATACATAATTATTAAAGACATGTTTATCCAAATATATTTAACCAACAATAAATATTAAAAAATACATTTTTATTATATTTAATTACCAATTAATAATTAATTATCAATTATATTATTAACAAAACAATTAATTTAAAAACATTAATACTTAATTACATTTAAATTACTTCCCACCATATTCCCCTATAAACCCACTACTCGCAACAGAACACATTTATCTATTTATGAATTAATTAAAATTATTTAGCAATTACTTAAAATTAATAACCAATTAACTAAAATTAATTACCAATTAATTCAAATTAATTTATAATTCCTACTAATTAATAAATAATTAAACATAATGAAATTACTTCCCACCCTATTCCCCTATAAACCCACAACCCGCTACAGAACATATTTATCAATTAATCAATTAATTAAAATTATTTTCCAATTAATTAAAAATAATTAGCAATTAACTAAAATTAATTTATAATTCCTACTAATTAATAATTAATTAAACATAATTAAATTACTTCCCACCCTATTCCCCTATAAACCCACAACCCGCTCCGGTACTAAAACATATAATTTGCTTATAAATAAATGTATTAATATATAAAATTAATACACATATAATATTATTTATTTTAAATACTTAAAACATATAACACATACATAATAAAAAACAAAAAAATCATACAAATATCGATATTAGTGTCATCGAAATTAGTGACATCGATATATATGCTATCGATATTACTATCTTCGATATTACTTACATCTATATAATTAATTTCTATATTACTTACCTTAGGGTCGATATTCTGTCCAACGATATTCTTGACATCGATATTCTATACCTTCGAAATTTCAAACACAATATTTTGGTAGGTCGATATTTACAACTCTATATTTTGACTGTGTACCGTATTACGAGATGCACAAGATATATGTATTTGTACTGAAATGTCATATTATTGCACTGCACCTTATACGTTGTACTTTGATTATTGACAGGTTTCTTCAATATATATATATTGGTAAGGCCTGCAACACACCATCATGAATACAGTACAAGAGCTGATTGCAAAGGCATTCCAGTCACGGCCACTTGAACAAAAACTACAGATAAAGCAATTCGGACCTCATCAGCCTGAAATAAACCCACCGCAAACTTCCCAGGACAGAGGAAAAATGTAAAAACGTACATTTTCAAATGCCTGGTGCACAACAGCTGATTGGCTTACAGGGTGCCCTATAAAAAATTCTCTGTTCTGCTTCCCCTGCTTGCTGTTTGGCGGTGACTTTTTTTGGACAAGGCAAGGCTTGGTTGACCTGAAGCACATCTCTGAAAAAATAAAGAAGCATGCGCTCACAAGAAATCATCTGGAAAACCTGACAAGACTGGGAATGTTGGGGGAAGACGCACCAATTGAGCAGCAGATAAATGATGCATATCGCAAATCCATTCAAAAACACAACAAAGCTGTTGATAAGAACAGACAAAATCTATCCAAGATCATTGATTGCATTCGTTTCTGTGGTGCTTTCGAACTGACATTGCGAGGCCATGACGAATCAGAAACTTCCTCAAAACCTGGGATCTTCCTAGGCCTAGTGGATTTAATGTCAACCATAGACCAGGATTTGGAAACACATTTAGCATGTGCTACAGTCTTTAAGGGCACCTCTAATACAATGCAAAATGAACTCCTTGACTGTATGCTGGAAATTATAAGAAGCCATATTGTGCAAGAGTTGCGAAACACAGACTTTGTGGCTATTCAGGCTGATGACACCACTGATGTGGCCACTAAAACACAGTCCGTGTTAGTGTTTCGGTACCTTGACAGTGACAGAAACGTTGTGGAGAGGTTCTATGGCTTCACGCATTTAAGAGACTCTAGTGCAACAACCATCACTGAAGCTATACTGTGTCAACTGGACTTAATTTTCCCGGACCTGCCTCAAAAACAAAAACTTATCGCACAAAGCAATGATGGTGCGTCCGTAATGCGTGGAAGCCTTAGTGAAGTACAGAAATGAATTAGAGATGTGTACCCTAATGCTCATTTTGTGCACTATTACGCCCACCAACTCAATCTTATTATGCAACAGGCGGTATCAAAGATTAGAGAGACACAAGTTTTCTTTCAGGATATCGGAGGCATAGCAGCATTCTTCACACATTCCCCCGAAAGAACAGAAGCCCTTCATGAGATTGTGGACAAAAGCGTACCAAGGGGATCCTCAACTCGTTGGAACTTTCACATTCGTACAGTCAACTTAATCTTTGAACAGAGGGAGGGCCTTGAGAAATGTTTTGTCGCCATAGCATCCAGAGAAGACTTTGATCACACAAGTCAGAATGAAGCCCATGGCTTTATTAGAACACTACAAGACAAAGAGTTTCAGTTCTTACTGTTTTTATTTCATGACATAATGAGTCATGTTGATGTGTTATACGATCAGTTGCAAAGAAAAGACATAGATACTGTCTCTGTGAAAGCCAAAACATCTACATTTGTACAAAAGATTATGAAAGTGAGAGATGGGGTTGACGATTTAGAGAGCAAACTGCCGGAGCATTCTATTTTTGCAAACCGCAGACAAAACATCACCTCTCTGGTTCGAATTGGAAAGGAGATATGTGACATTGTAATTGTGCAGGCACAAGAATGTTTTTCATTCACACACATTTGGTGAGTGCCACTTTATTGCAAAGTAAAGAGTTTGCACGATATGATGAATCCTTCCCTGAGCGTGCTCTGAATCAGGCTGTGGAAGCATATCCTATGCTCAAAAAAGAGGAGCTGAGAACTGAGTTAACTGTACTCTACGGAATACCTGTGTACCGCAAGGCCACAAGCGCCTTGGCTTTGCTGAGTTTAATTCATAAACTGCATATGGAAAACTCACTTACAGATACAGTGACTTTGCTAAAAATTGTGATTATGACTCCAATGACAACAGTAGAAGCTGAACGATGTTTTTCAGCCTTAAGCGCATAAAGACATTCCTCAGGAACACCATGCTAGAGGAAAGACTAAATGCTTTGGCGATGCTATCTGTAGAAAGCAAGCTAGTCCAAAAGATACCGGACTTCAACATGAAAGTAATTGACAAGTTTGCTACACTGAAAGACAGACGTGCTGATTTCATTTACAAAAAGTGAATGCTGCTACTTGTTTGTTGAATACAAAAAATTCTGATTGAGGTAAGAAATGCATTGTTATCTCCGTTTTTAAAAGTTTTGTAGTGTTTGTTCTATTTGGAGACTACACAGATTTGCTCACCTTTGTTCACTGGACGGACCTGTCTCCCACAGGGTGAACGATTTGTTGCTTCTGTTGCCTATCGAACCTTTCCCCTTGGCAAATTGCAAAAACCTTTATACCATTTATGTTTGGGGTACTTGGGTGGACCTATGTGAAGTGTGTGTAAAAAAGCTCAGCTCAACCAGAATCACGGTTTGCGCTGCCTCTTTTATATTCAGTATATTGTAAGACTTTCATGTGACCTTTATGACCACTCTCTCCTGGCAGATTATTCTTTGAACGTATAAGCTACAGAAGAATACGCACTCCTCTTACTCCTCTCTGGGAATAGAGTGGTGAGCCATACACCACTGGAGAAGTGTGGCTCACTGGTTAGAGGAGGCAGACCTGGAAGCAGAGGTCAGCCCGGGACCAGGGTTCAATTCCCGCTCGGCGGGGTCTTGAGTCCTAAAATTTCCATGAACTCGACAATTCTCGCTCCGATACATACTCGATTCACGGGTTCACACTCTGCGACTCTGGGCAAAACTGGCTTAATCTCCACAACGGCCCCTCGCGGCGGGATGCCTGGCTTTCACCTTGTGGATACCCTGCCGGGGTTATCTCACAGGAGAATACCAGGACGGGTTCCCTAAGCAAGCGCTTAGAAACCGCTCGGTGATTTGCGCTATATAAATTCCTGTACATTTACATACATACCTTATCATTGTATATATTGACATTGTGTTGGACCATAGTGCTCATAATCTTATCCTTCTGTTGCACAGGGGTACAACCTTTGTTAACCATTTGTCTACTAGAACCAAGACTGAAAGCTGTGTAGGTTGTATATACAAGTGTGTGCTGGTTCATACTCTCTCTGGTATGGATAAGAATAGAGTGAAACATCTTCCTTTACAGCCTGCCAGTGCCTATTCTTCAAGAATTCACGAAGAGGTTCCCACGCTCAAGACCTGTTTTTCTTCCCCCGCCTTTCCTTGATTTGTTTCCCTGTTTTACCCTTGCGTGCCATTCGTTACTCTAAAGTCTAATAGAGTTGGAAGGCCGTAGGGGAAGACTGTGGACTTTTCTTCAAGTTCCTGACGCTCCTGCGGAACGTGCCTGGCAACCATTACACTGCTGTGCAACTTCTTCTGCTCTTAGAGCTGAGATTTCCATGAAAGTCTTATAGTCTGAATTCAGCACCTGAGCATAATAGGACGGAATGTATGAAGCTCTGTGGTTATACTGAATAAACAGCTACCTATGTTACGCCATCTATTAATGTAATAACTGCACTTTCACAATTGCTTTATTAACCTTCTTCCTTTCTCAAATTTGCTTGAAAATGCACGATTTTTCTTCTTTTTACCAAAATTTTCTTGGGGAGGGTAACCTCCCTAAATCCCCCTTTTGGGGTTCGGGCTTGCTCGCTGCGCTCGCTCGATACGGTGCTGTATGCAAATGCAAATCACTTTGCGCCTCACCACTTTAAAATCTCACTCACCGCCCCTGCTAACCATCACATATAATGGCTCATTGAAAATCAATGAAAATGGGCTAAAGGGTAACTGACAACATGCATTTACCTATTTCTCCATATGTGGGAATCCATGAATTTCCTATCACTCAGTATTCCTACACTTTTATCAATAACAACTGGCACCCCAATTATGTGACCGGGCCCATTGCTTTCAACAGGATAGATCCCAAAATACAATGTACAGACATTGAGTTTTCACCATGAAAACTGACCCATCGTCTGGGACACAGACAGAAGAAAACTCTGATCATAGGAAGTCATTGTGATCTTAACAAGGTCCCTGGTTTGGTAATTTTTTGTCTCAGTTAATCAGCCCATCTACACAAGCGGGCTGGATCCCTGTTGATTCTGGACCTTTCCGTTTACACAAATATGAGGAGCATGCAGGATTTTAGCTAAAATGTGAGATTTGCAAGGTATACTGGGAACAAAAATTGGCGTGAGATCTACTTAAGCTACCCCACCCTGGATTCTCTTGAGTATACAGCTTTTAGAAATGTCCAGGGGGAGAACTATCCCTTGTTTCCAGCTGAGCAAGGCCCCAGATAATGTGGTTATTCAGAAGCCGAAGCGTGAGGAAACTCTTTGCAAGCCTTCATTTCAAAACTACACCCCAAAATATTCATACTCCCTCTCACTTTTCAAAGGGACAAGGATGCTCTGGGGGAAAGGCGAGGGGGAGGATTTAGATTTCGAAATGCAGCATGAAGACAAGAAACGCTGGCCACCCCAAACCATTTCAGAAATCCAGTATGCTTTCTGTCCCCTGACGTCAGTTTGGGGTAAATCCTCCAATATTTGCCAGAGGGACAGAAAGGCTTTGGGGGTCATGGCTATGCCCCCCACCACATTCTTTCTTCATTTAAAAAAGAACTGTGAGTGGAGAGGGTTTACTACTCTTCTGAGGGTGGGATAGGCCTGATTCCTGGATGGATTGCGTTCCCTCCTTAATTTTTCTGTTGATAATTCATGGCATCTAGAGAGCTTTCTGTCCAATTCTGTAGGCAGATTGGGGTTGTTAGAAGGTGGTTCTGACGCTATAGGCTGCACAGAATTTTCACTTTTTGAGCACCTGATTGTTGAGCTTTTACTCTGGGGGAGCCTCATAAGTTGGGACTCACCCACAGTAAACTCACAATGAAAGAGACTGAATGGGGATTTTAAGGTGGCCCCCAGGCTTAAACAGGCCACTGCGCAACAGTGGGAGTAAGGGACACCGGGCTGATTACATACAGACACAGGTGTACATGCGTGTACACACATTTAAGGGCTGCGCAGGGGAGATTCCTAGCGTGAGCAGTCCAGGAGCAGCTACAAAGTGAATGGTGTGGCAGGACTTATGCAGAATGTGATGGTGACATGAAATAGGCGTTATACACTGGGAAGGAACATGCCAGGGAAAGTCAGTGTGTTTTTACTGTTTTTCACTTCATTATACCCCTATGGGGGTGTGGAGCTCATGGACGAGACTAACTTTCATAAGGCCACAGTTTCCAGACACGCACTAAAGTCCACTGTAATAGATGTGAGAAGGAGTATTCTGCAGAGTCCAAAGTCATATTTGTACTGCTTTTCAGTCATCCAGAAATGTCACATTTCTCTGAGTCAGCCATATCCAGGGCCTAGTTGAGGGCTGACTCAGCAGGATGGATTGATAACCTTTCTCTCACAAGCTAATGCCTCCTCTCCACGAAGAGAAGATGGGTAGGGCTACACGCTCATCCATGAGCAGCTATCACTGGGTGTCAGGCACAAGGCTGCACTAAGGAGGGAAGGCAGTGAGAGGGCAAGGGGCTTTTTCAGAGGCCATGTGGCAAGAGACCCTGGACAACGCCATTTTCAACAAACCCAGAGGCTGGGCAGGAAGGACGGAGCAGGGGCAGTGAAGTCATGTGTTTCTGTTTGATAGGACAAATAGAGACTTCCTGCCAGCCACCTATTCAACTTTTAAAAAGTGCTTGCACAGGAACAGAAGCTCTCTCTGGGCTGTGGTTGGCTGAGACAGAAGGTGCTGGAGCCTGGCAGAATGGGCAATTGGAAAGAGGAACCCCCTGACTGCCCCCAGGATCTTGAACCGCACCAGGAGAAGAGTCCAGGGCCAGTGCGGCGAAGCAGGGGCCTCTGTGCAGGGAAAATTGAGGCCCAGGAGGACAGCAGGCAAAAGGCTGGCTCAGGGAGCCAGTGAAGACCTCTCCCTGCAGAGTGCACCCACAGGGAGATAAGCAGGGCAAAATAGAGTGCTCCCAGTGACCGGGGAGCACCACGGGGAGCAAGACAAGGCCAAGGTCATCCATATCGGACTCCTGAGGTCCAAGATATGCCCCCAGAAGGTAGGCGACTTTTAACCTCTGGAGGGACCGACGATGAAGCGCGTGGGGCTCTGCCACCGGTCCATGTGTGCCCTGGGGTGGGTCAGGTCCCGGGGGCAGCCCCTAGCAGTAGGGAAGCCGGGGTGCGCCATTGCTGCCCTGTGTAGATGCCCAGGAAGGGGGCCAGGAGCCCACCCTGGCCCAGCTGAAGAAGGAGGTGGGTGAGCGCCATTGTGCCCCCCGCAAAGACAAAAGTCGGGGGGAGCGCCGTCGCGCCCAGTGAAAATGTGCCCCAGGGGCCCAGGACCCCATCCCCAGGCCCAAAAAAGAGGAGGAGACTCGCGGGGGGTGCCAGAATCCCACCCTAGCCCAGAAGAGGAGAGTCGGGGAGCACCGGTGCACTCCCGGGAATATGGCGTGGGCCTGGGATTCCATCTCCGGGCCCCGAGGTGATGACCAGCATGGGGGGGGGGGGGGGGCCATTGCACTCTCCCGATGTCCAGCAAGAGCCAGAGAAGCCGGCGAAGTCTTCTGCGTCTGCCCGCCGTAGAGGGCAGACCAGAAGTGCTGAGCCAGCTCCTGTGGCAACACACGAGGGTGCACCCAGCCAGTGGGAGCCACCGGGGATGGGCTCCCTAGGTGGCTCTCCATCCGGATGGTAACACGGGGCCCAGATGGAACTGGGCCCCGTGAGAAGAGGAGCGGCTGGGGGTGGGCTCCGTGAGTCACCAGGAAGTCACCTGGGGGTCGGAGAGGGACCGGGCCCCCCACAGAGCACAGGATGTGGCACAAAGCACCAGCGCACCTCTCCTGCTCTGGTATTAACGGCAAATCGCCCCATAATCCTTGCTGGTCAGGAACAGCCTGCAAGGATAAATCAGCATTTTCTCGGCTTGTGGTGCCCCCAGGAGGATGGGGTCACCACCATAAGTATTCCAGGGTACAGGGGGAGCTGCTGGAGGAACACAGTCTCCCCCAGCACAACAAAGAAAAGTCTCTCCCTAAGTCTCATGGGGACTTGAAGAGAATAACCCCTTGAGGGCTCAGCCATCATTTTAACTCCTCTTGGGCTGGAACTTTCGTTCTACAGCTGGAGGAGGGTTGAGAAGTGCATCAGAGTGAAAGGCTAAGTTGGGGATGTCTGGAGAGAGGCATTCCCTGGAGGTGAAGTGGTATAATTGCACCCAGTAGTGCAATTACAAATGTTCTTTCTTTTAGCGGAACTGAAGGCCACATGTGTAATGTGAAGTGCCTATGTAATGTGATGTCAGAAACAAAGTGGGATTCTGTTGCCAGACATTCCTGCTAGGGTGCCTGGCTGTATATGTGTAATCCTGTGATTTCATCTGTGATGCCTTTAGGGGCTGGAATTGCAATGCATTCTAATGATCCACAAATGGACTGTCAATCTAAAGTGATGCGTAAACATGTACTCTTTCTGCTGAACTTATGTGAAGGACCCCAACTGCTAGCCCTTAAGATGTAGAGGTGTATAGTAGGAAATGCTCAGTCAGTGTTGTATATTACCAAGGCAGGGTTACCTTTTTTAAATGCTTGGTGAGATAATGGGTGGAGTCGCCACTGGGATGGTGCCAGTGCGCAGGGCCCTCGCTCCAGGTTATGTTCAACTAACTGCATGGGCAGCAAGATGATGTGCATACATGGGAGTGATGGTACTAGACCCCACCACCCCTATGGGAGAGGTGGAGATGTTATGCAATGTCACAGAGTAATTCCAACAGTTTATGTATATGTGTAAATTGGTGCATAGTATTGAGTTGTGTAAGTACTCTTACTTTTATAAAGAAAAGCACAGACTGGACAATCAATTATTGAGGGTTAATTCTGAGCAGCTGCTAATGGTTATTACTAGCCCACACCACCTCCCTTGAGTAAGCCTCGGACTGCTCTGAAATGCTGCCCTCTGAGAGTCAGGTGCTACAATTGGGTGTTTGTTTCCCAGTGAAGGACAAATGTAGTCATGTTATTCGTGCAGGCCTCACAGCTGCTGCCTCGTTTTCCAACAGGGGTAAACACCGATCTAACCCTAATGGGGACAGAAGGAGACATAATTTCCTCACTTCTCTTTTTTAAACCCATTTTCCTTGTTGTCTATTATATTTAGGCCTCCTAGGGGTTATATTATGGAAAACAACAACAATCTTCCCCCAGATAGGCAGAGTAGTTTCATCAACTTTTATTCGATAGGCAGAGTAAACCACACCAATCTACCACCAGATAGGAAGACAGACGATTTGGGTCATATGGGGTGGTGCACAGTCCGTTGCTAGTTCGAGCAATCCTATCTTCATTTTAATTGTTTCTTTTCTCATATCTAGTGCACGTTCTGCCCTTCCAGGGGAACAGATTAGGGGTAAACCCCTGTAACCTGCACCACTGTGCATGGCCAGAAAGACTGCTGCTGGCCTTTATGCAGTTGGGACATGACCAGATGTCAGGGTAGACCACCTCCACCCTTATTTTTATGCTATTTTTCCTGATGTCTTACTGGATTTCACACCAGGGGCAGGCAAATTGGGGTAAACTACCACAATGTGCCTGCTGGGGGCAAAAGATTGTTCGGCCTTTTTTGGGGTGAGGCACAACACAATCATTGACCTTTTTTTATCCTCTGGAATTCAGTGGGCTTTCTGTCCTACTAGGAGGGTCATTGGTGGTAAACCTCCCAATCACCAACCTAGGTGGTGAGAAAGTCTTTCTTTTATAAAGTTAGGGGGAGCATTATTCCATGCCTGGGTGGCTTCTCCCCTCATCACTTGTGTCTACTGGGTGGATCCCTGTTCGGGGATCATGGTCCTTTGGTGATCCCAACTCAGGGATACGTGAGTTAGAGTCACTTATGGAAAGAGGACATTCTCCCCCTTTAAAATACCCCTCTGTCCCTCAACCACCGACCAAAGTGAAAGTAGTTGGTGGCCAATATCACTGATTTGTTTGACTTCCAATCCGTGTGATGTCAACGCTTTGCACATTATCAATGTATATTACTTGTTGTTATATCTGCATTTCCATAAAATAGCAGAAAGTGCTTTGGCACTAGGAGATGATGCATGATATAAGCATCAATGTATTTATCAAGTAACTCAACTTAAATGAATCGATTACACATCAGCTTTAACTATATTTAGAAAAGGCTCTCCTTTTGTCCAAACCATCCATGTCATTATGGAGAATACAAATTATCAGGTTTTATTATTAGTCAACAAAACAAAAACACAATCCTCCTCATATAGGAAGGTGGTCTACTTCTCGAGACTGACAGCATTTTTTTCATGGACCTCTTACCTCTGGTATTTAGAACTCTGCTCTTTCATGGGACCCTCTAATGGAGTCTAAACCTGGTATTAATCTGTGTAAAGAGAACTTCCAACACCAAACTTTTAAAATAGGGTCAGCTTCTATGTACAGCGCGGTTACATATATGGTGAAGGGCTCTGAGCAGTTTGTTGGTGGAACATGACACACATGTCTACACATAGAGACTGGGCTTGAAGACTGTTGCCTAACTCAGCTGGGCAGGTAGACACAGGTAGAACTATGGCAGATGGCACCCTGACATTTAAAAAAAAATGTAATAGGAGGCTATTTTCACTTTAATGGAACTCATGTTTAGACTGTTTTTAAATTCTAACTGTAGACTGGAACATGCTACATGACTCATACTTGTTTTGCTGGGCCTGTTATCCATGCCAGTGACTATTTGTATTCAATCTGAATTCCTTAGCATGGTTTATGAAAAAAACGTATTTTCCTGAGTAAAACGTTAATTAAATCCACTTTTTAAGTGCCTGTCTTGGTGAGATAAATACTGTGATTATCAAAAGTCTCAGTAGCTAATTTCAAGGTGGATTAAGAATTTGTTGCCTTATGAAAGGGGCAGGGTTTGAATTTCCATAGCAATCATACAGAAACTGACTGATAATGTGTGAAGGGATGCTCCAAATAGTGAACAATGCAAAGTGCAGACGTCTGTTTCCACCACTCAGCAGTGGGAAATAAGGAAAGAGATGAACTCAGGGAGTGATATTCTCAAGTTTTAGCATGGATGGCCTTCATGAATCCTCTAAGAAGGCTTCACTGGTTTGGGGCATCCAGTGTACTGGTTCCTTTTGTGATGGAGAGGCCTGGAGGGATGATGTGGCAGCATTAGGTTGGATGGGCGTCTCAAAAATCACTGCCACCTTCTTAGCTCCCTGTTCATGATGAAAGAGCCTGAGGAATCCTGCAAGAAGCAGATTGTCTGATGGCAGGTGAGTGCAAATAAGAAAAGTGTCTGCCATGGTGAAATCTAGAGTGCTGCTATGTGAGACTGCAGATCAGTTGATCACCAGGGCTGGCAGTAGGGCAATCCCAAAGATCTGCAGCTAAGCTACTGTTGGCAGGAGGAGGAAGAAGCAGTGCCAGTGACTGTGAAGTCTGATGAGATTCTTATGGGATCATATTGGGTTTAGGTGGCCGTTAGCTGGTCTTGCAAGGGGCTGTAGTCCACCACCAAGGGGAGAACACATAAAACCTCACTGAAATTGGTTCAGCAGAATTCAGGCTGTTGGGATTTTTTGGCCACCATTTTAGTGCGACTTGTGTGAAGCTAGCAGCATCGGAAAATCTCCTGCTGTTCTGAGGTGAGTATCCATCGGCAATTTTACCTGTTATTGCCTCCCTTTAAAATTTCTTTCCCTTGAGGCACCTTTGCTGATCCTCGTTCAAACCAGATGAAGCTTATCTCCACCCTAGCAGTACCACTTTCCTCCCACCTCACAATATGGAATGTGGAAAGATGACGTACTTAGAAAGTGAGAAAGATGGAAACAGCCCTCTCCATCACTGGGCACAGAACATAGAGGGGCTCATTTACAACAAAATGACGCAACACTGCGGGGCAAGCCAGCTTACAGCGCTGCACCAAAACGTAAGTACAGTATTACCCATCCCTGTCCTACCTTTGCGCTATGACCGTTTCGGCAGCCTTTTGTCAATATAGACACCCTAGCACCATGGAGCAAAGTTGCCTGAGTAGAAAACCGGTTGTTTTTGTGTAGGAAGGGACACCTTCCTTGACAAAAACAATCGGTGTGCCTGCCTGGGGTGGCACACAGTTTTGAAGCATTCCCAGAATTATGCTATGTTGGGAATGAGTCAAGTACCATGGGCATTGAGGGGAACACTCACCGCAGTGCCCATGGCATGCCTCCCTATGCACTGTGGGGCAACACAGTGACTTGTGATGCCGCACACCATGAAAAGTCAAGCAGAATGGCTTTCCGTGGCCTCGTAGGTATGGACCTGAACTGTGCGGCTCAGGAGCGTCACAAAAGTGTCGCGCTGACAGTGGAAATATGCTGCAAGGGGCTTGTAAATAAGCTCTGGAATGTCAGGCAGCAGGATAGCCAGTATGGTTGTGCACTCACACATGAGCTACAGACAGGTGGAAGCAGTTATCAGGTGACCCAATAAAGACCCAAGACAGCCATAGTGAAAACACAAATTTTCCAGGACAGCGGTATAGTGAATGAAAAGTAAACAAAACAACATGGAAAGCACTTCTAACTTTCTGACATTCTAATTGCTAAGCAACCAGCTCGCAATCAGATTTATAAAATGCAGAGCTGGTTGCTAGGCAGTTATGTAAGTATCAGGAACACAAAGTGCTTGACTACTGCGATTTACACATACAGTTTGACGTATTAATATAATACTTGTTTGATAAGTTTAAACTTTCGTTTTAAGTATTAGATAGTTACAGAGCTTTGCATTGTATTTAAAAGTGATACATGTAGGAAATGCATGTCATCATAAATACAGCGACAAGACCAAAAAATCTATTTTTACTGTGAGAGTGCTAATTAAAATAATAATACTGCTAACTAACTTAGAGGGACCAGCTATAAAAATATTCAAACACTGTTTTTAATAGTTATTAAAATCCATTTTAATAGGGAGGTCAGTTGTATAATAAATGTTAAGGAATAGTAACTTTTAGAAACTTACCCTTCATCAGCCTGAGCTTTCAGGAGGCTAATTTACATTAGCTCTCCATATACTCTCACCTAATGCTCGCCTTGAATGAGGTGTAAATGAGATAGGCGCAAAAAATATACTGATCTCAATGGGTAGAAGTGATTCCTCTAAGTTCAATAGAATATGCAGGGTGGGGGCTGTGCCCTTTTGTTGACATTGCAGTGTCACCTCCTGCATGACAAATCTGTCTAACGCAAATGTGACGGTTTTGCGCCCTTCACAGGGGATGCTAGAACAATTCATGTGTATCAGTTGTCTATTTGCTGAAGGACCCTGCATTTGCCTTACAAGACTTCGATCTTTGTGTTTTTGTGGGTACAGTGCCTGATTCAAACTTAATTCTAGTGTTTGATGCAGTAAAGTACTAGATTACCAAAATACGTATTCATGCACACCGAGCTCCCAGAGCAAGTTTAGTGTGATTAAACAATTTTGGCATCTTGAAAATGCCCTGACCCTGGGCAATCTGGGGGTCTGTTTGGGTGAAGGAAAACAGGAACTACTGCAAAAGTAGATAGATCAAGGCCTGGGAATCTTTTTGTTTTAATTATGTTTTTATTGATCTTTAAACGAGCCTACACATATTGAATCACATCCACATTATAATGTTTTATACAGGGGGCTCATTGAATAATATGCGATGTACATGTCCATGCTACTGGGTAATTGAAGTTATAACCATTAAAATAGGGTACATCTGTCGATGCGATGGAAGATCAAGAAGAGAAGGACATTACAAAACTCAATGAAGCATTGAGCAGTGGGCACCAGAGTGCTGAAGCGGACATTGTGAACAATCTAAATTTTATTGATGCAATCAGACAACTAAAGGCAGCAAACACAAGGTAAAGTTTCTCCACATTAGGCATGGTGTGTCTCATAATACAAACAACCATACAATTAATAGAAAACTGTATAAGAGCCGATAGCCTATTTAAGGGGATTTAGTCTGCGACCGACGTGCGTGTTTTGCCTATCATATGTGGGTCGTCAGACAATACTGGGGGGTCAGCTGAGTGAGATCATGAGGCACTGGGGTGTGAGGCATGGTGGAAAACTGTAGCATCTGTGGCACAAGAGCCCTGGGATGCCTCAGTCCCCAACAGCAAATACTTGTGCAGTGGTTGCCATTTGTCTTGATGTTGGGGGTTGGAGGGAGGTATACAGTTTGCTGGTGGTATCATGATATAGCAAGCTGGTGAAGCAGTCTTTGACCATAAGTGGGCATCCACTACCCCAATGTAGTGCTATCTAGTGTTTGCTCAAAGAGGAGCTGTTGCAGTAAAGCAACTGTACTTTTCAGAAGAACCTACATGTAGCCCAATAGTCCAAGGAGCAGCTCCGGGTTGGGGTCCATATCCATCATCTGGGGAAACCAGGAGAAGACCTGACCCCAGTAGAATGCAATGTGCCTCCACACGCCCATGTCGTATGTATAAAGTCTGCTCCTGCAATATGCCATTCACGGCAGTCCAGCGGTCTTGTGAGGTCAAATCTATGTTGATTATTGGGGGTGATATAAGCTCGTCATAGAAATGTGTCCAGTTTTGGTCTATTTCGCTACCCCAGGATGGAAAGGTTATTGCGTCCACCTCTTGCCTCTAGATCTTTGTTCTTAGTGGCCACGGATTTCAGTTGTTTTTTGCATTCTCTCAAACTAATAATGGTCCAAGCTCCTCCATCTCCAAGGCTTGAAACACACTTTTCCATCAAGTCCAGGCTGGCAATGTTGAGTCTAGTTGTTTACCAATGGAGTCAAGACGCCCAGCTAGGGTATCAAACCTCCCGTCAAAGGCTCAAAAGCCCTCCCTAAGCTCGCCCATTATGGTGTCTGTACCTGTCAGCTCCTCCGGTTCCGTTCCCCCCTTGGCCCCTTTTTCTGCAATGGGTGCAGTTTCCGCAGGTTCTGACTGCTTAGGCCTATCAAAATTGAGCCTCCTCTGTTTTGGGTCTATTGGTACCATATCTAGCAGAAAGGTGAAGGGGAGTGATGTCACTCAAGTAAGTACTACCACAGCAGGCCACCACATCCAGGTCAAGCACTGCAGCAGCCGAGGTGCAGTGGGCCATCATGGGACGCCAGCAGCTGAACTGCAGGTGGGAGGGCACCCCCTGGATGCACAGCTGGAGAGGGCTGATGGAGACAAGGCAGCCATTAAGGGTCCCAGGCGCCACAGCGTGGGTGTAAGCCCAAGGAGTCTAGCAGGTGCCAGTGGGACAGAAGTGCACTGCTGTAGTAGTGCCCCCACTGGGTGGTGCTGGCCCCAAAGTTGGCAATCTCTGGTGTAAGGTGAGGTTAGTCAGGAGGGCCGTGCACGTGGATGGAGGATGCAGGGGTTGATAAGGCTGTAGTGTGTTATCTGGAGTATTGCATTAAATTACCTCAGGATAGTGGGGATGCCGATGGCCCTCTGTACTTCAGTCCTCATTTTAGGCGAACAGTGCTGGGCCTAGCAACAGGCCTTTTAATCAATCCGTGCCCCAGGTGGGGCATACAGGATGGTGCAACTCCAGTACATTCAGAAAGGATGAAGCGATGTGTTGTCACAGTGGCCGCAGCCCCTAGGTCCCCCAGGAGCGGTCAGTGGACATGGCATTTGTCTGGGGAACCCTCCAGTGTCCAATGCGTGTACATTGGTTAGTCGGGCTTTGGGGAGCCCTCACATGCATTTCACTGGGGTGAATTTAGTGATCCAGGAGGGTAGGACCACTCCAATGCCGAGGTTTTCCATGTTTCTAGCCAAAATACCAGTGTCCACAGCTACGGGAAGATGAAGAGTCCAGCCGGCAGCCCACATGGCTCACTGGAGGGGCCCGAGTAGACCACGGCGGGTGGCACAAACTGGAAGGCAGAAGGTGTACTCAATCAAGCACCTGGTCAAGGGGAGTGGTCAGCTGGTCCAGTAGGCAGAAGCAGGTGACCCAGTCGCCATGGGACCTCTGAGGTTAGGCCAGTTTCGTCTGTTACCTGACAACGATTCTCACCCCCATTGTTGCTACCACACATAATCCACACTGCCAGTTACAGCACCTTGCTCAAAATTAAGAAGGATAGATAATTGGGCCCATTTCTGCAAACATCAGGGCAGATTCTGCCAGCGCCTTATTGCCATCCGGCCATATTTGTCACTGGTAAGCCACACACAAGGCATTGGGAACCTTTACTCTATTGGTCAAGGAGGAACTAGGAATGACATAGGGTGTCCCCCACCCACAAGATTGTGATCCCTCCAAATCTGAACCCTCACTGAGCCTTCCTCAGAACACTGCTGATCTTAGGAAAGTATACCAGGTGACTTAACCTGCTGCACTTGACATCTGGAGATTTTGAGAGGACCCTAAGTAGGATGGACCCCCTTCCGCTTGAAATCCAAGGACAAAAAGATGTCCAACGATCAGGAAGCTGCCTGGGTGGTTCCAGGAAAGCATACCAAGTTGAAGGGTTCATTTCTGTGTAGTAAATATGATCAAAGATAACAAGCTCCCGTTACCTCCTTCCAATATCATAAAAGACTCAGAGAGAGCTTCGTCAACAAAAAACCGACTAGCATCTCCAAACGCAGATATCATACACAACATATCAAAAAGAAGCGGAACAAACAATCGAACAGTGAACATAATGGAAAAGACTCTGATATTAAGACCAGACCAAAAACAGAGAAGAGAAAAAGGCAGAACAAGGACAAGCAGACTAACCATTTCTAAGAAGTCCCCTCAATATCGGAAAGATATCAAAGATCTTCAGAAACTAGTTGGCTACATGGCTCAAGACACAATTAGTTCTCGACTAGTGATTGAAAAAATACTGGAAATAACGGCAAGCACACACTCCAAAGTCACGCATCTACAAAACCTTGTACACTACTCGCAAAGAAGGAGCAACGAGATGGCCATGCCAGCAACAAATAGACACAACAGACCAAATATAACTAAGCCCTTGTCGAAGGAGGAATCGCTGGCCTTACTCAGAACGTATGAACCCGCGATGCATACGAGGGATGAAAGAATCAAAATAGTTCCAATCGACCCCAATAGAATATCCAGAAAGAACGATAGAAAACCGGACCTCGATAACCTACATCAAATCCAGATAATAACCGAAACAGAAAGGACGAACCTTAGCAGCTCTGGGACTGCATTGAACTGCCTCCTACTCAACTGTAGATCGGCAACCAAACATGCGTCCGATATAGCAGACCTCATCATCAATAATGGAATTGATCTGGCGATCCTCACAGAAACATGGCTCAAAGAATCATCATCGCCAACTCTAGATCTATTGGTACCTCCACAATATAACATTATGAGACGAGAAAGGCCAAAAAAAAAAAACGGAGGAGGGATAGCCTGCATTCATAGATCGGATATAGAGGTCAACCTAATACAATCTGACCCACTCGAATCCTGTGAATACTTAGGTCTCAATGTAAGATCTGCAACCAATCAAAGATGCAACTTGCATGCGTTCTATCACCCACCGGGAGAGAACACAAAGTTCACGGAACAGTTAATGGAGATCTTTACGGGCAACTCCAACATCGACTCCAATAATATATACCTAGGCGACTTCAACCTACATTGGGAGGATTCCAATGACAAAACTGTCAACGCGCTTAAAGACTTCCTCGTCGAGCTAAACCTCAATCAAGCATGCACACAACCTACTCACTCGAAAGGAGCAACACTTGACTGGATTATCTCAGGAGCCAAAGACACATCAATCCTCTCCATAGACCCGTGTGATTGGTCTGATCACCATGCCATATCTTTCTTGATACCGGTAGTGAAAAAAGTAAGACCGTTCAACCCTTCACACATTCGAACTATTTGACCAGGAGAAGGTCGCCAAAACGCTCTCGGAAATCAAGCCTAACAACCACTATCATGACCCTCTACCCGCGAAGTGCGTAAAAGAAATCAACTATATCGTGGTCCCAATTTGGACTAAAATAATAAATGCATCACTATCACAAGGGATCCTCCCTGACTGCCTAAAAACAGGACAAGTTGTTCCCATAATCAAAAAACCTACAGCGGATGCATCAGATCCGAACAACTTCCATCCAGTTACCAACATTCCTTTACTGGCCAAAGTAATTGAGAAAATGGAGTCGAGCTACAAAAGAGGCTAATATGGAGCAACTTGTAGATAGGTGTGAGAGAGACCTGAAGGTACCTAGCAATCTGCAGAATGTAAATGAGATGACAGAACACTACATAACCACAATCGGGAACATCGTCAACGACGCCATGCCACTAAAATTGAAAAGAGTCACCGAAAAGGAAAAAAATCCATGGTTCAATGGATCACTCAATGAAGAGAGGCGCAAATTGAGAATGGCCGAAAGAAAATGGAGACAACACCCGACATCCCCGGAGCTGACAGCACTCCGAAAAATCAGAAAGCAATATAATAAAAAGGTCATCAACTCCAAAAGGGAATATATAAGATCCGAACTGGACAATGCCAAAAACAGACCACGGAAACTCTTCGAGATCCTAAAGCAACAATCGAATAAGTTAGCCAAAACCGCCCATGAGAACTCAAAAACTACTCTAAGCTGCGAGGATTTCTCGACATTTTTCACGGAGAAGGCCAAAGCACTGGAATTGGAGCTCACAAGCGCAGCGGCTACCTTGCCAACCCAACCATTGACTGCGAACGAACACGACAGGGCTATAGAGCGCAGTGAATCAAAAAACAAAGCATATTGGGATACATTCGAACTATTTGACCAGGAGAAGGTCGCCAAAACGCTCTCGGAAATCAAGCCTAACAACCACTATCATGACCCTCTACCCGCGAAGTGCGTAAAAGAAATCAACTATATCGTGGTCCCAATTTGGACTAAAATAATAAATGCATCACTATCACAAGGGATCCTCCCTGACTGCCTAAAAACAGGACAAGTTGTTCCCATAATCAAAAAACCTACAGCGGATGCATCAGATCCGAACAACTTCCATCCAGTTACCAACATTCCTTTACTGGCCAAAGTAATTGAGAAATGTGTGCAGTGCCAACTGAGCAAACACATCAACAAATTCTCCCTACTAGATGAATGTCAATCAGGATTCCGATCAGGGCATAGTACAGAAACTGCGATCCTCCATATCGCTGATGATGCGCTACAGGCCCTTGACCAAAACCAAGCTTGCCTACTAATTCTCCTAGACCTGTCCTCGGCGTTTGACACAGTAAACCATGAAGCATTACTGACCAGGCTACGGAACAGGATGGGACTGGAGGGAAAGGTTCTGAAATGGTTCGAGTCTTTCTTACAAAACAGAACACAACGATTCATGGTCAACCAATCAATCTCTCCTACATGCCCTAACTCAATCGGAGTTCCACAAGGATCGTCGCTATCACCTGACCTGTTCAACCTTTATGTTGAACCCCTCACAGAAATTCTCAGAAATTCAAAGATATCCTATCACATGTATGCGGACGACACGCAGATATATATGAAGATTGCCTCCCTTGAAGACATTAAGCTAATGTACGAGACCTTTAATATGGCATTGCAATGGTTAAAGGCCAATCATCTGAAACTCAATGCTAATAAAACAGAGTTCCTATTAATCTCACCAACAAGGAGCCAAGCAGAAATAAAGGAATGTATCAAGCTAGTGACGGCGCTAAACTGCACCCCCACCCTAGTCAACTCAGCTAAATCACTAGGAATCACTCTAGATGAAAATCTTGACATGAAAACACATATCAACTCAATGGCTAAAAGTGCCCGCTTCCATTTGAATTACCTAAGGAAACTGAAACCATTCATCTCAGAAGCCGATCTTAAACTGGCTATCTAATCCCTAGTCATCTCTTGGATTGAATATGGCTTCACCACCTTAGCCGGATTACCAAACACGTCGACAGCACCACTAAAAGCTTGCCTGCACGCAGCGGCAAGACTCATCACGGGATCAAGAAAATTCGACCACATATCCCCACACTTGAAAGCATTAAACTGGCTACCCTTTGAAGCCAGAATCCAACTAAAGATAGCATGTATCACCCAGCGCTCCATTACAACACGCCGAGATACCTAGCCAAGACAATTGAGCTGTCTGGAGGTACCAGACCAGCTAGGAGTGCTAAGGAGCTACTATTAAGGCCAGCCTTCTTCCGAAAGAAGAAAACCTATGACAGAGCGTTCTCGGGAGCTGCCCCCAGAATTTGGAACTCACTCCCTCCACGAATTAGGAAGATCCAAAATACCTCAACTTTTAAACGGGAAGTGAAGATTTTCATGATGGAAAAATTCTCCACATAGACTTGCTCTACTACAATCAAGTGCAGTCCGATTACTGAACTCTGCTGAGACGATATGAGACTGGTGACTCCACCAAGTCTAAACTGTAAACAAAAAGCTACCTCAAGTAAAGACAATCGTATATATTCACTTCCCTTTATATTTTATCACACTGGGTAAATCCAGATAATCCTTACCTTTATATGTTAGCGTAATAGAACATGATATAAGTTTTAGCCTTAACCTACCTCTTATCACATATTGCACATTTGGAATGGATATAGTTCTATATGCACCCAAACCTTATAACGTTATACCTCATACTTGTATGTTGTTTTTATTGTACATACACCGTTAACATGTAACTTGCCTATGTGAAGCGCTCTGATACCCTTGGGTCTTGTTCGCGCTATACAAAACTTTATAATAAATAATAAATAAATAAACTGGAACTGGGCTAGGCTTTCCTTCAACCTCTTTCCGACAACCTGAGAGTCTCTTATAGCTGCCCTTGAATTCCTGGAGGTCTTGGAAGTGTACCCTTGCGATTGTTTGGGCACAGAGGGATATTTTGGGAGCTTGTTTTCTAAATGCTTGCTCCAGAACTTCAAAGGGTCTAACCATTAAAAATATCCAATCAGCAAGTCTTTGGTCTCAGACTGAATTTCAGGTTTGCCCAGTGCAAATATGAGTTTTTTTTCAGAAAATAGGAAAAGTCAATTTTTGTATTAGAACTTAGAACATTTTTCAAACTTCTCTACTTTCAGGTCCTAGTGGGGCCAATCTACTTGGTGAATCTAACTCACATTCCATTACGGTCGACCTATTTTCACTTAAATCTTTACAAATGCATACATAAACTTCCTCTTGTTGAACATAGGTATAAATTGCTGAAACGTTTAATTGGACCAAACAAGATAGTGAATTTCTCATTTGTGGTGGGCTACAATGTACCCCATCTAATAAACTATGTTGTCACACTCATTTTATGAATAGAAGGTGAATTTAGTAGAATAAATCTGTCATTTACAAATATTAGTATTCCTGCATGGCTGAATGCATAAAAAATGAAAATGGACCCTCACCCATGAAAAAAAAAGAAATCAGTACACCTGACATAGGTCCTGGGCGGTTATGGTTTTCATTATGGATCTGTTTTTTTAAGACTCAACATTTTCTGTGTAACAGATAGTAGCTCATGTCTTAGAACCCTACTAAAAAAGCTTGTGTTTGCCACAAGTTTAAGCCTTTGGATGCCTCTCAGGTCTGTACTGATTGTAGGTTTCAGTTTGTTCATAATATTAAGGCTGACAAGTGTCCAGATATACCCTTGACAAATACTTGGCCAAACAACTATTACTTTGCCAGTCTAAACTGCTGTTCTCTATCCAAACGCAAGTAGATTTTTTTTATACAATCGGAGATCTCAAAAGGGATGCCTTCATTGTAAATGAGACTTGGACCAATCCACACTCTATGGTGGACATAGCTCTGACCCCCCAGCCAGCAGTTCATTTGTTATACATAACATCTCAAATAGACAGGGCAGGTGAGTTGACATTATTCCGAAGTCTCACTATGCTTGTACTATTTGTCCCCTAGAAGTATCTGGATATGGAGTTAAGTCTCTCCAACACTTTCTCCTCGTTAAGGATATGGATTTGTCGCCCACGGGTCCCAAAAGCTAGCTTTTGTGCTCAACTGGCAAACTACAGCTTCCATAATGCTATGAAAATATGCTAATGTGATGATAAAAGTTGACTTTAGCCAAAATATTCCTCTACTGTGACTCTTCTCCAGAGTTTGTAGGCTCTTCGGTTTACCAAATTGGTCTCAGCCCCTACCTAAAAGGCAGGCCACACACTGGATCCTGCTTTTTCCAATATATCCTTGCTTTAGGAGCACTACTTCCTTTGGTTTGAACAGAAAATTATGTTACTCCTATTATCATTGCCATTAAGCATAGATTTTATCTTTCAAGACCACTGTGGTTTCAATCAAGAGCTTGGTCTAAATTTGATCATACCTTCTTTTGCTAGACACTACAGCCTCTGTCTGGTCATGGAACCAGAGGATTCTAGTTTCACTCAACAAGATGATGAAATGAATTATTTGAAATAATGTGCCTCAGATAGGATCTTGGCTTAAATGCCTGTATAACTTTTCTGAGTCCACACGAGTGAATGTTCTCGTTAAGGTACCCACTTTGTCAAATGTTTTTCTTCTCAACAGAGGTAAAATAGAGTTATTTGCTATGTTAGTGGAATGTGGTTCTGCATTTGATCAACTCCTCAATGGGTATTAAAGCAGGCAAGTTCCATTTTGTTTCTTGCTGTTCTCAAGCTAATTAATCTATCTACAACTATGAAGACAAGACGGTCCAGCAGGCTTTGACAAAAGTCTTTCAAAAAGAAGGTTCTTGAATTGCACTCATAAAATTGACATAAACTTGTTCAAACTTTTTCCTTCTTAACGAAAAGTTGCAGCAGTCCACTCTAAATTTCTTGGTGCTGCAGCAATGTGTCCTCTGATCCAGAGCACCCCAGTAGAAACTGTAAATTATGCTGTATATCAACTTGGTATCACAGATGAGCAACGGACACTTTAAAGTAAAAATCCCAAAGAAACTTTGCTTGGCTCACTCACTTTTCTTAGAACTGAGGTATTTATTGATTCATTTTAAATCCAAGTAGTTCCCATCCAAAAGTATTTGATCCATTAAATATATAGGAGAAGGGAATATAAATGTTAATTCACATTTTTTTAAAAATCATGACATCATTGCTCATGTCATAGTCATTGAGCTGCATTTTGGCCATTGTATTGCCCTTCGTTAGGGACAAAAGAGCTACAACAAAATGATATAACAACACTATTAAATAGGGGGCCAAAATACAGTAGACCTCACTGTCTCCTAATAAACATATTCTCAGATGTAACCAATAGTATGCAACTAACCCAAATCACCCGTCAACAAGCAAACAATGATATTCATTTGGCTCTGGCAAATTGAGAAAACTCAAAATGAACTAGAAAAAACACCATAGTAAATAATCACTCTAACAGTGTGATAAAAATTCTTCTGTCTTTTCCCTTTTTCCATATGTTTAATGAATCAAATCATTTTAGAAAGAAAGTGCTTATCGTTCAAATAAATCAGTAAATACCTACATTTTAAGACAAATCTGTGTAAGTTTCTTAGGGATGTTCCTCTAGAAGTGTGAACAGCTAGTCTGTGTACCAATTTGGTATACAGCTTCACTTACAGTTTCCTGCAGGCTTGGAAGCATGCCAGGGCTCTTACTCTACTGAAGATACCTGAACTTGATTCATATAACTTTGAGACTATTGTCCAATTTCACTGCTTCCACTCTTGGTGAAAATTCCTGAAAAAGCCATTAATATTTAACTTTTGCAGCAACACCCCCATTTAAATACTTATTGATCAGGTTTTCGTCCAGGATACAGCATTGAGTCTGCCCCCCCTGAAGGTGACGGAAGAGCTATAGCCAATCTTGATCAGGGTGGGACCATTGACACTGTGTCCCATCGGATGCTACTCAGGAGATGAGAAGAGTGTGGGATATTGGGCTTAGCTTGCTTCTTTCTTGAATGACCACTCATTTCAGGTGTCGTCTAAATGCTCTACTTCATCTGTGAGGATGATCTGTCATGACATTCCTCAGGGCATGTCTCTCACCCAATGCTCTTATATATGTGCTCGTCCTCTCGCAGACATAGTGGAAGCTTTTTTTGTTTTTCTGCAGTTTCTTACACTTATAATACTCAGATCAGCATTAGCCTGCCCCCTAATGACAATAAGGGCCCGCCGCAACTTAAAAACTAAGTACAATCAGTGGCTATGTGGCTGGACAATAATTTAAAATTAAATGCCAATAAAATGGACATTCTATTGCCTGCAGCACACTCTTTGGAGGCCTTAATGATGGCCAACAGAATTAGGTCTGGATCCTGCTCCAACCTCTGCAATTACATCTTTGTGACTATGGCTTGATAATCAGCTCAAGTTTCATTGTTAGATCAACATGGTGACAGGTTGTTGCTTTGGCCTTCTGATATGTCCATGGAAGTTTCTTTGGCCACTCCCTATTAATATCCAGAACACTGTCATTAAGGCTGCGGTTCTTTCTCAGAATATTCAGAACGCATCCTGAGACATTTGCTCTGGTACTCTTACATCTTTGCCCAACTTAAGGATCTCCAATTGTTCCTAGTGGGAAAACACATTGAAGTTGAAGCGCTGTGCTTTGTATACGGAGCCCTTGATTCCACCATATTGTCCTACCAAAGTTCTTTGTTCTTCCCATCACTGCTTTACTCAGGTTCCGTGGTTGAACCGGGCCAGGTCAGGTGGATGCTCCTGTAAGTATCTGGCTACTGAATTGTGGATCTCCCTTCCTGCATGAGTTGCAGAGCTGCCCAACATCGATCTATTTTCATAAAAAACTTAGATAATGGGTTTTCTAAATGTATTTTTTGTTTGATTATCTGAGGGATGGTTTATTTAGTGTTCACTATAGTGCTGGGTAATCCGGGTAGGGTAGCCACGTGTTTTAAAAATCCTTTAAATAGAAACAAAAATAGATCTGGATAAACCAGAATACTGGTAGTAGTCCATGCTTATAATGAGAGCCATAGGGGTGTATTGGGAAAAACAGTACTTCGAGCACAGACAAAATTACTAATGTCCCTGTAACTTATTGAAAGATTATTTTAATCCCTTCATGTTTTAGGCAAGGATCCATATATTCTATTTCAGCATAGACAGAAGTATTGTTCCTTTGAACACCTACAAATCACCATTAATAATATATTTTCTTTCCTTTCTTGCTTATTAGTAAAACGTAACATATATATTTCTTTAGATTTTCTTTCATATTTGTCCTTGTTTCAAAAACAACATTATTTAGTAAGTAGGGGCAGCGGAAATTTAATCAGAGGTCCCTGACTGTATCAAAATCAAATTGTGGAGGACTTGGCAAGGTGGAATAGAGGTTTCATCTATTCAATGATTGAATTATTATGTCCATGACCTACTTCTGAACATTGCAGTGTTTTTAAGTAAATCTTTTATTCAAGCGTTAGATGCATTTTACATAGTAAAAAAACTGTGCTGTAGTTCTCACATAAAAAATCATTATTTTCCTTTTTAAGTTAAATGATTTATATTACTTGAATACACATTGAAAACAAAATGTTGGAAATATACAAGTTTTACGAATGAATAGTATAAATTATGAAGGTTTGATTTTCCTGTGGCAATATCAATATAAAAACATCAGTGTAGTAGTAAATACTGGTACCTTCTCTCCAATGGTTCCACTCTTTCTTAAGGTGTCTTAAAATATTTTAGCAAAACAACCATGAATTAGTTTGTAGTGTTTTTCTGTGAGGTAGACTTTCTGCTTCCTACTTGTAACATATGCCCAGATTCACAAAGACTTTGTGTTTGAGTTTGTTACTTTTCCTTAACAAAGTGTCGATGTGAAGTCTACTAATGGTATTTACAATCCAAAGCAAATCATGATTTGTGTTGGATTGTAACCAATAGTAACACAATGTAGCGGAATACTCTTTCCCTCCTGTTCCTTTGTATTAAGGGTGCATTCCATGGATGGTGCATGGGCATTCTTATTTAGCCATCTTTTGGCCCAAATCTCTACCTACAAAGAGTTGTAATGTAATGTAATGTTTGTCTTGTAAAGCGCACTGCTGCCCTTAGGCGTTGTGGCGCTGTAGCAGGGTTTTGCAACACATTCCGCCACCTCACTGATGCAGGCATAATGAGGAGAAATGTCTTGTTCTTGTTTTTCCATCTTTGCAGTTGTGCTGCATTCTACTGCACACACAGACACACAAAGTAAAATTTTTAAGGCATAGGTTTTGCATAGAAAGGGAGCTCTTCCTGCAGAAAACCAATGCTGACTACAACACAGACAGCATTGCTCTATGCCACAATGGTGATTTCATTGGCATATGGTTTCCAAAAGTGCACCAACAGAGAACAAAAGCAGAACTGTGCCACTTCCTAACCGATATGACACACTTCTGCTCTCTCCCATCTATGCAATGCAACATGCTGAGATGCATTATTTCTTTGTAAATCTGGCCCCTAATGCTTAGTAATATATATGAAACAAACACGTGATAATCCAAATGTTTTCATGTAAACATGTATTCTAGTTATATTGTGCTAACTACATAATGCTGTTCATCTAGGTAGTTTTTGAAAGAAACTGAAATTGTATATAAAAGATAGGTAAGAAAGGTTGAAATGGTTTGGTTGTATATAGCCACAGTTTAAGTCTGTGCTTATCCAGAGTGGGAGGTGTGTTCATTGCTTGTTTATTCTTAAGAAGTCATTTGTATTTTCATATTCTGAATTCAGAACACTTTACATTTTATCGTTATTTGCAACAATTTTTATATTGTTTTCCTTCTTTCTGAAATGTAAAGTAGCCTATGTTGTAAGAATAGTAATATCGATAATCCACATTGATATGCGGGTTGTTCACTGTCCAGGAAAAGATGCAACAATCTGAAGATACTTAGAAAGAAATACTAATGTACCAACGCCGCTGGAGTATGGATGTTTTTATCCATATGATGAATGATAGCCATCTCAGAAAATAAATCAGTGGGTGGTGACTGTTGCTGGATAACACAGCAAACAGGCCTAAGGTGTCCCATCTCATCTCTGCCATGACCTACCAGAGTCAACCTAAACTATTTTTAATGGGAAAAGACTATCCCATGTAATGCATTTTACCATAAAGGCTAAATAAGCTGTGAACTACATCACATTGTAGTAAAAAAAAGTCAATAGGCCCTACTAACGACAGAGATTGGTTTCGATCTACACTATAATATCATCCTGACTTTATCCTAGAGAATGCCATGAAAGACCTATCATCTTTTTTTTAGAAGTCTGGATTAGAGAATACAAAGGAACATGACTCCTTCCCATGCAAATGAATAAGAGAAAGTGCTATTCTGACTTTTGCTTAACTCCAGACAGGCATTACTGGCCTCCTGCATGACTGTCTTGTCTTATGCCTGTCTGGACTGGAAACAGAAAGGTCCTGAACAGAGAAGTTGTATGCAGTCCCCTGGAAAGGATTACATGTGCCTGCTTTAGGGAGTCTGACTATGGTGGGCAGACCACCAAGTTGAGTGTAGGCCAAGTCCATTTTCATTGAGTGTATCCCCTTGTTACTCTAAAAGACAGATTCCTGGTACAAAGGTCTCCAAAGGAGGGTGGGTGGATGTAGTAGGTACATTTAAATGGCTTTGGATCAGTTCATCAGATGCTTACAGACAGGAACCTTTACAATGGATTTGGGATAAACAACCTGGCAAAGAACTGTCTTTCAGGTGAAAGATCATGTGCCCAGGGGGGAGTTCCATGTCTTCAGTGCAGGTGCTAGGGTGGTTGATGTACTGAAGACATTGTTGAATGCTGAGCATGTGCCATGTTTGGTTTGTCTGAATAGCATTGTTTGTTTTTCTAAAACAAACATCCGAAGTAGGAAATCAAAAAGAAAATTGCCCTGATGAAGTGTGCCTTTCCTCTGCATGCAGGTCATTGATTGTTTTTCCAGTCTGGAACCAGCAAGGTTTGGCCAGAAGTATGACCCGGCAATTAGCAAGTCGCAAATTGTGTTTAATTTGCGACTCGCAATTTGCAACTCGCAAATTGGGATGCACAACAGTGTCTGAGACACTGTTTGCGATTCCCAATGGTGTTGCAAAATTAAATGCCTCATGCATAATATTGAGGCTGCCGCAATTTGCAACCCCATTGGGAATGGCTGGCACTCCCAGGGATGGTGGCCTGCTGGGGTCAGCAGACCTCCATATCTGGGACTGCTTTTAGATAAAGCATTTTTTTTAATGCAGCCAGTTTTCCGTAAAGGAAAACAGGATGCATTTAAAAAGTAAAGATTAAACTTTTAAGTCACATTTTTTAAGGGCAGGCGGTGGTCCCTGGGACTACTGCCTGCCCTTAAAAAATATTTGTTCATGCATTTACACCGTTTGCGAGTGCTTTACCCCCCCTTCTGAGATGGGTGGTAAAATGGGAGTGTTTTGCGACCGCAATTGCAGACACAAAACATTCTTACATAGCTTAAGGAGTCGCTATAAGGAAGGGACGCTCTTGGAAGGGCCCTTCCTAATAGAAAATCGCTAATCCTATTTTGCAAGTCACAAATTGATTTGCGACTCGCAAATTAAGATTAGTACGTGGGCCACTGTTATTTTGCGGCCGCTATCGGGTCTAAAACCCATTTGCGCCCGCTAACAACCTTTGTACATCTGGCCATTGGTTTGTTAGGCTCAATATCAAATGTTTTGCAGATAAAATATAGATGATAATACTACAATCCCTTCAGTACTTTGAAGAGTAATTTTATTGCCATGTAAAAACTTTAGGGTGTGTGGACATCCGTCAAATAATAGAGACTGCCATGTGGAATCCATTCAGTTAAGACACAAATTCATCAAATTATGAGAGAAGCGTATTCTGCTTAGAAGACACTCCTCTCCACACCCAACATGCAAAATGAGACAGTGGAGTCCACATTGGATATACAACACAGAAACTGACTATTAGACATATAAGACGAAGCGGAAACTAGGAGCAGGAAGACTGGATGTTCTTTTACTGTACGAAGAAACATTTTCCTGGTTTCCAATTTTGAAACTGAATTTTATTTGTTCAGAAAAATTGTTCTCTCTGTCTATATGCCCTCATCAAAGATACACTTCTTTTACCTCAACCTAGACTGTGTTGAATGTTGGTTCAGGGTTAAATTCCGATACCTCCACAACAAGGTTTTTGCTTAGGTGTTGTAATTATGTACTGTGCTGTAGTTATCAAACACCAATCAAATTTCCACATGCACATTTTTCAGATCAATCTTGTCAAAATTGATTGGAAGATAAATGAGGGGGATATTATGAGACATGCAGAAGCACTGATTATGCATGGAATTCCTTGCTCTAACATGAAAAACTTGTATATTTATCAAACCATATTTGTGCCTAGTTGTAATCTGAGTAGAAGATGCATAAAAGGGAACAATGTTATTTGTCATTTCGGAGCTGCATAAAATGCTCCGTATGTAGAGGTTGCTATGAAAATGGTCATAGTTCTTTAATGCCTTTATGGACTTCTCATCTGTTTATAATTTTTTTCAGCAATAAGGGCCTGATTTAGTTCTTGGCGGACTGGTTACTCTATCACAATCGTGACAGATATCCTGCCTGTCTAAATAATAAGCCCATTATATCCTGAAGGATTTATATTTCACCAGGCGGGATGTTCGTCATCGTTGTGACGGAGTAACTTGTCCACCAAGATCTAAATCAGGCCCTTAGGTATTTGCTTTCTGTTTACGTTTACTCATGTGTGTCATTTATTTGAATGAATTGTTGCATTGTTGTATTGAACATTTTCAAAAATGTGAAGAGTAGGCATTTTCATTGAATGAGCTACCAAAGATAAGACAAACTGTATCCTCAAGAAAAAAGAGTGGTTTATCATTTTGTGTCCACTTGACCAGATAGTATGAAAGATTAGTCATACATCATGTCATGACTTTGGCCTCTCTCTTCCATAGTATATATACATCACTGCAATCCTGGAAATTTATTTGAATGTAATTCAGTCCCTCTTGGCCCTCTTTGCAACAGTTTACCATGTCTAGTTTGCAAGTTACTTTTAACAAAAGCATACAGTTTTTTTTATTGGAATTATCTTTATTTTAGAAAATTAATTTAACAGGTAGAAACAATTACAGGTTGATGTTTCAAAACTACATTTACAATAAACATGTATTGTTTTAAATGTACTAACTCAGTTAACATTCCACATTAAATATAATGACATCTATTGCCAAATCTACTGTAGCTACTGCAGATAATATCAGGATACAGCAGAATATATCAATATATCCATAGAGCAGTGAATATATCAGGGATACACCACAAATACTGAACTGTTTACTATGATATCTATATGTATACATTGTAAATTGTAAAAAAAATGCTCTGCGTATGACACGCTTCTCTCAACAATCACAGCTATAACAGCTATTTCTCTAAAGTCATGCCTTTTCAGCAAGAAGTATTTGATACACTTAGGTAGACACCTAAGTTATAGTTAAGGTTCCAAAGGACCCAAAGGACCTCAAGAACTTCCAGCCCATCTCCCTGCTCCCTATCCCGGTGAACGTAATCAAGAAGATTGTCAACAGGCGAGTGACCCGCTTCCTCAAGGGAAACAACACCCGGACTCGTCCCAATCCGTATTCTACAGCAACCACAGCACCGAAACCGCCCTCATCGCCGTCACCGACGACATCAGGACCCTGCTGGACAATGGTGAAACTGTAGCCCTCATTCCACCTGGACCTTTCAGCCCCCTTTGACACCATCTGCAATCACACCCTATGCACACACCTCCACGACGCAGGGATCTACGACAAAGCCCTGGACTGGATCACCTCCTTCTTCATCAGCAGAATCAAGAGAGTCCGCCTCCCTCCATTCCGATCCCAGGCCACCAAGATCACCTGCGGCATACCCCAACGATCATAACGCAGCCTAACCCTTTTTAACGTCTACCTGGCACCGCTCGCCAACGTCGTCCGATCGCACGACCTCAACGTTGTCTTATACACAAACGACACTCAGCTGATCCTCTCCCTCACCAAGGACCATGCCACTGCCAAATCCAACCTCCACGAAGGTATGAAGGCCGTTGCCGAATGGATGAAGAACAGTCGCCTGAAACTGAACTCTGAAAAGACGGAGGTCCTCATCCTTAGCTTCACCCCCTCTGCCTAGGACGACCCCTGGTGGCTAGCCACGCTGGGAGATGCACCGACACCCACCGACCACACATGCAACCTGAGGTTCATTTATTTATTTATTTATTTATTTATTGACATTTATTGAGCGCGGCGAGTACCCGTAGGCGTCTCGGCGCTGGCGTAAGGGATGGATCAGTATTTTAGAAGACCTAACAAAAAGTGGAGCTATTGGTCAAATAACCAAGTCTTGAGTTGTTTGCGAAATATGAACAGGGAAGGGCTGGTCCTAATGTGTAGAGGAAGGGTGTTCCAGAGTTTGGGGGCGGCAACCAGAAAGCGCCTGTCACCCCAAGTGACTGTTCTAGTACGAGGCACTACTAGGTGATTGTGGTGAGAGGAGCGAAGGGAACGGGTTGGGGTATAGTGATGAAGATTATGTTTAAGGAAGTGGGGGCCTTGGTTATTGAGTGCCTTGTAAAGAATACACAATGATTTAAATTTGATACGGCTACGTATCGGAAGCCAGTGAAGTTCCCTGATGGTGTTTGAGACCGATGCAAACTTGGGAAGTCCCGCCAGCATCCGGGCGGCAGCATTTTGAATGGACTGCATCTTGTTAGTCACCCGGGATTGTGCATTTAGGAATAGAGCATTACAATAGCCCAGTGCGGACAGGACTAGTGAGCTGACCAGAGTTCTCCCAGCAGTGTCCGGTAGGTATGGTAGTAATTTCCTGATCATTCTGAGTTTCATATGAGCAGTCGCCGCAGTCTTGTTAGCGTGTGCCATGAAATTTAGACCTGCATTTAAGGTGATACCCAGATTTCTGACTTTAAGAGCTGGGCTGGGAGGAGTTCCAAACGATGTTGGCCACCATTCTGGTGACCAGGCCGGAGAAAGGTGACCACTTCAGTTTTATCTGAATTAAGTTTGAGACAATTCGTGGCCATCCAGTCACCTATGGCCACCATTCCCCTGGTGAATAACTTGGCCACTTCATCCCCATCCCCTTTAATGGCCAGTACCAGTTGGGTGTCGTCGGCGTAGGAGGTCAGGCTCATCCCAAATGCTTTGATGACGCTAGCAAGGTCCGACACGTATATGTTGAAGAGCGTCGGACTTAGGGACGAGCCTTGGGGGACCCCACACGGCAAGGACACCTTAGGAGATTGGTATGGTCCAAGGGATACCGCCTGAGTTCTGTTAGCCAGAAATGATACAAGTAGGTCCAGCGCTGTTTCCTGGACCCCTAATCGTTCGGCCAAGATCTTGTGGTCGACCGTGTCGAAGGCTGCAGATAGATCCAGCAGGACCAAGACTGCTGTCCCCCCCTGATCTCGTATGGCTCGGATATCATCTGCCGCTTTTAGGAGGGCGGTTCATCCTAGACTCATCACTATCTATGACCCAGCAAGTCAACACCGTCTCCTATTCCTGCTTCAACACGCTACGCATGCTTTGCAAGATCTACAGATGGATCCCCACCAGATCCTGGGAAGATTGATTCCGGTCCAGGGAACACATGGCTTGGCAGTTCGGGCTGGACTGTTCCCATGAGGCACAGGGTCAGACTGATTTGCATATGGCCATGTCTGAACTGGGGTGGCGGAGTGAGCTAAAGACCGATGATGGATTAAACCCAGATCAGTTGACTGGGGGTGAGTGTATGTATTGTCAACGCTCCGTCCATCATTCCCTTTGGTTTTTCTTTGTTCGCCCTAAGTTGGCAGGGTATGGTCAGACGCGAGTCCCTTGCTCACTTTGCCACTGGATTCAAGCAAGCCCGGCTGAAGACGGCTGTAATGCCAGAAACCGGTCCTGGGAAGCTTGATACCGGTCCAGGGAAGACCTGGCTTGGCAGTTCGGGCTGGACTGTTCCCATGAGGCACAGGGTCAGACTGATTTGCATATGGCCATGTTTGAGCTGGGGTGGCGGAGTCAGCTAAAGAACGATGATGGATTGAACCCAGATCAGCTGACTGGGGGGGAGTGTTTGTATTGTGCACGCTCCGTCCATCATCCCCTTTGGTTTTTCTTGGATCCCCACCAGAACCAGAAGGACGGTCACTCAGGCCCTCGTCAGCAGCAGGCTGGACTACAGCAACGCCCTCCAAGCAGGAACAACGGCCATACTCCAGAATAGACTTCAGTGCATACAGAATGTCTGCGCATGCCTCATCCTCAACATCCCTTGCCAAAGCCACATCACTGCCCACCTAAGAGACCTGCACTGGCTCCCTGTCAACAAGAGGATCACCTTCAAGCCCCTTACCCACGATCACAAAGCCCTTCACAACACCAGACCAACGTACCACAACAAACGACTCACCTTCGACACCACGACCTGCCAGCATCGCTCCGCTGACCTCGCCACCGTACCACGCATCCATCGAACCACCACCGACGGCAGATCATTCTCCCACCTCACCGCCAAGACATGGAACACTCTACCCATCCACTTGCGGCAGATCCAGGACCTGTTGACCTTTAGGAGACTTCTCAAGACCTGGCTGTTCGAGCAGGAGTAGCACATCCCACCCCCACCCACCTAGCGCCTTGAATCCATCATGGGTGATTAGTGTGCTTTACAAATGTTTGATTGATTGATTGATTGATTGATTGATTGATTGAAGGTTGACTAACACGAGGTATTTCAATAAAAGTGTGAATAGAAGTGAAAGAAACTTCAATACATCTTTTGATACGTAATGCGTAGTGCTGCACTCCATGAATAATGATAGCTCTCCTCTCAGCAAAAATCTATAAATAACTAGGGAACAATCAATGTCTATATGTGGGAGAGTTTCTGTTTTCTATACCATAAATAGCTGTAGACTCCTGTAGAATACTACAGTGGTAAGGAATCTAAGGTAGAACAGTTAAGCACAGAATGAACCAAAATTCTAAATAATGTATTCTTTGAATTGGGTTTAGAATTGAGGCCTTAGAATAAAGTTAATTGTTGTGACCTATTAAAGTCCAAAATCATTTGAAGAAGCTCAACATTTTTAGTGTGTTTTACTAGGACTTTTTAATTGTAAAACTATCAAAGTCCGTCATAGGATATCAGTGTGCCATGCCACTGTAAGCAAAAGCATTGACATCAATGCAATTACTTGGAAGCATATTAAACATAATATCTGAAGCTCATTAGATGATGTTGCTTGGATGGCATGAGCTCTGCCAAAGAAGTCTTGATGTAAAGCAAACCTCCAATGGAGAGAACAAGCTGCCTAAGTCTACAGATACATATTATATTGAGGACATTGCTTGACTCTCCTTGTTTCTCTAAAAGACAGATTCCTTAAACAAAGCTCTCCGAAGGAAAGTGGTTGGATGTTATAGGTACATTTCAATGGCTTTGGATCAGTTCAGCAGATTCTCACAGACAGGAACCCTTGCAATAGATTATTATTTAGCATAACCAGCTTCTCACCTCTAGGAATAATCACAGATCATGTCACCAAATTAACATGAGCACACCTCCTGGTAGCCTTGGCACAGAGAAGGCAGGTATAACTGGACAATGTGTAAAGTATGTGCACAGTACAAAAAACAGTAATAAAGTCAAAATGCCAAGCAATAAATATCCCAAACCATGTTGGAACAATAGAGTAACATTAAGTAAATAAAACAAGAAGAATCCAATAAGGGAAACTGGCAATATGCATTTTTACAAATTGAAATGTAAATATAAATAGCACCTAAAAGCATAAGAGCCAATGATAATCAGTTCTCGTGGGGGATCAGGACCTAGGCACAATTTCAAGCTGACAGATACAGCAACCAGGTTCAACTCTGTCTGAGGTTTTACCTTGTGACTTATTCTGCTTTATTGGCAGTCAAAAGCCTTTAGCTGGGCAACGCATCAGGCTGTATCGTAGGATGTCCTCACAGAATTGGTCCAGTTAAAGCCATTGATTTTTGGGGGAATGCTCAGAGCGGGAAATATTTTGCACCAGGGAAGACTTCTTATCAACTTGATACTTTTGGTGCTTTCACTAGGTCAAGATTACTTTAGACTTAGTCTATTTTCTGGAGCTCAGAATCCTTCAATACGGCAAGCTGACAGCTTGCATCGGATGACTGTTTTGATGAGGCTAAATACCTTCTTGCGATGTGTTGATTTAATTGCGTTTGGTACTGCAAGACGCTCAAAGTAGAGGAAATCTGTTTTCTCAAACTAGTGAGGTTGCCCCTTAGATGAATAGGGTAGGATGGTTCGTTGTGGTACTCCAGAAATCTGGAAGTCCAAAATGTTTCTAAGTCTCAGCTTTTCATGGATGGTGGAAGAAGTCAAGATAGACAAACTGAAGGGTCCAGGCGTCTTAGGAATAGCACTTAGGGACTTAGGGAAAAAATTCACTCCAGCAGGGACCACCAGCAGGGTCCAGGTCAGGTCCAGTCGCTACTTGTCAGCTGGGCATTTCAGTACTTCATGAAAAGGTCTGTTGCAACATGAGGTCCGCCAACTGAACCTTGAGTTCACTTCTTTGTACTAGGTATAAGAGAGAGACCGTTGACTTCCTTGGAAGATAGCAGGTTTCAAATAGCAAATATCAGAGAGTGTTCAGCTGAGCTTTATGTGAGGTGCCAGCTTTGCCGAATTTACTAACTTTGGATTGGAGTGACTACCAGGCGCTACCTAACCAATAACAAAAATGATTTGAAGGGCAGTCCTTACTTTTTCAGCACATCCCTTTCAACTGACTGCAAACTATCCCATAGTCAATTATCCTGAGGCAAATCCAACATGGCAAAATCTTTCTGTCACTAAAGGGAGTTTGTTTTCCAGCCAGACATTTTGTTTCGGGAAATTCTTCTCCTACTCAGCTGCACTAAACTGGTCCTGGGACCTACTTCCTTTCCCACTGGGCTGGTATCTAACTGGCTAGAGAGAGCCTTGAGGACAAAAGGCTTCTCTTTGCCATATCTCCGTCTACACTTAACTATGAATGAGCATGCATCTCTGTCAAAAATAACAAAGTTCCTGAACCCTATCAAGCTTCCCTTCCAGTGCTGATACATGTCACAAACTTCAAACCCAAGACCTAAGCCATTGCTTCTGCTCTGGGAGCAGTTTTCACATCTCATGAAGTGGAAGCACTGGCAGGGCCATCTTCCTGTTTTCTAATGATAATTAGCCCACTGGAGATCCAGGCAGACAAAGTCTAATGTTTTTTTAAAAAAACATTGTTAAATATTTAATAAAATCTGAATTCACCACTGAACTGTGACATAAACACAATGGCAACAATATTACAGCATTTCATGATGGTACTACCTTACTATAACATTCAAAAATATTTGCAGTGATTCACTTGTAATACTGTTACTGTCACTAGAGGTTTCTATGTTCAATACTGTGCAGAGTATGATTCTTTCTTTTGCTTTTACACTTGCTGATAGCAACCACAGAACCTAGAAACATATTTCCTGGTACCCTGGGGTTATAAGACCAAAATCTCCAGCAACGATATCGCTTGGAAACAGGGACAGCCTCCCCAAGTCACTCATTTCTGCATCTGAAAGAAACATGGTGCCAAATGACCAGTACAAGGAGCTCTTTGGAAATGGGCCTACAACTCTCCTTCCTGATCCCTCAGTCACATGTTACTTCTCTGGTGGCGTGCCTGCCCTCTTGGTGCACCACAGGTCTTGCTGTGAAAACTTCCAAAGGAGGTCCCATTGCATGCAGTGAGCTAGCAGGTGTCTCACCCCAGACCTTCAGGGCTATTTCCTAAAAATGCACTAATCTCTTGCTTCTTTTAGTGTGGGGGCCCCATCTCCACATATTGGGCACCAGAAACTTAGCTGGAGGACATCACAACCAAACCAGTCAACTCTAACACTGCTCAGCGCAGTCTCTCAGGCTGTGAAGGAAGGTGGCTCCAGGATTCTGGTTGCTCGTCCGTGCAGCTCTATACCAAAATAGGGGGCCAACAGTGAATTCTTCTACACCCGCTCTCTTGAGCGAGGCAGGGGTTGGGAAAAATAAGCTGTGTAGTCTCTGCTCTTCCACACCTGGGCACATGGAATGGGGGGAGGAGCTTTTACCACTGCTGGAGCTTTGGCTCTACCTGAGAGTCTTGGGTTTATGGCAATACCACTGGGGCCCTGGGATTCCCTAAGGAATAGCGTAACTGCATAAGAAGGGAGCCAATATGGGGCTCTGGCCCTCACTGGAGTGAGGTTACCATGGGGAAGTGGTGCCGCACTTTGCCCCTCTTGTTGGCTCATCAGGGTACCCACATAGCCACAGGTTGCCTGGGGGAAAATAGAGGTGTTGCTGGTTGTAATTAGTTTCTTTCTGCCCAGTAGCCTCAGGGCCCTGGCAGGAATGCCTACCGCCAAGGGCCCTGTAGAAATAGGGTTTCTCTTCCCCCAATGAGCCAATTTTCAAGGGGTTTATGTAGATTAGTCCTTTGTACTCCTGGAAGCCTCCTGGATGGTAAGATTTTGAATGTCTTTTAGAAAGCTGCCTTTCACCACTCTCCCTCCAATGATGAAGAGCTTGAGGCCTGCCCTATTTGGCTCCTTTTGGCTTTTCTGAGGCTTCGCTTGCTGCACCAGCACCCTCGCTCCATCAGCAGGTCCCAGGGCATGTACCTCTCTCTTGCTACTGGTACTGTTCCTTGTCCTGAGGACTTCCTCAGCAACACCAATTACATCGCAGGATTATGCTTCTACACTATTGGCCTGCTTAGACGTGTCTTTCCGTATCTTCCTGCTTCTTACAGGAAGACACTTGTGCAGGCATTAGTGACCAGTCGTCTGGACTACTGCAACGGCCTGCTGACGTTAGCAAATGCTGACGCAGTATGTCGTTTGCAGGTGGTCCAGAACACGGCAGCAAGACTGGTTATGGGGGCACCAGCTAGGACCCCCTCCAAACCCCTGCTCAGGGAGCTGCACTGGCTCCCAATAAGACAGCGCGTCGATTTTAAGATCTGCTGCACGGTCCATAGATGCATCTATGGCACAGGTCCTAAATACCTGTCTCAATCTTTGGTGCCATATCAGCCCAGTAGGTCCCTTCGCTCAAGCAGTCAAGCCTTGCTAAAGCCCCCGTCCACAAAGAAGTCCAGACAAGGAGACCGGGCCTTCTCCTCAGTCGGACCTGCCCTATGGAACAGACTGCCCCTTGAAGTTAGAACAACCATCAATCATCTATCCTTTAGGAAAACACTAAAAACAATCCTTTATCAAGAGGCATTTCTGCCCATCTAATTAATGTTTCTTATTCACCGACTGAGTCCCTACTGCTGGCACAGCGCGGAGATACCCTTACGGGATTGATTCTTGCGCTTTAGAAGAATTTAAATAAACACCCTGGAATTCTCAAGGCAGATTATCCTCCCTGCTACACTCCAAATGCCCCAAAGCCTCCAGACCCTTCCAGAGCACCTGTGTGCCTAGCTGGAGTCAGCAGTCCCCCCTTTACGGGTTCTCCTTCCACAGCTTCAGTCCACAGAAATTTCAGAAAACTCTCTTCTCTAGGTTCCCCGGCAAGTCCATCCCTCTAATGTGCACCAACTGGAGTTGGCAGGCAAGTGCCACTACTCCCACAGACAAAACCTAGTTGCTGGGTTCCAGCTGATGTCAGAAGTCCTCAACTTCTTTTTTCAATGAAGAGTCGAAAGTCCTTGGATCCTTTTCTTCAGGAGGATTTGGGGATCTTCTCTCTTCCAGCCAGATCACCTTCCAGGTGTGGTTCCCCTACATTTCAGAATGCTCTCCCTGGTCCTAGGGGCCTAACACAGTCCCCTGCAGGCCCGGAAGAGCACGATGCCCACTCCTCAGCCCCCCGTTCCTACAGGGAACCAATGAATGTATGTGATATAAGGGAAAATCAGGGATCCCTCATCACATTTCGCTGGGGGGCCCTATCATTTTGCTTTATGCCACTGCCTGGTACTGAAGTTTGAAAGAGAGGGTTGAATGCTCCAATATGTGGGCACCTTTGCACAGTGTAAAAATGACAGATCATCACTCCTCCATCCTTCCCATCCCACCTGCATATGATCTTTGGGGCTTTTCGACATGGCAATTTCAAGCTGTCAGTACTCACAGCGCTCTGAGAGCCTTCAGCGCCTTCCCTACCAGACACAGCAATCTTTTCTAGGAGTGGGTGGAACACTAACGGCCACATGCATCATTGCACCCGTTTGCGATTCCTAAATTGCGAAAATTAAGGAATCGCAATTTAGAAATCGCAAACTGCAATGCATGAACAATTCACATTAATTTTTGCGATTCGGTATTTTTCCTTAATTGCGATTCACAATTTGCGAATCGCAATTAAGGAAAACCCTTCCCATTGACTCCTATGGGCCAAAAGGCCCATAGGAATGAATGGGAAGGCATTCACATTTTGCAAATTTTAAATTGCGATTCGCAAAATGTGTCCAAAGAACCCCTCCCAGCACCCCTGAAATGTAACTATAAATGCAATTTACACACACACATGCCCCAAGGGCATGTGTGTGTGTAAATTAAAACTTTCAAAAATGCAATTTGTGCATATTTGAACGTTTTTGGTAAATTAGCATGAAGTTCAATTTCATGCTAATTTACCAATTCCAAATTGCGATTTCGCAATTCAAAAATGATCATGCATTGCATTTAAGAAATCTGTAATTGCGATTTCTTAAATGCAATCGCAATTTTAGAAATTGCAACATGGTTGCGATTCCTAAAATTGCGAAATGCATGATGCATTCCAAATTAGTCAATTGCATTCCCAAACGGCCGAAAATTGCGATTCGCACCGTTTGCGAATGCAATTGACTTTGATGCATGTGGGCAATAGAGTTTTACTCCGCATATTTCCTTGGAGTTACATCAAATCTCTGCGAGATTCTACAGAATTCTGCCAACCTCTCTCAAGTATTATTTCTAATTTTGCTGACAGGGTTGCTGAACATGCAAAATATACACCTCCATGTTTAAAATTGCCTTTTGGAGCACTCTTCGAAATTGTCAAGTACAATACACATGCCAAGAAATAATGATAATGCAACCTATGTGCTCAACGTGCCTTGCAAATATCTGTTTATGCAGTCATAGCATATTGTCACATTATTGGGAGATTTTTTTTCAAGTTTTCAGATGACTGATAGAATCATTCAGACACCTGTGCTAATTGCCAAATTATTGAACAGCCTGGACATTTTCCTTCATGCAGCGAAGCGCACGTTTTGCCCTGAAGTGTAGGAACTCTGCTGAGAATGCTGCATTTGGTAGCAAACGAAGCTCATTCTGGCAGTGTTATCACTCAGCATCCATCTCGGAAGGATGAAAGGCTGCACGCGCTGTGACTGGAATCGATGACCACAGGCTTGGCTCCTGGTCATCTTATTGCAATTAGCCACCAGGCCGCAGTGACCACAGGCATCAGGAGCAGGCGCAGTCACTCACACCCTTCTTAAAATACTTATAGCCCCCTAAAATCAATGCCTGTGAACACAGTAATATAGCACAACACGCCATAACTGATGAAATCTGGCAGTTGGCCTATCGGCTAAGGCGCTCGACTTCGGACGTGGGGAACTGGGTTTGAGTCTCGGTAATGACGCTGAACATCCTGTGATTCTTGGCAAATCACTTAATCTCCCCGCGCCTAACAAAAATAAATATGTGTCCTCATGTAACGTAACTGGTGCTATGTAAAGCGCTCTGATACCCGATTCGGATTCGGGTCAAGTTCGCGCTATATAAAACTCTGCAAAAAAAAAAGGTCGAGGAAGAGTTAGTTTAATAGGCACGTCTTAGCTTCCAATGTCCGTGAGGTAGCTGAACAGAATAAGGTATTACCATGTTGCTTGGTCTTCGCACTGCACTACATGGTGGATTATACTAGAAAAATGTTGCAGCAAACCAATTTTATTGACATTTAAATGCAGCTTTGCTCAATGTCTGTAGCTTTAAAGTGCATAGAAATTATATAATTTAAGTGTTTCCCTAAATGGCATCCGTACATAGAGATACCGCAGCGATCAACACACACTTGATAGGCTCAAGCGGAGTCTTCGGGAACGGGCAGGTGATGAGCTTGACATTCGCTGTTGGATGTCTGTTTCTACAGTAAGTGGAGCGTAGCGATCAAGATTGGATGCAAGGAAGAGCTGTGGTCAGCTAAGAAAAATATAAATTTGCCTGACCGGCTGCTAACTTTGGTGGAGCCCTTTTTGTTTGTCGCGTCTGTGGAGGGTTTCCTGGTGGGACGCGGTCCCAGGATTGATCACCAGCTGTCCCCAGTGTTTGCTGACATCACCTTGGGAGCGGACTCCAACTCCCACGGTGCAAACTTTTGATCACAGCTGACGCGAGTGAGGGGGAGGCATGGTGATCGTGCATAAAGCACTGCCTCTCCCCACATGCCTGGGAGCCCCTGCTAAATCTGCCTCACCGGCTGCTAACCTTGGTGAAGCCTTTTTTGTTTGTCCTATCTGTGGAGTGTTTCCTGGTGGGACGCGGTCCCAAGATTGATCACCAGCTGTCCCGCTGTTTGCTGACATCACCTGGGAGGCGTGGTGATCACGCATAAAGCACTGCCTCTCCCCAGGCGGCATGGGACGCACGCGGGACGCAGCCCGGATGAAGCCCGGACCAAGGGGAGTCTGTGCCTGTCAGGGGCCACAGGAGACCGGGCTGGGCAACCCCACTGACACTTACTATCCGACTACCCTAACTGGTGAGACTCTGTGACTTTTCCTGCTGTGTTAAGCTCACCATTGTGTGATCAGGACTTTAACTTTTGTTTGAAATTGTAGATTTTTGGGGCTTTTATAACTGTAAGGGCTCTGCACAATGACCAAGAGAAAGTCTCTTACAGGAAAGGGGGTTGTGGGTACCTTGGATGCATTCTTGACGCTGGAAGAATACGCATTAAGGCATGAAATAGCGCTAACAGAACGTAGACTATACATTGAGTCAGCGTTAGTTGGCCCACACCCATCATTGTCCGTCCAGGAACCTAATTTACCTGCTGTATGTCCACCCATGATATCCCCCACCCGAACGTACTATAATAGCCTCGTTGTGTGACCACTCACATGATGCTTGGAGACCGATACCGAAGCTGTAGAAGGTTTTATCACGGGCTGAACACGGCTTGAATACCGTAAAATGAAAAACTTTCCGCTGTGAACCTCGCAAACAATTTGCTGACGGCAACCGGACATACCGACTGGTGCCGTAACCTTTCAATTAATAACCGCCCGATAAGGACCGGGTTGGAATTATCACCGGTTCCCCGACCACGCGCCTCGATCATTAAGATCAGCCCTGAAGAGTCACAGCCACATGCTGTGATGAAACACTTGTAGGCTCAAGTGACAGGCACAGTGATTCCCAAGGGGTGAACACTGTTGATGAATAAAACCTTTTTGAAAACTTACGTTTGGTTGATCTATCCCGAAGAAATGAATACTTGAACATAGGAATATTATTTAGATATGTATAGTGTGCTCTGGACCCTTGCCCTCCCAGTGTGCCCTTATCCTGTCTGGACTACAGGGGGGGGGGGGGGTTTACAAGCCCAAAAGTATTACATCTCCCACCAGAAGCGGCCCCTCTCACTACTGTGCTGGTCAATGGCCCCCCGCTGCCGCAAGGGGAGTTTGAACATTGGTCTACACTGCTTAATAAATCTTTGCATTATCTAAGCGGGAAAACTGGCTTGACTACTGATCTATTTTCTGAGTTCAGAATGGCTCGTTGGATAGGGTGGGTGGGACACACTGATAAGTCGTTGCGGGCAATTGTGTGGTTCTTTCTTTTGGATCCCCAGCTTTTGTTCATATCATCCTGACCAGGGTGGGCAACTGGCCAGTTAGAAATAAGGGGCTAAGCATCACCCCATTGTGCTTCTTTTACCATCCCCCAAGACTCTTTCAGCATCGTCCGGGGGGCCCTAGTGTAGGTCCTCTTCATCATACCTACCCAATCCCTGTAAGCAACCCCTTTAAACCCCTCTATAATTTGAAAGAGGTCGATTGACTGACAACTCCCTTAAAGCAAACTGAAACAGCAGATGGGGGGCTTGAAAAGCCAGTTACCTGCTCTAATGCTCAGTTTAATAGAATGATAGCCCTAGTACTGTGAACAATCTGTTTCTCCTTTCGACTTTGTACAATCGTAGGGAGCCTGCCTGCAGTAATTTCCCCCAGACGTTCTGAGATTTAACAGCACACCTAACTCTAATGTGGGGCACCTACACAGCTTAAGCTACCCTCCCCCTACACCACAGCAAACGTAACCACCCCTATTAGCATCACCTCATGGAACATTGCAGGGTTGCATTCCAATATTCAAAACCCGTTGTGGTATCACTTTTATGCAAGTATTGACATCTTGTGCGTACAGGAGACACGGGAGATAGAGCCAACACATAATAACGGCTACATGACTTTTAATACTCCTGCGATGAGGGGGCTGGGAGGTAGGCCCAAGGGAGGGTTGTGCACATACATTTCTAACAAGTTAGTGGCGGATAAGATTGGATTCTGTGAAGGGGACAGTCATTATCACATTATCCAATTATTTTTTAATCATTCACAGTGTCTCCTTGAAAATTCCACGCTGGTTTATTAGCCCTTGCACTAAAACACACTCTAATTTAAAGACAGAGCTCCATAGACAGAGCTCCATAGACAACTGAGATCGCCTGGGGGGGGGGGTGGGGGGTAAGGAGGGCAAGAACAGGTTATAAGCGGGCAATTGCTAGAAGTTGATTGAACAAGGTACCTGAGGGAGTAGGTTGGGGTTTGCTCCATGCAGCAGCACAACGGAAGGAATCTGCGGCCTTCTCGAAGATAGTAAGGACTCCTCCTTTAAGTGGGGGAGAAGGCCCTGTGATCGAGATTGCGTTTCCAGAAAAAAACTGGGTTAGCCATTTCTCTGTAGTTTATAATGGGTCGGCCACCCATGCTCATCAATCCCAGGGAGTATATTATGGATATCAAGCCGACCTTCATGTAACGCTGGACGCAGTAGACTTAGCCCTTGCTCAAAGCCAGAGGGTAAGGCACCCGGGCTGCTAGTATAATAATACAGCTGATACTTGAAAATACTTGAAGCAACATAACATTGTTTAAAATACTTGAAATCTTAGCACCTCTGCTTCGATCTATATTGCAAATGAAAACCTAACCAAAGCAATGGTAACCTCAATTAAGTTTATATCATATAGGGGTCTTATAGCATCCAGTTTTGATTTTATATTATGTTTTATATACACTGGTTTCAAGTATTGGCCCCTAGTTATTGAAAATTCTAAACAACCCATCTGCCCATGAACATTTGTACAGAGCACCTTCAAACTACAAACACAGTTCTTACCCCTATCTAGGTGAAACATTCACATCGGCTACACATGGGTTTATAGGGTTAAACCCTAGTCTATATTTCAAAGAGAATGGTAGAGATAAACTCTCTTAACACTCTATTAAGTAATGTGCTGCAATCATTTAATTTAGATACAAGACATCTTTGAGACTTGCTTCTAGTTTGCTCATTATTTTTAGTTCTGGTTTTAGTACACTAACAGGAAGGAACCCCTAAAGTAATTTATGTTTAAGTATTCTACCTGTTCCTAAAGTTGATCCCTCATCATACTCGCCAAGAGTAGTTTTTGTGACAAATTTCAGCAATATACAGTGTAGATTTATCAGCACATAGTTGGTTCCGCCAAAACGTTAACACCTGCTATAATGGCATTCTATTCCTAAAGTCTAGCCTTGTTTCCAAACTGATTGAGATATTTATATTCCAATTTGTGTATTTTGTAAAATAATGAGTTTTGCCACTAAATTTTCTTGGTTGACATTTTGTCTTCAAACTGCAAAATCAATAGACTTCAGAGCTAATGGTGTCACCTTAATATGAAGGCTCCCTGTCTCCTTTTTTTGCCATTTTATCCATCTACATAATTTGTAAGATTTTCTTGTGTCAGCCTACAAGGAGGGACTAGTATTTAAATAATATTTGTGTTACTTTCTCGATCAGCAAGGACTTCACCACACCCACGGCCCCTACCAACAACATAGCCCCCTTCCAAGGACTCTGTGATGAGCTATTTAACTTCGGCGAAAGGAAAATCATGAACATCTACAGCAACTTTGCACACCAACCAGAGTGCTGCATTTCCTGGTTGCTGAGCTGTGTTATAGCTCGCAATGGAAACTACTTTGAACTAATTTATGTATTTTTATGAATTTTAAAATAGTGTGACCTTGTTTTACACACCTGCACTTTCTCGCTGGACTTTGCTTGACCGGCAGGGGAATCGGGTCCTCTCAAGGGAGCGGTCCGCCATCTTAGTTAGCAGGCTAGTTGTTTTCAACCCACATGCTATTTAATGGTCATGTTGATGTGACCGCGCAGCTCTTCATTTCCTGGTTGCTAAGCTGTGTTATAGCTCGCAAGGGAAACTACTTGAACTCATTTATGTGTTTTTAAGAATTTTAAAATAGTGTGACCTTGTTTTACTCACCTACACTTTCTCGCTGCACTTGCTCTGGCTTTACCTGACCAGTAGAGGAATTGGGTCCTCACAAGGAAGCGGGGCTGTCATCTTGGTAAGCGGGCTAATTGTTTTCAGCCCACACTCTATTTGATGGGTACGCTGACACGACCACGCAACGCTGCATTTCCTGGTTTCTGAGCTGTGTTATTGCTCCCCAGGCAAACCACTTGGACTCATTTATGTGTATTTAAGAATTTTAAAATAGTGTGACCTTGTTTTACTCACCTGCACTTTGCCTGGCTTTGCCTGACCAGCAGGTGAATCGGGTCCTCGCAAGGGAGCGGGCCGCCATCTTGATTAGCGGGCTAGTTGTTTTCAGCCCACAAGCTATTTAATGGACACATTGACGCGACTGAGCAACGCTGCATTTCCTGGTTGCTAAGCTGTGTTATTGCTCGCCAGTAAAAATACTTGAACTCATTTGTGTGTTTTTAAAATGTTTTAAATAGTGTGACCTTGTTTTACTCACCTGCACTTTCTCGCTGCACTTTGCCTGACTAGCGGGGGAATCAGATCTTCACAAGGGAGTAGGCCGCCATTTTGATTAGTTGGTTAGTTGCTTTCAGCCCACACGCTATTTAATGGGCACACTGATACAACCATGCAGCGCTGCATTTCCTGGTTGCTGAGCTGTGGTATAGCTCACCAGGGAAATTACTAGAACTCATTTATGTGTTGTTGAGAATTTTAAAATAGTGTCACCTTGTTTTACTCACCTGCACGTTCTTGCTGCACTTTTCCTGTCTTTGCCTGAACAGCAGGGGAATCGGGTCCTCGTAAGGGAGTGGGGCCGCCATCTTGGTTAGCGAGCTAGTTGTTTTCAGCCCACACGCTTTTTAATGGGGATGTCTGTGCTCGGAACTGGCTCAGGGCCAGTTCCCTGGCTCTCAAAAGCCGGGAAAACTGGCCTACTCAAACGATGACCTTCTTGCCATGAACCCTAAAGGTAAGAAGACTATATGTCCACGCCTAACATTCAGGGCTACTCCAAAAGAACTGGTATGGTAGCAACCTGTCATAACTGTTACCGAATTCTTCTCCATATTTTATTTCACCCTATCAAACCACCCAAGCTAAAGAAAGAGGTACAAAAAAGGCCTGAAGTCGATTTCCTGTATTGCCTACTCCTAAAAGCTAGATCACTGGTCAAACACAGCATGATGTGTGCATTATTCATTGGGGAGCACAACATAAAACTCGCATTCATTACCGAGTCATGGTCAGATACAGCCTCTGGACCAGATCTAGCTGAAACCACACCTCCGGGGTTTTTGTGCTACACTGAAGATAGACCTCTCAGGAGAGGATGAGGACAAAAAGTCATTTATCACCACTCTATACAGTCCTCATTCCAGACAGCATCCAACTCGGACTGTGAATCATTTTCGTTACATTTTTACACCACTCCACACAACTCCTTTAAGGGCATCCTTCTTTATCGCTTTCCCGGTCTAGGAGGTGCCTTTCTAGCATCAGTTGGGACTTTGTTAGAGAATAGGTTCTGCTACGACTCATTTACAATCCTGGGAGATTTAAACTACCATCTGGAAGCCCTCTTCAACCCTGACATAGTTAGTCTGGGAGAGGTGATGAACAGTGACGAACTAAGGCAACTTGTAGAGGGCCCAACGCAAGTGGCAGGGCACACATTAGACGGGATCTTTTCCAACAACCCTCAAATTACTTTCACAGAGGTGCTGCCACTTCCCAGGACACATCTTGTTGCCATTCTATTCGAATTAACACAGCATAACCCCCACCATATCAAGGAAGCACCTAAAAAGAAGATAGAAACAAAAGCCTGGAAGAATATTAAGGGGCATATTAGCAAGAACCTCGTTAAAATTATCGGCGTTTTAGCAGCAGGAAATTTCCGCTAAAACGGCGAAAATGGGCTTGCTAATATGCGTTAAAGAATTCCAATAGAAGCCCAGGTTAGATATGCAGGACATCTAACCTGGGCTTCTATTGGCATTCTATAACGTATATTAGCAAGCCCATTATCGCAGTTTTAGCGGCAGGTTCCTGCCGCTAATACGCCAATAATTTTAATGAGGTTCTTGCTAATATGCCCCTGAATGCTTTGAGTTAGAAGATCTTCTCAGGACAACGGCCCGCCATCCCCCAACTGAAGTAGAAGATGCCACAACCTCCTACACAGAGGGGATAGATATAGCATGCAAGAAATTAACCCACTGAAATTATGGACCCCCAAGCATTCCCAGCCCTCAACCCCCTGGTACTCTACAGAAGTGAGGAAGTAAAAACACGCCTGTCAGCATTTATAGCGCAATTGGAGGAGAGGCTATAATGATGCAGATAAAGAGTCTTACAATTAGAGCATAACCCTTAAAAACTACTGTTTAACATCAAAATAGCATTCTTCACAGAGTAAATTATACAGGCAAAATCTTCAACTGAAGAACTCTTTAAGACCGTAACCAAACTGACCGCCCCCTCTACCCCAAAAATCCAGAGTAGTCCACAATTTAGTGAAAAAATGGCCAGGTGGAAGCCATTTTTTCCCTGTTCAGACTCTCCCAGACAGTAGAGGCAGTTGAGCCAGCCATGTTGGCAAGCAGCACAATTGAATATTGACCAATCCTAGACAGATTTTCTCCACTGACAAAGCAGGATACTATTAATCTCCTGGCTTTCATCAGATCGGGATCCCCAACCTGACCCCTACCCAGTTTCCGTGATCAAACAAGTACATGAACTCCCTGGTACGGCACTCACCCCTTTATTCAATGCCATATTTGAGTCTGGGCAGTTCCCCAAGATATGGAAAAATGCGTCCATCCTTCCGCTACTAAAAAAACAGAATCTTGACCCTAAGGACCTCGATAATTACCGGCCAATCCCTAGTCTCCCCTTGCCAGCTAAAATGGTCGAAAAAATCATGAATACTCTACTCATTACCTTTCTCCAAGCAAATAACATACAAGATCCCACTCAATATGGATTCAGGGCAGACCTTGGTACAGAGCCAGCCCTGAAAAAATTCACAGAGGAAGTAAGAGAAGCTCTAGACCAAGAAGGCAATGCAGCACTAATCATGTTGGACCTCCCAGCGGTCTTCGATATGGTCCACCATGATATTCTGATGAGCCATTTATCAGAATGCGGGGTACAAGGCAATGCTTGAAACCTCCTGAAATCTTTCCTTACAGGAAGAATTCAAACGATGGACCTAGATAAAGTCCGCTCAAAACCTTTCTCCCTCCTGTGTTGAGTACCACAAGGCTCTTCCCTTAGTCCAACACGCTTTAATGTCTATATAACACCTCTGGCTGCTTTGATCAGATCCTTTGGATACCAGCTGACATCATACGCAGATCACATGCAAATATTGATGTCACTATGACCCGGACAAGAGGTTGAGAAGGAGAAAAGGTTCCAACATTACATGAAAGCGGTCAGGCTGCGGATGAACACGAACTGTTTGAAGCTAAATTCAAGCAAAACGGAGGTCCTCATTTTTGGCAATAATGTCAACTTCTGGACACTCGACTGGTGGTCAGAAGAACTAGGGACTCTCCCTGAGCCAACTAGGAAAGTGAAAAACCTGGGGGTTGTAGACGACAATAAACTTACCTTTGGGGACCAGGTAAATGCAGTTGTTTCTGCCAGCTTCCATCTTTTTAGAACGATAAGGAAAATAATGTCATTCTTACCGGCAGATAGCCACAGGGGAGTGATAACAACTCTAATTGTATCACGTGTAGACTACTGCAATAGTCTATACCTAAATATTTAAAAGAAACACGTAAACAGGCTTCAACTCGTGCAAAATACGTCAGCCAGACTACTGACCGGGACACCAAAGTTTGTCTCTGTCAAAAAAGAAATAAAACAGCTACACTGGCTCCCAGTTAAACAACGGATTCAATTCAAATCCCTATGCATGGTCTTCAAGGCCCTCCAAGGAGTAGGCCCGGACTAAGGGTGGGCGTAAAATCCGTTTCGCGGGCGAATTTGTGGATTTTCTGCGATTTCGCGATCCGCGAATCTCGCGAAATCGCGGTGAAATCCGCGAATCAGCGGGGGCGAATTTTCAGCCAAGCAAGGGTTACAGCAGCAGGTGCAAAAGTTGAACCTAATTTCTTTGTAACCTTTTACAAAAGGGTTACAAACAAATTAACTTCAACTTGGACACCTGCTGCTAATTGCTTCCTGGCGCCTCGTTGCCTACTTGCAACTATTCTCTGACCCTGCTCTGACCCTTGAAGCAGGGTCAGAGAATAGTTACAAGTAGGCAACGAGGCACCTGTCCAAGGAATTAAACCCCATCAGGAAGCACTTACAGATATAAAAAACAGGAAGAAGGAAGAAGATGGCAAATACACCCATTTTGAGTTGTCAGGAGGGGTTAAACTAAAAGAGACCTTTACAGCACAATTTTCATATGCATTTTGCTAAAAATAAAAAGCTGTATGTTCTGTAGGGGCAACTCAGGAATCTGGCCCTTCAGAGATCCGGCCTCTCTTTCTTTCTCTCGTTCTCTCTCTCCCTCTCTCTTTCCCTCTCTTTCTCTCTCTATCTATCTATCTATCTATCTATCTATCTATCTATCTATCTATCTATCTATCTATCTATCTATCTCTCCCTCTCCCATAAACAACTGCATGGGTAACTTCGCTATGCAAGCGGCCCGCGAAGACGCAAAAAACCCTGCGAACACGCAAAAAACCCCGCGAACACGCAAAAAACCCCGCGAACACACAAAAAACAAAAATCCGCAAATTCGCGGATCACGAATTTGCAAAATTCGCCCCATGCTTAGCCCGGACCACCTGAAACAGAGTTTTAAATGGTACATCCACAGAAGATCCCTTCGCTCTACTGGAGCAAAAGGGGTAGTCACACCCCTATTCAAAAAAGCCAACTGGGGGGGAGAAGTTTCATCACATGAGCCGCCAGGGCCTGGAATGAGTTTCCTTTCCCCCTCAGAAATGCCACTGAGCTCATGGCATTTAGGAAGGAACTGAAAACCTGGCTTTTTACTACATAGGTCATCTCACACCTCGCCGATCGGAAGGCAGCAGCCGTGCCAGGACACCCTCGGTAACCGTTGCGCTTAAGAAATTACATTAACATAACATAACATAGCGAACCCATTACATACGTGCCCATCACCAATCTTGAGAACCACCTAACCACATGGAAGATAATCACTAGGAAAGAAACAGCCACAATCATGCACTCCATCGACTCGGAGACACCAACAGATGAATACACCACCACATCTACAACCTCAGTGCATAACCAATCACCACAGTCCTCATCCACATGATCAACGTATTCACCACCTCAGCCGCCTTTCTGAAAGACTGGAAGCACACATCAGTCAGTTCACTCTTCAAGAAACTGTCAGACAACCCAACCCAACTGACAAGCTTCTGTCTTATCCCTTTGCTCCCCTACCCAGCTAAAGTGATCAAGAAAGCATCAACACGCAACTCATAGACCACCTTGAGCACCACCACCTAATGGACAACACTCAGTCAGGCTTCAGAAAGAACTGCAGCATAGAAACTGCACATAGCACAGCCACTGACAAAATCAGGACTATTCTGGAATGAAGAGAAACAAAAACTGTAATCCTACTTAACGTCTCCTGGGCATTCAACACAGTCTCAAACACCACACTCATCAGAAGATGAGTGTGGTGTTTGAGACTGTGTTGAATGCCACCCAAGGGACAGCTCTCAACTGGCCCTGCTCCTTTTGCATGGGAAGAACAAAAGAGTCTGACTACCAACCTTTATGTTACGATCCAAGGACATAATGTGCAGAGTCCCTCAGGGATCGTCCCTCAACCTGACCATGTCCAATGTCTACATTACACCATTCACTAACCCCATCTGATCCCAAGGCATCACCATCCTATTATACTGAGACAACACCCACTAAATCTCTCCTCGATAAACAAGACAACCAACTTCACCAACTGCATGACCGTAGTGGCAAAATGATTGAGAACCAAGGGCAGATGTAGGTAGCCCAATACCGGTCGGTAACGGCCAAAATTACCGAATTTCGGCAGTTACCGACCGGTATTGGGCATTTGAGATGTAGGGGACAAATTTAAGGATTCGGTAATTTACTGAATCGGTAATTTAAGGAATCGGTAAATTACTGATTCCTTAAAATACTGATTTGGTAAATTACCGAATCCTTAATGTAGGGAGCACTCAAGTGAGTGCATTTCTGAGTTAAGGATTCGGTATTTACCACCAACTAAAAGTTGGTGGTGAATCTCGAAAACCTGTGAAAAAGCCATTTTGTAATTTTCCAAAAGTGCCATGTGGCACACATACATGCCCTTTGGGCATGTATGTGTGCCACATGTGCCCCCATGCACTATTCAGGGGTGCAACAGGGTGTCAATGTGACAACCTGCCAACCTTGTACGTCTTCCCCCTATTACCGATTTAGTATTTAATGAATCAGTAATTCCCATTCATTCCTACGGGCCTCCAGGCCAGGGAATTACCGAATCTGTAAATACCGAATTGGTAATTACCGATTTTTACTGATTCGGTCAAATTTACCGAATTAATACCTACATACCATTTACCGATTCTGAAATACCGAATCGGTAAAATTCGGTATTTTAGATCCGATAAATATTATTTACCTACATATGGCCCCAAGTGTCTGAAGCTTAACTCGGAAAAGATGAAAATACTGGTCTTTGGAAATGAGCAATCCCTGTGGTACGCCACCTTTTGGCCAACAAATCTATGGCCAACACCCACTGACGACACCATAAACCTAGGGATCATCCTGGACGACAAGCTCAACATGATGGCACAAGTCAATGTAGTGAGCTCCGCCTGCTTACACATCCTGCGAATGCTGCAGTAAATCTTCAAGTGGCTGCTACACAAGCTCTCATCACAAGCAGACTCGACTAAAGCAATGCATTCTAAACCAGTATCACCAAGCAAATCCTGCACAGCCTTCTCACGTATACCTACAAAGCCCTGCATAACACTGGACTAGTGCACTCCATAAAATGACATAACCTAATATAACATAATGTCCAAACATTTCCTAAGAGGGTAATAGTCATTTTCAATTGTGTGTATGATGTTGAAAGATGTAAAGCATAACAATTATGTGCTTTTCAGGTCGAGCATCGGTGTACATGCACTGTGTGCAAGACCACTTTTTTTTTACTATAGGTCGTGTAATCCCACCTGTACTTACCATAGATTGCCTCCTGCATCGCTCTTCATTGCTGACTCCTCCTTGGTTGGCACTCCCACCACATCACTTCCGTTTTTCCGCAGGCACACGGGCCAACTACAGTTTCCTTACAGTGTAGGTGCTTATCAGTACCTTTGGGGATTTCTTCTTTTATGGCCTGCTCAGGGTATAATGTGAGTTACTGTTCCAAGTACCCCTGCTTGTTTATTTTATCATCATAGCGCCTGCTTCACAGGCTGCTGCGCTCATAACTATTATATACACAGGGTGCTGTGCTACAAGAAACAAATGCACACCAGCCTCCATGCCCGCATGTTAACTGAGTATCTGAAATTCAACATCATTCTTCTGGGACACCAAATTTGAAACACGCCGAATATCATTACACAGGACCCCAAGTTCAGGTCAGGCTTCAGCCATCTGGTAACCAGATGGCTGAAGCTTCGTTGCTCGAGACATTGGATGGTCCTGGGAGTCAACACAGATATTGAGCACAGCAGCAAAGGCACTAGAAGAAATAGCTGAACTTGAGAAACTTATCTTGGAAGACAGGACAGCACTTTGACTGATGCCAAAAATCTTCTGGATAAAATCAACACCACCATATCAACCTTTAACACATTTGAACAAAACAAAAAAATCAACAAGATCCAAAGGGATGTCAAGAACTACAACAATGAAAGAACCTACCCATACCTGCATGACAAGTTCTACGATACTCCATACCAACCACCAGGACCAAGGAACTGGGGTAGATATCAAAACAGCCAGAGTATAACCTTCTCGGACTCTTCTAACACTTCAATTGAAGACTCAGACCCCAGTGAGCATCCCAGCTAGACAAGACCACAGAGACCACAAGCACTCCTTCTTGCTGGTCTTTTAGAAGCAAATTGGGGATGAGGCAGTGATCGTACAAGAGGCAATTACCAATATCAATACCCCAGGGAACAACAAACCCACCGCAAGTTCTACCAATGGGGCCCTCCACAATGATTGACCCCATATCCCCTCCTGAACATACTCAAAAAACTCCCCCTATCTTTAACATTTGCAAACATGCTCTCACACCCCAGGAAATCACCCTCCTGAGCAAGGGACTTTCCTTTGTTCCCACGGACAGAAGTAACTTTTTTGAACTACAAGAGAATCTCTTCAGAATACTCAGATTGAAACATTTTTTCAAACACAGACCGCATTGTGAGCTGATTGGTTATTCCCATTTTCAACCACTCTCCACTTTCCATGCATCTGGAGCTCTCATGCCCCCAGAAATTATAACTTTTGAGAGATAGGTCCTTCACAAAGTTAAAACCATCCAGGCGGAGCATGAGTTTGTGCCTTATAATTTAACTATCACTGAAAAACAGGCACTGATAAACCTTACACCCTACAAGAACATAATCATTAAACCAGCAGACAAGGGTGTGTTATTATCATCATGGACATTGACAAATACGACATTAATATAATGCTACAACTGAACAATACGACTCACTACTGGTTGCAACCTTCTGACCCACTACCCGGCATAAGAACCAAGATTCAGGAAGTCACCCATCAGGCCAGAACCCCGGATATCATCACAGATAAGGATTTTATTTTCCTCAACAATCGCAATCCCCACACCCCTGATATCTATGTACTACCTAAAATAGAAAAAGATGTGCACAATTCCCCTGGCAGACCAACTGTCTCCGGGTGTGGATAAATCCTTGAACCTATTGGAAAATACATTGATGTCATAATTAAGGAATTTGTCCCATTAACTGACACCTATGTTAGAGACAACGTGGACCTTAACAATCTTATATGGGACACTCCGTTCACTACTAGGACTGACCTGATGGTCTGCCTAGATACTGAATCACTTTACACTAACATTTCTCACGATGAAGGCCTTTCTGTCATGAGGAATCTCCTTTAATCCAGACAACAGCCTGTACGATTTGCCACAGACTTGGTTATGCACACCCTAGAAATTGCCCTCAGTAATGATTATTTTCTTTACAGGGACACTTTATACTTACAAGTATAGGGAGTCTCCTTGGGGGCATGCTTCACTCCTAACTTAGCCATACTATACATACACAGCCTTGAAAGAACTTAAATCCTGATCCTGGCTAACCATTTCAAAGAAAAGATCACTTTCTGGCGCTGCTATATCGATGATATTTTGTTAATCTGGAAAGGAACCCAAGAAAACTTACAACACTTCTTAGACTGGCTCCATACTTGCCAATCTCATCTCAAATTCAAGGCAGATCCTAAGGAAAACAACCTCCCCTTTTTCAATTTGACAATTCAGGTTGAAGAAGTCATGATAGGCACCTTTCTAATTTGAAAACCCACTAAGCAGAACACTTTCCTAGTATACCCAAGTTTCCATCCAAGGGGTCTACGTGACGGTATGCATTATTGACAATTCCTCAACATCCGAGGAAATTTCAAATGGAGGTAAGACTACCTCCGTGAAGCTGCTATTCTTATGGAGTAAATTATCCTAAGTGGTTATCCAATAAAGCTGGTTATCAGAGCCCGCAAACGCGCCTGGTATAACCATAGGGAAACCTTGCTCATACCAAAGGAGAAATGAAAAAATACTCTCATTCAATTTGTGTCAACCTTTACACCCTCCAACAACAAAATATGTAAATTCATAAAAAGGAACTGGAACACCTTGAGGACTCCATATATATTTCAGGAGCCACCACTTTTCTTTTACCACAGGGGATGCAATCTAGCGGACCGTTTGGTACATGCCATATCTTGGCCTAAGAAAACCAACAATGACAAATCAATCATGTCTGCCTGGGGCCTTGCTCCCATCATAGGTCATTACAGATGCCAGAGGTGCATGGCATGCTCCACAACACTCAACACCAAGGAATTCAACATACATAACCGCTCAGAAGTGCCACCAATTACAGATCCAGCAATGTCATATATGCCATACACTGCCCATGTAATCTCCTTTACATATGGCAAACCACCCAGATGGTCAAGGATAGGAAAACCCAACATAGAAGATGAATCAGATGTGCAGTCCTGGACGCTCCTTGGTATCACTTTTCCATGACCATAAACATAAAGAAACAGACTTTACATGGCAAGTTATTGACCAACCAACTCTGCCACTGAGGGGCGGTAACTTACAGCAACTAATTAACTGATGTGAGTGTAGATGAATAGCTTGCTGCCACACAGTGGAGCAAGGTCTCAACACCCTGGACGAATGTAGTGTAGTGCCATACTTCCCCAGTATGGCACTACACGCTTCAGTAGTCTGCTGGCCTTCCCAGCTATTGCGAACCTAGGAACATGTGTCGACCATCTGCTCCCGTCCTAACATCTCATTGTTAATTTCTCTTGTAATCATCATCCTTTGATAAACAATTAGATGGTTATTATATTGTTCTTCTTCAAATTCTTGTATCAATGATGGTTTTTGTATGATGATTCTCTATCATGTGCCATTTGTGCCTATGTCTGAACATCACTTTTAATTGTGTTTATTTTGTCCATCTACTTGACCTAACCCTATATGACTAAATTTCTTATTCATGTACCCACTCTAAGAAAACGATTTGTGTTTATCTGTACACGTGTATCCACCTACATACTGTATCTCACATGATTGCTGTGTTCCCCCTAAAAAATGTATATGGTAATTTACAATGTATCAGATCATGCTTGACAGTACCATTTCCAATATTTACATGTATGGGTGTAACTAGCCCCTTTTCCAGGATCTACTTTGATCGCTGTGGTACTTAACAACCTCTTCCAAAAATGTTTTACAAAAATGTGTAATAATGTAAATTTGCAATTAGAAAAATCTCACTCGATAGTACTACTGTCAATCTCCCTCTGTTGCTGTGCTCTACTTCTCAGGTCCACTTCCTTTCATTTGTCTATATACCTTATTTCTACCCATATGGTCTTTTTACCACTTGGGACTGATCACATCAGTCTTTCTTTCTTTTCCATCAGTTGTTCAGATGTTAATGTGTTAACGTCACACACATATTCATGCCCGCCCCTTTTAATAGTATCTGATCAATCCCTCCTGGAGTGACACTCACTGCCGGACTCACACTGGTGCTGCTTCAATTTCCAGCCTCCTCGGACCCACTGTAGCTGATTCCTACCCCCGGAGCGATCTCTACTAAATAGTAAGTTGTAGCACCTTGTTGTCCACAATGCAGCTCCATAACAAATTCAACCCCCGGTGCCGTCCGGAGCCCATCACCATTGACCTTTCTCCCTCCCTCCCCACAGATGGATGCATGACCACGGTCAAACTTCAATCAATTTTTCACCATTTATCTGGAAGCATCCAACACCCTTAGTAAGTGCTAATTGTATGCAATGCATAGGCCTTTAATACATCTACAGACTGCCCATGGGTCTCTTCTTAATGCCTCGGTCCTTTTCTTTCCCAGCGTCCAGCCCCAACTCCACAAGGCGCTTTCTCCTCATTCTCCCGCCTTCCATGGCCAAAACCTACTCCAGCACTATCACAGTGCCCTCTACATGGTGTCTTGATTCCTCAGACACCACAGGTTAGTGTTTATCCTCGCCCCTACGGCACTTTAACTTTAACACCCATTTTTCTTAAATCTCCGAGCATATGCACCATATTTCTCTATTGTGTTTCTTGTGTCATATCGGCGCTACACGATCTACTGTTTGCCCCCTCCTAGTCATTTTTATTCTCTCCTTTTGCTAATCCCCTGACCCTTGCGGCTTCCATGCTGTCACCTTAAGACCTTGTAAATTTCCCTCTATGGTCTACCTTTGAATTGTACTATCACTTTCTCCACACAGCACTGTTGCCTTCAAAAATTCGCAACCTGATCCTGATGATGGCCTAAACTGTATAAAGGCAGAAATGCTGTTGACTTCTACAGCATCATTCACAGTGCCTCCCTCGTGATTGCCCAAGAAACTAACTCTGTTCTTAATGTATGAAATGTCCACCTTTGAATTGTACTATCACTTTCCCCACACAGCAGTGCTGCCTTCAAAAATTTGTAACCTGATCCTGATGATGGCCTACACTGTATAAAGGCAGAAACGCCGTCGACTTCTACAGCGTCATTCACAGTGCCTCCCTAGTGATTGCCCAAGAAACTAACTCTGTTCTTCATGTATGAAATGTATGGGCTCCACTAGGAGTGCACTGTATATATTACTTTTTTGTTCTAGCACCTCTTTTTCCAGCTGCATATACCCCTTCATGTGTCATCAGGGCTGTTCACCTTCTCACAAGCACTTGTATACAGCTTAGTATAGGTTAAATGACATTTAATGTAACACAGTGCTTTTTTAATTGTTATTTTGATCGTGTACACTGATTGTATGGAAAAAGCATTTGCTCAATTAATGTCTTCTGGTCCTTTGTCTCTGTGTTTCCTCTTCTTCCCTGTTTGTTGCAATCATTGTGTGTAAATTGTCTACTAAACAAGACCCATTGAGACATTGTTGTCTGCTATACATTATTGATCCTAGTCTCTACTGGGCTTATGGGTTTCCTCCTGTAGTTTGTTACTGCATACTACATGTTTCAGTACAGTGGCCACTTTCATGTCAGTTTAGTGCTTGTTAGAACCACCCCTCGCTCTGCAGCTAAGCAAGTGTTTTGCATGCTACTGTATACTGACGGCACCTCTGCATAAAAACTAGGCATATTTTCATTGACACACAGGGAAGGATTTAAGCAGGAAGGAAAGACTGTTTTCATAAATGCCTTCTGTGCAGCTAAGTCAGAGTCAGCTGAAAAATTACATAATGTTTTCCTCATGCAAAATTACTGTTTGGACGAGTGGCTGACAATGTCCGTGAGAAAGAGAAAACTTTGTTGGGTGAGTAGGAATAAACAGTAGTTGAAAAATGTCTAGCTTTTTTCTGTTTAAAATAAATTTGCTCCGAACGCAGCAAACCATGGGGCATAGTATTAAGGCGGGTGATAAATATCGCAAAGCACGCTTAGCGCTTGCATATTTATCGCCGGCTATCTCTGGAATTCATCTCTCGGTTAGCTCGTTATCAACAGCGTACATCGCAGAGGCAATAAAAATTCCAGAGATAGTGGGGATATCGCCATTTTCCATGGGGGGAAACAGCGATATCCTAGATGATAGGGCCTGTGGTCTTAGCCACACAATCCAACCCCAATGTTAAGTATGACTTAATCGGGAATTTAACAGACGTTCAATTCCTGTGTTAATGCATACTTAACGTGATTTTAAATATCGGTAATCCTCGTTGTCAATATGACGAAGCTGGGTTAGCGATATTTTCTGAAGGGAGTCTTTCCAGGCACGCCGCCTTTCCATCTCATTAGTGATGCGATCGGAGGCGTGCTGACAAGGGGCGCTATTGCAAGGAAACACGCGCTAGTGTGTCCTTGTTGATATGCTCTTTCGAGTGCTACAAAAGCTTTTGTTGCCATTTTATTAAGGTGTTGCCAATTAGGCAAGATGCTTTTATGGAAAGTTCAGGTACTTTAGGTATGGGTCAGGGTTTAAACATTATCGAAAATGCAAAAAACCTTGCAAAATAACAAAATTCAAAAGTTCACCAAAATGCTTTATCACATTTCATTTTTAATAAGCAAAAAGTACTGAAGAATCAACAAAACAGTTTCATCGTTTCAAAAGTATAATTCAAGAAATTCAAAAGATTCGATTTTGGAGATATCAAAATACATAAGTATCTCTTGTAAATCAAAGTTATCTATCTCATATTAAAATTTGAACGTGCTCTCAGTGAAGAAGGAGAAAGGGGTGTTTGGGTAGGATGGGGGTGATGAGGTAAGTGTGGGACTGGGTAAAGGTGGTGTGACAATAACACAATCACAAAATCACAAAAGGGTTTGAAAAAGACCTTTACAGTCTAATAAGATCCATAGTTCCCTATGTCTCTTCACATACAGGATGGATTTCTCAATATATTTGGATCCTATGATGTGAGACAAAAGTGTAGTCAGTCTACGTTTCGACTTCGCTGGATAAAAAGGCAATTTTCGCCTCATTCTGGAGTCTTCATCAGGACAAAATAATATTGGAGCACTTCATAAGCAGCCTCAAAGTGACCGTCTGTTTTGGACCTTACACTAGTTCCTCCGTTGCTTGGTTGATTGAGGTGGGGTCTGGGTGAAACCAGGTATCAATCTACTGGTTATTCTGCATGTAGTCCGAAATATTATTATTGCCATGTGAGGCGTTATCAATCCACCTGCACGGGTTGCTAGGATAGTCAAGCCCTGTTGGTGAATCTACACACCGCCACCATCTCTGCTCGAGTCCTGGAAAGTTCAGTCGTCTCTTGTTTAAGCACCCTCAGGATAACTTTGAAAGGATTGCCATCGGCTCCCAAGACGATGCAGAGTTTCGACTCAAAGAACTGTGATCACAGATCGTCCACGTATGGAATGTTATTTAATGGATGCATGGAGAGCTGCGCAAAATACAAAATGTATTCATAACGGAAATAGTCAGTTAATATTGTTAACATTTGTGTCCAGTTAAAGAAGATTTTGAGTGGATATCACAATATGGGAGGGGTAGCTTGCAAGAGTATTTCAGTGACGTCTGTCGGATTTGGCTCACTGCATTTTACCCGAAGTATGTCAAAAGATCATAGCACTATTGATCTGTTGCATCCATTTTATATTCTGCAATTTACAGAATGGCCAGTAAATTTGAAAATGTTATGTGTATATTGTAGATTTTTGTTCGGTTGGTGCTGTAGTTAAAGTAAATTTGGGTTCCAATAAAATGAATGCCAGATAATTTTGCATGCTACAAAATGCTGAAATGACTGCAGGCCTGCAGGTTGGAATGATGCTTTGACCTGACTCAACATTTCCTCCTTCTGACATCAGATAACACGAATGTCTGTCAGTCACAATTAATGAAAATATGGTAATTATAGCACTGCACCCAAACGGCAATAACGATAATTAAGAATGTCTATTTTAATTGAAAAGACATTGTAGAAACAATCATTCCTCTGCTGTGTCATTGTGTGCAGGTTTGAAGTGAAGATTTGCAGTATATTAGTCCTAGCTTGCAATAGTGCATGATCGCATGACCTTTCCTGGGTATAAACTGCTACATTTTCTTCATTTTATTTACATGAAAATCAATGTGCACCTTTTTTAAATAATTAAGTGACTTCTAGTTAGGTGTTTGGTTTGTGTATGTGGATAAATTGTGTTTGTCCACTTTTTTGCCAGCGTAGAACTATTTACTGAAGGTGATAGTTAATGTGTTCTTGACCGTGATTCCTTATTTCTACTTACAGTGGACTGTGAAAGTATGAACCATTTTGAGAGACGTGTGGTACATCCGAGGCAACCTCAACATGTACTCTGGAAGCAGTCTCAGAAGCAGTAGTGCCACCATGGACAAGAACAGTTTCACCTCAGCAGCAGCGATTACTTAAACCACAGCGGAGAACTGAACAGGTAAGACTGTAAAATAAATGAAGTGAACTCATGCCATTGGAAGGCATGTAATAATCTAATGGGTTGTTGATATTCATGAATGCCAGGGAAATTAACTCTTTCTCTTAGTTGCATTTTGGTAGGTTCCCTAGGAAAGCTTTTTAACATTTGTTTTTGTTTCCCCACAGTAACTTTGGAAGTGCTTTTTTCTTTTCTTTAAAGAAAGATGTCGACTTTTAATGCTAATGTTATGGAAGGTTTGGCACCTGAGGATCAGAATTAGGTTATTTTTAGGTTGAGTATCAGCGCACATGCCTTTCTGCAAGACCTGCTGTAATCACACTTAGGAGTATAATTACACCTGCTGCTTGCCATTGTTTCATAACTCCACTGCTCGTATTTACTGCCTCTTTATTGGCCAGTATTTCCGATACATCACTTAGTTTTTAAGCCAGGAGCACCGGCCAACTAAAGTTTCCTTGCACCAGATGTCTTTATCTAGTTCTTTAGGAACTACGTATTTTTTTTATAAGTGCCCCATTCTGCGCTTTAACTTTAACGGTGGCCGCACCACTTTTTTTAGACGAGGCTTGTCTATAGAAAGGTGTGTGGCCACTATTAAAATTACATTTATATTATAAATAAAGGGGTTCGACCCATGTGGTCAGTGGGACCTGGGTAATAGGTTGAGATATATGAAGGGGTCCCTGACCAAACACACAACAAATACTTGAAATTTCACTAAATTATTTGAATAGAAACAACACAAAAATGATGGTGGACAGTGTTTTTATTATCCCTGCACCAAAAATCATATATTAATTATGCAATTGCTAGTATAGTATATAAAATTCAAGTGCGCCCACAAAGGAAGGGGGAAGGAGTGCAAGGGAAGGGGTGTGTTTCAATTAGTTAACATCACTAATCAAAAAAATCATTACGCACCAATCCACAACTGAAAACATCATTATCGTTGATCCATATGTTGAAGATCAAGAAAAAACACATGTTAAACAGAACATATCACATGAAACAGAAACTCCCGTGATGATTATTATTATCAATCTTGGGTTAAGGAGTTCGTGTAGGTAGATGGTAGTCTACGTTTCGACCCAAAGGTGTAGGATAATGGATCCTTACTCGCGGGTCTTCATCAGGACGATGGGGGGGTGAAGGGAGGAGTGGGGCTGTGTCCTAGGTGTAGAAAAGGAAAAATAGGCTAATTACTTGAAACGGTCTCAGAAGAGTCCCGACATAATTGGATTACAAAAGGGCCCGAAGGCCAGTGGAAACAAGGCATAGAAATTACAAAGGAAATTAAAAAGAGTTAAAAAGAGTTAAAAAGGAGGTTGGCTGAACTGAGGACGGAACACTACATGGTTGGGTAGCCCGACAAAGTAGATAAACAAGGCAACCACCCTGCTGGGCGTATTAACGTCTCCAGGAGGGGGCCAGTCCCAGTAAATAAGCGTGGTGTCTGAAAAAGCATATTGAAACAGGGGTATTGAAAAAAGGGGGGGTATATTGAAAAAAGTGTTACAGTAGCACCATACACCAAAAACACTCTAGCCCGCTTATGGGCTGGTGTAGGGTGACATCAAAAGAGTAACCTTAGTAATAATGGGGTATAAATCACCTGGTCTTGATGCCAAGGCAGGATATGTGGATTTTGTCCGTATTTCTCAAACACGGGCGTTCATCTGGAAAAAAACTGATGGAAAAACGAAGTATCAGAAAAGGGGGCGCAGGGTGAGGTCATAAACGGTGTCTCGCACGCATTGTCCGAGTGTAAAACTCACCCGAGGGGGGATTGTAAAACAATCACACAGAGGGAGCAGTCACAGCACGTCTCCTTCACAGTAGTTTGAGTACTTCGTAACTAGGGCGTCCCGAAAGTGGATCGAGCCCAGCAGACCGCCGTCTGGAAAAACGGAATTCCAGAAATTAGGGGTACAGAGGACGATTAAATTCAGAGGTTATTGCGCGTCTCCTGCCAAAGGACTCACCCGTGGTCGGTTAGAAACGGAGCCAGTGTCAGCGCGTGTCAGCCTGCAACCAGGAAGTGTTACCAAGGTAACCAGGCTCGATTAAATAACCTCGTGGAAGAAAGACTTAGACGTGTTGCTAGGTTACCGGGTATGCAACCTTGTGGAGGAAATATTGAAACCGTCAATAAATATTGGAATCTGATATCCGAGGATCTTAATATCAGTTGCCCGCCCCTTCATGCATTTAAAAAGGCAAGGAATATCCGAGACCATGTGGTGCGCTCTTTTCTCCCTAGCCCAGCCACACCATCGATCACAACCATGTGGAACCTGCCGCCAATTGTGGGACATTTTCGATGTGGGTCCTGTAAAGCCTGTCCTTCGACAATTCAGACTAAGATATTCACTCACAAACAACATCAAGTACTACTCAAGTCACATACCAATTGTAACTCTACAAATGTGGTATATTGCATAATATGCCCTTGTGACCAGATATATGTGGGGCAGACACAACAACGTGCGAGACACCGTTTATGACCTCACCCTGCGCCCCCTTTTCTGATACTTCGTTTTTCCATCAGTTTTTTTCCAGATGAACGCCCGTGTTTGAGAAATACGGACAAAATCCACATATCCTGCCTTGGCATCAAGACCAGGTGATTTATACCCCATTATTACTAAGGTTACTCTTTTGATGTCACCCTACACCAGCCCATAAGCGGGCTAGAGTGTTTTTGGTGTTTGGTGCTACGGTACCACTTTTTTCAATATACCCCCCTTTTTTCAATACCCCTGTTTCAATATGCTTTTTCAGACACCACGCTTATTTACTGGGACTGGCCCCCTCCTGGAGACGTTAATACGCCCAGCAGGGTGGTTGCCTTGTTTATCTACTTTGTCGGGCTACCCAACCATGTAGTGTTCCGTCCTCAGTTCAGCCAACCTCCTTTTTAACTCTTTTTAACTCTTTTTAATTTCCTTTGTAATTTCTATGCCTTGTTTCCACTGGCCTTCGGGCCCTTTTGTAATCCAATTATGTCGGGACTCTTCTGAGACCGTTTCAAGTAATTAGCCTATTTTTCCTTTTCTACACCTAGGACACAGCCCCACTCCTCCCTTCACCCCCCCCATCGTCCTGATGAAGACCCGCGAGTAAGGATCCATTATCCTACACCTTTGGGTCGAAACGTAGACTACCATCTACCTACACGAACTCCTTAACCCAAGATTGATAATAATAATCATCACGGGAGTTTCTGTTTCATGTGATATGTTCTGTTTAACATGTGTTTTTTCTTGATCTTCAACATATGGATCAACGATAATGATGTTTTCAGTTGTGGATTGATGCGTAATGATTTTTTTGATTAGTGATGTTAACTAATTGAAACACACCCCTTCCCTTGCACTCCTTCCCCCTTCCTTTGTGGGCACACTTGAATTTTATATACTATACTAACTATTAAAATTACAGCACGGAATGTGTTGTTTTACAAAAACAAAAAGAATTTGTTTGTCAACTTCAGAAACAATTTCTTTGTTTTTATAACAGCGCCTCATGCCGCGCTTTCACTTTAATGGCAGCCGCATGCTCCTTCCTTTAAACGAGCAGCATCTAAAGAAAATATTTTAGAAAACAAGAGCAACCCATCTTTTATCTAGATCAGTACACAATCTGCAACTCAAGTAATTGTTCTTATTACATCATAGCTAGAATGTATCTTATATATTCATGACCCCCTATCGAGTCCGAGTATTATTTGCATCAACATTTTCTGCATACAATTTAATTGAGAAGCCCATACACTTTGTTTATCATGTCTACCTGACTTCAGCCAAAGTAGGTAATTTTATTTTGCAATACCAGTCTGCATCACAGACGTTTTCCTTATATATAAGTCAATAAAATATTTACATATCATTACACATTTGAAGTATAACTGTGAGCCCCAGTGAAGTGACCATAAACTATTTAGTGAGTATTGTGTGACATAGTGAACAGTAATACTTATTCTTTCTGGCATGCTACAAATATGTGTGTCATGCCGTTTTCAATTTTGGCTACACCCCAGTTTCCCCGTCACCGTGGTCTAAATTATCTTCAGAATAAAGATGTTGTAGCCAAGCAAAAACCTGCATCTCTTCATATGAACATTCATACATAACCTGGTCAGTCTTAGACATGCATAGGCTCTAGATTGGTCTGCAGTTATAAATACTACAATGTGTAGAAGACGTGCTACTTTTTACTTGCAAGGATCATGTATGCCTCACCTTTCCGTATCAAATGAGGTTGTGTGCCCATCTTCATGGCAGTATGTGGAGCCTTTCTATGAAGTACACCTAATCATGGTGGTATAACAAACTACAAATTCTTGATTTACCATCACCAGCTTACTGAATAAAATGTTGTATATTGCCTTCAGTACTATAAATCTTTGCGATGACTTTGGAGAGATATAGAGAGAGGAAGTGTTCCAGTCTCAGAAGCTACTGATCCAATTTTAAACTTAAATCATTAAACTGCTGATAAATGGTGGTAGAGATTTCTTAAAGATCATACCTAAAAGATAGATGAGGTTTTTGAACTCATGGTATGCAATCAATAAGGGGTTCAACGCAATTTCCGTTGAAACCTTACCTTTGTCTGGAGGTGTGCTTTCCTCTGCTGATTCTGCTCCAAGAGGTTGTGGTTGTATCTGATTTGGCTGATGTAGAGAAGAATGCTTGCTGAGATGTTGAGGATGAGTTTGGCTTTGAGCTAAACATGGCATACTTCTTCTTCCAGATGGTTTTAATGTTTGTTCTTTGTCCGTTCCACTTCTACTTGTATTCATACCTGAAAAACAAAACGTTTCAACATTATGACAATGTATGCACACAATTAACGAGTTATTTAATGAGGTTTCATTATCGAAAGATAAAACAATTCACACAGCCAATGCGCTATGAATAAAATAAGCAATTAAGGAATGAAGTGAGTGTTGACCCCAGGAGGAAGCAGTTGTTATTGGTTCAATAGACTATAAAAAATAGAAAAGGCTGAACATATGATAAGATTAATAACCACGACAAACTCCCCACATTTACCATTACTATACCAGGAAAATGTTTATACTTTATACGGACCAAGTTTATGTAAGAAGGAATGATTAGGAAATTTGCATAATAACAAAGTATGCTCAGTTTCTGCCTTCCTATGCTCTTCTTCTATTCCTTTCACTTGCATAATAGTTATTTTGAGAATATAATTAATACAGATGATCTGGAAATTTTGATGTAAGATTGTAAGTAACGAAACTGCTAAAAAAATGATATATAAAAAGAGAAAACCAGTGCTCTTAAATTTTTAAATGGTAATACATGATGATGATGATTAGGTTTTTAATGTTGGAATTCTGTGTCAAGGACATACGTGTACTTGTATAGTTTTTGGAAACTGTCTGAGTAAGAATGTGAGTTACTGGTTGAGGATGGAAAAACCCTTCTAAAGCAGCAACCACAATTCTTTGCAGGGCGACAGACCAAGCAAACCCTAAATTAACCTGTGATCAAACCCTTGAGTAGCTTTGCACAGAGAAGGCAGGCTAACTCAGCGGCAAAATAAAGAATGTTTGCAATACTTCGAACAGTAACACAGTGAAAACACACTAAAAGGATCACACGACAGATTTGGAACAATAGAGTAATTTCTAATAAAAAATACAAGACAAAAACAACAAAAATCCAACCAGTAGAACTGGAGATATGATTTTAGTAAAAACAACATCAAAAGCACAAAGCGCCAATGGTGGATATCCGGTTGGGCCGGACCAGGATAAAGTAAGAGATTTAGGCCAACAGCATTGGAACGCGGGACCCAGTTATGCCTGCTGAGCAAACTACCTTAAATCCTGGTTAGTTAAGCATTGCGGGAGTCTGGGTTGAAGATGCATCACACAACCAAACCGATGCGTCAGATCCGAGATGCGGAGATGCTGCAGTGCGAGGGCCTACTGCATTGTCTTCAATGATCCTATTGAGTAGGGTTTGTGATTAAAGGCCCAGTGTCAAGGATGCAGCACACAGTTGGAGAAATGCATTGGTTCCCACGAGCTGCAAGGCTGCGATTCGGAGTGCGTAGCCAGAGCTGATTTGCTGGGAAGGATGAGTCACACAGTGACGATGCCAATGATGCAACAGGCTACAATGCGATATGGCTGTTGATGATGGAATCTATCCATGCAGCAGCAGACATGCATTAGTTCTGCTCAGGGTTGTGCTGTGCAGCAGAAGGAGATACATCAGTTCATTTGAAACTACATAGGCTGGCAGAGCACCTTAGGCCCATTTCCAAGGGTCCAGGACTGGGGTGGCATCACTTGGCAGGGTAAGCTCACAGATGGCAGAGTTCTGGGTTCAAGTTTGTTGGACCTTCTGTCCCTGAGGCTCTAATCAGGAAGCCTGCCAACTATCCTTTGAAGTAACTATGGGGTCCTGAGATGCAAGTTCAGTCCTTCATACTCAGGCAAGTAAGTGGCAGATAGAAGGTCAGGTGAGCAGAGCAGGGCAGCAGCCCTACAGTGCAGTAGTCCAGCTGAGTGGGGTCCTTTAAGTGGCACAGCAGTCCTTCTTCCTGGAAGAGTATCCACAGATCCAAAAGTGTACTGAAGAGTTTGTGTCTGAGGTCCAATATATACCAGGTTTCCTTCTTCTGGAAGGAGGGAAACACTTCTAGAAATTCACTTTAAAGTCCCCAGACCTCCTGCCTTCCCTGCCATGACTCCAGACTAACTACAGGAGGAATGCAGCCCTTTGTGGAGAGGCAGGACAGTGCCTATGTAAGTATAGGTAGGGCTATCCCAAGCTCTGCACTCCCATCCTTACATGATGGCACTTCCAGGCACACCTAAGCTCTCTATTGTGTGTGTGGCTGTCTAAGAGGAATACACAATGTTGACCTGTCAGCTACACCTAGGTATGTGACCCAGGGACAGGCCACAGCACTAAAAGGCACAGGCAGGAAAATGCCAACTTTCTAAGAGTAAACACAAGGAGTTGATGGATGGAGCGCTTAAACGTTTCAGATGCTCACCCCCCAGTCACAGATCTGGGTTGAACCATCATCGTTCTATAACTCACTTCGCCACCCCGACTCCTTATGTTTACTTTCTAAAAGTGGCATTTTAAAAATTGCAATTTAAAATCCCATTTTACCAGAAGAGAGGTTTTTTCATTACAATGCCAAAAACACCAACATGAACTGGTCACTTGTTTCAATTTGGAAATTACACCATATGTAACTCCAATGTTATCCTATCAGAGAGATAGGCCTTGCAGTAGAATTTACATTACCTAAACATTTAATGCTTAAAAGTATACATCCTACTTTTTAAATACACTGCACCCTGTCCACTGGGGTATCCTGGGCCTACTTTAGGGGTGACATATGTGTTAAATAGGAAGGTTTGGTCATGGTCATAGCCATTTGGTTAGATTGTAATTGACTATAAAAATGAGCTATTGAACCACTTCTCTATCTACTCCTAAACAGAATTTAGCACCAATAGTGTAAACCAATGGGAGAGTCAACCTTACCACAGTAAAACAATACTTTGGAGGCTTTTCAATGCCAGGGTTTGCAAAATATGAAATATACTCTTTAAATACTATACAACCTGTGCTATAGGAATTTTGGACCTACCGTAGGGTTGACATATAAGCAGTAGAATTGAAATTTTAGCCTGGTCAAATGTCTATTTAGTCAGGTAAAAATGGCAGTTTAAATCTTCACACCCAAGCAGCAGCTGCAGGCCTGGAGACATGCTTCACAGTGCCACTTTAGTGGGTGACAGAATTAGTGCTGCTGCAAATTGGTAACATTTAATTTACAGACCCTGGGTGCATATAGAACCATACATTAGGGACTTAGAGTAAATTAAATGTGCCAATTTTACCATGTTTGAACAGGAGAAAAAATGAATTGAGATAAGTAGTCCTAATGCTGTAAATACCTACTTTCATGTCTCTGAATATTGCTATTTCAAATGGTACACAAGTGAAGACAGATTATGACATTTTTGAAAGTGTTGTTAGTGGAAAGGTGGATTAACATGGGCAGGCTAAATAAGTCTTCAGGTCAAACTTCCTTCAATTTCTATTTATCTACGTATTTTATTTTACATACATCGCATTGTCTCAGTGTGACAGCAATGTCTCAAACAAAGGTCTAGAGGCCAAGTGTAAATATATTGTTGTAGTAGATAGAGGAATAGAACAGCTAAGCATTCATGTTATATTTGTTGAGACTAATACCTATCCTAGTTTATCCATTCTCATTGTAGGTGCTCACATCAGCACTTTGGTACATATTCATGGACCATCCAACTAAATGGGTAGAGCCACTTTCTACATTAGAGTACAACTTCCATTTAACAGGGTCTTAAGTTGAATCTTGCTTTCATTATTTGTCTTTTAAGGGGGGATACACATACTGTTCCACTTGGTCCTGAGGTAAATCTCATTCCACAACTATGTATTAATCTCTAATGGAAGTGCACATTTGCGAAGCTGTGTCTCTATACCAAGTAATCTTGTAAGTGACCACAATTCAATTTAAAGTTATGTGGTGTGATTTCCAATATATACAACATGAAAATAGAATTTCAAAATAGGAAGAGCATGTGGAAAGGAATGTCAGCATATTTAACAAAATATCTGGAAGCTAATACCCTCCGGTCTTGGTATTGAGTCATTCCAACATGGAACATTTTACTGTCTCTGGCATGATACATATTCAACACGCTACTTAGGGCAAGTCTGCCTCAAAAAGAACTTTTTTGACTATTAATAACAGAACAGAAAAGGAATTGAAAATCCTACAATGATTATGTTGTGTTATGTCGCTTCTGAGACCAGTGTGGCTACCCCTTAGATCCTGCTTCCAGTGGGGAATCAATCTCTGATCATGTTTAGATGATCTATATAATGTTATTAGTTTTGGATCTACATTTACAAGACATTTATCTTTAGTGAGTGTACAGCAGGATTTGACACAATTGTGGTTTACAACAGAGTATGTAGTTAGGCATATGAATTCCACAACAGCCCCCATGACAAAAGGCCCTGATTGAACACTGATCTCTGTATTATTTTTTTTTTATTGCTATAATGGGGAAAGTCTTACTGTCATGCTGCCGTCCTGAGCCCACCACCCCTATGCTGCGCCAGTATCAATAATGGACCTGCTTATAATTCCTGGGGTGGGGAGGGCGGCAATAGGGATTGTCAATAGGGATTGTCGTGCACAAGTTGACTGACCCTCAAGCCCACGCGAAGACCGCGCACCGCCGCCCAACTGCCAAGCACCTCTAAGCAAAACGTGCTCTATCCAAGAACCCCTGGGACAAGCTCCGCGAAGCTCCAAGGAACAGACTCACAGACCCCTTTCTCTCCTGACAAGGCAATAGATCCCGGGCCCCCTCCACATCCGCCAGCTCTCACCTGATCTCTGTATATAACGGTCATCCTATTGTATTGGCAGGGATTTTTTTCCCCATATTTAAATAGTGCATCATTGACGGAAATATCCCTCCTTCATTTAAAGTTTCATTAGTTTTAACAATCTGTAAAAAAAGGAAAATGTGAGCTGCCTTAAAATGACTATCCTATTGCCCTGCTAGATATTGCTAGGAAATTATTTGCTAAAATTATTATGGACACATTAACCAACTAGACAAATGCAAACAAGTAATTTCTTTTGAAAAAACAGGCTTTCGCACAGGCAGGTTGACAATGGTCAAACACTAAGGGGCTTATTACCATTGCGGATTGGGAACTGCCCAACCTTAGGTCTTTGAGCCTGTTGTATGGATCTCAGACGGTCCTGCCGCCTGCTGCCTCCGACTGCACGCATTGTAATGCATCAGTAGGACCAAGCAGCAGATAGAGGTCGGACTGCACCTGACTAGCCGTCAGACCACCATCGTAATCGGCCCCTTAGTGCTTAACAATATGGAAGAAAAATATCATAAGTGTAGGGAAATTAATCTTTATGTAGCATTTAACAATCTTTCCTTGGCTTTCATCGAGTTTATCATGCTGCACTCTTGGCCAAGTAATTACCCACAAAAAAATGTTTCTAGGTCTTCTATTGATCAAGTTGCGCTATTAGACTTGGGTTAAGGTTGACTTGGTTTCTTCTAATAAATACTTCAATGTTCACTGCCTGGGACAGCTAAAGCACTGCTCACCAGACCAGGGAAAACTCCTACTCTCGCGGGCAGTCTGCGGTCGGCTTTGGTGGTTTGGCAGCAGGGCTCTGGTGTGGCAGCCTGCTGCCATACCGCCAAAGACTTAACCAGGCCCGTAGTCAAAGGGTAAAACTTTTATCAGGACAAGCTGCTTGGTGTATCTTGTGACTTCTGATTGCCACTTTACTTTTTCTTGGTGCGCTTTCTTCTACAAATGTTAAAAATGCATATCTTAAGTTCTTCTTTTTGGATTTGGTGGGAGTTTTATTGAGTTGCATTTTGAGTTGTTATATGTTTAGCCCTTTTAAATGCTCTTTACATAATTATAAATAACGCCTGTTCTATCCCATTTGCTACACTGGAATGACAATGCTAATAAACCATGTTCTTACAGACTCCTACTAATATTCTAATATACTCAAAATTAGTCACGAAAAATAAAAAGGTATGAAAACATCTCATAATACCCCTTTTGAACCAGACCTATTGTATTCAATTGACAGAGTGACCTTGGAACAGTTTCATTCAAACCATCCGCTGGTTTCAGGCATTTCCAATCGCGTCCTGGCTTAGCTCAACATAGTATTTTGGATGCACCATCAAGCCATTGGCTGATTGGGTGTATCCTTCCTCCTACAGTGTTCAAACTGAAATGCATAGGGGATTATTTTACAACTCAAATTGACATTTTATCATCACAGGTGGTTTGTCAAATTTCTGAGCAGTTATTTATCTCACACATACATTTTATTAATAACGCTATCTTTTTTTAATGTAGCTGGTATTTCAGATGCTCTTATCAGTGCTTGAGTGGGAGCTGAAATTAAGATGGCCGGCACAGTGGCATTTACTTTATAAGATTAGGATAGTCTCAGCTCAGGTTGGCCCAAGTTTCACAAGCTCAGCGATAAAAGGCGGGGCTGTGACTTTGAATATCCACTATGTGGCCAGGCCATCTTATCTCCAGTTGTGATGCTAATGTCTTGCCCCCTTCCCACCCACTGCATAGCAGTTACTACTGCACATGTTTATTCTGCCTGTTACTCCTGTCTTTTATATTGTCTAAAGAAATATTTGTCTGTCTTTTATACTGTCTACAGAAATATTTGTCTCATAAATGTAATAATTGGATTGTTTTTAACTGTATGTTTATGAATTGTGCTTTTATGATTGTAAGGTTTACAATCGAATAAAGATATTTGAATTGAATTGAATACTGCACATGTGTCCTCATTCGTGGCAGAGACATGTACAGGTGTAAACTCATTTACAACTGACAGCATTCCTTTTCGGCATTCCTGGAAGGCGCAAATTAAGTCATTTTTTGATCGTAATAGATGTTTATGACCGACAATACCTTTGTGTATTGCCCCTTGTTGTTTTGAATTACATTTGAAGTATGAGTCACTTTGAAAAGCTCCCCTTTCATCGCTTTAAAATACCAAATGAGTCATCAGGGTATGTGTTGTTTTGAATCACTACTGCAGTTTACATACTCTCCGAGCTCCTAGCTGAGGACTGAGAATTGTGACTAATATGAGCTTAGTGCTTAAAGGTAACTTGTTAAGCACCTTCACTTCCCCTTGCAGACACAGTTCAGGACTGTAAGGCTTTGATGTTCTCAGCTGCAAAAGGCAATTTCACTTTATAGCCTACATGCGTACCCAATAAGATTGTTATATTCATCCTATAAGATTGTTATAGTGCTGCACAAATTGCATTTAAAGCTGTATGATGCATTCTGATTTAGACCAGTGAAAACAACACTTTCCTACTATGACAGTGATAAACATAACACCTAATGGTGTATTGTGATTTCAGGATACAAAATCCACGTGCCCAATATAACAAGCCTTTGCAATGCAATCAGTCTCGCATTTGTGAAAGTTAGAGCTGTTGGGTGGTATTCAAAATACCTATGTTTTTTACTTTTGTTTATTAGTATGCAGTGGAGTGATTATATTCGCATAGCACTATTGCAATTCATATCACCTCACAGCGCGGGAGAACTAGAAAATGGGAGAGAGTTTATGAGAGAGAGACAAGAGTAATATGCTGGCTGGGAAAACAAATACTCATTAAACCATTCTAATTCCCTGTAGGAAGCAGTGAATTCACTCACACCTTGCATTTCATGAATACTCTATAGAAATTTTTCAAAAATAACTCAGGTGTACCGTAGCGCCTGTTTCACCACTAAATACCATGGGGTAGCTTACCAGTTCCAAAATACATGGATTTTGGTTCAGTTGGTACTCACACTAGCAATTAGCGAAGCGAGCCTGTGCAGCTCTTGTGAACCTTATGAAGTTTGACCCTAAAGTGTTAAACATTTTTAAAATCCAAAAACATTTTTTTTTAAAAAGAAATTGTGATGTATGTCCATGTGGCCATATCTTCCCATTAGAAGCTGCCAACCCAATTGAAAAGCTTTGAAAACCATTTCCTGATATTAGTGAGTCTGTTGCAATAAACTTTCCAACTTCCTTTTATACCTTAGAGACAGGGCCGGACTGGGAACCAAAACCGGCCCTGGCAAAGTGCTAGGCCCCTGCCCACTCCCCCCTCCCCCTCCCCCCCCCCCCCCCCGAGCTCTTTGCCAGGGCTGCTTTTCTGCCGATGTTGTTACAGTGATGCTTTTGCAGCAATGCTGCAAAAACTGCCCTGTAACAAAAATGGCCCCCCGGGGCCCAAAACCGTCCCCCACCTGTGCGGCGCACCGTGGGATTGCCCAGTGCCTGCTACGGCCAGTCCGGCCCTGCTTACAGAACCTCATATTACAGTTGGCCCATTAACTGCCTGAACATTTGTAATGAAAGCAGTGACTTTTCAAATAATGACGGCCAAAAGGTTCGGAAAAGGTAAAGCTGCAAGTTGTTTACTGTGGCACTATTCAAGATATCTAAAGTAGATGGCATCTTGAATATGTTACAGAATGCTATGTGCAATCTATTTGTGTACTTGTCTCTGGAAGTATAGGTGCTACGCAATTCTGCTATCTCTCTTGCTCCCAATTGTGTTACAGTTCTAGCTCAAAAACTTTATATTAAAGCTGCATCTTTTGCCGTGTGTTATACATTGAAACATGCACCTCACTAACTCCCAAAGATATGCCTTAACTCCTCGACCAAAACAACCACTCCAAATTCACCTTAGTCCTAATATTGATTACCCATGGCCTGTAGCTCTAAGTCATTTTATGTCTGACCAAAGGATTGGAGAAGAAGCATGATACACCGAACGTACCCAGTACACATACCTCATGCAGATGTCCTGCTCTCCCATGAGACAGTCTATCCTGTCAGTGGCGCGTGCAGATCAGGGCTGCAGCCTGGCTCCAATCTACAAAGACACTGCAGCTCCAAAGGAGCAGGGATTTGGCAGCACTGATAGGTCTGCAATCCTGCTGCTCGAGGCAACAGTGGTGACAAAAGCAATGCACGCCATGCTGAGTTGCTAACAAAATGATCTGCACCCCTTACTTCTCTCATGTGGGCTAAGTGCCAAATAGCCTGTGGGCCCCTCCTCCAACCCCTGCTCTTTGAAGCAAAAGCGTTCCAGGCCAGCATGGAGTGGGGGAGGGATTCACACATTTACTACAATTCAACCCAGCCTCGCTTGTCTCTGGTGCTGTGTTAGTGCCTGAGCGGTCCCATCGTTGCGGGCCGCTCCAACGATGTGGGCCACTTTGTTTTTGAAGTCCCGGAGTGGGGCCCCAGAGAGCCTGGGCCCCATTTGTCCCTCAGTTGCGCCACCGTAGCAGGCAACTGCGCCAATGGTCATCATTTGTTCTGCAGGCCCCAGTGAGGGCCCCAAGAGCGCCGTGGGGGCCAGTTATGTGAAGTGTCATAAGAGGGGCCCATGCCCATTTGGTCACATTTCTGGGGATAGAGTCCCTGGTTGGGATAGGAGGGCACAGTGAGTGCCAGCGATGATCCCAGCTGTACCGCAATTAGCGTCAGCTGCACCTTTTAGGTTTGCGCAATGGCGCACTTTGTGATGTTGCTGCTTTGGTAGCCTCTAGCCCTGACTTTGCTGGACGTAGGGCATTTGAGCCCTGCAAGAAGGCCAGTTGGGGTCATAGGTAGGAAGGGGAAAGAGCGCAAGGCCCTCAGGTGATGTATGCACCTGGTAGCGGTGTTACTGCGGTGCCCTACAGAGTTCCTGCCTGATATGTATTATAGGCCAAATGTGATTTATGCACCCTAGTTTATGCCTCTAATGATGTTTATGCTCATGAGGTTATCGCATAATGTGTTTATGCTGGTGAGGCATAATACGTGATGTGTTTATGCTTCGGAGTGTGTCAATGCTAATGAAAATTTGGCCTAATGTGATTTATTGCCTAATGTCATGATGTTTGGGGAAGTACCTATTTGCGTAAGGTGTCTATGCTTATGAGGTTATTGCATAAGGTGTTTATGCTGGTGGGGCCCATTGTGTAATGTGTTTATGCTGATAAGGTTTGGGCCTAATGTGGATTTATGCTAATATGAGCTAATATGATAATCCTTAGGTCATTATGGTACCAGTAGTTACTGGTTGTATTCTATGTATACTATATTTCCTAGATTTGTCAAGTTTTCTTTGTGATGGTTCTGACAGTGGTCCCAGTGGCTCTGTCAGGTGTAAATAATCCCCTGTAGATATTGCCCGGTGCCCTTGGCACAGTGTAAATGTGTGATTACTATTCTATGTGTTTATGATAATACAAAGGCTACTTTTTATATACCCTTGTGTAGAGTTCTTTTGTGGTGTGCCTAGTGTGTTGCTGCTGTGTGTGTGTGTTGCGCAAACGCTTAACACATTTACTCCGGGATAAGCCTGACTGCTCGTGCCAAGCTACCAAGGGGGTGAGTAGGGGTTATCTCTGGCATGTAACTCCCTTTCCCTGACTAGAGTGGTGGTTTCGGCCTGGCTTTGGCGCAAGCCTTAGCCAACCAGAGATCCCATTTCTAACAGTGGACAATTACAACAAGACTTATAAACTCTAAGACGGTGACAGAACTCATTTATAAAATATGTACTGATTGTAATGGCCAGTGTTCGTTAAAACAATGTATGGCTCTGGGAATTATTCAAAGTTTCCTCATTATAAAGATGGAAGATATCCAAACAATGCATTCCATTTTTTTAAAAAGCAGGAAGACTATTCTTGATCAAGGAGACTCCTGCTCAAGTGTTACGCGAGCACCAAGATAGAGGAGTTCTCAAATTATGGGATTTTTTGGTCAGTTGTGGAAATCAATTAACATTTAGGAGGTAAGAGTGAAGTTGCAACGATACACTTTCCCCTGTCTTTGTGAGTCTTTTCAGAATATTTAAAAGCATTTGTAGTTTTGTAAAGGTTGCGAGGTTATTCAAACGTGGAAACAATCATTCAAAAGTAGGTCATGTAGGAAAGCAGATCTAGAAAAATCATTTTTATATTGGAAGTATTTTCCTCCAAGCTTTTGCAGAAATAATCTTGCAGGTAATAGGAAATGTATCTGTAGCTGAAGTTGTACGAATAAGACTTTTTGTTTTCACTACCTGGAGAGGGTTTTATATAATGTCATGTATTTGGTCAAATATTATTTTTATTTTATTTGATAACGTTTGAACCACAAAAAGTTCAAACGAAGGTCAACCGTAGACAGCATCTTCAATCGCAACCCAATACATTTCCTTACATTTCCGGGTGATATATTGTTTTGTTTTGAGGATACCCCCTTGGCTTCTAATGGTATCTTGAATGCTTCCAAAAGCTAACATAGGCTCTCTTGTGCTGCAAAACTATTTCTGATGAGAGCTTTCACCTCTGACCTATGAAGCTAGTTATTGATCTGAATTTCCCTCAGAGATGTTCTTCTCTTCCTAAGATAAAATTCTATAGCTGCACACACCAAACAGCTGCTGCCTTGACCTTGCAGTAATGCATGTTCCTAGCTGCAGGGAGGCAATGTGTCCATGTCACTCATTTTTCAGTATTCTATTAGTACAATAAAAAAAATGGTTCTCTTCTCCAAGGCTGCAGAATGAACTGATTCTGGATATGTATCACTCGCCTGCCCAGTGATTACGGTTTGAAATTCGTTTATTCATTAAATGGATCTGCTGCATATCAATGAGATGGGGAGGCTACTAAAGTGATTTCTTCAAATGATGTGATATTGATACGTGCAGACTAGTAAGGTGTACTATGGTCTTTAAAACCATTGCTAAGAGTGGGTCGGGTCATTATGCACTACCTCTCTTCAGATACATGTTTTTCCATCGGCGTACACATTTATAGCGGCCAAAGACTGAATTTTAGAACATAAAAAAATGACTACTTGCTTTTTCTCTGGTGCTGTCACCTATTAGGAAATGACAAAGTGTTGCTGAGTGACAACCAAGAAACTAAAACACTTCACATTGTTTTGCATGCTGAGGTCACTAACATAATGGTATGCCTTCTAGTGACGTTAACCCACTGTTCTATAGCATTTTACATTATTTTCAGAAGTTATTGAATTAAATGTGAAATAACACTACTTTGTCTCAGTTATGATTGCTTATTACATTTTTCATTCCAGAGTCCGGAAGCATCCTTATATGGTGTCATTATATAATGAGTCTAAATAGCAATTGAGCATTTAGTTTTCCAGCTTTAAATGGAGAGACAGCCGAGATAGCCGCGCCAGGATTCAAACTTGTGACCTGAGGATCATAGCATTGGTGGATTGCATTTACCTCCTACAGCCACTTATTTTATGTTATCATGTGGTATGTCTTTTGATTGAAATACCAGGAGGATTTTAAAATCTGTATCAAACAAAGAGTTAACAATATTATCAGATCCACGTACTTAAAATGGATGTCTGCAGAGTGGTTTCTTGTGAACTTCAGATATTTCTGACAAAAAACAATGAAAAATATGTGAAGTTTGAAAGCAAGTTTGACTTTCATGTGCAATTCAGGACTTGTGAACATTCAGTATGCAACTATGTTTTGTGCTAAGTCACTGATAATAAAAAGGTGTGCGAGACATAAATTAGGTACAGAATGTGTGTGAGTTAGCAGAGCAAATTGGCTTCGGAGACAAAAATCTAAGCAAGAATCCGCAGGTTTTGGGAAAAAAATCTAAGCAAGTATTTATTTACATCCATATTGCTCATGAATTATCGATTTCAAACCATACATGTGAGATATAGCTAAGCAAGAAATGCACTTGCAGTGGTGTAGCAAGGAGGCGGCAGCCTCCCCTGCTCTTACCTGTGGCCGTCGCAGCAATCGCCAGCACCCCCGAGGTCTTACATGCATCTGCAGCGGACGGCACAAGTACTAGCTACACCACTGTGCACTTGTATGATAAATGGTTATTCAAAACACTGGCAGGAGAAAATACAGGCAGGGCATAGTTTGATCAGTAAGATTGGGGGTGGTGAGTGTAGTGTCCCGCTGGACACATTCTAGTGTCCCACAGGAAGCTGGACTTCCAGCCACTCCCTTGGGGGATGGACACACTACACCCACACACCCATCCATCACGGTTGTCACAAGTGACGTGACCCCGCTAATAAAGGGCCCGGGGTCCACGTGCTCGTGGCCAGTTACTGCACCAGGTACCCATATGTCTGTGCCATCATTTCACGTCATGCGTGCCTGAGGCCCAACATTACATAGGCGTTGAGGTGGGCAGTCAACCCTGTGTGCCTGCAGCCCAGTACGTCCTCGTCTTCTGTGGGTAAAGAAAAGGAAATGTGCCTGTGAGGCGGCAAACCCCCCACGGAGATGTCCACGGCCACCAGAGACTGCAGGGGTGATCTGGCGTGACAGCGCACTCGGCAGTCCACGGAGCGATGGTCGGAGTCCAGCCGTGCCTCAAACCCCAATGATGTATGAAGTGGGCAAGGGCGTCCATGCAATCCCGGTGAGTGCGAGACCCCCACTTCCCCTGCAACGTATCCACTGCCAGACTCAGGCAATCACGTTTACAGTCAAGGAGCCCAGTGACCCTCGAGCGAAGTCCCCGCCCTACATCTTCTCACTCTCACAGCCTGAGGTGTTGGCCAGCTGGCGAAGCCCCGTAGCCCGCCCACGCGCCCTGGCCGATCTCTGACAGCACCCACGTGGGTGTGAAGAGTGGGCCCACGCAAACGACACCTTAGAAGAGCGCAGAAGGTAGAGTCCCAACGCCAGAGGTTGACTGCGGATGCCGGCGATCTGGAGCAGGTATAGCACCAGAGGAAGGACTGATCAGACCCCGCGAGGGACCTTTGTGCCACATGACCCCTGCCCTCTGAGGGCGAAGTGAAGCCAATGTGGCAGCAACACCGGGAGTGGGTCAATGCCCCGGTACCTGCGACGGGACTCCAACCATCCCAGTGAAGAGGTGCCAGGAATGGGGGCCACCAACAGCGAGGGAGACCCCGAGCCGTTCTCCTCCTGTCAACCTTCGAGGCCTACAAGTGCAGGAAAAACCGCCACAGCTGGGGGAGAAGAGACCCGGATGTGGCAACACCTAGTGGTCGCAGGCGTAGCTTAGCACCGCACCCTGAGAAGGAAAAGCAGCACCGAGGGCCATTATGAAGGAGTTACTACACCCCTATTGAGCCTCGCCACACAAGTAGACCGGGCCCGAGCAGCCCTATCTGCCTTGCACTAAATGAAACATAGCCAGTAGAGAGTGAAACGACCCGCACTGAGGCTGACTGCAAGGCCTCCAACGCTACAGCAGCTACACCACTCACCTGAAAATATCCTGTGAGGCAGCCCTGAACAGGAAGAGCATCCGGTACGGACCGGAGCCATCTCAGCCTGGAAAGCAGCCCCCTCTCCTGCATCTCCCCTCCAGAACCATTCCCAGCTAAGGCCAAGACGGAACAATCTTCACCGCAGTGCGACCCAGTGGCCACCTGTGGTACTGCAGCTACACCACTCTAACCAACTACAGAGGAATGCTTGCAGTAACAGACTGAAAAATCTGTCAAGCAAGGTAAATCCCAAACCCCATCTTTACAGAAGTACCGGCACTGATGGGCCCCATACCCAGTAGTAGTCCTACAGTCCCGCAACAACCCCGACAACGGGCCTACCCAGGCGGGAGAACGTGAAGAGACATTGCCCCACCAAAAGGTTACTGGTCACAGCCAAGCTGTTCAGCAGGGACAGTCTTTCCAGCAACACCTCTGTGAATTCTCATTTGGGACTCCATCCATGTTCACGAAGCAACCCACTAAAAGAAACTGTTAGAACTCACCACAGACCATCACCCACGTCAGAAAAGTGGAAGCCATGCAAGACAGAGATACATGTCATCATCGGCGAACTGACGGTATGCAGCGGACGTCTCTAAGCCATTGGTCATGTCCTGAGCCCCTCAGGTTAAACTACGGGTGCCCGCTGAGAAGGTTCTGCTGCAAGCAAAGTCACTAGCCCATGTCTGATGTCGTCCTGCCTCTGACTCTAGAGACTGATGGACCCTGTGGTATTTAGTTAACTGTTTGGTTTGTCCCCACAGGTTGAACTAACACTTTGTTTGTTCCTCAATAAAGTTGGGGAGGAATGTAGTGTCCTGCGGAACACGTTCTAGAGTTCCACAGGAAGCTGGACTTCCAGCCACTCCCTTGAGGGCTGGACACACTACATCCACACACCCATCCATCACGAGTGACACCCGTGTGCACGTGCTCGTGGCCAGTTACTGAACCAGGTACCCATGTGTCTGTGGCCATCATTTCCTGTCATGCGGGCCTGAGGCCCAACATTACAGTGAGCTTTAGATTTTCCAACACTCACGCTGGCATATCATGTTAAAATACATTATGTAAGAAGTACGCATGAGGGAGGCTTGAAGGGTGGAATCTTAGGGGTACTTAAAACCCATCTTTTTGTTAAAATACCCAACATGGATTCACACCTTTGAAATAGAGACCAGAGTGAGTGTGTGTGTTTGCGCGTGTGAGCGCTTTTGTCTGTGTCGATTTTCACCTAGGATTTTTCTGTACACACACAAACACCTCCCCATAACTGACAGAAAGCACCTGAACTCAAGCATTTATTAAAGGATACATTTATTAGGGGGCTGTAACACCCCAAACGCCCTCCAAGCTAAGCCCCTGAATACGGGAGTGGATAAACGCAGGGAAATATGAAAATTCTGCAAACCAGGGACGGCAGATAATCAGCAATTTCTCTTGCTCCTTATTCCCTGAGTCTGAAATCTTAAATTTGCATTCACACAGCCGACTAGCTTTACCATAGGTTAAGGTGTCGTATTCAATTTCATGGAAAGATCAAATATACTCATTTACAACCGCACAGAGACTCCGATTAGTGTACTTCACACTTTCTTTTACGTTGCTAAAGTTCACGCTTTATTTTACTAATCCGAGCTACTATATGTCTCCCATGAGAGGTACAGCGCATTTACGTAACAATCAGGTGAAATAAGAAAGCATATACAATCTTTAAAACATCATTTTACTTACCAATTGTTATTGTGTACAAAGAAGGAAATACCAAGTGGCAATTGCAGTTTAAAACAGAATTCCCTATAGAGCCTGATGGGAGAAATGTTCTTTTCAGCAAGGTTTACATTTTGATATCGCAGCAAATTCATGTACTCTCGTTAAACACATTCATAAATCAATCTGATTAAATGAAGAGTTTAACGACAGCATGCATCATTCGTCAAAGGCGAGTTTTTCCTTGAAGCTCTATTCAGGAGTAATCTTAGTAGCATGCTGAAGCAAACATTTTACCCAAAGTCTGTGCAATTTGCTTAAACTACCTTTCATGCCCTAGTAAAATGTGAAAGCCATTATCTAACGGTACTGTTTTATATTTTGTATGAAATAAAAAATCTGACTTTAGGGGCATATCTCCAAATCTCCTGACAAATTTGAGAGTGAGCAATGAATATAAGTTAGTATTTTTAAAATCATTTTTTCAACTATAAACATATCTATATATATATATATATATATATATATATATATATATATATATATATATATATATATATATATATACATTCACTGAAAAAACTAAAGTTACAATGGACTTATACCTGAGAAAACTAGTAAGAATTAAACCTTATAAACTGATTGAAAAAGCGCTACTGCCATAGATTTCAGATAACATCGGTAGAGTAATAGGTGAGGCCATAAACAGTGCAACACAGTGGTACAAGTTATACTTATGTCAGATATGTATAACTGGTGAGTGTCCCTTCTTTCTTCTTTTTTAGTGCTTTTGCAGTGAATTCCTAATATTTTTTAATGTACCTTAAAATCTTACTACTTTCCTCACATATAACGCCCACTATAACCTTTCCTTTTTTAGTGAGTGTCTTTGTTTTTTTTAATGTAGAGCAATTGGAGATGGAATAGCATTATATTTCCAAAAATAGTTCCTTGATAGGAATCTTAGAATATAGTCTAAGGCCCTGATTACGAGTGAGTCAATGTTTTCAAAACCGTGTTTTAACCCCTATTTTGTGCAGGGGTTGGATATTATAAGCTGGTCACTATTTACCTTATCGCATAATCAGTGTGTTCAATATCTCATCCTTTGTTAAATTTTGGCAGGATACATTTTCTGGAATTTAAAAGGGGGAAAGTTTACAGTATTTACTGTAAAATGTAGATTTTGGTGCAATAAGTGCCAAAATCTGATTGTTATTACCCAGAAACTCATCGAAGGTGCTATTTAATCCATCCTATAAATACCATACCCCAGGGCATTGTAATTTAGCTGGGCCAATAAAAAACACCTGTTATTCTGACTAACTGAGAATCAGGGCCTATCTGTGCACCTTCATTGTCAAACACCATAGAGTAATATTTATCCAACATGATTTTATATAAACACATTAAATAAAGTAAGAAAAAATATTGTGTCAGACTCCACTAAATAGGAAAAAGTGACTTCTATGTATATATTTTATCAAGGAGAAATAAAATGCAGTTGGGTATCATTGAGATATTATATACTGTAAGTCTGCCAAGAGTAAAATTTGACATTTCAGCAACATAGGGTGAGCAAACGCAACAAACCATCTCGAACACAACATAATTTGTTACAGCCACAGATCTAAAAAGTTATTACAAAATAATGAATTTCAATTAAAAAAGTCAAAGTCAGTTCCATGCACGTACACACCCTTAGTTTTTCATTTTTGACTACCAGGTTTCTGGACTGTTGTGGTGAGTGAGCCTCATTACCCAAGTCTTAATCATTGTAAATTCACAGTAATTGGACTGCATGTGGTGCATGTGCTGGCTGTGTGTGAGACTACTATCTCGCACAGCCTGGCATCTGTGCACACAAGGAACTCTTCAAGGATTGGTACTGATCTGGGGAAGGCCTTATATTTTGAATGGTTATTCATAGTGTAGGTTTGTTGTACTTTCTTATGCTCGGTCATTCTTAAAATGTATTCCAAATTATAGGAGAACTCTGCAATAAACTAGATTTTTGCCTCACTGAGGACTACTGGGCCCAGCGAGGGATCAATGTAGGGGTAAACATGCATCCCATGTGTATATCCGCAGTCCCTTGCATCATATCTACACTCTTTAAAGCACTCTACGAATTGTCATATTTCACTGGCTCAGGACTTAATCAGATTCTAGGCCTTTGTTCCTCTACTGGATTGAGTTAATTAATCTGCTGTCTAGCACGAGAATCAAATATTACCCACACAATAGAACCATTATCAGTGCTCGATGCAGTTCTTGGGAAAGGAAGGGGTAGGGAGAACATCTTCATCTGTTAGTTAGCTTGACACACGGTGCTTGGGCTGGTGCAGGCCAGGCCCGCAGAAGCAAAGGTGGAAACGTAAACCTCTGGAGCGAAACACCGGAGAGGCTCACCTTTGAGGTTTTGGTGGGAAGGGATCAGGCAATTGTGCCAGTTGGAGCAAGGAACAAAGGCCCTCAGGGAAGCACTTTCCATAGTCCAAGTCTCTACATGGCAATTTCCCAAATTGCTCTGCAGGAGGGTTGGGACAGGGGTGGAATAATGTGGCACCCTACGATTAGCCAGGGGTATGTGGCTACCAGACCTTTCTACCCCATTTTAAACCCCCAGCACATGGGAGAGACCAATGAAATGCATTGAAATAGTGACCAATGATGACAAAAGAATGCCCTGATGAAAGGAGAAACCATCTGTTTTTGATGCAAAAAGGTACCGAAAGATTTTGACTCCAGTTTACCACTCCAGGGGTAGGATATAGCTCACCAGTGCCAATGGCTTTGGTCCCCTTAAATCCTCTTAGGAACAATTTGTGGAATAGACCTGCATACTGCAGCACACAGAGAAGTTACAATACGTCATTATTGATTCCTTATGCACAGGAAGGGACACCTTCCTGCACATGAACAATAATGAACAATCATTCACTGTAATGCAGGCACCCTTGTACTATGGTGCAAGGGTGCCTGCGTTGGTGCTTGGCAGCTAAATTTAGCACCTACACTGGAGGAAATGCAGGGGTGCAGCACATTCTTGTAAATTTGGTGCATCCCAGCGTTTTGAAACTGTCAGAGGGCATCGGTAGCAATTTTGGCTTACCACCGTGCTCCAACAGTAATATGCTCCTAGGTTTGTTCCGCTGGAAGTTTACTTGTTAATTTCAATGCAAGGGGTGGTGGGGTTCTGTGCAGCTTGGCATCAGATCTGATCAACTGTTTGTTGAGGAGGAGCGTGGCTCGGCTCTGCGGGGCTCCTCGTCATTGTTCGTTAGATCTGGTGAGGCTTTCGGTTCAAAGCTGCATGGCATGGCTCTGGGGGGAACTGTGTTGGATTCAATGCATCTTTGGATCAGGAACTCCTTGTTCTGCAGGGCTCTGCGTTGGCTCTAGTGAGGCTTTCAGTCAAGAGCCACACAGCTCTATAGGGTTCTGCATTGTTTCCAGTGAAACGTTCGATTTTACAATGAGGAGTGCATTCTGATTCCCACCAAGGATCATAGACCTTATGGACAGCACTTGGGGGTCAGGACTCACTCTAGCAGAAGCCACCAGCAGGGTCCAGGGCATGTCCAGTTGGAACTGGTCAGAAGAGCTCTGTAGGAGAGTGAGCTGCTTCCAGCTTTTGTGTCTATGTAGCTTGACAGAAGTTCAGCTAACTGACCCTTATAACCAGGACACTTCTCTGTCCTGGGTACAATTTATTGTACGACCAGCTCTAGGGGTCTCTCCTCACACATTCAACAGCATATACAGTCCTTCATCTTTTTTTCCACAGGCCTAGAGATGTTCTTAAGAAGTATTTGGGGTGTCACTTTTATGCTCAGTGCCAGTCTGTCGGTGTACAAACTCCTGGCAATTCCCAACCAGTGAGGTAAAAGTTCCAAAGAGAGTGCCCATAATCATTTTTATAGTGCTTCCTCTGTTTTTTACTGTAACCAATCTCACAGTGCCACTCTCTACCTAAAACCAAAAAGGCAGAAACTTTCTACCCTTGTGTAGAGCTCCCTGAGCCCACCCAGTGGTGTCTGTAGTATAATGCCAAATCCTCCCTTGTGATCCCTCAACACTGGTTCTGGGTGCAGCCCATCTCCCACTGGAATTGGTGCCTGGCCGGCTAGCAGGACAATGAAGAGGCAGGCCTAGGTGTGAGTTACATCTGCCTGTGACACAGTATGCACTTTTAGTAGTTTAATAAAGTTCCTGGGCACTGCCCAGGTGGACATCCTATCAGGGGGGAAGGAATCTCCCAACACCCAAGCCCTTTGTCCAATGCTAGGAAGTAATACACATCTCATCCCGGGAGAGCCATCAATAGTCAGCTGACACTGAACACTGGAAGAAAAGGTACCGAAAGATTTTGACTCCAGTTTACCACTCCAGGGGTAGGATATATCTCACCAGTGCCAATGGCTTTGGTCCCCTTAAATCCTCTTAGGAACAATTTGTGGAATAGACCTGCATACTGCAGCACACATAGAAGTTACAAACCGTCATTATTGATTCCTTATGCACAGGAAGGGACACCTTCCTGCACATGAACAATAATGAACAATCATTCACTGTAATGCAGGCACCCTTTTACTATGGTGCAAGGGTGCCTGCGTTGGTGCTTGGCAGCTAAATTTAGCACCTACACTGGAGGAAATGCAGGGGTGCAGCACATTCTTGTAAATTTGGTGCATCCCAGCGTTTTGAAACTGTCAGAGGGCATCGGTAGCAATTTTGGCAGGTAGGGAAATAGCAACTTTCTAAAAGTACCATTTTCAAAATGCTAATTTAAAATCTGACGTGACCATTAGATTGGACTTAAAAGACTTAAAGTTACTATTAATTTGAGTCCTTAAATCATGTTTTTAGCTATTCCCAAACTGAGGTTAAGCATTATAAAGTGTTATAATGTAGCATAGGTCTTTTCTTTGGGATAGCCAGCATTGCCACAGTGAGAGGTGGCTTTTGAGATATTTCACTGCCAGAACATATAACTACTTTTATATACCACCCACACTACTACATGGAAATTTGCGGCCTACATTAGGAGTGACTTACAAGTAATAAAAAAGATGTCTTGGGCATGCAAAATGTTTATTTTGCCAGGTGAAATTTGCAGTTTTAAGAACTGCACACTTAGGCTGCAAGGTCATGTTTTGCATTTTCACTTTAGTGCTGGCACAATAGGTGCTGCAGTTTACTAAAGACATTCAACGTACAGGCCCAAGCTACACTGGGTACCAAATACTATGGGCCTATAGCTAAGTTAAACATGCCAGTTGGAGTTTTTATCCAATTTAAAACGTTTTTAGGTGTCTGACCAGATGCACTTGGGCCTGGTTAGCAGAGTCTCAGTGTGCAGATTCCAAAAGTCAACATCATTCGTCCCAAACAACATAATGGTAGTAAGCATGCATAAAGAGGCACTATTTTTTACTTCAATAAAAGTGCTTTTCCTTTTCAAAAGAAAAATCACTGACTGGATAATAATAATGAGTAGGCCCTCAACTATCCTGCTTCGCTACCCTGAATAAGTCAAGTGCTACAATAGGGTACTTGGGGCCATATGTATCATCAAACTATTTTGCATTTCCTAAATATCGAATTTTAAGGAATCGCTATTTAGGAAATGCAAAATGGTATGCATGAACAAAATAGCTTTTTATTTGCGATTCCTTAAGCTTCCTTATTTGCGAATTCGCATTTTGCGAATTCGCAATTAAGGAATAATTTCCAATGCATTCCTATGGGCCAGGAGGCCCATAGGAATGAATGCAAAATAATTCTCAAATTGCGAATTTGCAATTTGCTAATCGCAATTTGAGAATTATTGCAAGGGTGCAGGGGTGTCTCAAAGACACCCTGCTGCACCCCGGAAAACAACATGTGTGTGCATATGGCGCACATACATGCCCTATGGGCATGTGTGTGCATCATATGCCACCTTTAAAAATGCCAATTTGTGCATTTCTGGAAGAATTCGCAAGTTACCATCAACTGAAAGTTGGTGGTAATATGCAAATTCTTAAACAAAATTTGCAAGCTAAAATTGCTACATACATAGCATTTAAGGAATCGCAAATTAGCGATTCCCTAAATGCTATGGAAAAATAAGGAATCGCCCAAGTTTGCAATTCCTTATTTTGGGAATGTTTCATACATTCCAAAACGTGCAAAACGGCCGTTTGCGAGTCGCAAAAAAGGCCGAAATTCTGCGAATTTCGGCCTTTGCGATTCAAAAACGGCTTGATACTTATGGCCCTAGGTTCCCAGTAACAAGGCAATAGTGAACTTATTAATTGTGAAGAACTCACATCCTTTGTAACTAACTCAATTTCTAACCCAAAGCCAAAAGAGCAAGCCTGATCATCCCTTTGTTTTGCTGCAAATGACATAAAACTGCCTGAAACAGTCAGTAAAGGGATACATTTAAAACCTTGAATCTTACATGCCTTTCGGAATTTCCCTCAAAACATAGAAAATGGGAATATTCACACATGAGTAGTGCAAATAGAATGGACAGTGTTCTTTTTGCTATTTAATATTTTGGCATTGGAACTTTCAGGGCCAATTCACGAATGAATTTAAGATTACATAAAGGATACTACATGACTATTACTTCCTGTGCTCATGAAGGCTCCCGTGAATCAGCCCCAGAGGGGTTTTACACATATAATTACTCTGCTTGACCTACTTCCATTATAGAGCTCACAAGACATATGGAAGAAAAGCTAATTTATCTGATGAATCTTTAAAATCCGCCTTGCAATTTGGGCATGGACACTGCACCTAGGGCAAGAAAATCTAGACACTTGCAGAGCCGCCTGGAAGAGGACCAGTGGACTAGCTTCAACCACACGTTTTAATGCATACATCCCTGGAAAGAGATTTGAACTCATGGACAAGTGTCTAGGGTAGCTTTTATGAAAGACTGGGTACTTCCAAACAACCAGAAAATATAGAGCACACTCTAAATGATGGTACTTCAGGCCTGGACAAAGTTCCACTTCGTTTCACATTTTGGCAGTATGTCCCAGCTTTTGGCCAGGATAGAAACTACTGCAGCAAATAGAACAAGCATTTGCAATGTAATAGGTCTAGCAATTACATTGTTTTGAGCTATTGGCATTGAAAATTTAATTTCTTTTTCCCTACATGAAGCTCCATGCCCTGCCATCCCTTCCATGTCGCTAATATGCTTCCTGAGTTTGTAGATGTGAACGAGGGGGACTCTGGGACCCAAGAGGAAGCACCTGGTCCAGTGACGTAACCAAAACGATGCCAGCCCCTGCAGAAAGTGGTGCACCCCCACTCCACGTCTCTTTGATCTAGTACCAAATGTGCAGCGAGGCCATGTGTTAAGCCCCTGGCCTGATTGATCCACTGCATGCCCTGATATACCTGTATAGCGCCGCCCAGAGGGTTTCAGTGCGCTTTCTTTAGCAACAAAGTAATTCTCCACTGGCCCTTTAAGAGAGGAAGGGGGCAGTCAGCAGACCCCCGAGGGAGAGGGCTGGGAGGGAGAGGAGGAGACACCGGTTGCGGGGGGGCTAGGATGGAAAGGTAGGGAAGAGGTCAGAGGACTCTGGTGTTGTAGGGGGAAAAGGGGAGAGACTATAGATAGGCAGCGGATGATGGGGGTGTTGAAAAATGGAGACGAGAGACTCCGAGAGGAGGAAGAGGCTAGAGCAGCAGATGGGGGAAGGAAGAGGCGGCTACACTCTGTAAAGCGCTTCAGGGCCTCGTTGGGAGGAGGAAGCGCTATATAGTCAGGGTCGGATTGGGATCACAATTCGGCCCGGGCACTGACCAAAAAAGTGGCCCACATTCAAGAGGCGTGGCCCATATTTAAGGGGCGTGTCCCACTTTCAAGGGGCGTGCCCTTTCATGAAACACCATTTGCACAGACAAGGAATGAAAGTGGGAGGATACTGTTCTTGCACACGACACAGGGCTAAGGTGCCAATGGCCTACATGCTGAGCAACTAAAAAAAATAGCAAGGCCCCTTTTTGTCACAAAATTATTCCAGCCCTCCAGCACAGGAGCACCTGAAAAGCAGCAAAGCCCCTGCTATTACTAACCTACTCAGCCCTCCCCAGACCTTCAGCTCAGGAGCACATGAACAGAGGTAAGGCCCCTACAATTAGTAAATTAATCAACCCTCCAGGCCTTGGGAAAATGTCCTGGCAGGGCAGCACAAAACACAGCTTTCTGGGTCATCCAAGGTAGCCAGGTCGCCAGGGGGAGGCTGAGGTGAAGCTGGTGCATGGGAAGTGCCTTCCCAGTGTGTTCTGGCAGTTTGAGTATTTACCATTTACTGTAGTATTACCCTTGTACCTGTGTATGGTACCCTTTTGTAACTTGCACAAGTCCCTTTTCTCTTGTAACACACTGTTTGCTCCTCTCACTTTTGTTTGCTTTAGATACTTGCACAAGTGCCACCATTGCCTACGTAACGGTTGTTCTTGTGCTAAAGTGTCTGCCATTAATTTCAGTATTATACCTCTACTTGTACTTTGTACGCTTTTGTAACCTGCACACATATCTCTTTTTCCTCCTGTAATGTATCGTTTGCTCCTCTTGTATTTTGGTTGCTCACTATTGTCACTTTTGATTCATGTAACTTAACGTTTGCTTTTGTAATTTGTCCACTTATAATTTTCTCCTCATGTATTATTGCTGTTCCTATTGTGAAGCGCTCTGACACCTTCGGGTAAAGTCCGCGCTATATACAAATCGCATAAATAAATAAATAAAACAAAAAAATTCCAAACATCAGCAGGCCCCCACAGCAAGACCCATTCTTCCTCGCCCACTATGCCCTGAATGTGAAGGGCTGTGGGCGAGGTGTTAAGACTAACACAGTTTCTGGGCTGCATGGGCGCCAGGGGGCCGAGGTGCAAATGGCTCAAAGGCCTGAGAAACACCTGGACCCCAGGGAGGCCGATTATTGCAAACAATCACCCCTCCCCAGCCCAGCCTCAGCTTGATTGCTTGGCAGGGTAGGGGTGAAGGAGAGCCCACAGGCTGCTTTCATTTTCTCAGTCTCTATCTCCGTGCACTTTCTGGGCCGGTTTTTTTTCTCCCCTTTCCTAGTCCTCTCTCTGTGGACTGGGACAGGGGAGAAAAAAAAACGGAGGCACCGGCCCTTCGGCCCATTCCCGAATGCCCGTCTTGCCAATCCGCCCCTGTATATAGTTACACTTACTGTACACCACAGAGAGGAAAGCGCCTGCTGCGAGAGCTGACGCCGAAGAGAAGAGGAGGCGGGAAGGAAGGGATGTTGGGGAGTAGGAGGGACAGGAAGAGGGTGCGGAGCAGGACGGTGTACTGTTGGTGTTATTATTGTGAAAAGGAATAAATAAAGTGTCCAATTGTCAGAGCACCTCCTAGAGTTTCTTATTCCCACAGAAGTGCCTTTCTGCCTTGTCAGGGGAACGAGGCGCTATACAAGTGCTACGATGCTGACAGGTGCCATAGGAAAGAGGCACTATACAAGTGCTACAATGCTGACAGGTGCCTATGGCATGTGACGCACGTGAACAAGTGTGAAAAGAAACCCTGACATATTTATGTCTCCATAACAGGCACACATCTACGAGTGTTAAAACCAGCATGTTCATATTTGCACGCAAAAGTCTCTTGTGAACAAGTGTGAAAACACAAGGACACCACAGCCTTGCTGATGCTACTTTTACCTGTTCCAGTGACGCTGGTGTTCTTATCCCGAGGAGAATGTAGATATGATAGAAACATGCTGGCATTCAGCTCCCTGCCTTGCTGGCTGTACATGGGTCTTTGCAGCAGCGGACAGGCCACAAACCTGCTGGGCTATCCTAGTCTAAAAAGCGGAGGAAGTGATGCAAAACTCCGCAATTTATACTTCGCTTGAGACGGACACACATTAAAAGTGACAGATGCAAATAAATGATTGATTCCCTTTAAAGAAAAAAGTAAAAATTGTGAGAAGAACCCTCAGGAGACTCCGCCCTCATAAACGCTCAAACCATATGCTTCATTAAATGTCAAAGAAAAAATTTCCTGCTATTAAGGGTTAAGTCTTTGCTTAAAATCTTATCACTGTGCCTGTAGGTGTGTTTCAGTGGGCACACACACACAACTGAAAGTGAAAAAATTAGAAAGAGGCCTGGCGCGGCATTGGCTATTTAAATCAGAAATGCACTCGGTTTGTACTCTATTTAATAAAGAGTGAGATTGCTACACTGAATCATGCCTGCTATAACATGTATATACATGACTTCAATTATTCTAAAATGTTTTTCTTTATTTACTGTCTTGCTTTTGACGCACCATGGCCTCTGTGTCTCTGTTGTTTGTTCTGATAGACAGACCTGATGCAGATATGCTTGAATGATCGATAGAAAGCAATTGAGCTTCAGCCCATAAAGCAAGCAGTCTCCACGAGCACATCTCCTGTCCACACAGGCACAGCGAGCAGGAGACAGGGTGGGACAGGAGATGTGCACGCATGCACATTTCCTGTCCATACACGTGCACATTTCCTGTCCCCCTTCCGCTGAAAAACCGACGACAATAGAGCGCTAGGTGAGACCTAAAAAGTAGTATCTTGCAGAGCTCTTCACTGCTACAGCTTATAGCTTTCACTCTCCATGCTAGTTCCAAATCCTGCCGCATAATGTGCACAGATCACTGTATGAATGTGACTTTCTCATTTTTTCCTAAGGAATGTTTTTTTGGCTTTTCCAATAACTCTTGAATGGTACGCTTTTCCAGTTCTGTGGTGCTTTGATGGGAAATCTTAAGGTCTTTTTTCTTAAATGTGTTGTTGTTTGATATTGTTTATTATTTTTACACATCCTCTTCAAACCATTCCTCTGAGTAATGGCTTGTTGCTTGAATAAAGCTAGGAAAGATGGTTGTACGGCATTACAACGCGGGCTTTTACCCCGCATGCCATTACAACACAGTTTTTACAACGCAAGTCGTTACAACGACTTGCGTTGGGGGGCGCTGGATAGTGGAATAGTTTAATTTTCTATTCCAACTCCAGCCAACGTTGATAGTAGGGAAGGTGTTGGATAGAAAATTAAACTATTCCCTATCCTACAGCGCCCTCCAGCGCAAGTCGTTGTAACGACTTGCGTTGTAAAAGCAGTGTTGTAATAGCAGTGCGGGGTACTTCCCGCGTTCTTATGGATGTTTCCCAGGAAGGATGCGGCAGTTATGCCTCACATAGATGTACTTTCCTAGTAGGAGTCAGATTGTTTGGAAGTGTTGGGGCTCTGTCACAATTGAGTTGTAACTACCCATCTTTTCAGATTAACAAACGTTGTTTACTTTCTTTTTCATATTTAACATCCCATTATTTTATTTCAGTGTTTTTACTTAATATGTGATTTCTACCTAAGCTATGTAGACTCATAAAAGCAATATTAACAATAATGTTGTTTGATGTCTTCATAACTGCATACTTGAATAGCGTAAAATTCCAAATGGTCTTCATTTTCTTTTTCAAGAAATAGCTAAAGGTGTGACTTCTTAACAAGTACTTCATATAAGTAGTCAATACCAGTTTCTTTCTCTATATTTCTAGTTCAATTTCATAGTTCTATTTATCATACGACCATATATGGATTACTAACTACTATGCCCCTATAATTCATCTTCGGATTTTGCTGATAATACCCTTTTGTTCAGTATCCTGATGACCTATGTGAACCTAGTATTCATTATATCGATCTATAAATAAATAAATAGGCGTTTTCTCCTTCCTCGAACAGGGAGTTGATGTACACCAATATTACGATTTAGTCAAATTTTGCATTTCTCTTAGCATTTTCAGTGATTGCATCAATGGGTTTTGTAATTTTTCCTCTAAGTGAACGCAGTTAGGTTCTGCAATATCCCTGATTTCTGAAGTTTATAATCACCATTCATTTGCAGTGAAAGCATTTCATCTCCAGTAAGACTGCCATTGCATGCTTTGGTAGCAGCCTAAATATAGACTAGACCGGCAACACAGATTCTGTTCCTCAGCATCAACATCAGGTAAACATAATTAACACATCTGTCTAAATGTTTTCAAAACTGTGAAACACATATATCGTAATTGCCTAGGCCTTTTTTATCGTGTTTTCTTATGATCTTGCTCTTCGTTAAATTGGATTTAGTCTATGATAGACTGTTTTGCAAACAAATAATATGTATGTTTGTTACCAGGGTTAGATGCATGGTTCTTTAAGTCTAAGTGACTTTAATTTAATCATAACAAAGTATGTCAGAGTGTGCGATAGCATCTGCTTTTTACTGTATATTGCCATATAGCAAATCCAAAGGTAATTTAGACTTTGGAATTCTGGGATATCACTTACCATACAGATTTCTCTGCCTCTTTATTATTGTCCAAGTTCCACATATAGCTCCCAATGCCAACATGTGCACAGCTCAAGTGAATATCCCAGTTTTTATGCTACGGTAGTTTAGGAAAGTCAAGCTTAAACAAGCCCTGTGCGGATTGGCTAAAACTCCTCTCAATGAATTAGTCAAAATTTTGTATTGTTCCTAGATCTTTACCTCGACCTTTGGAAAAATACTAATTCAATGACACCTTCATTTTCTAGCAAAAATTGGAAGAGCAAACTTCTAAATTGTATTTTAATAAGGGAAGCATGTATACAAACACGAAAACCTCATGAAGCACAAATACAATGGGATGAGCAAGTCATTCTTGTTCTAAAAAACGAATATCCAGATACTTTACGATACCTTTAATATGTTGACAGAACATGTCACTTGCTGGACTTTGAAACGATTGAACAAAAAACGCGTTATAACAATGAATAGTGTATGGGACATAAACAGACCAGAGAAAACTAGCTTGACAAGACACGCCTAAGGCGCCTGCTACAAAACAACTGTAAACTTGGAAAACAATTGGGAGAGGAGTTGGCCTAACAGCTAGGTCAGTTGACAACAAATCTGGGAAACCAGGTTCAAGTCTTGGCAATGACGCTGCACATCCTGTGATTCTGGGCTAATCACTTAATCTCCCGGTGCCTAACAAAAATGAATGTGTCCTTGTAGGACTTGGCCCTTTTTTGAAGGGTCATCCCGGAACTTTTTTGCCTTCCTCCTAGCCTTTTTCAGACATGGTGTTGGTGGTTCTAGGACTCTGGGCACTTATGCACTGCTGTCCAGTGTAAAGGGTGTGTGCTCTCTGTGGTAAACATGGTAAGATTGGTCTACACCTGTTTGGCATATTTAATTTACCTGTCAGTCCCTTGTAAAATGGTATCTCAGATACCCGGGGCTGATAATTAAATGCTACTGGTGGGCTTGTTGCGCTGATTGCGCCACCCACCAAAGTAGCTTTTCAAACCTGTCTCAGGCCTCTGCTATTTCAGGGCCTGGGCGCGCAGTGTTACTGCTGCTGTGACGTGGCACCTAAAGTGTGTGCCACGTCTGTGACCCCCTCTTACTGCATGTCAGTCCCCCCTAAGGTAGGCCCAAGCTAGCCTTATGGGAAGTGTGCATTGTAGGTAAAAGGTAGGACATGTACCTTAAGTGCTTGACATGTCCTGGTGAGTAGTAATAATAAATGCCGCACAATGGTGTGCGCAGAATTATTATCACTATTTTAGAAATGCCACATTTAAAAGTTGTCATTTCTGTGTGCTATGTGTCTGCTTGCCTGATGAGTATTGCATGTCTGGCTCTGGAGTGACAGGGGCTGGAGAGGTGTGTGGCTCCAGGGAGGGCAGGGTGAGTCAGCGCTAGGCTGATTAGGAGATGTGCATTTGGAGTATTGGGAGGAGTAGTCTCTTGACCCTGAATAGGTCTGTGCCTGCCTGGGTGAATGCTGGCTCCACCCCCCTGTGGTGTGTCTGATGACCGAGCCTCCACCTGACAAAGAGGAAGAGAAGCACTGTACACAAAGTGCTCCAATAACCCCCAGAACCAGTTGTGACTGGTTCCCCTAGCCCTGTGCCAGAGCAGAACAAAGGAAAATGTAGTATAAGTACTGGGGCTTTGACCCCATGTTGGTGGTTGTGCTTCTTTGCGCTACTTGGGGACTTGCTGCTGCTGCGCCCCAGGAGGAACCACCACAAGGGACTGCCTCCCTGCTGGAGGGCTAATATGTCTCGCCTATGGGACTTTATAATTGTTTAGCCATGCAGTACATTATCAGACTACCTAATGCATCACAAATGTAATACTGTGTGTGCCGTGTAGATTGTAATTTCAATTATATAGCGCTTACTACTCCTGACAAGGCATTGAAGCGCTTTAAGCAGGGCAGCACGCTGTTCCGGAATCCAAGGTTAATTGTTAGTTTAGTGTTATTAGTTACTGTTAGTTATTGGGTTTAGTCTGATGCGCTCAAAGCAAACCATTCCGTGCAGTCATTTCAGTTATTTATGGTGGACTTAAGTAATAGTGGTTGGTTCTGATCATTAGATAAGCATACGATGTTGGATTTTGTGCAGCCCCATGTTGGCACGGTCACATATGGACAACCCCTGAATAGGTGGATTTACAGGTGAAATGATGGCAAAGTGAATGGATGGATAGCTGGATGGACAAGTGAAAGGATGGCAGAGTGAATGGATGGGTGGGTGGATGGACAGGTGAAAAAATGGCAGAGTGAATGGATGGATAGCTGGATGGACAGGTGAAAGGATGGCAGAGTGAATGGAAGGGTGGGTGGATGGACAGGTGAAAGGATGGCAGAGTGAAAGGATTGCTGGGTAGCTGGATTGACAGGTGAAAATACGGCAGAGTTACGGGATGATGGCTGAATGGGTAAAAAAAATGAGGGAACAGATGATAAGTAGATGGACAAAAGGATACATGGGTAGATGACCGAGAGGATGAATGTATGATTTATGGATGGGAGGATGGTTGGCAGAATGAAAGGGTGGATGGATGGTTGACAGAGTGGATGGATATGATACCCTTCATTCTTAAGGACATCCTGTTAGGAGGTGCAGGTTGCAGGTACAATCAGTTTAAGCCAGAAACTTCAGTTTTATATAATATAAGCAGCAGTGCATTCTGGACCTTAAATCACAAGTACTATATCACAAAAACCTTGCACTAGTGAAAAAAATTAGAGCAAAACTAATTAACGCAATGTTGCTACTTGTGTAATGCAAAGCAGGACAAACAAATTCTGTAATACAGAAATGTTGTTGTGCCAGGATTGTTATGCATATGACAAACGTTACTGCTTATATAACAATTCACTTGTGTAATTGAGAATTCACCTAAAAAATCTTAGTCAACAATTATAATGCAAAAAACCCCACAAATTAACTGATTCTACACTATTGTTTTTATCGGTGTGATTAATAAAACAGAACTGATTTTGCCACAAAGTTAGGGCACACTATATTTCAAGAGTGCAGGACGTGTAAAAAAGCAACACAAATTCTAAAACTTGTTTGTTTCTTGTTCAGTAAATACTGCTGCTTGATTAACCTTGATTAACCTGTTATGACACACCTGTGTTCCAGGGCACATGGTGACAGTTTAAAAGTACTGGGTTGAAGCCCTGGGCATGCCACTGCACCAAGCTTGCTTCAATGCCCTTATTGTTTACGTGTGAGAATCTGAGAACTTACATTTCTTCTGGTATGCATTTTTTTTTACATGGAGTGGAAGTGAGTTGTGTGTGCTTGGCTTTCCCGCGGCCTTGTAGTCTTTTATTATTTTTTTCCCAAAGTGATCCTTTTTGTTTCTAACATATAAGGCCATATAGGGCCGGATTTAGCGCAGTGCGACTGGTGCGGACGCACTGGGCGCTGACCAGTGGAGAGGGCGTGGAGTCAGGCCTGTAACATGGTAGCCAAAAACCGATCTGAATAGCTGACACCCAACCCACTGAGGTATCTTATTTACAGCTTGGCTGGGTGAATGAATGCTTGACATATGGATATGGTTGGGAGTTGTAGTTATAAAATTAGATTTGTATGCAAATAAAGTACAACTCTCAAGCAGTGGATGAAAAAATTGGTGTCCTTTGTCACCACAGGCAAATCGTTAGTTTTATCTAGGCCAACATGCCTGCACCATGGGATGCATTTCCAGCGCATGAAAGGCCACCCTCTCTTTGTCAGCATTATTATTATTATTATTATTACTATTAAGCTTATAAAGCACCTAGTTACTCCAGCGGAGTGTCTCAGTGCTAGGACATCACAGACCATACCACAAGCCCATTAACCCTTCCTTCCCAAAGGTCTCATCAATCCTAAGGCAAAAATCCCTGTAACCTAAGTGCTAACACTAGTCCCCAGGAGGTGCTTGAAAGAAACAGGTCTTCAGTTTTTTCCGAAAAATTGTTTCAGATGGGTAGATCCTTAGTTCGATCGGTAGGTTATTCCAGACCTTAGCCACAAGAAAACCAAAGGACCTACCTCCTGATCATGCCTTGAGGACCTTAGGTACTACCAACTTAGCAGTGCCCAGGGATCTCAGGTTCCGGGTGGGTCTATACGCTGTGAGTAATGTGTGCAGGTACCGCGGCCCTTTCTCGTTGACAATCCTGTGGCAGAAACACAAAGCCTTAAAGGTAATTCTGGCTTGTACCGTAAGCCAGTGTAGTTCACTCAAGGCTACCTCCACCGACGCCCACCTAGGGATGTTCAATATCTCCCGGGCAGCTGCATTTTGGACCTTCTGTAAGATGTTCAAATTTCTTTTTGTGACCCCCAGATAGAGGACGTTGAAGTAGTCCAGGTAGGATGTGGCAAGGGTTTGCACAATGGTCTTTTTTGCATCAAATGGCAGTATATCTAATATTTTGCGCAACAATCTAATAATGCCATAGGATGTTCTAGCCACAGCTGATATCTGCTCTGTAAACGATAGGGTGTTGTCAAACCAGACTCCCAAATTTTTAACCTTAACTTTGGGAGACGTTGTTGGGCCCAGTTCCTCCGGCCACCACATGTGTGAGCATATAGATGGCTGTTTGCCAACCACCATCATATTCGTCTTTCCGGCATTTAGTTGCAAGCAGCTGAATTTCATCCAATTTGCAAGATCATTCAGACAGGCATTGAAATTAGGTGCAGCTTCTGCATCCTTTTGCTCCAATGTGACAATCAACTGAGTGTCATCAGCATATGACACCAGTTTCACCCCATGTTTCAGCACAATGTCTGCCAGAGGGTGCAGGTACGCATTAAATAAAGTTGGAATGAGGGCCAAGCCCTGTGGTACTCCTTGAGACAGAGGACACACCTCTGACTTAAAAGGACGTTGTAGGACCTGGAAGGATCTATTCCGTAAGAAATGCTTGATCCATTCCCATGTGCCGTCTGTGACAACGGCCTCCCACAGATGTTCCAGCAGAAGGCTGTGGGAGACAGCATCAAGCGCCGCACTAAGGTCCAACAAGATCCATGTCATCGTCCTTCTGTCATCAGCTGGTATTTTTAGAGCCTCAGAAGCCAGGAGTAAGGCCAATTCCGTGCTGTGAAGCACCCTGAACCCCGATTGGGTGTCCGTGGAGAGACTACTTTTCTTCCATAAAGGTAGTCAATTGGACGTTAAGAAGTTTCTCAGCAATTAGTTTTAAGGCTGCCTATGTTGCGCAATAAAAAAGATTTCAAATAGGTGTCACAAAAGTGACATTGTGCCGGAATGGCACCCACCAAAGGCATTAATGGACTGCAGCTCCAAGATCACAGTCTCCGACATTGCACTGAACTTACAGCTAGATTCATCAAGCATTTTTGCGAGTGCAAACGGTGCGAATTGCTAAATTCGGCCCTTTGCGCCTGCAAAAATGGCATTTGGAATTCATCAATGGGTCATGAACTCGCAATTTAAAAAATCGCAAATAATTTTGATTTTTCAAATTGCGATCGCATTTAAGGAATCTCAATTTGAGATTCCTTAAATGCTATTCATGAACCTTTGAAAAAATGCGATTTCGCTATTTTTTGCCTCTATTCTTCGTGGTAAATAGCGAAAACTGAGAAAAAGGCACTTTTGTTCATTTTTCTCAGTTGTATGTTACACACACACACGTCCTTTGGACAGGTGTGTGCGCAACATCAGTCTACATTTTAATTTCAGGGGTGCTACAGGGTGTCCTTTGGACACCCCTGGCACCCTTGAAATCGCATCCTAATTTGCGATTAGCAAATTGCTAATCGCAAATAAGGAATAACTCCCCATTCATTCCTATGGGCCTTGGGCGGCCCATAGGAATGAATGGGGAGTTATTCCTTATTTGCGATTAGCAATTTGCTAATCGCAAATAAGGAATGTGTAGGAATCGCAATTTATTTAGCGATTCCTACATGAATCCGTTTTGCAAGTCCTTAATAGCGATTCCTTAATAATCGCTATTAAGGACTCGCAAAACGGGACTATGATGAATCTGGCTGCATGTGCCTACTCCAGCATGGGAAGTCACTTGTCAACGCCAGCTTCTGCACTTTATCATCTTTACTGCTTTGGGGAGTTTTTCGGACTCCTAAACGCGCTGTGACCCTTCCAAGACAAATCGCCACTCTTTATTTTGTGTTGGGTTTACTTAATGTTCTCACTGCTCGCAAGTGAATTTCCTCGGTGAGCACAAGTGACTGGAAGCAGCTTTTCCGGCTTCCTGTTCCCTATGCAGACTTATGGAAGCCGCTGACTCATATTATAAGTGCAATATTTGAATATTTCAGAACTTATAACCTTTCATGGCTCCTCGTGGTATATGGGACCCACTTGGCCCATTTTCCAAATATTGAAGAACAGTGATGACACCGTGAATGAGTAAAATACTACTCCTGTTGTGTGCAATGGCCGACCAGGAGGAACACAGGAGGAGGGGCCATTGCATGCTCTGCTAGGAGCATGAATACGTTGTGATGGACAACCAGCCGCCTGGGAGGGAACCAAGCCCCAAAGGAGAGACAATGTACCAATACAAAGGCACCATGTCTGACTGCCACAACAAAGAATCAATGTCAATCAAGGGCTTGGTTAAACTCCATATTGCACACACATCAGACAGGTCTCGCAGCCAGGGCGTACGCGCTGCCTAGGCGCGACCTGAAAAATAGTGGGGCTTATTCTTTACCAACATTATCAACAGCCTTTGATTTCATGTGCCCTGCTCTGTATCTATTTTGCTCTTTTTTGACTCATTTCCACAATTATGTGCCATCAAAGTTACTTTACTATTTCAAAAGTTTCGACTCTGATTACACAGACACCCACTGGCATGTTACAAGGCACGGAGCATGATCCAACACTGCTGAGACCGAAGATTCATCAACGGTTAGAACGTATTTAAAGAGGATTAACTTGGCTTGTCTTGGGTAGTTTGACATTAGCAGCAAGTTAAATGTCAAATATAAATGTGAGAGCTGCTGCGGGCATACAGTTAAAGAAAAGATATTAAGTACTTACATGAAACAGGAACTGTATTCATGAAAATACAAACAATATAGGGACACTACGGATTCAAATGTTAAGCAGAAAGGGAAATATTCAATTAAAATGAAATGCAAAATCTGTTGAAAGTGAATAGGCAACGCAAACACATACAGTGGTCTCCTGAGGCCTGGATGGAGAATTGCAAAAAGTCAGAGCCATTACCAATTAAACATGTTCTACAATAATATGGCGGAATACAGTATTTATTAGAGGATAGGCTTAAGGTCAAAAGTGATTGGCATAATATTGAATAATTAAAATAGAAAAACAAGTCCATAGATTTCATTTTATGGGCTTGTAGATTTATGTATACCTCAAAGGCTAACACTATGCATAGATCTCTTACTTACACTTCAATCAGCTGATGCAACCACAACTCTAGAACTAGAACAATATTGTAAATAATACCTCAACACATCCACATTTTTGGCGATGCGCCGTGAAAGCTAAGTACCCATTTATTCTTCCTATATGACTTAACATTTTGATTTTATTACGTCATTTTTTTTTACAACACTTCTGTGTTGCTGTGTGTTTTTACATATTTATTGTATTGTTTAAATGTGTTTTTTATGATTGATTTGATCGAATAAAGACGGAAATTGAATTTGACTTAACATTCTCTGTTATTTTGAATAGAAATGTGTGTGGCAGTATTTATATTTTTGGGAAAGCAAGTTGTGAGATGAATCAGTTTGAGAGGACTTCCAATTAATGGGAAAGCTTTAGTTAAAGTTTAGGTAGTTTGCTTCTAGTTTTTTTTTATCTAGTGGTGTATTATAGGTATGGAATGTACAGCTGTCGAGCTGTAATAAGCATTTCTTTTTAATTACTAAACTGTCACAGTGTTTGCCTGTTTGAAGCAGATGCAAGTCTATATAGTTCGTGAGAGAGGATGGGTCTTGTGGAAAGTGTGAAATATAGATTATTTGTCTTGAAACGTTTTCTCAAAGTGATAGGCAGGTATTCAGTACTTTAAAGGATGGACAATGTTTCAGCTGTGCATTACATAAAGTGGGAGGAAGCAGATCGAGTTGATAAAGGAGTTATGCATTTCTATATTAACCACACCGTCTCTCCAAGAGCCGAGCATCGGACAGGTCAAGCAAAATGGTTAAGCAAATGGAGTTACAGGAGTCTGAGTGATTACAGTGATTAGAAGTTGAGTGAGTAGGTATTCAATAAGATTTTGAGAATTTGTTGCTAGTTGAAGGTGGATCCTTTTATGTTGGGGTTGACATACAACTTACAAGATATTTTTGTGGGAAGCTGGATTAAGGTGCTCTGGATGTGGAAGCATGTCAGTAAAATTCAAATAATCAAAATGATTGCAAAGGGTGGAAACACATACTCCTTTAGAGAGTGTTGGTATTGGTCAGAAGTCAGTGGTGCCAAGTAGTTCAAATAACAGTCTTTCTGGGTTGCCGGTAGCCAAGCCGTTGTTTGCTGGTGTGTTGGATGAAACTTTTTTTGGATGTAAAGTGTTTGTTGGAAGACCCAGAAGGAGCGCTGGATCGCCTGGTGGGAAGTAGGATCACACGCTGTCTTGCCAGGAGGATTTCAGAGGTGCAACAAAGCTTCAGTTTCACTTGCAGTAAGGTAAAGAGCTCCTTAGAAAGTCATGGGCCAGGTAACAGCGAAAATATATATTTCGAATTGATAGACCTGGGTTCATTAGAGAATGAAAACAGTTTTGGAATCCTCAGACACTGCTGGAATTGGTAGAATTTTTTTATCTCTTGTTCCTCAAAGGTCTTGTGTTATAGAACTACAGGTTGCTATTGTTCATAGGTTTGAATGTGCAAACAATTTTAGAGCAAAAGTTAAATTGATTTTGAATTTGTTGAATATGTGACCATGTAATGGATTTCTGACTTGCACCAATTAAATATGAATGGGCTTATTTAAAAGCCACTTGTGCCGCCGGACTGTCAGCCTATTTTACTGCCCCATATTTACAAGAAAATGGCTTTTCTTGTCCTTGTAAATATGGCCACTTTACACATAGCACTTTGTGTGAAAGGGGTGTTCCATGGGTGTTTCTGTGGGTGTTCCCACGCAACACCCATGTAACCTGACACATTTCCAGATTTACGAGAAATCGTAAACCTGGAAATGCGTCTGATTGCTACGCCTTCACAGGGAATGGATCTGTCATTTCCTTGTAGATATGACACATCCCTGTGCTTTGAAAGTGCCGATGTGTGGCATAGCCAAAGGGCTTGCAGTGCTGCAGCACTTTCTTGTAAATGAGGCCCGAAAGTTGCCACATTTTTGGGTTTCGTCTAGCGAACGCAGCGCATGCGCTGCTTCGCCTTGGCGAGACTCTTATTGCTGTGGCTTTAAATAGTGAAGGGAGACACGCACGGACAAACGATGTGCATGCGCATTGCATCTTCTCTTAGCTTTCAGTTAATGTGCTCGCGCACCGCACAGCGTCTCAAATGTACCCAGCCTGGCACGTTAATTTTGGGTCTGCAATTCCCTCTTCAGTTGTGTTTAAAATGTTAAATAATAGTTTTGAATACTGTGCCTTATACAACGCATTGTACTCCTAGCAGTTAATCACGCACATAAATACATTACTTCACACAACCTGCGTGTCCTTCAAACATACTTTGTATTTATCGAGTTTGTTAGAGATGCCTGCTGTGCTATCACAAGCTGTAATCCCATGTAGGAGTGAGAAATTCATGGCTGAGCCAGCTTCAGTTAGTTTCTACTGGAGAAGGCTGACTCAGTGGTTAGAGGCGGCAGACCCGGAAGCTGAGATCGACCGTGGACCAAGGTTCGATTCCCCGCCTCGGCGGGTCTCGGGCTCAAAATTCCACGGACTCGACAATTCTCACTCTGGTGCCTACTCAACTCACGGGGTCACACTCTGCGACTCTGGGCAATAGCTTGCTTAATCTCCACTACGGCCCCTCACGGCGGGATGCCTGGCTTTCACCTTGTGGACACCCTGCCGTGGTTTCTCACAGGGGAATACCAGGACGGGTTCCCTAAGCAAGCGCCGGAACGCTTACGGGCAGCTGTGCGCTTTACAAGTCCAGCACATTTACAAGTCCAGCACATTTTACTTGCAAGAAACAAAATGTACATTTTCTGACATGTTTGTTTTTAAAGATGCAAAATTAGATCACTGTGACAAAGCACCTTCAGCCCAACAGTAAAGATGCGCTCCGTTACATCTATGAAATATTTAATAATTGCAAATTCAGCAAGTTAGCTGGAGGAGGTAATTAATGATCCTTTCTATTTTGAAAACTGCGACTGTGTACATGGAAGGTGGTTCAGATAGGCGGTATCGTTTCGTGTTTTTATTAGTTTGCCCGTCACTTAATAAGGAAAGCCATGTGATCACAGCTTGAAACCCTCCTATTAGCATAGGGATCTACAATGCAACTGAGATTTCCTGCAGAGTAGTTAAAGGATGTTCTTCACTCTCCCTTGACTATCCTCTTAATCTGGTCCTTCAAAGCAGCCCGATTCCCAGACCCCACTATGGTTGCAGTAAAGGGTCACTACTTCAACATACTCAAACATTTTCCCTTGGGTGGGTCAAGAGGTATGGTCTGTAGTTTTACCCAGTGCTGCATTGATGCAAGCAGGGTGAGGGTGAGGGGGGTGAGGGGTGTTAGTTGTTCCTCAACTTGTGATTTATTTTTGTTATTGAAAGGCGGATTAAAGTACTTATTTTGTGGAAGCAGCCAGTGGAAAATGTTTAATTTGCTTTTGCAAAACAAAAGTGATATGGGTTATGTAAATATTCTACTTCCTTCGAAACTCAGAGTGTACTGAATGTTGGCCTATTAAAGGTATTATTTTGGCTCAGGATGTGCTGAAATTTTAGGTGTTTGGCTGCACTCGATGCTCTTTTACTTACCTATCAGAAGATAAATAATTAAAACTAATGTTCATCGGGTGTTGATTTATATTAAAGAAACATACCTTCAATCATTCAATTCAGACATTTGTGTTTAACAAATTGAAATCAAGTGGTTGTTTGTTGAACATTTATTTCATGTCGTTATTATGTAACTTAGACAGGTGTTGACTGTAAAAAAGACAAACATTGCATTGTTTAGTCATGAATTGTTTTATCACATTTTATTATTTTAAGTTGTAGAAGTCCTTTGTGTGTGCAGCGCCTACTGAATAAACCTTTAACAAAATAATTATTTTTTTAAAAAGAAAAAGTTGCAAAAGTTTGAAAATTTTATTTAAAAAGCAAAAAAAACTTGTCAATGACATAACCTACATATATTTCCATTGCCCTCCAAACCATATAATTACAGTCCACACAACACAATTCAACTTCATATTATTTCACTACACATAATTACACTCCAACCTACATTTCACACAACATATCTACACTGCACATATATCCACTCGAATTCCAAAACACATAATTGCACTCTGCAAAAGAAAATCAACTTTGCAACATGCCACACAATCCCAAACCATAACATACTATACCACACTATGCCACATGCCACATAATACCACACACCACTATTCAATGCCACACTCTTCTGCACCACACAACATAATTACGCTCCACATAATACCACTAAGCTCCACATAATTACACTAATTACTAGTAGGTTATTAATAGGTGTTTTAACACGGTTGGAGATTTGTTTCAATGACTAGGAGAAATAAGACTAGGAGTAGGACAATTTTCTATCTTTGGTTTGTTGATTGCTCAAACCTATGGGCCTGATTGAGATCTTGGCGGATGGACTGCTACGTCAGAAAGATGATAGATTTTCCATCTGCGGAAATATAAATCCCATAGGATATAATGGGATTTATATTTTGCCGGACTGAATAGCAGTTGTGACTGAATAATTTGATCAAGATCTAAATCAGCCCTGTGTGCGGTGCATTGCTTGCAGGAGTATCAAGGTAGAATGAAACAGTATCGAAGAATAAAATGAGTCAACTACTTTTGACATATGTAAGTATGTGAGTATTTCCACCTACAATTGATAGGTGCTAGGTGGGAACGGATGGGGATGAGTAAATTTGGCGTGGTTTTAAAGATGTTTACAGCCCATTTGGTTACGGGGCAATACTGGCTAGGTAGCTGCTTAGAGGACATCCTGAGAGTTGCAGATTGTCAAGCACTATGGTTTGGCAATTTTTTTACGTAGGGCCGATAGAGCATGTGTTATTTACGCTTTGACACGCTTTGACCTGGCGTAATGGCATTCTCCAGTCGCCTCACTAACTACCCTAAGCTGTTTATTATCAGTTGACTGCTCATTGTGTTTTTGTTTTGTGATGTATGGATAGTGAAGAAATGGAAGGTGATTGTTAACTGTTTTGGAGGGTCCTGATGAATACAAGAAAGGAAGAAGAGGAGTCTTTGGATATCTTCTGTCACAGAGCAGCTGCAAAGAGATGTAGGTGTTAAGGGTTTATATGGAGCAGGTTCTTCAAAGTCTCAAGAGATTTGGTTTTGACAGTTTTGTTTTTTAAAAGAGCTGTTTGGAGTCGCAGTAAAATACCTATTCAAAATAGTAGCTTCAGTGTTTTGAATGAAATGCAGATTCCCTCTTTATAGCAACATACAAAATTGTACAGTCTTTCCATATAAATCTGTACTGCAACGTGATATAAACTTGCGTTGTTTTGAGTAAACAAGCACTGGCAAAGTCAACAGGTCTTGCTTATGTGAAAACTATTAGATTTGCTAATGCATTTTAGCTATATTGTAGAGCAGCATGGCTAAAAGTTATAACAAAGAAAAGCTCTAAGATGCTGGATCAGGAACCGCAAAAAAAGTGCTATGACCTACCAACTCTAGCCATGTTATATCACATTTATTTCATTGCTAGTGGGGGACAGCTTAGACAAAAGGAGGGTGGGAGGTGGGAGGGAGAGGCACTATGTACAATGGGAGGGTAGGGAAAAGGCAACAGGAACAAAGGGGATGGGAGGATTAGAAGAAAAATGGACCATGGGAGGGTGGGGATTGTAGAGGAAAAAGCAACACAGAAAAAGAGAGGGTAGCGCACATTGGGGAGAAGTAACATGGACAAGAGGGGGTGGGGAATGGGAGGGAAGAATCAACAAGGACAACTGCAATAGCTAGAAAAAAAAGTACCTCAATCACAGCACCCGCAGCAGAACGACCATAATTTTGATGAAGTAATCAGTACTTGGCCCATGCTCCAGAGGAAAGAAGAGTACATGAAGCCAGGACACATAACCAGTTAGGAGATAGCTAATGAGAGTGACAATGAAACCCACAAAATGGTATGCAATGGACGTGGTCCAAGCCCCTTGTAGAAAACAACAGATCTCGCAAGTTAGTAAAGTGAATTAAACCATAAATTCACATTTCATTTACAGGACACTAGCTTGTTTATAGCTGCATAGTTCAAAGCCATAATCTTGCTGTTTTCAAGTCTTAACCGCATTTGCTAGGGGAAGGCTTGTTAAGTGAGTTGTAGGAGGATCAATTATGTCTGCTTTTTTATTTAAATTGACGCAAATTGCTATGAAGTTGCAGAACTGTACCCAACTGGATTTCTATTAGAACAATGGAGATTTTTTAAGTGTCTATTAAGTGATAATCTGGAGTTTATTAAAGACACTGATACAACCATTTGGAATAAGTCATTTATAGCTATATCAAAAGCTGTTCTAAAACACATAACTGACAGAACGAAAAGTCTAGACCCTGAACAATCTTCTCAAGACCTCCATCTCTATGCATCTGCTCTGTGCTTTAAGAACAAGTCCAAAGCACTTCTTTTTCTATACAGGTACTCCTCAAGATACTTCAAAACGTTTGAAAATCACCTCAAGTTTCTTTACTGTCCACATGCTTACTATGATTGTATCATTTTTGTTTCTAACATATAAGGCCATATAGGGCCGGATTTAGCACAGTGCGACTGGTGCGGACACACTGGGCGCTGACCAGTGGAGAGGGCGTGGAGTCAGGCCTGTAACATGGTAGCCAAAAACCGATCTAAATAGCTGACACCCAACCCACTGAGGTATCTTATTTACAGCTTGGCTGGGTGAATGAATGCTTGACATATGGATATGTTTGGGAGTTGTAGTTATAAAAATAGATTTATATGCAAATAAAGTACAACTCTCAAGCAGTGGATGAAAAAATTGGTGTCCTTTGTCACCACAGGCAAATCGTTAGTTTTATCTAGGCCAACATGCCTGCACCATGGGATGCATTTCCAGCGCATGAAAGGCCACCCTCTCTTTGTCAGCATTATTATTATTATTATTATTACTATTAAGCTTATAAAGCACCTAGTTACTCCAGCGGAGTGTCTCAGTGCTAGGACATCACAGACCATACCACAAGCCCATTAACCCTTCCTTCCCAAAGGTCTCATCAATCCTAAGGCAAAAATCCCTGTAACCTAAGTGCTAACACTAGTCCCCAGGAGGTGCTTGAAAGAAACAGGTCTTCAGTTTTTTCCGAAAAATTGTTTCAGATGGGTAGATCCTTAGTTCGATCGGTAGGTTATTCCAGACCTTAGCCACAAGAAAACCAAAGGACCTACCTCCTGATCATGCCTTGAGGACCTTAGGTACTACCAACTTAGCAGTGCCCAGGGATCTCAGGTTCCGGGTGGGTCTATACGCTGTGAGTAATGTGTGCAGGTACCGCGGCCCTTTCTCGTTGACAATCCTGTGGCAGAAACACAAAGCCTTAAAGGTAATTCTGGCTTGTACCGTAAGCCAGTGTAGTTCACTCAAGGCTACCTCCACCGACGCCCACCTAGGGATGTTCAATATCTCCCGGGCAGCTGCATTTTGGACCTTCTGTAAGATGTTCAAATTTCTTTTTGTGACCCCCAGATAGAGGACGTTGAAGTAGTCCAGGTAGGATGTGGCAAGGGTTTGCACAATGGTCTTTTTTGCATCAAATGGCAGTATATCTAATATTTTGCGCAACAATCTAATAATGCCATAGGATGTTCTAGCCACAGCTGATATCTGCTCTGTAAACGATAGGGTGTTGTCAAACCAGACTCCCAAATTTTTAACCTTAACTTTGGGAGACGTTGTTGGGCCCAGTTCCTCCGGCCACCACATGTGTGAGCATATAGATGGCTGTTTGCCAACCACCATCATATTCGTCTTTCCGGCATTTAGTTGCAAGCAGCTGAATTTCATCCAATTTGCAAGATCATTCAGACAGGCATTGAAATTAGGTGCAGCTTCTGCATCCTTTTGCTCCAATGTGACAATCAACTGAGTGTCATCAGCATATGACACCAGTTTCACCCCATGTTTCAGCACAATGTCTGCCAGAGGGTGCAGGTACGCATTAAATAAAGTTGGAATGAGGGCCAAGCCCTGTGGTACTCCTTGAGACAGAGGACACACCTCTGACTTAAAAGGACGTTGTAGGACCTGGAAGGATCTATTCCGTAAGAAATGCTTGATCCATTCCCATGTGCCGTCTGTGACAACGGCCTCCCACAGATGTTCCAGCAGAAGGCTGTGGGAGACAGCATCAAGCGCCGCACTAAGGTCCAACAAGATCCATGTCATCGTCCTTCTGTCATCAGCTGGTATTTTTAGAGCCTCAGAAGCCAGGAGTAAGGCCAATTCCGTGCTGTGAAGCACCCTGAACCCCGATTGGGTGTCCGTGGAGAGACTACTTTTCTTCCATAAAGGTAGTCAATTGGACGTTAAGAAGTTTCTCAGCAATTAGTTTTAAGGCTGCCTATGTTGCGCAATAAAAAAGATTTCAAATAGGTGTCACAAAAGTGACATTGTGCCGGAATGGCACCCACCAAAGGCATTAATGGACTGCAGCTCCAAGATCACAGTCTCCGACATTGCACTGAACTTACAGCTAGATTCATCAAGCATTTTTGCGAGTGCAAACGGTGCGAATTGCTAAATTCGGCCCTTTGCGCCTGCAAAAATGGCATTTGGAATTCATCAATGGGTCATGAACTCGCAATTTAAAAAATCGCAAATAATTTTGATTTTTCAAATTGCGATCGCATTTAAGGAATCTCAATTTGAGATTCCTTAAATGCTATTCATGAACCTTTGAAAAAATGCGATTTCGCTATTTTTTGCCTCTATTTACCGCAAAGTCTGACTTCGTGGTAAATAGCGAAAACTGAGAAAAAGGCACTTTTGTTCATTTTTCTCAGTTGTATGTTACACACACACACGTCCTTTGGACAGGTGTGTGCGCAACATCAGTCTACATTTTAATTTCAGGGGTGCTACAGGGTGTCCTTTGGACACCCCTGGCACCCTTGAAATCGCATCCTAATTTGCGATTAGCAAATTGCTAATCGCAAATAAGGAATAACTCCCCATTCATTCCTATGGGCCTTGGGCGGCCCATAGGAATGAATGGGGAGTTATTCCTTATTTGCGATTAGCAATTTGCTAATCGCAAATAAGGAATGTGTAGGAATCGCAATTTATTTAGCGATTCCTACATGAATCCGTTTTGCAAGTCCTTAATAGCGATTCCTTAATAATCGCTATTAAGGACTCGCAAAACGGGACTATGATGAATCTGGCTGCATGTGCCTACTCCAGCATGGGAAGTCACTTGTCAACGCCAGCTTCTGCACTTTATCATCTTTACTGCTTTGGGGAGTTTTTCGGACTCCTAAACGCGCTGTGACCCTTCCAAGACAAATCGCCACTCTTTATTTTGTGTTGGGTTTACTTAATGTTCTCACTGCTCGCAAGTGAATTTCCTCGGTGAGCACAAGTGACTGGAAGCAGCTTTTCCGGCTTCCTGTTCCCTATGCAGACTTATGGAAGCCGCTGACTCATATTATAAGTGCAATATTTGAATATTTCAGAACTTATAACCTTTCATGGCTCCTCGTGGTATATGGGACCCACTTGGCCCATTTTCCAAATATTGAAGAACAGTGATGACACCGTGAATGAGTAAAATACTACTCCTGTTGTGTGCAATGGCCGACCAGGAGGAACACAGGAGGAGGGGCCATTGCATGCTCTGCTAGGAGCATGAATACGTTGTGATGGACAACCAGCCGCCTGGGAGGGAACCAAGCCCCAAAGGAGAGACAATGTACCAATACAAAGGCACCATGTCTGACTGCCACAACAAAGAATCAATGTCAATCAAGGGCTTGGTTAAACTCCATATTGCACACACATCAGACAGGTCTCGCAGCCAGGGCGTACGCGCTGCCTAGGCGCGACCTGAAAAATAGTGGGGCTTATTCTTTACCAACATTATCAACAGCCTTTGATTTCATGTGCCCTGCTCTGTATCTATTTTGCTCTTTTTTGACTCATTTCCACAATTATGTGCCATCAAAGTTACTTTACTATTTCAAAAGTTTCGACTCTGATTACACAGACACCCACTGGCATGTTACAAGGCACGGAGCATGATCCAACACTGCTGAGACCGAAGATTCATCAACGGTTAGAACGTATTTAAAGAGGATTAACTTGGCTTGTCTTGGGTAGTTTGACATTAGCAGCAAGTTAAATGTCAAATATAAATGTGAGAGCTGCTGCGGGCATACAGTTAAAGAAAAGATATTAAGTACTTACATGAAACAGGAACTGTATTCATGAAAATACAAACAATATAGGGACACTACGGATTCAAATGTTAAGCAGAAAGGGAAATATTCAATTAAAATGAAATGCAAAATCTGTTGAAAGTGAATAGGCAACGCAAACACATACAGTGGTCTCCTGAGGCCTGGATGGAGAATTGCAAAAAGTCAGAGCCATTACCAATTAAACATGTTCTACAATAATATGGCGGAATACAGTATTTATTAGAGGATAGGCTTAAGGTCAAAAGTGATTGGCATAATATTGAATAATTAAAATAGAAAAACAAGTCCATAGATTTCATTTTATGGGCTTGTAGATTTATGTATACCTCAAAGGCTAACACTATGCATAGATCTCTTACTTACACTTCAATCAGCTGATGCAACCACAACTCTAGAACTAGAACAATATTGTAAATAATACCTCAACACATCCACATTTTTGGCGATGCGCCGTGAAAGCTAAGTACCCATTTATTCTTCCTATATGACTTAACATTTTGATTTTATTACGTCATTTTTTTTTACAACACTTCTGTGTTGCTGTGTGTTTTTACATATTTATTGTATTGTTTAAATGTGTTTTTTATGATTGATTTGATCGAATAAAGACGGAAATTGAATTTGACTTAACATTCTCTGTTATTTTGAATAGAAATGTGTGTGGCAGTATTTATATTTTTGGGAAAGCAAGTTGTGAGATGAATCAGTTTGAGAGGACTTCCAATTAATGGGAAAGCTTTAGTTAAAGTTTAGGTAGTTTGCTTCTAGTTTTTTTTTATCTAGTGGTGTATTATAGGTATGGAATGTACAGCTGTCGAGCTGTAATAAGCATTTCTTTTTAATTACTAAACTGTCACAGTGTTTGCCTGTTTGAAGCAGATGCAAGTCTATATAGTTCGTGAGAGAGGATGGGTCTTGTGGAAAGTGTGAAATATAGATTATTTGTCTTGAAACGTTTTCTCAAAGTGATAGGCAGGTATTCAGTACTTTAAAGGATGGACAATGTTTCAGCTGTGCATTACATAAAGTGGGAGGAAGCAGATCGAGTTGATAAAGGAGTTATTCATTTCTATATTAACCACACCGTCTCTCCAAGAGCCGAGCATCGGACAGGTCAAGCAAAATGGTTAAGCAAATGGAGTTACAGGAGTCTGAGTGATTACAGTGATTAGAAGTTGAGTGAGTAGGTATTCAATAAGATTTTGAGAATTTGTTGCTAGTTGAAGGTGGATCCTTTTATGTTGGGGTTGACATACAACTTACAAGATATTTTTGTGGGAAGCTGGATTAAGGTGCTCTGGATGTGGAAGCATGTCAGTAAAATTCAAATAATCAAAATGATTGCAAAGGGTGGAAACACATACTCCTTTAGAGAGTGTTGGTATTGGTCAGAAGTCAGTGGTGCCAAGTAGTTCAAATAACAGTCTTTCTGGGTTGCCGGTAGCCAAGCCGTTGTTTGCTGGTGTGTTGGATGAAACTTTTTTTGGATGTAAAGTGTTTGTTGGAAGACCCAGAAGGAGCGCTGGATCGCCTGGTGGGAAGTAGGATCACACGCTGTCTTGCCAGGAGGATTTCAGAGGTGCAACAAAGCTTCAGTTTCACTTGCAGTAAGGTAAAGAGCTCCTTAGAAAGTCATGGGCCAGGTAACAGCGAAAATATATATTTCGAATTGATAGACCTGGGTTCATTAGAGAATGAAAACAGTTTTGGAATCCTCAGACACTGCTGGAATTGGTAGAATTTTTTTATCTCTTGTTCCTCAAAGGTCTTGTGTTATAGAACTACAGGTTGCTATTGTTCATAGGTTTGAATGTGCAAACAATTTTAGAGCAAAAGTTAAATTGATTTTGAATTTGTTGAATATGTGACCATGTAATGGATTTCTGACTTGCACCAATTAAATATGAATGGGCTTATTTAAAAGCCACTTGTGCCGCCGGACTGTCAGCCTATTTTACTGCCCCATATTTACAAGAAAATGGCTTTTCTTGTCCTTGTAAATATGGCCACTTTACACATAGCACTTTGTGTGAAAGGGGTGTTCCATGGGTGTTTCTGTGGGTGTTCCCACGCAACACCCATGTAACCTGACACATTTCCAGATTTACGAGAAATCGTAAACCTGGAAATGCGTCTGATTGCTACGCCTTCACAGGGAATGGATCTGTCATTTCCTTGTAGATATGACACATCCCTGTGCTTTGAAAGTGCCGATGTGTGGCATAGCCAAAGGGCTTGCAGTGCTGCAGCACTTTCTTGTAAATGAGGCCCGAAAGTTGCCACATTTTTGGGTTTCGTCTAGCGAACGCAGCGCATGCGCTGCTTCGCCTTGGCGAGACTCTTATTGCTGTGGCTTTAAATAGTGAAGGGAGACACGCACGGACAAACGATGTGCATGCGCATTGCATCTTCTCTTAGCTTTCAGTTAATGTGCTCGCGCACCGCACAGCGTCTCAAATGTACCCAGCCTGGCACGTTAATTTTGGGTCTGCAATTCCCTCTTCAGTTGTGTTTAAAATGTTAAATAATAGTTTTGAATACTGTGCCTTATACAACGCATTGTACTCCTAGCAGTTAATCACGCACATAAATACATTACTTCACACAACCTGCGTGTCCTTCAAACATACTTTGTATTTATCGAGTTTGTTAGAGATGCCTGCTGTGCTATCACAAGCTGTAATCCCATGTAGGAGTGAGAAATTCATGGCTGAGCCAGCTTCAGTTAGTTTCTACTGGAGAAGGCTGACTCAGTGGTTAGAGGCGGCAGACCCGGAAGCTGAGATCGACCGTGGACCAAGGTTCGATTCCCCGCCTCGGCGGGTCTCGGGCTCAAAATTCCACGGACTCGACAATTCTCACTCTGGTGCCTACTCAACTCACGGGGTCACACTCTGCGACTCTGGGCAATAGCTTGCTTAATCTCCACTACGGCCCCTCACGGCGGGATGCCTGGCTTTCACCTTGTGGACACCCTGCCGTGGTTTCTCACAGGGGAATACCAGGACGGGTTCCCTAAGCAAGCGCCGGAACGCTTACGGGCAGCTGTGCGCTTTACAAGTCCAGCACATTTACAAGTCCAGCACATTTTACTTGCAAGAAACAAAATGTACATTTTCTGACATGTTTGTTTTTAAAGATGCAAAATTAGATCACTGTGACAAAGCACCTTCAGCCCAACAGTAAAGATGCGCTCCGTTACATCTATGAAATATTTAATAATTGCAAATTCAGCAAGTTAGCTGGAGGAGGTAATTAATGATCCTTTCTATTTTGAAAACTGCGACTGTGTACATGGAAGGTGGTTCAGATAGGCGGTATCGTTTCGTGTTTTTATTAGTTTGCCCGTCACTTAATAAGGAAAGCCATGTGATCACAGCTTGAAACCCTCCTATTAGCATAGGGATCTACAATGCAACTGAGATTTCCTGCAGAGTAGTTAAAGGATGTTCTTCACTCTCCCTTGACTATCCTCTTAATCTGGTCCTTCAAAGCAGCCCGATTCCCAGACCCCACTATGGTTGCAGTAAAGGGTCACTACTTCAACATACTCAAACATTTTCCCTTGGGTGGGTCAAGAGGTATGGTCTGTAGTTTTACCCAGTGCTGCATTGATGCAAGCAGGGTGAGGGTGAGGGGGGTGAGGGGTGTTAGTTGTTCCTCAACTTGTGATTTATTTTTGTTATTGAAAGGCGGATTAAAGTACTTATTTTGTGGAAGCAGCCAGTGGAAAATGTTTAATTTGCTTTTGCAAAACAAAAGTGATATGGGTTATGTAAATATTCTACTTCCTTCGAAACTCAGAGTGTACTGAATGTTGGCCTATTAAAGGTATTATTTTGGCTCAGGATGTGCTGAAATTTTAGGTGTTTGGCTGCACTCGATGCTCTTTTACTTACCTATCAGAAGATAAATAATTAAAACTAATGTTCATCGGGTGTTGATTTATATTAAAGAAACATACCTTCAATCATTCAATTCAGACATTTGTGTTTAACAAATTGAAATCAAGTGGTTGTTTGTTGAACATTTATTTCATGTCGTTATTATGTAACTTAGACAGGTGTTGACTGTAAAAAAGACAAACATTGCATTGTTTAGTCATGAATTGTTTTATCACATTTTATTATTTTAAGTTGTAGAAGTCCTTTGTGTGTGCAGCGCCTACTGAATAAACCTTTAACAAAATAATTATTTTTTTAAAAAGAAAAAGTTGCAAAAGTTTGAAAATTTTATTTAAAAAGCAAAAAAAACTTGTCAATGACATAACCTACATATATTTCCATTGCCCTCCAAACCATATAATTACAGTCCACACAACACAATTCAACTTCATATTATTTCACTACACATAATTACACTCCAACCTACATTTCACACAACATATCTACACTGCACATATATCCACTCGAATTCCAAAACACATAATTGCACTCTGCAAAAGAAAATCAACTTTGCAACATGCCACACAATCCCAAACCATAACATACTATACCACACTATGCCACATGCCACATAATACCACACACCACTATTCAATGCCACACTCTTCTGCACCACACAACATAATTACGCTCCACATAATACCACTAAGCTCCACATAATTACACTAATTACTAGTAGGTTATTAATAGGTGTTTTAACACGGTTGGAGATTTGTTTCAATGACTAGGAGAAATAAGACTAGGAGTAGGACAATTTTCTATCTTTGGTTTGTTGATTGCTCAAACCTATGGGCCTGATTGAGATCTTGGCGGATGGACTGCTACGTCAGAAAGATGATAGATTTTCCATCTGCGGAAATATAAATCCCATAGGATATAATGGGATTTATATTTTGCCGGACTGAATAGCAGTTGTGACTGAATAATTTGATCAAGATCTAAATCAGCCCTGTGTGCGGTGCATTGCTTGCAGGAGTATCAAGGTAGAATGAAACAGTATCGAAGAATAAAATGAGTCAACTACTTTTGACATATGTAAGTATGTGAGTATTTCCACCTACAATTGATAGGTGCTAGGTGGGAACGGATGGGGATGAGTAAATTTGGCGTGGTTTTAAAGATGTTTACAGCCCATTTGGTTACGGGGCAATACTGGCTAGGTAGCTGCTTAGAGGACATCCTGAGAGTTGCAGATTGTCAAGCACTATGGTTTGGCAATTTTTTTACGTAGGGCCGATAGAGCATGTGTTATTTACGCTTTGACACGCTTTGACCTGGCGTAATGGCATTCTCCAGTCGCCTCACTAACTACCCTAAGCTGTTTATTATCAGTTGACTGCTCATTGTGTTTTTGTTTTGTGATGTATGGATAGTGAAGAAATGGAAGGTGATTGTTAACTGTTTTGGAGGGTCCTGATGAATACAAGAAAGGAAGAAGAGGAGTCTTTGGATATCTTCTGTCACAGAGCAGCTGCAAAGAGATGTAGGTGTTAAGGGTTTATATGGAGCAGGTTCTTCAAAGTCTCAAGAGATTTGGTTTTGACAGTTTTGTTTTTTAAAAGAGCTGTTTGGAGTCGCAGTAAAATACCTATTCAAAATAGTAGCTTCAGTGTTTTGAATGAAATGCAGATTCCCTCTTTATAGCAACATACAAAATTGTACAGTCTTTCCATATAAATCTGTACTGCAACGTGATATAAACTTGCGTTGTTTTGAGTAAACAAGCACTGGCAAAGTCAACAGGTCTTGCTTATGTGAAAACTATTAGATTTGCTAATGCATTTTAGCTATATTGTAGAGCAGCATGGCTAAAAGTTATAACAAAGAAAAGCTCTAAGATGCTGGATCAGGAACCGCAAAAAAAGTGCTATGACCTACCAACTCTAGCCATGTTATATCACATTTATTTCATTGCTAGTGGGGGACAGCTTAGACAAAAGGAGGGTGGGAGGTGGGAGGGAGAGGCACTATGTACAATGGGAGGGTAGGGAAAAGGCAACAGGAACAAAGGGGATGGGAGGATTAGAAGAAAAATGGACCATGGGAGGGTGGGGATTGTAGAGGAAAAAGCAACACAGAAAAAGAGAGGGTAGCGCACATTGGGGAGAAGTAACATGGACAAGAGGGGGTGGGGAATGGGAGGGAAGAATCAACAAGGACAACTGCAATAGCTAGAAAAAAAAGTACCTCAATCACAGCACCCGCAGCAGAACGACCATAATTTTGATGAAGTAATCAGTACTTGGCCCATGCTCCAGAGGAAAGAAGAGTACATGAAGCCAGGACACATAACCAGTTAGGAGATAGCTAATGAGAGTGACAATGAAACCCACAAAATGGTATGCAATGGACGTGGTCCAAGCCCCTTGTAGAAAACAACAGATCTCGCAAGTTAGTAAAGTGAATTAAACCATAAATTCACATTTCATTTACAGGACACTAGCTTGTTTATAGCTGCATAGTTCAAAGCCATAATCTTGCTGTTTTCAAGTCTTAACCGCATTTGCTAGGGGAAGGCTTGTTAAGTGAGTTGTAGGAGGATCAATTATGTCTGCTTTTTTATTTAAATTGACGCAAATTGCTATGAAGTTGCAGAACTGTACCCAACTGGATTTCTATTAGAACAATGGAGATTTTTTAAGTGTCTATTAAGTGATAATCTGGAGTTTATTAAAGACACTGATACAACCATTTGGAATAAGTCATTTATAGCTATATCAAAAGCTGTTCTAAAACACATAACTGACAGAACGAAAAGTCTAGACCCTGAACAATCTTCTCAAGACCTCCATCTCTATGCATCTGCTCTGTGCTTTAAGAACAAGTCCAAAGCACTTCTTTTTCTATACAGGTACTCCTCAAGATACTTCAAAACGTTTGAAAATCACCTCAAGTTTCTTTACTGTCCACATGCTTACTATGATTGTATCAAAAACAGTGTCTATAACAGAAAAAAATACCGAAAAGAAGAGAAAGAAGAAAAATATACATATGTGTATAATATAATGAACTTGAGTGTACCATATAAAAGAACACTGGTTTCAATTAACTGAAATAATACTTAATGAACAATGAAGTATCAAATACCGAGCTTGACAAATTCACACTCCTATGCATGAATACTGCTTTTTAAATGTCTGCGAACCTCTGATTTAGCTGCATTGGGGCTAAATACCTTATAAGGCCGCCACACAAGTGAAATCAGTTGGATTGAGTTTGGTGTCTGAGGCTCATTATTTAAGGAACATCACCGTGTTTCAAGCTGTGCAGTTTAAAGCCATAGCCTTGCTGTTTTCAGGTCTTAATCGCATTTGTTTGGGGAAAACTTCTTTGTAAGGTGAGTTGCGGGAGAAATCATCTTGAGCCCTTTTTTTTTATTTAAAACGATACAAATTGCTGTCTAGGTTTTAAAAATGCATCTATATAACCAGCAACCAACAGCCAAAATGTAGCTCTACAATGACAAAGGCATGAAAAAACATTGCTAACTGCAAAATGTGGAACCCAACAGACTGCACTCGCTTATCCATTAATGTGTTGCTGTAGGATCAGATCCATCTACTGGTTGTTGTATTTAAGTGCTTAAAGTGAATATGAAATAATCTGGAAAGTCAATGCATCAACCTTGTGTGTGTTGATTACCTACTACCTATCCACCAGGTTCCACCTCCCCTCGCATTAACTATAGTGCAGCTGCAGTTGTACCTCCTTATTTTGAATGAGTGAAGCCTGCAACCACTTGATGATGATACACATAATTAATTCATGTATTAGAAACTGCTATTTTTGAGTTATCTACTTCATATATTGATTGATAACTAAAATGCAATTAAAGTTGAGAATAATATTGAAACGTTAAAAAGCACTTGTACATCATACAGTTTCATGGCTCAAAGAGAACACTAGAAAACATTCCAAAGACACACTAAGTTAATTCACGTCTGTGAGACGTTAGCCTGGCATATGATATCCACTATTCTAGTAGGCACCTTGCACCAGTCTAATCGACCCTTATTTATGGTGGTTGTAAAGTCAACCTTATAGACAAGCTATCCTAGTGGTAGCATGGACCAGCAGTCTTAGGCTAAGACTTCAGAGAGCATATGAAGCAAGCCGTTTTACCAATTATAATCCCTTGAAAACCAAATGAAAGGACACCACACAAGGTGTATATCAAATATATATGTATTTATTTCTAAGACAACCCCTCTGCATTCTTTATGAGGTCAGAGGTCAAAGTACATCACAAGTTACTCAATTAGCATACGATAAGTTGCACAATTACAGTTATGCCCTAGGGCCCTCACAAACCATATACTAAAGAAGTGGTATAAGAACCACGTGAGAGTTAGAGAGCAGGTCTAGGGCCTGCAGAATCGCTGGGACTACACTAAACAACCAAAGGTTAGGAATTAGGAGGCCCACGGGAGACGCGTGCAGTGTCTAAACACGGTCGCGTGTTACAATTGACTTATAATGGGACTGTTTAAAGACACTTCGGGGTGGACTACGATGAAACCCCTTTAAACTAGGACACTTTGAGAGTCAAGACCCACGGAAGCACCGGTGTACTTGTGTTACCTCACTCAGGGAAGCTGGGTGCATAGGTGCCTTTTGGTGTTGGGTTTCGTCGTCCTTTTCTATGGAGAGCTGCAAAGAAGAGCTGCTGGCGACCAGAGGAAAAGTGTCCGGGTGGACCCAAGGGTGGATCGAAGATGTGAAGAACCTGAAAGCAGAGGGGACAGAGTTTGGGTCACTAGCAAGTGACCAGGAAGGAACTAGGAAGCAACCAGGCAGATGTTGCGTGCTTGAAGGTGAAGAAGGTGAGCTTGTCTCTTCAGCCACAAGGTCCAGGAGGCATCGATGATGACCAGGCACTGGATTCGAGCTGTCTCACAAAGGATCTAGTTGACTGCAGTGTCGGTATCCAGATCGGACCCAACCAGCCTTGACAACCGCAACCCACATAGGATGTCAAGATTGGCTCTGTTGCAGACCTGTAAGGTCTGTGGTGATTCTCCTTTGAAGGGAAGCTGGAGCAAGCCTGGAGCAACCAGGAAACTACTTTAGTTTAAAAGAAAAGTCTTCATGGGGCTCACTAGCCAACGGGCAAGGAACCAGGAAGATGCATCAAGCTGAAATGCAAGAGTGGGCCTCACGCGGCACTCGTGGAGTGTGGAGGACTGAGCTTTGGTTAAAATGGTGATCGGGTCTGGGGCCTCTCGTACCCCAATGCACAAGTGCAAAGGTACCTCGGTAGTTGAGCTGTTAGCAAAATGCAGGATGTCCAGGCTGTCCGGTCCACATCTCTCATGTCCGCCACGGTCTCAGCTTTGCTGTGGATGCGGGTTGGAGTTAGAGAAGTCTGAGAGTCCAATTCCTGTGTCGCTGAGTCTTCTGGTTCCAGTGGGATCGTCGACAAAGCAGACTGGCAAGTTACTGGTGGTGCCTGTTTGCATAGGGTGGTCACTCCTTGACCACAAGGGAGATATCTTCCAACTTCTAGTCAGAATAGAATGTCAAAGGTCCAAGAGTTCTGTATCAAAGTTTCTTTCCAGAATAATTTTAAGTTCTGGGGACACAGCTCCTATACTTATACTAAGCTAAGGGGCTGGATTACCTGCCTAGGTCCCTCCTATAGGTGGACCTGAGATGGGGGTGGTTACACCCCTTTCCCTTTGTCCAGTTTCGCGCCAGAGCGGGGCTGTAGTGCCCCAGCAACTGGTTTGAACCGGGCTATGCATGGAGCACCTTGTGTGCCCCAGGCAGTGTCTCAAAAAGCATCTGCTGATGCAGCCCTCCCTGTCCCAATACACATCTGCCTGTCTGGGGAGGTGCTTGCACCTACCTGGTCAGGAAACCTATTGTCCAGGCCTCCCCTGCCGGAATTTCGTCCAGCAGCAGGAGGTCAGACTTGTGTCTGTGGCAGCAGCATCCATTTTGTGATGCTGGGGCTCTGTTTAACTTTAACCGGGTAAAGCAGTAACATACATGTTTTTTCCTTCTAGAAAGGTGGAATGCTCCCCACGCCGCCAGAATTGGCGGGAGGTAGTATTCCAAAGTGTCTGATACCTTACACGACATGTTTTGATATAGCCAAACCAAAGTTAGCATTAACCTAAAGGATTATAATTCACTTAAGAGTATATGGTATGGCTATATCATAGAACAACTTTAAGGAGATGGTTTCGAAATCTGCATGCTAGGGCACCCTCTCACATAAAACCAAGCACTCTGCCTCCAGGATTGTCGAGGCCTACCATAGGAGTGACGTATAGGTGCATATGTGTCTATATATAAGGTAGATATAGGTATACTATATCTAAGTAAGGGGTGATTACACCACCTTACCCAAGCTGATTGATCAGCCTGTGGTGTCAGTTTGGAGGTCCGGTCAGGGGTGGCATAATACATGCTGCAGCCCCTGGTAGACCTTGGATGCACCTTTGCCCTGGGTACCTATGGTACACTATACAGGGGCTCACAAAGGTGACCCAATACCCAATTTAGAGAGAGAACAGCTGGGCTGTGGGTCTGATTAGCAGGCACACAGCCACACTAAAGTCGAAAAACCAGAAAATCACAGCAGAAACTGGGGGTGACCATAGGAAGCAGACCCTACTCTCCTACAACGTCATGATGAGTGATAGGCTTGCCTAAACAGCCAGGTATTAAGTTATTTCTTTTACTTCCAAAAAATGGTCCAGAGGCGTAGTATTCCAGATTTTAGGGGCTTGTACCGTGAACCTGACACCTCACATCCGTTTAATATTACATTTGGGGGTGGTCAGAAGAGAACATGCGTAGATTCCAACGAGGAATACATTTCTCAATTATTGTTTAAGGGATTGTTTGCCTTCGAGCAGTAAAGCTTAAAAGGTAATGCAGCAATCTTTAAATATGATTCTTTGGTCCAATGATAGCCAATGTAGATCCCCTAATAATGGAGTGATTTGACAATTCCTGGGTTTTTTAAAGATCATAAGGGCTGTTTGGTTCTGGACAATCTAAAGTCGATTCAATTGATTTTTAGGAAGGCCAAATTATAGAGAATTGGTGTAGTCAAGCGGGAAGGTTAATAATGCCATAACTAACATAATTAAGGCATCTTGAGTAAGAAATCTAAATATCTTTTTCAATTTTCCTGAGTATCAGGAAGCAGATTGAGATAACAGATCGATTCTGAGGTTTCAAAGAGAGCTAACTCTCTATGGTAAAGCTCAAACCTTTCGCTAATATTCTTGGGGTAGGGGATCCCCCATCACTGAAAGCTAGGCAGAAGGGTTCCATATATAATTTTTCTGATTTCAATAAACAGTCTTATTTTTTCCAAAATAGAGTTTGAAAAGGCTGCTACCCATCCAGTCCCTGATAAAACATATTGTTGATTAAAGTTTCTATGAGAAGCAAGTGAACCATCCAGTCTCAAAAGTAGCGAAGAGTCATCTGCATAATTATAAATACTGCAGAGCATGTCACTTAAAGCCTGGATGAGGGCTCTAATGTAGATGTTAAATAGTTGTGGTGATAGAGATGGGCCTTCGGGATCCCCACACTCCAGTTGGACTGCTGTAGACCTGATAGCTAATTGCTTTGGCTAGCTTTGATGAATCTGCATAAAAGGTAGTACAAAACATTTAGCTGTATATCATTTTAAACTTTGTATCTCTTTTTCCACAAAAATTACGAATTAAAATGACCATGACCTTTTGTATGATCTTGCTCTACATGTCAATGACTCTACTGGGTCTGTGTGGGAGCAATGTGATTGAGCCAGGCGATAGCAACACTGAGATCACTGAAACCCCAGATGAGAAATGAGTTATACATGGAAATTGTGGGCCAAAGATACCATTAGCCCCTTCAAATGTAAATCATAAGATACAATACTCAAGGACTAGTTATTTAACCCCTTCTCTGTCACTAGAAGTTGACAGTGATACTTTAACCTTGATGTGCGGTAGATTTGTGTGTTTTTGTGCAAGTGTTTGTATAAAATGTATTATCCACTCACATCAATATCTAGATGTTGACACTGGATATGCATTAATTGTGAATGAATCTTCAGCAGCCTTTCATTAGCTTGCGATGCAGTATATGATGGAACATGTTACTGATGACATATTTATTGTTCTCATTTTCGAGGTTATGAGCCGTGCATTTTCGGTTTGTCGTGAACTAAATTCCATGACTACAATTTACAAAATTTAATGAATAAATTATTTTTTAAAGAGAAGCAAAATATTAGAGGGTCATTTAGTCTACCAGGGCTGCAGAGGCAATAAGGTCCAATACCCTGGCAAAGGATTGTCTACTGGTCTGCCCTATTTAGAGATTCCAACCTGCCTCAAGAGTTTCGCCGTCCAATGAAGAAAGCCACAGAGCACACTACAGAGCACTGGAGGTGTGCTTAGTGGAAGCCATGTTTAAAGTGTTTGCTCACAAACTTTCAAAGAGCTTGTTTAGTATGAAGAAAAAAACAAGTACAAAACACCCGCTGTAAGGTTCATAAACTAATGTCCTTCTAAGGATCTTATTAGTGGATTAGGAGCTTGGTGGGTAGCATGTCATCCCGCTGACTTAGCAGAGTCCTCCTTTCCCCTCCTAGTTTTCCACATTTAGCAATTCATCCTTATAGCATTGATACCAAGGTAGCTGAAATGAGACAAGAGGAATAATAAATAAAATGTCCTTATGGTACATTGTGAGTGTGCCTGCTTAGAAATTCACCCCTTCATGTCCCCTTTGCTTGACTTCTCATGTGAAGTGCCTTTCAGGATTGCACAGTTGCTAATATTCTGTGTCTTCAACTGCAAATAGAAAGATATTGTGATAAATCCCTCTGACGAATGGTTCTACACTGGCACAAATTCAAGTACGTCTAATCACTCAGACGGTACACCCACGAATAGCTTCATTGGATGAGTTTTGGAAATAAGGCAAAATAATGGAGTGGGAGGGAAGGGGTCCAAATTAGTTAAACACAGTCTAATCCAGGTATCTACAACCAGTCGACCGTGAGCTACCTGTAGTTAGCAGAAACCTCAGAGTAGCTCATAGACTTGACTTCAATTTTAAATAAGCACTTGGTCAGAGTTTACTTTAAAATTAAGGGGAGGCTGTGTTTATTTCACATTATTATCATCTGGCTGCAGACTGCAGGACCTGATGATGAGCAGTGCTCAGTCAGGATTATTTCCCAGGCTAAGGTACAGAGGTGAATAATTGAAACACGGAGGTATTTACCTCTTAAATAAAAGGCCTTGTCAACTTAAAATGGTGTTTTGGAGTGCTTATAATTGGGAAGAAATGAAAATGAAAAGTTACCTCAATGCTTAAGTTAAGTTTTGATTTTACTTTTCACCCATTTCAAATGTTACAATTACAAATAACAGTCCTCTTTCTACCAAAAGCCAGTAGACACTGTGACATTTTTCTAACTAAAATATAGAGTCATTTTCATTTAACAGGAGAAATTTAAAGTGAAGAAAAATATTTCTATGAAACATTAAGGGGCTTATTACGATGTCGGTAGGTGTAGCCTCCGAACAACACTGTCTTGGTCCAGGACCGACCGACCTCTGGTTATGATGAGAACGAAAACTGTTAGGTTGGATACTCACATTTCTCTATGGGAACCTGTAATATAGGATCCCATAAAGAAATGTGGGCGTGTGTAAAACCCAACATCGTGTGGGAGGCAGCCCATGGTGCCAGCCAAACCATGCATAGATTTTCGGGGGGTACACCCTCAGCCACCAACTGGGGGCCGTGCTACGGACCCTCAAATTCTATGTCTGACTGCATTTCCATGCCGGTAATCCAGACGGCAGAAACACCTCTGCAAATGTTTACATTTGTTGTATTTTTTCATTTATTTATTAAGGCTGTGTTAGACGCTAAGAAACAGAGTGCCTCAAAAATTTCACTTCCCCACAAAAGTAGCTAATAAATTGGACCCCAGTGTCCATCTGTGCACGCTTGCACACTGCGGCAAGTGTTCAAGATTTTTCTATATCATTATTTTCGTGTTTTTTTTTAATACACTGGTTTGTAGGCTTAAAAAATGGCAGCGCCTGGGCAAAACATATCTAAAATCATATGTATCCAATTTGTGAGGGGGAGATATTGTATACTGTTGTTAACACATTTTAAATTAGCATATAAATCCTTAAAGTTTGTCTATTTTTTATATAATTAAAAAAATTTAAAACAAATTGGGTAGAATAGGAATTTACTAAATGTTAACAAATGTTGGTGACAAAGCATCCTCTAAATTCACTGTAGCATAGAGAGTACAGCATAGAGAGTACTTAGCACATGTTTGTCTTAAGCATTTATGGAGCAGAACAGGGTTATAAACAATAATTGTGCTTTTAAATATGTATTTGAAGGATAGTTTAAGTGCGCTATTAAGTACCTTTTCACAATTTTAATGTTTACATGCGCCTATTTCTAACATTTCCATGCCTGCATGCATGCATGTCAGTTTTCTTAGCAACACATATTGTAAAATGTGTTTTTAACAAACATTTTCGAAGTTTATGATGTATTTGTATATTTGCAAACATATTCTTGCTTTTATATATTTAATGTGTGCGGAATTGTTTTTGTGGTTAAACGCACAGCAAAATCAGTTGAATTACAAATGCCAGTCTATAATTCAAGTACTGCTAAACTCTACGATATGATCTTTTTCCACGGAAAGGTTTTCCTGCTTTTAAACCCTTGCATGCTCAAGACGAGCCCAGCTCGTCATGAGCTACAGTGCTCCGGTGCTCATGACGAGCTGAGCTCGTTATGGCCTTTAGAACGCTCGCACGCTGGGCTAATTCCCCTGCTGTGCTGAGCGTTCTAAAGAAACGGGTGCGGCCGTGACAAGCTCAGCTCGTAATGAGCACAGGAGCGCCCCCCCTCCCCCCAGCACAGCAGGGGAATGTGCAGAGCAGGGAAGGGGTTAACATTGTTTATATAATTTCAATGCGTACAACAGGATTAAACCAAAATACAATTACAAACACGTTTGCCTGCAACGCAGCAATTCATCAAAATACACATAGAAACACAATCCTTCCTCCATAAAACTTTCACCAGCACAGAAACAAATGTTCAACTGCATACCGAAGTTTACAAAGAAAAAAACACATTCCTTCCAAACAACAAATATCACCAACGAACAAACATATGTTCAATTGCAGCCCGAAACAAAAGAACAAATACCAGCATGCACGTTCAACATAAGCGAACACAAAAAAAATAGTTCCACGCCAAATACTTCATCACACTACTAAAAGTAGAGACTAAAATATACATTGATTAATACAAATAAACCGATTTTAACAGACAGTCGAACAATCCAATAAAATGCCAATGGACGGACTGTCAACACTGATTACTGCCGGTCTCGGAGAGACAGCTCATGCGCTGCCTAGGCTTGACCTAAAAGGAACCTTCACTGAAGCCATACAATGCAGTCAAACATTCTTCTAATCTGTTTAACAGGGTTGGATTTGTAGAGAAAGTAGGCCCGTGCAACAAAATAAAAGTGTTCAAATTAGTGAATTTGATAGCTAAAAAGTGGTTCATGTTTGCAAATGGTTAAAGACACGCTGTGTAAATGTTTTGCAAGGTATAGAAGACTACATGGATTTCAGCTTGCTGAAGGTAATTCTTGTTCTCATATTCGGGAAATCAAATGTAAAAAAATAGCCCATCAGACCATCAAACAGGCCCACAAATAGCCCCAAAAACGGCTCACATATTGACATTTCAGACCAGTCACTGCCTGATTGCCCTATCGACCAGTCCGACCTTGCTGTTTACTATAGACTGCCAAATGTATAGTTTATTTCATGCAATATTTAACTTAAACTCCTCACATACCTTCATTTTTCTGAGAACATATATTTCATAACAAAAGCACTAAAATAAATGATAGGGTTGTTACAGTGTAAAACTTTTACATACAGTGGCATTTAACACAACATAAGAAAGAAAATTAACACCACAGGTATTGGTGTTTACTTGCAATGGCATGCAATGTAGCATTAGGTGGGATTATTAACGTCACAGGTATGTATGTATGTACATATATATATATATATATATATATATATATATACATATATATATATATATATATTTGCACACAGGCACACTCACACACAGTTCGCTTTCAATCATTGAAATATTATTCTAAAACAGTCCTGCCAAAATTACATAATACCTTTTGCGAATATTATGAAAAGCATGGGAATCTCTCTCTTACCTATAGATTCATGAAGCATACATTTTGCGATTCCTTATTAGCGAAAAAAAAGGATTCACTAATAAGGAATAGCAAAAGGCAATGCATGAAGAACTCGCTTAAAAAATAGCGATTTCTTAACAATCCTTAATTGCGACTCACAAATTGCGAGTCGCAATTAAGTAATACCTCCCCATTCATTCCTATGGGCCTAGAGGCCCGAGGAATGAATGGGAAGACATTCTCAATTTAGGATTCTCAATTAGAGAATCGCAAATTGAGATTGCAATTTCAAGGGTGCTAGGGTGTCAAAAGGACACCCTGTTGCACCCCTGAAATCTGCATATGAGTACATCTTGCACACACATGCCCTAAGGGCATGTTTGTGTGTAAAATGGAACTTTGAAAAATGCACTTTAGTGCTTTTTTCAAAGTTTTTGCAAATTACCATGAAGTGCAACATCATGGTAATTTTCTCCCCCCATTAGCGAAATCACTATTTCCTTTACTTTAATGCATTTCAATTTGAGATTCCTTATATGCAATTGCAATTTAAGTAATTGCAATTTTGCGATTTCTTAAATTGTGCATCCCAAATGCAAAAATACAAGTCGCAAAGGGGCAGATTCTGAGAATCTGCCCGTTTGCGACCGGTTTTTAGCTTGATACATCTATGCCTTAGTTCCTACGAAGAATATTTTCCAAACTGATTGCCGGTTTTCATTAATTTATCTCAGTCTACATGTGATGTGTGGATGAACATGGTTAATGTTACATTTGTTCGGTTCATAAATATTGAAATATATGAGGCAGTATTTAATTTCATGCTTTGCTGAGTTTTGGAAGCTGCATTATGCTGCTATTCATTCTTACATTGATTAAAGAAATTACACAAAAAGACATGAGTTTTTTCAGTTTTTGAACTTTAACAATGAAGATCCAGCATTATCATGTTATGTTATGTTATGTTAGTTACATTTTTAATGCGCACAGCTGCTCCAGCGAAGGAGCGTCCTGGCGCAGGGAAAGGTAGACACAACATAACACTAAATCCAGCAACAAAAAAGCAGAACACTTAAAACAGGGAACATTAAAACAAGAAGGTTTTCAGGGCCCTACGAAAGGATATTAAATCATCCAAGAGGCGGATTTCCAAGGGGAGCGCATTCCAGAGGGTTGCAGCTTTCACTCGGAAGGAGCGACCCCCCATCCGACTAAGTCTAAAACGGGGGACAACCACCAAGGATTGTCCAAGGGATCGGAGTGAGCGGGTAGGAACGTAGGGAGAGAGCAGTTTGTTAAGTATCACAGGTGCCGACTCTCGAAGAATTTTAAAAACCAGGCAGAGAGCCTTGAATTGAATTCGCTTGTTTATCGGGAGCCAGTGCAGGGACCGCAGAGTATTAGAGGTGGGGCAGGTCCGGGGCAAACCGACCACCGCCCTAGCCGCAGCGTTCTGGACTCGCTGTAAACGAAGGATCTCAGCTTGGTTCGCTCCTAAAAGGAGTGAACTGGCGTAGTCCAGCCGAGAGATAATCATTGCTTGAATGACCAGCTGTCTTGTAGGAGCATCAAAAAATCTGAGCAGGGGTCTTAGCCCGCGTAATACTCCAAAACAGCAGGCCGCCACTCTCTTCGTGTGGGTCACAAAGCTTAACGTGTGGTCAAGCCATACTCCCAAATTCCTGAGTTCCAGGACGGGGGCCGGCGCTGATCCCAGCTCAGGAGGCCACCATCCGTCCCCTCCCTTCCAACGATCCCTTCCAACGATCATCACCTCCGTTTTTGTCGCGTTCAGCTGGAGACAGTTGTTATTCATCCAGCTGGCCACCTCTCTCAGTCCACTTCGGAACCTGAGGGCATCCTGCTTGGCATCCCCGCTGATCATAACCGCCAACTGAGTGTCGTCGGCATAAGAGACCATGGTTAGGCCCCATTGCCTGGCGACCTCAGCCAGCGGCTGCACGTACAGGTTAAAAAGCGTGGGACTCAGCGAGGAGCCCTGAGGGACCCCCAGGTCCAAAGGATGGTACTTGGACTGAAAAGGAGGGGTGGCAACGCAGAAGGAGCGATCACTAAGGAAGGAGCGGAACCACTGCAGAGCAGAGCCACAAATGCCAATGTCCTGCAAGCGGTGTAGAAGGATGCGATGGGAAACAGTGTCAAAGGCAGCGCTCAGGTCTAATAAAATAAGCGCTGCCGTTTGACCTGCATCGAGCACAATCCGCAAATGCTCAACCATTGCCAGAAGGGCCGTCTCAGTGCTGTGGCCAGCACGAAACCCATTCTGCGTGGGATCCAGGACATTAACTTGGGTCATATGCTCCGTGAGGGCCAGATTTACGTGGGCCTCCATGACCTTGGCCGGCCAAGGGAGCAAAGATATAGGGCGGTAGTTTTCTGGTCTCAGCGGATCCAAGGATGGTTTTTTTAGGATCGGGGAAACCACCGCTTGCTTCCACTTGGCAGGGACCAGGCCGGAAGTCAGGGAGAGGTTAATCAGAGAACACACTATTGTGCGTCCCTGAAAGGCAACATCCCTGAAAAGGGCAGATCTTACCGGGTCTGCAGGCGAGCCAGACTTGATCGCAGGGCCCACTTAGCAAACTCCTCATTAGAAAGAGTGGGAAGGGAGTGCAGCGATGGACAGCTGCTGGAGCCGCTCCAGGGAATCACTGGTGGCAGTGTGCTCGGAAACGCCTGGTAGATTTTCTTAACTTTATCCAGAAAGAAAGTGGCTAGAGCTTCGCAGTGGGAGATGGAACTGTCCAACTGCGGGGGAACTCTCTTTGCCATCAGGTCTTTTATGGTTTTAAAGATGGTTTTGGTGGGATTGAGGCTATTTCGGAATTCGGCTGCGTAAAACGCCGCCCGGGCCCTGCATATAGCTCGATGGTAGAGCTTAACTGAGGCCAGGTAGATGGATTTCTTATCGGCATCGTACGTCTTACGCCACTCCCTTTCTGCCCGTCTACAAGAGGACTTCATGGCACGCAGCGCACTGTCATACCAGGGGCTAGCCTGCCGGGGACTGGACTTGCTGGAGATGATAGGTACCAGGGCGTCAAGCGCCCTGGTAATCCAGTTACAGAACCGGTCATAGCCCAAGGTGGCATTCAGCAGAGGACCTAGAGGCTCGGCACCCATAATGCGGTGAAGGTCCTCTAGCCTAAGTTTGTTCCAGTGGCGCCGAGGTATCCACAAAGGAGGTGGAATAGTGGGATTAGCAGGGAGGGGAAGCCAAGCAGACACCAGATAGTGGTCAGACCATATCACAGGATCAACCGCCACAATCTGGACATCCGAGAGAGTCGTAAAAAACGGATCAAGAGTGTGGCCGGCCACGTGTGTAGGCTGAGAGACAAGCTGGATCATCTGCAGGGCCTCTAAGTCAGCCAGAAAACCACTAATGGCCAGAGACTCTAACCTATCGAAGTGGAGGTTTAGGTCGCCTAAGATCGAGAAATTAGTGCAACCACTAGCCAATAGGCTCACAGCCTCCGGAAAAGCACCTCTAAAAGCTACATCGCTGCCTGGGGGGCGGTAAACAACCATCCCTGACAGCGAGAACTGGGGGCTGAAGGTAACCTTAAACAGCGCACTCTCACATCCAGCAATCTGCAGGACCGTCCAGGTACATGTAAAAGCGGATTTGATAAATAGGGCGATACCTCAACCTCTAGAATGGCGATTAGATCTAAAACATAGATAGCCCGGAGGACAGGCAAGATTGACTATAGCATCATCAGTGTCTTGCAGCCAGGTTTCAGTTAAAGCCAGCAGATCTGGTGTCTCATCAAAAATAAGATCTGCCACAGACAGATGGTGTTTTACTAGAGATCTGGTGTTAAGATTTAAAAATCGTAGACCAGATCCCAGGCTACCCGGCACAGGAAAGACACCGGGAAGAGCTCGTAGGGCGGGGGAAGTGGCGAGCTCGCGAATACCTACAGGCCGGTCCAACGACCATCTATTACAAGCACACTGACACGGGCCACACAACGGATGGTGAGATGTGGCAGAGCAGCGTGGGAGAGTATTTCTGATGGCATGAAGCGTGGCACTGGAATAAACAATCATCCTATCAAACCGACGGATGAGGGCATACAGTGATACAAAAAAGAAGATAAACCCCCGGCGTACCGCGCGTGCTTGGCGCGGACGGGCGCAGACGGCAGACTCTGGCTCGACTCCGGCGCGAGTCAGGCGCTACCGCTGCGCGTCACCGCTGCGCGAGCAGAGTGAGCTTTAAGTAGCAGCTCACCTGGGCTACAGGAAGCGCTAGAGCGCTCAGGCAAATGGCACAAGGAGGTAGAGACCACCCCAAGATGGCGGCCAAGCGCCACGAGGAAGCTGCAGAAAACGGTAAACTCCGCGAAAAAACGCGGTGGGGGCACAATTTAAAATGCAAGTATGTGGGCAATAGAAAATTACAAATAAAACAAGGCTCACAAGAAAAAATAATACAATGGTAAAAACGAGCTTTTAAAATAATGAGATAAGCGCAACACGCTTAAATGATAGCCAGTACAGCGCGCATGCAGGCACCTTTCCCAAGAATGAACAGCGGGAGAGCTCGCCTTAAGTAGCAGCTCACCTGGGCTACAGGAAGCGCTAGAGCGCTCAGGCAAATGGCACAAGGAGGTAGAGACCACCCCAAGATGGCGGCCAAGCGCCACGAGGAAGCTGCAGAAAACGGTAAACTCCGCGAAAAAACGCGGTGGGGGCACAATTTAAAATGCAAGTATGTGGGCAATAGAAAATTACAAATAAAACAAGGCTCACAAGAAAAAATAATACAATGGTAAAAACGAGCTTTTAAAATAATGAGACACATTCTGAATCCGTAAATTTTAAAAATTGTGGAGAGAATCTCTTGTATGTAGCTAATACCGTCCAACCATGTTTTTTCTTTGCTAATACGGTTCTATCTGTAATCCAGGCTTTTTGTTTTGCCGCATTATTGGCTATTTTTTTTAAAGCTGCAAAGGTATAATTAGTGTTCAATGCTTCTTGCATTTTGAGGTTTGGTACGGCTTCTTCCAGGACTGTATTCCAAGCGTTTTTTCCTTTTGTTTGATTCTTTATTTCTAACTAACAACGCCCCTTCAGAGAATTTTCTTGTGCTGCTTTTAGTTTCCAACACATTTTTAGTATTGCTCCTTGTCTTACTGGGTGTTGGTTTGATAACCCAAATTCCAGGCGTACTTGAGCTTGTGAAACAAACTTCGGGATCTGAAAGATATATTTAAATAACTCTGATTGTTGAAGATTCAAGAAGTTTGCGTCTTGCCCTCTGAATAGTTCCGAGCCGTACGTGGGTAGGAAGAAATTTGGCGGCAATTACTTTTAGCAAGCATGAATTGGATGGGCACTTTAATTTTTTTAATAAATTTAGGGTGAAGCGTAGGTTGTTAGCCTGGGATTTTCTATTCAGTAAGTTATATTTTAGAGACAACCCTGACTTTACCACTACTCCTAGGTACTTGTAGGTTACACTTTGCTCTATGGGGTTTCCTGCTGCGTGCCATTTGAATTTTTGCCACCATGTATGTGATGAAAAACAGATTACTTTCGTTTTTTTGTAATTGATGAGCAAACCATGCTCCATGGTGTATTCGTGCAACCTTGTGGTGAAACGCTGTAGGCCCATTGGAGTCTTACTGCATAGGATGATGTCATCTTCATACCACATACTACCTCTTTTGCGGTGGGCTAGCTTCAGGGGATCGCTTTGAATTTCTGATATCCTCTTGTCCAGGTCTGCAGGGAAAATGTTAAAAAGGGTGGGGGCCAGTACACATCCCTGCTTTAAGCCAATGTGGGTTGGAATCTTTGCTGTTGTCCTTTCGCCATTCCCTAATTTTATCTTGACCCAGGTGGATGTGTATAGGTTGATGATGGCCTGCAGTAACCTTGGTAAAATACCCCAGTTTGCCATCTTTTGCAATAAGTTCTCCCTTGGTTCTGTGTCGAAGGCTGCTTTTAAATCAACAAAACAGGTGTAAAATTTTGTTGATTTGTCCTTTGCTTTTTCAACAAGAAGATTTAAGGTGAACAAGTTACACAACGTGTTTGAACCCGGCCTGAACCCGGTCTTTGTGATTGGGAGGATCTTGTTCTTGTTGACCCATTCTTCCAGTGCTGTTATAAGGTTTGATGCATAGATTTTGGCCTCTATGCCAAGGAGAGCGATCAGCTTTTAATCCGCCGGTTCAGATCTAGCATCTGCTTAAAAAATTGGGTGCAAAATGCTCCCTCTCCATGATGGTGGTATATTTCCCATTTGGAAGGCATGATTAAACACTGGGGTGAGGTATTCTGCCCAGAACGCTTGATTGAATTTAAAGAGCCCATTTGGCAAGCCATTTGGGCCAGGTGCACCGTTTTTTTATAACCATTGTACTTAATGTGGTCTTGCTGGTGCCCTTACATATTGAAGGCTAGGATCAATTGATTTCTGACTGTGGTCACTCTCCAATTTGTGTATTATTTGGTAACTGGCAATACCTTGAAATATCTCCAGATCCACCATAGTGTAATCTAGGACCGTTTGAGTCTGTTTAGCAATTCTGGTTGTGGATGTAGGCTGGTCTTGTGGGAAGAGACCGTTCAAAGGGATCATGCCAATTTCAGCCAGGTTTGAGTCACAGAACTGTCCATGTCTATCCTTTTTCTGATGATTTGTTATCAGTGGTGGAATTATTTTGCCTTTCAGTATGTTTTAATGATTTTTTTGTAAGTAGTCTACTTGTAGTAAAAACATGTTGTAGTTGCATGACACTACCAATCCCGCCTGTGGGAAGGTAGATTGCAGAAATTTGACCAGTACTTTGAGGGTCACGATTTTCTCTTGTTTCTTCTTAGATTTTGGGTGAATGTAGATGTTACAGATTACCAATGACCATATGTCTGGAGAGGGCTGCGATCCTAGGCAGGGGTCTCATGGTAATTCAATTTTGATGCACTGAATCCATGTTTGTCTAGAGCCGCTTAGATCATACGTCCATGGTATGCTGGTATTCAGGTAAATTGATAGTCCGTCGGCTGCCCTACCAAGTGAGTCTCTATTGGTGGCGTGTTGTTGGAATTCTTTAAAGCCGTTTATCTGAACCGATGTTGTTGACCAGGTTTCTTGCAGTAATAATATATCAAATTGTTTTAGGAATACTAATAGATCTGCATCTTCTGTTTTGCTGCCTAAATCATTTATGTTCCATGAGCCCATTTTCAACTTACATTTTCATGCTTCGTTTTTCCTGTGGTCCATGAAACTTGATGTTGGGGGTAGCACTTTACGATTCTGGCTGGTACAAGTTTGTAATTGTATTTTGTTGTTCCGCCAGTCAGTGCGGACACAAGCAGCTATCGTATGCCATGCAGAGCTGCCTTGCATGGCATAGTAAATTTGGATTAATAGAAGTCAGCACAAGTCACTGCCTTGCAATACTCTGCCCTAGGAAGGCATTCAATAGGTGGAGCGTGGGTGTTCCTATGCATCTACCCATGGTTTTTGGCACATATTTATTAACACTAGTAAACCTGGGAGTGCATCAAAGCAGTACGCCTTCCCAGAGGAAGTGTAATGAGGAGAAGTATGTTTATTACTCCTGATTTTTTCCTCTTTCTATGTGTGGTGCATTCTGAATCATGCGTAGAAAGAAAAAAAAAGTCTTAGAGATTTGTTGTTGGGGTGAGGTATTCTGCCCAGAACGCTTGATTGTGTTTAACACCTTGGCTGCGGAGCATATTCCCCTCCTGTGCTGAAAATGCTTGAATTCCATTGTTCATGACAAGGTCAGCTCGTCATGAGCACACGAGCACAGTGCCTCATGACGAGCTGATCTCGTCATGAGCATGGGAAGGGTTAAAGAGCCCATATGGCAAGCCATTTGGGCCAGGTGCACCGGTGGACCTCAGTTTTTTTGTAACCATTTGTACTTGATGTGGTCTAATCCAATTTTTACCAAAGTTTTGTTCGGCTTCTTCCCTTTTATGTTGGTGATGATAAGAAGTGTGATCTAATGTCATTACTTGGGGATTGCAGTTGCTCCCTTGATTTTTCTCTAGGTGATGTCTCCAGTCGGCTTCTAGTATGTTTGCGTTGTGTTTAAGAAATCCTCCCTTTGCTATTTTGTTAATTTCTGCCCAAAATGTCCTGCTATTGTTTGTTTTACTTGTTTCCAATCGTTTTTGCCAAGTTTCTGTTTGTTGATTTTTCTTTGCTATCCAAACCTCTTTTTTTATATTTTTGCCTTAATTTGTGGATTTGTCGCTTTGTGTCTTTGCCTGTGATCTGATTTTTTTGTTGTAACTTTCTCATTTTCTGGTTTAGGATCCTTTTTATACACACTATGGTGCCAAGATGTTCCAAAGATGCTCTCATTGGTTTTATTCTGTGGCTATTGTGCTGGGAACCAAATTTGACTGTCTAACTTATGATCATCTTTTCCCAATTGGCCCGATGCTCTACCGATCTTTTTTGTTCATCTTTTTCCTGTACCTTTTTTATGTGGGTCATAATTTCTTCTAAATTCTTTCCGTTCCATGCGAGTCGTTTGAGGTTATATGGGCTAGGGGTTTCCGTCAAGACGTTACTTGCTGGCGCCCTAACATATTGAAGGCTAAGATCAATTGATTTCAGACTGTGGTCACTCTCCAATTTGTGTATGATTTGGTAACTGGCAATCCTTTGAAATACCTCCAGATCCACTGTAGTGTAATCTAGGACTGATTGAGTCTGTAATTCAATTTTGATGCACTGAATCCATGTTTGTCCTGAGCCGATTAGATCGTACGTCCATGGTATGCTGGCGTTCAGGTAAATTGATAGTCCGTCGGCTGCCCTACCAAGTGAGCCTCTTTTGGTGGCGTGTTGTTGGAATTCTTTAAAACCATTTATCCGAACCGATGTTGTTGACCAGGTTTCTTGGAGTAATAAGACATCAAATTGTTTTAGGAATACTAATAGATCTGCATCCTCTGTTTTGCTGCCTAAACCATTTATGTTTCATGAGCCCATTTTCAAGTTGCATTTTCATGCTTCGTTTTTCCTGTGGTCCATGAAACTTGATGTTGGGGGTAGCACTTTCCGAATCTGGCTGGTACATCTTTATCATTGTATTTTGTTGTCCTGCCAATCAGTGCGGACACAAGCAGCTATCATATGCCATGCAGAGCTGCCTTGCATGGCATAGTAAATTTGGATTAATAGAAGTCAGCACAAGTCACTGCCTTGCAATACTCTACCCTAGGAAGGCATTCAATAGGTGGAGCGTGGGTGTTCCTATGCATCCACCCATGGTTTTTTGTACATCCACGTATTTATTAACACTAGTAAACCTGGGAGTGTGTCAAAACGGTACGCCTTCCCAGGGGAAGTGTAATTAAGAGAAATATGTTTATTACTCCTGATTTTTTCCTCTTTCTATGTGTGTTGCATTCTGAATCATGCGTAGAAAGATAAAAAAAGTCTCGGAGGGTTGCTGTTGTGCAGGAAGGTGTCACTTCCTGCACGAATACAATTCTGCCTGTAACGCAGACACTGCACAATGTCTGCATTGGCGTTAGGCAGCCACAAGTGTGCCAGCACAGAGGTTGAGCAGGAACACAACCTATCTTAGTAGATATGGTGCATTCCTGCCTTTCCCTTTGAAGTAGTGCATTGCAGCCCATTGTTGTGCTGCATTGTGGTGTACTAAATATTAGTAAATCTGCCCCTTGGTTTAATAGTTCCCATATGACAACTTTGGCTCCAGCCAAGGCCCAGATTTATTACTATATAATACAGTGCAATGCAGCATGACAACTTGTTGCACTGCGTCAAATAGAGAGGTCAGGAATGCGCCATATATTCACCAAAATATGGTGCATTGCTGCTCTCTGACTGTGCTGGAGCACTAAGGGCTGCCTAGGGCCAATGCAGGCAATATTGCACAATGATACAAGAGTCTCTGCACTGCAGCCAGGATTGTTTTAGTGCAGGAAATAATGCTTTTCTGCACATAAAACAATCCCTAGAAGCTTCCTCCTCTTTTTAAGTTGGCTGCAGAATGCAGGTCCAGTAATACTGGTGGCAGCAATAATTCAGGTTCCAGTGGATACACAAGGGTCAGCACACCCCAAGACATTGTGTCAAAGTATGTGGTGAGGGATGACACTGATAGGTGGTTCTCAGTCAATGAGGTAGCCCTAAGGATGCACAGGGTCCCAGCGGAAGATTGGTGGCAGTCTGTAGGAAAACATGCCTACAGTGGGGAGGGATTCCATGCTTCTACTAGCAGTATGGGACCAGATGTAATATCCCCCCATGAAAACTATTCTTATCAATAAATTTTAAGTCTTCCCAAAGAAGTACCTCATGAGATTTAGGGACAGTCGTAAGCTGCCAAACCAGTCATGAGTGAATTTCCTCCTTTATTTTGCCAGTAAGGCAGTGAGAGGTTGGGTGAGGGGTACTAAAGCAAGTGAATTTATTGGGCTGAATGATCTGATTTCAAGAGAGCACGTGTTCAGTGCTTGTCTTACAGAATCGCCCCAATACCTGATTGATAGCAAGCTCACTGACCTCAGAGAGCTTGCAAAGGATACAGATCTCTGGATAAGTACCAGAGTGTCGAAGAAGTTGTTGCAAGAGTGGTGGTTAAGGTCCCCCACACAAGTGAAGTGAAGGTCCAAAGTGACACAGACAAGTCTCAGAATAATCTGGGAGTAAGGGTTTGCATGCCCCTTCTCATAAACAGGGGAGGTTCTGGTGGGTGGTGACCAGGGGCGTCCCATTTCCAACTCAGTTAATTTGATACATGCCCTAGTTTTCCTTAGTTGGGAGAAGGACCCAGAGGGTAGGCTTGCGATCCCTAAGGGTGGAAGTTGCCACTTCCTTCAGATTGCAGTAAATGGGTCCCAGTTCCTGCTCTGAGAGGTACGCGTGTCCGCCAGACCATGATATTGGAAAGGTAGTCTTATCCAGTTCAGCACCTGCCAGTACAGGTGTGTAGGGTGAGGAAGGACCTTTTGCAGGACTTTGTCTGCCCTATGGCCTTGGTATCCCTGGAATTGGGTGGAAAAGTGGTCGTGAGGAGGGTCAAAACTAGTCCCAGTCATTTGTCAATTCTCAGGACACTTTCTGGTAAAAAAAGTTTTAAGGTAAGGCAAGAGCTCTAATTCCACTTCCAAGGGTCTAGGACCGGAGTGGAACACCACTTGAGGGGAGGGGGGGGGGGGGTAGGACTCAGTCTAGCAGAGGCCAGGTGCAGGGTTCTAGGCCCTAGGAGTGTGTTATGTCTCTGCAGCTTACTCAGGAAGACAACTAGCCCTTGAAGTCACTTCTGGTGTTCCTGGTTTCAGGGAGATGGTCCATTTCTCCTGGGGTTCCAGGTAGTCCTTCTGGTGTCTCCCACAGGTCTAGGATTGTACTGAAGAAGTGTTCTGAGGGTCCAATATGTTTACCTGGTGACAGCCTTTGAAGTAGGGGGCTTCCTTATACTACCCCCACATCAGGTTCTGAAAAGTTCTTTACTTCTTGACCAAGAAATCTGTAGTGACAAAGAAAAAGTATGGTTCCTTTGTGTATGCTGGAGGCAATCCCCTCTGAAGAGCAAGTGAGGCAGGGAACTACTTCAACCCCAGGCTATCATGGCAGGATGGCCCATCCTGCCCACACCTAGCCCCCATTGTGTCACTGTCTGGGATGAATACACAAAGCCCAGCAGCAGAGCTATTGACAGCCATGTAACGTAGGACACTGGCAGTGGCAAAAATAGTTAGGAAAAGAAAATGCGAGCTTTCTAGAAGTTCAATTTTCCTAATTATGACTTAAAATCCAACTTTACCATTGAAGAGGATTTTAATTTACAAGTTGTTGAAGTCTAAACATGACATTGTTACCTGTTTCCAATCAAAGGTTATCAGCTATTACATTTAATAAGGTATCCCAACACTTCCTAATTGGAGAGGTAAGCCTTAGAGTTGTTAAAAACAAATTTAGGGGGGGTTCACTCCCAGGACATGTAAATCTTAATCCCACATGTCCTACTTTTTAAATACAATGCATCCCGACCTGTTTGCTTTTGGGGCCTATCTTAGTAGAGACTAATATGTATTAAAAAGGAAGGTTTAGACCTGGCAAAAGGTTTTTTTGTCATGTTGAAATTGCAGTACAAAACTGTACTACAGGCTGCATTGGCAGGCCTAAGACATGTTTTAAAGTGTTACTTTAGTATGTGAGACAACAAGTGCTGGAGACCCACTGGTATAATTTAATTTACAGGGCTTGGATACCATATAGTAGCGACGTATAAGTAAATTAAATGTGAAAACAACATGTACGTCAACTTAACAATGCTTTAGGGAGAGAGTCCAAGCCCTTTAGCACTGGTTTGCAGTCCTAATGCCAAACAAATAGAATTCAGAAAACAGGATGGTTGAAGGCAAACATTTTGCGGGTGATCATACAGAGAGGTCCTAACGCTTTGCATCCAGGGGTTTGAGTTCTGGTTAATTTAGTGAGTTCAGTTGTTCACACTAACAAAGTTTGAAGTTATTACTTGCGGTGGGTACTCATCTGATGAGGGTTGGAGTACATTAAGAACATCTGTCACTTAAGCTACACTGTACATGGAAATTGAAGAGTGCGGTATAGCACAATAGGATACAATATCAAATAGGGTGATAAGACAGTTTTAAAATAGTTCTCTTAAGACATGTTTTTCTAGTAGTATAGCTTTTAGCTCTGTATTGAAAAGGCTGAGAGAGGTCATTGCTGTTGTTGCTGGTAGTAGGGAGACCCACATATTTAGGACAGTTCCGGGAAAAAGTGGGGCTATGGGTTTTCCTTTTTTTATCTGTGTGGTTCTAGTAAGAGGGATATAGCATTTCTAAAATCCTTTCTACCTCCTTATAACTAGATCCTATTCAGCAAGTATTTAGGACCAGAATTGTGTAGGGCTTTGTGTGTTATGCGTGCCACTTTCAGTTGGATCCGGAGTGATGGGAAAATGCAATAATAATGAAGTGTGCCAGTTCAAAGTCTTTCTGCTGCATTTATTGTTACTTACATTGGTGCTATGCTGGCATTATATAGGTTTATGAGTGTGGCATTACCATAGTCCAGACTTGAGAGCACTAGATATTGCACCACTGTTTTGAGGTTTCCTAGCAGTAGGAAGGGTTTCAGTTTTCTTAGAAGTTGCAGATGTAGGTTAGCACTTGCTTTATCTGGAGGCTGTGTCCTCCCTATTCGGATGAAATGAATGAATGAATGAAATGAAAAGAAAAGGCCATTTGTATAGCGCGGTAGCTACCCTCAGGCATCCTAGGATTGGAGCATGTCTGACTGGGGGAGGAGAGAAGGGGCCTGTGAAGGTGACCTCTGACATCTGTCTGAGACAAGGGAAGCCACTTAGAAGTTAATCAAGTTCCTGGGTGCTGCTCAAATGGTCATTCTGCCAGAGGAACGGAGGTATGCACCCAGACATTTGTCTCTGCTATGGAAGCAGCTTTCACAACTATTCAGGTATAGAACACTCAGATGGCTGCCGCTGAAGACTGATGCAAAAAAAGCCTACAAAGATTCAAGAATTATATTAATAGGTGTTCCTTAACCACACACAGAATTATTTGATGTAATAGTGAGTCCCAATATTTCCCTATGGAAACAGTCAGCCTTGCTACAGTGAAAATAGCGTTTAGGTGCTAGTCATTACAAGGACATGTTTAACATTAATTTTCTCCATGCCCCACATTTAAATTTCATACACCCTGCCTTATGGGCTAGAAGGCCTACTTAGGGGGTTACTTTTTGATATTTAAAAGGCTGCATTAGACCTGTCACTATGGTTTCTTTAGACAAGCCGATCTTCAGTTTAAAAACGGCTTTAATCAGGCTACATAGGGTGGGCCTGAAGCTATTTTTGCCTTGCCACTGTAGTGGATCTCACAATAAGTGCTGCAGGCCACTAGTGGCAGTTACTTCACAGGCACATACCATATACTAGTGGCTTATAGGTAAGTTTAATATGCCTATTAGGGTTATGGCAATTCAACCATGTGAAAAGGGTAGCACGGGTAACGTGACAGAGTTCTACAACCGGCAAAAATGGATAGGGCGAAAATCTGGAGGAACACTACGTAAAAGATGTTAATTTCTCACAGAAGGAAGTTTGAGATATTCCAAGATGGAGAAATCTGATTTGGGTTTGTAAAAATTGGAAAGGTGGTGTGATAGAGAGCATCCCATCACCCGATCCGCTGAGAACTCCAAGATGGTGTCCAGAGGTCCACTCCAACCAGCAGAGGTGAGCGGTCTAGACTGAAGCGCAAAGGAGGAGCAGGTGTCCGGACAGAAGCTAAAAGAGAGCCGTTGGCTCAGCTGTGGGGCGCCGGGCGATTGGAGAGCCGGAGGAGGCGAGGCTGCGACGGACGGCTGCAGCAGAGAAGGCGAAGCTACGCTGGACAGAGCATTGGACAACGGCAAGCGTGGACCAGGAGAGGAGAGTTCCGAGGCTGGGGACACGGAGAAGGCGAAGCGGAGCGGCGAAGCTGACCTACGGGAGGTTTCCCCAACACACACCGCGCTCGTATCCGGCTGTCCCTCCAAGCAACAGGACACCGCGATACCCATTGCAACGGTCACCGGGGACCGTAGCCCCAGGCAAGTAACATGGGGAGAATGGTGGAGGAGGAGGTTGGAGGGCACAGGACTGTTGGGCTTGTGGCATAAGTAAAGTGTTGCATGTTGCATGTGAAACGCGCTTTCTTTTCCCTTCCCCATTCCTCACTACCTGACCCTTCCTCCTAAAATAAAAGATATCACGAGTCTCGGTGATCCCACGTTCCTGGTGACGGGTGCACGTATAGAGCTTTAAGAATATATACAGTTTGTGACGGTAGTGTTCCTCTGTTTGCCTTTTGGGAGACGTCGGTACGAGAGTTCTATGAGGAAGAGTGACCCGGGAGGGAAAGAGAGACCGAAGACTGTTCTTCCGAAACTCCAAAGACCACGCCCTACATCCTTTGTTATCTTTTGCCAAGTATTATTGAAACTGTTTAACAAATTGACGCGTGAATAAAACGTTTATTGTGCTACTGTCAATGACTGTTTTGATACTTGCAATACAGTTACTTAAGGACAAAGTGTGAAAACGCTTACAGGTGGGTTGGGCCAAACTTGTCAACTTTCCTACTAGAGTTGCCTGAGTATTCCTCTTTCAAAGAAGAATTCGGATGGAAGAGTTCACTGAGGGTGTGGGTGGCTACACAGAAGAGATGTGATCACTATTATCGACTAGGTTAGTTTAACCTCAACCAGCAGGTCACAGCAGATGTCAAAAGCATATATTTAACCATCAGCTGTATATTTCTAGTTCTTCTGAAGCACTACCTATGTGGAGACTTATGTTTATAGGCTGCATCGACCCCCATTCCCGCACCTTCTGTACAAACGGATTTCCAACGCACAAATATGTATCACAGTAAAAGAGGTGGGAAATAATCATACATTAACACTATCCCATAATGCAGTCGTTTTCAGTTTTTGTGCTGGACTCCATTACTATGTAATTGATACAGTTATTATGCTGCCCTGGTTTTAAAAGCAATTAGTAAACTTTCAATTTAAAAGCAAATATTTAGTATTGTCTAAAACACACATTCAGTCATTAATGAAACTCCTAATCTGTACTTTTTCTCATCCTTACTTGTTTAGCTGAATAAGATGATAAGTTCAGAATGTCAGCATTATTTAATTCATTTCAATGTATTTATTTCAGTCCACTATAGAGCGGCTAAAACGGTGATATTAATCAGTATAAGATACAAAAGTGCAAAAAAGTGCCAAAGTGCAGAGAAGGCGAAGCTACGCTGGACAGAGCATTGGACAACGGCAAGCGTGGACCAGGAGAGGAGAGTTCCGAGGCTGGGGACATGGAGAAGGCGAAGCGGGGCGGCGAAGCTGACCTACGGGAGGTTTCCCCAACATACGCGCTCGTATCCATTGAGGAAAGCCTCTGAACCACTGAGAAATGTGATTTGATGGAAATAAAATGTGGGTAGGTTAGAGGTTGCGTGGATGGCACAGCTTGTTTCTGCACCCATAAATTTAGTGATCTGGTTACATTCCAAGCTACCTACACACAGGGGAATTTCTTTTGGATCAGTTCAATAGCAAGGTTCAAGCATTTCCGTGCAGCTCCTGATGTTACGTTTTTTTAATTTCCGCAGTGAGTAGATTCTCTTTGCTTGCAATGTTCTTCCACAAAGGAGCATAAAGTGCATGATTGTTTACGATCTGCCTAGATCGCAATAGCACATATCAGTTTATTCGCCTGATTGCTGCACCTGCTGGCAAAGGACAGACCTTGAAGAGTTCCTAAACTGAATATTATGTACATGGAACTTTTGCATTTTACTGAACTTTTTAGCACTTGGGATGGTCTCCCCTAAAATGTTTTGCCGTCACTCCAGTTTGTCTTGGCCTTAGCACTATGTGCACTTTACTACTGCTAACCAGTGCTCAAATGCTTGTGCTCTCTCCTTTAAAGATAGTAATATTGTCTTACACCCAATTGGCACATTTATTATACATGTAACTTTTGAGTAAAGTGGTAGTACAGGTACCTAAGGCCTGTAAATTAAATGGTACTAGTGGGCTTGCAGCACTGATTGTGCCACCCACTTAAATAGCTTTTTTAAACATATCCCTGGACTGCCATTGCAGCTTGTGTGTGTAGTTATAAACTTCCATTCTGACCCACCAAAATAAACCTCCTGCCAGGCCTAACACTCTCTTTTTAATGCATATCAGTCACCCCTTTGTTAAGCCATAAACAGGCCATAGTGCAGTATGCAGTGTATTTAAAATGTGTGGTATATACTTTTAAGTTTTATATGTCCTGGTAGTGAATAACTCCTGAATTCGTTTTTTTGCTACTGTGAGGCCTACCTCTCCCATCGATTAACATTGGGATGCCGTATTACATTTAATAAGCGGTAACATTTGATTAGGAACAAGTGGAAAATCATGTTTGGTGTCTGCGGAATTGCAATTTATTCACCCTCTTTAATGGTAAAGTCGGATTTTAAGTCACAATTCTGAAAATGCCACTTTTGGAAAGTTGGCATTTTCTTGTCCTGACCATTTGGTACCTATACCCTGTTCCTAGGTCACATGACTAGGTAGTTGACAGTTCACCTGTGTGTATTCCTTAACCCCTTCCCTGCTCAGGCACAGTGGAGCTGTGCTTATGACGAGCTGACCTTGTCATGAACAAGTATATATCTTACTTTCCAGCACAGGAGGGGAAAACCACCAGCAGCCAAGGTGTTAAAGACAGTATCAGAAAGGAGGGTCTGTGTGTTTGCAGAATGGATCATCTCTGACTTGATAGGGGCCGAACTTTCACCTACCACACTTGCATTTTGAGGAAACTGGCTCAGCTCACACATAACTGGGACCAGGGCAGGGAGACAGAAAATTCCATTCCACACACCTTTGTAGCAGGAAGCTCCAGAAACTTCTACCACTTCAAGCTGGTACCAGCATAAAAATTGGATCCTCAGACCCAACTCTTCAGTACACTCTTGGACCTGTGGATACCAGAGAAGAAGAACGTCCTGCTGCTTTGCTGCATGAGACCTGCCCTGCTTGCTGAGTAGGAAGACTGTACCGGCCCCCTTCATCCCAGGCTGAAGCGACTCCAACAGTCAGCTGACTGACCTCTTGTCTGATCCACAGGACCATTACAAGGCACAGAGGACTCTCTGCATCTGCCCAGCTGACCTGCTGCATGGACCTGCAACTGGACCTGCCAGAAGCCTACTGGCCTCTGCTCAATTAAGTTCCTGATGGCCAAGAGGTGCTTGTCAGTTCCTGGACCTTTGGTGTGGCATCAGTTGAAGTCCTCCTCGAAGAAAAGAAGAAATCCTGATTTTTTTCAGCTTCTTGTGACTGTGAACAGGTCTGTTCAGGCTTGCCAAGATCTTGACTCTCATCCCGCTGCTAAAGGGAAGAACCGTAGAACCCGGCTCTGTATTCTACAGTGACCGCCAGCGATGACCAGCAACATGAGATCTGCACTTCGTTCTACTTCCTCAACAGCCTGCGTTGACCACCAATGGGAACCTCGACCAACGACCATCCATGATGCCCAACATGACCTTTTGCGCTACAGAATTTACCACCCAGTATGCCCGTCCTGCTCTTCGCGCTACAGCGATGACCATCTGTGAGGCTCTACCCAGTTCTCATGGCCCCCTCCACTACAAACGGAACTCTTTCCGCTGGACTTTAGAAGGTAACCTTTTCATCTTGACTAACCTGGTACCGGTATCTGGCTTGCACATCATCATGGTTGAAATGAACTTGCTACTTTCAACTAGTGTCGCACAGCCAGATAACCACAAGTGATGCTTTGTGATTTTTGGTGCTATACTTATCTTAAATATTTCAATTTGTATATATCCAGTTCTAGTGTTGTTTTGGTGTCAAATAACTTATTACATTTTATCTATTCATTTAAATTAATGTGTGATTTTTCATGTCTTGTGTTTTCCTTTTATTACAGGTTAAGTACTGCATATATACTTTACATGTTGCCTCTAAGCTAAGCCTGACTGCTTTTGTACCAAGCTGAGGGTTGACCACAGGTTAATTCATTAACTTTTGTGGTTCACTCTGGCAGGGATTGTGGCTGTTGCTTAATAAGGGCTCACACTCCCCTCGACCGGCAAACCATTTTCTCACATTTCCTCTTTGGTCGAGTTATGTCACAGCAGGACACCTCCTTTCGAGGAGTCTTGCATACGCACAAATGCCCAGGTTTGGTTTCATGTGAACGCTAAAACACACCCACCAACAAAACACTCAGATACAAACAGCATCAAAATCCATGCTCAAAAAAAGCCAAACAGAAAACAGCTACATTTGCTCAAAGTCACTGCTGTAGTTCACACAAACAAAACAGTGAAACACAAGCTATCATGTGGAGAAGTGTGGTTCAATGATTAGAGCGGCAGACCCTGATGCAGAGGTCTAGCCCGGGACTAGGGTTCAATTCCCGCCTCAGCGGGTCTTGGGCTAAAATTTCCTAGGACCTGATATTTCTCGCCTCAGTGCCTCTTCTAATTCATGGGTCCCACTCTTCAACTCTGGGCAATAGCGTGCTTAATCTTCACAACAACCCCAACAACGCTAGGATGTCTGGCTTCACCTTGGGGGTGCCCAGGAGTGGACACTTCACAGGGAAAAGCCAGGAAGGGTTCCACAGCGGTATGCGTACAAGCGCCGAGATGCCTCATGAGTGATTTATGCGCTATACAAGTACTACTACATTTACATTTACATTTATCAAGTAACATTTTTCGGTGGTAGTGGCAGTGCAAATACAGCCAATTACTCTGACCAAAACGTGCACAACGTGATCTAATATGCTTTAAAATGCGGCCAAACCTTCAAGCAGGGATCTGTCTTCTTTCACCGCAGGACATATCACCTTACCAACACACAAGCACAGTGGAGTGCTAGAATTGTTTTAATCCCTAATTGCTTAACAAGGCAATCAGGAAACCATGAAACAAATCCTAGAGGAATTCTAGTTTCACGCGATGAAACTGCATGGCCTCACGAGGTTAATCACAGAAGCGGCAAATGCCATTATTTCACCCACTTTAACCTTCTCTCTAGCCAATTAATAGCCCATTTCTTAAGCATGTTTTTTCACACCAGGAATACTGCAATGCAGGAAAGCTTGCTCAGAGAAAAAAATGCGCTCAAAAGCAAAACGATGCATCTTCGGTAGTCAAGGACCAGAGTGTAGTTTGAAAAAGAAAGACCATTTTTATCCATTTTCAAGAATGTAATACTAAAAGGCTTGTGTTCGAGCTTGATCTTTTACACGGACAAAAGCATATTTCAACCAATAATCATTATGTTTTAAAAAGCTGAATATTTTCGTTAAGTAAAAAACATATTCCCTACTTGCCAGCTAACTGAGTACAAAGACACTTTTGGTTTTAGTGAAAATGTGTTAACAATGTTTTTAGCAACTGTGAATATAATGTTCAGGGCGACTTCATTCAGTTCTAGCTTTTAAGTCAACCACAATTTGAAATGTAGTCTTGTAGGCTCATTTATATTACAAAAATGCGCCCCAAGACCCTCTTGAGCAAATGTGAGGAAATCCATCTTTCCTGGATAGTCACTGCTGATCTTTTGCCTTTCAATGGACCCTGTCTTTTTACTAGTATTAGGACTTGAGGAGAAAAGGGCAGAAGTACAGAGAGCCCCAGCGAAGAGAAAGGAAGATGGTGAGAGAGCCTATGAGGAAAAAAAGGCTGGCTGAAGAGTAGAAGAACGCACTATTGGCACATGAAATGAGCCAGAAAGAATTGGACCTGAAAGCCAAGAGAGTCACGGAGTCCAGTGTAGGTGAGGAAGTGATACATAGGTGCCTAGAGGAGGTAAAATGGTCCACACCCCCAAATACCTGGTGCCTAGCTTGTGCTGGGGAATGCTATTGACAAATTGGGTGAGTCCTAAGAGGGAGCTTTGTGCATGCACAGAGTCCTAGAGGAAGATTGTGGGGGCTACTCTCTGAAAGCATATACCAGTCACTTGGAAAGCTACCCTACTGGCCTTAGATATAGCTGCCAGGATGAGGTATGCCCCCATGTAAGACACCCTTCTTGACAATTTTGCTCTTATCCCAGAAAAATACAACTTGAAGTTTATGCACAGCCAGAAACTACTTAACCAGTCCTGGGTGATTTTGTGGATTACTTCAATAAAGTAATATAAGGTTGGGTGTAGGGTAGTAAAGTGAATGACTATGCTATGCTGAGCTGTACAATCTATTTGTTGGACTTGGCCCTTTTGGCAGGTTCACCCTGAAACTTTTAGCATTTTCCTAGCCTGTTTCTGTAACCTGGTGTTGGTGAATATAGGCATCTGCGCACTTTTTCACCATGGTCCAGTGTAAAGTGCGTGCGCTCTCTGTGTATGTGTGGTGAGACTGGCCTGCCCTCCCATAGGAATGCATGGGGAATATGTGTGTCCATGGTGGTTCCTGATGTGTGGGGAGAGCAGGGTCGAGTTTGGTATGTGCAAACTCGTGAGATTAAATGCTGCGCGATGATGTGCGCGGATCTAATGTGTCTAGTGTGGAAGTGCCACTTCTAGAAGTTGGAATGTCTGTGCAGTGAATGTGAATTGACTGCCTGGCTTGTGATTGGCTGGAGCTGGCTGGTGTGCCTGGCTCCAGGAGTCAGGATGGGTCTGACCGGTGATGAATGGGGAGATCTGCATGTTGATGGCAGGGAGGAGTGCACCTGGGACTTGAATAGGGCTGGGCCTCCCCTTCACAATGCTGGCTCCACACCCTGTGGTGCGTCTGATGTCCCTAGCCTGTCCAGTGAATGGAAGAGGGGAGCTGAGCAAAACAAAGTTCTCAAGTGCTCCTGAACCAGTTGTAACTGGTTCCCTCCTAGCCCTGTCCTGTGGCACAAATGGGAAAAAGCTGTATAAATGAGGGGCTGTGACCCAATGTAAATTGTTCTACTTTTGGATCTTGATTGCTGCCGGGTGTGCTGTTGCTAGGGCCCAGGAGGACTTGCCAGGAGGGCTGCTTCCCTGGGCCCCGCTATGCCCTGGAGCCTTTTTGCTTTATTTCCCTGTTTGCAGCCTTTGGGGACCATGGGTTTTGTTCCCCTTGTCCCAGAACTGTGGCTCACCCAGCACTATCTTCTGATGGCCCAGCTGAGGAGGAGCGTGGGCCGTGCAGCCCGGCGCTGCAGCCCCTGGAGAAGGAACCCCTCTCATGGGGATTCCCACCGCCATGCTGAAATCGCGGGTGCCACCCCGCTTATATTTATTTTATACAGGAGCTCACCCCGCGTGATGAATGTGTCGGTGTTCATTTAAACCATGTCGGGTGCACACCCGAGGTTTACTTGTGTTTACCAGGGAGCCTACACCTCATAGTGCCCCGAGAATCACTGCTGTAGCCGCGGGCACACAGGAAGTCAGGCACGTAGTGAATGACGGCGGGCGGGACTTCCGGTTTGAAAAAGGAAGTCCCGCGCTGCCACCGAAAGAGGGAGAGGAGCTGCCCAGAAGACGAGGAATGGCGCTGCCGGTGCGGGGCTCCCATGGTTAGGGGAGAGCCCCGCACCCGCCACCTGGTGCAGCCCAACGGCAGAGGGGGCGCGTGGCACATTGCCGGTGCCTGCCTCCCCACCGCAGGAGAAATGAGGAGATTGCCGTCCGGAGGAGCCCCAGCCAGCGAACAGCCCGGTGAGTGAGGGGCTGCGGGGAGAAAGCTCCGGGCAGGTGTTGAAGTGCCTGAGTGAGGCACTGTGTCCAGCTGTGCTAGGAGCGGCCCCATCTGTGCAGCGGGCCGCTCCCTAAAGGCATCACCATGACGTCAAGAGCCCCAAGTGGCTCAACCATGGGGGCCTGTCTTGTTTCAGGAGCCAGTGCGCTCCAACGGAGGCATAGTTGTTTTAAGGCCCCCAGTAGAGGTCCGGGGTAGAAAGCTGTGCCGGGCCTGTAATTTTCGCCAGGGCCAGAGGGGCCCGGGAATGTCGGAGGTGTGGGCACATTCCATTCCAGAGCCACGTGGCTCCACCAAGGGGGCAAGTTTATTTAAAAGCCCCGTGGGGGGGCCAGTAAAGAGCACCATGGTTGTGTGTAGGGTCAGATCGTTCAACAAAAAGGTGCCCCAAATGTTGGAAGGAGCCAGTGGGCTCCTGGGGCGCAGTTGATTTTAGAGCCAGATGGCTCCACTGCCCCTAAGCTGTTCCTAGAGCCTGGAGGGCTCCACTGCGTTCATGATGATGGTCAAAGCCTAGAGGGCTCCAGCCTGTGGAGCAGTTTGTTTCCAGGGCTACTGAGAGCCCATGCCGCAGTTCCTATCATTCACAGCTGCCCATCAATTAGTGGGCAGCTTCACCGTTTAGGTGCAACTCTTTGGGGACATGATCTTTTGAATCTAGGAGTGAGTCACATTCCTTTGCCCCTACTTTGGCCTCCACAGCTGCGCAGCACTTAGTGCCAGCTGCAGCATTTAGGCCCTGTTCTTGTTCTCAGCTTCCCAGCAAGTACTGGGCAGTTTAGGTTTGCGCTGGTGGCGCACCCCTGACTGGTGCTGCGTTGGCAGCGCGCCCTGACATTCGGGACACAGGACATTTGAGCCCCTTCTTGGATGGCCAGTTGGACAGGGAGGTTGGTATGTGGATAGGGCGCCAGGCCCTAATGTGATTGATGTGCTCTAAATGTGGTGCTAGGAAATGTAATACATTTAGTATGTTTTACGCACCCTGTGTTTGATACCTCTAGAGATGGTTTTACCTATGGAGGTTTGTGTTAGTGAGATAGTACTTCACTGTGATTTATGCCCCTAAATGTGAGTTATACTTAGGAGGTAGGGTCTAATGTGTTTAGACTAGTGAACTGGGCGCAGGATGTAATTTGCGCCTGAAGTGACTGTACGTAATGTAGTTTATGTTACAGGTTGAGGTGGAGTACAGTGATTACCAGTAGTTACTGGTTGTAGGTTTATGATCTATTTTTACTTGTACCAATTTCTCCTAAGTGTTGATCCTGACAGTGGCCCATGAGGCCCTGTCCTCTGTAAATAATCCCTTGTGAATATTGCCCGTGCCAGTTGGCACAATGTATATTGTGTGATTACTATCTGATGTGTTTTGACAATACAAAAGTTACTTTTATATAACCTTGTGTGGAGTTCCTTTTGCCTGGGATGTTGTTGCTGTGTGGTGCGCAAATACTTTACACATTGCATCCGGGATAAGCCTGTCTGCTCGTGCCAAGCTACCAAGGGGGTGAGCAGGGGTTATCTTTGGCGTGTAACTCCCTTGCCCTGACTAGAGTGATGGTTTCTGCCTGGCTTTGGCGCAAGCCTTAGCCAACCAGAAATCCCAGTTCTAACACTATTCATGAGAAAAAACATGTTTGTAATTACTTTTGCAGAGCTGCATCAACACCTGATTGAATCGACGATCGCTGTACCCAGAGAGCTTGCAGAAAAGCATGATCTGTGGGTCTAAGTTTCTATCCTCCTTCATAAAATGAATCTTCCATTGAGATACTGCCAAACTCCCCCCCAAAATAATTAACATCTGTCACATGAAATGTCCCTTTGCATACAGATGCTCCCACTACTGAAGAACCCTACTCGGAATCCAAATGACGTTGGCAGCTAATGTCCAAACCTCCATCCATCATGAAAATAACATTAAGAACAAAATCTGTCTCCAACTCCAAAACTTGATTGGCAAGCTTAACAGTGCCTAGGATGAACAGTCTTCTTCAGACCATGCTGAACAAGAAGGAGAAGGAGAAGGAGACAGCAATTGCATCCTGACCTTTGCCAAGAGTAGCCATTATTACTGATCTTACACAACCATTTTACAGCCTCTAACACAGGTTTGAAACTATTAACCAAGCATAGTTCTACACATTGGAAACATATACAAAGTCCTTAGATTAAGTCCTTCAAATGTTCACTTGTTATTTCAATAACCAAGATCAATTTGTTTAGTTTAGTACATCAAAATCACAAAACGTGACTGCCCACTAAGAAGAGATCCATATATCCCCATAATCTACAACCACTTTTTGGTATTCCTTTGAACTCTACTCTTCCATACCAGCATCGAGATGCATGAAGCCAGTAAGAAATGCAGATTTTCTTAAACCTCCCTGTTTCTCATAACATCAAGAACTGTCTTGGGCACATTTGAAAATGAATATACAGTGCCTACCTAAAACACATTCTAACCAAGGTAGCATTCATCCTGTGAGGCATTAAAAACAAATAATCACATATGTATTCCTTGCTCTCCAAATTTATATTGGTCAAATTAATGTATGCACTAACACAAAGCACTGGTTACCTCAGTTTCATCTTAACAACAAACTCTCCTTCAAAGAACAAATGACCATGAAAACAAATAGAGTCCAAAATCAACTTTCCCTCCTGAGGAATATGAAACCGTTTTATTAAAACTGTCTTCAGTACAATGCTCCAACCCTTCTTCATCTTACACCTGGATTAAGGCAACACTCTACTCTGTGGCTTCCCTGACACCACAGCGACCCATTATGAGAAACTGTGCTGTTGGTTGACCTGCAACCATAATCCTTGTCAGGGAGAAGCACAAGCCAACACTGAATTAACGTCACTCAACCCTCTGGTAGATTAGCACAAAGCAGCCAAGCTTAACTTAGAGGCAATGTGTAAAGTATTAGTGCAACACTTCAAACAGTAATAAAGTAACAACTCCACACAAAATGAATACCACACCAGGTTAGAAACATAGATCAGAATGTACTGAATAAAACAAGACCACAATTACACAAATGCCACCATTAGAACCAATGTGGGGAATTTTGAAATGTTTTAGTGAAAATAGCTCCAAAAATCACGAAGCGCCAACTGGGGATATCTGGTTCACCAGGACCTGGTCAAAGTCACACTTTAATGCTGACAGCAATTGAGGGAAGGTCAGCTACAGTCACCAGGTTGGGCCAAAAGCACTGTGTAGTATCCTGCATATGTATTTATCCTTCTCTCCTGTCTCCTTCTCCCTAGCTGCTCAGCCAGTGTGAATGTCGTGCATGGAATGTTAGTGTGGTGATGTATGGAATCTTTGGATGCCTGTGAGGTGAGATGTGACAGTTGGAGTATGGTCTGAGCAGCAGGCAGGCTGCTCCTGGTGTGACTACTCTACACGTACTTACCTAGCTACAAATAAGACTAAATAAATCAACCTTAACTACTTTTCGACCAATGGATTTCATCATTACACTGATTGTGACACCCATTTAATTAGCACTTTAAACATGTCTCAGGCCTACCATTGCAGCATGTGTGTGTAGTTTTTAACTGCCATTTTGACTTGGCAAAATAAACCTTTTAGCAGACCCAAATATTCCTTTTAAATACATATAGGTCACCCCTGAGGTAGGCCTGGATAACCCATAGGGCTGAGTGGTGTATTTAAAAAGTGGGGCATATACATTTGAGGTTTACATTTCCTTATAGTGAAAATCTTGTACCTTTGTTCTTTCCTACTGCAAGGCCTACCTCTCCCGTAGTTACCTTACTACATTTTTAAGTGTAATTTCTTAATGGGAACAGGTAACCAGTTTATGTTTGGTGTCTCTAGAATTTAAAATCCTAACTTATGGTAAAGTCAATTTTAAATTACAATTTAGAAAATTCCACTTTATTCCACTTTAAGAAAGTTGTTTCAGCAAACAAATGATGGACGGAATGCTGACAATGCAAACATTCTCCCCAGTCAAAAGATCTGGGTTAAATCCATTGTTCTTTTGCCCACTACGCCACCCCAGTTTGGACCCAGCCATAGGCAAATCAATCTTGACCTTGTGCCCCATGGGAATGGTCTAGACCGAACTGTCAGGCCCGGTCCTCCCTGGACCGGGCCTGACATCGCAGGTTGACAGTATTGACAAAGGAAGGCAAGACATTGCCAGATTAGAATCAAAAAACTACAAAACATAGAAAAACAAATTAGCCTTCTCCATCTTGCAGCAAGGATCCAGAACGAAATACCCACCATTACTTTTGTGTTAGAAGCTGAGGACAAAAATTTGAGGTCCTGAAAAAAAAGGATGCAGCAAGATGCAGAATGGATCAATGAAAGTGGTTTAAAATTGAATAGGGGGGGAAGATAGTCCTGATATGCTCTAGACAGAAGCCGCAGGTATATAGCTTTCTAAATCTTTTGGCTTTCTATACTATTTTACCATGTTCGCTAGAAACTTCGGGATAATCTGGCATCGCAAATTATATTTCTTGCCCATGTAGCAGACATGCTTTTTAACCTTTTTTTATCCTTAGGCAAATAAAAAAAATCTTTCTACAAATGGGTAGGGTTTATCATTGATCAATTTTGGAAATTTGTATCCTTCACATATAGACTATGCATCCCCTAACCTGGAGGGGCTACTAAAGGGTAAGATTGCCAGACTGCAACATGTTCTAAAAATAGGTTTTTGGTTGGTGCTGAATCATGAGAAATGCAGCTGTGTTAATGGTAGGCTTAAAGCCCTACATCTCATATCATGTTATGTTATGTTATGTTATGCTATGTTACAAACATTAATATCACACATGGCAGTCCTGGCTTCCCAGCGAGTCTAAACTAGAGCAGAAGACGAGGAGTAAAGTGCCACCTTAAAACAGGCAGGTCTTAAGCTGCTGCATTGGCTATTGGAATCAAAAAGCATTTCAGTTAAATTGGCATATCTAGTTTAAAGATGTTATAAGCGAAAAGCCCTCGCTACTAGCCAGATACAATTTAGAATATACACCAGGTCGATTGTTCTCACTAATGGACGCTCCTTATTGTCCCCAGGACAAGAGCCAGTTAAAAAGGAGATAGAAGATTTAGACAACTGGGATCAGATCAGAAAGACAAAAATTAACACTAATTTGTTGAGCTTTGTGAAAGTACTCAGCAAATTCTCTTTTAATCAGTGACCTGCATCTGATTGATAGTGAAATGGAGTAGTTATTATTAACCCCTTGCATGCTGATGACGAACCCCAGCCGTCATGCACTATGGTGCTCATGTGCTGATGACGGCTGGGGTTCGTCATGGCCCGCCCCTGTTCATTTGTTTACCGCACAGGGGCGGAAACGGGCCAGCAGTGAAGGGGTTAAAGAGGCATCAAATGTCTATTGTGAACGTGTTAAAATAAATACAACAAAATAAAAGATTAACCCCTTCGCTGCGGCGGCTATTTCGCCGCAGCGCTAAGGGGGCGGGGGCCGCGCGGCGCGCCCATTCTTGTGACGGAACCGCTCCGTCACCAGCCGCGGTCGCGCTGTGCTCATGGCGGAGCGGTTCCGTCACGGCCCCGCCCGCTTAATGGAACGCTCAGCGCAGGCTCGGAATCCGCGCTGCGTAGGCGTGCCGAGCGGGCCATGACGGAACCGCTCCGTCATCAGCACAGCGTGACCGCTGCTGGTGACGGAGCGGTTCCGTCACCAGCAGGGGAGGGGTTAAAGAAAAAACGTAAACAAATAATTGAACAAACATATCATCTGCCAGAACCCTTCAGCGATGCCGTAAGGAACTACAGGCCCGCCTCCTTAGAGAACACTACGAATGCATCACTAACTGCCATTGCTGAACCAATCATGTTAAAGCAAACTGTTCATGTGGCTGTAGTCTACCATCATCAACCATCTTTGGCTTTATGGAATATTTTTGGCCTTTTTAGAAAATATAAACAGAAGTCACAAACCCTGTTTACTTTTTTACTGGATCAAGTTTTGTATTAGTCATTCTCATTCAGGTTATGGGCGCGGGCAAACATTTTGGGGATTTATTTTTCATCGTCAGAATCTCACACAGAACAGCAAATAGAAAAAAAAAACTGAGGTGGGGTGAAGATGGAAGGCACAGTGAAAAATAAAGATAAGAGTGTTCAAAACTAAAACGTTCGCGTGACATAAAGAGAAAGGAAGTGTTTGGTGGTAAAGAGGAAGCAGGTGGGATCGAGATTAAGCAGCCTTGGTATTCGGCGACCCACGCGCCACTTACATATTGTTTAACAAATTAAGCACTGACTGAATCCATGAGATGCCACTCAAAAGGATCAGCGAAAAAAACATTTTCCCATTACAATACCCAACTCTGCTACCCTGGAACGCTGGTGATTCATTACCACAATGCTCATTGCTCCATCTCAGAATGAAATATCGACGCAAAGATAGAAATCTATCCAATGAATACCTGTTTGAGTCCAGCTGAGGTTATAACAGCGCTATTCATATTACAATTTTCTGCGCATCGACTGTCCAAACAGCACAAGCAAAGTTGTATCCCAATCACCTAAACAGCTGTTACTAACGCCTCTGGGTGGAACGAGTTAGCAAATCCTTATTCTATGACGTCAGCTTTCCACACATGCATGTGTTGTGTTTGTGTATGAACTAAACACCCCAAAACACACAATAATGAAACATGCTTTCGGTAGGGTAGGGCTTTAAGTGGGCCGGGTCTCACTGGTGCTGAGCATCCGCAGTTTTGTAAAGGGGGTCTTGCCCAGGCGGTCTGTTTTTTTCCGGACTGCAGTGACAGCAGGCACATCCATGTGGTTTGCTCACACTGCTCACGTCTCACTGGTGGAAAAGTTACGATATGATGTCATGCCAGGTGAGCGTTTTAAAGGAAGGGAAAATCTTCAAAGAGAGTCATTTTCTCTCTGGATTTCCCTTCTCTGTTTGACACTCAAGAGCACCAACATTGTCGTGGGGTCACCAGGGCTTTAAGTGGAAGCTTTTTCAATGTTAAACACAAGCCATAGTTGCTGCTTATTTATGTTAGGCAACTAAAAACCATTGACAAAGCCAATAGTTCTCACTTGTTGTAGGTATGCTGTTACTTGTATCAGATATATTAGAATGCAATGACAGAAGCAGCAAAATACAAGTCGGGTGGCACACTATGCTAATCGCAGATTTTTAGTTTATGTGTTTAAGCCACGCCCTTAATTACATTGGCCACGCCCTTTTCAGGGACCCTCCCCCAGTTTTTTCATCCCACATAAAGCCCCGCTGCAGGGATAAACCAGTATTTAGAAGAACCTTAGGTGCGCGTGTAACAAGTCCCGCTGATCAAGGGAGGCGCGCGATGTCTTGGTCTGAAAAGAGCCCTGCAGCCCGTGTTTCGCATAGGAGGCTTGCTTCAGCGCTATTCTAAATGCTTCACGCCATACACCGGCACTTACCAGAGTAACAAGAACCCTAACCCCGCTCTACATCCTCGAGGTTATCCCGGCACCTCCATCTGAGGCCGGACCCAGAGACGTGTCGTGTCGCACTTCTTCACGTTCCAGTTAACGTTACTAATAACGAGGCTTGAAACTCCCGAGGGACAACATGGCTGCCTCGGCTAATAAAGGTGCTATTGAACTGAAAGGGCAAACAATGTACAGGAAAGCAATGCTCCTGGGATCAGTGGCGGCTGGTGGATTTTGAAAGTGGTGGGGCGAAAATGTTTTATCCTAATGTAATAAGTGAACGAGCGAAGCGAGCGAGCCTGAACTGCAAAAGCAGGGTGCGGGGGATTCACCCCGCAAGAAAATTGAGAAAATGGATTCAAATGGTGGGTTTTACACCACATATTTACTGCAAATTGTTGAGAAAATGGGGATCCAATATAGCATTTTGAAGCACAAGTGTGAAGAAAACATTATAATCAAATCAGAAATGTGCCCAATCCTCAAACTAGTCTGCTTGCAAAAGGACCCCCAAGCCAGGCACATACAACCAACGGAAACAGGCCCTCTAAGTGTTTCCCACCTGTAACACATCTCTGAACCACCTGTTTTCATTGTATATAATAATGAAAATGCTGCAGTTTATTCTTATTTATCTTATGCAACTTACAACCATTGACAAAGCCTGTCGCCCTGGTTGGTTGTGGGCTTAATGTCACTTGTATTATATATCTGGAGGCAATGACAGAAGAAGCACAATACCAGTGAGGCGCAAACTATGCTAATTACAGATTTTTAGCTTGACAGTTTTAAGCCATGCTCATAATTACATTGGCTTCCCCTACGAGCAACCCCCCCCTCCCAGTTTTTTCATCCAACTTAAAGCCCTGCACACAAAGAAGTGTGAGTGTGTTTCTTTTGTATATGGAGGGAGGCATGGTGGAAACAAAACGAAAGGCCGTGCATGGTTTGAGGTGGGCAGGGTTCAGAGATTAGTCGTCATTTGTTCTTCATCATGGCAACTAAGTGAATATCTGCAACAGCTACTAGGGCTTCATTGAAATAATGACGTTTGGCATGGCGCTTGCATGGCCGGTGGGGTAGGAGGCAGCCAAATGTAAATTGCGTAATGGCTTTGAGCAAGCAGTGGATTAGAGCAATGCTGCAGGGGTGTATGAATGTTATTCGGAAGCATGACTGCAGAGACAAATGTATCGAGGGATGAAAAAGATAACTGGATTCATCTGTGAATTAAAGGGCTGGTTGAGGAAGCATGAAGATGTAAAATGCCATGATTACATTAAATATCCAGCTGATGTGCATTGAGAAAAATTAACATTGAAGTTGTTTCATCTACATTGCTGTGCAATACGCTGACATGAATTAAACAAAATCAAAATACTGGCAGTTCTTAGTAGAAGAATGATCATACGTCACACCTAGTGATGTAAACCCACATAGTGCTCAATATAAGCGTAGTAACCACTCAAGCAGTCGCAAGTTCCACCTAAACTATCAACGAAGCCCTGTGCAACTCTGTGGTACCCAGAGGGGCCCCCACCATGTCTGTTTGCAGGAACAGCAGTGCACACAGACCTAATATATCGCCCTCTCTGCAGCCATCCTCCTGGATCACGGCAATCTCTGACTCCTTAAGGCAGATTCAGCTATGCATCCAGAAAAAAAGAAATCAATAAGTACCAAAATCTGAGTCCAAAAATAGGAATATCTGCCCCCTTCATCCAGTCGGCCTCTGCGCACCAAAATAGACTCATTTGTGTAATGCCAACAATGCTGCAGGCACTTTCATGCCCAAACAGGGTGTGGGTAACTGTAAACAAGGGCTCACCCCCTCAAACACTCCCCCAGCTCCTATTATTACTTCTGACACTTTTTCTCCACGGGGCTCCTACTAAAGCGCAGAAATTCTGCCTCAGTGCCTTCACAGCGCTTCAGATTTATTGGGGGCCTCAAGAGGTCGTAGACAGAGGGACACGCGATGGAGCAGGGAATCTGTAGGCTAAACTTGCCAGGGGTTTGGGTCTGTGGACATGTGAACTGCAGAAGAAGAGACCATGTCACATAAAAAACACGATTAAAAAGAGCTGGATTAGAACAATTAGAGCTTCTGGGATCGAGGGTACAAAAGTCACGAAGGAAAAGAAAAAGTACAAATAAAAACTGTGCTTTTCCTATTTCTAATCCTTTTTTTAAACAAAAAAGATGTCAATAAATATCAATCCAAATCACTCTTATAGTGTCAACACATTTACTTGCAGCAGCTTCAGGGCACTCTGAGACGATCAGAGAGAACTGCAACAATTTCAGGATTAATAAGACATTTCTGAGACCACTACTAAACATGGCCCGTGGGCCCTTTAAAATATTTTACGGTTTTCTTTGTTATTTTAGATGAGGCGTTTGAACATTTTTCCGGACCTGAAGAATCAGGGGGCCATGTGGCTTTCTTTCCGGCTCTGCATGAAACCGGCACCTGCCTTGACAGCCTTCTACGAGAGTGTACTGTTAAAACACATTCGTGAGGCAGGGAAAATGGAAGGCTGAGCTGATCTGGCCCTCCTAATGTTGGGAGCTGTTTTTGAAGCACAGCGCAAAGACAATAAAATGCCACCTGTTTGCTATAAATGCAACGAAGGCACTTATGAAAAGCTACTAGTTAACTCTCCTAATAACTATACCAGCTGCCCGACAGCACAAAATTAAGGCTGACAATGAAAGAATGCAAGGCCTCTTTTTTGCGAATGAAAGCGAGGCAGGGGTGGGTAAATCCCGGCGTACCAAGGGTGCCATGGGTCCCAGTGGAAGCAAGCAAAAAATGAGACCTCATGTCACCAATTAAACAGTAAAGCGCAGCTACGATTGGTGTCAGAGAGCACCGCATAGGCGCATGCTGTCGCACACATACAAAGACCTACTGGATCTGGGAGCGTGCTAAGCCATGATAAATATACACAGTTAGTTTCCTCCTCCACCTGCACTTAAGGCGAACATTCAAACAAACTCATGCAGAACTGCATTGTAAAATAAGCACTTGTTTTTCGAGGCTGCTTTCCTTCCAGGGTCCCTGTTGCCTTTGTCTGTGCCTGCTCAAGGTTCATAAGCATGCTCTTGACACCTATGATCCTAGCACTGATACCACTTCAGAGGCCTACGGCAAGCACGGTTTGCATATAATTAAATACCCTCTACGATCATGGCACACGCACATGGGTTCAAGCAGTCACCATCTCACCAACATACACATAGGTGAATGAAAGGGTACCCCGCCCCCGATCTTCCTGCGGTAGGTACAAGCACATGGAAGAGAGTGGGCACTAGTGCACATGACACCATGCTTGTGGACTCGTTCTTTAAGTGCCAGTCCTGACCGCAGGGATTTGAGCATCTGTGTAAGTGTACCCAGCTGTTATTTGCGCACATGAAAGTGCGCACCCGCCCTGTGCTCCTAGAATCAGATTCTAAACACAATGGTTGGTGTGGACTTCTGTGCTAGTTCTTCCAGTGCCACGCCAAACCAGAAATGTGCCGTGCGGTGCCTCTGCACCAGTGAGGCCCGCTCTAAGTACAAACCACAAGAAAGACCGTTTTAATTATAACGAAGCATATGTTCCCTTGCACAAGTACTCCCCGCAGCAGCCGCACGTTTAAGAAAAAGTGCATTTGCATTAGTGCAAGTTCTGACCGCAAGGAAATGTGCTACTGTACTAGTGCTCAGGTCATGCATTGCAATCACACGCATATGTAGAGAAAGACCCCACGCACACCGACGCACTTCTGTAGTGAATAATAGTGATTGTTGTACACAAAAAACTTACGTTTTATGTGGAATTGTGTGACTCACTCGACTGACTGCAGACACGATGAAGAGACACTCACTGACTGCTGCAGGCACGCACGAGTCACGAGGGTCTACTACACACTCTCCTCGTGACTCTCTCTGACTGTTGATGTAAGGGCACGTCAGGCGCGGTGACGTGCACATACAGCATGGGGAAATGGCCAATCACCACTCAATGGCTTAACATAAGCCACATGTGATTGGCCACACTTAGAAAACATCCACCACCCAAGCGCGACACCAGTGCTGAAGTCTCCGCGGTGTCTCAGCCAATCCTGGTGCAGCGCTACCAGCACCACTGCGCCAGGATTGGCTAAAGTGCAGGCTTAATACTGCCCATTGTGAGACCCGGGGGACCCGGGTCCCTGCCTGTTTAAGTGCTGTAGGGAGAAGGAGGAGGAAAGGTACTACTGGGTGTGCGCATGCGTGGGCCAGTCGTGAAAATGACTAGTTCGAAATGCGCACACACAAGTGCCTGCTGCGCGCAGCGCTACCTATTTCTGCTCAGATGGCCACACTCACTGTCACTCATTGCCGAAGCCCCGCCCCCACACCTTCCGCGATTCCGATGCTGTCGGGCTTGTGACGCTTGTCCCAGTACAGCTGGCTCTCTCTGCCGCAAACTGCAAGTGCGCTCAGGATAATTTATTTTTTAAGCTATTTTACTTCCTAATTGCAGCGTGTTGTCCATGGCTAAGTGGGGCAACGCCCCAACGCCCCTAATGGACGCACCGCCACTGCCTGGGATACATGAAGGAAATTTACATTAGTCAAGTTTTGCAATAAGCTGCTCTGCAAGTTTTTAATAAACCTACCCTCTGGAATTTCAGAAAACTTACGCATGCGTTTGCATATGTACAGCTCCCATGGACTTGTGCCTGGGAGTGATTGCACCTGTTGAATGTATTTCTGTAAGGCGCATTCACCAAACAATAGGATCAGTCATAAAAAGGAGTTTTTCGTTACTAAATATTGGCCTGGCGACGAGGTCACGAGCTATAAGCATCTTTCTGTCTTGTTTCCAAGCGGGACACGTGAAACGCTTGCACTATGGAAACAAAGACTCGTTCACTAGAAAAAGCCATCCTGGGGTTTGTTTACAGGTTTGTTTTACATCACGCCTGCTACTGTGCCGCCATCTTTCAGAGGGAGGCCTGTTGGTCACTGGAGACCTTCATTTGAGGGATTCCCTGATGCGCTTTAAAATAGCCAATGTGGTTGGCTTCTGAATGTGTAAACAGAGAAGTCGAGGCTTTGCACTGCCAGGTGACTGAGTACCACAACAAAGAGATTCAAATATAACCGCAGGGAAAAAAATGCTTTTAAGACACTGGTATTCCCCACGTGCAATGTAAGTGATCGCAACAGCAGGACACCGAACTGCTCTTGTGACAATACTTGCTCTGTAAACTGAAATAAACATCAGTGCCACAGTAAAAAAAGCAAATGTGTGTCTGTCGTGCACGAGGATAAATGTCACGGCGTGCAGAAGAATGACAAACTCCAGTAAGTCAGTATAATTAACTCTCAACGCACATCTATTATATATTGTTTTACATTTCAGGGTGGGAGGACTTAAGTATATGCCATGGCCACCATCCGTGCCCATTACATGTGCAAGGAAGCGCCATATCTCCAGGGACTCAGAACTGGGCCATCGCGCAGCGCTCGGTCCACGGTGTGAGATTGTGTCTTGTTTGACATCATTTGAAGCAACTGTCAGACACTTCTACATGCGTTTGTGTGCGTGTATCTATTTGCGTTTATTTATTTGGTAAAGCCCTGCCTGGTGACGGAAGCCTCCCTTCGTCGCGCTAATGGATGCATCGATTCTTGGCTGTCCGATATCGCCATCATGTCTACACCTTGATTAACGATGTGGAGGGTCATCAAGGCAGAAAATTCAGATTCCATCTTTGGCGTGGGCCAGAGTTCACAAAGAGTGGTCGATGTATGTTTGTTTTTTTTTGCACCATCTAGGAACCAAACTTCTTCACAAAGGTCAGTGAAGTAACACAAATTCAGCATAACATATAAAATCTGTTTAATAAATGTATTACTTATTTTATTCAGATTTTATATATATATTGATACATATCTATATATATGTTCACTGAAAATACCATAGGTTTCAGGGACGTTATAGTTAGCTGGACATTTCACTCGTACAAAACCATAGAAATTCCATTGTTATAGTTAGTTCAGCCAACTATAACTCGTGCCCCCGCAATGCACTTCTCATGACGTCACATATTACATCATTCATGGCATCGTCAGTGACATCACTAATGACATCTCAAATGACCACTGATGACATCACTGATGACATCATCCAGTGACTGTGTTTCTGAAAAGTTTAAATATGTTTTATATACATGCCAAGATGTATTGAAGAATGAGTAGGTATAAGTGTCTGGATGTAGGATTTAGGAGGTGTGTGACTGATTGTATAAATGACTGATTAAACGTGTCTTACTGACTATATGGCTTAGTGACTAAACAGTGTAAATGTCTGTATCAGTCTGTCTGTTGTTGTGTAAACTGGTACATGGGTTGGTCAGTAGCTACATGAATGTCTATATGAGTTATTTAATTGTTTGCCTGAATATTTGTATGGGTGTCTGAGTGTGTGTGTGGGTAGGTTGTAGGTGTGTGACTCTGTGCATAGATGTGTGAGTAGTTGAGTCACTGGGTGTATGGGTTCAAGAGTGCATGTGGAAATAAATGTAAATTCAGTATTTTATTTAGGATCTATGTGTGGGTGAGTGTGTGTATGGGTGTGTTGGTGAGTGAATGGATGTCTCAGTGGTACATGTGCAAGTAACTACATATGCAAAAAGCAGTTTATGTGAGGGATGATGCTGTATATAAATAACTATATGTGAGAGTGAGTGATTGTGAGAGTGGCTGTATGGACGAGTGTGTACTTTTATCAGTTATTATGTGAGAGAGTAACTATGCGTTACTATCTGTATGAATTAGTGAGGTAGTGTGCGTATAACTGTATAGGTGAGTAAATGGAAATGTGATTAGTTCTTTACATAACTGACTAGGTGTGTGAATAACTCCATAGATGAGTGTTGGTGTGTGAGTGTCTGAATAGGTGTATGAGTGCATATGATAGTGTTGTATTCATGAGAAACTGCATGTATAAGTGATTGTATGGGTGAATGAGTGGATGTCTATGTAGACCTAGGAATTAGTGAGTGCGTATTTAGTAACTGGTATTGGTGTCTCGATGGTTTCAAAAATGGTAGTCTGTATTTTACCGTGAGTGTATCACGGGTTATATTAGAGTGTGAGGAGGTGCATCAGATTTTCACATTAATGATGTCATCAATGATGTAATTTGAGATGTCATCGGTGATGTCATCATATTGCCTGCACTTCCCTCCTGAGGCGGAAAGCCGGGAGGTGAAGAAATCTTTTTAAAACCTTTTGAGTGATTGTGGAAACTATTTGTTTATAGGATTTTGCTTTGATCTTAAATTGCACAATACCTTCCCCATTTGTCCAACTGCACACGCCGGAGAGCCGGTGCTCATAGCTTCTGCTGGCCCCCCTGCAGCCGATTGAGGTGCTGCTACGGGGTTCCTGACACAGCAATAGCCGCCATCTTGGGGGTACTGGTAGGGTAGCGGTTCAGCTGCCAGTTCCCTCCCATCCTCCTCTTCTATATATGTCTACCCCTTTCCGGCCGCGCAGTGGACGAGCGCAGCAGGCGCGCCAAAGGAGCGCCAAAGGCAAGCCCGTCTGCGCCCGTCCCCGACCATGACGCGGCCGGGGCCAGAGACTCTGTCGGTTTTGGCTCCCTAACTACCATCTCTAACAGTAGGCAGATGTTACTTTGCTAAGGCCTAATTACTGCACTTTTCTATACACCATTTCATCGGATCTTTCTACCACCTCTTACCCTTGTAAGCCCTGCAGCCCTAGATCGGAAGCAGGTAGCCCTGTATGTCAATGCTCACTCTTACAGCCTACGGCCAGGTCCCTCCCAAACAGAAGGGCTTTAACTCTCAAAGCGGGTGTTATCAACTGTCGCTCTCTGGTAAAACACTCCTTAGACATTGCCCAGACTTTAATGGATAATAGGTGGGACCTTCTTTTTCTCACAGAAACTTGGTTGGGAGATGATACTAACCCAGCTTTGTGTCTGGCTATTCCCCCCGGTTGTAACATCTTATGTGCCAATAGGCAAAGTCACAACCATGGTGGAGGCGTAGCCATAATTTATAGGTCACAATGGACCTTCTCATCTTTTCCCTATGGTCAAATCGAATCCATAGAAGCACTACCTTTTTGTATAAAACTGGCTCCAAATATTACTTGCTCAGGTCTACTTGTTTATCGTCCCTCAAAGTCCAGTCCATCCTGCATCCCCACTCTTTTAGATTTTGTGCTTCAGGCTAGCTTCCGCTATGCGAATTATACCCTGCTTGGCGACTTTAATCTCCATGTGGAAGACACTTACGATCTTACCAGCTGTAACTTTTTATCCACCCTGACTGACGGTGGATTACACCAGAGGGTCTCCTTTCCCACCCATAAGGCCTGGCATACATTAGATCTTATCTTCTCCAATCTAGCGAAAATTACTATCAGTAAGCCCAGCCCGGTGATCTGGTCTGATCACTACTTCATTCCGTTTACCATTCTTCTGTCTCATCAAGACAGACCTAGGTTACCGACCAAGGAGGTTGGCCTAAACAGGAGCAAAATCTCTCCAGATAGTCTAGCCGAATGTCTTCCTTCCGCGGCCCCTCTGGACGCATTAGATCTGGACTCTCGCCTGCCCAATTTTAACAACTGGATCTCTTCGGCCATTGATTCCATTGCTCCCCCTAGGCCTATTAAAACTTGTCGTTCTGCGCCTTCCTCACCCTGGTATTCCGATGAGCTCCGCAAGTGTAAATCTGCTTGTAAAACTTTTAGAGCGACGTTGGAGATGTTCATACTCCCCAGATAGCAAATTTAAATATAAAACAGCTCTTAAAGAATACTGGAAAAAGATTATTGATCATAAAAGAATCTACCTGGAGGAGAAAATCAATAGAGCCCTAGGTTCCACCAGGGAAATTTCCAATACTGTAAGAACCTTCACGGATCCCGGGGCCCTCAAATGTCATTCCCCGGTGTCACAGTCCCTCTGCACTTGTCTTTCTGACTACTTTGAAAAAACAATAGCATCCATCTATGATTCCTTTCCGTGTAGTAACAGTCAAGGTACGGGTGATAAATCAGTGGATCACCCCGAGTCAGCCCCAGTTTTTGCGGAATTTGAGGAGAGCACATTAGACCGCTCCCTTGCAGAACTTTTAAAATGTAGGTCAGGATCACCAATCGACCCTTGGCCGGCCAAACAATATAAAGTGCTGGCCCCCCTTTTCAACCCCATTCTTAACGGCATCTGGAATGATTCCCTCAAGCCTGGCATATACCCGGACTCATGAAAACATGCCCAACTAATTCCCATTCTTAAAAAAGCTAGCGCAGACCCTGACGACCCGGCCAACTACAGGTCCATCTCTTTACTGCCTGCCCCAGCTAAGATTCTCGAAAAACAGTTGCATCAGCAACTAGCAGGCTTTATTGAAACCCATGGTTTATTCCATGACTCTCAACATGGATTTAGACCAGGTTACAGCACTGAGTCAGCCTTGATAGAGATGGCTGACTCCATACGATGGAAGCTGGACGGGGGCTCAAGAGCGATGTTGGTGCTGCTGGATCTTTCCGCGGCATTCAACACCGTCTCTCACCCCGTCCTGCTGGATTGTCTTCGATCCATAGGCATTCAAGGTAGGGTCTTAGACTGGCTCTTCTCTTTTTTATCCAATCAGACTCAGGCTGTGTTTACTCCTCCTTACACCTCGGAGAGTCGTCCGCTCAAGTGGGGAGTCCCCCAGGGCTCCTCATTGAGCCCCCTTCTGTTTAATGTTTATTTTTCCCCCCTGGCTGAGTTATTTTCCCAGACAGGAATTAAGAAGAATAATCCTTTATTGCTCAGTTAATTAAAACCATTGCAATCAGCATATTTACATGTAGGTGAACTTAAAATAAAACTTTTGTCTAGTAAAATATGACTATCAAACATTTCAGTTAAATAAACTTTAAAATGTTCTAAGAACTTACTTGAGCAAAAAATATATGTTGGAAGGCGATTAGGCTTTCGATTATCTAAATGCTAAGTCATTTTGTGAACAGGAAGAGAATAAAAGAATAAAAGGCAAGCTCGCAGACTCCCTGCAGCCTTTACAGATTCTTTGGGGTTCGTAATCCATCAGTGGTAATTGTGGCTTGAGTTTGTGGTAGCGGCTTGATGGGGCGGTAGTCGGAGTTAAATGTTGTGTGGGTTAGTGTCTTCCGGGCTCTCCCTTCTGTCGTTCTGCTTCTTACCAGCTTTTTCCAGGAATTTTACCAGATGACTTGCTAATTGGATGTTTTTTTCCATCAAAGCATGCTTTGACTGCGTGCCGGCATGTCCTTTTCCCAGTTTCTTTAGGGTTGGCTTTAGATGTTGTCGGCGCTCCTTGTCCAGACCTTTGCAGATGCATATTAAGTGAAGGATGTCCTCTTTCGTGTCCCCACATAATCGGCAACTTGATGGCATTTGTGGCCGTTTCCACGGGGGAAGATGGATTTGAGATGGGAGGATGCCCAGCCTTAGTTGTATAAATTTCTCCTTTGTAGACCGTGTAAAACCGGCTCCTAAGTAGCTTTGGCATGAGCTGCTGGTGTAGTTTTGGATGACAATCCAGCCGTGAGCCCTTTTCGTTAATGCAGCTTTGTCCTCTATTAGAGACATGGTCCTTACAGATTTATTTGCTAGTTGTTTGAACAAATTATGTGAGATGTTGCTCTTCCAGGCTTCTTGTAGCTCCAAAGTTTCTATGGAGTGCTTTAGATAAGTTGCGGCAGCACTCGTGTTTCTCCCTGATAGCTCGTTCCAGAGATGATAATCCATGGATGAGGCATCGGCTCCTCGTATTTTGTGCCAACTTTTGGCATAGACCCCCATTCTTTCTGTTACTTGATTTCTCAGGCCAAATTCGAGTCTTATCTGTGCTTGTGAAGTGTATTTGGGCAGATTAAATAACATTCGCATTGCCCTGGCTGTTGTTTTGTTCAGTATCTGTGCGTCCCTTCCTCGGAGGCATTCACTTCCATAGGTGATAGCCGGTGTTAGTTTTGCTTGGATTATTTGTAGGAGTGGAGTGAAACTGCGGCCAGATACTTTCTTTTTAAGGTTTCTCAGTGCAGCTGATATTGTGGTACCTCTCCTTGATATTGCTTCCTTCTGAGGGAGGAATGTCCCTTTTCTGTCAACAATTACACCCAGGTATTTGTACTCGTCCACGGTTTCCACTGTTAGGCCTCCCATTTGCCAGAGAAATTTAGATGTGGCCGGCTTCTTATTTACTCTCATGGCTTTTGTTTTGGAGAAGTTTATGCTGAGGCCGTTCGTGGCTGCATGGGTGTCTGTTGTGTTGATTAGGTGTTGTAGCCCTATCGGCGTCCGGCAAATGAGCACAATGTCATCGGCGTACATCAAGTTTGAGACTATAAGTCCTCCTAGTTTTGGGGCGTGAGGATTGCATTCGTCTAGCATTGGAGAAAGATCCGACATAAAAATATTGAAGAGGGTCGGGGCTAGAACGCACCCTTGTTTGAGGCCCTTGGTCGTCTGTACTTTTCTTGACAGGCAGTCTCCTGAGCGTAGCTTGATTTGTACCCATGTGTCCGTGTGTAATAGCACCAGTTGTGATAGTAAAGTTGTCAGCATTTTCCTGTTGGCAAGCTTCTCCCATAGTAAGTTTCTGTTGATGTTTTCGAAAGCGGAAGTGAAGTCAATGAAGCATATATAGAGGGGTGAACTGGCGAGTTTGTCGGATTCAATTAGCAGAGTAAGGGCCAGAATGTTTGTCATTGTTCATAGTTTTTTCCGAAAGCCTGTTTGGGTGATGGGGATTACTGCATTTTCATTTACCCATTCTGTGAGCTCCTCTAGAAATAGGCCAGCATAGTATTTGGCCTCATTGTCAATTAGAGCAACAAGTCTATAATTTTTTGGTTCATTTTTGCTGCCTTTCTTATGAATGGGAGCTATTATTGAGCCTTTCCATGAGTCGGGAATCGTTCCCTTTTCGGAAATCTGTTTGAATAGTGGCAATAGGGCTGCTGCCCAATATTCCGGATTTCGTTTGTACAAAATGGGAGGAATTCCATTGGGGCCTGGCGCCCCCTCTGTCTTCCCTTTTGCTATCCTGCTTATGATTTGTTTTTCCGAGAAGCACTTTGAAGTTGACTCTGTTTGTTGTATGCAGTCTGAGGTTTTTCTATTGAGTTCTGATGACTTCTTGGCAGAGTTATTTGTTGTTGTATTGAAATGGAGCCATAAAAATTCAGACCAGGCTTCTTCGGTGATATGTGAGTTTATGCTCGGTTTTCTGGTATCCTGGAGGTCATTCACTGTCTTCCAGAATCTTCCACTGGTGTTAATTCCTTTTGCATCATGGAGCAGCTTTTCCCATAGGTCATCCTCTGCCTCCCTTTTCAGGTTCCAGAATAATTTCTTCTTGATGGATTTTTGTTTTTGCAGTTCCTTTTGGACTTCTTTGTTCGGGTCTTCTCGGTGTAGTTGCCTCAGTAGTTTGTTGATGTTTTCCTTATGAATCTTTAAATTAATGTTCCCTTTTATTTTCTTGTCTTCCTCTTCCATGTTGCGAGATCTCTTTTTGGAACTTGGTTGGTTTTGATCTTCCAAGTTTTCAAGGGCCGTTTTTGAGCTTGTTTGGGCAGTTCCAAGGCTGCTGGTGAATGATTCCCATCGGCTTACATTATCTGTCTGGGACTCTATGCTTTTTTCCCACAGTTTTTTCGCTTCTTTTTCGAAACCTTCTAAGTTATGCGTTTTGCATTTTATCCTTTTTTGTATAACCGAGTATGATAATCCCACATTAGCTACTGGTAAGGTGGCCGCGGCCCCATAGGTGTCAAGAGGGATCTCTTGCGGTAGGTGGTCGCTGGCTGTGGTTGTTTCTATTCGAAAATCCAGAATTTTGCCAAACAGTTGTAGAGATGAGAATGTGAGGTTTATTGTGGAGCTTGCCATTGTGTTGTGAAAAGTGGCTGCCGATGGGATGTCGTTTATGAAACGGCCGTTTAGAGCTACAAGGTTGAGATGTTCCAAATCTTTCAGGCTGTCTCTTGACAATCTGCTTTGTTTTCCCCATTTGCTGGCCACCTGTTGGGGGATTCCCCATATGTTAAAATGTTCTTCTAGGAGTGAGTCCCTTAGCTGGGGCCCGCCTAAGTACATATTAAAGTCCCCTGTTACTAAGAGGTTGGTTGTTGACTCCTCTGACAGTATCTTTGTTACTTCTGCAATTAGTAGTTTCATCCCGGCTTTTTTTCCCCGGGGATGAACATATACGTTTAGCAGTATTAGCTTTTGATTTTGATCTTTTCCCCCTAGTTCCAGCTCTATTGTTTTTATGCTGTTGTTACCGGACTGTGTGGCGTCTTTACTCTTTATTTCATTTATGCTCTTTATTGAGGTGTATGTTGTTTGGCCACCTTTTGAATGGCCATATTTGGTATTTCTTTGAAGCTGGTGTGTGGTGTGCTTTAAAGCCCTGTATTTCGTACGGCTCATCTGACCAGGTCTCTTGAAGGGCAATTATGTAAAAATTCTGGAGGTATAGTAGAAGCTGAGCGTCGTCTGCTTTATTTCCTAAGCCGTTTATGTTCCAGGAACAAATTCTTAATTGATGGTTTTTTGGATTGTTTTGTTGCGAGCTTTGTCATTTCTTCTCAGGCCTTGTATTGATGGTCCTTGCTACCCAATACCAATCCTCGTCTCTGATTGGTCCTTGGGCTTTCCTTGCACTCAGTGGGTATATGTCTGTCTGGGAGACTGAAATGCTTCTGGCCCCTTTCAGGACGCTTGTGCTTTTCTCTGTATTTTGTTTGTTTTCGAAGCAGTCGAGTCTCTCGTTTTGTGCTTGGCTTAGTGGTTCTGGGTATCCTGTTTTTTCCTGTATTTTTAGGCGAATCCCCCATGTTTTAAAACGTTGTTCAGACTCCATGATTCTTTCAGTTATTTCCTGCGTAGCCCATATGGTTTTGGTTACCTCTTGTTCGGACAGGTGACTGTGGTGTTCAAACTCCACAGATTCAAGGTTGTTTGTTTTTATGTCCTTCAAGTTGCTAATGGTGGACAGTAAGTGTAGTATGTTACCTCGGTTGAGTATATCTCCTCTGCCTCTTGACCTGTACTCCGGGATAAATAGAATTGTGCCTTTTTCAACTTCCTTCTGCTTGTGGCCCCGTTGCATATGTTCTTCAATGTCTGGTTTAATCAGTGTCTGCTCGGCTCTTTTTGTAAGTGGTTGCTTTTCGTCTCGGGCTTCTATGGGCTCCTTGTCTTCTTCCTGCATTGGGCCCTGTAACTTAGTGACTGTTAGTGAAGCTCCCGACCTTGCTGTAATGTTTGTCCTCTCTGTTTCATTTGTGGGCTTGCTTTTATCTCAACTGAATTCTGTTTGACGCTTATTGGTCGTGTTTCTGCCTTTGTGGTTGGAGTTTTGACTTAATGATTTTTGTTTAGTTTCTTTAGCCGGTGAGGTTGTTATGGTCGCTGTTTGCCTGTCTGTATCTGCTTCCTGATCCCTTTCCGATGTTAGGTTTACCACTTTGAAAAAAGCTTTTATGTTGCTTGTCTTTATTCTTCCTTTTCTTTTCTGTTTTCGACCTTGTTTGTTTAAATCCCTGTTTTTTTCAGGGCTTTCTATCCCCGAGCTCTTGTTTCGAGGGCTGTTATAGTTCGTGGTTTCTGGATCCAGCCCCTGTTGTCCCTGCTCATCACGAAGCTGTGTGTTCTTTTGTTTCGAGCTAACCTTTCGTTGTGATTCTGCAAGTGTTTGTGTTACTTTCCATGCCACCTCGGCATAAGTTTCAACTTTGTTTTCCCCGAGGTATTCTGGCATGTTGGACCGTCCCTGCTCGAGTTTTGTGCCTTCTGCCCTTTCTTGGTTGTGGGATTATGTGAGTTGAGTGGGCTCCTCGTCTCTTTTTTGTGCCGCCCTGTGCCGTATCTGTCTTCAGAGTTCATAAGCTGTTTGTTCGACTGTTGGTGATTTGGGTTTGGTGGTATGTTTGCTGTGTCCTAGATCCCTCCTTTTGTTGGATTGTCAGTTGACAGGAATTAAGGTTACCTCGTATGCTGACAACAATTAGCTCTTGTCTTCCTATGATGCCCCTACCCAGTCCACCTTTGACCCACTGAAAGACTGCCTCCGTAACATCGCCAGCTGGATGGTCAATAATTTTCTTAGATTGAATACAGGAAAAACTGAGGTCCTTTTTTTGCACCAAGCTTCTCCCTTGGACTCGAACCTCTGGTGGCCACTAGATCTGAGTGCGGCCCCCTCCCCCAAAGAATCAGTAAGAAAATTGGGGGTTAGATGGGATTCCAATCTCTCCTTCCATAATCAAGTTCAGACCATCTCAGCTGCCTGTTTCTCTAAAATCAGGACGATTAAAAAATGTATCAACTTTCTTCCCAGCAACACCAGGAAAGTCATTATTCAGGCATTAATAACATCTCATCTAGATTACGCAAACGGTCTTTACCTTGGACTTGCTTCGGGCCTCTGTCAGAGGCTACAGATAGTCCAAAATGTGGCAGTCCGGCTGGTCTGTGGTATTTCTCCTCGAGAGCACATTTCAACACATTGCCGAAGGTTACATTGGTTACCAGTTCACAAGAGAGCAGAGTTTAAAGCACTCACCCTAGCCCATCGTGCAATCAAGGGAAAGGGATCTGCTTATCTATCCTCCTGCCTCCGTCCATACAGCAACGCCAGACATCTTCGATCCAACTCGAAATGCCTGCTGACCACCCCTCGATTCAAAAAAGCCCAATCAGGGGGAAAAACTTTCCAGGTGTGTGCTTCTTCACAATGGAATAGACTTCCCATCTCCATCCGGATGATTAAGGAGGAGTTGCCTTTTCGCAAAGCGCTGAAAACCTTTCTTTTCTGCTAAACTCCATTGGACAAGATTCAGCATCTGTGCAGGAGCACCGGGACACCCCATTGGGGTAGCTGTGCGCTATATAAAATACAGTAAATAAATAAAAATAAATAAATGTCACTGACCATGCCATGAATGATGTAATATGTGACGTCATGAGCAGTGCATTACGGGGGCACGAGTTATAGTTAGCTGAACTTACTATAACGGTGGCATTTCTATGGTTTTGTACGAGTTAAATGTCCAGCTAATTATAACGTCCATGGAACCTATGGTTTTTTCAGTGAATTTTGAAGGTTTTCTAAATGCTAATTTCTAACTATAATGTCTGTAAAACCTATGGCTTTTTCAGTGAATTTCAAAGGTTATATAAGTGCAAATTTCTAACTACAATGTCCCTGAATCCTATATTGTTTTTAAGTACATTTTAAAAAGATGTGTATACTTTTTGTAGTTAAAAACTAACTGTAACATTAGGCTGTTATAAATTATAATTTAACAATGTTTAAAACTTAATTAGCAGTAATTAACATATAAGGGTGTAAAAAGTGTGATGCAGTAGCTATGATACCTGACTACAAACAACACAGTTTACAGTTCGATTCCCGGCTCCAGCGGCACGTTAGCCCACTAATATGTCACTGTGGGCAACACCTTGCTTAACCTTCCCAATGCCCCGTGCGCTAGCACACCACCTTTCCGGGGGTACTGTAGTAAGGGCTGGGCCTTGTTGCGCACATTGTTAAGTGAGCATAGGCTTATTAGAAGTTTAAATACCATTTTACCTTTTGCTGTTTTTGCACACGACACTGCATATAACTTGTTCTAAGTTACGCTGCGTGAAATGCTTCTCATGAGAATGGCTTGTTTTCAGCATCTCTAGACTTACATCGTGACTCTAGTCTGCACACTGAGTTCTAAAGCCTCCAAGGTCACCATAACAAGGTAGCTCTTGTTCGGGCTGATCAACTCACGATTTTTGACATAACATAAGTGCAGCTGAAGCCAACGTTATTCTGACGCCATTAATATCACACTGTAAGCATGATTTGAGGCACTTGGAAGAAACCTGTTTTTCCAAAGAGACAGAGAGCTTTTGCAGATCCTGATGCGATCCATTCCTGCTGATTCTATAGGTATGGGGTCCCCCCTACAAGCCTAAGAGACCTTCTACGGTTTATAAAACATAGTTCCTAGCTAGGGAGGGTGATTCACTAGGCGCTATAGAACCTATTTTTACCATCATTGTAATATGATTTCTCCCTTTGTGTTTTATGGAATTGTAACAATGCTGATCATATTATTTATAATCATTTGTCTGCTTATGTTAGCAAAGATACTGCATCTGAGAGCACATAGTTAAAATAAATATTTTAACCTTACCCGTGCCTCTTTTTTACTCCTGTTGTGGACTGGTATGAGAGTATAACAAAAGAGTGTTCTTGCTTCCCACCATTCCTGTGTATAACCTAAGTCGCATGTTCTGGGTTGTCTAATCATTGGTTCCTTTGCTATAGGACGAAGAGCTAATGTGACACTGATGCTAGCTGGTTAGGGTTTCTAGGCACTAAGGTGAGTTTTTTGGTACACCACAATTCACTGAGGTCCTAGGTCCCTGTGCACAGTTCTGTGTAGGAGCAGAATCCCTGTGACATGGTGCACCTAACGTTATGGTCTTATTGTGAGACTCTCGAGCAGTGCTTGTATCAGTCCACGACCCCCTCACTATTGTTTCGGTTGACAGTGGTGAAGGATAAACCTACCTATAGTTATATAGGTTTTTTCAAGCTTGATAATTTTAAATGGATTCTAGTGGATTACTATTAGGGGTGGGAGGAATTTGCGTAGTCGCGCTACGCGAAGTTCCGCGAAACAGTAAAAAATCTCTGCGAACCTGCAGAAATTCCATGAACACGCGGAATTGCTTGTTCGCAATGTTTTTTTCCTGTTTGCGATCGCTGTTTGTGTGCTCGTGGAGAAATATCTCACAAACACGCATTTTAAGAACGCAAATGAGCAAAACATTACGCGAAGCCGCGGAACGCAGAATTTTGGGTAATTTTGCGATCTCCGCAGAACGCGAAATTTCCCAAATTCTGCAAATTCCGCAAGTGGAATGGAATTTACCGCCCAGGCCTAATTACTACCCAGTTGTGCTATATTACTTTGCATTGTTCTTTTTTCTTTCTGTGTCATAATGCTGCCGTTGATATCCTGCAACACAGTTGGTTTTCCGTTCGTAATCATTTACAGGGTTCTAACGTCCCCTTGGAAGGCATGGCAGTTGTTTTTGTGGTGAGTGCTGACGCAGCTTACCGCTTTGAGCTTTTCTACTCATGGGTTACGTTTCCGGCAGTGACTGCCAATACTAATGTGTTTCATACATATACTCCCACTACCATGCCTATGGAGCATACTCCTTATAGGATTCAAGAGATTCCGATTTCTGCTTGGCAGCACTGTATTTGGTTTGATGGCGCCCTCCCCTACTCTCTAACAGCAGTTAGATTAGGTCCATTGTCCACTCCAGGAGGTTCTTGGCCTGCTTTAGCTGGATTTACCTCGCACCCGAGTGCGGGGCAATGTCTCCGAACTGAATTACGGTCCCTTTATACCTCTGCAATAGCTGTTAATAGGGCCTTAATTCATTACATTTCACGCAACATGCAGGGTGGGCCCCTGGTGTTGCGGCACATCCAGTTGGGCCGAACGGATTGAAGCTTAGTCCCGTTATGGTTAATGCGGTTATGGCAAAGTGTCCCCAGGATAAGGATAAAATGCCTTTTTGGCTTGCCGAGAAATTTGACCAACTGGAGGTAGTATTTCCCAATACAACACCTGTGGGGAAACACAGGATTCTTACCACTAGTTTGCAGAAAGACTTAATGCCTGAAGTGACTGACTGTACCACATGGGGTATGATTTTTGCGGCACCCCATACTTGGTGTTTCGGCACCCCATATATGTCTGTCCTACCCTCCGTTATTAAATGTGTTCAGGATGAGCACGGGCGGAGGCGGCTGTTGAATTGGGAATGAGTCTTGTTGGAGCGTTTGACCTCTTTTCTGATCTCGTCCTTCCTAATGTTATGGGAGATGCGGTAAGCTTCCAGGTGTCTAATGCTTTGCGCAATGTCCCCGATGCAGAGAAACCCCATCAGTTGCCAAAAATGATTACGGCGGCTTATAAGACAATTGGCCATAATAATTTGGGTGTTAAGCCTTTTGCCAAAGCAGCGCAAAAGCAAACTCAGACAGGGAAGTCTGACAAAGATGATCGCCCCTCATGTCCAAAGCAGTCTAGGAATAAAATTAAAAAACAGGGGATGAAGCAACAGAAGCAGGGGTCCTGTCCTGCGTCGCGGGTGCCTGTGTCTACTGAGCGCACCTATGAATTGCGCGACCGTGCTACGATAAAGTCATGCGAAAGTAGTGCGAAATAAGAGCAGCCCCGCCAGACAGAAGGTAAAAGCAAGCAGGACGTCTCTCCACGTTAGAGACCCCAGTTTCAGAAAAAGAAAATTGCGGCTATAACAGCGAGATATGCCACAGATAGTGAGAACGCAGCTTTGGAATCTGACATGGGAGCTGATGCTGTTGGAAAGCGCAGCGGAGATTACCATAGTGCGAGAGGCGCTGTGTCCACTACTGAAGGTGACAGCGCCTGATACATTTGTTGTAGTTGACAGCTGACACTAGAGTGGCACCCCCTGAGAGACTTTTTGAAATTGTCCTTTTAATTGTAGGTGACATTCAACGTACAGTAAAAGGGGTATTTTGGGAGAACCTAATTACTACCTATGACATTTTATTGGCAGAGGTTGACTGGCCCCCACATTTTTTTTAGCTGCTCTGCGAGGGGAGGGGGTAATCCTCCCTAGTTTCGCGCACACTGTGCTGAAGGAGCAGGCTCTGCATTTTGCAGAAGATTGGGCTAAGGCGCTTGCACCAGCGTTTTACCGTACTCACTGTGGTTGGGACAAATTATCCCCCAGTCATGAGATTCCCTCACGGTATATGCCACAGCCTCAACCCCAATACCCCATGTGGGATGAAGCAAAAGTTCTCGTGGAAGGGATCCTTGAACAATTGGAATATCAAGGTGTGATTGAAACTTGTGTGTCTCCGATGAATAACCCTCTTTTAGCTGTGACCAAGCCTGATGGCTCGTACCGTCTGGTATTGGATTACCGGCACTTAAACTCCCATTGTCATACATGTGCGATACAGAATACTCGCAGTTCTGCTCTTGTGGATAGTCTCGTGCGCAAAAGGTTTGACATATCCAATGGCCTTTGTGCCCACAATCTGTTCTCTATTAGTAGTCAATGGACAGCTTTTACCAGTGGTGGCAAACAGCGCCAATTCTGCCGTTTGGCTATGGGCTACAAAACAGTCCAGGCGACCTTTGCCGTCCGCATAGTCTCTCTTTTGCAGGGACTAGATGCAGATGCATGCTTGTATGTGGATGACATTTATCTCACAGACGAAGAATTATGGCCACATCTGTGTGGTGTTGACAGCATAATTTGCAGTTTTGCGGATCTTGGCTATAAATTCAACTTTGCAAAATCACACATTGCAGAGTACACAGTGTCATTCCTGGGCTACGAGCTCAACAATGAAGGTCAAGGTTTGGCACCTCACTTCCACAACACTGAAAAAACTGCAATCTTTACTGGGCTTTTTGAATTTCGGGCGTACTTACATTCCCGGTTATGCCCAGCGTATCAAGCCTCTTTAAGCTTTGGTACAACCTACTTTTTCCAAATCGTGCTGGCTGCCTACGCATTCAGCCATATTGCAGTCTTTGAAGGCTGATCTTCTAGAATCTAAATTCTTGTTGTCTCGTGATAACCACACAAACCTGGTGTTAAGAATCGTACCTGGGGCGGTGGTTTTCACGTACCTGACTTTTAATGAGGGTGACACAGTCCCTATCGCTTACAAGTCACACTTGTACATTTCGGCTGAGTTGCGGTTTTACACTGTGGAAAAAGTTTTGACAGAAGTGCAAATGGCGATTCTTAGGAACGTGCACTGTCTCAAGGAAAACGCATTGTGGTTGTTACTCCGTATCCTGCCTAGGATGCAGTGATGAAAGCCAGTGTACCGAATTCGAGATCTTTGCACCCACGGTGAATACAATGGGCCACGTTCTTGACATCTCCAGATGTCTAGTTCATTTTTGATTCCTCCTTGCAAACTCAAGAGTTTTTGCAGTATGAATTTGTTTATCCAGCTCCTCTGACCATGTGGCCACTAGAGGATTTCCATTGTATCATTTACACTGACGGTTCTGCGCAAGTGGCTACAGGTTCAAGGCACGCATATTCTTCAACCTGCGCAATTGTGGTTGGTACAATGGTGAGTTCAAGTCCGATGTCGTGCATACACAGAATTAGGGGACTGTACCGCCCAATTGGCAAAGCTTCCTGCTCTGATGCTTGCATTGGAGTACGCAGATCCCAGTGTGACAACTCTTGTCGTAAGTGACTCTTACTACTGTGTTCAATTGTACAATGACAATTTATTCTTTTGGACTCAAAATGACTATCGTGACTCCAAAGATAACACAATAAAACATAAAATGATCTGGGTTCGAGTGGCTGAACTTAAAAACAGGCTCCTACTCATCTTTGTAATTCATACTCTTGGTCACCAGAGTGTTGGAGTTCACGCTGTTGGCAATAGTCTTGCTGATGAAGCGGCCAAGATAGCAGTTGCAGCATATTCAGTAGCAGCAGTTACACGTTCCAAAAGTAAGATTGATAACGACATCTTCATAGCTATTGCCGCAACAGAGAAGGGAGGTAATTTCCCAAAAGGTTTTCCCGTCTAAATACTCTTATTATTTAAGTCCTGATAAAGTTCCTTATGTGAGAATTAACGACGTGCAGACCGCAGGCAGACTTTGATTACAGCGGCACATGAGGGCATGGCCTCAGCGCATGCCGGCATGTCTGCTACTGTATCTCTCCTACAACAGAGTTACTGGTGGTGGGGATTGTGCAAACAGACCTGTGATTATGTCCTTCATTGCTACATATGCTAGCAGATTAAACCTTCTACTGCTGCACGTACACCCCAGATTCATTTGTACATATCTAATAAACTTATTGGTTATGTTTATTTAGATCACTGTGGTCCTTTCTCCTCTGATACTGCGTATAAGTAAATCTTACTAGCAGTTGACTCTTGCACGTGCTTTGTGTGGGTGTGGTCCCAAAGGAGTGCTGATTCCAGAACTGTTGTAAGGGATTTGCGTGTCTTTATGGGAATTTTTGGTTGTGTTACCTTCCATTCGGACCAGGGTCCAGCATTTGCTTCTAAGGCATACAAGGATGGCATGCGTTCATTGGGGATCCAAGTCAAATTTCTATCTCCATATCGGCATGAGGGCAATAGTGTTGTGGAACGGATGAACCGTGACTCAAAGCAATCTTTGACAGCTAGAGTATTAGGTACAGGCGGGAACTGGCTAGCCCAACTCAATAGCATTCAGCATGAACTTAATAATCTCCCTAGAAGGTCTCTGGGTGGGCGGACCCCATATTAAATGCTCTTTGGTATTAAAATGTTTGTTACGGACCTTGAAGGTCTAGACCAAGCGGTCTCTGCCGCTCCCTTTGACATAGAGGAACATTGTACTGTTTTCCAGAATCTACAAAAGACCCGAGACAGTCTTGCAAAGGAACATTTAGGCTGGCAACCTCAAATTGGTGAACTTGTCCGAGAAAAGGTCCCAAACAAGGAGGAGTTTTGTCCCTCATATTGTGCTCCAGTTCCTGTGTTTGCCGTGCAGGGTACAAGAACAGTAGTTTTACCTCCACTTCTTGGTCGAAAGGAAAACAGGTACATTTCCATTGACAATGTCAAACTACACAGAGTGGCCGATTCTTCTTCGTATGACACCAGCGGTCTCTGGTCCAGCTATGCTGCGTAACTCTGTTTTGGTTCTGACACCTGCTGCCGGATCTGATGATGCTATCAAGGTGACTACAGTTACAAATCCTTTATTAAATCCACTGGTTGCTGATCCTCTTGATGATACTGAGTACACTTCTCCCACAGATTTATCCATGCCTGATTTAGAGACCTGTGTGGCGAATCAATCATGTTTTTCATTTGACACTAACTCTACTACATCAAAGTCTCCTTCAAAAGTTTCAATTTTTGCTGTTTAGTTTAAAAAACATTTTTTAATTCCCCCATGGACTTACATTTGGCTGGTGCTTTTTTCAATTTTTTTATTCATGTCCATTGGATTTGTGGTGTATTTTTTCCATCTTGTGAATGGACACTATGTTAAAGAAAGAACTACAATTAGACTAATTGATGGAACTTTAGCACCCCACTCCTCTTCACACAGAATGAAGCGGGACAAGACTTTCATGAATATCACTTCTTGGCCTTAGTATGGGAAGCTGTAAAATGTCAAATCCACGGACCCACAGAGGTTATTAATGTCCCTAATGTACTTCGTGTTTCAATGGGGGATGTTGTTAAACAAAATATACGCTCTGGTGATTGGGACGTCCAAGCCGTAGAGGCTTTTTTTCTGATTTGAAGTATTATGCTGCTTTTGAAGATGAGGATTTGTATTAAGATTCTGCTAATTATGGTGATTTGTTTGGTTACCAACACTATGGCTATCTCTTCCTGCACAAAGCAAACGCATTTAGGAATGTGGTTAATTACACCCAGTGGGAACATTGTTCCGCTCCTGTTGAAGGCAGCTCAAAAAACTCTTTTAAAAAAAGTTTACTTATTTTTCTGATTTTAATCAGTCAAACCCTGATGCATTTTATTTTAAGATGACTGAGAAGTCCGCTTTGAAGGTTAGGCTTACCCACACTAAATTATTATATTCTAAGTCCTTTATAGACCAATTGGCAATAGGAGGCTAGGAACTGTGGAAAGATACCATTTATCTTAAAATCTGTTTGGGGCTCTAAGCATTGGCAAGTGCAGAGCACTAAGGCTTTGCATCGTGCATGTCTCATCCTGAACCATATGTTGTTTCTGAACTCGACTATTTCGGAAACCACCTGCTTTAGATTGGCTAAAACTTAAATGCTCCCTCTTTTCCAGATTTGGGAGAATACCCCATTTATAACAAACACACCAGTTAATTGTTAATTTGCTTGCTGCAATAGGCCCCTTAGTGACTTAAATGCACTGTTACTAAATTTGTCCTTTAATATTTCCAGTTTGGATCCCCAAGGTTGGCTGTTGTGGCACAAAAGTGCTGATTCTTGCCAGCATCGTTTTCTGGGTTTGACCCCTGGAAACACACAGGTGAGAGTTGATCCCTGTTTTCAGAGTGGCCATTCTGTCACCAGCTATTCTGTAGGCAAGCTATGTCAGAACTGGCTTAAACATTCTACCTTAGCGTCAGTTAAGCTGCACTTGTCCAAATTATCTGATGATGTTGATTTGAATGACTTTGTGAAAGGTCCTGCTGCAGGCAGATCCAAAAGATGGACTTATGCCGTAATCAATGACGTTTTGGAAACTGTCCCAAATTGAAGCTGCTTCTAGGTTGAGAGCTATTGAGCAAGCTAATTTAGAAAAAGTGCTTGATAGTTGCACATATAGGTGTGAGAGAGGAAAAGAAGTTTATTTGAAAGGTGAATATTGCACTTCCACCTCTGATCACTCTTTGGTCTACAGAAATATACAATTGGACGGTTCTTGCAACCAGGAAGCACAAAATTTGGCCTGTATTTTAAAAGGTACACCAACCCCGGCTATTACACCGACTTTCACGTTATTTGAAAACTGTAGGTATTTGTTATTGAATCATGAAGATTGCTGTGGTATGCTAGCGGGACTTCCGTACATAGTGACTGTTTCCCTACTTGTAGTCTGTTTTAAGAATGTACTGTTTCCTCCTACGCATGGGAAGCTCGATATATTCAGCTGGCCTTCCGTTTCGACATTGAAAGCAGATTTCAACATGATGTGTCGAATAAGGACCCTTTTGTCTCAAAAAGAAGACGCCCATACATCTGCGTGCGAAACATTTGTCCTTCACGTGGCTAATACTCGTACTGAGGTACATGCCTTGCTCAATACTGAGCTTCCCCTCCATTTTGGAGCATTATTTAACACTATCTTTAATGACTCCTCGACCACGGGCTTGGCACAATTTTTTAAAGTAATAAGTTCTGGCCTTGTAACTTCATTCCAAACTATATTTGGTGTGATAGCGGCATTTTTTCATTCTATTTTTTTCAGCGTCTTTGGCAGTTTCCCTTTAATGCTCGTTTTGGCTGCCGGTGTACTGCAGTTAATTTGCTTGCTGCAAAATGTTTGCACATTCTGTGCCCCACGACGGCCAACCCCGGCTGCTTCAACTTCGTAACCAGATGCTTGAATACTATGGATCGCTACCTCTGGCTACTCTGAGTGTGGCGTATGGTTTATCTTTCCAATGTTCATACTTTACATGCGCGCAGCCAGTTTTCCATTGCCTGGATTGCAATTTTGAATGAGCTCTGGATTTGTGTCTCTGCAATACGCCATCTCCTAACCTGGATTATGATCTACTAATGAGCCCCTTAGTTGCTCATGAATTAGACTGTTGTGTAAACAGGATTATGGCCTGTGCAGCGGCTCATGGGGTCCTGGGAAATTGGAACATATGGACTGCAACCCATGACTTTCTGGCATGCAGTTATCTCAAAGAACTCCAGAGTTGTCCTCTGATGGTTCCAGAGGCTCCGGCTGTTAAAGAACATGTGTGTTCTTTCCCTTTATTAAATTGGATGGCTAAAATGTTCACTGACAAGAACAACAACTTCCTATTGGAGGCAGTTGCAACGTACTGTGCCTATACACTGTTGGATTTAAGTTTTTGCAGATCCTGATGTGATCCATTCCTGCTGATTCTAGAGGTATGGGGCCCCCGTACAAGCCTAAGAGACTGTCTATATTTTATAAAACATAGTTCCTAGCTAGGGAGGATGATTCACTAGGTGCTATAGGACCTATTTTCACCATCATTGTTCTATGATTTCTCCCTTTGTGTTTTAAGGGATTGTAACAATGCTGATCACATTATTTCTAATCATATGTTTGCTTATGTTGGCAAAGATACTGCATCTGAGAGCACGTAGTTGAAATAAATATTTTAACCTTATCCGTGTCTCTTTTTTACTCCTGTTGTGGAATGGTATGAGAGTATAACAAAAGTGTGTTCTTGCTTCCCCCCTATTCCTGAGTATAACTTTAGTCGCAAGTTCTGGGTTGTCCAATCATTGGTTCCTGTGCTGTAGGATGAAGAGCTAATGTGACACTGAGGTTTCTAGGCACTAAGGGGAGTTTTTTTGGTACACCACAATTCACTGAGGTACTAGGTCTCTGTGCACAGTTCTGTGTAGGAGCAGAATCCCTGCAACAGTACCTGTACATTTACAAATGCTGTTTTTTTAATTTAAAAACATATTGAGGAGAAATATTAGCACATACTTATTTTTCTTCTATTGTAAACAATATTTTTTTATATCTTCTATTAGGAATTACAGCAATTAATAGATATTTTTAGTCACAAGAAAGGAAATGACACGGTTTGCCGGGTAACAGTTTTTAAGCTCTCCAATGTATGTACATATTAAGTAACTAATACTTATGAGGATCGAAAGTGAAACCTTTACCGCTTCACATTTTGTAACTTTTTCCAACACGTGCACAAGTGAAAATGTGATAACGGGAGAACGTGTCAACTGTAAAACGTAACATCTAAATGGGCGGAGCCACATTTTCTTTCCATAGAAATGTGCTCAATAACCAAAAAGTATATAACCACACCCGTTGTTCGGTTTCTTTCATTATTTTCGAGTGTCCATTCTGTGATGCAGGTTCCCTTTTCTAGCATCGGATTCTTCTTTTGCGACAACAAAACAAATTACGGAGGTGTAAGTTCTTTAATTATGCATAGTAGATATTTATAATACGTAGCTATTTTTGAATATTTAAAGATTTGAATTACGAAAAAACGGTTATTGGATGTTTTTGCTATTTATAAGTAACGTCACCAAATGGTATTGGGATACACCCAGAATAGAGGTAACACTGTTCCTTTTCTGGCTCCTTTGAGGTTATATACTGTGACTATGTACATTGTAATAATCACAGCATAGCGAACAGAGGTGTTAGTGACCCATTTGATGCGAAGACTAAACATTCATATGTAACGTGAACTTCTTCTCCTTCCTACTCTGTTTCCCCCTTTGATCATATAATGTAAATCGATATATTAAAAGATTTACGGCCATTGTGTTCTGAGAGGAGTTTATGAGCCATCGGCATGAAGACGAAAGATCTCGAAGTTGTGGAAAAAAAATCACTGCTGAAAAATATTTCGTTATTGATTTTGTTTTGTGTTAATGACTTTATTTTCCTTTACTGTTTTTTGGGTGACCTCACTGAAACTCTCACACAAGAGGAATTGAAGATTTGTGGATGGCAGGAGTAAACCATCTCAAATACAGCCTACTGCCCTTTATAACTTACTTGATCAGATATTTTTACAGTGAGAATACTTTTCGAAATTGAAGTTTAAAAAAAGATTATTTACGTAGATACTCTTTTACTAAATGCCTTTGATAAACCCTACATTTTTTAATTAATATTTTGGTATTTCTCTTTTTCTTTGTTGTGTTTCCTATTCTCGTTCTCCCTATACAGTATATAGGAATAGTATTGTATATATTACTACTTTTCTATATATTGTTAAAGGAGTACATGATCACTTACCACAGCATTGAGCGACCTCTAAGCACAATGACAAAACTTTCCAAACTTCTACCGAATAGAGACTGTAAAAATATTTTTTTTCTGTTGTCCTCCTTAGTCTTCTTCTCCTGTGGAATACTATAAAGTCACCATGTATATTTTACTACTGTGAACTTATAGTACTTCAGAGGAGTTGGAGATCTATCTCTGCGACATACATTTACTACAGTTATTTCCATTGATAACTTACTACCACACAGTTTGTAACACTTCTAATATTTTATAAAATAGTAGTCTTTAAAAAAAAACGTATACATAGTGCTTTATTTAATGTTTTGATGAAGCGTACATTTCTAGATAATATGCCATCTTTTATGGTTAACTGTTTTTTGCTTGTTATTGTTCTTCTGACCTGAGATGATGTAATATGGGAGTGTTACTTGTAGCACTTCTTTTCTACTTTATCTAAAAGTAACTGATGCCCTCTTATATTAACAAGAATATGGGGAACACTATTACAAATTATAGGCGACAAAAAAAGGAGGGTGTGGCCACGCTTAAAGGATATTTTATGAATTGGGTTTTTATTTATCACCCTTCTGATATATACAGCTACACTTTCTTAAGAAAGTATATTTGTGATTGCTGAATAAAAACTGTTACAAACCTAGACTTAATTTTTTGCAGCGCAACTACACCTACTATATTATTGCATGGAAATAGCACTACCTGTGACAGAAGTAAGAACGGCACTATAACTATACATTATAAGTAAACATTGCTCCCAAAAGATAGGTTACTCTGAACCTTACTTAAATGAAGACCACAACAGCGCGCTTTCTTTTTCAACCCCCTCCTCCATATTATAACATTAGCTCAAAGGATGTTGCACTCTCCATCAGAAAAGTCAGCACCACATTATATGTAAATACTGCTCCTGTGAGGTATCCCACTTGCTAACTTAATAAAAAGAAGAGCGCAGCACACCGTTATTTTCCCGACATGATTAGTAGGCCTCACGCAAATTATATAAATAGCCCTTAAAATATATAAAAATAGGTACCTTTACAGTCCCTGTCCACCACCTTGTGACCACTGTACAGAGTTAACAGTGTTTCTACACTCCCCTCTACTACTTTGTTTTCCGGTACTCCTTTGAAGTGCATCACAAAATGGCTGATGATAGTGAACCGTTCCCACCCAATAACAATCAAACTTGTACTCTGAACACTTTAGTCAATAAAATATCCATGGTGTTCCGCGGATGGGGAGGGAATGGACATTAAGCTTGGCAAAGTCCCGCTTGAAACACATTACCCAATGACATATCCCTAATACTCCGCTAAGGGGGAAGGAATCGCTGACAACACTTCTACTTTCAATGGTTTACAGCCAATCAACATTAAGCTTGGGAAAGTCCTCCTTGGAACACGTCAGCCAATCAGATGTCCCTCCTACTCCACGGTGGGTAAATGAATGGCTGGCAACACTTCTACTTTCAATAGTTCGCAACCAATCAACTTTAAGCTCTGGAAGCTCCTCCTTAGAACACGTCAGCCAATCTGATGTCCCTCCTACTCCGCGGAGGAGAATGGAATAGCTACCAGGACATCTACTTTCAATGGTTCATAACCAATGAACATTAAGCTCTGAAAGGTCCTCCTTAGAACATGTGAGCCAATCAGAGGACCTTGCTACTCTGCGAAGGGGAAGTAAATGTCTAGAAACACATCTACTTTCAATGGTTCGCAGCCATTGAACATTAAGCTTGTTGTTGCAACACCTCAGCCAATTAAATGTTACTTTTGTTCCGCGCACAGATACAGAACACGCCCTCCCACATAGTATTACATTTCCTGTAAAAAAGTGACACTATCCGTGATAAAAGTGAACACTGCATTATAAGTAAACATTATTCTGCATTATATTAAAGGAAGGCCGCAATATGGGGCATTGTTGTTTTCCCGATATCATTTCTACAGCCTACTGAATCCCCCTCCAAACATGAGTAAAGCCCCAGGGCTGCGGGGGCCCCAGTGGACCCCGCTATTATTTTTTAAGAAATACCCCCTGGAACTAGCCCACCCAGGGGCCTCATTAAAATAAAACACGGGTACTCGCGACACCAGTGCGAATTGCTACAAATTTCTTTTAAAAAAAGTAAACTTTTTTGGGCCCTGAGGGTTCTCCTGAGACCCCCTAAGTATGCCTAGGGGGTCAGGGCATTTCTACCCTACCCTTCTCTTTTTTTATGCATTTGTTGCTCTGTTTACTGGTGACTCGCTTCTACCAAGCCACAAGATGGCTGCCAACACTTCCTGGTTTGGAGTGTTTGCAGCCAATCACAGTGAAGCTCATGCACAGGACTTAGGCTCTGTCCAGATATCAAAACTTTTATTTTTCTAATTTCTCAGCAACTACCAAACGGATTTACACCATTTAAAGAAAGGTTGCTTTCCGTGCCAAGCAGTACCTTTTTGCCAAATTTGGGGTAATTCCGCTCAGTAGTTTCGGCTGTAGCCTTGCACAAAGTTTCCTATGGGAAATAGATTTTTTCACTCTTATATTTTGAATTACTCAAAAACTACTGAACGGATTTACACCATTTAGAAAAAGGTCTCTTTCTGAACCAAGCTAAATCTTTCTGTCAAGTTTGGGGTAATTCCGTTCAGCAGTTCGTGCTGTAGCTCGTCACAAAATTTCCTACGGAAATTAACATGGGGAAAACCTGTTTGGGACCCCCCTTTTTTCTCAGCTCATGCTTTTCCTATGTAAACTAGGTTGTAACTATAGCTACCTACTGGCGACCGTCAGTAGGTAATACATGTGTGTGTGTACATATATATGTATATACATATATAAATACAAAAATATATATGTTGTTGCCATTAATGATTCACTCATGCGGGTATTTTTATATATTTCTATGACGTTGGTATCTACTACAGGTATTTTACTGTTATGTAATCCATTTTATAAAAAGTCAACGCTACCATTCAGTAGCGAGAAGTACATCTTCCATGTCCATGCTTATGATATTCACAGGTGATACTCATTATTGATCGTCACTAGCACTTTAAAAGGGCTGTCCTACTATCAAAACGTTGTCATGTGAACAAGGCTCCGTTGAGCCGAAACGTCTTTGACAGTACCTCTGCAATAAAAGAAAAAGCAAGAGCCCATTTGGTCCGTGTCCGAGTTTTATTTGTAGGCTGGTGAGACTCATTGCAGCGCAATACGAAAGCGGTATTCCTGATATATAGCTGGTTTTTCCGAACCAGCTTACACGGGACTCTTCTCAAGTTGGTCGGTGTTTAATCGGAAAATTGTTCGAACTTGTTCGGAGAAAATTGCTACCCCGGAAGGAGTACAGCACCTGACCCCCACTCAACCGGAAAAGGAAAAAACAAAGACTACGGCGAACTGGTCGAAGAGGAGGCTTCTCAAGCGGAGAGCGGAGAGCGCCCGGCTGGGTGAACCGAGACCCGGTGATCACAACACGACCAAGTAAGCACCGTAATTGTATTGAGTGGGTGAGGAGTACGGCTAGCAGGCGGGTTGCGCTATCGGACACAATACAAAACGCGAAGTGCAACAGCGCCCAAAAGGAATTACCATTTAATGGCAGAGGGATGTCAGGTGACAACGTAAGGGACCGGGAAACTCTGGCAGCTTCATTGTTTTCCGACAGTGCCCCCCTCCCACAAGACATCTGTGGGAGACAAAGTAATGAAACTAGTGGCAGCAGCACCTCGGTCATGAAGGAACTATTTAAAACATTGGAGAAAAAATCTCGCCAGGAGCAAGCAAAATGGTGGGAATCAAAGTCGCTGCAGCGGTACATAGAGGTTAATCGAATACCTCGGGGGCTCAGAATTCTCACTGCTCCCACTTATGAGGATCCCAATCCTGAACTGATGAAGGAGTGGGTAGAAAGCAATCTAGAAGCATCACGGCGGCAAGTACAAATATTAATCAAGTACGCTGACATTGATAGAGCCAAATTACTGACTGAGATTGCAGCTATCAATGAGGAAATCGAGGCGCTGGGTGAGGAGGAGGAAAGAATAAGATTGGCTAAGTTAATGAATGAGCGCCTAAAAAAAGAAGAGAGTAAAATCGTTGACAGGAAGGCTTACAAGTTTCAAAGAGACCGCAACGACTATGAATTGGGGCAAATATTCACCTTTTCATGAAAATATGATGCTCTACGAAAAGGCTTAGCCAAACCCCCACCCAAAACTAAAAACACACGCCAGCAGCAAAACAAGGAGATATCGAGTGACTCTTCCAACTTCTCCCTTAGCTCGGACCAAGAATCAGGTTCGGATTCGGAACGCCGCAGACAATTAGAAGGCACCTCAAAACCATCCCCTGGCCAAGAGATTATTTTTTTATGCCAGGAAAGACTCAAGACACTAAGATCCCATACACGGAAAGAGCAAAAAAACAAAGAACAAACTTCCGGAGACGCCAAAGATGGAGGGCGGCGAAGAGGAGGATTTCAAAAGAGGAAAAGAGGCGGGAAGGGACGGGGCTCCGTCGCCCAACAGGAATAACAAGTACTACTAACCGCACTATCATTAATTTGACCTCTTTGGAATTAACAGCACAAGAGGAGGATATCCTTAAATTGGGGCTCACCTATGCAACACCTCGCAACTTTGACTATCCGAAAACTAGATGCGACATCTACAAAGCAGTGAGAAAACTGAAACTTAGGAAATTCTATGCCGAAAAGAAAAACTCTGGAGAAAACCAAACGAACAATAGCAGCAATAACATCAATGCATCCCAAGGCACAAGAGTCATATCAGAACTATGGGAGACAGATGGTCGTGGCTATGATAACACGGAGGATGAAAATATTGAACCAAATGAAATAGACCAATGGGGGAATAGAACCTCACTAACTACTAATTTCAGGCCTCCGTCCACATTTTACCCCATTCTCCCGCATGACAATCTTGATATCTTTCATGAGAATGTGGTAGCTGATTTGAAAGATCTGCAAAAAAATGTGGGTAAGACCAAGAAACATTTTGACAGCCGATCGCTGCAGTACACTGCACACACCAACAGATTGAGGAAAGAGAAGGATCTGGTAGTGAGAATGAGTGACAAAGGCGGGAACGTGGTTTTGATGACCAAGGCCAACTACGACAAGGAAGCATACATTCAGCTGAATGATCGGACATGTTATGAGCGCATCCACACACGTGTAATAACTAATATCAAAGAAGAGTACCATCGCAAACTAGCCAAATGGAAATCCACCAAATTGATTTCAGAAGCTGAATTCAAGTATCTAAAAGTCGACAACCCCATAACACCGATCCTGTACTCTATACCAAAAGTACACAAGGACCCTCTGAACCCACCGGGTAGACCTATTATATCTGCCAGAGGTAGTCTTCTTGAACATACATCTGTATATATTGACTATTACCTACAAGGCTATGTACACCAATTAGGTTCATATGTACAAGATACAGGGGACTTTTTGACTAAAATACAGGATATTGAATTGTCTGCAGGAGATTGGCTGATAGCTTTGGATGTCACAGCATTATACACGAGTATAACACACAAGGATGGCCTAAATGCAGTTCGCTATTATTTGTCAAGAAGGGGTCCAGAGTTTAAAGAACACAACGCTATGCTCCTTGATATGTTGGAATTTTGTTTGGTTAACAATATTTTTTTGTTTAACCAGCAAGCATACCGCCAGTTGCAGGGAGTAGCCATGGGGGCCAGCTTCTCCCCAAGCTTCGTGTGTCTCCACATGGGAGCTTGGGAGGAGTTGGTCCTTGGCCTTGAATACCAGCACTACATATGCAATAATCTGGTGGCATGGTTCCGCTTCATTGACGACCTGCTGGTCGTGTGGAGGGGAAGCCATGATGGAGCACTTGAGTTCATTAACCAAATCAATAACAATGATCTCAATTTAAAATTTACTGCGACCCTTAGCCAGGAAAAAGTCACATTCCTTGACACAGAACTGTATATCAACGACAGCAAATTGGAATCCAGATTATACCGCAAGGCCACGGCTGGCAACAGCATTTTACATGCTGCCAGCTCGCACCCAGCTCATTTGATCTCCAGCATTCCCTATGGGGAAATGCTGCGATTGAGACGAATTTGCAGCAATCCCCGAGATCTGGAACAGGCGCAAAAAGAAAGCGAATCTCGCTTTCTTGAAAGGGGTTATTCAATCCAATTATTAAGGAGTGCCATACAGAAATCTATGGTCTTATCGAGGGATGAGCTTTTGGTTAAAAAGTCTGAACGCCAAATGACATCTGGTGAGAATACTCAAAGTGAGGAGAAACCAGGGGCGAACTGTTTTAGAATAATAACTGGCTTCAATAGACAGCACAAACAGATTCGTAAAATATGTGATAAACACTGGCCTATCGTTACCAAGGATAACGTTATAGGTAAAGACCTCCCTAAAAGAGTATCACTCACTTTCAGTGAAGCGCCATCTATGCGTGACCATATAATGGTAACCAATTCAGAGCCTTATGTAAAATCCGCATGGTGGCAGGAAAACAATGGTTTTTACAAGTGCAAAACTTGTAAAGCCTGCCAACATGGAATTAACACCAGGAGTTACAGAGATGGTTTCACTGATATACAACACCCAATAAACCAAGTACTAACATGCAAATCTGAATTTGCGGTGTATGTTTTACAGTGTCCCTGTGAAAAGAAGTACGTAGGCAGCACCAAACATGCTGTGCACAGAGGAATCCTCCAACACCTTCGCGCCATCAGCAATGGTGACAATACTTACCCGGTGGCTCGCCACTTTAGGGAATGTCACCAGAGCGACAACACCAATCTTAAATATTGGGTGATTGATGCGATTATCAACAGCAGAAGGGGAGGTGACAGGGAAACCAAGTTAAGGAGGCTTGAAACCAAGTATATCTTATTACTTAACACTAAGACCCCAATAGGCCTCAACATCACGGAGGATCTCTATACTTGCTTGCCCTGAGACTCTCTCTCTTTTTCTATTCATGTCTCCTCTTCATGGTAGTCATGCGCGAGGTAAACCCGGCTGGGTGAGGCTTGTGGATGCACCATGAATTGGCTGCGACACAATAGTTATTCCAGAAATATGATCGACTTTAGCTGCTGCTTTCAGATAAACCACTAACAATGATTATATAAATCCACTATGCACTTGTCAACATTGTTTAGTTTATTATTTTGGTTATGGTAATCACTATTGTTTCTACAGTAGCATGCACCATGGTCATATTGCTTTTTAAGAAAATCTACAAGCAGTAGAATTCCAGTCAGAACATGAAAGTTGAACCTAACTTTGAAATATAAATTAGATTAATAACCAATATGGGGAGAAAGGCATAACGACATTAGGTTTTGACAAAGTCTGATTACAAAATATGAGGTTAGAGTCCCAATAGTAATATTGGTCCTTAGGAGGAGAACAGTTAGCGTATTTTGCACATATTTATTGTAGATAGGTTATTGACATTTGCTACATTTGACACATTTTGCGATATTTGCACATGTTATTAGAATTGTCAATAATGTATATATAATGAACTATGCACTTGCACTTTATTTTTCGTATTTCTCCTATTAATCTCATATTTCCAATCATAAGCAGACTTGTCATCTTTATGTATTTTACACTGGGGCGTGATATCTTTTATTATGAACTTTTGATCCTGTCGCCTCCTTATAAATCATGGATTGTTTTCTTTAAATTGAGAGGCTGTTGAAATGACCCACGAGGGTATGATATGCAGGTCGTTTAATGTTTGGGAATTTCAGCATATATTTAAGCACAAGTTCAATTATTTTGCTTTATAACAATTGTTGAATTGATTTCACTACTGAAAATTTTCCAAAGTTGAATGTGTTTATTCTCATGACAACCGTGAAAGTGTAAACAGTAGACTATGAATGCTACACAGTAACTCTTCTATGTTCCCTAAGTCACGTGTGTGAAGATAATCACGTCAGTATCACTTTAAAAAAAGAATGGCCACCCAAACAATTGTACCCGTGAGCAAGAGGCGCAAGCCTCGAAACGCGTAGGGTTTGTCCGTGTGCCAAATAAATATTGCACTTGAACGAGTATTTGGGCCCCAGCTCTGGTGTGTTGCTGATTTAAAAAGCTTTTCACTGCCAGGAGTGTGCTGATATATATATATATATATATATATATATATATATATATATATATCAGCGCTCCTCTTTCACCTGTGCCCATGCACTCGCTGTGGGACGCTCGGGGGTGAGTGCAATGAATTTATTAAGTGAACTCCTGCAAACACAGATGCGTTTCCTCTGTCGCCTTTATCGGTGTAATCGTTTTTCACGTTTAAAATCTTTATTCGATCAATTCACAAGTAGATCATAAAAGCACAGTTTCATCATATCAAACAAATATTAAAAAAGAAGCGATAAAACACTTTAAAACATGGTTGAATTTAAGTGCCCTTTACGGTACTTTAAGACAATACACCCATCACCTTTCATTTTCTTATACAGGCCCACAGAAAGGATGCTACCGAGAAGGAAACATGGGGGTTAGGTAAAGACTTTAAAAAATACAGTGCCACCCTACAGTGGTTACAATTATGATGCCTTAAAATAGTGAGGATAAACGCTTCTCTTTCACTTTGGAAGAAATTACAAAAGAGTACCACATGTAAATCAAATTGGGGTGAAAAGTTATCACGGAAACATAAACTCAGGTCAGCATGCCTGAACTTCCTCTCTTGGAACCCAAGCATCAGTGTAATCAGGTGTGCCGGAAACAGACATAATTTAAATCACTCTGGACATGGGCATAGGCAAGGTTGAAGGACTGATTATAAGTAAACAGTGTCACCATATGGAGTGGTGTGCAGACAATCAACATTTCACATACCATTGCACAAATACATGATTCAAAATCTCGATTTAGCGCTATATGAGCTTAAATTACTTGAATCACTATTAGAGTATGCCCTGGATGGGCTTATGCCAATTGTGCCTCATTAGAAATGGATATGATTTAACTAATCTCAACACAGATACAAACATAGTTAGCAGACCTATTATAAGTCAACGCCATGCTGGAATGGAATGAAAACAATGTCCAAACCTCATTCTGTGTTGTTGATAATACATATTTTAACCCGATCCCAGCGTTGAACGTTCAGCGCCCAGTGCTGAACGTTCGGAGAACGAATGCTGACCCGACGGCCAATGGTCGTGCGCAGCACTGGGGAGGTAGCGCTTGTGACGACCGTTGGCCGTCGGCAGCAATTAAAGGGTTAAAGTCAGGATTACGCCCTGTATAGGAAACTAGGATAGTTGCTACAAACCTTATATGACTAGTCCATACATACAGCCCTGGATGGGCACATATTTATCTGGCAACCAATGTAAAAGAAAGGTCAACTTAAAACTTAATCTGCCTGTAATGGTAGGCGTTTCTGCAATTTTGGTAGTGGCACCATTATTGCTGCTACAATTTAAAATGTTTATATTTTTATGCTACCAATGATAGAGATATAATTTCTCACTGACACACTTTACTTGAATTAACTAAAGAAAGTGCTAGCTGGAATTCTGTATGGACAAGTTAGCAAGACTTGCTAAAAAAGCAAACATTTTATCTGATATTGTGTGGCAATGTATTTTCTTGTTGCAAAAATAATTACTTTCACTGAAATTCTATTTCAAATATTGGGTAACAGTAGAAACTGATACCAGACATGTTACAAAATAGTGTAATTGCAGAAAGTATTCTTTGGAAATGAATGAAAAGGGAAGTCCCAATTCTATGAGCTGCACATATGAGCAGCAGTGCACTAATACAATAGCCACATTTTCATACTTTGGGCAATGGCAGTTGCCCCACATCCAAAAAGGGAGGACAGGAGGGGGGATGGGACAGGGACCTGATAATCAAAATAATATAAAACAGAAACTTACCACTCACTGCCATGATGCTGATGGCCACCTCAGTGCTTCACTCCGGGCAGTCTCTGGGAAGGCACAGGTTCTTTACCCAATCCAGACGCTGCTCTCATGCGATGGGAACAGCACCATGATTGGGCTGAGCGGCCTTGTCTGTCACTCAGACCCTGCCTGTGAGTCTGCGGCTTTTCTCTAACCAAGCTTTGTTGGAGAATTAGAAGAGCATATGTCTGTTTGGCCGGTCTAAGACGGCTGGTCAAATTTACATGCGCACTTCTAAGTACCCACCACTCCTGCCTGTCATGGCCAAGCCCTGACCCACATGCATGCACCTTCAGCCGGAGCCCATCACAGAAAAATAAAGTAATATTATTGTTTTAAAATCATTTTATTTTTCTGTCACTCACTCTGACAAGTGGGGCGATAATCCTCTGCCATTACGGAGGAGCTGCCCCTGACTTTGGGCCTCATTCATGACATTTTGGCATTGGGCAGAGCAGCAAGGCACCTTGTGGGCTGCCTCACACCACTATGGTGCAAGGGCACCTTCCTGTACAAAACAATCCCAATAGGTGTTTTCCTCATTTTATGGGTACTGCAGAATAGCTTTTTGTCTACAAAATAATGCCCTACTCCCTTTTGTGGCACTTCAATGTAGGCGAAAAGAGGCATGGCAGTAAGACATTCCATCTCCTTCTTAGTTTTTTGGGGTGTCCACCAATCACACGTTTACATGTTTCTTTGAACCTTTCAACACTTCCATTGTTCTGCGGAAGATATGGGCTGTGAACCTATAGGTTATTCCACATTCAGCCCACGTGTGTTTTAAGTTAGCAGACATAACGTTTTTACCTCTGTTGATACCACATCCTTAGGAAAACCCACCCTGGCAAAGGTACCAAGGAGAGCCCTAGCCTCTGCAGGGGCAGTGGTAGATCTAAGGGGAAGAGCATCAGGCAACCTGGTAGCATTATCTACTACTGCTGCTAGAATCTATCTTTTCTTGATGCTGTTTTAGGATCAAGAGAACCAACAATGTTGATCCCTACCCTTTCAAAGGGAACCACAAAGACTAGAAGTAGAATTAAGTAGGCCTTCAGGTGGCCACATGTCTTGCCACTGAATTGACAGGAGGAACAGGAGCTACAAATCTCCTCCAACTTCAGGGACATTCTTAGCTAGTATAAGTGGTTTACCAACCTACTCTACATTTTGGTCTGGCAAAGATGCCCAGCTAGGGGATGTCATGGGCCAAAGTGAGGAGAAACTCTCTAAACCGCAGAGACACTACCACTCTCCTAGTGGCACCAGCTTGGGATCTCTGGCCTCAGTGTGAAGGAGCCCCTCCTCCCAATAGGTCTACCAATAGGTCCTGTGGGATCCACTGACATCTTCCTTGTTGCCTCTGGCTTTCAAGTGTAGGACAGGTCCTCTGCCCCGGGCACAGATCTTCCCTAGCGGTTCCTCGAGGGCACAAGAGTTCTACTGTGAAATGCAAAGCTCCTGGAGCTCAGTTCATTCTGGGGCTGACAAGTCTTCTCACTGAGGAGAGGGGACTTGATCTGGTATCTGTAAAGAATTTTGGTCTCCCACACTTCTTGCCCTTTCGATTGAAAGGTTGGTCCATAATTTGAGGCCCCAAAACTTTTTTTCACCCTGAGCTATACTTTGTGCTCTTGTTTTTACACACACCCATTCAGGTGTATCCAGCATAGCTTTTCTTATCCACCTCTGCCTATGTTAAGGACTCTAAATCATTGCCAAGCTGATACTGTACAAGAGTTGCAGATGACACCACCACCCTTTTATGGCCAGTAACCCCTCCCTATTAAAGACACCAGCAGCATTGGATATACCTTAGCCTTATTGTCAGCATTGAGGACTGTATAAGTCTCTCCAGGGACGTACTGGTCTGGGGACTGCAGTTGCACAGTCACCATGGTGACTAGAGGTATTTGGAAAACTCTTCCGCTGGAGAAGTTTTCAGAGTTTTGCTACTCCGCTCTCCGTTTGGAAAAAAGACGCCACCTACGCACCGGGGGAGCGGAGTTTTCCAGCACACCGAGCCTATTAATGAGATGATTATTGATCTGATTTATGTAATTATGACTAACTTGTGACAGCACCCCCATAGGCCGGCCTGACCGCCCCAGCTCCTGTGGCTCCTCTGGTTCCCTCGGGCCTCAGTGTGGCAGCCAGTTATGACGTCAGTACTAGTTGCAGTCTTGCAGAAGTGCTGAAATTTATCAGCCCCCAGCATCGGGAAGAGCTGCAGTGGCAACTCTCCCTTCCAGCAAGAGGCCCGAAGGACTAAAACTGACACTGGACCAGGCTCACTCTCGTCCACTCATACTGGTGCAGTTGCGGGGCACCCCATCTGCAGCAGCTCAGTTCTGTGCAATTCCGTCGATTTGGTGCCACCAGCTCTGACCGTGGGACTTCCATCATCTAATCTGAGCAACAGCATAGCACATAAAGAGTTGGGCTATAATTCCAGACCCCTCACCACTCTCTTATCACTGCTATGCTCTCCACTCTGAGCACTGCACAAACTGCCCAGCCCTTCTGGGACATCATATCGACTGTGCTCTCTCTCACAGCTGACATGAGGAGCACTATTACAGTATGCCTACTGTAACATTACCATCTCTTTTAGACACTGAAACAGAGCTGTCTTATAATTGGGGAGTTAAGGCCTTCTATATATTGAATGTGATCATGTGTGTGCATATCATTGGCAAGGGCTACATCGTCTTGTTGTCCCACTTCCTATCCTTAAATGTGGTGCTGTTTTCTCAGAGGCCCTGAAGAAAGCCTAGGGAAGCATAGCACGCTTGGCTGAATCATTTTGTCCCCTTTATGGCAGTTATTTGTTTAAGCTGCAGTTTGCACTGTTCTGTTTTTAAGTAGGGGGTGTGTCCACACTCTTAATAAAAATATTCCTTAGTGGGACACATCATCTTATTTAATTCGCTTTCCCTTGCACTGCTTTCTTTCTTTTCTCTCTTGTCAATGGGCACTTAGTAGCAACCGCCCATTGTACTCTTTTCCAGTGATTTTTGGCCGGGATCCAGCCTTGCACAAAATGGCGTGGTGTCCTCTATGATCAAGTGGTTCACCATCCCCTGTAACTGGTTGACCAAATGATAGAATTGAACACCTGGATGAGTTGATGGTTATCCAGATTCTAACTATGTGGGTGATCCCTACCATATTATCACAGAGAGTCTTTGGTCTGGTGGGTGTTGTTCCTTATATGTAGCTGCTTGTAGTACATTTGATACACTCTACCATTGGGAGACGTGTTGTGCCTTTTCATTTATATTAGGTATTCAGACCCCCAGTTCGTTATGTTGTTTTATATTTGAGTATTTGGGGTCTTAAAAATGTCCCTATGGCCCTACTTCTCTGTGTGTTTTTGATGTGCATATCATTGGCACGGGTTGCATTGTCTTGTTGTCCTACTTCCTATCCTTAAATGTGGTGCTGTTTTCTTGGGTGGTCAGTCAAAATATCACATTTTAAAAATCGTTCTACATTAATATCGAGTTTTTAATATCGTAGGGAAAGAATATCGAAGTCAAGAATATCGTTGACCAGAATATCAACCCCAAGGTAAGTATTATCGTTTTTTTAAATATCGAAGTAAGTAATATCGAAGTAAGTAATATCGTAAGCAAAAATATCAAAATTTATCTTAGTGTTATGTATTTTAGTATGTATTTTATATGTATGTTAAACATTTTTTTAATGTATATTCATACATTTTACAATAAACTTTTAGAATTTTATAATTTAGTTAAAGTTAATTTAGCATTTTAGTATCAGAGCGGGTTGTGGGTTTATAGTGGAATAGGGTGGGAAGTAATGTAATTATAATTAATTAATTAATTAATATGTTTTTATTAATTGGTATTGATTATTAATTAATTGTGAATGAATGATTAATTAGCAATGAATTTTATTATTTAGTTAATTATAAAAATTAGAATTATTTTTTAAAATGTATTTATTGTTATTGTTAATTAATTTATTGTTAATTAATAATTAATTGGTGATTCATTTTCATTAAGTGATTAATTGATAATTAAATTAATTATGTTATTTTTTATGTGTAGTAGGTTGTGGGTTTATAGGGGAATAGGGGGGAAGTAATACATGAGATTGTTTTTATTTATTGGTATGTGTTACAATTAATTGTTACTATATTATTAATTGGTAATTACTTTTTATAAATTAGTTATTTATATTAATAATAATCAATGTATTGATACTTTGTATTTTTTGCTATTGTTAATTTATTGTTAAATAATAATGAATAGACGATTAATAATTAAATTGTAATAATATGTTTTAGGTAGTTAATTTATAATTATATTAATTATTATTTATTTATTATTGATAGATTAATTGATATTTAAATTAATTGTGTTTTTGTATGTGTAGTGTGTTGTGTGTTAAAGGGGGAATAGTGTGGGATGTAATTTAATGGTATTTTTGTAAATATTTATTTTACTTTATTGGTATTTATTAATAATTTATGGGTAAAATAATTATTAATATGTTATTTTTTTAATTAAAAAAGTATTTAATTGATAAGAATGTTAAATTAACCCCTATGCTATCCAGCCCTTTCCCAACTGTTGCACTCTCTGGAATTGGAATGGTAATTTTTACCCCTATGCTATCCAATGCTTTCCCTACTGTTGCACTCTCAGAAGTGAGCATAATAATTTTTACCCCTACGCTATCCAGCGCTTTCCCCACTATTGCACTCAAAGGAGTGGGAAAAGTAATTTTACCCCTATGCTATCCAGCGCTTTCCCTATTGTTGCACTCTTTGGAGTGCAAATAGTAATTTTTACCCATACGCTAGCCAGCGTTGTCCCTACTGTTGCACTCACTGGAGTGGGAATAGTATTTTTTACCCCTATGCTATCCAACAAGTTCCCTACTGTTGCACTCTCAGGAGTGGGAATAGTAATTTTTACCCCTACGCTATCCAGTGCGTTCCCTACAGTTTTACTCACTGGAGTGGAAATAGCAATTTTGATGCCTAAGCTATCCAGCGCTTTCTCTACCGTTGCAATATGTGGAGTAAGTATATATTAATTTATTTGTCGATGTTGAATTGATTTTAACATTATATATATTAGTTATTATTTTTTAAATGTTTTAATATTTATATCTATTTTTTTTATTTTATGTATTATTTACTTATTTTTACATTATTATTAAAACATTTTAAAAAAGGATATTTTTAACATCAATATTTTTGACAACGGTCTTTTTTTCTCTATATTTTTGTACTTATCTCTATGTAGATAGGACTTCGAAATTTTTTACTTTAATATTTCTGTGTCGATATTTTTGAAGGTCAATTTTCTATCCGTCGATATTTTGTCAGACATTCGTTTTCTTGTTGGAGGCAGGAGCTGAAGATTGAGAGTGGCAGTTAGTCACTCTTGCAGCCGTCTGCTCAGTGTTCTTTCACAGAATGTGTAAGCAAAGAAATGCACCATCCGTGTGAGTCTCTGCCGGTGTGGTGCTCTGTCTGTGAAGTGATCCACTGTATCTTAGTCCTCCACAGATGAAGTTGGGATGAAGCCAAAATCTTTTTATGTTGCAGGATTTGTTCATTCTTAGGGCAGAAACCAGACAATACTCCACCAGCTCAGGGAACTCTTCTGAATTTTTGGGTAACTCCGCAGAATTCCACAAAGTGAAACTCAGCGAGTTACGCCCAGGCTTAATGGTGACAATGGCACCAGTATCTCGCAGAGCTTCAGCTCTAACCCATTAATATATGGCTGTTGTCAGTATTTCTCAAGATATCTGGGCCAAACAGCCAGAATAGCTTCATCCACTCCACCCTCTCTGACTAGAATTTCTACTTAGGGCTCGATGACATAGTCAAGGCCCGCCTGTCATCACAGCTGGAGATTTACTAATACATTTACTGCATGTGTACTAGAGGCATTCTTTTTGTTTTTACAGCTAAAATTTCCAGGTCGGTGTCCACGAGCCAGACAGTCATCACACCAAGCCTTTCTGGGACACAAGTTCATACCCTTGCACCCACATTTAGACTGTGAAGAGTTTCTGGGACCACCATTTTGCACAGTATTTTGTGGGCCTTAGAAGACAAGTTTTTGGTTTTATTTTTTTGGTCACCATCTTTCTCTGGGTTTTTTTTTGCCCTCTTTCTTTTGGTCACCCCCACCAGTAGTAGTTTTGTTCACCCTTGTTTTGACCCAGTGGTCTACCCAACTCTTGAGGAAAAAGTAGATCTAGGTTTACCAGGTAATGATGTAACTTCTCTTGATAACAAACACTCAACAGATGCTCTTGCATGATTACATTGTGAAGCCCGTTATAGTCAAGCAGAGTGTTACCTTTCAACCATCTATCTAGGATGTTTACTGAAAAGTCCACAAAATCAACCCAGGACTGACTGGGTATGTTTTTTGTCTCCCTGAATTTAATTCTGTATTCCTCAGTCGTGAGTCCAACGCCCTCAATCAGGGTACCCTTCACAATGTCATCACCATCTGTATATTTGGGGAAAACCCCTTTTGCGGATTTTACACCATCTGTATATTTGGGGAAAACCCCTTTTGCGGATTTTAGGATCAACAGATTCCTCTCTCTCCCTAGATATGTTATTGCTGATACCAGAGATAGGTCCTAGGCCCATCTCTTTTGTCCTGGCCAATTTTTCTAGTAGAAGAAACTCCTCTAAGGGAGCTTATTCTTCTGAGGCAGGGGTGTCCAAAACCTCCTCAGCCTCATCTTCTTCTGTATGATTCTCCTGGGAACCATTTCCATCCTTTCGATGATCTAGCTCATATTCTGGCAAAAGCCAACTAAGCTTATCTTTAGTAGCATGAGAGCCAGTTTTAATACCATAATCTTTACAGAGAGCCCTTAATTGAGAGTGTGGCAACTCTATGTAAAGTGTTGTGTTGAGAACCTGAGCTTGCCACTGTGGGTTATCCATTATTGTACTAAAGTTAGGACCTTTTTGTTAAGTAAAATAAAACACTTTTCTTTTGTCCTAACTAAAGTAAGTTTTAACATTCTAACAACTGGTTTCAGGGAATTAACCAAGGCCCTGACAGTTAATTTAAGAAATTTGGGGAAAAAAACTGAAAAATACAACTGGCTTAAGACAATTTTTGGATTTATTCGTGTGGCTACTTATTGACAAACTGGTATCAGCAAATGCAAAGTCGTAGACTCCACTGCTGATCCACCAATGTAAGAAGCTGGGTCTATAGAGTGCACTAAAACAAAGTACACTTTGCAGAGAGTACAGTGGGTCCCAGATTGGTACACATAGGCAAAAGCAGATAATACTAATGCTCTAATTGTGGTAGTGTTGGTGAGCTGTTAGGCTTATGAGAGGGTACTGCTAAGTATTTGTTGTACTCACTGAACCAATAAATGATAATCACACTCAAGAATAAATCTGAGACTAATGTTTAAAAACAACACACATTGACAGGTAAGTACATTTTTAGTAATGAATTTTCAATGCTCGGAAAATGGCTCATTGTTGTGCAAAATTACACACAATGAAAGTCTATGGAGAAAAACACATACTTGTAAACAAAATCATACAGTGTGTTCTAGGTGCTCATCATTGAGGTTTAGAGTAGCATCAGGTCCAGTGTTCCACCAGTGTATCATGGGGAGCGCCCCAGATTCGGCAGGGAGCAGGGTGCTGAGGTCGTTGGTAGGTGGTGCGCTGTGAAAAAGCGAGACCACCTAAAAACAGTCTGCACAGGGGGATGAGGGATCGATCTTGGATCTCCAAATGAGGGATCGGTCACAAGTGCCTAAGAGCCTCAGAACTATCGGAGCACAGCTGGTTCATGGTACCCAGACTGGGCGGGCTACATGCAGAGTAGATAGGTCAGCCATGCTTTGAGGCGTCAAGAAGGTCTTCACAGTAAAGGGAAGGCAGGCAAGCTGCAGGGATGATTTTCGGACAGCTGACCCACTCTCAAATTGGGTCCCAGGGGTCTCGATGTCCCTAGATGGTTGCATGCCTCCTAGGCAGTTGGAGTCCAGATTGGACTCTTCATCTCGGTGTTGGTTTCAGGTGGTCCAGTACCTCTGGTAATTTTATAGCACTGCTATAATATGGGATGCTGAGATAGATAGGAAGGAAGTGGCAGTCCCAAATTGTATGGAAACTTACACTGTTTCTCTTGTGTTTCAGGGGTAAAGGAACAATTTCACTTGGCACAAATGACAACTGTGAAGCAATACTACACATATCAGACATTCAATGGGGCACCTCCAAGCTGATGGATACCTACTGGCAGTGTAGAAAATGTGCCTACACCAGCTCATCCCCGGATGGTGTGGGCTATGCTCCCTCCTGACCATACACACCTGACTCTGGCTATTTCTGGAGAAGATCTGTCAGAGTTGTACCAACATCTGCTACAGAGAAGACAACTCTGTTGCATCAGGCTCGAGAGAAAAGAACTACTGATTATTTCGGCTGGGTTCAGTACAAACATATTCCGGAAGAATTCAGACTGTTTTCTGGCACACCAGTACATGTGAGAGTGTCAATACCCTTATTCACCATGCAGGTGAAAGCAATCGGCCGCTGGAAGTAAATAACCAGATCAGAAATGTTGAAAATGATGAACAGTACTGAGACAGCCCTAATGCGGTCAAGGAAGAACTTGGACCCATTCCCCTCATGGTGATTCAACAAAAATATGTGTTGGACTTGATGACTACAATGGAGTGAGGGGCTTGTGCCAAAATCAGTGCACCATACTGCACATTTACCCCAGGCACTGACATGGATAGCAGGACTGTGACTCTTGCCATCCAAGCACTGCACTGTTATAACAGGCATGTGTAAGGAGGGAAGTGCCGCTGAGCAGGAATGGTACACTAACTGGTTTTCCTGGCTTCCCAGGTGGTTGACTGGTCTGTGTATGTCATGGCTGCCCATTCTCATTTTCATATTGTTTTTGTGTGATTTCCTACAAGTGGGGATTTCCCACTGTGAAAACGCAGTCCTCAAATTGGGTAGGATGCAAGTAACTAGGGAATTAACAATATTTAAAACTGAAGCATGACAAGCCCCTAACAATGTGACTGCCATGAAGTGTGGGGTAAATGATGGGGTTGAAAATTCAACTAGAGGGGGGAAGAGTTAATATTGAAAACGTTTATGCTGATGTACCCAATGATACATATGGGTACAAAAACGAAATTGAATCACTGTTGTCGAAATCACCGATGTAACATCTCCATCAACCCCAAATCAGACATACGTGGTCATGCAGGCCCTGCGACCTAGGCCTGAGTCAACTTATTGACAGATCACAGGCGGGGTTGCACGTAACCACCAGTACAAACAGGAAAAATACAGATCAATCCCACTGATAAGCAGCGACACCACAATGGTCCAGGGAGAATGGTCTCAATAAAGCACACATGTCCGGAGGGGTAATCGTTGCCAAAACACCATAAAGTTAATTGCCACATGATGTTAGAAACACTCAGCCAATCAGGAAGCAGCATGCACAGCACACTCAGTGGTCATGCACTCCCAATGCGGACATCTGGACACGTTACCCTGTAGCCCTCGGTGGGTCCATGAAAGGTCGAGACCCACCTGCATTTATTATCAGGTGGGAGTAATTTATGACTTTCTGACTAGGCCCACATTCCTTTCACATTAATGGATCTCTGAATTGTTTTATGTTACTGCAAGAAATGTATATAATGACACTCAGGTCGATGTACTTTGATACAGACCTTAGACCCTGACTTTGTACCTTTTCTTCTGGCCAAACTGCTTTCTTAAACCAACTATTCCTGTTTTTCAAAACGATTCTTGTCTTTTATTTTTTCAAGTTAAATTCACATGCGAGCAACACCTCTTTCACCTGCATGAAGGTGTGCATTTGAGTTGATTAGGGATCCTTTTTATGATTTGCTGTGATGAATTCCCTTGACCTTTCTTTAGGCAAAAAAATTGATGGAAAAATGTCAGCAGGAGAAGATCAACGAACCTACAACATCCCCATCTTTAGTTTTTAACCATACCTAGTGTGCCAAATACTAAAGGGAATTCCCACAGGTTTACCCTGGATCCCCGATCTATTCAGGAAATATGATTTATCACGAACGCCCTCACAATGTGAGGTTGAGTCTGCCCTGGAAGTACCACCTTACAAAGGTGAGGGAAGAAGCCCATGTAGAAGAATGACACATTATGTGGGTGAGGCGTCCTCATCCAGTAATCCTGGACTTAGGATTCAAGGCTGGGTTTATTAAATACAGCATATACTATTTGTTCTGTATACCTATATTTGTGTACCCCATAACCTTTGTGTTTATGGGTGTTTACCGTGGGAGGATGCACAGTGGGCATTTTAGACCCTTTCTGCATTGTGGTTGCATATATTTGTCAGGATTTATCATAGAATTATGAGAAACAGACAGGAAATTGACAGCACCAAGGAGCCTTATGGGGAAAAATTATTTCTGGTCTATGGATGATTCACACATGTACACTCAGTAACTCTATGCTGTAGATGACTATGGTGTTATCAGTGATTGAATCAATGAAATCTATAATGTTATAGGCTATTGGCTTTTAGTTGAGGGGGTGTGTGAGCCCTCGTCAAGCAACAGCCACAATCCCTGTCAGGGTGAATCACAAAAAGTCGCTAAATTAACATGTACCTAACCCTTTGGTCTTGGCACTAAAGAAGCCAGGCTTTACTTAGATGCAATGTGTAAAGTATGTATGCAGCACCCAAACAGTAATAAAGTGAAAACACAACACCAAAGAAAGTCCTCACTGTTAGATCAGGTTTCCTTGGCGTGGTTTTCCACGACTTTTTTGACTTCAGACCTGCTAACCAGTGCTAAAGTGCATGTGTTCTCTCCTTAAAACATGTTACATTGGCGTATTGCCAATTGGCACATTAGAATTACTTGTAAATCCCTAGTAAAGTGGTACTACATATGCCCAGGTCATGCAAATTAAATGCTACTAGTGAGCCTGCAGCAGTGATTTTGCCACTCACTAAAGTAGCACTTTACATATGTCACAGGCCTGCAAATGCAGCTTGTGTGTGTGGCGTGCAGCTTTAAATTGCCTTCTCAACCTGGTAAAATAAACATTTTGCCTGGCCCAAACTTTCCTTTTTAATACATAAAAGTTATCCATAGAGTAGGCCCTAGACAGCCTAGGGCGAAGAAGGACATGCAGTATTAAGACTTACATATCCTGGTAGTGAAAAACTCTTAATTGCGTTTTTCACTACTACAAGGTCTACCTTTCCCACTGGATAACATTGGAGTTTCCTTATTACATTTTATAAATGTAATTTCCAATGGGAGTTTAGGTGTGACTGGATGGCTCATTACTTGAATAGGAAGTGTCCTGCACCCCCTTTTGTACCGCTTTTGACCGCCATAAGTGTGGCAGGGTATGCTCAGACTTGAGTCCCTTGCTCACTTTGCCACTGGATTCAAGCAAGCCGGGCTGAAGACGGCTGGAATGCCAGAAACCGGTCCTCGGAAGCTTGTTTCCGGTCCAGGGAAGGCATGGCTTGGCAGTTCAGGCTGGACTGTTCCCATGAGGCACAGGGTCAGACTGATTTGCATATAGCCATGTCTGAACTGGGGTGGCAGAGTGGGCTAAAGAACGGTGATGGATTAAACCCAGATCTTTTGACTGGGTGTGAGTGTTTGATTGGTTCAGATGCTCCGTCCATTACCACCCCCTTTTGTACCGCTTTTGACCGCCATAAGTGTGTCAGGGTATGCTCAGACATGAGTCCCTTGCTCACTTTGCCACTGGATTCAAGCAAGCCGGGCTGAAGACGGCTGGAATGCCAGAAACCGGTCCTCGGAAGCTTGTTTCCGGTCCAGGGAAGGGATGGCTGGGCAGTTCGGGCTGGACTGTTCCCATGAGGCACAGGGTCAGACTGATTTGCATATAGCCATGTCGGAACTGGGGTGGCAGAGTGGGCTAAAGAACGGTGATGGATTAAACCCAGATCTTTTGACTGGGTGTGAGTGTTTGATTGGTTCAGATGCTCCGTCCATTACCACCCCCTTTTGTACCGCCGGAAACGCAAGATCCAAATATACCCGGTGGTGGAGGGAGGGGCTGCCGGTCACGCTGGCTGCCCCGCTGGCCACTGGGGCTTGAAGTCCAAGAGCCTGCCCCCGCTGTTGCACTCAATCGGCTGCTACCGCGATGCGTTTCCCGCGGAGCGGGAAACACGAGATCCAAATGTACCCGGTGGTGGAGGGAGGGGCTGCCGGTCACGCTGGCTGCCCGCTAGCCACTGGGGCTCGAAGTCCAAGAGCCTGCCCCCGCTGTTGCACTCAATCGGCTGCTGCCGCAATGCGTTTTCCCCGTAGACTTACCTTATCCCTGCTACTGGACTTTGTTAGCGTCCTGATAACCAAAAGGTGCTCCTAGGTTGTGGGCCCTTGACTGCCATCAGTGAGAATGCCTCCTTTGTGGTTCACCCTGACAAGGATTGTTTTTACGTTTTACAGTGGGGCTTTCACCCCTCTCAACTAATACCCTAATGTCTTACAGTAATAATGTATAGATTGCCATGTCTGTGCAGGTGCATGAGCTATTTTCCCTGTCATGGGTTTTTCTTCATAGCAAAAGTTCTTCTACAGCTCATCCTACCTGGGCACACAAAAATGTTGGCAGAAACTGATTTAATCTGCTACTGAAGATATCAATGCTTAAAGAAAATATTAATTGTGAGGCTAACTTGGCAAACCCCCTAAATTCTAGGCAAGGAGTTTCTATTATCAAATTTACATAGTTTTTTAATGTGGTCTCGCGATATAAGTTGTTTCAAATTGACTACGATTTATAAACCACATATTGGATTCAAATATCTTTCATATTAATGGTCATACCTGCTGGCTTTAATTTAAAACAGTTTATTGTCTATTTGTATCCCAGGTGGTATTTATTTGATACATTGTACTAACTTAAAAACATTGGTTACTTTCATATCTTAATTAATTAATTGTTGATCCATGCAATTAAAAGAAGGTTAGGGATAAGTTATAGTTAACTTGACAATCAATGGTCAGTGAAGATTCTTTCCACATATTTTCTGGAATGTTCAACTTTGCAATATCTTACAATTCAATAAGTTTGAACAAGTTGGTGTAAAAAAATGTTTCTTATTTTCTTATAACTGCTGGTGGCATGTAATGTTATGCTTTGTTTTTTAAATCCCTCTATTAGAAGTCATTGCCTTTTTAAACATCAAAAAAATGCACCCCTCCACAGACTTCCTTGCAGAGTATTGCTTTCCACAGAGGTTGACACCAGTTACCTAGGGCAGGTCATAATCTAGACTTCAAAGAGCAAAGCAAGAACTCTCTTACAAAGTAGATGTATGCATAATATAGAATGCCCTATCTGCAAAATAGCATTTAGAGCTTTACATGTATTTTAATATGGAGCATATTCAAGCCACATTGTAGACAAGCATTGGCAAAGCCAATAAGTCTTGGCCGGACACACTATTTTTAATCATGCCAATGTATTTTTAATTCTAGATAGACATTGCAAATGCTCAGGCAAATGTGGCAGCCATCTTGGAATGGGGCTGATGATTTTTATAAAAATGCATTCCAAGTTGGCCATCATGCACTGTGAAAATGAGCAAAGGCACTGAAGGACAGATTATGCATTGTGGAGAGTGTTAAAGAGATTAGGTATAGGAAGAGCAGGGGCAATGAGAGGGTAGGAAATACTCCCTTATGTATACTACAAAGTAAGGTCTTACATCAGCAGTAGAAGGATTCAATATTCAACTCAAACACACAACACCAAATTGCTACTGAATGGGACAAGCAAAAGAATGGGGAGAAAAACTATTGAATCTGGAGCAGGGAAGTGAGATAAATAACAAAATCATTCAGTCTTGAGCAAGTAGCTGATCCAACGCACCCTTGAAGCATATGCAATGTTTTTGTAACAATAGGTCTGCAACAACAGCTAAAGCTATTTTCTGCTTAGACCTAAAAATAACAATAAAGCTGTGAAATATTACTAAACAATCGGAAATGGCCACACGCTAATCTTTTTTATGAGATCTGCTCTACCTTTTAACATATTAGAGGCTCTTACTAATAGTGCTATATATACACACATATATATATATATATATATATATATATATATATATATATACATATATACATATGTTATATATATATGTATATATATATATATATATGAAAGAAAAGGTTACCCTCGATATGAGAAGCACCCACAGGAGGCAAAGTAGTTCAGGAAAGGCTCTCGAGGGTAACCTTTTCTTTCATTAATTGCGGCCAGGCCCAGGTCGGGAGGAGCACCGCCATTTCTGATGGCTCCGCTACAATTGAAACGATGCGGGCATACGGAGCAGGAGGAAGGGAAAGAACTCTATTTTGTCAATCACCGTGTTTTAAGAACTGTGAAACCGTGCCTCACGAGCAGCCCACAAGGGTCGAAATGAACTTCAAGTCCCATAATGCCGTCGATGAACTCACCTGTGTTGTGCTGTTTCATGGAAATAAAAGAGGGGAAATACTTGAAGTTGTTTGTTTGGTGAGCCGCGCACAACTTCCCTTTGAGGAAGGGCGCTTGCCCGAAACGCGTCCGGCGACGCGGTGTTTGCAGAGCCTTTCCTGAACTACTTTGCCTCCAGTGGGTGCTTTTCATATCGAGGGTAACCTTTTCTTTCTTTCATTAATTGTGGCCAGGCCCAGGCCGGGAGGAGCACCGCCATTTCTGATGGCTCCGCTACATTTGAAACGATGCTGGCATCCGGAGCAGGAGGAAGGGAAAGAACTCTATTTTGTCAATCACTGTGTTTTAAGAACTGTGAAACCGTGCCTCACGAGCAGCCCACAAGGGTCGAAATGAACTTCAAGGCCCATAATGCCGTCGATGAACTCACCTGTGTTGTGCTGTTTCATGGAAATAAAAGATGGGAAATACTTGAAGTTGTTTGTTTGGTGAGCCGTGCACAACATGCCTTTGAGGAAGGGTGCTTGCCCGAAACGCGTCAGGCGACGCGGTGTTTGCAGAGCCTTTCCTGAACTACTTTGCCTCCTGTGGGTACTTCTCATATCGAGGGTAACCTTTTCTTTCATATATATATCCTGAACACTAAAAAATGAAATTTACAAGATTTTTCTGTGGACATCATACCAAAAGTTACTGTTAAAATGAAATATTTAATATTGCTCAAAGTTTTAGAAATTACGGATATAGGGAAACACACATAGGGGAATTATTCTTGTTTAAACCAGTTTATTATTCTTTTTGCACTAATTAGCACTTTATATTCACATAATACACCAATAGGGTGTTATATTGGGTTTCTTTAAGTGGAAGCACATCACGAACAAAAGTCAATAGACATAAGAGTATGGGGGAAATTCCTTAGTGAAATAAAGGGTAAAGGAATGTAGGTATAGGTCGGTGTATGATGATGGCCAGAAATACAAAAAGCATTTATGCAATAACAATGTGAAAATGATGTATTTTACTACCACTATGGCCTACTTATAACGTAATGTGTTCTGAAAAAGTATTTTACAAGTATTTTGTGTCACTAATGTATTTTACAAGTATAACTCTTTTTGCCCTGATTTTACTAAAATGGGATTTTATCACCTTTTTATAAAATTGGTATTTTACAATTATTACAATAAAAGTCAATGATGATGAACATTGAAAAACAAGAAAGACTACGTAAATGTAAATATGTCTTTTATATCTATTATAGCACTATTGTAGCACTTGCACTTTAAATAGAGGTGTGCTTCACGATGATGCTGTCATGTGATCAAGGCAGGGATCTGCCGAAACGCGTCATGAGGGCTTTGGTGGTGTCTGAAAAATAAAATCAAAGCACCAAATTGGGTCTGCCTTGTCTTCTTTGTGAATCCGGCAGGAAGTTGCAGTTGGAGCAAGCGCTGTTGAATATATATATATTGCACTGTCCTTGCACGTGCGCGGACCTTAGCGTGAGCGTGCTGCATGCTGATTGGCTGCCAATGTCTGTCTGTCAACACTCCAAAACAGAAATTGTTGGCAGCCATCTTGTGCCTCGGTAGACTGAGGCACAGGAAAGCAGAAAAACAAACATGTAGAACTCAAAAAGGGGGCAGGGTAGAAGTACCCTGACCCCCTAAGCCTGCTCAGGGGGTCCCACAAAATTTTTTTTTTTTTTGGGGGGGAAAAATCGCGGGGTCCGCGCACGGTTTTTGTAAGTAAGTAAGTCAAATTTAGTGTAGAATAGAATCATTATTACAAGTATACAGTTATCCATACAGTCACACGCACAATCATTGTGTCTTATGTATACTTATTTATATACAACAATTGACACATACACCGCCTTTTATTTTTCTAGCTTCTCTACTGAATCAACTATTCACACATCTTTGGGTAGTCACACACCCACCACTGAACCACACAAACATTCACTCTCCCATAAAAATACTCAGTTAACTAATCAATAACTAATATAGACTTTCACATAGCTAGTTACCAACTGGAGAACCAGTTTACACAACAACTGACAAAGTGATACAGATATTCACACAGTTTAGTCACTATCCACTATATTTAGTGAGACACTGTAAATTGTTAAAGTCCTCCATCCATATTTATTTTTATATATCCACTCATACTTCAATGCAAATTGCTATATATATAATGCATATTTAAATAACGAAGCAAACCACATTAACTGGATGTCATCACTGATGTCACTGACCATGTCATGAATGATGTAATATGTGACATCATCAGCAGTGGATTGCGGGTGGGCGAAATATAGTTAGTACAACTAACTATATAGGAGCAATTTCAATGGTTTTTTAAATGCTAATTCCTAACTATATAAGGCCAGAAACCTATGGTTTTTTCAGTGAATTTCAAAGGTTTTTTAAATGCTAACTCCTAACTATATATGACCTGAAACCTATGGTTTTTTAAGTGAATATGTATATACATATATACATATACATATATATATATATATATATATATATATATATATATATATATATATATATATATATATATATATATATATATATAGTTTAATGTATTGTTTCAAAATGTAACAATTCATATAATTTTTTTCTTTATATTGAAAATAAAATATGTAGCGTGTCCTCCTTCACTTGACTCTGTACTGAAATGTTAAACAGGAAGGCACAAAAGTGCAAGCGGTAAAAGCGTTCTGCAAAATCAGCACATAAAAAGGCAGTTGTCTGAGCCATTTACTGACACAGACAATTCGTCTTGAGGTGCAATATTTCAGAAAGCCATGGTTTCTGCACTGCAGTGTTCCTCGACGAGCCCCCATCATTTAACAGAAGGACTGTCAAGTACAGCTCTCTGATCCCCCTGTGCAGCGCCGTCTGTGCCATGTCAGGTGACAACATCACATTAGGAGGCTGCGTTTCCCTCTGTCCTTGAACTGATTGATTTCTATGGACGCCCCCGGCCGCTTACCTTTGTTTCTGCAGTTCTGTCTTCACAAGGAAAAGGCTAACGTTAGAGCTGTGAATTTGATTAACTCAAATTGCAATGAAGTCTCCTGAATATTCAGGCCACTTAAAATGTTTTGCATATTGTAGTGCGCACGCTGGGACAAATAGATGCCGCATGAAATGGAATGGCTGTTTACTGCGCCGCTGCATGTGTAGTGCAGAAATTACAGTGTTGTGTAAATCTCCTTTTTCCGCATTGTCACGGCACTGATCCCTATGTTATCAAACCAGTTCACGTATTTCTGTTAAACAAGCCTCGCTTCCCTAAATCCAAAATATTTCTTCGAAGCAATGTTATTTCGTAAAAAAAGCTTGATTTTTGACGAATTCTAAAAAAATAATCTCTTTATTTTTTATTCAAAGTGCCATTTTGGCATACGCAAATGGTCCAATTCATAGAAATGTCTTTTTCTAATGTACAGAATTCAAACTGCAATTCAGTAACTTATTATTGAATCGAAATTCAGGTTTGGCGATTTGGTATTTGGAAGGTGTATGTTGAGGGCGTCCCTTTTTAATACTGAATTGTAGTGTTTTGTATGAATGCTTTTGCTAATGAGGGACCCTACCCTTTAGGAATGGTTAATAACATATTTTTTCAGAGCAGACAGTGGTCCAAGGATACACTGCCGACTGTAAAATAAATTAATCCAGTTTCCTTTAAGGAAGAAGGGCTGTGTTTTAAAACAAAGATTTCTTTATATAAAAGTAATCTCAGACATTGTGGTCCGCTGACCTCAGCATGCCACCATCCCTGTAATGGCAGCGAATCCCAGTGTGTCACAAATTACAATCTACCTAATTAATATTCATGAGGGAGGTCTATTTGCCACCCACTGCGAATCGCTAATGAAACTCAAAAGAGTTTCGTACATTAGGAACATCGATTTTCTAATTGGGGTTCGCAAACAATTGCAATTAGGTAATCGCTATTCCTATTTTTATACATCTGGATCCAAGGCCTGCATTTCATAGGATGGATATGCATTCCGTAGTGATGGTGATCTGCTAAACTTATAGCCCTTTCTAAACAGCCTATAAGTAGCAATGTCGGGTGAGGAATTTCTGCGGTACTGCAGGTACCAAAATCATTAGGGCCCCTGGAGGCAGCCATATGTAGCAGCCACGATTGTCAGCAGCTTTTTGTGAGGCCACACACAGACATGCCAACCCTCCCGATTCAGGCGTGAGACTACCGATTTGAAGGCTAGTCTCCCGCCTCTCGAATCCTACAAGCAAAAACCCGATTCCTCGGGGGTTTCAGCTGACAGGGCTTGGTATTGTGTAAAATGCTAATTCTTCCAGCAAAGAGAGGAGATGCAGGGGCTCTCGAAGGGGTGAAAAACCAACAAAGCGTCATTTACAAGGGAATCGTCTTTAAAAGACCTGCAAAGTACTGGGGGAGGGGGGGTCTGTTTCAGCCCGGGCTGCCACAGCGGGGTGGGAGGTGCATGTACTGCCAACAAACTGCCAGGCCAGTGCCCAACACTTGCATCACCCTCTCTCTGCCTGCCATTATGCTCAATGCTTCTGAAAGGTAAGAAAAAAACATGCATTTGCGTTTTAAATGTCCGATCCTACAGCAGCACACTTCCAAAGCCCATACATGCCAGTAACCCGATTCAAAGCCCCATTCTCCCGATTTTTTTTTAAATCTCCCACTTTGCTCTCCTGAAATGTTGGCATGTATGCGCACAGCACTATAAAGTGCTTCTCGTTGTCCCGGGGTGCAGGAGGCATTCCAGGGGGACTGCAAGTCCCAACATCATTAGGGCCCCTTGAGGCAGCTGTGTGTAGCAGCTGTGATTGCCAGCAGTTTTGAGTGACACCGAACAGCGCTATAAAGTGTTTCTAATTGTCCTCGGTGCGGGCGTGTGTGGGCTACGCCCGGGCAAAGTCTGAGTCAAGGGTGGGCCAGTCCTGCACCTGTCAGCGCCAGGAAGAGGTGGGATGGGGCCACCACTCTAAAATCTACGTCTGGATACCGATCGTTTTATCTGTGGTAAGCCAATTTGAATGGTCTCTCTTCTCACATTCCATGTAAACAAAAGAGAGCCATTTTGACTCAAGTCTTCTGGCTTTACTCCTCATCTTCCTGCCCTTATGGGAGTCTTTGAACTACCCTAACATTAATCATTAATTATTTGGAAAAGGAAAACTATTGGAAGCCCTCGAGAGAATGCAAATAGCAAGAGGCCTGTCCAGCATGCTGCACAATTGTGGAAATCGACAACCTTATTGAGGAGGTGGAAACAATCCTTAAAGGGGAAAAGTTGGACCTTTTCTCTGTGCAACAAATATTGCGGGGATTATTAAAAAGGGCCGTTAAACGGATGTACTTTATACTACTGAAACTATAAAACAAGCATTGGAAATGCAATCGGTCTTGCATTTGTTTGAGTTCATGCTATTGGCATTGTAAATGGCAATGTTTTTTATCAGTGTATGAGTGTATGAATGTGGTGTGTATTGGAATTATGCGGGTTAGATCGGGTTAGTTAGTTGTGTAATTATGTGGTGTAGAATTGTGTGTTGTGGAGTGGATTTGCGTAGTGGAATTATGTAGCATGGTATACTTTGGAATTATGTGGATAGTAATTATGTGATATTGAGTGTACTGAAATTATCTGCAGTGGGATTGTGTGTTATGCAGTTTAATTATGTGGGATTGTATTTTGTGTTGTGGAGTCCTATGTATTGGAGTTTAATTTCTGGTGTGCTGTTGTAGTTTGTGGTTCGATGTGGATTTGAAGTATAAGGTGTGTTGTGTATTTGGGTTGCTGAGTTGTATTATGTGGTTTGGTTTGGAAATACATGGTGTGGATTGGACATGTGTGGAGTTGAATTGTGTGGCGTGGAACTGTGTGGATGGCTTTGCATTTTTGGTAATGAAAAAGAGCAAATAGGTTGGAGCTAAGCTCCAGATCTGTGTGTTTGTGTGTTACAAAAAATAAAGTTAGAGCTATTGGCGTTGTAAATGTATTTTACCTATGTTTTGTTGATTGGAATGGATGTATGTGGTGTGTAGTGGAATTATGTGGGTTGGATTGTAATTGTAAGTTTTGGCATTGTGTTGAGTGATATTGTGTGGAGTGGGGAGGATTTGTGTTGTTAAATTATGTGGCACGATATCCAGTTGTATTATGTGTATAGTAATTATGTGATATTGAGAGTATTGGAATTATGTGGAATGGGATCGTGTGTAATGAATGGTGTTTTGTATTGTGGAGTGTTATGTAGTGGAGTTTATGTGGTGTGCTGTTGAATTTTGTGCTATCCTGTTGAATTATGTATTGAAAATTGGATATATGTGGTGTTTAGTGGAATTCTATTGTAGAATGGAATAATGTGATTTTGTGTTTAATTATGTGGTGTGGAATGGTTTTATGTGCATGCACAGTAAGAATGCGAGATTTCTCAGTGGGTTCCTGTTTTATTTGTAGATTCTAAAACTGCCCTACCTCACTACAAATCATCAATTTCAACGCTCCCAGCTCAACATGCCTCTATTCTTCCGTAAACATTGACTCACAATTCAGCTTCTACCTCCATGAAATTACCACCCTCACACCCGCCAAGGTAAGGGTGTTGGCTTCACAAAAACATTTCTAAATGTATTTTAAGCACACTCATAATTTTTAAAAGTCAGCTATGAGTAAACCAATAATTTAATTTAAGCAGGATCTTCCTTTAAGCAGTTTGTCTGATTGTACCTCCAAACTATAGTTGCTAAGTCCAAAAATGAATGATGGCAACACAAAAAAGTTATTCTGCAAAACTAATGGCTAATCATATCTGTTGGTCCACACAAATGAAGTTCATCACTCACTGCCTATATCGAACACTAGCAATAGATGAGCCAGTCACAGCTGTCGCATGAAAACCAGAGAGCTACGAATGTCAAGTTGATGGCTTTCACAGGCATACCTTTCTATTGTTCTGATGCTTGAAGAACAGAAGGTATGCGAAAAACATTATTACAGACCATGAATTAAAGAAAAATCTCAGATATAGTTAACTAACCACACCATAAAACTGGCCATCACTATTTTCTGATGTCCCGCTCCAGTCCTCCATTTCTATTATTGAGACTTTATAGATGGAACATCAGCTTGTCATACCAACTCACAATTTTCTCAACAACAGCTCCATGGCTTAAAAGGGAGGGATATGTGCTTTCAAGCATCCAGAAACCCATGTTTATGGTGCTAAATATTGACTTTGAATACTACAATCATTTGATACTTCAATTTAATTCAGCTGATGTTAACTAAGACTACAGTTGCCGGAAAGCTATTGTTACTGGAATAGGGGTGCACTAGTCTACCACAGGTAAGTTAAAAGAAAACATGAAGTCGGGCCGTATTCGCTGCCTACATGCCATAATCAATCAATCACAGTATTTATATAGCGCACTAGTCACCCAGAGGGTCTCAAGGCGCTAGGGGAGGGGGGTCCGCTACTGCTCGAACAGCCAGGTCTTGAGTTGCTTCCTGAAGGCGAGGTTGTCCTGGGTCAGGCGGAGGTGGGTCGGGAGGGAGTTCCATGTCTTGGCGGCGAGGTAGGAGAAGGACCGTCCCCCTGTGGTGGCTCTTCGGATGCGGGGGACGGTGGCGAGGGCGTGGCCGGTCGATCGAAGCTGGCGTTTGGGAGCGTAGAAGTTGAGGCGGCTGTTGAGGTATCCTGGTCCTTGGTTGTGTAGGGCTTTGTGTGGGTGGGTGAGGAGTCGGAAGGTGATTCTCTTGGTGACAGGGAGCCAGTGCAGGTCTATCAGGTGTCCGGAGATGTGGCTGCGGCGGGGGATGTCCAGGATGAGTCGTGCTGAGGCGTTCTGGATCCGCTGAAGTCTTGCTGTATCTACTGTCTTACCTGCCCTGTGATACCGGCAATGAGTGCTAAGTTCCGGGCTTTCCGTTGCCCACTGGGAAACTGCTGCCTGCAGAGCTGATTTCTGGTTCTGGGCAATGATGGGTGGGCTGCCGGAGCATTAGTGGAGGGCAGAGGTGCAGAGCCCTGCAAAGAGGCTGCCAGGTACATATGTGGTGCGTGCAGGAGAGGAAGCCAGCATGAAGGTTGGAATGTAACTATTTCCGCATCACAGGGGTGGGACTAGTGGAAGCCAAGTCTTTAGTGAAGCACCACTAGCAGGAAGGGCCTGGGTGGTGGCACTTCGGGCTCCAGGGGGGCCAAGAGTGTGGCAATAAGGAAAGCTTTGGTTCTGTGCACCTAGCACAGACTCTGCTTCTTTCAGAAAAAAACCACCAAGTGACAGATTCAGAAAGACCAGGCTCAGAGGCAGAGTATTTATCTATGTAGCTGCACGGCTATGGAACGAACTCCCGGCCGATCTTAGACAAATAGAAGATCTTCTTTATTTTAGGAAAAAGCTCAAAACTTGGTTCTCCTTTCTAGGGTACAATGGAGCCTAGTCACCGCTTGTGGAAAATCTGTCTGGTCTGGTAGCTTATGTGTGCACTGGAACTTAAGGGAACCTTAGCTCCAAGATACCCTGGGGTGATAGTGCGCTTTATAAATCTGTTTTACATTACATTACAGCACAGGATGCCAGCGTGGAGGGGAAACCACTTCTGGGTTGGTGGCAGCTCTACTGACAGGCCTTGCTAGCCGCTCAGAAAATCCAATCCTGTAGCTGTGAGTGGTAGGAGAGAGCGGGTTATTCTCATGTATTGAAGCTTGTGCTAGACAGACCCTCCAGGATATCGCGATTTCGCGATTTGCAAAAAAATCACGAAATCTGCAGTTTTGTAAAAATGCAGCGATTTTTACAAAAATGTCTGCGAAATCCAGCACTTTCTATCGGCTCCGTGGCTCTCATCACCACGGAGTCAATAGAAAGGGTCGAAGGGTCTCTCAGGTCCCGTGCAGCATGTATATACCCCCACCTCACCTGTGTGTGTGCCCCCACCTCACCTGTGCCGCCTCCTCACCTGCTCCTGCCTGCTGCTGCCTGACGTCTGACCCCCTTTCTCCCAGTATTTCGCGGCTGTGCTTCTCTTCTCCTCTCGGGTAAGGGAAAGTAATGTATGTATGGGTTCGGCCTCGGGTCCAGCCGCGTGCCCGGTGTGTGGCAGGCCCAGGGCCACATTCTGTGGGGGCCCGCCGCACATTGGGCACGCGGCGGGCCCCGGGGACATAATTCTTTTTTTAAAGTGTTCGTACTCGGGTCCCGCCGTGTGCCTGGTGTGCGGCGGGCCAATGGCCACATTCTGTGGGGGCCCGCCGCACATGGGGCACGCGGCAGGCCCCGGGGGGCATCATTTTTTTAAAAAGGTTTGGCCTCGGGTCCCGCCACTTGCCCTGTGTGCCACATTCTGTGGGGGCCTGCCGCACATGGGTAACGCGGCGGGCCCCGGGGGGCATAATTTTTCTTGAAAAGGTTTGGCCTTGGGTCCCGCCGTGTGCCCGGTGTGTGCCGGGACTGGGGCCACATTCTGTGGGGGCCCGCCGCACATGGGGCACGCGGCGGGCCCCGGGGCATAATTTCTTTTTAAAGTGTTCGGCCTCGGGTCCCGCCGGGTGCCCGGTGTGCGGGGCATAATTTTTTTTAACACCTTCAATGCTAAGGCAATTCATCCTGGATGCTGACCTCCCTTGAATCCCATTGTTCATGACGAGCTCAGCTCGTCATAAGCACAAGAGCAGTGTACTGCATGACGAGCTGAGCTTGTCATGAGCATGGAAAGGGTTAAAGTGTTTGGCTTCTGGTCCCGCCACGTGCCCGGTGTGCGGGGGGCCAGGGCCACATTCTGTGGGGGCCCGCCGCACATGGGGCACGCGACGGGCCCCGGGCGCATAATTTTTTGAAAAGTGTTCGGCCTCAGGTTCCGCCGCGTGCCCGGTGTGCGGCTGGCCCGGGGCCACATTCTGTGGAGGCCTGCCGCACATGGGGCACGCGGCGGGCCCCATGAGGCATAATAAAAAAAAAAAGGTTTGGCCTCGGGTCGCGCCACGTGCCCGGTGTGTGGCGGGCCCGGGGCCACATTCTGTGGGGGCCCGCCGCACATGGAGCACGTGGCAGGCCCCGGGGGGCATAATTTTTTAAAAAAAGGTTTGGCCTCGGGTCCCGCTGCGTTCCCGGTGTGCGACGGGCCCGGGGCCACATTCTGTGGGGGCCCGCCGCACATGGGTCACGCTGCGGGCCCCGGGGGCATCAATATTTTAAAAATGGTTTGGCCTCGGGTCCCGCAGCGCACTGGTAAGTTTTGGGGTTCTGAGCCCCTTTGGTGAGTTTCCTAACTCTTTATTTTGGTTCTTTTGCAGAGCATCACAGGGAAGAATCTGCCGTTCCAAGAGCCGTAATTGGGCCAGCTGCCGCAGTGCACTGGTAAGTTTGGGGTTCTGGGCACCTCTGGGGAATTTCATAATTGTTTGTTTTGGTTTGAGGCAATTGTTGTGTTGTCTGTTGGGAAAGGAATTGCAGTTCCAAGAGCCGTAATTGGGACAGCTGCCGCAGAGCACTGGTAAGTTTGGGGTTCTGGGCACCTCTGGGGAATTTCATAATTGTTTGTTTTGGTTTGGGGCAATTGTTGTGTTGTCTGTGGGGAAAGGAACTGCAGTTCCAAGAGCCGTAATTGGGCCAGCTGCGGCAGCGCACTAGTAAGTTTTGGGGTTCAGAGCCCCTCTGGTGAGTTTCCTAACTCTCTATTTTGTTTCTTTTGTAGAGCATCACAGGGAAGAATCTTCCGTTCCAAGAGCCGTAATTGGGCCAGCTGCCGCAGCACACTGGTACGTTTGGGGTTCTGGGCACCTCTGGGGAATTTCATAATTGTTTGTTTTGGTTTGGGGCAATTGTTGTGTTGTCTGTGGGGAAAGGAACTGCAGTTTCAAGAGCCATTGGGCCAGCTGCCGCAGCGCACTGGTAAGTTTTGGGGTTCTGAGCCCCTCTGGTGAGTTTCCTAACTCTTTATTTTGGTTCTTTTGCAGAATCTGCCGTGCCAAGAGCCGTAATTGGGCCAGCAGCCGCAGCGCACTGGTAAGTTTGGGGGTCTGGGCACCTCTGGGGACTTTCTTAATTGTTTGTTTTGCTTTGGGGCAATTTTTTCACTTTCTTTGCACGTGCCTGACCTGACACTTTTTGGTCCATTTTTCACCACCCATGCAACCTTTGGCATGTTATTTGTTTAATTTTCAGGCACTTACTTGGACTTTTTCAACAATTGCAATGGCTTTTTCCCCCTTTGCACCACAGCTAACACCAAATATATTTGTAGGCGGCTGCCCATGCGGTTTTCACACTGTCTGTTTGCTCAACGGCGTTTGGGGGCTGGCATTTACTATTGCAGTTATGGCCCTACAAGTTTGTCACTTTACTTGTGCTTCAGGGTTGCATGCATTTTTTATCATTGAGCACCAATGCTTTCTGAACTTCCCATTCAACAATTGCCTTTCCCCTCCTTTGAGATGCATTTATTAATACCAACTGTCTTTGTAGGTGAGTTAACTGACTGCGCCACAACAGCGAGATCTTCTGTATTCCAAGGGAGCAACAAGCCACCACAACAACAGCAGAATGGAGACGTTTTTGCAGTCTGCGAAGGGTGTGAAGCACAGATTACATCTGCCCACCCAGATAACCGCAGCAGATCGGGCTAGAGATTACAGCACCGTGATGCACGCTGACGGTGGGGTGCTGTTTTGCAGTGTGCAATGTGGCAGTGGACCACATCCGGAAACACATTGTGGATATGCATGTGCAGTCCCAAAAACACTTGAAGCGCTGTTCAGATGATCCTGACCTTCAATCTTCGCCCAAACGTGCACGTCAGATGACGGTGAACTCGCTATTTACAAAGAGTACAGCTGCCGGTGCCGCAAACCATGAAATGATAAGTGAGTGGGTAAACGTCTGTACCGCGTTGAACATTCCGCTGAGCAAACCCGACCACCCTGTGTTGCGCAAATTCCTACACGAGGGAGTACGGAATGGTGGAGCGATACCTGGGAGTCATCAGCTGCAAGAACATTATCTCCCAGTGAGATATATAAGTGCCAAGAACGAGCTGAAAGACCTATTGAAAGATCAGAAGATCAGTGTTATCTTTGATGAAACACCAGATGTCGAAGGGCGGTGTGTTTTGAATGTGCTAGTTGCAGTAGTCTCTTCCCAGGGTGTCCGTCAGATCAATACCCACCTGGTGGACACAGTCTTCCTATCACAGTGCAACCATGGGACTGTAGCGCAAGCTGTTGTAAAGGTGCTCACAGAGTACAGCATAGACTTCCAGAACGTTATTTCTTTTAACACTGACAACGCGGCATACATGCTCATGGCATACAACACGGTGTTGAGGAATCTGTATACAAACTCCATACACATCACCTGCTTGGCACACATAATGAATCTTGTTGGAGAGTCATTTAGGAAGCCTTTTGTGGAGCTACATGCTTTCCTTCTGTACTTCTCCCACATCTTTTACAAGGCTGTAGCAGAAAGAAAAGGTACCTGCACCATCTTGCTGAGAACCATGGGATGAAAGCACGGGTGGCACCTGACCCTTGCAGTACCCGCTTGAATTCTTGGTTTCCCGCTGTCCAGTACCACTGCAAGCACTTTGAGGCCTATGTTGGGTTTGTTGAGTCTGAGATGCAACTCAGCAAGTCTCCCCCAGATTCCCTTGAAAATCTACAGAAAATTTTGAACAGCGACCAAAGGGAGTGCATTAAAGTCCAATTGGACATTGTGGCAGAAAAATGCCAAAGCATTTTAAACCTGATGGAGTTTTTCCAGAGTCAGACACCAGAGATCATGAAGGTATATGATTATTTGGAGGACCTCCACATGAACCTAACCAACAATTCAGTCCTGACTGTGGAGTCACTACAACCTTTTCTACAGACCACTGCAGGGGCAAAATTAAGTCTGGCACAGAAAAAAAGATAACAGCCCAGCTTAATGAAGCTTTTGAACATTCACTAAAATAGGTGGGCAAATACATGGGGGGGCCCAGCCAGGCATACAATTCTTGAAACAATTGTGCCTATTCAATCCTGTGCGACTCTGCATCCTGCCTAATGAGAAGAGTGCCTATTCAGCCATCCCTGGTTTGAGGGAAGTTCCCGATCAGGAGCTTCGGCTCTACTTTGAAAATGTAGTTCCAGAAGCAGTGCAGGCATCTGTTTCTGGAGTTATTGACACAGACCTCTTTTAGTGTGGGCTGGCTGACCGCATTCCAGCTCTTTCCCAATTTGCAGCTGTGTACAAGGACTGTGTGACCAGTTCTGCAGATGCTGAAAGGAGCAACAGCATCTACAAAATTATTCTCTCATCCAGACGACGGTCCCTTTCAGAGCAATCGATCCGGACATTATTGTTTTTACATTATAACCAGCAGCACAAAACTGGTCTAGATTTGGAGTGCTCAGAAGAACTGAACGTACATGGCCAAGATTAACATGCCTTTTAACCAAAACAAATGGGCTGAATTGTAAATAAACAAAATGTACATAGCTCCATGTTGTAAAAAAAAATTCAAACAGTAAGATATCTGTGTTTGTTGTCGAAAAAACCCCAAAATAAAATGCCGCTAAATGCCGCTAAATTTCCATTTTTGTGCCGCTAAATTTGCCAATCCATCACGCTTTATCCTGGGGGGTCTGACTAGATACAACTGCAGTACTTTGTGCATTTGATAGGTAATACACATCGCACTTGCTAAAACTTCACGACCTGTAACGTTTCTGTTGAGTTTTACAGACACTCAGCAGATTGAGCTTGAGCTTCACACCTTTCAACACAACTCCCTTCATGTTTGGTCGGAAACTTCAAATCTGACTTCCCCGGCCACTGGGACGTTAGGACCTGCGGTGTGATTCATCGAGTGTGCTTTATTATTTGTATGACCATGCCATGTTTAGATATTAATCCCTACATCTTGGTACAATCAGACAGTAAGGTACAAACTGTGCATTGGAACACATGCTGAACTTACTACATAAATGTCAATAAAACATTTTATGAACAAGGCTCTGTTTAATCAATTCCCACACATGATTTTAAGAGAGTACAGTTAGCCTATAAAGTGGCAAGCACACTGATTCCATTGGGGCTCATCAGGGTGTGTGCCATCCTATGCCAGCTGTACAGGTTAATTATTTCACTGTTGCCTTCTAACACCTGAGAATCTAATTTCCTCCGTCACCTTCTTTACAGTGGAAACTGTAACAAAGCATCATCATTCGCACTCAACAAGTGGTTGTTTTAATGAATAGAAGTAATGGAAGACAGTCATTATACACACCCTTCATTGTTAAGCTCACTCCACAACCCCAGTTCAGACATGGCCATATGCAAATCAGTCTGACCCTGTGCCTCATGGGAACAGTCCAGCCCGATCTGCCATGCCATGTCTTCCCTGGACCGGAAGAAAGCATCCTGGGACCGGTTTCGGGTTCATAACCCTCATCAGCTAAGCTATGTTGAATGCAGTAGCAAAGTGAGCAAGGGACTCATGTCTGGGCATACCCTGCCAACTTAGGGCGAACAAAGCAATACCAAAGGGGATGATGGACAGAGCACTTGAGCAAAATCAAACACTCACCCCCAGTCAACTGATCTGGGTTTAATCCATCATCATTCATTAGCTCACTCCACCACCCCTGTTCAGCCATGGCCAAATGCAAATCAGTCTGACCCTGCGCCTCATGGGGACAGTCCAGCCCGAACTGCCAGGCCATGCCTTCCCTGGACCGGAAATAAGCATCCTGGGACTGGTGTCAGATTCATAACCCTCATCAGCTAGGCTATCTTGAATCCAGTGGCGAAGTGAGCAAGGGACCCACCTCTGGGCATAACCTACCAAGTTAGGGCGAACAAAGCGATAACAAAGAGGATGATGGACGGAGCGCTTGAGAAAATCAAACACTCACCCCAGGTCAACTGATCTGGGTGTAATCCATCATCATTCTTTAGCTCACTCCACCACCCCAGTTCAGCCGTGGCCATAAGCAAATCACTCTGACCCTGTGCCTCATGGGAACAGTTCAGCCCAAACTGCCAGGCCATGTCTTCCCCGGACTGGAAATAAGCATCCTGTGATTGGTTTTGGATTCATAACCATCATCAGCCAGGATATCTTGAAACCAGTGGTAAATTGAGCAAGGGACCCACGTCTGGGCATACCCTGTCCAACTTAGGGCGAACAAAGCAATACCAAATGTGATGATGGCTGGAGCACTTGAACAAATCAAACACTCACCCCCAGTCAACTGATCTGGGTTTAAACCATCATCATTCTTTAGCTCATTCCACCACCTCAGTTCATACATGGCCACATGCAAATCAGTCTGACCTTGTGCCTCATGGGAACTGTCCAGCCCTAACTTCCAGGCCATGTCTTTCCTGGACCAGAAACAAGCATCCTGGGACCCGTTTTGGGTTCATAACCCTCATCAGCCAAGCTATCTTTAATCCAGTCCCAAAGTGAGCAAGGGTCCCACGTCTGGGCATATCCTGCCAACTTAGGGCGAACAAAGCGATACTAAAGGGGATTATGGACGGAGCGCTTGAGCAAATCAAACACTCACCCCCAGTCAACTGATCTGGGTTTAATCCATAATCATTCTTTAGCTCACTACACCACCTATGCAAATCAGTCTGACCCTGTGGCTCATGGGAATAGTCCAGCCCGAACTCCCAGGCCATGTCTTCCCTGGACTGGAAACAAGCATCCTGGGACCGGTTACAGGTTCATAACCCCATTCCAAGGCACAAGTTTAGATCACAGAGGCTCACGTTTTACATGATTTATCGAGTGTTGTAAAATAAATGGGCATCAGTTTCAAAAGACTTGCTGTTTGTCCAGGGATCAGTCCATCTAGGTTGATCTGTGTTTTTTATAGAATCAACATGCCACATTTCCGCCCCTTCAGACCACCATTTAACATAGCAAACTTTATAGTTGGTGCTGATTGTGGTTGAAGGTGTTGCAGTACAGGGAGCTGCTGACTTTGGGTCTTTACCCATCGTGTCTCAGTGTCTGCTCTCACCTCCTTAATGGGACAAAATAATTACCAATTCAAATTAAATATTATCACATCGTAAAAGGAAATTAAAATTGACATATTTGTAAATAGTTGACCTTGCTAAGCCTGAGAGACTCGGTGAAGAAAAGCCCTTCATGAACGCTGTGTCATGAGGAAGCATTGCATTGCGAAGGGGTGGCCAACCAAAGGATGGGCTTCGTTTCCAGACGGGAGGAGGGTCCATCGCACTGTGAATGAGCATGAAGGTTTGAGATGTACCCCTGCTGGGACGACCAAAAGAAAAAATCTGTGAAATCGCCATGGGGTGGGAATAGACACAGAAAGGAGGTGCAAACACCATTAAAATGCCACCCTTTCAGAATTCCACCGGTAACAACCAATGACAATTGATGGGCGTGCCAAAAAGCCACAGAAGCGACTACAACAGGTCTTGTAGAAGCTCGACCTAAAAAAAAAGAGTTGAGACAGATAAGCCGGACCAGGAGTCTGATGGAAGGGGAGCCCAGTCTGCTGTTACAGCTGTGGTGGTGGAAGGGGGATATGATAAACAACATGGCAGTGAAAATGTGACTGTTACCCCAAGGTACTATGCACCAACCGCTATGAACCATTGACTAGGGCCAGGATTAAGGATCAAACAAATATTGCAGCCTGGGAATTGTCACCATCTACTAACGTGAAGGACCATGAGAGGGGCAGAAGTTGGATGTCAGAGAATTAATACTAAAAATAGGGGGGAAATGCAGAATTTGAAAAAACAGGTTTCCTTACTGGTTGAAAATGTTAAGAGCTTAGAATTGGACTTAAGTTGTGTAAAAGCCCAAATCTGCAATAGCGGTATGAATGGGGCCATGCATAAGGAGTGCCAGGATTTGGGGATATGCGTGAACTTGCAGGATGATAAGTTCGCGAAATAGGAACACTGCTGCAGAAAACATCCAAGGACGGTATCCAATGTGGCGGAGTCTCTAAGCCCCACATGAGCATGTCTGAATACTCCCCACAAACGGTTTCAGTAGTGGAAAGAAGGAATTCAGAGGGTAGAAGTATTATATCCTGATATACATCAATTGGTCCCACAGTCCTAAGGGAGTTGGGATTCTGGCGAATAAAGAGTGGTAATTACCCACCAAGGAATTGCCCATTGAGGAATCTTACTAGAGAGATATACTTGACCAATGTCCATAGGTTATCTGCAGGAATTGGCGAAGATAGTGAATCATTAAAAAGCAAAGTTATCTATTGGATAAAGAACAACAGGCACTGCGTTTCAGTAATTAGGTCATATCCAGTAGTGGTGAAGTGAACCTTCCTGCCCAACGGCTCCCTAATACAATGAAGTATGTAATCCCCCCATGGGGTACCCTAAACCTTTTTTATGCACACTCAATGAAGCCACACCAGCCACAACGAGGGAAGGGCTCACAAGGGGATCATCAGGGCCAAAGGAGAGGAAACAAGCTGAAGTTCATGAAAAAATTGACTGCAGAAGAGATCTTGGTCTCTTATAAAAGTAAGGCCTAAATCTGTCCCCCTACATCAACAACATAAAGCATATACAAATACGACCATAGAAGGGGTTTAGATACACAACTAGGGGTCGCTGCACCCTCAATCCCTGTTCAGTGGATGCACTGTCTGATACGATCAAAAAATCAGTAAGGCATTCAAACTCTACAGTACAATTGCATATGAGGTTGATTAATGAGGAGGAGGTAACAACACCAATGTGGAGGAACACCCTTAACACTAATTCCTACACAGCAACTGGGGAACAGATCACAATTTATACTGCTCCACTGGAATGTTGCAGGATTAAGATCTAGAATTGGTGACACTGATCCAAAGCCCCTTGCAGCACAGCCCTCGTGTGGCTATTCTCTGCAGACCTGATGTCTCCTCCTCACTCCAGCCCGAGGGGTTGGAGACTGACAACCTGCTCCGGGGCCCTTCATGAGCCATGTTGTTGCCCTCAAGGTATTGTGTCCAATGTCCTTCCCTTCAATGCCGCTTCCCAGTCCATGTGCTTGGGGACCAGGGCAGTTCTAGGGGATTGTGCTGCATTCTTCGCCTTGCTGCTATCCAGTACTTGTGTGTGCGGACCGGAGCAGTCCTAAGGATCACCTAGGGATCACCCTGCACCCCACGCAGAAACCTAGAGATAATTATGTGCATTCACTTTGAGATATAACACTGCGCTCTCCGCAGAACACTGTGCCTACTACTGTGCTCTGCATGTATGACCCAGGCAATCTGAAAGATAAAGAGAAACTACCGTAAAGGCTCTAATTCGAGCCCAGTTGATTCTTTTAAAAAGCACTGCCTGAATATTTATACCACTGAATAACTATTGGTTCCCTAATTGGATTCTAGTCGTTCTGATCCTCACATAATCATATAAACAGTCCTTATTTTTCTACAACTGTTTGGAATCTTGTTTTGTGGCGTCTCAGTGATTACTGTGAGGGTAAATTACACAAATACTTTACACGTTGCTTGTTAAGTTAAGCCTGACTGCTCTGTGCCAGGTTACCAGAGGATGAGCACATGTTACTTTAGGATGTGCATCGGGCTTACCCTGATTAGAGTGGTGGTTCCTACTTGGACAGGGTGCAAACGTTTGCCAACTAGAGACCCCTAACAGGGAATCTGAACAATCGGCAGCGACTGTTATGAATACCTTTAATAACCTTTCTGACACTATTTAGGAGCAGTTTCGTAGAGCTATTGAGGTGCAAAGTGCAAGAGCAGAGGGCCCAGAATGGTTTCATAACAACTTCCAACCAGCTAAACAAAATCTGAGGAGTGCTACAAAAAGTGGGTGCAGAACTGCTATAAAAGCTGGGAAGAATATGTCTAAAATCGAGCAGGCCATGGGCAGACATAAATGGGGAGAATGTTGCTGGAGAGAACTAGTCAGTGCAGCCAAAATGAAATATGCTAGATCTTTCTGACATTTGCTTGCCAAAGGGGTACCCTTTACTGTAAGTGAGGAGGATTTTTACATTGAACCCCATAGCTGGGAACAGCACTTTAACAGTAAATACTCCACTAAAGAGATAGTTGAAGATAATAGTGCTGTGAAGGCAGGGATGCCTGAATATAATACTGAGAACCCCTCCCCATATTTATATTTACTATAACAAAAACACTAGCAGCTATTAACCCCTTAAGTGCTGCCTCGGTGCATTGGCCGACGGCAGCACTACCTCCCCAGTGCTGCGAACGACCATTGGACGTCCATTCAGCACTATTTCCAATGGACAGCGCAGCACTGGGGAGGGATGTTTACGAGCATCTATGAGGTTAAATCAATGAAAATGGCATAGCTCCAGGCATAGACAGGATATCAAGGGACTTGTACTGTTTGGAAAAAGTTGTGTGGGGATATTTACTTAATGTAATGTTGAATGCTATATCCAAGGGGACAGAGATACCTGAGGCCCAGAGAGGAGCAGAAATAATCCCATTCTTTAAAAAAGGGATAAGTGCAACCCCACTTATTTTTGCCCACAAGGCTGAATGATAATGCCGAAAAAAGTTTTTGTAAACAACTGTTAGGAAAAACTCAGTCATGCTTAGATGGCCAGAAAATATTGTCTAACTTGCAAGCCGGATTTCGGGCATCCACAAGTACTTTGGTTCCTATTGATATTGTGGAAAATTGTTGTCATCAACAAAGGATACCTGAATGTGTTTTTTGTGGATCTAAAGTCAGCTTTTGAATTCATCTCCAGAGGGAAATGATGGTCAATACTAACCCTGGGCGAAGCACTACGCTACGCTTGCGTAGTTTGCCAATTTTGCACTACTTCGCACTATGCGAGCTGCACGTAGCACAGTGCGAACACGCGTAGCGCAGCGTAGTGTAGTGCAGTGGTCATTTTTTGCTTGCTCACGGTCCTCAACGTCATGTTCGCCACCGCGAGCAAGCAAAATGACATCCCGGTGAGATTCTCAACGCGGGGAGGTCAGGTTTCTCATTGCGAGTGGTCGCGCATACTCGCGACCGCTCACGATGAGAAACTACCAGTCCGCGTTGAGAAAGCTGCTGCTCAAGTAAAAATCTACTCGAGCAGCTGAAAACTACAGCTCGCACTGTGCAAGATGACTTTTTCAATGATTGCACAGTGCCGGATGCTTGTCTGCATTGTGCAATCATTGAAAACGCATCTTGCACAGTGCGAACATGCTACTACGCAGTTCGCGTAGTGCTACGTGAACTTCGCGTAGTGCGAAGTGCACTTCACGTAGCTTCGCGTAGCGCTACTTCGTGAACTATACCCACTCCTAGTCAATACTAAAGGAGATAGGGATGCCACCAGATCTCTAGTCCCTGCTAATACATTTTCATAGCTGAAATTATACTTGAGTAAAATGGAGTAAGAAGGGCACCCTAGCAGATAATATAGCCATAGTTAGGGGGGTGAGGCAGGCTGTGTCTTGGCCCCAATCCTGTTCACACTCTACATAAATGGCTAAATAAATACCTTATACGACTGTAATGGGGATTGCCCAAGGTTAGCTAATGAGTGAATCCTGGCATTTAAATTTGCTGATGCTACTCTGTTAATTTCAATCCCATAGGATTGCAGAGCATTTTACACAAACTTTCAGAGGCTTGCTCCAGGTTTGGCTTGGAAATTATTGTTTCCAAAACCAGGTTTATGGTGTTTTGGATTTATAAGACCTTTAGGGGAAAAGTACGACTGGGATCTGCCAATTTGGAACAGGTCAAGGAATTACTTTTACTTAGGCTTAAAATTGCCAAGTAATTTATCATGGGCCCACCAAATTCTGAAAAGCCAAATGTCCTTACAGCATGTTGAGTCTGCAACTAGGCGGAAATTAAATGGGAAACAGCCAGAAAAACATGTTCAGAGTCGTGCATGCCTGAACACCTCAAGGGTAACTACACTTGATTAAACAACAAATCTGCCTTAACCACGCATATGTGTTGTTAAGGCAGATATCGCTCTAGTGTTCAGGATGGGTGGGAAAGCATCAGAAAGAAGATCTGGACATACATAGGTAAGTGGGGCTAGGGCCAAGTTTGGGGGCTCGTCTTTCAGAATGGAGGGCAGTTTTACGGCTCAGCAGGGAGGGGGATCTGGGTAGTTTTTTTAATTGGGGGCAGGGTTTTAGGCCTCAGTGCAGTGGAAAGGGTTGCAGTAGTTTTGAAAAAGGGGAGGTTTTTAGGACTCAGGGCGGGGAGGGGTAGTTTTAAGGACTCGGTTTGAGGGACTTTTTGGAGTGGGTGACGGTTTTGGGGCTCAGGGCAAGGGGGATCGGGGTCGTTTTTTAAATCAAGGACTGAGTTTAAGGACTCAAGGCAGAGGAAGGTCTTCGGGTACTTTTAGGGACAGTGCAGGGGGACGGATGTTACAGTAGTATATGGTAAGTGGCATGGTTTTAGGCCTCAGGGCAGGGGGAGGGGAAGTTGTAGTTTGAAGGGCAGGACAGATCCCGGTGAAATAGGCTGTGGAAGTACTTAACACCTTCGCCGCGGGGCTAATTCCCCCGCGGCGAGGGGGGAGGGGGGCCGCGCATTGCGCCGCGGTGCTGATGACGAGCCCAGGCTCGTCATGCAGCACGGTGCTCGTATGCTGGTGACGAGCCTGGGCTCGTCATGAGCTCGCCTGCGCAATGGAACGCTCAGCACAGCGGGCAAATTATCCAGTGCAGCACTGAAGTAGTTAAAGAGATGGACAAACATTTGGTAATGGTAAACAAAGTTTACCACAAAACGTTTACAACGCAGGGAATCACAACGCGGTTGTGATTCTGCATACCATTACTCCGCAGGTCGAAACAACGACTTGCGGAGAAGGGGGGAAGTGTTGGATTTATTATCCAAAACCTTCCCTAGTGTCTGCACAGACTGGAGTTGGAATAGTAAATTATATTATTCCAACATCCAGCAACCCCCCCACCCCTCTGCAAGTTGTTGTTCCGACTTGCGGAGTAATGGTATGCAGAATTACAACGCGGTCGTTGTAACGACCGCATTGTGATTCCCTGTGATGTAAAAGCCAGCGGAATAACATCATACATTCGTTGGTAATACCTTGGTTTATTTACACCCATCAAAACCTGGTTGTATGACATTGGCCTGCAAGATGCGTGGGATAAACCCAAACACCTTAGCAAGGAGAAGGCTTTGCATCTGAAGGATAGATATTGGGCTGGATGTGAAAGGATTTCCTGCTTTTGATCAATTTCTATATCAGTTTGAGCCTCCTCTGGCTAGATAGCTTTTCCTGAAACTTAGATATGGAATTCTCCCAGTGCATGTGCCAAGGAATAGGTGGCAGGTGAGTTGTATATCACCCCTATGCCCTGCATGCTTGTCTTGCACTGAAACCGTTCTGCCACCTGTTTGCAAAACCCAGATCCAAGTGGATTCTCACAGTGTGTCGGCAATTGTCCCTGTCTACAGAGGCAAAGCGCATATTACAATCTGAAAACTCTGAGTGGGGGGTTTTGTCAATGTCCTGGTGGTTACCGCAATCCTGACATATGGTGTAAACATATTACTAATACCAAAATTACTCCTGTATTCCACAGTCAGGTGCCATATGAACATCAAATCATTATTAAGCTACTAAAATTCTTGTTCACAATGAGTGGTCTTGTTATGTAGTTACTCTTTATGAAGGATAGTTAATGCAGCTGTGTATAGTTTTAACTGATTCTAATGTATTGTTAATCTGTCTTTGTAGATTACGTGATTCTCCTGTATTGTAATGGAATATGTTGTTTATATGATGTTTTATGTGAGAAGTTTGTTTTATGGTCAAAATGACCAAATAAACATATTTACTACCACTACCAATGTTGGTTGAATGAAGGCAAGTAGGGGCCACCCACTCATCAGCTGAATATGTGCCTCTATTATTTCCAATATATGAACGTGGATTATTTTTACTTTCCTGCGAATTTCCTTATAGTTTGAAAATCCTTTAGTATCTGTAAAATATATATATCACTTTTAGTATTGCTTACTTCAAACGAATTAACCTGGAAATCGTAGTAGGCTACACGAGAAATACTGGCAATATATTGGACTATTTCTATGACTCGAAAGAAATTCTATTTTAGCACAAAGAATCAAAACAGAAAACACGAGCATGGCAATGTATTGTGTTGGGATTTGACTTTCTCGACATAAAAATTGGGATCTTTTCGTAATAAAAGATAGACACATTTGCATTTAGTAAAGTAAAGCAGTGTGTGTTGAAGGATAAAAGGCCCCTCAACAATTTGCATGCAGATTTCTTTTGGAAACATCTTTATTTCCAAACATGCCCTGCTGTTAGAGGAAAAGCTAGGCCATGAGCACATTTACTACATTCCTAAATATTATAACTATTGCGGCAAGTGAAATCAGGAATCTGTGTCCGTTGACGTCACCAGACTAGCTTCTCTGCACCCAAATCACCTGCAAACATATTCCGGGTTTCAGGGATCCTAAGAATCAATGCAGTGAATTATTTTATGAACTCTAGTAAAAATTATTGTCAGCACTCTTTAATTCATTTAAGCCATTAAGAGTGCAATTAATTTGGGTCATTAAGAGTGCAATGCTGAGAGTGGACATTTCTGTCCTCTAGGCATGTCACCACACGCCTGGCCCTACAAATGGATAGCAATTGGTGACTTGGCAGACTCGATTTTAAAGTGTATTTGCAAAAAACGATCTTTTTGAACATCTGTGCAAGCAAAGACGTTGAGCATATTTTTGTGAATCCTGTCCCAAGTTACATTCTTTCCTTTAAAAAGACGCTGGCTGATGAGACATTTTACTGGCCCCTGATGAGGTTCATGATTAACAATTTGTGTCAATTGCACAAATTGCCAATTCAGCAATGTCAAGACGACAGTTTAATGAACCATGTTTTTCTGCTGACAGTGATGCACACATGGGGAGCAATATAGTCAGACCCTGTCATCATAAGAGCTCCTAATAGAACTATTTCATTTTACTTGTCGGTGGGGCACTTATTGGATTTTAATAATGGGAGAAGTCCTGCTGTTATTTTTACTCAGGAGGCAATCAGACTATTAAACACACTACATGTCCATATTGCTAAAGACCTAAACGATTGGGCAGAGGTTCAGTAAAATGAACCTCTGGGACCTGTACAGGTGTTTGTCAAGAGTGGATGCAATGCTGGAGCCTGCGGTGCTAGTGGCACCTGATGCTGTCATAGCATTTGATTCAAATCCAGGGGGGTTTGTCCGCCAATCATGTCATGGATCCGTTTTTTAATACAATGCCTAATGCAAGGGACAGAATATCAGTACCATATCATTAGAAATTCACGTAGGACGGAGTACGAGGCAGTGCCGCCCCTTTCCCCTCTTCTGTTTGCACTTGCCCTGGAACCTCATTGGCTGTGGGGGCACCCTGATCTGGGGACGTAGACATCCCCAGATCAGGGTGCCCTTGATTTGGGGCACCCTGATCAGGGGATAGGATCTCCCTGTATGCTGATGATCCCCTCCTTTACCTGGCAAATTCTGAAGGGTCGGTTCCCACGATTCTGAAAGTGGGGTGAAAGTGAACTGAAGCAAATCTGCAATATTACCTTCGAGGAAGAGGCTTCTGCCAGGAGACTGAAATTGCCAAGTACAATGGGAATACTATGGATGCTAATCCTTAGAGATATATGAAACCAAAAACATAGATGACTTCATGAGATATTATCTGGACGAACATAGGGCCAATGTTGGAGACAGGAGGACACTCCTGATCTCCCATCTTAAAAAGGCTGCCCTGTTCAAAATGATTATACTCTCCAAATTTTTATGCATGCTCCAGAACAAAATAAATGCAGTCTGGAGGCATTTGTCCAGAAGATAGACAACCTAACAAAATCGCTTTGGTGTATGGGGATCTCCTCACAGTTATGTTAAAGACCTGACCCGAAGCCTATACAAGGGTGGACTTGCCCTTCCAGACTTTAAAAATGTATTACTGGGTGACCTGTTTGATGTTTATGACTAGGTATATGCCGTGCGACAGGGACTGGTGATCCAGGCTGATCAGTCAAGGATGGAATCAAGGGGCTACTCATCAGCTTTGAGGGACAGGAAAAGACGGGGCATGGCCCATGCCAATAGGGACAGTAATGGGAATATGGCAGACAGTGACTTTAAAAATAGGATGGAAGTGAACACTTACTCTGCAAACACCGCTGTGGTAGTAAAAGATACTGGCAGACTTGAACACTGAAAGGCTTTAAGAAGTGGGATATATTAGAGAACTAAAAGTAAAGAGACATATAAGGTACATAGGCGCTCGTGCCATTCAGGGCCAATTTGATCTAACGGATAGTAAGAGGTATCTTTAGGTTAAGCATACACTAGCTATTAGAGTGATATTTTGGCTTGTGCAACTCAAGAGATTGCACAGAGCATTCTATATTAGAAAACAGTTGCTAACAATGTGCTGAATCAGGGACGATAGCTGCTGGAAGGGGTTTGGTGATGCTGGTACATTACTGCATACATTATGGGGATAACCACAGGCGCTACATTTCTGGACTGGGATTAGCGTGCGGCTTGCCAGATCACTGGAGAAAAAGTGGACTTAAAGGTTCAATTGCCACTATTGGGAAAAAGGAGAGACTAGACACCACCAAAATAAGTTCATTTGTTTGGCACTTTCACCTCACTGGTGGCAAGAAGAGGCATTGTACAACTTTGGGGAAATTCATCCCCATCCAACACTAGAACACTGGGACATGAATATGGACTGGTATATGCAGGGTGAAGAGTCAAAGTATGCAGCACGAGGATGCCCAAGAAAATTCACAAGTATGGGGCCCAAGCAGATGAAAAATGTGCCCTGGCTGTGGTAGAAGGCTAGACATGAAACCATAATGAGTCCCACCAGGATGCAGGCGGAAAGCACTACATTACATAGAGAGGAGCAGCAGGACTCCGCAAGTACCCCATTGCACAGTACTGGGATAACATCTTCATGATCTTTAAGAATGGGACAGATGGGAATAACGCAGGTGCCCCTCCCGCCAATACCTAACCCAATCTCGACTGATCCCGTACCCGAAGACTTTAACGTAATCACGGATGTTGCCACGTCCTGTGTGGCAGTGCATTTGTGTCCTAGGTTCATTGCAATGCACCCCACAACACCCCAGCCCCTAGACAATACCTTAGATGATAGAGGTTTCTAATGCTTTCCTGAATTCGAACGTTGCCCTGGTGAGCCACTCTAGGATCCAGATCGAAATAAGCATGTGTGAGCCTGTAGGTGCTATGTATTTTCTTTTAGATGTAATGTGATGGCAGTTTATTTCTATTTATTTATTGTTAGTTTTTAAATTTGAGTCATTTATATGTCGTATTAGCCCACCCTTCTTTTCCTCTGCACAATCTCCCAAAATATGGTCAGCTGCAATACCACCTCCTATTTTTCAAGTGGACTGCCGATCCAAACCACCAGTAGTATAAAAAATCAATACCTAACTAACTAGTAGATGCCTGGAGGAATAAGAGGTATTTGCAATATAATGGGTGCAACTATTTGTCAATTGGGTAATGCAATAGAACACAAATGTTAGCAGGAAGGAGCATATAGTGTATTACAATTATGAGCCATCTACAGATGCGACATAAAAGTCATTGTTTTGCGTCGTTTCGCGCTGAGGGGCCCACACTGAATTATCCCATTTTAATTTTGTTATCCCCCCGCCCGTGTTTGAGGAGGGGTGGCGGATGTGGTTTGCTCCGAGGTTGTTGAGATCATTAGTCTCTCGTTTTGGACTGCTGTAGAGCCCGGCTGCTGGAAGCAGGCTAAACTTCTGCAGCTTCTCAAAAAATCAGGATTGAATTCACGCAGTCCCAGCCAACTATCGGCACATCTCCTAGTTGCCAGTGCTGGCCAAAGTATCTGAGAAAATTGCATTTCGCCAGCTGGATGCTTTTTTTTAAGCCTCCCAAGCTCTCCACCCTGCTCAATCTGGGTTCCGCGCTGCGTACAGCACCGAGTCAGCACTGGTTGAAATGTCTGAGGCCATCAGAGAGTGCGTGGATGCCGGCGGCAGAGCAGCTCTGATTTTGTTAGACCTCTCTGCCGCTTTCAACACGGTACCCCTTCAGTTGCTGCTCACCCGGCTGGCATCCATTGGCATCACTGGCTCTGAATTAGAGTGGTTGACTTAATTTTTGTCCGACCGGACCCACCAGATGTGGATGCCTCCCTATTCTTCCTCAGCCAAGCTACTTTCCACCGGGGTGTCGCAGGAGTCCACATTAAGCTCACTGCTGTTTAACATCACCTGACTCCCCTGATCTTCTTGGCCGAAGAACTAGGTGCTAAAATAATTGCCTACGCAGAGGACACGCAGCTGTTTTCACCTGGCCGGGTACGGATCTGGACACTTCATCAGTCCGGACCTGCCTCTCCTCAGTCTTCAACTCTTTCGCTCTTGCCCAGCTGAAATGCAACAAAGACAAATCTGAAATACTACTCTACGGGCAGTTCCCCTCTAATTTTAGAGAATCTTTATGGCCGCCTGATGTACCACACCCTAATTCTGTTGGCATACCAGCAAAAAACCTGGGGGTTTGGTTTGGGGAAAACCTAAAATTTGAGTAGCATATTAAAAAACTCACCTGTGGTTGCTTTGGTACCCTTAAAGCTCTCCGGAGGTTCTTTTCCGTGCTTCCGAGGTCGGCCAAAGTAACAGTGGCAAGGGCTCTTATTCTTTCCCGCCTCAATTATGCTAACGCCCTGTTCATTGGCATTCCGGCTTACCTAACCAACCGCCTTCAGATCATACAGAACGTGACGGCCAGACTCCTCTTTAAGATCTCACGGCAGTCCAGCATCCGACAGCATCTGCGCAGCCTGCATTGGCTCCCTGTCGCTCAACGGATTGTGTTTAAATCTCTTACTGTTGCCGATAGAGCCATTCGCGGTCAGGGGCCGATGTTCCTGAGGAAACGCTTTTCCTGGTACCTACTCAATCGTCCCCTACGGTCAGCCACCCAACATCTGCTGGCGGTTCCGCTCTTCAAACGCATCCGTCTTGGTGGGCACTCCATCGCCCTGAAAGAGGCTGCCGCTTGGAACTCCCTTCCCCCGATGCTAGTTGCCACTCAGAACTTCAATCTCTTTAAAAAATTACTTAAGACCCACCTCTTTAAAATGTCACTCTAATCACTCTAGCTCTTCTGCTGCCTTACTTACATCATTCCGCGCCAGGATACTTCTGAGTAATTGAGCGCGCTACAAAACCACCAATAACATAACATAACATTGTGTACGGTATTTGAATTTCCGTGACCTGTTTCCAATCAGACAAATGCTTCCATAATGTGGTTTTGTATGCGCAGATGTGCTACCTGTGAAAACTCTAACTTGTTCTTAAATTCAAGAAAACCAATAAAGATATTTAAACAAAAAAATGAGTCCCACCAGGACATGGAGTGGGGGATGTGGCAAAGGAGAGGGTACAGGAAAAATAAGCATGCTAGGCCCTGGTACTTCCTGGATGTGCTGTATGAGCACCTTCAGGTTGTCAATTATTTCTGTTACTGAGAGGTGGAAATATGACTGGAATCTGCTGCTTTGGTGGTGGTGTATAAAAATCAATTTGAAAAAGAAGAAAATGCATTGTGAACGCTTATGAACAAGTTCATATGCATTCCTGCTGTGTAAGGCCTACTTCCCATTCACAGGAGTCGATTTAATGACAATGAAACCTCCATGTGAGTTACAGTATTCATGTGTGCACAGCCATCCTTTCTCAATTCTACAAGTATTATTCCACTCATAAATGAAACTATTGGCATTGAATGCAAATAGCTTTAAAAATGAATCCTTTAGTTGTTATCTAATAATGATTATGGTTATTTGTTATTATTTTAAATAAAAGGCAAAATATATACTGGATAAAGTACCCCTTGACGCTCATTATACAGATATTGCAAGTCACCAAGGCGGTCCATAACTCTATAGGGGAATGAGGCCGAAGGCCTATTTTCTTTATATGGTTATGAAACTCCACGGTGACTTGCAATATCCTTATCATGTATACCAGGGACTACTTTACCACATATTATGCAAGGTCACACCATTACCTTTTCCATAAATCACTTAAACCTTGGCGCATAGCTCTTTCATATGAAAGAGCAAGCATGTTTGCAAATATGAAAAATAAAAATAAAACCTCTAGTGCTAAATTATGCTCTGTAACCTTGCCTGCTTTTCATCTCTGCTATTGGCAGCAGGTATTTTGACATCAGAACTCAACTGTACTAGCGTTATAATAGTTGAGTTCTAATGTCTTTTCGTTATATTCAGCGACTTGGTGCGTCACAAGTAACCCTGGGCAAAGCACTGCGCTACGCTCGCGTAGTTTGTAAAGTTTGCACAACTTCGCACTACGCGAGCTGCACGTAGCACAGTGCAAACATGCGTAGCGTAGCGTAGTGCAGCGTTCCTTTTTTGTTTGCTCGCGGTCCTCAACGTCAAGTTGGCTACCGTAAGCATGGAAAATATACCTCCCGGCGAGATTCTCAATGCGGGGAGGTCAGGTTTCTCATTGCGAGTGGCCGCACATGCTCGCGACCGCTCACGATGAGAAACTACCAGACCCGCATTGAGAAAGCGGCAGCTCGAGTAGAAATCTACTTGAGCGGCAGAAAAGTACTGTGCAAGGTGCCGTTTTCAATGACTGCACAGTGCCAGATGCTTGTCCGCACTGTGCAATCATTGAAAACGACATCTTGCACAGTGCGAACATGCTACTACGCAGTTCGCGAAGTGCTACGCGTAGCTCGCGTAATGCAAAGTGCACTTCCCGTAGCTTCGCTTAGCGCTACTTTGCGAACTACACCCACCCCTAGTCACTAGTTGCAGATTATAAAGAAATTAATGACTCGAATCCCATGTAATATATAATATTAGAAATACTATTTGAACTACTGTAACTAATGATGTTAAATATTACAATGGATGTGGTATTCATTAAAATGAAATTACAATAATAACGACACAATCATTAATACTATAAATATTTTTGCTTTTTTAATATTATTATGAATATTTTTAAAGTTTTCTTATTTCTGTCTAGTTGTGGTAACACTCTAACCAGAAACAACAACATTTTAAAGCTTTCTCAATCTGGGAAGTTAACTGAGCGAGCAGAACACCAACTGCCTTTTGTGATAACAATGGTGAGAGAAGCTTTTCAGAATTCACTCTTGTGAACTCTTCTTCTGTAAGCCCCTCAGTCAGAGACATCTGTGCTCCTGCGGTAATTTGTGGCGCTGCTGGAAATCAGTAGAAGTGTGCTGGGTCACCTCTGCCCGTTTACACATATTCAAAACCCAAACATAAGTCTCAAAGAACATATTTCACCTATATTTATTAGTATCTCTATTTAGAGAATACATTTCATCAACATGCAGTTTTAAAAGAGGGCATATGATTGGTTTCAGAGAATTATGTAGAATGGAATACCCCATACAATACGTAAAAAGAATAGTACAAGTCACTTTGGAAAGAACTCACACTTTATGATGTACAGTATAGTGCACATTGGCCTATACACCACTCTGTGGAGCATATCAGCAAGGTCCAGCGATAATTATTGCTCAGCGCTTTCAGCACGAGGATAATTATCGCAGGCTAACGCTGGATTCTATCGTGGAGATAGCATGCTATCAGCAACGCTTATCCCTCAAGCAATAGGAATCCATGCGTTAGCTGGAAACAGTGTGATTATCGCTGGAAATCCAGCGATAATCGCACTGCTACCAGCGAAATCTTGCTGATAGTGCGATCTTAGCCTTGTAATACACCTCCCAATGGAATACATGGCTAAGTCAGGTCACAAGCAGGCGCTATGAAAGTAGGGTTAACTGTGGTTAGTGCTACTTTTCTAAATGCTCTGCTTGTTAGCGTGCAGCTTGATATTTGGATAAATATCGTTTAGCGACATTTCTCCAGTTATTTTGTCACGGAACGCCCACTTTGCATCTCATTAGAGATGCAAAGTGGTCGTTGTTGGAAGGGGCGCTAAATCAGCAAAACACGCGATAGCGTGTCTTTGCTGATAAGGCGATGATATAATCGCCGCTTTTCGAACGAAAACGGCTGCAAAAGCGGCGATAATTTCATATCGCCGCCTTGGTAATATGCCCCTATATTATTCCTGTTAGTGTTTTTATTAGTATAGTAGTTGTAAAGTTTAGTTTAGTATAGTATGGTATAGTATAGTATAGTACTATTATTGCAGTAGTAGCATTAGCAGCAGTTGTACTAATGGTAGTATAAGCAGTGCCAATATTAGTAATATCAGTCATATAATTAGTAATAGAAACAACTTTTTGTCGTTTTATTGTTCCATATCTTTTTTGGGCACTTAATTTGTCTGCCACTACTAAGTATTTGTTGGCAGGCTGAGGACAGGCAAATCATAGACACAAATGCTAAGTTCTCGCACTGTTACTTTTTGTTCTCCACCTATCTTTCAAAGCAAAGTTAGCTTAAATTATTCAACGTGACCTTTTTGGTTTTTAAATTATTCGTCATTAATTATTTGCGGCATGGAGACAAATTTTACATTCAGATGGATGAACCTGTAAAGAAAAATCAACAAACATATTCTATGTTGGTAGGCAGCCGTGTTTCCAGTCATAGTGTGATAGAAAAATATATATCTCTATATCAATAGCTGGTCCGGTTGGTTGGGCACTAACAGCTAGTGCAGATATCAAGAACCCAAACACACACCTAGTTGATTTCCTCCCAATAGTTAGGGTGGGGTTGAGAGAACTTCAAGACACACAAACTCACTTTCAACTTTATTATTCAAGGGGCATGGCTACGGCGCGACACGGAATGGCTGCCCTGTAAGGGAGCTCCGTGAGCCGGAACCAACTACCGGGCGAATACCATCCTGATACCCCTGACTGGGGCTCGCAAATTGCTCCTGTGGGACCACGGAGTGCTCAGGCACCACTTGTTGACTTGCGGACTGATCGCCGCAGCGCCTGCACCCCGAAACTCCCGGTAAACCCGGGCGGCCGCAGCGATCCAAGATGGCGGCTTCGCGCACATCGTAGTGAGCGCGCCTGGAGGAAGGACAGAGCCTCGGCTGCAGGGAGCGAGGCGCCGGCAAGCGTGAACGCACCACCTGACTGCCCAGTGGATTTTGTCTGCCTGAGACCATGGGGAGCTGATGCTACGCGAGCGGTGCTGGACTGACACTACTTTCCGGAGGAGGCCGATCCGACGTGGGAGAGTGGTGGCTGACCGGAGGACTCCCAACCTGAGTGCCGATGCCCAACAGTGGAGGAGCGGAGACGAGCAGTGCCTGCTGGTGAGTGGGGGCTTTGTGAGAGGTCAGGTCTGTAGGGGCTGGCTGAGCGGGACTTGCGGGTGGCATGCAGTCACAAGTGCAGTCTGCGGGGCCTGTGCGGGTTTGGACCAAAGTGAAGCCACTCACGGTGCCCTGCTGGTCCACGCGCCGTCTGGGATCTTTGTGGAGCACTTCTCGCGGGCCGTCGCACGGCGCCCCTGGGGACCACTGTAGCCTGAGGGCGAGTGGGCGGCCGGAGCAGGTGTTCTGTGGGGGCCGTGGGCTGCGGGGGGGCCGGTGGGGTGCGGCGCACTCCACCGGTTGTGCTAAGTGGGGGGCCAGCGCTGCTGATAGGCCTGCGAACCTGACGGCCACTTGCCAACCAACGCAGAGGGGAAGTGAAGCGGTCGCCCTGCCTGGTGGGCGCGGCGTACAGCGGGTGGCCGTTGCCTACGAGTGGCTGCAGTGCAGGAAGATATATTGCCAGGACCCCCTTGCTGATTTGACCGGCGCCGTCTGTCCTGATTGCGGATGTGGAGGCGAATGGCAAGACGGAACCGAGACAGGCCTAGCTGGCGTTTGAGGCTAAGCGGCAGACGTGTCATGCAGAGGACACGCCGGAGCAGGGTGCCACTGGAGGGACCTCCTCTACACAGAATGGGGCTGATGATGACACTCGCACTATCTTGCTTGAACTGCGGGCCGGTATGACGACTATCAATAGCAAGATAGATACCTTGGCCACTGGGTTGGACATTGTGAAAAAAAAAGTAGACAAGCATGAAAAGCTTATAGATGTATTGGGTCTCGGATGATCATGACTCGCAGGCTGAGGCGCGTACGCAACTATTACAAATGGAAAAGGTCCTGGAGGTAATCAGCGTGAAGAACGAGGACTTAAAAGCGCGCTCTAAACGTAATAATGTGCGTATCCTAGGCCTTTCGGAGACAACACCGATTAACAGGATGGAGTCCTTCATTGATGGAATGCTCCGTGAACTCTTTGGACCTGCCCTGTCCAACGTGATGATTGTGGAGAGAGCTCACCGGTCACTGGGGCCCAAACCAAAACCGGACGCGCCGCCGAGTCCGATAATTGCAAGGCTCCTTAATTATGCTGACCGTGACTCAATCCTACGTGAGGCCAGGGCAAAGGCACCAGTGCAATACAAAGGTGACACCCTATCCTTTTTCCCAGATTACACCCCAATGGTTCAATCTGCGAGGCGCGAATTTGTCCCTGTAAAAAAACTACTCCGTGAGGCGGCGTTGCCATACGCCATGCTATATCCCGCGAAACTGAAGGTGAGTCATGAGGAGCAGAACCATTTTTTCACTGATGCTAAATCGGCATTGAAATTTACGAAACACATCTGCAAAGGCAGATCACATGATCAACGACAGGCGCCGGAACAGCAGGAGTCGGGCCTGGAAGATGCGGACTAGGTTACTGCTACACACGATGCTGGTCCTCTCTTTCGGAGACGTGGTGCTGGGCGACTACTTTGCGCGTGATTGCACTGCAGGCCTTTAGCCGCGGACGAGTGGAGGGGACGGGCTGGGAGGTGCTGATGAACATTCGCAACTCTCCCTGGTACTCAGGGTAGTCTGTGTAATCTCATAGTGTGACTGGTACTGGAGTCCCCGGGGTTCGAACATGGGACCAATTCCGGCGACCGCACCTTGGTGCGGGTGCACGCAGCTGTACCTCTTCACCCAACGGGTAACACCCACGTAGTTGTAGTTTGGGGAGGGGCGGGGGGGCCGGTCTCGACCTGATTGGGAGGTTGGAGTGGGAGGGGGGCAGAGGGGGGGCGATTTGTTGATGTTGATGTTTGTATACTTTTCTTTTTTCTTTCCGCATATGTCTCGAGCCTCAATGTATGCAGTGATGCTGGTGTTGCGTGACATTTTGCCTTTCCGGTTCCCGGGGAGGGGCGCTGCAGGGACATCCCTATCGCCATCCACTACTAATGTCCTTTCCCCTACGTGATGTCTGCCGACTGTGCTTGCTTGACTTGGAATGTGTGAGGGCTCAATTCCCCCAAGAAGGGTCGCCAGGTGGCAGCTTACTTAACGAGACATGACATACAGGTGGCACTATTGCAGGAGACACACCTAGCCTCGAACGCGGTCCATGGGGCACTGGGCAAGTGGGCGGGCTTCCAATTTGCTGCATCTTATTCCTCGTATGCGTGCGGGGTGCTGATCCTGGAGAGAAGGGGGACTGACTTCAAGATGGTACACACATACGCTGATGATGAGGGCAGATGTGCAATGTTGTGTGGGACGCTCAATGGCGCACTGCTAGTGTTTGTGAACATGTACGGTCCCATAGTGGATGACCCGAACTATGTGGCCCGGATATATGCGCAGCTGCGTGGGTGGCCGGAGGCACCTGTGGTATGGGGTGGCAATTTGAACACATATCTCGATCCACAGCTAGACAAATCTAATCCAGAAACACATCGCACCCCCAAGGTCACCTCGAGCATATTGCACGCAATGACAGAGTTTGGTCTGCATGATGTGTGGCGAGTGAGACACCCGGGCGAACGGGAGGGCACGCATGCAACACCAATGCACGGTAGCTGGTCAAGACTGGACTACTGGCTGGTGGGGGAAGAATTACTAGAGAGGGTGGGTGAGGTGGCAACTCTGGCTCGCACACTATCGGATTACAATCTGGTGCGGCTGTCCCTGAGAAGCCTGAATGGAGTCCGTCGCCCTTTTACCTGGCGGCTGAGACCTGAGGCGCTTCTGGAACCTCTCTATGACAAAACTGTACGTGACGCAATAGTACAATATTTTGAGCTCAACACGGGCACGGTGGACCATGCAGCAACGTTAATGGGAGGCCTTTAAGGTCCCTATCAGAGGGGCCTGCTTAGGTACCTCGGCGAGCATTCTACGGGATATTCGGGTGAGACTACAGAGACTGGAGTCTGATCACGGCGATCTAGGGCAAGATTACGCCTGACGTCCAGATCTGGACACGCTAGTCAAAATTGCGGAACTGTTCGTGGAATATAACGAGCAGGCTGAGGCGGAAATCAAATATAGATCACGTAGACATGTCGCCAGGTGTTATGGTGAAGCGGGCCGTCCAGGAAGGATGCTCGCGTTCAAGATTGGAACGCGATTGGAGCAACACCGGATTGATCGTATAGTGGATGATGAGGGCGGTGAACACTACGCTCCAGAGGCCATTACGGAACAATTCCGTCGCTTTTACTCTGACCTATATGGCGAGCACACTACGCAGTCTCATGAGGACTTGGACACATTTTTTGATGGTATAGCGTATGCATGGCTGTCGGATGCACACCGCCAATACCTGTGTCTCCCTATTGACGAGCACGATGTAAAGCAGGCAATAGCGGCACTGGCCAATTGGAAGGCGCCGGGCCAGGATGGGCTACCGGTCAAGTTTTACAAAAAATATGCCGATCTCTTGGCGCCGCGTCTTTTGGAAGTCTACGCAGAAGCACATGAGGTGGGGAAACTTCCCCCATCCCTTTGTGAGGCACTCATCATCACACTTCTCAAAAAGGACTAGCCCCCGGAGCGGTGTGAATCATATCGCCCATTATCCTTAATCAACATAGATGCGAAAATCCTAGCGAAAATCATAGCCACCAAACTGCAGCCCCTAATGCATAATCTGGTCCTACCGGACCAATCAGGCTTTATACCTGAGAGGTCCACGTCACACAATTTGCGCACTCTCTTCTCTATGTTCCACGTGCTAGAGCCCTCGCTGGTAGCTGCAGCGGTACTACTGGACGCCGCTAAGGCGTTCGATTCGGTAGGATGGCGATACATGTATTATGTCCTGAACCGGATGGGGTTCCCCCTCTGTTCCTCCAATGGATAACAGTTTTGTATACAGCACCGTCGGCCAGGGTGAGAGTTGGTGGCTTGACGTCTGAACCATTGATGATAGAGCGAGGCACCAGGCAGGGCTGCCCGCTATCACCCCTGTTGTTTGCAGTTGTCCTGGAGCCGCTCGCTTGTGTGATCCGCCAGAGGCATAGAGAGACAGCACTCAATTTTAATTACAGACCGGTCTCGATCTCCCTCGATGCAGACGACATGGTGCTTTATGTGCGCGAGCCGTCCCGATTTCTGCTCCAACTACTCAGAGAACTTGTACGATTTGGATGTCTGTCTGGTCTCCAGATTAACTGGGATAAATCATTCATAATTCCGCTCATGGCAGGGACCAGATGCCCAGTTCTTGAGTATCCGCTTGTGTGGTCGGACGAACCGGTCAGGTATCTGGAAATCTGGGTGCACCGCAATCCGGCAACAATAGTGCGGGAAAACTATGGTAAAGCCTGCGTGAATCTTGAAGGAATGATTGAGAGTTGGCTATTGTTACCGCTGTCGTTAGCAGATCGCATAGCACTCATTGAAATGGTGGTTTTGCCCCGCTTTCTATATTTATTTGTGAACATACCAATAGTACTGAACTATGCCTTCTTCAAGACGCTGCAGGGACACCTGCTTTGTTTGGCTTGGGGTGGTAAGCACGCTAGAGTTAAATGGTCCACTCTCACATTGGGAAATGAACGCGGTGGATTTGCGGTCCCAGATTTCTATGTCTACTACCTGAGCGCACAGGCTCAATACCTGTATTACTGGTACAGACCGCATGCTTTCACACCTCAAGTTGCGGTGGAACAGGGGGATGCGGCACCGGTCCCACTGCATAGCGTTATTACGCATAGTTCGAGGGGTACTCCGAAATCAGAGATAAATTCAGTAGACGCAACGGTATCTGCATGGCAGCGTATAGGACGACTCGCATGGAAGGTTCCACTTTATTCGCCCGACCTGAGATTGGAGTGGCATGGACGGCTGTTGGTTACCAGCGAGGGCCCATCAATTAGAGTGCTTAGAGAGGCGGGTATTACTCTTCTCAAGGAAATATACCCGGAAGGCACATTCCTAGATCAAGGGGACCTTGGACATGTTGTGAATCAGACAATCATGTTCAGATTTGCTGTACATAGCCTGTGGGGGGTGGCTAGAGAGCACTAAATTACCTTCCGGGAGGAGCCCCCAGCTTTGAGAACACTACAGATGGTCCTCACAGTGTCCACTAACAAACATCTATTGTCGAAACTGTATGCGCTGATTAAGGAGGAATCGGAAGTATATGTGGATGAAAGTAGGGCTAAATGGAATGAATGTCTTGGCGAAGATATCTCGGATGACAACTGGAAGCATGTATGTGGGTTGACTGGTATGCTAAGTGTGAATGGTAATCTTAGGATTATACACTTTAAGTATTTACATCAAGCATACTACACGCCGGCACAACTATATAAATATGGCCTGCGAGACACGGCACGGTGTGAGAGATGCGGTCAAGATAACGCAGATTTTCTACACCTGGCCTGGAATTGCCAGCCGGTGGCTGCCTTTTGGGAGGCAGTAGTGAATTGCGTGAGTGAAATGGTCGAGCGGATGTCCCCTGTACGCCACTGGTGTGCCTCTTGTGCTCTGTCCTCCACATTAAGGGTGCAGGTGGCAAGCTGGTGAGATTGGCACTGCTCAAAGCGACTAGAAGAGTGGCGATCACATGGGCAAGGGTAGACGCCCAGGTATGAAGGATTGGCTGGCTGATTTGGTTTACTGCAGGGATAGTCTTAGTGTCTATGCGAAGGAATTGCCCGTCAGGTCCAGACCAAGAGACATTTGGGAACCACTGAGGACATACTTGCTGGCCCATGCTGATGAGAGCACAGATCGATCCGATATGGGAGGTGGTGGAGACTGTGGGGGAGGGACCGAGGTAGGGCCCCCCTTATGGGATACGGGAGTACTACAGTCTATACTTCAGCATCAGGAGAACACATGCAACTTCCTATATATTATTGATGAGGCGAGGCGAGATCGCGGACTGTTTTTGAGTTTTTCTTTTCTTCTTAAATTTGTTTTATTTGTTCTTCTTGTTTCGTGAAGGTATGCTGCAAATATCTCTAACGAAGTCTACATTTACAGTATCCACTGGACAGCTGTGTTGCACCTCAACGCATAATTTTGGCTGGAATTGATTTGTATGTGGGAACAACACACGCAACCTACCAACTGTTTTGTGTTATACTACATATGTGGATGTGTGATGATTGTTGCTTCTATGTAGGACATTTACCTTTGCAATATCAATAAAGAAATTAAAAAAAAAAAACTTTATTATTCGAACATTAGTTCAATCCTCTTGCATGTGGGTATGGATCTAAGGAAGGAGTCTGTGTGTCAGTATTCATCTTGCTAGGGTCCTAATTTGTTTACAATGTGATCGGCTCCTAGGGTATCTCTATCATTATATTCCTATTCAGGCAGGGGGGACCATTTAAAAAAATAATCCATTGTGTTTTGTACCATGTAGATTATTTTCTCATAGGATAGACGACCTAATTTTGTCAGCCATTCTTTATGTGTGGGGGTGATTCTAATTTTCATGTAAAGTAATATACAGATTTTGGCCACAATAAGTGAGGCGGCCGTCTATCGATTCCATAAAGGTGGTACATCCTCGCCTCCAGATAGATAATGCAACATAGTCAGTTTCATAGATGAATTAAGGGGAATAAGATTATGGGGCATATTTAATAGATTGTGATGCAGCGCAGCAAGTCGACTTGCTGTGGTGTGCTGTTTCAAAGGGAAAGGGCAGAAATGCACCGGATTTAAAAGAATATGGCACATTCCTGTCTTTTTCTTTGCTCTGGTGCCATTTGAATATGGCACATTCCTGTCTTTGTCTCTGCGCTGGCATTGTTTTGGCTATCTGGAACCAATGCAGGCACCCTTGCACCATGTTGGAAGGGTGCCTGCATTGTAAGGAGGAGTGTTTTGGGCAGGAAGGGGCACCTTCCTGCATAAAAACAATCTCCTGAGGAATATTTCTTTTTCTAAATGATGAGACAATGGCGTATCTTTTTGGCACATTCCCACGTCAACCACTTTTGATAACTCTAAGAATGCGTCAAAAACTATAGGAGTTTCATGGGAACACCCAAGAAATACCCATGGAACACGTTACCAGGGCTGAAGAATGCAATGAAATGATTTGTGTTACGTTGCATTACTCCAGATTTAGGAAGCTACTCAGGGTCACACATCGCAACCATGCGTGGCTTCACAAATTACATTTTGGGCTGGCTTCGCGCTTTCACCACATGGCGTGGTGCAAATGCGATGCAAGTCCCCTCACAAATATGCCCCAATGTCATCTCAATATATCCCATATCCCATATCCCATATCTCATATCTCTGACCAGTAAAGTAGAATTAATGGACATGCCCAGATGATATGGCATAAATCACCCTTTTCTCAGTCACATGTCCAGCAGCAAGAGGTGCAAGTTAGTCTTGATTTGACTAAGGGTGAGGGTGTGCAGTAACAGTCATGGAGTATTTAAAAGTATGTGGGGGAATAGTTATTAGATTGTGCTGCAGAGGAGTGCAGCACGTCACAGTACTACGTCACAGGAAAAGGGCAGAAATACATCATATTTAAAAGATTACAGTGCATTCCTGTCTGTCCTGAGTTTGTGTCGTTGTGGCTGCCTAGTGCCAACACAGGCATCCTTGCACCATAGTGAAAGGGTTTCGGCATTGTAAGGAGGATTGTTTTTGTGCAAGAAGGGCCACCTTCCTGCACAAAACCAATCCCCTGAGGCATTTTCCACTTTCTATGTGTGCTTCAGAATGCAGCACATATAGAATGAGGAAATAACAAGTAGAAATAAAGATATTTCTCAACGTTACACCTCACCTGTGAAGGCATATCTATTTTGCGCAATCCCACATCTGCCAATTTACCACTTTTAGCAAATCTGGGAATGCATCAAAAACCATGGGAGTTGCATGTGAATACCCATGGAACGCCTTCCCAGGGCAGAGTCACACCACACAACGATCTGCGCTCCATTGCGGTACTTCAGATTTATGAGGTCAATCAGGGCCACCAGCGGTTATGGCCTTGCATAATTTTGCAAGCTTAAACCTGCGGCCCCTCTCATACCAGAGGAAGAGTCTGATGACTCGGTCAATATGCCATAGAGTGCCAAGGAGAGCTGCAATAGGGAGCATGGTCAGAACATAATTGAAATGTGGTAAATTATCATTTTAATCACTTGAATTTAACTCCAGAACGATATGTTAATATATTCTATCTTTGGAAGTTCTGTTTCATTTGACGGTGTAGATGAGATAGATATTCTGCATTCATATATGTGGTCCATTATTCAAAAGTATTCCCAGCTACTTAACTCTGTGTGACACCTCTTAAGTTGTAGTGTTTTTTTGCCTCGTTCATGGTATTTTGGACGTGGGTAACTTTGCCCAAATACTCTTAAAGCATAAAAAAGACAACAATTTATCTATTACAGACATAAGAGGAGGCAGCAAAGTGTTGGGGTTTCTTAGTCCTAGCATACAAACTGCATAACGTTCCTGCTGACATTTGAATTTATGTTATTGTACGTGTATTTAGTAGGGCTATTGCTATTGGTTCTAGGGTGAGAAGGAGCAGAGAAGGTGGAAGTGGGGCGGCACTGCTTAATACCTCTCTTTATATGGAATGGCTCGATAGAAGGTAGAACTTGTCACTTGTGGTGTAGGATTATCATAGAGCCATTAAGTGTTTAATATGATGTTATCCCCTATATTAAATCTTTTCAGCATTTTGAATAAATATCCCCCGTCCACTTGTGGTTGGTTATCTCCACACAAAGGAAGGGAGCTGTTGAAGTGGGACAATAGTTAGCTAGTAGTAATAGTTAGTGGGCTCTAATTGGTTTAAGTATCATTGTTATTATTGCTATTGTTTGAATTGGGTTACTGGTTGGCTAGGGTATACACCTTAGCTAGGCAGAACTTACCACTCTAATCAGGGGAAGGGAGTTACACACCCAGGATAACGCCTGCTCACCCCCTTGGTAGCTTGGCAGAGCAGTCAGGCTTATCCCAGAGGCAATGTCTAAAGCGTTTGCACAACACATCCACACACCAGTGACACACTAGACACCACAAATAGAGAGACTCCACACAATGTTATATCAGAAATATCCATTGTATTGTACATAAAAACACATTGCACCACAATCCCATTAATCACTGCTCCACTAGGCGCTTGTCATGATACCACACAGATCAGAAACCCCTTGTTAGTAGGTAAAACTTGTAATCCACAATCACAGAAATCATTATGCCACTAGGTACTTGTCATTAACATGCACATAAAACATTTTGCCACTAGGGCAATGGTCGTTACATCATATGTGGCATTCATATAAAGCCATCTATATTGCCCATGTCATCAGAGCATGAATGCTGCCATTTGGCCGGGGGAAAACCACATAGATCCCCCGAAGCTTCACCAGTACACGTCAACTGTGCAGTTACACCCTGCAGGTCACAGGAACACCTGTGCGCATACAAGGGATAATGCAGTAAATCTTTTCAGCAGGGGCCTCAGTCGTGGTCTCTCCCTGCCACACTATGCAATCCTTAAGTGCCCCCAAGGTGTATGCCACAGCAGCTCCCCGCAATTGAGCGGTGCAGCTGCAAGTGAGAGCAGTAGCTCAATCTCCTAATGCTAGCCCCCACAGGGAACCCATGTTTTGCAGAGGGTGGGGGGAATGTACCACCTACCTGTGTGAGGGGACCTGCCTGGGTCCCCCGTGAGTGAAAAGAACAAAAGGAAGAAGTGCAGCTGCAGAGGACCTTGGAAAGGATCTGTGGAACCAGGCGGCTTTTTTGAAGAAAGACAAATGGTTGGGACAATGTTGCAGCAGGTTCGGAGCCCTTCGGGCGTCCAAAAAGCTGGTAACCAAAGCCTTACAGCTCCCAGAGCTGCATCGCCTTACCCCTTGAGGTCGAGCCAGCCGCACAGCAAGGCGTGTCTCCGGCTTCTTTTCTTGGCATCAGCATTGTTTACCAACGCTGGGGCTTCCTTTGTGGCCTTCGATCACCGGCACACGCACCGGCCATAGAGGGGAAGAGCGCTCCCTCCCCTCTTTCAGCTCTAACTCATGAGGGACAGGGCAGCGCTGCTATTGTCCCAACAACCAGAGCCAGGTATGTTCAATAAAGCACTGAGCACTGACCATGGTGCACATAAGGAGCACCCCCAGAAATCATAAAAATGCAGTGGTCAACACGTGCTATTCGGGGGTGCACACATGCACCCGCTCCCAGGTGGGAGAGCACTTCCTCAATAACAAGCTCTCCCCTCCTGTTTCCCTCCCAACAGTGCTCTCAATTAGATTTCTAGCAAAAATAAGGTGCTTATCACACGCTAGTTAACTCCTTCAGCACTTCTTCAGCTAGGGATTGGAAATCCAGCTTTCATTGGAAGAAAACGAAAACCGTGAAGAACAGTCCAGTCCTTCTGGAAGTCTTTTGTATCCATGAGACTTTTAACAAGAGGCCAGCACACACAAAGCCTTGGAGGTTCTTCACAAGCAGGATACAACATCAGGGCAAAAGGAGTCAGTACTTTTCCTGCACCCTAGACAGAAGCAGCAACTGCAGGCCAACCCCCCACAACAGTTCTCTTTGGTACAGCTCTCAAGCTATTCTTCTTGGCAGGGTCCTCCTGTTCCTGGAAGTAGTCCAAAGTCTTGGCGTTTAGATGTAATACTTATACCCAAAATGTCCTTTTTCTTTTCTGGCAAGGGTCTCTGAACCCAGTCCAAACCAGTGGTGCCCTCACTGGTGCAGCATGAACACAGGCGCGGAGACAGCATTGTGCAAAGGAGCCACAGTCTATTCAGGTGTAAGCACAACTCCTCCCACCACTCTAAATGCAGACCAGGTCTATTCAGCCCTGCGATGAGTCACCTAGGCAAGGCAGGGCACACCTCAACATCCCCCAGTGACTGTGTAAAGTAAATGCATATCTCAACTTCTGCCACTCATACACCAGACACTGAATACACACAGCCACCGGCACACAGAATGGTGAAGTAAGAAAATGCCCACTTTCTAAAAGTGGCATTTTCAAACAAAAGATTTAAAAACCACCTTCACCAAAAGGTACGGTAATAAATTCTGAGTTCAGATAGTCTAAACTTAATTTTCCCATCTTGTCGCTTTTGCAAGTTACGCATGAAAAATGTTACAGATAGCTACACATGTAAAAATGTTACAGATAGACTTCCAATAGTGAAAAACGAGTTACATAGTATTTCATTATCAGGACATGTCACACACACTAGTACATGTCCTACCTTTCACATACACTGCACCCTGGCCATGGGGTTACCTTGGGCCTACCTTAGTGGTGCCTTACATGTAAGGAAAGGGAAGGTTGAGGCCTGGCAAGTGTGTGCACTTGCCAGGACAACATGGCAGTACACAACTGTGCGCGCAGACACCACAGTGGTAGGTCTGAGATACATTTACAGAGCTACTCATGTGGGTGGCTGTTGGAAATGGCCCTTTTTGCAGGGTTACCCCCAAACATTTTGCTTTTTCCTCCCTTGTTTTTCCTGACTTGTGGTTGTTGGCAATAGGACTCTGGGCACTTTACCACTGCTGATCAATAGTAAAGTGCTTATGCTCTCTGTATAAATTGTTATTGTGATTGGTTATCCATGGTTGACAGATTTGTTTCACCAGTAGGTCCCTAGTAAAGTGCACTGAGTGTGCCTGGGCGGGTGACTCAAAATGCTACTAGTGGGCCTGCAGCACTGGTTGTGCCACCCACAGGAGTAGCCCTAAAATGGTGTCTCAGGCCTGCCACCGCAGTGCCTGTGTGCAGTTTCTAACTGCCATGCTGACCTGACCAGTGTCCACACTGGCTAGGCCTAACCTTCCCTTTCTATACACATAGGACACCCCTATGGAAGGCCCTAGGTACCCGCCGGGGCAGGGTGCATTTTATGTGAAAGGTAGAGCATGTACTAGTGTGGGTGGCATGCTCTGGTAGTGAATTACAGCCGATTTTGTTTTTCACTATTGAAAGGCTATTTTGCCTATAGGCAAGAATGGGGAATGCTGTGTATAATGTTCACATCGTGCCTGTGCGCGACACTTCCTACCGAACCTGCGCACCGGAATCCATACAAGGTATCGCATCCCTCCCCATACAGACCGGATTTGTCTCAACACATCCACTGCGTGCAGCGGGGTTGTCTCATCGCTTCCCCAGGGTCTCAGGAGTGACGTATCTCTTGTTTTTCAATGCTGCAGCTTCCACTTGGAACTTTTGTCGCATCTACAGGTACTTGGGCTAAAAGTGACTTAACTGTGGATTATTTTGACGCAAACCCTAGAACTCTTTTAAACTCATATTCTTGAACTGTGTATGTTGGATTTTTGTCGTTTTGGTTTTGTGTAGTTTAGATAAAAAAGACTTTATTTTTCTAAACTGGTGTCGAGTCCATTTGTGGTATTTTCACTGTGGTACTGTGAGTGTTGGTACAAATACTTTACACATTGCCTTTGATAAGCCTGTCTGCTCATGCCTAGCTACCAAGGGGGTGAGCAGGGGTTATCTAAAGAGTATATCCCCCTTGCCCTGACTAGAATCAAGGGTCCCTATTTTGAAATTGGTACCTACCTCTGCCACTAGAGACCCCCAGATCTAACAGTGGCACAACCAGTGCCGCAGACCCACTAGTAGCATTTGAATTACAGGCCCTGGCACACACTGTGCACATTACTAGGGACTCACCAGTAAATCAAATATGCCAATCAAGGATAACCAATCATTGTCACAATTTATACAGAGAGCATATGCACTTTAGCACTGGTCAGCAGTGGTAAAGTGCCCAGAATCCTACAGCCAACAAAATCAGGGTCAGAAAAATAGAAGGCAATGGGCAAAAAAGTTTGGTGATGAACCTGGCAAAAGGGCCAGGTCCAACAGCTATATTAGAGAAAGAGTTCAATTACCCCATGTCTTTAGCTTCAATGTTTTGTTGTAGGATTTGAAAAACACATGGCTGTCCCAACAATGCAGCGTCCCAGCACCACTCTCAAAGAGACCAACTGCATTTGATGGCCAAACGAAAGGTACGTCAAAGGTACCAATGAAGGCTGCATGAAGCATGTTAATGGTTGACCAAAACTAATTCTGTAAAATGCATCCGGATATCCATCTTCTCTAGGACGGTGGAGGTAGTATCTGTTCTCAGAGAAACATGTAGAGATCCCGCCAATTTAATATAGGCCTATTGGGGCTCAATCGTTCGTGTCTAATCTCATAAGCCAGCGAGAGAGGTGTCTCTGTTTTTTAACTTGCTATGTGTGTTTTCACCTCCTTTTCCTGCCCTCTTATGTGTTTTGGGTAGTCAGCATAGCAGCAGTCACATCGATGAATCCCCTGTACAGAGCCTCATGTAAATGTAAATGTGGGTGTACTTGTAAAGCGCACTGCGACTCCATGGAGTATCCTGGCGCTGAAGACCGCTGGTGAACTTGTCCTGGTTTTCCCTGTGAGATGGTCCCTTTCTGGGTATCTCCAAGGTGAAACTAGGCATCCCTGGCGTCTGTGGGGGGCCATTGTAGAGATGAGGCAAGCTTAATGCCCAGAGTTGCCGAGTGTGTTCCCTGGTTAGAGTAGGCACCGAGGCGAGAATTATCCAGTCCGTTTTGACCCTGGTCCACGACCCTGCCGCGTCGGGAATTGAACCCTGGTCCTGGGCTGTTCTCTGCTTACGGGTCTGCCGCCTCTAACCAGTGAGCCACACCACTCCACTGAGTGTGGGCTAAGACGCTAGGATACAGGGGACAGTGTGCTGTAATGTGCCCTGCATGGAACACTTTCTCCCTACAAAGGCTGCTCCTGCTGGACACACATGGAGACAAAGCTACGAATGATTAGGGACACAGGCGTAGGGCAGTCCAACACATCAACAGCTCCAATTCCTCTGTCAGTCACGGGCCCTTCCATTGATCCATTCACGGCCCACCCAACCCCTCTCAGCTCAATAGCTGCTCACCTCAGCTTTCCCAGCCAATCTAGCATGTGCTCCCCTGGTAGACCCCCACCACCTCCCTCTGGTGTACCTACCCACCATAGCCCTTGATCGCTGAACCTGGATGTTGCGGGTGCTTATCTATGACTCCTTGAGGTGGTGGTGCTGACATAGAGCGGAGAGGGTGGCCCTAAGATCAAACCACTCCCGCTGCAGTTAGGGCTCCAGAAACAGCTCCCTGGTATTGTACCCCACCTCCATCACAGAAATCCCCATCACAGTTTTCACATTAGGGGCCACAACTCGCAGCAATCAATTGAAGGTAGGCACCCACAAGGAAGGACTTTATTCTGAAGTGACCATCTTGTCAGCTGGCTAAGGTCCTCCTGCCCATCGAGGCGACCTCTCAAATGCAAGTTTAACTGCGTGGTGCTTTCGTGGGGCTATGGGCACATCTTTGCAAATTAGTCACATTTGTTCCCTATAACTGGGTCAGATCCTGAAACAAATATATTTAAGTCTTTTGTCTCGAGCTTCTTGCTGTGAAACAATCTTAATTGCATCACCCCGCGTAGATGGATTTAAAGACTGAGTTAAATACAAAGGATTGTGCAGTAGTCTTTTAATCCACGACTGAAAATAACCAATGATTTTGTCTTAGGGCTGGCTCTAATAGCAAATCACAGTGAAAGGTGACTGCTGGTTCCTAAAAGAATAGGAATATTGCTATGGTGATGTTACATTGACATTGAGGTTAAAGAATACTTTCATTTGGAATGTTTGTGGGGATATCAAATGAGAATAAAAGTGTGTGGCAATAATGCTAGCTTTCAATCCATTTAGAAGATGTACAGTCATATGGCAAAGAATAACAGGCTATTGTACTTAAATACAAATTTAAGTTACTCTGATTTGAAATATTTTCAATAACTCTAGTGGGTTTGAAAATACACCAGTAGAGCTATAATATTATTACTACCAGATCAGTAAACCTGCACCATTAACTATTAATACTTTGGGGTAAATAAATCGTGATGTGCTGGATTATTGGAGTATTCTGTGGATATTCGAATTTCTAGCTAAAGTCTTTGGGGCAGATTTACAAGGGCCTTGCGTCATTTGTGCACCACTGTTGCGTCACTTTTTGTGACGCAGCGTAAAAATGCTGCCCATTTACAACGTGATGCATCTGGGGACTTTCCCTTTGTAAAGCCCTGCGTCACATTATACCTGCGTCAGATATAATGTATGCAGGGTGGGCGTTCCAACCCAAAAAGGCCTTGTAGAAGTGAGGCAATGAAACCTACACTGCGTCCAATTCCTACGCTTGATTGAAGCAGTCGTAAGGAGTGACGCAGCACTCCCCAACACTGTCTGGTATCCCAAGGCGTCCAAGAACCTAAGATTGAAAGTCATGTATGATAATTGTCATTTTGCTGGTTTTTCAGTTCCAGTTTTGAGTGGACCACAACGTTATTGGTCCTATATGAATTGTTGCTGAATAAACACCTAACATTCTTTATTAAACCAGGGTTGTAATACAGCTGTGGTGGCATCTCACATGCTGATTTCCCTCAGCAGGGTGGACTGCTTACAGATACATAGCTCCTACTGGTGTATGTGGCTCAACTCTCTAACTTATTACTGTTTTGTAAATATTTTACAAATCATCCACCCTGAAAGGCATTCGGTCATCATGTTGACAATTTCGCCATGCACATCCCCAAGGCAGAACTTCTCAACTTTACACTCAAAATACAACTTTTCCTGCAATTATATGGTGTGGCACAGTCAGTGGGAATGCAGATTGTGTTTCAGCTAAATTAGAGGAGCAAAATCTCCTCAACTCTGAAAATAACACATATTTTCCTGGTATGTTGTACTCACCCCTACTGTCTTTGACTTCCACACATTCAAAGGTTACTGGTCGTTCTCATGCCACTCTTATACATATTTGTCCTCTTTCCTGATCTGTCCTCTTTTTGGTTATGCTACTTATAGCTTTGATATACAAGACACCAAAATGTCTCTCTAGTCTCGACCGATTTTTTTTTTTACTCTCTCCTGATCTTTTGATGCCCACCCTGTTCCTTGTCCTAAGACACCAATGCTATGCAGCTCTCCTCTACTGGTAACATTATTTCTGCTAAATATCATAAAGGACCGTCTGCCACCATTTCATGTATGTCAGCAGACTGTATAATGTAATGTGATTGTCCTCACCCACATGATCTTTCAGTGTGTATCTCATGGCTAAGATATTTCTCCTACTTTGAGTCGTCCTACTTCCTTTTCTCATCAATACACTTTAAAATGTGTAGAAAGTTTTCCTGAACGTAATCAGCATTATAAAATGGTATAGTGAAGGAGATGGCTACTGCTAAGATGTTGAGCTTGTCTATCATGTGTCTGAACGCAGAAGTCAAACAACTCCTCAAACAACCATCAGCAGACTAAAGACCTCAAGAACTACCAGCCCATTTCCCTGCTCCCGTTACCCACTAAAGTTGTGGAAAATGCCATCAACTGCCAACTAACCATCTGCACAGAGTACAACGACCTCTTGGACCTATCCCAATCTGTATTCTGCTCAAATCAGCACAGAAACGGCCCTTATCAGAGCTACCGACGACATCAGGTTCCTCCTAGACCAAGAAGAAACTGCCTTCCTGATCCTCCTTAACCTCTCTGCAGCAATCAACACCATGCCCGCAACATCCTACTAAAAAAGCTCCACCATAACATGTGTATTTTTAAAGCGCACTTTCACCCGTAGGTATCTTGGCGCTGAATAACAGGTGTTTATTGCTACCCAACTCAATAGTGCTCATTTTATCAACCTCAGATGGATGAAAGGCTGAGTGGACCCACCGGTATTCAAACCTGTGACCATGAGGTTGAACACTGTTATGTTATGTTATTTTATAATGGCTTTTGTAGAGCGCACGGCTACTCAAAAAGAGTGTCCCGGCGCTTTTAGTAAGGAGGGCTACAGTATACTAACATAACACATTAAAAAAGAAAGTCTCACAGACAGAAAGAACACAACGAGCAAAAAGGCCTACTGGGTAAACAACCAGGTTTTGAGGCCCTTTCTAAAAGCAAGTAAGCTGGTGGCTCCCCGAAGTATAAGCGGCAGAGAGTTCCACAGCTGTGGCGCCAGAAGTCCAAAGGAGCGACCTCCCAGGCGCACTCTCTTCACTCGTGGAACAGTCGCCAAAAACAGGGATTCTGACCTCAGAGAACGAGCCGGATGGTAGAAGGCAAGTCTCTTTTGGAGGTACTTTGCTCCCGTCGCATGGAGGGCCTTCTAGGTCAGGGTCAAAGCCTTAAAGGCGATCCGCTTGCGGATTGGGAGCCAATGCAGGGTCTGCAACAAGCCCGCTGCACTAGCGCGTCTATTCAAGCCAAAAATCGCTCTCGCCGCAGCATTCTGCACAACTTGGAGCCGCTGTAGCAGGTACTCTGGCAGGCCCAGGTACAGAACGTTTGAGTAATCTAGCCTAGAGCCTATCAGGGCCTGCACAGTCTGCTTCCTGTGCTCCTCCGATAAGAGGGGAAGAAACCTCCGCAGCATCCTAAGGAGGCCGAAGCAGATGCCCGACACCCCCAGGATCTGGGACTTCATAGTCAACCCCTTGTCCATCTTGACCCCCAAGTTCTTAGCCATTTGGGATGAACAAGTTGGGGGGAACATAGTAATAGGCCACCAAGCCTGCCAGTCTGGCTCCGTGTCACACCCAAAGAAGAGTACCTCGGACTTATCGGAATTGCACTTGAGGCTGTTCAGTTGAAACCATTGGAACACAGCCCCAAGGCAATCCCGGATACTCTCCCCATCAAAGTCTCCTCCTCTCTTACACGAGAAGAGGAGCTGGGTGTCGTCTGCATAGGATACGATCCGGGCCCCAAACGACACCGCCAACGGCGCCAAAGGGGTCATGAAGATATTAAAGAGGGTCGGGCTCAGAATAGAGCCCTGAGGGACCCCGACTCCCAGAGGCGGCATCACGGCGGAATCTGGCGAGGCCCAGACCGTTTGCCGGCGACCGGCTAGAAAGGAGGTAAACCAGCTGAGCACCGTCCCCCGTAGTCCAATCTCACAGAGTCATGTGAGAAGGCCATCATGGGGGACTGTGTCGAAAGCCGCCGACAAATCCAGCATCACCAGCATGGCTTTGCCCCCAGTATCCAGAACCCCTTTAATGGTTTCTGAGACCTCGAGGAGCGCAGTCTCCGTGCTGAGATTTGGACGAAAGCCCGACTGGGTGGCATGCAGAATCTCATTCGTCTCTAGAAAATTGGACAGCACCGTCTGCACGTGCTTTTCCACAATTTTCGTGAGAGCCGGCAGCAGAGAGATAGGCCTGTAGTTGACTGGGGCCTTTGGATCCAGACCAGGCTTCTTGAGCAGCGGGATGACCATTGCCTGCTTCCAAGCCTGCGGAACCACTCCCTGGCTCAGCGAGAGATTCAGTAACGGGTTAGCCAACGGATTAATCACCTCGGCCAATTTCGCCAGAATTTTAGCAGGGCATGGGTCCAGGGGCGAGCCCGATTTCAAGTTGCCCATAAGTGCTAAAGAGGCGGGCGCAGATATAGGTGGAAACACGCCCAGCGTCAAGCCTGGCGAAGCCGGGGGAGATCGGTTAGCTTCAGAGTTAATCAGCCCCGCGGGTACAGCCGATGGAAAAGAATCCTGTATAAGTTGGATCTTGCTAGTAAAAGAATTAGCAAGATCTGAGGCCCAGGAGTCAGAAGGCCTCTCCTCAGAGGTGTTAGACCGTGGAGACACTGGCCCCTTCAGTGGACGCATTAGTCCACTGAGCCACCAGACCTAATGGGATGCCCTTAAATGGATTACACACTTCCTCACCACAAGAACCCAGAGTGTTCTGCTCCCACCCTACACTTCAGGCCCCAAGTACATCATCGGTGGCGTCCCCCAAGGGTCCTTACTCAGGCCTACCCTGTGCAACATCTAGAGGGCCCGACTAGCCACCCTGGTCAGGACCTATAGAATTATATCACATCATACATCAACTACACTCAGCTCATCCTCTCTCTATCCACTGACCCTGACACCCCCAAGGCTGAGTGAACCCGCTGGGATTTGAATCTGTGATCATGAGGTTGAACAAAGCCCCCTGCAGTGGACGCATTAGTCCACTGAGCCACCAGTCCCGATGGGATGCCCTAAAATAGATTACATACTTCCTCACCACAAGAACCCAGAGTGTTCCCCTCCCACCCTACACCTCGGGCCCCAAGGACATCATCTGTGGCATCCCCCAAGAGTCCTCACTCAGGCCTACCCTGTGAAACTCCTAGGGAGCCTGACTGGCCACCCTGGTCAGGACCTATAGAATGATATCACATCATAGGCCGACCACACTCAGCTCATCCTCTCTCTATCCACAGACTGTGTTACCCCCAAGGCCATCTTCCACCTCTGCATGACCAACGTCGCCCACTGGATGCAATACAACTGCCTCAAACTCAGCACTGACAAAATGGAGTTATTCACATTCGGAAGCAGCTCATTGCCTTGGGCTGACTCCTGGTGGCCAGCAGAACTGTGACCTTCATCCACAGAACAGTCTAGAAACCTAGACTTTATACTGGATAGCAAACTCACCTTAAAGAACCAGGTAAACTTAGTATCCTCACCCTGCTTCCTCACTCTCCACACAGCGTAAAATCTTCAAGTGGCTCCCTGCCAGCACCAGACGTACTGTCACCCAGGCCCTCACCACCAGCCGCCTAGACTAAGGCAACACCCCTCTGTAGAAATCACCACCCACCTGCTCCACAGACTACAGATCATTCAGAACTCAGCCACCAGACTCGCCCTTGACCTCCAAATACGGGCTCCCATCAAACCCCACCTGAGAGAGCTTCACTGGCTCCCAGTCTAAAAGAGGTGCAAGCTCAAAATGTTAATCCACGCTACAAGGCCCTTCAAAATCATGGTCCATTATACATTAACAACCAGGTAAACTCCACCAGCTCCATAGATGATTGCCCTCTACCTCCCTCTCCCTCTCCAAAACTGTCTGCAACCATCAAAGCAGGAGCAGCAGCCACGTCTTCTCCTACCTGTTGGCCAAGACCTGGAATAGCCTCCTCCTCCACCCCCAAATCTCCTGCTCCCTGCCGGAATTCTGAACATATCTGAAACCCTGGCTGTTCGACTAACTACACCCAGCAGCAGAAACCCTAATGCCTGGATGCCCTCATGGGGTGACAAGCAGCGCTAAACAAGCCCCTTTGATTAATTGACTGAATGTATTAAAAATTTCACTTGCACTAGTTTTCTTAATTGTACTGGTTAAAAAGTGTTCCCTTGGTGCGGATAGTGACAATTGTAGTGGAAGGAGGTATCCTAGTGCTGTCTCTTCTTATGATGGTGTGGTAAGCCTGCATAGTAAATTGTCAAAAAACAACAATTTACTTTCAATGTTACTCTAACTAGTATGGTTCTGCGTACAGGACTATTAACTACTATAGTATTTTATTCACTTGTAGAGTAGCCTTAGCCTATTCATGTATCACAATTGCATTTCCCTACAGCATTCATTCCCATACTTGCACATGCACTGCCATGAACGTTTATCAAAAATGGGCTGATTTATAAACTAGAATACTGCACCCCGTCATACTTAATGAAAGGAACAGGGAGCACTCTGTTAGGTTTAGCTAATATAAGCCACCTCTGTCTATCTGTACTCCCTACCTACCTGCTGTTCCTTTTTTTACGTTACGTTAAAGTCTTGTTTCTGAAAAGTTCATAATATATATTTTGGTAAACTGAAAGAACAATAGTACAAAACACCCTCATGGAACATGCAAACCGGCTACCAGTATGTGGCCAGAGCTCCATTGCATTCAGTCTGAATTTGTGACTTTTCATGCATCTAGCACGACCAGCTGACTGTAAGTGGCGCTTTGGGATTTAAAGAGCTATACCTTGCTAAAACCTTAAAGCTGCATATCTCTGGAAGCCCGAAACCGGTCCTAGGATACTTGTTTCCAGTCCAGGGAGGACCTGGCTTGGCAGTTCCGGCTGGACTGTTCCCATTGGGCGCAGTGTCAAGACTGCTTTGCATATGGCTGGCTCCAAACTGGAATGGCATGGTGAGCAAATAAACGATGGATTTAGCCCCAGATCGTTGTACTAGGGTGAATGTATGACATTGTTCTGCATTCTGTCCATCAATTGTTCTTTTTGCATTTGTCACCCCAAGTGGGATGGGTATGACCAGACGTTGGTCCCGTGCTCTCCTTGCCACTGAAGTCAAGCTATCCTGGCTGTTGAGGGTTGAAGCCCAAACCCGGTCCTAGGAGGCTTGTTTCTAGTCCAGGCAGGACCTGGCCTGGCAGTTCGAGCTGGACTGTTCACATTGGGCGCAGGGTCAAAACTGATTTGCATATGGTTGGGTACAAACTGGAATGGCATGGTGAGCAAAAAATAGATGGATTTAGGCCCAGATCTCTGTACTAGGGTGAATGTATGACATTATTCTGCATTCTGTCCATCAATTGTTCTTTTTGCATTCATCACTGTAATTGAAGGCATTCATGACATGTTGTATGGTATGTTGAATCAAAACAAAAAGAGGACACTGTTCCAAGGGTAAGATGCTGGAGGTCACCCATACACCTACAAAAGCAGAAAAGCTAAAGAAAAAGGGGAAATCATAGGTGGGACGGACACATCAGTCAGGGAGAAGAAAAAGTCTTGCCTATGTTGCCCTCACACACCTGAGAGGTGTCATGCTTCATCATCGGGCGGTTTGCTCTTCTTTGGGCTGGCGCTGCAATTCCCAGTGGGTCCCCCGAAAGGGTCTCTTTATCTTAGTTCTTTTAAAGTATGCCGGATGGTGCATGCAGGTGTGTGGGGGGTTTCTTTGGTCCTAATAAGGGTAACCAGATACGTGCATGGTGGTTTAAAAATGGTAAAAATGGTAAAGGGTGGCATAGAAAGGTAGTTCACACTGGTGACACCCTTCACATCATACAAACCCATGGAAAGGGTATGATCCCAAGGGGCACAATGTACCTAAGTAATGTAACGTAATCAGCATGTTTTGCGCCTCTGCTGTCGTAAGGGTAATCAGTGCTTCTTCAGGACCGGGATCTTAAAATTATATATAGTGAAGACATAAATAACAATAAAAGTAAGTACCCATAATGCAGGTCAGGGTGGGCCAATGCGCTGCTCCTGATCAAGAGCCATTATGCATGTCAGAGCAGGCCAAAGCGTTGCTCCTGATCAAGACCTGCTCGTGCTCTCATTGGGTGCTCTGTATCCCGTGGATGTGTTACACCGCACCTCTTACTTTTGGTGTAATCATTTGGAGCATGGGCACTGGGCCATTAACCAGCTCCTAGGTCCCCATCTCTTTTTGTGATAAAATGGTATGTTGAATGTCATGTTGAAAAGGTTTGGCAGCTGATTACACACTAAAACGTCATTGTTTATATCTGAACAAACCAAGATGGCTGGAAAAGGTGGAAATATTTTCTTCGAGTTCCAATTGATGATACCATTTGGTCAGATCAAGGCGAGAGAAGAACTTGGTACCATTTAGCTGTGTGATCATGTTGACAATGTGTGGAACGGGATGTTGTTCTCTTTCAATTGCCTTGTTGACTTATTAACACAGATGTGTACAGTTCCTTCACTAACCTTTTTGGGCACTACTACTTTGGGTGAAACCCACAGAGTTTGACCAGTACCTCAATTATATTATGCTTTAGTAATGTGTCATATAAACATAAACAGTGGTCCTTAAATAATCAGATATCTAGCACAATACATATAGACTGAAATCAGAGCTATATTACATATGTGCAGCCGGACAGTAATTTTTAATAATGTGAAAAATTGGACAACCGTAATTGAGAACATCAATCTAGTGGGACAAAATCCTGTATCCTCTCTGGAACATGACAAGTACAAAACATACACAAAGACATTTCAGGCAAGACAGGTATAGCTTGTCAATTTGCAAATTCTCCCAAGCTTAGTATAGACAGTCAGTGCACTTGTTTTGCACAGTGGATTAATGCGCAAAGCTGTCTAACTTGGGTCTACGACGTTTTGATCCTTTCATCACGATAATAGGATCATCTTCGGGACAATGATAAGTACATGCCTGATTCGATTAAGAAATTGCCTCAACAAGTGAGGGATCCGACTTCTATTGTCGGCTACAAGGCAGATTCAATGACTGGGATATGCTGTTGTGTGGTTGATCAATTCGCTGTAATTAATACAATGCCAGAGAAATTCATTAGTTGGACCCGAAGACCGCATCTATGTAACGTTACAATGCACGATAACATGCAACGTCCTCGCTGAGAATCGACGAGTGACTTAGTAATGTCTCAAGCTCTTTCTCAAAGCTTCTTGTAGATGAAATGCAATTTGTCTACGTCTTTGAGCAACAGTGCGATTGTCCTCATTGATATGCAGTTGCAATTTCTTGGTCTTAAGTATTCCCAATCTATGAAACAACAACGGGAATTGGCTTACCATTTCATGATGAACATTCATGTGTATTTCCAGATTTTTGTCCCATATCAACAGCAGTAAGGAAAATGAGTGAACAGACACCGGATGCAGTACCTTGAAGTACATGAATGGATGCTTGTACTTTTGCCCTTTTGTTTTTCATGGTTGCTACAAATTAACCTTGACAATGAAATTGAAGAACACTTGGATTTAAATTTAGGTGATGATCAACATTCATTTAGTGTCGATTTGCCTCAGCTGATGTTGCCGCTTGGCCTGTGTACGTGCATAGAACATCGCTTCTGGAACTTTCGGGCATCAATTTTGTCTTCTTGACTTGTCATGACGCATTTATATTTTCCTTCCCATTGCAAGCCATTAAAAAATGTTGCTCCTTCCCACAGCATGTGCATACTTACTCAATGGTGGACAGTTGCCTTTGCGTAATGAAAATCCACATTTAAATCACAGTCTCTTTTTCTGTGGAGGCATCACTTTGCATCCTTCAGCTTTGTGTTTCTACTAACTTACCATGTTCATGACTGACTCAATCTGGGCACCTCTGCCTCCATGTCAGCAGCTTGTCGATTAGCATGTTTCTCAGCTGTGGTAGCCATGATAAGTTGCTCCAGACTAAGGGTTTCTCGCACCATTCAGATTCTCAATGAATCTGAGACACCCAATGATAACTCAGACACATATAGCTTCTTCATCATAGAATTCATTGAAGTTACAGTGTCTAATGAGGGTATCAAGCCTCTCATCAAATGTGTCGATTATTTCACCACCTTTCTGTCATTCCTGAATAAAAATGGGTCTTTTGTAATTGGTATTCGGCATTGGATCAAACTTGAGATTAAAAGCTTCCTTGACTTGATGGAATGGGACTTCATCAGTTCACGCAGGTTCTTTATTTCCTCTTTTACTCTTTTGAAGGTATTTGACTATGTTTTTGTTGACGGTTTCTTCCAGTGCATTGATGAAATCATCAAACGTTTCTATCCAGGAAGTCCATCTCTCACCAATATTCAGCTTTTTAGAAGTGTTGAATGGAGGTGGTGGTTTCACAAAGGCAGCAGCTGTATAACCAGTCAGGAACTTACTGACGTTTAAAGTAGGGGTGAGAGTTGCACCATGCGCAATTCCACAGAGTGGCATAACAACTCTGTGGGTGGGTGGAGTTGCTCCACTCGCCCACCCCTACAAGTTCAGAGGTATCAGACCTGCCCAATATTGCAGAGCGCTAAAGAGAGTCGAAGAGCAGAGGATATACATTTTTCAAACAGAGCTATAATATTTCAAACACATTGGAACTTACGTTTCACCCTTCCATGCAGGATTCATTTGTTTCAGTGGCTCAGCCATGCATCACAGCAGAGAATCGGTTGTATACATTCTGTAAGTCAAACTTTACATTGCGTCACGGTCTCTGATTGGGTGTTAATCTAATGGCACCTGTGATTTGTCCCCTTGATACATACCGACATAGTAGTTATGTACTGCACTATTGTATGTGACTGCCTATTTGGACTCTAATATCATCTCTGTGGAACAAAAAAACAGATTGGCGGGTCGACAGTCAGTAGGTTGGGATGTCTGGCAATGCTCGATGCCATACGTACATAAGCAAATGGCTGCTCTATGGAAAGGGGACAATGGGTGCAAGGGAGGGCGAAAAGGAAGCTGCAGAGCTGTAAAAGCAGAAACTAAACTCTGACAGCCATAAAAGAGCCAAGGTGCAAGTCAGCGACCCTTGCTACAGTCGGAAAACAATTTCCCAGTGCAAGGTGGCCGCTAACTAAGCAACGGCTTATACTTTTACACTTAGTAATCAACAGGTAGGGAGGAGGATTTCTGGTCCATTCATTTCCCCAGTCTCAATCTATCGAATAATCATGAAGGAGAATGGACACTTGTAACTACTTTACCGTAGGTTAGATTGAATCACCCTCATAAACGCTGTGTCAAATGTGCGGTATATATCTTTTTCCCCCCCACACTCACATTACGGCATTATCATTGGGTGTCCAAATACGTGCTATATGCCTGCCTCATCCAGAGGCAACCTCTGGTTTCAGTAGTAGTGTTCAGAAATAAAAGGGGCACCCCCAAAAAGAACGAAGGGAGAGGAAAAAGAATCTAAAAAACAAAACTTCACCACCAGTGAACTTTAATAAAAAAGGGTGAAGTTTTGTTTGTTAAAATATTGTAGGTATAACTTGAGGTCGAGTTATTGGATCTCTTTATACCATATCGTTGACAAGGTTCTCCTCCATACCGCCCAGCCGGGTCTACGGAGCATTCGTCAGGACAAACAAGACATACAACAAATTTGTTGCTTACACAACTTGTGTAGTAATTCAGAAAGTGTTGATTTAAACACTTGGTTTCTAGCTTGTTCAGGTTTCCTTATTATCGAAAACCTTTCGCTGCAACAGGGAACAATGGGACTAAGCATGGGCGAATTTTGCGAATTCGCGATCTGCAAAATTCGCGAATTTGTGCGAATTTTTGTTTTATTTGCGTGTTCGCTGGGTTTTTTGCGTGTTTGTGGGGTTTTTGCGTGTTCGCAGGGATTTTTGCGTCTTTGCGAGCTGCTTGCATAGCGAAGTTACCCATGCAGTCGTTTATGGGAGAGGGAGAGAGAGATAGATAGATAGATAGATAGATAGATAGATAGAGAAAGAGAGGGAAAGAGAGAGGGAGAGAGAGAACAAGAGAAAGAAAGAGAGGCCGGATCTCTGAAGGGCCAGATTCCTGAGTTGCCCCTACAGAACATACAGCTTTTTATTTTTAGCAAAATGCATATGAAAATTGTGCTGTAAAGGTCTCTTTTAGTTTACCCCTCCTGACAACTCAAAATGGGTGTATTTGCCATCCTCTCCCTTCTTCCTATTTTTTATATCTGTAAGTGCTTCCTGATGAGGTTTAATTCCTTGGACAGGTGCCTCGTTGCCTACTTGTAACTATTCTCTGACCCTGCTTCAAGGGTCAGAGCAGGGTCAGAGAATAGTTGCAAGTAGGCAACGAGGCGCCAGGAAGCAATTAGCAGCAGGTGTCCAAGTTAAAGTTAATTTGTTTGTAACCCTTTTGTAAAAGGTTACAAAGAAATTAGGTTCAACTTTTGCACCTGCTGCTGTAAACTTTGCTTGGCTGAAAATTCGTCCCCGCTGATTCGCGGATTTTACCGCGATTTTGCGAGATTCGCGGATCGCGAAATCGCGGAAAATTCGCAAATTCGCCTGCGAAACGGATTTTACGCCCACCCTTAAATGGGACTCACTGGCCCCGAGCAACACGTGGGAAGGTTTCCGCATCTTTTGCTGACTCTGCCCCTGGATCCAGATATATACCACACATTTGACACAGCGTTTATGAGGGTGATTCAATCTAACCTACGGTAAAGTAGTTACAAGTGTCCATTCTCCTTCATGATTATTCGATATACTTTTACACTGTCAATTCTTTCTCAGAGGAATTAACAACTTGGGGGCACGGCTCTCTTCTGATTGGGTGGATCTGCTCCAATCAGTGAGGAGGGTGACTCCTCTGCAGTTTTTGATCTGATAACAGGAAGAAACTGGCTTTGTGACCTAATAGGTGTTATAGTGGTGGGGTCAGCGGGGGCACCGGTAAAGTCTGTATACTGCGTAGGTGGTGTTTTTGCTACATTCTGCATTCCAAGTGTAGTGGAGAGTGATAAAAACTCAGTGAACTCCACTGGCGGAGCTGTGTTTACCACTCACACCTAGTTTAGAGTTTATGCTGGACCTGGACTTGCACCATTCATATCATTAGCAAGCCCTTGACACATGCTTGCTTCAAGGCCGTTATGGCCAATCAGAATAGGTAGAGCTTCTTTTTGGGTGGCCATCTGAGCTTTTCAACTCTTGAAGGACTTTCGAGTTCTGCTGAACTTTTGGTGGTTTCCACTTATGGGATTAACAACCTATTATTCACATCCCCGTGTATACTACTTGGGTCCCTGTGGCCACAGTGGTAGTATGATGACTCTCTTGACTCAGCTTTTGGTAAGTAGCACATTAATTTCTCTATCTTATTTTCACTGGCTCTTTCCTGTATTTGGCTCTTTTGCAGCTTGCACTTTCTCGTCATTGTCTGTCACTGCTTCTCTGTACTTGGTGGTTGCTGCCTTGTGACCAGGTGAGCATGCAGACCCCCCAAGACAACGCCGATAGGGAGTGGTGGACAGCGATACCTCCGTTATTACCTTGTCTCCCTTCCCAACAGGATGACTGGAACTGGGGAAACACACTCCTACAAACAGCTATGGAGGAAGAGAACGCGGCCGGCACCTTTAATTGGGCGTTTCAGTTCGAAGAAGAAGCACCGCCCTTAATAAACGTCAGCGAGCCACCATTGGCTAAAAAGGAGGAAGTACAATCATCTGTGTGCACGGACAACGGAGAGATTTCTGGAGGAGTTTAGGCGGCGTTTTCCAAAGAGCAAATAAGATGAGAGGAGGAAGACCAGAGCCAAAGGAGAAAGACGAGTGTTGGAGAGGTTGCAGCAGAGCCAGGAAGCCAAAGACCCCACGTTCCGCTGAGCCACGTTCCAGGAGGAGCGTGGCTACTCCAGGTACGGCAGAAAGTCTCGGGTTGGGTGGGGAGGCGGGGAAGTCCGTTTGCATAGAACCTGCCTGCACCCGTTCCCCCCCCCCTCCTCCTCCCCTTTCCTGCTCCACTCCCATTTCCCGTTCACACACTCATTACACACGTTCCTTCACTGCAAAACGAACGTATAAAGACTGAGCACAACTGTTGGTGATCCCTGCACCCCCGGTATCCTTGGGAGATATGAGTGACTTAGAAACGTCGTCCTGACCTTTTTTCCTTTCTTTCCCGGCTGGAACATCTTCCTGTGGAGCCTGTTACCTGGCATCGGAGTGACCACGGCCGAAGTTCCCTATCCCCCGCAAGAAGCCCGGTCTCACGGCCCCCATACCATCACAGATCCAGCCCGATTTGCCAAAGAAAGACTTACTAGTCATTCTAAAAAAGTATTTCAGAAAATAAAACCTTACGTACCTAGACCTGGTCTCAGATCCCTCACTTCAACCCCGCCACATGCCTTTAACGTTAACATTCTGTATTTCTTATGTCTCTGAGCTGCAATACAACTTTCATGGCCTTAGCAGCAGGTTTATGGCCAAGGATGAGTAAAATTCTCCGTAATTCTTTTGTTATCTTCAAAAGCTTCACAGTGGCTGGAGTGGTGGCTATGACTCCTCATACACCAAATGTCGATCTTGTCTTTGACTGAGGCACGTATGTGTCACATGAGCAGTTTGCTGGACCATGGCAAACTCTCTGGGTCTTGTTCTTTATGCTATGCATCCCCATCTTGTCGCCATTTGTAGCATCCACCACAACCTAGGTACCTGTAAATGAATACGCTACACACAAAGCTCAACAACACATTTTTATTCCTCAGTGTGTAACTACAAACATAACTTTCTAAACATGAACTCTATTCACCACACCTAAACACTTACGTAACAGTTCTACGGAGACAATCTGGAAACAAAAGGGTCCCATCATCGATAACTCAGACGACACTACACTGTCATCTTGGTGAATTGACATACATTCTTAATCTTGACATTTTATGTTTCCCTGTAGTAATTTCAAAGTTGTGGGTTTGCCTTTAGTTGTTTTTCTGCTAAGGCACAATACCTTTCTAAAAAGAATTGTTAGAAAAATGAAGAACAGTTTATTACTGAATGTGAAATCGGAAAAAGTATAGATCTATGACTGACTGCTTGGAAAGTAGTCCTAAGTTGGGAACTATCAAGAGGTGGTAGGTAGACTGAGTGAGAATAACGAAGAAGCAGTGTTAGAAATGGGGTCCTAAGTTGGCAGTGGCTTGCCCCTGTTCAAGTAGGAACCTTCCTTCTACTCAGGATAAGGGGATTACACACCTAAGATGACCCCTGCTCACCCTCTCGGTAGCTTGGCAGGAGCAGTCAGGCTTATCTCAGAGGCAATGTGTAAAGTATTTGAACAAAACACACAAAGTAACACAGAGAAAGCCCTAAAAAATGGATACCACACTAGTTTAGAAAAATAGCCAATATTTATCTATGCAAAACAACACCAAAACATCAACAAATCTAACCGTTCAGTCTGACCTTGTGGGAGTCGAGGGCCAGCTACGGCGTTGGGGAAGACCCACAAACATTACCTTGGACACTGAAGAGGTCTCAAACACCTTGCGGTGAAGTGCAGTGTTGAGGCGTCGCAGAGTTGCTGGTATCACAAGCATGGTACAGTAGGTTATTGAGTCCTCAGAGTCATACGCATTGCAGATTGAACACTGTGAGATCGAAGTCAGAAGTGCTGACGTCGGCAGTGCAGAGGCAGTGGTGTCATTGTGGTTGGTGCGTTCTGCACTACAGGATGCGGAGTCCGTGACATCAGTCCAGGTTGCGTCATGGCGTTGGTGCAGAGCGTTGATGTCGTAGTCGATGATGCTGTCAGCAGCTGCTCGAGGCTATTCTGTTCTCAAGGGTGTTGCAGAAACATGGTGACCACAGCTTCGGTGCAGGCAGGGGCGCTGGTGACGGTGCTTAGGCGTCATCATTTGTTCGGCCCATGTTGCGATGCTGGTAAAGTCGGTGCGATGAGGCAGTGCATCCACGGTCCAAGCAGCAGCATTGAGTTCAGTGAGGTGCAATGTCATCGGTGAGACCATGGTTGTGGTGTCATCGAGGTCGGCGATGTGCTCACTCAGCGAGCGGTTACCACAATGCAGCAAACACCTCCAGTGGCCCAGAACTGGAATTGGCACCACTTGGCAGGTTAAGGACTTCCAGCAATGGAGTCCAGGCAGTGTAGGTGAAGTCTTTTTGTCCCTGAGACTTCTTAACAGTAGACTTGCTCTACTTCTAGCCCTCTGAGCATCTTCTAAATCAGGATACGGCAAAGTAAACGTCCAGTCCGTTCCACTGTCCACAGACAGAAGCATCAACTGCAGCCAACACAACCAAGCAACACACAGCAAAGGGACAGTACTCCTCCTGAGAGCTCTTCTTCTTGGCAGGGTCCTCTTAGTCCAGACGTGTTCTACAGTTCTGGGGGGGAGACAGCATTGTGAAAGGCAGACACAGCCCGATACAGGCGTCTGTGATCACTTCTTCCACCACTCTTGCTCAGGAAGACCCATCAGACTGTTAATGGGCCATCAGGATATGGAGGGCACACCTCAATTCCCTTTTGTGTGACTGTCTAGAGTGAATTCACAAAATAGCCCGTCAGTCTAAATCAGGCATTGATTCCACAGGCAGCCAGGCAGAAGCACAGGATGGTTAAACAAGAAAATAACCACTTTCTAAGAGCGCTATTTTCAAACACACAATTTAAAAACCATCTTATCATAAAGATGCGTTTTTAACTTCTGAGCTCAGAGAGCCCAAACTCCAAATCTGTAGCTGTTTCCAATTGAAAGTTGCACTTGAAAGTTGTTATAAGGTAGCTCCAATAATAGGTTATGAGAGAGCTAGTTCTTGCAATAGAGAAAAATTAAATTGACAGTATTTCACTATCAGGACATGTAAAACACACCAGTACATGTCCTACCTTTCACATATACTGCACCCTGCCCATGGAGGTGTCTTGGGTCCACCTTAGGTGTGCCTTTCATTAAAAGGGAAGGTTTAGGGCCTGGCAAGTTAGTGCACTTTCTAGGTCAACAGGGCAGTTTAAAACTGCACTGACAGACCCTGAAATGGCATTCTAAGACATGTTTAAAGAGCAACATATGTGGATGACACAATCGGTGCTGCAGGCCCACTAGTAGCATTTGATTTACAGGCCCTGGGCACACACATTGTACATGTTTAAGGACTTACTAGCAAATCAAATATGCCACTCATTGATTATCATGGCACAGTTTATTTCTCCTTTATCTGCTTATTACATCCTAGATGTAATAAGCAGATAAAGGATCCTAGATGTAATAAGCAGATAAAGGAGAATACACTAGACGTGTATGCATTACCCATCCACGTCTAGTGGATGGGTAATGCATACACCTATTATATGTGAATATGTATGTCACACATGGCTACGAGAAAGACTATTGTTGATCAAGAAGTAACCGTTAGCCTTTGTATCCTGTGTATATTTGGATGCTTTTGTTTGAAAATTAATAAAATATATGTAAAAAAAAATGGATATCCAATGATATTTACAATTTACACAGGCAGCACTTCACTTTAGTACTGATCAGCAGTGTTTAAGTGCCCAGAGTACCTAAACTAGCAAAACAAAGTGTAGCACACAATCATAAATACAGGGAGTAACGGCAAAAAGACTGGGAAACTTCGCCAAGGCTGCCAGGTCTAACAATCAGTGACAAGAGAGGGGAGAGGAAATTAATGAACTTGCCTGAATTCTGTGTAAAACTATCTGTAATCTTGGTTAACATGCGCATATCCCTGGGCAGTGAGTTCCATATTTTGGGAACGAGGTGCATGAAAGATCTTCCTCTCCATCTTGCTCTTTTTATTCTGCCCTGTCATGATGACAAGTCATGATACTTTGCTTATTCTGTGGCAACAGTTTGTGGGTGACATTTTATTTCAGATTAGTACCGCCATTTTACCTGCTTATTTAAAATGCAGTCCATGTACTGACAATATTTAAAGCAGTTCACCGGGAGCCGCAGACTAACTCGTCCTTTCCTTTGCCCTTTATTTATTGAATAAGAAGTCTGTCTGGCTAGCTTGCAAATCCATATGTATACATTGCATCTCTTTTACAAAGTCCACACATTGACAAGCTCTTTCATTCTCCTTAGGGCAATCTTATTAGATATCAAGTCACCTTGACAAACTCAAACATTTTACATTTAAATTATAATAAAAATCTCCCTTATTTTTTAGTTCATTTTTTGAATTGAATAATCTAAACAATAATAAATAACATGAGCCAGTACGTCCTGTAGTCAATAAATGTGTCTTTATTGAAACATAAAGTGAATAAACATCTATGTTGACATCAGTCACTGAACATTGAAGTAATGGCACCTTGATGGACTAAAGATTTATACTACAGCTAACTGATCTATATGTTGTATGGTCTGGGTACTGATATAGTGCTTGCTACACCTGGCAAATCATTGAAGAGCTTTGGCAATGGTCAGAATGCTCCTCTGAGGGCTCCTAAAGTTAGACTGCAGGGGATCAAAGGAAAAACGCAGCTTGAATAACTTGAATACATTCTCGAAACCCTTGTATTGTTTTGTCAGAGGTGTCCAACCAATAAGTGATAATACTTTTGGAAATGTGCGTTGGAAATAGTATCCATGGTCACATTCAAGTCTATTACGTCCCATGACATCCCAACTAAACGGATCTATTAAATAAGGCCTCAGTAGCACTGAGATATGGGTGAGGCATAACAGCTTCAATATAATGGGCTCAAACCAGAATTCATGGTCTTGAGCACAGCACACATTCTAAAAACCTTTGACCGCCATGCCCTCATGGTCAAAATGGTCAAAATGGTAAGAAATTTGAAACTGTTATGGGGTTATTAAGTAGCAACAGTAGTAAGTATATTCTGTCAACAGATTAAACACCTACAACAAACCCTCCCTACAATGCCTGCCCATGGAAGAAGAGACATTGGTCAACTCAAGAAAGGCAAACAAAAAAGCCCTGTATCCCAAGCTCTCTGACTTCCAAATCAAAAGATGGTGCAAGACATGTCAGGAAGATTGATTATTTTTGCAAACACAAGTTCAGCTCACCCCAACAAAATACAATAGCTCCCACTGAAAGGCAGAACCTCATTCAATAGTCTCTGTCTATGCCACAAACACTTGCAAGAAAAAATTATGACAAAAAATCCCAACCAGATGTCCCATGGTCTCTCTATAATCAGATGTAAACAGAAGATTCATCCAACTCATGGTGGGATTTGTCGAACCAGCTGGGAGAGAAGGCGCCCTGGATTTGAACGGGCTACTACTAAGAACATCTTCCTCATTAATGGGATAGATGGAACAGGAAATTCAGAGCAGATTATCAGTACATAATTTGGAGCCTTGATGGCCAAGTGTGGACGAAATCCGTTGGCTCATTGATTTGTTACTATATTGAGTGGATCTAAATAAACCACAGAGTTTGAAATTCATCAAAGACTGCCTGTGAACCTTTTATTTAATTTTTTTGCATGAAACCATTACTTGAATAATAGATGTGTGAACTATAGGGCGGATTCACAGAACTAATTGAAGACAAAATCCTAAACGTACTATTTTTGGTATTCACGGAAGTTAGGATTTTGTCCTAAGATTGTCTTAAGACAAACTTAAGACATACCTAAGACAAACTTAAGACAAAATCCTAACTTAAGTCTGTCTTTAGTATGTCTTTAGTCTGTCTTAAGTCTGTCTTAAGTCTGTGTTAGGTTTGTCTTAAGACAAACTTAAGACAAAATCCTAACTTTTGTGAATACCAAAAGCAGTAAGTTTAGGAATTTGTCTTAAGTTAATTCTGTGAATAGGGGCCAATTGTGAACCAAGGCGCTCCTTGCAGGATAGGTTATGCAAACAGAAGATTGTCTAGTGAATTATGAGATGACTCGCGAGCAACCTGTGCAGACAAATCCACCACTCCCATTTCCTGGACTAGTGAAGAATCGCCTGCTCTAATCCCAGTTACTCAAACAATGTCCTCCACTCCCCTAACAGTTCACAGGTGTTAATTGGTGTTAATTGCATGTGCTTATATTATGTACTCTACTCCTCTCAAATACCTGATAGACTTGATCACTTTTTTACTATGTTCAATATATTAATTTAACTCATGTAAAAATCTAACAATTTCCAAACACACCATTCTATCCACCACCAGGCTGCCTTATATTTCACTTTAACAGATGTGCAGCTCCAGACCATTCTGGACACCCCAGGAGCCAGCCTTCCCTGGTAGACATCTAGTGGATGGGTAATGCATGCCGGGAGTCAATGCAGGTATGTTAAAAGACTAGCTCACACCCCTTGATGATAGCTGAGACATGTTCCAAAAATAGCCAGGCCTTACTTTTCTCTCTCCTTTTCAGGTTGAGCATTCCCGACCTCTTTTATATGCTTTATATATACTTATTATATACGTATATGTGCATGCACTTTGTGGGCTCTGGAGATCAGCCCTAGGACGTGACTGCTTCAGCTTAGGTCCTTTTTTGTTAGAAAACAACCAGTAGAGGTCAGTAAAATATCAGAATTGATTTCTGCGGCAGACTTTCTTTTAAAAAAAATGTTGGCGTCTGCCTCTATTTAACTTTCTTGATAGAAAACGACCAGCTGAGGTCAGTAAAATACCAGAATCACTTTAGCATTCTCTAGAGTCCAGTCCATAGAATTTGTCTTCCACAAGCACCTGTAGACAATAATATTTTTTTCGAATCTTGTATTTTCAGTGATACGACCACCGAAGGCCCTGATTTTATATTAAAAACAGAGCTTTGGACTATAACATTTCCAGCTAAAAGCCAATATTTCTCTCTATGTGTTTCCATACCTGGCATGTCACATAGTTTTGTGCTTACTTTCCCTCCATGTTAAAGAACAGTAGGTGTATCAGCACCCAGGCTAATGTGCTGCATAGCTAAATACATATAAGTTCCCAAAGGTGAGACCGATTGCATTGCAAATGCTTGTTAAGTACACTAGCTCAGCACACCATGAAGCTTCAAGAAAATCGAGCAGGGCTGCGAAACCATCAACTTCATCTACCCGTAGTGATGAAGCTCTTAGCTCCCTCGGTAATGGTACTACATATCATGTTACTCTTCTCAGCCTGAATTGCTTACACTATACAATTTAATGTGTAGAGGTTGTTGAACTGGAACAAGACTACAAAGTATCTTCATCTGTAAACAGAACTTAACAGACAATTAGTGAAGCAGTAAGTAATTATTCTTTAAGTGAGGCAGTCTGTTAAGAAGGTGTAGTGTAACGTTTGCACTGTAGTAAGACAAGTGCACTGTAGTTGTAGGTGTGTGAAGGCACTCACATGTATTTGTACACGTTTCCCACATATTTTTAGACCATGTTTATTTGCTGGAGCACAGCATAAATGCAATGCTTAACCTTAACCCCTTGGCCACTGCGCGAATTGCGCTGCGACGCTGAGGGGTGAGCGTGGGGCCGCCATGCTCGTGACGGAACCACGCCGTCATGAGCAACGGGCGGCGTGTGCTCATGACGACGTGGTTCTGTCATGGCCCCGCCCACTCACTAATTCACCCGCACAGGCAAGGAATCAGTGCCGCGTGAGCGGAGCGGCAGCAGCATGACGGAACCACGCCATCATGAGCTCACGGCTACCGTGGCTCATGACGGCGTGGTTCTGTCATGAGCAGGGAAGGGGTTAATTTGTTACACAAATGCAATTTTGACATTCGCAATGTTTATTATTTTCCTCTTTCCAACCAAACACACCTGGGTGCACCAATTGCACAGACTTCACTCAGCACTCTTCCCAGCGTTGCTGTGGCCCAGAGGTCTGCTAGATGAAATGATGCCATGTGCCAAATACTATATTGTATTTAGCTAAGGTTTGGGTGCGAACTATCTTAATATAAATACATCTAAATCGATGAACATTGAATGGATACCTTAATCAATCAATCAATCAGGCAATCATATCATTTGTAAAGCGCACTACTCACCCGTGAGGGTCTCAAGGCGCTGGGGTGGGGAATGCTGCTACTGCTCGAAAAGCCAGGTCTTAAGGAGTTTTCTGAAGTTCAGCAGGTCTTGGGTCTGCCATAGGGGGATGGGGAGGGTGTTCCAGGTCGTTGCGGCGAGGTGGGAGAACGATCTGCCGCCTGAGGCTGCCCTTCGGAAGCGGGGGACTGTAGTGATGGCGAGGTCGGCGGAGCAGAGCTGGCGGGTGGGGATGTAGAAGCTGAGTCGTCTGTTGCGGTACGTTATTCTGGTGTTGTGGAGTGCCTTGTGTGCGTGGGTGAGGAGCTTGAAGGTTATCCTCTTGTTGACCGGGAGCCAGTTCAGGTCTCTCAGGTGGGGTGTGATGTGGCTGCGGCGAGGGATGTTGAGGATCAGGTGTGCAGAGGCGTTCTTGATGCGTTGGAGCCGTCTCATGAGTTTGGCCGAGGCTCCTGAGTAGACAGCGTTTCCATAGTCCAACCTACTGCTGACAAGGGCCTGGGTGACTGTTCTTCTCGTTTCAGTGGGGATCCACTTGTAGATCCTACGGAGCATGCGCAGGGTGTTGAAGCAGGAGGAGGAGACGGCTTTGACCTGTTTAGTCATGGAGAGGGTGGAGTCGAGGATGACCCCTAGGTTGCGTGCCTGGTCAGTGGGTGTTGGAGCGGTTCCCAGTGCAGTCGGCCACCAGGAGTCGTCCCAGGCTGAAGGGTTGGATCCGGGGATGAGGACCTCCGTCTTGTCCGAGTTCAGCTTCAGTCGGCTGTTCCTCATCCATCCAGCAACGGCCTTCATTCCTTCATGAAGGTTGGTTTTGGCGGTGTGGGGGTCCTTGGTGAGGGAGAGTATCAGCTGGGTGTCATCGGCGTAGGAGAGGATGTTGAGGTCCGGCCGATGGGCGATGTGGGCGAGCAGTGTCATGTAGATGTCAAACAGAGTTGGGCTGAGGGATGAGCCCTGGGGTACGCCGCACATGATCTCAGTGGCTTCGGAGCGGAAGGGGGGAAGGCGGACGCTCTGTGTTCTGCCGGAGAGGAAGGAGGTGGTCCAGTTCAGGGCCTTCTCTTGGATCCCAGCGTTGTGGAGGCGTGTTCATAGTGTGTGGTGACAGACCATGTCGAAGGCGGCTGACAGGTCCAGGAGGATGAGGATCGCCGTTTCTCAGTTGTCCAGCAGGGACTTGATGTCATCGCTGGCGGCGATGAGGGCAGTCTTGGTGCTGTGGTTGCTGCCGATCCCGAATTGGGACGGGTCCAGGATGTTGTTCTCCTCGAGGTAGCGGGTCATTTGTTCGTTGACGGTCTTCTCGATGACCTTTGCCGGGAATGGGAGCAGGGAGATGGGCCGGAAGTTCTTGAGGTTCTTGGGGTCCGCCTTGGGTTTTTTGAGCAGACGAATACATGACATTATGTACAGCTGTCCCATCTCCAGGCCCCATCAAATAAAGCCCCCTGAGCCTGCAGCCCAGCTTAAGACAGATTCACTCATCTTCGCACACTTTCTGATTGAATTGTTGGAGCCCACAATCCTATGAGTGAGTCATAACTTGATATTTACTGCTGCTTCTACAGAGCTCATGAAGAGTTCATTCTTTCTCAGTGAAATGTTCAGTTGCTGAAATGAGGTGTTATAACTCCCCTCAACAGTACTTGGTTGATCGACTTTGGTAGGATGAAGGGCTGACTTGTCTGCCAGGAGTTGAACCTGCTCACTTTATCCGGATTTCTACAGTGGATGCATTAACCTACTGGTATATTTTACTCGAAAATCTCTTCAGGAATACCTCACGACAAGTAACTACAAAACCTATATGTATTCTTCCATCTACTTTGTTTTACCAATCCTACTCACATTTTATAGCAAAACGCATATAACTGAGGTGCATTCATGCTGCAATTCTTCTCGATTTCTGGTTCTTTCTTTAGCCTATAGAAAATACTTTTTTAAGCCCACTAATGAAAAAGACACAATATATTTGTGGCCAGTGCCAACGATGTTATATTTCTTCCGAACCAAAAATAAATAACGGTATACTATTTTATTAAAATAAGAGTACGACTATAATAGTGGCTAATGGCCATTTTTTTTATATGTTTTCAGAACTAAAAATATATAAATGAATGTTATTCTTTTAAAGGGAGTGCGATTAAATAATTAATGAGAACCTGTCTGAAAGACACCATAAATCACTGAAATTTAAGTCACATGTTTGAAAGAAAGACAACTCGTATATAAAAAAGAATGTCCCTGTATATTTTAAGTCGATGTTGCCAGCTGCACTAAGTAAACGCTTTCTTGGCCAGGCTGCAGTTGAATAGTTCATTGTCTGCCCTCACCACACACCCAAATTAGCCATATTTACGAAACGAGAGAGGCGGTGACATACACGGACTCGGTAATTGCTTTGAATTGCAAATAGTATCAAATATTCCCAATAGAATACCCTTACTATTATCTCTTAAAAGTACTAATTACGGCTTACCGTTCTGAACAATTATAACCAATTAGTAATATTAAACACAGATGTGTAAACCTTTGTTGCCAAATGTTTACGTTTCTGTGTGCATTTATCTTCTAATCCTTCTTGTGCAAATTAAGCGGCCCACTTGTTGAGTTTAGGATGATTTTTTTTCTAAATAATGCTTTCCTCTGGCTGTGCCTCAGTATTATATGCAGGAGGCCTTACACCCCATCGCGTTCACTAACGAGTCCCGATTGGTAAAATGATCTCTTGCTTTTTATTAGAAATTGCAAATTCTATTCTCATAATCTTAGTGACTACAACCCAAGTGGGTCACATTAATGTCATTTTTTAGCCCCTTCATTGTGTAGTCCTGTCCAATCGACCCTGAGTTCAGGCACATGAAGAGGCTGTGCTTATCAGAGAGCATACAGGGAGGAATCGGTGTGCGACTAGGTAAGAAATAAAGGTAATATCAGTTATTTCGAAAGCTGTAAAGATGCAGTAGTCCCTGTATTCACTAATCATAATTTCTTTTGTGACTTTATCCGAGAAGTATTTATTTAAAAATATATGGCAATGTTTCAGATGTTATTTTGTGCTTTTTCATGGAAATACCCTTATTTATATCATATGACATGCTCGTGTTGCCGAGAATGGCACATTAGTTCGAGGGGGGAATATCAATCTTTTGTGCACATTGGGGCCGGTTATGATGTCGGGCAACAGGCCTCTGCCTGACACCGACTCAAAATCAGGACCGACCAAATTCCAGCGGTTCTGATCACCAGATTATGATGTGACCTAACACTGTTCAGTCGGAGACCCATTGTTCCCGATGGGAGCTCAAGTTACGTCAGACAACTGGCCGTAACACAAGCTCCTATGGGGAAATGGAGTGTGTGCGGAAAACCCTGCACTGTGTTGCAGGCAGAGTTTTACAGGGGGTCCCTTGGTTACCTCCTCGGCCATCAACCGTAGGCCGCGGGGATTAGGGGGCCCTGCCTGTGGCCCTAAATGTCACTTTCTGACAGCCTTTTCATGTCGGACAGACTGACGCAGAAAGGCTGTTGCAACAACATAATCCAGAGGGCGGAAACGCTGTCCTTATGGTTGTACGATGCAGTTCCGACCAACACGAGTACCCTGCAAGTCGCTTGGAACCAATCCAGAACGACCACGTGGTTTACATTCGGACATCGTAATCGGGTGGTCAAAACGTAAACTGACACGGTCGAGGAGAGTACCCGCGCTTCTCAGCACTGCTGCAATACATCTAAGGGGATAGTACTCAAAATAATGAGTACCAGCACTTCTATTTTTCCATTTAAAGCACTGCTCTTCAGATATTGACCACGAGCTAGAGACAGAAAAGCAAACAAATGGGGAATGAAGGAGTAAGAAAAAGACAGAAAATGGGCACACAGAGAGCAGGAACATTTAAGAGTGGGATAAAGGGGCAGGGAGTTTCTGGCAGGGGATTAAAGAGGCATGAGTTTGATTGAACACTGCACAACCATTGTGTACCGCGTGCCAATTTTTCTATAGCACTGCTAGAGCAGAGCATTGGGCACTGGCATTCGTTCTTTTACAAACTAAGGGGTCCGTTACGATGTCGGGCGGATCGCCACCGCCATGGTGGCGGTGGCGATCCGCACCGACATTATTGCCTGCCTGCCACCCTTTGCCCCCCGCCATATTACTATGGCAGGGGGACCGCGGCGGACGTAAACACCTTCCGCCGTTTTTCTGCCCCCGTCACCTTGCAGCCGGGGCGGAAAATGTTTAATATGGTGGCGGAGTCTACTAGACACCGCCAGCCATATTAGGATGGGCTTGCAGATATGCCTTTCCGTGGCGGCAATGCCGCCACAGATAGGCATGCAATGATTCCCTGCGGGGGCCCGTTACAGGCCCCCTGGGACTCCAGGCGGGTGGGGGGTGCACATGGGGGGTACCTATGGTACCCCCACGCATTTCAAAGTGCAACAAGGCAGGCACCGCGCAGTGCCTGTCATGCTGTGCTTTGACATGCACAACGTGCATTTTTACTTTCGCGGCGGGCGGCGCTTTCAGCACCGCCCGCCACAAAGCTAGGTTGGCAGAGTACCTTCAGGACCACTTACAAGTTTCCAGGACTGGGGTGGAACCACTCATGGGAGAAGACTCACAACAGGTAGAGTCCAGGTTCAGGGTACAAGATGGTTGAACCCTTTTCTGACCCAGAGGCTCTGTTCGGGAGGCCAGCTAACTTGGCCAAGGAGTCACTCCAGTGGTCATGGGTTCACGATGCAGGTCCAGTCCATTCACTCATGTACATCTCCAGTGTTCTGAATACATTTCACCCTGCTCTCTGGGGTGTTTAGTGCTTGCCTAGTAGTGACAAATATGTGCTAAAAACATAATTAGGCCTGGTAAAAAGTTTATTTTGTAGAGTTGAAATGGCACTTTAAAACTGGATATACAAGCTGCAATGGCAGGTCTGAGAGACCCTTAGAGGGCTACTGAAGCCAGTGGCTCATTAAGTGCTGCAGGCCCACTAGTAGCATTTAATTTACAGTCCCTGGATACATGTAGTACCACTTTTCTCACTTTTCTAGAGACATACAAGTAAAATAAATGCTCCATTTCGGTGTAACACAATTTGACCATCTTTGAAGGCTAACTACTCGTTAGCAGTGGTATAGTGTGCAGTGTCCTAAATGCCAAAAAAACCAGGTTCCGAAAACAACAGGGGGAAGACAGATGGTTTGGCAGAAGACTACTCTAAGCTCACATGTCTAACACATTCCCCCCCCCCCCCTCAAATGAAAGTGCTTAGAACTACACAACCTCCTGGGAACTCTCTTCACTAAGGCAAAAGAACCTGGAGAGACCATCAGCACTGGAATGGTCTGAATGAGGGCGGTGTACCGCTGTAAAGTCAGTGCCCTGTAGAGGGACCACCTCAACAGCTTGGGATTCTCACCTCTCAATTACCTAAAATTTGTGACTCAAAAGAAATTTTGAGTTTTCGATTACTGCAGATCCAATGGTTACACTTAACATTTCTGCAGGGAAAATGTGGTGAAATGTGAATAGGCAAATTTCGAGAGGTGTGAAAATCTATACTATCACCTGATGAAAACTTCAATATACCGAGCTGAAAAAGGTCAGAATCTGGAGGAAATAATGCTCCTGGTATCTTTCCACATGGAACTGGAATTTACCAGGTTCATCTTTGCTGACAAAAAGTCATGGAAGTGGGAATGAGGTCCTATATATGTCTGCGTAGAAGAAAACGTCACTGCTGTATGCTAGGTGATTTGGTTGAGTGTTGCAGCCCAGTCGGCATCTGCACTGCAGCACATCCGCATTCCTTCGGACAGGCGGTGATTAACTCCAGGGCCTATGGCAGCATGTGCTGATGGCTGGAGAAAGTCTGCTGCCAACAGACGAAGCAGATCTATTTAATGCTTAGTTTTCGAAAAACTAATGAAGCGATAAATATGGAGCGTACAAGCAGCGCTATTCAACGTTTCAAAATGTTAAGAGCCTGAAAAGAGGTAGAATTGAATCCAGGCTCATAATTGGAACACAGGAGGAGATAAGAGAATAATCACTCACTGCAGCCCTTGGTCTTTAAGTAATGAACGTTTAAGCAGCAATAGAACACATAAGACAAAGAAACACCTTTAACAGTGGAAGGCTCTCTAGCTCCCATGATCTTTGCAGTAGTCAGCATGCAGATTTCATGTCTAGGCGTAAAATATTTGCATAGGTTGGATATAAACTATGCTTCCTGCATTGTCCCTATGGAATCAACTTTAATATTTAAACCATGGACAATGAAGGGTTAGAGTTAAATGTCCAATTTATAAATATATATATATAGGCACAAAGCAACCCTCACAACTGGATATACAATTTCTCTTGGTCGCAAGTCCTGATTAACATTTGGGATCTGTGACCAGGAGAAGTTACAAGCCACAAGTTCACATGTCCAGGTCAACCCTCATTGCACCTTAGTGGGCATGATGCCACTACTCTGATGTATAATTGCTTGCCTTGAGTTAAGTGGGTATCATTATAATAGTTCCCGGAGCCAGTCGAGCCCTATCAGTGAATATCAGGAAATTTGTCTCACTTATATGGGCCTGTTTACATTGCCGACTTAATGCATATGCGAGTGCTTTGGAATTATTTTCCAACCTTAATTCATGAATGCAAATCTGTATTCTACTATCAACCATTTTATTAATTGTGGTTCATGTGGTTTACAAAGCATAAAAGAATAAGTGCCTCATTTATGAAAAGTGACTCATCACTGTGGTAAAACAGCGTTGCAGCACTTTTCAGTGTGCCCTACTTGCGACACCATGGATGCGCGGTATTCACTGTATGGCGCACCATGTCACAAGGATTGACAGATACGTCAGAAACCCTAATGGCACATTGCGGGAGTGTGTCTGGAAACAGACGCAACCCCAGCAATGTGTAATTTAGCAATGTGAAAATGCCTGCGTCACTCACGCCTGTTTCAAGCAGTCTTAAGGATTTGATGCAGGGGGGCCGTAGAAATGTCGCTGTGAAATCTCATAAATTTCACTGCAGCACTTCTTTGAGCCTTTTCTGTGCCGAAACGCCCACCCTTCATACATTATACTTTAGCAGGTATATTGTAACGCAGGGGTTTACAAAGTGACGCATCTATCTAGATGAGTCACTTTGTAAATATGCCACAGTATGGCGCATTTATCCCGCAGCCGAAGCGTCACAAAAAGTGACGCAATGATGGTGTAAGGGCCTCATAAATAAGGCCCTAAGCTCTTCCCCCACCAGCATTGCACATTCACAACAGCAGCCCTTTGTTAGATCAAGATGTTTTAGGGACATGTCGGTGACGGTTGAGGCTGCCACACCTGTCAGAAGTTATGTGGGCCCACGGTCACAAACTTCATGTGTGCCCCTCTTTGATTTCCCAGCACCACCAGCACCTTTTCTAAAAAAAACACAATCCACGCAAACATCTGGAGACAGAGCCCGCATATGGTACCATACATCGAGAGATGCTGCTACTTGCCTCATCAGGGATAAATGACAAAAATGGGCACCAGCATCTCACACTTAATAGGGAGGTCCCCCGGGCAAACTGCCACTTCTACTCCTCACATGGGAAATCCATGACACCAGTTTCTTTGAGGAGAGCCATGTAGAGTCAGCACAGCTGGGAACTGGAAGCAAGCAGAATACAGAAAATATTTTGTGACTTAGACCCAAAATATGAACTGGATATATGCAAGGTCCTAGCTTTTGGACTGAAGTTTTTTATTCACTAGCTCCTTGTGAAATGCCTGTATGACAAGTAACTCCTAGACCAAATGGGTTAAATAAATTCCGTAAGTAATATTTTAGAGGTACAGAAAATACATAAACTTAGGGCCCTATTACAATGACGGCCATAGTTTCCTCTGCCCGACATCATCTCGGAGAAGAGACTGACCGACAACCGGTCGGCTTTCCCGACAGAATAATTAGGATGTGACCGAACATCATACTTTACAGTTGGAGCATGCAGTCTGGCCGGAATACATGCTCCCATTGTAAAATAGGAGTTGCGGTTCATCCCAGCACCTCGGGGCAGGTATACTCAAGGTGCCTGCCATGGGGTGCAAGGATCAAAAGGGGTGCACCATAGGTGCCCCCCATCCTCCAGTCAGAGACTATGCACCCAAGGGGGTTCTGCTGGGGGGTTAAGGTACAACAGTCTTTCTGTGTCTGCAAGGCTGCCAAAACCCGAGATCACAAACTCACGGGGATAAAGAGCTGCCCTTGGGATTACTGGCCGCATTCCGATTGGCGAACGGGCTCTCCAAACCCGTCAGAAGCCAGTCTGAATAACCATTCAGATTCCTTTCCGACTACCTCCCTCATAATGAGGTGGTCAGAAAGAAATCCAACCGACATATTACGCACCACATCGCAATACGGCCCTCAGTCTTGCTGGCAGGAATATCCTAATTGTTCACATCCATACCGTATTGATCCTCATTTATAGCATGGAAAATATTCTCCAAGGCACTGGAATTAATCACTACAAGAAATCACCACTCTGGGCCCCAATTCAAATTCGTTGTTAAATCCATGGGGAGATTTAAGGGCCAGACTACTGATTTTAGGTAGAATTCCCTGTGAGTTAACGGAAATATCTATTTGACCTCTTTTGAATAGGGAATAACTTACTGGACTTGGAAAGAGGAATAACTTACTGGAATCGAAAATGGAGTGTCCTTTTGTGCAGATTGTATCTTTTTTTGTGAAGTTCAATGCTCCCTTTTGTCACCTGTTCTTATCCTATAGGAAAATGAAAGGGGAAGGGGTGGATTGCTGTGCCATGATGTGGTCTGGGGAGGGGTATAGAGTTAGAATATTGAGTTAGAAAAGTCGACTTGTACTAATATCGCCTATGGAATATTGAGGATCAGAAATATTGAGTGTAAGTGTAAGAAATATTGTTTTTTAAATATCGAAATCATTAATATCGTTGTTAAAAATATAGTTTTTTAGTTAGGGTTATGTATTTTAGTATGTATTTTAAATGTATGTGCTCTATATTTTTGTGCGTGTATTGCTTTTGTTTTTTAATATGTATTAATTTTTTAGTAGTTATTCTTTTTATTTTAATTAAATTTTGTGTTTTCGGTCCGTAGCGGGTTGTGGGTGTATAGGGGAATAGGGTGGGAAGTAATTTAATTATTATAAAGTAAATATTACTTTTTATTTATTAGTATGCATTTTATTTAGATTTTATATTGTTAATTGTGGGAAAGAATTTATTATTAATTCATTATTAATTCGCTGTTAATTAATTAATTGGTAAAGAAACTAATTGTGTCATTTTTTTAGGTATGCATTGTGGGTTTATAGGGAAATAGAGTGGAAAGTAATTTAATTATTACGTTTAAAAAAAATTTATTAACATTTATTCATTTAATATTTTATACTGTTAATACTGGGAATTATTTTATTACTAATCATCTAGTAAATGGTTTTGAATTATTATTAATGATTTGGCAATTATGTTAATTGTGTAATACTTTTAGGAACGGGTTGTGGGTTGATGGGGGAGTAAGGTGGGAAATAATTTAATTTGAATATATTTATTAATATATTTTTTTATAATATTTATTTCCTTTTATTTTATATTGTTAATTGTGTGAATTAATGTATTATTAATTATAAATAATGTGGCAGTTTATTGTTATTAATTTATTAATAGTTAATTAATTATTTTAATTGAGTCATGTTTTTAGAAATGGTGTGGTGGGGTTTATAGGGGAATAGGGTGAGAGGTATTTTATTTATGAATAAATAAATATTTGTTCATTGATGCTAATTAATTAATTACAATTTAAACGTGGCAAATGTGTCAGTCAATCAATCAAGAACTTGTAGAGCGCACTACTTATCCGTGAGGGTCTCAAGTCCCTGTGGAAAAGGGTGGGGCGTTACTGGTCGAACAGCCAGGTCTTGAGTAGCCTCCTGAAGGTCAGCAGGTCAGCAGGTCTTGGGTCTCTCGTAGGCTCAGTGGGAGGGTGTTCCAGGTCTTGGCGGCGGGGTGGGAGAAGGATCTGCCGCCGGTGGTTGATCTTCGGATGCGAGGGGCAGTGACGAGGGCGAGGTCGGCAGAGTTGAGCTGGCGGTTGGGGATGTAGAAGAAAAGTTGTCTGTTGAGGTGTGCTGAGCCGGTCTTGTGGAGTGCCTTGTGTGCGTGGATGAGGAGCTTGAAGGAAATCCTCTTGTTGATGGGGAGCCAGAGCAGGTTTTCCAGGTGGGGGGTGATGCGGCTGTAGTGTGGTATGTCAAGGATTAGTGTGCAGAGGCGTTTTGAATGTGTTGCAGTCGTTTGATGAGCTTGGCCGGGGATCCCGCGTAGAGGGCATTTACATAGTCGAGTCTGCTACTGACGAGGGCCTGGGTGACTGTTCTTCTTGTATCTGTTGGTTTCCACCTGTAGATCTTGCAGAGCATGCGGAGGGTATTATGCAGGAGGTGGAGACTGCGTTGACTTCCTTGGTCATGGAGAGTGTTGAGTCGAGGATGACTCTCAGGTTGCGTGCGTGGTCGGTGGGTGTCGGTGCTGCCCCCAGTGAAGTTGGCCACCAGGAGTCGTCCCAAGATGAAGGGTTTCAGCCGAGGATCAGGACCTCTGTCGTGTCCGTGTTCAGCTTCAGTCGGCTGATCTTCATCCAGTCGGCGATGGCCTTCATTCCTTCGTGGAGTTTGGATTTGGCGGGGAGGGAATCCTTGGTGAGGGAGAGGATCAGTTGAGTGTTGACAGCGTAAAAGGTTATGTTGAGGTCGTGCTGTTGGCCAACATGTGCGAGCGGGCCATGTAGATGTTGAACAGCGTCGGGCCGAGGGATGATCTCTGGGGTTCGCCGCAGATAATCTTGGAGGCTTTGGATCGGAATGGGGGAGGCGGACACTCTGGGTTCTGCCGGAGAGGAAGGAGGTGGTCCATCCAGGGCCTTGTCTCAGATCCCTGCATCGTGGAGAGGTGTGCGTAGTGTGCAGTGGCATACAATGTCGAAGTCGGCAGAGAGGTCGAGGAGGATGAGGGCCGCGGTTTCACCATTGTCCAGTAGGGTCCTGATGTCGTCGATGGCGGCAATAAGGGCAATCTTTGTGCTGTGGTTGCTGTGGAACCCTGACTGGGATAGGGTCCAGGATGCTGTTTTCTTTGCGGTATCAGGTTGGCTGCCTGTTGACGATTTTCTTGATGACCTTGGCTGGGAACAGAAGCAGGGCCATAGGCCAGAAGTTCTTGAGGTCTCTTGGGTCCCCCCTGGGTTTTTTGAGTAGGGCGTTGATCTCAGCGTGTTTCCAGCTCTCTAGGAAGGTCACGGTCTCGAAGGACAGATTGATGACGTTGCGCAGGTGGGGGGCGATGAAGCTGCTGGCTTTGTTGAAGATGTGGTGTGGGAATGGGTCTGACGGGTAGCCGGAGTGGATTGTGCTCATGGTCTTGATGGTGTCATCGATGTTCACATTAGCCCAGGCTGGCATGGGGTCGTGGTCTATGGTGTGTGGAGACCCTGGAATGTCGATGTCTTTTGAGGCTTTCTGGGTGTTGAAGCTGTCGTGGATGTCAGCGATCTGGTGGTGGAGGAAGGTGGCGAGGGAATTGCACAGGGCTTGCGACGTTGGGATGTCGTTTGTGTTGGCGCTGGGGTTGGAGAGTTCCTTTACAATGTTGAAGAGTTTCTTGCTGTTGTGTGCATTGTTGTCGAGGCGGTCTTTGAAGGAGGCCCTCTTGGCAGACCTGATGAGGTGATGGTGTTTGTGGATGACGTCTTTGTGGGCTGTGAGGCTGTCCGGTGTCTTTTCATTGTGCCATTTCTTCTCTAGTTTCCGGTAGGTTCGCTTGGAGGCTAGGAGCTCTCGGGTGAACCAGCTAGCTCTCTTGCTGGTGTCTCTGTGGGTGGGTTTCTTCAGCGGGTCAGGGTGTTTGCGCAGTCATCGATCCAGAATCTGAGATCGCAGGCAGCGTCTTCGGTATTGGAGTGGTCAGTCGGTAGGCTGAGAGCGAGGTTTGCGTGTAGTTGATCTTTGGTGATTTTGCTCCAGTCGAGTGTGTGGCCGGCGGAATGGGTAGGTGTTATGACGAGCTGCCTCAGTCCGAGGTTGGCGATTAGGGTGGTGGAGTTGCTGGTGAAGTTGCTGTCGTTGTTGCTCTTCAGGTGAAAGTTCAGGTCTCCGAGGAAGATGTAGTTGGAGAGGTCAGGGTGTGCGTGCTGATGAAGTCGGCGATGGAATTGCTGAACTGGTGTCAGGGTCCGGGGGGGTCTGTAGATGAGGGTGCCACAGAGGGGGGTAATGGGGTCTGTGTGGATCTGGAAATGGATGTGTTCGGCAGTACTCAGAGTGTCGTCGTTGCTGGTCGAGACCCTGATGCTGTTCCTGTGGACGATGGCGATTCCTCCTCCGACTCCGTTGGTAATATCTCTGTGGGTGATCTTGTAGCCGTCTGGGATGGCTATGGCGATGTCGGGTGCGGAGGAGTTGATGATGTGTCCAGCAGGTCCCAGAGCTCAACGGCGTGTTTGCTTGCAGAGCATGTGTTCACTAAGATGCATCAGAAGTAGTTGTGGTCTTTCTTGGCGGGTGTTTCGGCGGCTCTGAGGCTGGTGTAGCTGCAGTTCTGGCAGGTGAAGGGACCATGTGTGTGTTTTGGGGCGGCCTTGAAGAAGGTGTGGGTCTGTCCGGAGTTGAGAGCGTTCAGTGTGCTGGCATCGTATCGGCGGCGGTCGTCGCAGCGGGCGCATGGACCAATTTGATGTGTGAATTGTGGAGTTTATAGTGGTAAATGGGGGAAGTACATTGTTTAAATTAATTAATGATTTGTGGTTAATTGATGTTAATTTATTAATTTAAAATTAGTTATGGAAATTGGGTATTTATTTTTAGGTGTGTTTTGTTGTGTTTTTTTGGGGTAGAGGGTGGAAACTTAGGGGCCGATTATGATTGCGGATAATCCGCATCCTCCGGGCCGGCGGAAGCCACCACTGGCCCAGAGGATGCGGATTATCCGCTGCGGACTGGAAAACGAGCCCCCGCCAGAAAAGGATGTCTGGGGGATCTATTTTCCGTCCGCCGCTTTTTCGCCGCGGTCGCCTTCCGACCGTGGCAGTAAAGCTCTAACATGGCTGGCGGTGTCTATGAGACACCGCCAGCCATATTAGGATAGCTGCGGTCATATGGTGTTGTCTTCGGGGGCCCGTTGCGGGCCCCCAAGGGTGAAGGAGGGGTGGGCGTGCACATGGGGGGTACCTATGGTACCTCCCTGCCTTTGCGTGCACAAAGCGGCAGGCACCACGCGGTGCCTGCAGCTTCGTGTATGCAAAGGTAAACATGCATTTTTTTAACATTGCGGCGTGTGCTGCTTCAAGCAGCACCCGCCGCAATGTTAAATATACAGGATGTGACCGCCAGAGTGGCGGTCACATCCTAATTAGCACGGAGCGACCGCCGCAGCCCCTGCCGATGGTCCCTCATCCTCTGGGATTGCGGACGGACGCAGGTCCGTCCGCCATCCTAATAGGCCCCTAAGTTAGTTTAAATTAATTAATCATTACTTGATCATTAAGATTCATTATTTACTTGAGAAATATTTTTGGTAATTGTTTATTTTTGGTTTTTTTGTGGATTTTGCTTCTATAGGGGTAACATTTGGTTAGTACATTAATTTGTATCTGTTTTATTATGTTTCATATTTAATAATATTTGTTTAATTGATAATTATTTGTGTAAAAAATGGAGGTACACTTTTATTAAATTTAGATGTGTGTTTTAAACTGTGTGGTGGTATAGGGTAGGTATGAAAAATATTATATTTATTTAATATATAATGTTTTTGAGTATAAATATTTTCTATTACAAAATATTTATTTATTTGGAATTTTAAAAACAATAGTTTTTGGATGTAATTTTTAGATTTTATTTTACATTATAATATGTTTGTATGTTTTGTATTTTTTTAGATTTTTATATATGTTTTTTTGTTTTGTTTTTTTTTGTAAGTTTTTTTTGTAATTGATATTTTGTTTGTTTTTAAATTAGAATTTTCTTCAGTGGGAATAGTAATTTTTACCCCTCTGCTATCCAACACTTGCCCTACTGCTGCATTTGCAGAAGTGGGAATAGTCATTTATACCCCTCTGCTATCCAAAACTTTCCCTCCTGTTGCACAAATTGGAGTGGGAATAGTATTTTTTTCTCTTCCGCTATACAACACTTTCCCTACTGTTGCACTCGTTAGAGTGGGAATAGTAATTTTTACCCCTCCGCTATCCAACACTTTCCCTACTGTTGCACTCGCTGGAGTGGAAATAGTAATTTTTGCCCCTCCGCTATACAACACTTTCCTTACTGTTGTGCTCGTTGGAGTAGGAATAGTATTTTTCCCCTCCGCTATCCAACACTTTCATTACTGTTGCACTTACTGGAGTGGGAATATTAATTTTATCCCCTACTCTATCCAACACTTTCACTACTGTTGCACTCGCTGGATTACGAATAGTAATTTTATCCCTTACGCTATCTAACACTTTCTCTTCTGTTCCACTCTCTGGAGTAGGAATAGTAATTTTTGCTCCTCCACTATCCAGCACAATCCCTACTATTGTACTTGTTGGAGTGGGAATAGTAATTTTTCCCCTCCGCTATCCAACACTTTCACTACTGTTGCACTTGCTGGAGTGGGAATAGTAATTTTTTGCCCTCCGCTATCCAACACTTTCCCTGCTGTTGCACTCATTAGAGTGGGAATAGTAAATTATTCCCCTCCGCTATCCAACTCTGTCCTACTATTGTATTCACTAGAGTGGGAGTACTCATTTGTACCTCTCCGCTATCCAATACTTTCCCTACTGTTGCACTCGCTGGAGTTGGAATAGTAAATTGTAATCCTTCGCTATCCAACACTTTCCCTACTGCTGCATTTACAGGAAATAAGAATAGTATAGTTTACCTATCTATCCGCTATCCAATAATTTCCCTAATGGTGCATGGAGTGGGAATAGTAATTTTTAATTCCACGCTATCCAACACTTTCCCTAATGTTGCACTTGCTGGAGTGGGAATAGTAATTTTTACTCCTCCGCTCTCCAACACTTTTTCTACTGTTGCCCAAAATGTAGCGCAAAATTTGGTTTAAAAAATATAACTTTTTTTATTTATAATTTAAATGTATTTTAATTTTCATGTTACTGGTGTATATATATATATATTTATCTATAATTTTTCATATATTTATGACATTTAAAAAATCATTAAATGTATTATTTGTTAATTGTTTTTAAGTAAATATATATAGTATAGTTTATGTATGTATATTTAATTTTTTACATTACATTTATTACATATAATTGTTAAGATTTACAAATAAATTTAAATAATTTTTTCAAGTTAAATGTTTTATTTAATTTATTTAACATTATTTTTTATACATATAAACAACAATATTTTATACATTGATATGTTTACAACAATATGTTTGTTTTCAATATTTTTGTACTTACCAAAATAAAGATAGGAGGTCGATATTTTTGACAACGATGTTCATGTTCCGATATTTCTGTAGGTCGATATTGTTGTTGTTGATATTCTGTCAGTGATCCCTGGGGAGGATAGTTGAGGAATTAGTGGATTCCAGAGATGCTGGGGATGAGGAGGTTTTTTGTGGCACTGCTGCTCAATGTGGAGTGAGGTAGCTATTGTCTTGAGTTTGCTCACTGCAAGCCTCAAAGCTGTGCAGGTTTAACCAGACATGAATCCGCACTGAACAAAACTGGGCCCAGTGTTCCCACACCCTGCAATCCCGGGTGCAGAACTTGGAGCTGGCCAAGCACCTTAATTATTGACCACTAATATCACCTAGTGAAGTTACAGTCTTTGTCTACGGTAACTAAATATGAGGTTTCTAATTCAGCTAGGAAAGAACACCTAAATAATTAAAGGTAAAGACTTGTGTTATTCTAAACAGTGCAGACACAATTAGTGTGCTATTACACTTGTCAATACTACGGGAAATAATTAATTGATAGTGGAGACAGAGGGGACTGTTGTGCATATATTCATCTGTGCGCGTGCACACCTTTTCTAAAACTTTAATAAAACAGAAGATTTAATTTGGAGAATAATACATATCTGTACACTCATATTTTGAGTAAGATATGTAGGGTTCAAACAAAAATATTAAACACCTTGAAATATGAATACATTACGTCTGCATTAATGTACATATGTGATGTTGGTGTAGAGCACACCGTGCCAAAATAGAGCTAAGCATCAGACACGTGCAGTACAAAGATACAGTCAGTGACTGATTGGAGGTGTACCAGTATTCTTAAAGGGGAAGTGGGCTTCTATTGTTTTGTGATATTGTGTTCTTAAAAGAGGCATGCTTTTTAACTATTTCCTAAATTGGAGGAAGGTAGGGGTGGTCCTGATGGATAGGACAATCTTGTTCAAGATCCTGTATGCATAAATGGAGAATGCCTGTTGTGCAGTGACAGCTAGCAGAGAGAGTGCTGCGGGGTGGTGGGGCGGGGGGGGACGGTGTGGAGAGTAGTGGAGTTGGACATACAACGGCCAGGAGTAAGGTAAGTAAATAAATGAATAAAAATATTTACCCTAGAGCATCGCCGAGTTGGAGATGCAGCGAGCGCAAGGTAAAGTGTTTTATTTATTTATTTACTTCCCTTACTCCTGGCAGTTGTATGTCTGACTCCACTACCCCCTACACCGCCCCTCAGCACTCCATCTGCGAGCCGTCACTGCTGTTGTGTTTTTTTCTATTTTGCATTTCTTCATTTCCAGCCTTATGGTGTATTATCTGTGGCTGCGCCAAGAGCTAATGGACATGTTGTGCTTGTCCACCAGACCAACCACACAAGTGAGGCTGCCATTCAAGAATGATTTGTGGATGTTGTAACTAGTTTTTAAAGATGGTGCAGGCAGGTAAAGTGAGTCAGTGAAGTTCTCTCAAGGGGGTGGTGGTGTCAATTTTCAGGTCCTTGATAAGATACGCTCTAGCTTTGAGTCCGTGTGGAGTCTGGGAGGTATCGGAGGAATATGTTGCTCCATTGTGGAAGAGCACAAGGGCTTAAACTGCAGGGCCAGAGTTTTCTACTGTTGCCCTCAATCTAGTGCAAAATTTGGTTTTTAATTTATAATATATATGTATTTTAATTGTTATGTTAACCAAATTGTTCTCTGTCAAAAATATTCAAAACAGCCTCACACTGCAAGAGTCTCACCTAGAAGGAGATCATGTAGCATGGTGGACTCATAGCTGCCAATCATGCTCTGAAAGAAGATCCATAGTCTGCACCCTACCAGGAAAATGGCACAGTGGCTCAATAGCATATTAATATTTTTTTCAGGTTCAATAATAGAAGCACTAAATAGTTCAGATCTCATTGTTATGCAGAATTAGCACAATGGCAGCAACTCTTAAAAATCCCAAGACTTCAATAAACGATCAATGCATCCACATAATTCATTGACAGGCTTTATATTGTTCGGTCATGCTGCACCAAAGACTGTGGCTCCATGAGGGATTTAAGTGAAAAGTGAACTAGCAGTGTTGCAGGGAAAACTATTATTCTGACAAGAACAATTCAGCAGCTAGAACACAATCAGAAGAAAATGTCATGACACTTTTCATTCACATTCCTTTAAGCTGGCAAAGTCACACACAGAGGAGCACTAATATATGGCAGTGCCTAGGGAATAGTCTGGCAGGTCAGTGTGCGGGCCTTATTTGGCTGTTTGTGGACAGGTTTTATGGCTGATGGGCTGTTATTTACTGTTGATTTCTCTAGTGTTACCACAAACATTACTTGCAACAAGCACAAATCTCCTATACCTTGAAAAAGACATATAAAGCTTGTCTTTACAAGTTGAAAACTGCCATGATTTGCATACATGGGCCAGTTTTTTAGCTATCTGTTTTGCTAATGGGGGCCATTTTTTACTTAGGTGGCCAGCTCTATTTTCTGTCAAAGTCCGACCCAAGGAGGCACTGACCTGCAGTTCATTACAAATTAATAATTTTCCCCTGCTTTATCCTTGCTTGCATAATGTGAATGTGTGGACAGTTGAATGTGGTTAGAGAGTTAAGTAAGTACCATTATATATCGATTTAGATTCTGAATGAATTTTCCCTATTCATGCCCTTATTTAAGTACAATTTACATTGCGCTTATATAGGCATAGACATCCAGTCCTTATATAGGCATAGCCCACGCTACCCAAATACAGGCATGGCTACTTCCATCCGTTCATCTACGCTACAACGATTTCTTGGAAAACCAGACTCTTAAGCAGAAGGAACTTCCCCTAGCCTGGATATTGATTTCTCCAAGAAACTTATTATTATGCATGAACAGCTATTTCTTAGGGGTTCATCCATGACGCTCATATGCTCGACTGTAGGTCAAAGCTGGCATTCCTAAACACCTTCATGGTATACATATACCTTCACTTGATATAGCAAAGCATTCTGTGGTTTGGTGCAGTTCGACTACCTACTTGCACGACGCAGCTCACTACAGAAAGTGCCGAAGGAAGCCAACTCTCCAGCTGATGCACTGACCAGAAGCTGCCATCCTCCTGCTGAGAATCTAGCTCCAGTGTTTCTGACTCCCCTTGCGGGGGGCTGGGAAATCGAGTCTGTGTCATTGATACCAACCTCGCTAATTCTGATTAGAACCTAGAGAAGCATAGGCATAAACCTATGCTAAAAGACAGCACCTACTTCATCCCTGGTACTAGACCTAGGTTAGGTACATTGGGGTAGGTGTATTTTAGAAACACCAGTTGAGAATTTTAGCCTGTGTTATTTATGTATGTATTTTTACATGTATTAGCAACAAACAATGCTATTACAGTATTATTTTATATTACTGTTTACGCTGTATGCATTATACTTTGCCTTCTGTCTAACGATTGTAGCAGTTCACCTCTCTTGCATGAGAAAGAAGACTGTTCAATAACCCCAATTCATTGAAACACCCGTCTCTCTATTTCTATGCAACTCTGTAGAAACAAAGCATGCAAGATTGAACTAGTTATCTATTGTTTCCACGACTCTGATGATATATTTCGATTCTTGGGGAAACAAAGTTGTAATTTTTATGCGGTTGCCAGAAACGAATTCCTTCTTGTTTATTCGAGAAAGTTTCTAGTGACCTCTGAGCTAGCTGGCACTCACAATTAAGTTTAGTATACTCGATATAGACATACTGACCTCAGTCCTGTGTCAAATCAATAGTGTATATTATTCCAATGTGCAGAATCTATTGGGAATATAGGAACTACACTACAGTACAGGCAATAGGAAAAATGAAACCAGCTTTGCTCAACAGAGGTATGTGATGATGCTGCTTGGGTCTATCATCCACCATCTAGATCAGAATTCTTAAAATTATGCAGTGCATGAAGCAACAGCTGGTGCTGTAAAAAGGTGGAAAGTAACAGTGAGAGCTGTTGTTTCATTTTCTGTATGTTGGGATCTGTCCTCTGCAGCTGAGGTCTTCCTTTCCGAAGACTTGTCTATCTTGGGTCAATGAGCAATGGCCTAGCCAAAAAATTAAGAATGACTGAGAAGGAGGGACAGGGTCTAAAGGTGCTTGCTTTTGCAGATATCAATGTTCTCCTACTTACACTGCTCTGGTTCTTTCTACCGCAGCCTGCAGCTGGGAACATTCAGGAAAATTTAATATTTTGCTTTGTTTATCTAATGCCCAGTTTCAACCTCCTGTAACTGAATGGGGGTCACATTGCTTCCTAAGTTAGCAGACACAATCATTAGTATGTGTTGCGCTCGTTAGTCACTATTGGAATGTTATTATTACTTATCTAAGTAAAGATTTAAAAAGGGAGAAATTGTAAAGGACATGCGTTTGTTCTGGTGGTTTATTAAGCATCAAGTTAAATGAACTACCTTTTTGCATTAAGAATAGCTGTTCTGCATATTTTATGTCAAAAGAAACTAAATAGTAGGTTCCTGTGACCTTTCATTACATAGATATAACTGTGCGTAATTCATAAATGTTGTCTTAACGAAATGGCCTAAATGTTTGCATTTTGCATAACAAGACATTTTACTTGATTTTTGCCCATGGAAGATTGGTATGCTCAGAACATGTCTCAGTAAATACTTAAATTCTCTGTCGTACTTCTACTTGGACAAGACCATAGTACTTATCCTGGGACAGGCCCCACAGCCTGGGACAACGCCTCATGGCCCATAGCACTAGGAACCTCTCCCATCCCTATGGACCATGCACACAACCTCAGCATCATACTGGAATCCTCCCGCCATATCAACACAGTATCCTGATCCTGCTTCCACATGCTCCTCCTGCTTCGATTAACATTCATATGGATCCTCACAGAATCCAGAAAGACGGTCACCCACGTACTCATCACCAGCTAACTTAACTACAGCAACGCATTCTACATTGGTGTCACCCAGAAACAACTCAGGAAACTACAGACCATCCAAAATACTGCAGCCAGACTGGTCCTCGACATTCCCTGCCGCAGTCACATAACACAACAGCTCTGACAACTCCACTGGCTCCCAATCAACAAAAGAATCACATTTCAGCTCCCCACACATGCATGCAAAGCTCTCCACCATGCAGGACTAGGATCAGTAGTGCCCCCCCTCAAGGGTGTGTAGCAACACTATATAAACTCCTGATTGATTGATTGACTTGGGATAAAATATTGTCTATAGTTCATGCCACTTCTAACTCTGCTAGCACCACTCAAACATCACAACTGCAAATTCTTTATACAAAATGAAACTGGCCACAGGTAGTAGATGTTGGTCATGCAATCAAGATGATTGTGTTGTTCTATATAAGTTTTCCAAATGTTCTGAAGTGAGACTGTCTTTGCCGCAGGTTTAGGAAAAAATGACATAAACATGCTCAGTACATTTGCCTTTCAAAATTAAGCATGTTTTCTTGGTGTTGCACATATTGGGCCTCATTATGATTGCGGTGAATCCGCATACTCCGGGCCGGCGGAAGCCACCGCCGTCCCGGAGTATGCGGATTCACCGCTGCAGCCACATAGAACACCCACCGCCAGATTAGGATGGCGGTGGGATTGCGGATGGACCAGCGGCGGACTGCAGGTTCGTCCGCCACTGATCCGCGGGGAGGGGAGGGCTATTTGGTGACGGTGTCTGCAAGACACCGTCAGCCAAATCAGGATTTGCACGGAGACATGCTTTTCCGTGGCGGCTTTTCCACCGTGGAAAAGCATGTGGGCTTTGGCTTTTGGGGGCCCGTTGCGGCCCCCAGGGTGTCGGGGGGTGGGGGGTGCACATGGGGGGTACCTATGGTACCCCCCAACATTTACATGCACAAAGCGGCAGGCACCGCGCTGTGCCTGCCTCTTTGTGCATGTAAATGTAATACATGCATTTTCAACATTGCGGCGGGTGCAGCTTGAAGCTGCACCCGCCGCAATGTTAAAAATAGAGGATGTGACCACCACCCTGGTGATCACATCCTAATCTGCATGGAGGGACCGCCGCTGCCCCTGCGGACGGTCCCTCCTTCTCTATGGTGGCGGACGGACTCAGGTCCGTCCGCCATCATAATCGGCCCCATAGTCTGGTCTAATAGCACTTAGTTGAGAAGATTGTTGGCCTTATTGCTATTGCTTTGCAAATTATTACATTTATCCGGAAAAATTACGATAATATTACTAGACGGCTGGAATAGGATTTGTTATACTCACTAGTTGGATGGAGTGAATACCTTGTAAGTTCAAACGGCTATTAAAAAGGACTTGTGAATCCCAACGTGCTTGAAGAGCATCTAAAGTTGGTGGCATTTTTCAACCTCTATGAACATTATTATGTAGTATCCTGCATATTATATTGTAAGGTGTTTACCCAGCCCTGCTCTGCCAGTGTCTGGCTTTGCCTAATTAGAATGTTAGAGTCTGATGATGCCTCGGAATATTGGGACTCAGAGAGGCAGAGTGACAGTTGGTCATGGGCTGAGCAGCTGACAGGCAGCTCCTGGTGGGGCTCTGATCTACCACATATCTACATGATGTCCTGTACTTTACTACCTGTCATCTTAATGAATAAAACATCCTGAATTACTACCTTCTTGAGTGGACCTTTATCACTACATATTATTAATCTCTTGTATTTATGGTCACAACAATTGGCATATTGTTATTTATCTATGAAGACCATAGTTTTATTTTGTATTTTATTGATTTCAGCAATCCTCCAGCAAATCTTACACTCCCTCATTCCTGTTTTCCTTCGTTTCTTTTCCAAAAATTCATAACTATGTTTTTTCATTTAATTGGTTGTGTAGGAAATGAAGAGGCTTTCAGTGCAGCATCCTCCAGATTTATGTTCTGTTTTTGCTGGTTGTAGCATTCTGTGCACTTTTTTCCTGCTTACCAAAATAGAAAACGTGTCTGTGCTCCCCATTTAAACATGGTTTAGTTGGAATAGCTCTACTCAGCATCTTTAGTCCCTAGTATATGATTCAAAGTGTACTGAGGGCATATAAGTTAAATACTGCTCGTGAGCTGCAGCACCTGTTGTGCCATCCACTGCAATAGCAGGGTAAAACATTGTTTTGGGCTATTGTAGTCTGCCTGAAGCAGTTTTTAAACTTAAATTAGACGTGTCAAAATAAACTCTTTTGACAGGTTTAAACATTTCTTCAAAATATGAATGCATCCCCCCTAGGTACACCTTATAGCTAATATAGCAGGCGCATGGTATTTAAAAGTAGGAGATTTAGAAAGGTAATACTGAATATGTCCTTACAGTGAACTGTACATTTTATAGTGCTTTCTTAAGCTTGCAAGCAAGCTAGAAATGATAGCTTCTGGACTCTTTCAAAAAGTTATTAAAAGTCCTATTCATAGGTTGCAACAGGTTATTGGATGAGGACATGGGGCAATTCTGTTCAGGGTGAATTACAAAGAGTCACTAGAAAATTACTTTGCTGTATGTTTTGTAGTACTACAGAACATACAATTCAATATCATTTATTTTGGTTAAAAACCATTAAAATCATACATATAATTTTGCAACATTTTGATAAAATTGATGTAATGTGATACTTGCTCATGCAATAGTTTATAAGACATCCAGTCATATTGATAGGACTTTATTTAGTTGAAATCAGTGGATAATAAAAAAATGTAAAAATGCCATCCCCATCTTATCACATGGTCTAGTTAAAACCAATAGATAATATATTCATAAAATGTAAATTTCAGTCTGAGCTTTCACTTGGTAATCCCACTGCAAGCAAGTATCTACTCATCCGAAAACTATTTAGGAAGTTGTGTCATTTTTCAGGACTCTTAAAGCTTCAAGGTGTTTTGTGAACTCCATTTTGACTCAGATAGGACAAATCAATTTCTTCCGAACCTTGGCTTGACATAGGCCATGCAAAGGAACAATATTTGTGCAATGTTTTTGATGCTCCCTAAATTGCATAAAATGCAAATAGAGTCTCCATCCCTGTTAGGCGACTTCAGTTTTGTAGTGTATGCTTTAATGTGAAGAGTTTCATATCTAAACTTTAAATATAGTATGTTTACCAGGTGGTTTTGAACTGTATCTAAGAACTCTTCAAAGCTTGGATTCGGCTCAGCATCGAGGAATTGTGCTATAAGCCTACCCAGTCTACAATTTTGGTGAAGGGTACTCAGAAGGTACTCCCATTATACTTGCTTCAATTGGGTCTTGGAACTCAGGGATAATGTGTGTGGTTTGCTCCAATAAGATGATAAGTTAAGTTTGCTAAACCAGGTCTGGATATGTTGAAACCAGGGGAAAGTTACAGCTCTGTCAAGTGCAAGCAATTCCCTAAGGCAAACTCTATAGTGTACTAATTAATTAGTTGTTCACAATCTTACCCAATAGAGCATGGCCCTCAAAGGTACTCTATGCTTTCAATAAATGATGGTCTTTAGTTGGTAGAGGTATGCACCTTTGTCCAAGTAGGGACCCATCCTTCTAGTCAGGGTAAGAGGATTACACACTTTAGATAACCCCTGCTCACCCCCTTGGCAACTTGGCACAAACAGACAGGTGTATCCCAAAGGCAACGTGTAAAGTATTTGTACCCAAACATACAGTAACACAGTGAAGACACCACCAATGGACACCACACCAGTTTAGAAAAATAAAGTGGCCTTTATCTAAACCAAAAAAGACCAAAATTACAAACAACCAACATACACAATTCAAAATATGACTATAAAAAAGGTTTCAAGCAACTTGGTACATTGAAAACTATGGATGCGTGATTTTACACCAAATTACCTGCAATGCATCAAAACTCACAAGGCCAAACAGGGGCAGAGAAGGGAAGCCCTAGAAAACATAGTGATGTGTCAGTTCCTGAGTCCTTGGGGAAGCGATGTGACAGTTCTGCTAAACGAAGGAGAAGTGAGACCTCAAATTCCAAGGTGATTCTGGTCTGTGGGTAATGTGGAAAAACTTGGTTCACAAACATGATTGCGTGACACACTGGAGTTGATGCATTGCTTAGCGAGACTTCGAACCATCTGGCGTTGGTTGCTGGGGGGCGGAACAGCGAGGCTTTGCATCATTAGGCGTTGGTACCGAGAAGCTGTCAACTGTTCGGCGGGACTCGGCAAGACTTTGCATCATCCGCCTTTGGTTCTGACAGGCTTTGCACTATTTTGCGATGCTTTGTGCCGGTTCTTGTAGAAATGAACTGCAAAACACACTTCTGAGGCCCTTTCACTGGAGGAAGGCACCTCAGGCAAGGGTAGGACTCATGATTGGTAGAGTCCTGCAGCACCAGCAGAGTTGTGGGAAGTCTTTTGTGTCCGTGAGGCTTCTTAACAGGAGGCAAGCAAACACAAGTCCTTGGAGAAACTTCAAAAGCAGGATACACAGCAAAGTCCAGTCCTTTGTACTCTCCTTGGCAGTAGCAGCAACTGCAGGCTAACCCAGCAAAGCACACACAGCAAAGGGGCAGTACTCCTCCTCAAAGCACTCCAGCTCGTCTCGTTGTCAGAGGTCCTCTTGATTCCAGAAGTAATCTAATGCACTGGGGTTTAAGGTCCAATACTTATGCCCAATTTTATCTTATTTCTCTCTGTGACAAGGGTCTCTGAACCAGTCCAAACCCAGTTCTGTCCCATTTGGCCCAGCTTCAATACAGGAGGTGGAGATAGCATTGTGCAAAGGAGACACAGCCTATTCAGGTCCTTATGAAACTCCTTCCACCACTCTAAATGCAGACAAGGCCTATTCAGCCTGGCTATGAGACACCCAGGAAAGGCAGGACACACTTCCATCTCCCCTTGTGATTGTCTACAGGGAATTCACATCCCCAGCTCCTGTCACTCTAAAGCCAGAAAGTGAATTTACAAAGCAGCAGAGGCACACAGAATGTTTAAACAAGAAAATGCCTTCTTTCTAAAAGTGGTATTTTCAAACACACAATTTAAAAAATATCTTTACTAAAAGAGTCAGCAGACGACAGCGAGGGAAAACTAAATAAATAAATAATTATCCCTAGTCGCCGTCTGTCAATCTCCCCACTGTTCTTATCTGCAAGGTCCAATGCTGGAGTACCTTGGGCCTACCTGAGGGTGGCCCACATGTAAGAAAAGGGAAGGCTAGGGCATGGCAAGTGGGTGCACTTGCCAGGTCAACGTGGCAGTTACCGACTGTGCTCGAAGACACTGCAGTGGCAGGTCTGAGACACATTTATAGGTCTACTGCTGTGGGTGGCACAATGAGTGCTGCAAGCTCACTGGTAGCATTTGATTTTTAGGCCCTGGCACTTACCAGTAAATCAAATAAGGCAATCATGGATAACCAATTATAATCATAATTTACATAGAGAGCATATGCACTTTAGCACTGATTAGCAGTGGTAAAATGCAGAGAGTCCTAAAGCCAACAAAAATAGGTCAGGAAAAACACGAGGAGAAGCAAAACACTTTGGAATAATCCTGCAAAAATGGTAATTTCAAACAATTATCTATTTGTTTGACATTCAATGGATGTTAGTGGCCTTATTGCTGGTAGACTCAGTACCCTTCTCATTAACTTATTTTTGCTTAGAATGAGCTGTTTTGGGCAATCTATGCCCCCCAAATCGACCCTGTCTAAGGCCTTATGTTTGTTAATCTCAAAGGCCGACATATTCATTTTTGTCTTCGATGTTTTATATTTATCAGTGATAGCCCTTGACCTATATACAAGGAACACTTTTGCCTCATTTATTTGTGGAGTCCATGATAATCTAGAATCCTAAATAACAACTGAGTAACTAAAATTTGATACGTGCTCTAATGTTTGCGCGCCCACTGTGATGTTTTTGTTAAACGACCTATGGGGTTTTATGGCTATGTCTTACTGATATTTGTTTCGAATCCCTTAATAACACAGTAAGCACAGAAAGCATCAAGAAAATTTGAAAGGGCCCTCGGCGTATGTGAGACCAAAATGGTATTGTCCATGAAAAGAACAGCAGGAACAAATGCCCCACAGATCTCAGGTGAGTCATGACTACATTCCCTACAGTGAGTGAGAACAAGGTAGGTGCAAGTATGCACACCTGCATCACTCCTCTGTTAATAGGGATTGATGCAGTTAGGTCGCCATGAGGGCTTCAACTGACTTTGGCATAGTTACCTTTGTGCTGACGCAATGTTATTATCATATTATGTTTCCATTCCTGAAGAAGTGCGGGCTGGGCTTGCCAGAGTAGGAGCCAGGGGGAGGAGTGGTAAGTACACTATAAGCACTCATGATGGTTCAGCCGGTGGTCTCAAGCCTGCCAAACATTCATTTACACGTTAGATAGTCTCCACCGGCTGTAGTGGAGAACTTGCACAGACTCATAGTCCCCATCTGAGCCCAGAACCATGGCACTCAGCCCAATCGCAACTCTGCTGTCATGCTGGTGACAAAGCAAAAGACACAAATGATGAATGGAATGCGGAGCAAATCAAACTTTTACCCCTAGTCAAGAGATCTGGGTTAAATCCATTGCTATTTTGCTCACCATGCCACCCCAGTTAAGTCCCTGCCATATGCAACCCTGCTCCTTATGCGAACAGTGCAGCCCAAACTGCCAGGACAGAAAAAAGGCTATTGGAACCAGTTTTGGGGTATCACCCCTCATCAGCCAGGCTAGCTTGAATCCAGTGGCACAGTGAGCCTGGGATCAACGTCTGAGCATACCGGCGTACTTTGGTTGAAAAAGCAAAAGACACAGAAATGATAGTAGGAATGCAGAACAAGTCAAACATTCAGCCCCAATCAAGAGATCTGGGTTAAATATATTGTTCTTTTGCTCACCATCCCATCCCAGTTAAGACCTAGCCATATGAAAATCAGTCTTGACCCTGCTCCTCGTGGGAACAATCCAGCCTGAACAGCCAAACCCTCCCTGGACCAGAAGCAAGCATCTTGGGACCAGTATTGGGGTATCACTCCTCATTGGCCAGGCTAGCTTGAATCCACTGGCACAATGATCACAGGACCCACACCATCAGCATCGTTATTGGCTAGGGGAGCCTGTGTGTTTTCTGCTTACTGCATATTGACCGGTAGGTGGAGGCCAGCTAACAGTTGATTTCATTTTTTTGTTTTTAGCCCCTGCCCCGCGGCCACTGTTAAACAGCAGCCGCTACTAATTGTTTCATCAAATTGTTTAAAAAGTGAGGGTCAGTAGATCTCAAAGTAACATTGCTACTTATGTGGTGCTTTCTACAGCTCTGTTACATGAAGCTTCCAGATAGCAACAACCGCAAGGTAAAACAGAAAATGATTGTATATACTTTTTACTTTTTCCAAATCTTGACGATCAGCAAAGATTGTAGTAGGTGCGCATAATAGGTTAGCAGATGTGGGGATTAGAATTCACATTAGTTTCACAGTGAGTCACCTTAGCTCCTGAGCATATATGCATGCAGTGGGCTCCAATGCAAGGAAAGGAACTGGGTTGGGTAGAAAAAGGATGCAGGAGGTCCATCACCCCCCTTAGCCCCGGTGCCACATCATGTGCTATACTGTTGTCAGCTGTGGCCCTGTATCTCCTCGCCAATGACTGCTAGGAGATTTTTCATTTGAGCCCCTGAGATTTCAATGTTATATTTAAAACTACACATTATCTATGCACTGCAGTTTAATATTAACTTCTACTAGGTCCTCTATTTTAAAGAGATTGTGTAAAATTGTGCCAGAATACAACTCATGGGTCACTGGGCCTTTATCTGCAAAGAGGATCAATATTTGCAAATCAGTGAGTGGCAGTGGAAAACTGAACCGTGACCTTGAAACATTACAGGGCATTTCCAGCACAGTAATTGGGCTACAGTCACATTGCAAATGAATACTGAGTTGTAAAACACCACAGCTGGCATATTCCAAATCACTCATGAAACACTGCGTTGCACCCTGCATTTGTGAGCAAAAGCAAGGTGATGGGAGGAATGCTGGAATTAATTTTAGGCACTGGCAATCACTTGAGGCCGAAACCCAATCAAATGTTTTGCACACACCATGCCACCTCAGTTTGTACCCAGTCATAAGCAAATCAGTCTTGACCCTGCTCCTCATGGGGACAGTTCAGCCCAAAATTCCAGGCCAGCTCCTCCCTGAACCGGAACACATGCAACCCAGGACCAGTTTTGCCCACTTGTGGAGTTACAAGACAGTTTTTATGGGTGGGGGTTCCCTATGTGAGGAAGGAAACTTTCCTTGTCATGTGTCACTGCAGTGCCTTTAATCTAACTGCAGCCTAGTATTGCTCCTGGCAGCCATGTATATATAGATATTTTTTCAATCAATCAATCAGTCAGTCAGTACAAGCACAGCTATGACCCGTGAGGGTATCAAGGCATTGAGTTGCTGGGCTTCCTGAAATCTGTCAGTGAGGGTGAAGTTTGGAGGTGGAGAAGGAGGGTATTTTAGGACTTGACATTGAGGTGGGAGAAGGAGCGACCTCCACTGTGGCTCAGTGGATGAACAGTGTCTGTGCAAGGGCGAGGGAGGCAGAGTGAAGGTTCCTCAGCTGTTGGGTGATATGTGTCTGTTTGGGCAGGTTGAGGATAAATCTAGACACTGAATTCTGTATCGTTTGGAGCCTTCTCATCAGTTCGGAAGTGAGTCCTGAGTACAGTGAGTTACCATAGTCTACACTACTGGTGATTAGGGTTTGCGTGACTGTTTTTCTTGTGTTCCGTGGAGCCATTTGAAGATCTTTGGAGTATGCGCAGGGTCTGGAAGCAGGCAGAGAAGACTGTGTTGATTTGTTGATTCAAGGCATGTTTGCTGTCCAGAATGATGTTGCGATTGCTGGTGTGGTCTTTTGGTGTGGGAGTGGGTCAGAGTTCGGCAGGGCATCAGTTGTCACTCCATGGCTCCAAGGGGAGGCATGGTTGCCAAAGATCATCACTTTGGTCTTATCTGTGTTGAGCTACATACAGTTGTCCTACATATAGGCTGTGAAATTCTTCAAGCAGTTGTGGAAGCTGGTCTTCGTAGAGGTAGTGTCAGCTGAGAGCGAGACGAGGAGCTGGATGTCGTCGGCGTAGGATAAGATGTTGATGTTGTGGGTTCTGACGATGTCAGCCAGAGGCAATTTCATTTCAAGGGACTAAGAACCCAAGTCCAGTAACAGCTGCCAGCAAAATTTTTCTCATGTGAGAATTAACTGGTCCACGGGAAATATAGCTCTCTGGGCCAATTAGAATGTTCTATTGTAAACTGCCACTCGTGCAAGAGTCTCTCAAGCCTCTCGCAGACCCAGCAATGCAGATATGCTTATATTTTTGAGAACTAATGTCTAAAAAACTACTAAACAGATTCACACAAAATCACAAAAAGTCCAACGTGGGCACCAAGATCTTCCTGCAAAATTTGGTTTAATTCTGTTCAGTAGTTTTTGCGGTAGCACTCCTTAAAGAAGTCGATGGAAAATGCATTTGGGTTTTTCATTTTTGGACCCCCCCTTTTTTCTCGGCCCCCACTTAACGGATCATCCCAAAACTTGCCATGCATAAATAAGTAAACTGTGGCACCTTGTTGGAATGTTTCCTGGAGATTCGTCAAATGAGGCTAACTTAAGTAATCAGCAACACAGAAAACACTTTTGTCAATAATCAGCTAACATATATATATATATATATATATATATATCACCAATATTTCTCGTCCATAACATGCAGAAACAAGAAGGCAGACCCAAAGAGAGTGCAGATGACGGGTTTATTCAAAGAACGCCCGTACCACTGCCATAACGCGTGTCAGCCTCCTCGGAGGCCTTGATCACATGACACGTTTCAAAGGTAATTTTTTCAATTTTAAAGTGACAGTGCAATTAACACGTGGGAAAAAGAATAATAGACATAGAAGCTACACTATAAGCATATTTAGTGAACCCATGGATCAGTGTTCTTCAATCTGTGGGGGGCGCCCCCCTGGGGGGGCACGGCACCTTCCCAGGGGGGGCGCGCACTCCACTTCGATCTCACCTTTGTTACCTGCGTCTGTGCAAGAAGACTCCGGTATGTAGAAGGGGGAGGGAGGGGAGATCGATGGGGCATGAGGTGCCCGTTCTTTTGTCCTGTTAACTCTCCCAGGAGTGGGTTAATTCAACGAGCTGACCGCTTCAGCTGCAGTGGGAGGCGAGGGGTCTCCTCTGCTAAAACCAAAAGCATGTCTGTTTGTTTGCTTTCGGTTTTAGCAGAGGAGACATCCTGCCTCCCACTGCAGCTGAATTAACCCCCTCCTGGGAGAGTTAGCTCTTCCCAGAACGGAGACAAAGGGCTCCATTAGGATATCGGGCGGATTGCCTCCGCCAGGGTGGCGGTGGCCACCGCCACCCAGGCAGAGGCAATCCGCCCGACAACCACTCTCGTTTTCCCCTCCGCCTGATTAGGATGGTGGAGGGGACAATGGCGGACGGAAAGACCGTCCGCCGCTTTACCGCCGCGGTGGCCTTGCGCCCGCGGCGGTAATAGATTAATATGGTGGCGGTGTCCAATGGACACCGCCAGCCATATTACGGTGGCTTAATTTAGGGGCCTTTCCGTGGCGGCAATGCCGCCACAGAAAGGCAGGCGGTGATTGCTGGGGGGGGGGCCCCTGTGGGCCCCCAGAGTGACGGCCATAGGGGGGTGGCACACGGGGGGGTACCTGTGGTACCCCCCTGCATTTGCATAATCGCAGCGGCAGGCACCGCGCGGTGCCTGCCGCTTCGATTATGCAAATGCGTGCATTTGTATTTCACATTGTGGCAGGCGGTGCAGTGAGCACCGCCCGCCACAATGTAAACTTGAGGAATGAGCCCGCCACTGTGGCGGGCGCATCCTAATGCCAATGTCGGGACCCCCGCCCTTTCGGCGGGCGGTCCCGATCTCCGTTAGCCATCCTAATGCGGCCCAAAGTTTCCAGAGTTCGAGTCTCTGCAATGAAAATCAACATCCTGTGATTTTGGGCAAATCACTTAATCTCCCTGCGCCTAACAAAAACAAGTGGCTAAAGAATCAGGTGACAAGACTAATACAGAGTCAACACATGCAGATTAGGTCAATGTATCAGAGGGATGCTACTCGAACACAGAGATAGTAATATACACCAATGCCATAGACCAGTCTTTGATTTAAGTAGCTTGATGGGTCTACATTAAGCATGGGCGAATTTTGCGAATCTCGCATTCGCGAATTTTGCGGATTTGCGAACTCGCAATCCGCAAATTCCGCGAATTCTCGCGAATTTGCGGATTTTTTTTTGTGTGTTCGCGCAGGTTTCTGCCAGTTCGCGAGGGTTTTGTACAATTTCGCAAAACGCGAACTTACCTGTCGGGTCGCAAGTTTCGCGAACTTGTTGTTTCTACGTGTCCAGCCTGTTTGGGACACTCTTCTTCATCACTGCCACTCTCTGTCACCACTGCCACTCTCTGACTACTCATGCCACCCTCTGGCCCACCCATGCCACCCTCGGTTTCATCACAGCACCCTCTGGTTGTCCAGTCAGTGTACATTATTGTGGCAACGCAAGCACACCTTCCCTGCCTCAAGTGACCTGAATTAATTTGGGGCTGATTAATGTGTCACAGAATATTTTTTTAGCTGGCACCTGCTTCCTTAGTGCTTCCTGATTAGTGATCTTTTGCACTTGCTAAGTGCTTTCATTGTTGCAAAATTAGTTACAACACCTGCCCTGCCCCAACTGACAATAATGAATTAGGGGCTGATTAATGGATTTGAACCTCCAGCCTGGCTCCTGCTTGTCTCCCTTAGCTGTAATTCAGGACCTTTGTGTCATATGTGTAACTATTCTGAGGTTCAGAGCAGGGTCACATAATAGTTGCAACTGGCAACTGAACTCTGGAGGGGCCCCTCAGGAAGCACTACAGGAAATGGCTACTAATGATGAGCCTGAACTTTTGAACCTGGTAAGTAGTTTCAGTTTTGCTAATATCGTATTTCTGCAATTTTGCGCTTATTCGCGGGGCGCGAAGTTGTACTGGGAAGCCGCGAACTCACGCGAACTCACGCGAACAGTGCGAGCAAGCCATGAAATCCGCTGCTCGCGGATTTGCGGATTTTACGGGAGATTCGCGAATCTCGCGGATTGCGAATTTACCGAAAATCCGCAAAATCCGCGAGCGAAACGGATTTTCCGCCCATGCTTAGTCTACATATGTGCACTGAAACTGGCTACTGAGAGACTGGTAAGCCTCACCAGTGGCAGCAAAGAAACAAAATAAGGGACCAGAAAAGCACCCACAGACAGGGAGAAAGATCACAAATGTCACTATATTATGCTGCATTTTCTCCCAGCCAGGGCTGCAGAGAACCCATTATGGGAGAAAGTGCATCTGCATGTACTCCATCTTCTCCAAGAGGGATCCAAAGATAAGCAAATGTTGCCACTCAATCCTTCAGAAGGACACCTAAGGCCGTTCCAAATAGTACAAGGTGCACTTCAAACTTGCCTGGAATTAAGTCCAAACTCCACATCTTTAAGATTTATGGGGGCTGTTCCAAGCCACAGGCATTGGAACTGGAATATAACTTGTGAAGCATAAGTTAAGATTTTGAGAGCCTGGTACATAAATGCCACGTGTTCAGGCTGCTCGGACATGTTCTGACTACTTCTTCACTTTTGGAAAGTGATCTATAAGCTAAACTGGGAGCATATTTTCTGAGAATGAAGTCTGACATTCTCAGTAAAACATGTACATCCAACAAGGGCAGAGACTGTCAGTTGATTCCATGATGTTCTGCAAAAGTATCAGAACGCCACTTCAAAAGAATAAGTGTTACTTAGGACGTGGTTAGGGACAGGTGAGAAAAGAAAACAAAAGACTGGTTAAATAAGAACCCTCACTCACCAACCTAGTGGTGGCATGCTTCATCACTGGGTTCCCACTGGAAAGACATAGCGTCTTTCCAGTGTGCTACGACGCCTGTTTACAGCGGAGCTGGTTCTTGTGGGTATTGAGGGTGTAAACAAAAAAGCAGAATCGTGCTAAGTGAGTGCAAAAAAGAGGTTAAAAAGTGCGTAGTTGTGACTGTAAACTATTTTATTCAAAGTCCAACCTGCACTGATTAAAAACAATTTAGAGTGGAAACATAGGGAGGGTCTCAGTAATTAGAGACACCTAGTCCACAATGTGAAAAAAGAGAGATTAGGTCGACATGTTTCTGCTATGTATGAGCCCGAGTCGCACAGCTTTCATCAGGACCAAATTATGTGATCCTCCGATGGTATACACGCACTAAGGTGCACCCTGCCGTGAGGAATTAGGTGTAAAAAAGTAAAAAGGATGAGTTTATCCAAAATACTTACTGCTTAAAGCCGATTGGGACCCATACAGCAAATCCCGCCTGCCGTGGTGTCGACTGAACAGGTTGCTGGCTGGGAGTCGTCAGCATTAATAGATGCGACGTGAGGCACACCCTCCGCCGCGTTTGCCCATGCAGAGTGAGAATCGTCTTCTTGATGTACTGACCCCAGCGATTTGCTGTATGGGTCCCAATCGGCTTTAAGCCGTAAGTATTTTGGATAAACTCATCCTTTTTACTTTTTTACACCTAATTCCTCACGGCAGGGTGCACCTTAGTGCGTGTATACCACCGGAGGATCATATAATTTGGTCCTGACGAAAGCTGAGCGACTCGGGCTCATACATAGCAGAAACATGTCGACCTAATCTCTCTTTTTTCACATTGTGGACTAGGTGTCTCTAATTACTGAGACCCTCCCTATGTTTCCACTCTAAATTGTTTTTAACCAGTGCAGGTTGGACTTTGAATAAAATAGTTTACAGTCACAACTACACACTTTTTAACCTCTTTTTTTCCACTCACTTAGCACGATTTGGCTTTTTTGTTTACACCCTCAACACCCACAAGAACCAGCTCCGCTGTAAACAGGCGTCGTAGCACACTGGAAAAACGCTATGTCTTTCCAGTGGGAACCCAGTGATGAAGCATGTCACCACTAGGTTGGTGAGTGAGGGTTCTTATTTAATCAGTCTTTTGTTTTCCTTTTTCACCTGTCCCTAACCACGTCTTAAGTAACACTTATTCTTTTGAAGTGATGTTCTGATACTTTCACTCTTCTGTTGTTTATCAAATTTGCATTAGGGGTAAGAGAGTTAACTAAAATACCCTTACTCTCTCTCTGTTAACGTTCGATTCCATTATGTTCTAGAGCAGCTTCCCAGAGTGTTCTAAAAAACATTCAGAGTGTAAACAGCCTTACTTATGACAAACATATAGCACACCTAAAGCCATCTTGATTGTAATAAAGTGGTAACTCTTAACACATTTAATTTAAAAAGGAACAAAACGGGTGGGTTCATTTTGCCATAGAAAGTATGATTAGTGCTGTAGAAAGAAAAATTATGGCACATTTTGAGTGACTTCTCAAATCCTCTTCTATTTAATTAAAAGAAATTCTGACATGCAGTCTGAAACATGTACTTTCAATACCAGCAGCAGACTTCCCTTGTGAGCAGTAGCTTTACTACAGTGATATATTGAGCAACTAGAGTGCTAACATTCAGAAATTATGGCATATGTGTGACACATCTGAATGCCTTCCTGATGGAACCAAAGTAAAAAACTGAAAGTATTTCCTACTGAGGAGACTGTAGTAAATGAGGAAATTAGGAAACATCATGACAAATAAGTCTCCCAAGATGGCCACCAGAGACAAAAGAGCCCAAATGTAGCATAAATATCACCTAGATGTAGCCCAAGTATAGCCCAATGACAGAATGTCCCAGAGTGTTCTAAAGAACAACTAGAGTGCTAACAGTCTTACTTATGACATAAGTATGGAACACCTGAAGCCATCATGATTGGAATAAAGTGGTAACACTTAAAACATTTAATTTGCAAATGAACAAAATGAGGGGCTTCATTGTGCCATAGAAAGTATGATTAGTGCTGCAGAAAGACACATTAGGGGACATTTTGACTTCTCAAATCCTCTTCTATTTCATTAAAAAACCTCTAACATGCAGACTGAAACATGCACTTTGAATACCAGCAGCAGACGTCCGTGGTGAGCAGTAGCTTTACTACAGTGATCTAATTAGCAGCTAGAGTGCTAACATTCAGAATTTATTGCAAATGTGTGACACAACTGAATGCCTTCTTGATGGAACCAACGTAAAAAACTGAAAGTATTTCCTACTGAGGAGACTGTAGTAGATGAGGAAATTAGGAAGCTTCATAACACATAAGTCTCCCAAGATGGCCACCAGAGACAAAAGAGCCCAAATGTAGCACAGATATCACCCAGATGTAGCCCAAGTATAGCCCAATGACAGAATATCCCTGAGTGTTCTACGGAACAACTAGAGCACTAACAGACTTACTTATGACAAAAGTATGGAACACCTGAAGCCACCTTGAATGGAATAAAGTGGTAACATTTAAAACATTTAATTTGCAAAGGAACACAATGAGGGGCTTTATTTTGCCACAGAAATTATGATTAGATCTGCAGAAAGAAAAATTAGGGCACATTTTGACTTCTCGAATCCTCTTCTATTTCCATAAAAAGGTTCTAACATGCAGACTGAAACATGCACTTTAAATACCAGCAGCAGACTTCCTTGGTCAGCAGTAGCTTTACTACAGTGTTTCAATGAGCAACTAGAGTGCTAACATTCCGAATTTTGGGCAAATATACGACACAACTGAATGCCCTCTTGATGGAACCAAAGTTTAAAAAAAGAAAGTATTTCCTACTGAGGAGACTGTTGTAAATGAAGAAGTTAGGAAACATCATAACAAATAAGTCTCCCAAGATGGTCACCAGAGACAAAAGAGCCCAAATGTAACAAATATCACCCAGATGTAGCCCACGTATAGCCCAATGACAGAATGTCCCAGAATGTTCTAAAGAACAACTAGAGCGCTAACAGTCTTACTTATGACAAAAGTATGGAATACCTGAAGCCATCTTGATTGGAATAAAGTGGTAACACTTAAAACATTTAATTTGCAAAGGAACAAAATGAGGGACTTCATTTTGCCATAGAAATTATGATTAGAGCTGCAGAAAGAAAAATTAGGGCACATTTTCACCTCTCAAATCCTCTTCTATTTTATCAAAACAGCAGACCTCCCTGGTGAGCAGTAGCGTTACTACAGTGATCTAATGAGCAACTAGAGTGCTAACATTCTGAATTCATGGCAAATGTGTGACACATCTGAATGCCTTCCTGATGGAATCAAAGTAAAAAAACTGAAAGTATTACCTACTGAGGATACTGTAGTAAATGAAGTAATTAGGAAACTTCATAACAAATAAGTCTTTCAAGATGGCAACCAGTGAGAAAAGAGCCCAAATGTAGCACAAATATCACCCAGATGTAGCCCTAGTATAACCCAATGACAGAATGTCCCAGAGTGTTCTAAAGAACAACTAGAGCGCTAACGGTATTACTTATGACAAAAGTCTGGAACACCTTAAGCCATCTTGATTGTAATAAAGTGATAACTCTTAAAAGATTTAAGTTTGCAAAGGAACAAAATGAGGGGCTTTATTTTGCCATAGAAATTATGATTAGTGCTGCAGAAAGAAAAATTAGGGCACAGTTTGACTTCTCAAATCCTCTTCTATTTCATTAATAAATTCTAACATGCAGACTGAAACATACACTTTGAATACCAGCAGCAGACTTCCCAGGTGAGCAGTAGCTTGACTACAGTGATCTAATGAGCAACTAGAGAGCTAACATTCAGAATTTATGGCAAATGTGTGACACATGGATCTGGATGAAGCCAAAGTAAAAAAAAACTGAAAGTATTTCCTACTAAGAAGACAGTAGTAAATGAGGAAATTAGTAAACTTCATAACAAATAAGTCTCCAAGACATGGGTCCCATGCTCTCCATGGCACTGGAGTCAAGCGTCCCGTATCCGTAATGTGCATGTGTCGCGAATGCGTGGGAGCAGGAGTAACGGACTGGTCGCATACCAATCAGGCACATCACGTAATATTAAATGTATATGATGTAATGAAAAACACGCAGCCATCGCACACAATGTACGCGAATCCTTCACGACTTTTCTAAAATGTGATATGTACACTTTGGGTGCGGGACTCAGAAAAAATGTGTAATTTTTTTTAAAGAAAATAATATAAATATATTAAATGAAAAAAAGAAAATAAAAAAGTAAACAATATTTCAGTTTGATTTCCCCAAACATTTTTGGGAAATTTTCCGAAAAATATATAGGGGCCGATTCAGATTCTGTAAAATCCCCTACGAATAGCCGTGCGGGGCATATTTCCCATACAAATCGTACACCCTAAACTTCACCGTACGTACGATGAAGTACGATCCAAACCCAAAGCAGATCTCCGTACGAATCGTATGAAAGAATATATAACCTAATAATACATATAAACCGCATTCGGAACACGCAGTACGCAACGTCCGTAGGAATTGAAGCAGCTTTTTCCGTCCCAGCAAGTACGATTCGTCACGTCAACACTCCGTACGACTCTTTTTCTACGGGAGCTCAAAACGTCCATAAAAGCAGATTTTGACTCAAACCGTGTACGAAACGTAGCCCCCCCGGGTACGCGAGTATACCCTATGATTGCAGGGCTCTGGTGCATAGGGGTACGGTGCTTAGGGGTATATTGCATAGGTGTACTGTGCGTAGGGGTACGGTGCATAGGTGTACGGTGCGTACCCCCATGATTGCAGGGGTACGGTGCGTATGTGATTGTGTGTCTCTCCATACAAATTGTTTGTATGATGTTTTCCGTACGAATCACGTTCTCGTTCCCCGTTCCGGATCGTACTTGTTGGCTCGTACAGCATGTTTGCGATTCATACAGTTCACTGTGAGGGTCCGTATCGTACAGATTTTCCCTTGCTTTTCGTACGGTTCACAAAGATTCGGACGTATTTTCTTCCTACGGATTGTACTACACGATTTGGACTGATTTGTACAATTCGTACGGAAAGGGCTTCGAATTTGAATCGTCGTACGGATTAATTTCCCGAATTGGAATCGACCCCATAATGTTATTTAATAAATAAAATATTTATAAATAAACAGTTTAAAAACTGTAAAAAATCAAATCAAAAAATAGGTATAACTACTGTCACACTTAAAAATCAGCATTTAAAAAACCTTCGAAATTCCCTGAAAGAACCATAGGTAACAGAGATGTTACAGTTATAAATTAGCATTTAAAAAAGCTTTGAAATTCACTGAAAAAACCATAGGTTTCGGAGACGTTATAGTAAATTGTCATTTGAGATGTCATCAGTGATATCATCAGCGATGTCACTGACCATGTCTTGAATGATGTAATATGTGACATCATCAGCAGAGCATTGCGGGCGCGTGAGTTATAGTTAGCAGAACTAACTATAACAGAATAATTTCTATGGTTTTGTATGAGTGAAATATCCAGCTAACTATAACACCCTTGAAACCTGTGGTTTTCTCTCTGAATTTTTAAGATTTTTTAAATGCTAATTTCTAATTATAGCGTCTCTGAAACATATGTTTTTGTCAGTGAATTATATGTGTATATATATATATATATATATATATATATATATATATCAAAACTTTCCTCATAACAAGGAAAACACTGATGTTCTTGTGTCAGAGTGTATTTTATTTCTCAACCAAAGTGCTTAGGTGGAGAAGTGAAAATCTGAATACACTCTGACACAAGCGTGACCTTATTGTCCTTTTTATGAGACAACTGTTTGTATATTGAAACGGGTGCTTTTCACTCAAAAAAAACAAAGGTAAAAGTGACATTGTTCGGTGAAAATGTTAGTTTAAATGCAACATTTTAAACTAATAAAAAACACTAAAATTACCCAGTTAGTACCAGAAAGTGGGAGGAGATCTGTAGGGCTTGGAGGGAGTAGAGGGGTTTCTAGAGTAGTACATTGAGGGTTCCCGTGGATGACATGTCGAGAACTAGGGAATTGTTTGTGAGGGCGGTTTTCCTAATGGACACTATCAATACTTGAATGGTGTGCGCAGGAATAAAAGAATATCCAGGAATTTGCTCTGTAGTATTCCAAAAAGTTCTTTATTGAATATAATTCATTATTAACATGCAGTTCAGCCAACGCGCTTTGTTCTCATTGAAAAATTCTACAGGACTTCTCAGGGTAATACCCGTGCTGAAGGAGAGAAATCAATGATGTGCTCATAAACTGTGAGTACAGCTGCTACTCTGTACACCAAAGGAATCCCAGTCAAAAGTAGAATTATCTTTTGGAGGATGAAAAAATTCTCCTAATGCGGTCACAAATCAAGTAATATCGATGGGTCCGAGGACGTTCCCTCAAATATCTGGATGTGGTATTTCTGAGTCAAATAATTCCAGTAAAGAGAGGTCGCAATCCAAGCCAAATGAAGATGGAGTCCAGCAAAATTATAATCTGGGCATGTTTGGATAAAGTTGCCTATGAAGGATAAGGTTTCCATAGCGTCCGAGATGAGTGTACCGACGGTGTCCGGTTTCTGGCATCTCGGACGCCATTGGTACTCTCATCTCGGACGCCTTCGGCACACTTACAGACTATTTCTGTACACCAGGTGTTGGAAATGGCCCTCCTTGAAGGGTTATCCCCAAACTTTTTGCATCTTCCTCCCTTATTTTTCCTGACCCGTGGTTCTTGGCAATAGGACTCTGGGCACTTTACCACTGCAGAGAAGTGCTAAAGTGCATATGCTCTCTGTGTAAATTGTTATTGTGCTTGGATATACATGATTGGCATATTTGTGGTACCACGAAGTCCCTAGTGAAGTGCACTAAGTGTGCCAGGGCTGGTAATTCAAATGCTACTAGTGGGTCTACAGCACTGATTGTGCCACCCACATGAGTAGCCCTAAAATGGTGTCTCAGGCCTGCCACCACAGTGCCTGTATGCAGTCTGTGAACTGCCATGTCCTCCTGGTCAGTGTCCCCACTGACCAGGCCTAACCCTTCCCTTTCTGTGCACATTGGTCACCCCTATGGAAGGCCCAAGGTACCCCCTTGGGCAGGGTGCAGTGTATGTGGAAGGTAGAGCATGTACTTGTGCAGGTGACATGCTCTGGTAGTGAATTACAGCCATTTTCGTTTTTCACTGCTGCAAGGCTATCTTGCTCCATAGACTATCATGGGTGATGCTGGCTACAGTAGCTACCAGCATATCTTCCCATAAGAACAAGATAGGACATAAAAGTCTAGTATCCCTGAACTCAGAATTTAATAACACACCTTTTAGGAAAGGTTGTTTTTGAATCCTGTGTTTGAGAACAGCAGTTTTAGAAAGTTTCTGTTCTCTTGTCTGCTCTTTCTGTGTGCCTTGGCCTGTTTGTGTATTGACTGTCTGGTTTGAGTGTGACAGGGGCTGGGGATTCCCCAGGAGGCTGGCTGAGTCAGCCCTAGGCTGAATGACTGCATTGCAACTTGAGTGGTGGGAGGAGATAGCACCTGGACCTGAATATGGAAGTCTCTGCCCTGCGCTGTGAAAAGAGAGAAGGAATCATGTCAACAAAGTGCTCCAGGGCTGTGCTTTCCCACCACAATGCTGGCTCTACCTCCTGCTGGGCGGCTGACAACCCTGCCCCTCACTCTGAAAGGAAAGGAGAAGCCAGGAAAACAAAGTGCTCAAGGAACGCCCAGTACTGGTTCAGACCGGGCTCAGAGCCCACTTGCACAAAGAGAACAAAGACTTTTAGGGGTATAAGTACAGGACCCCTGACAACTGAATCAAGAAGGAACCTCTGCCAAGGAGAAAGCTGAAACTTAAAAAGGAAGATTGTCCAGCTGTTGCTATGCTGAAATGCCCTGTTGTTGCTTTGCTGCCAAGGAGAGGGATTGGAATTTGCTTTGTGCTGTGTCCCTTTGCTTGAAGGAATCTCCAAGGGCCTGAGAAGAGCTGGCTCCCTGTTTTGAAGTCCCAGGAACAAAAGGACTTCACCCCCAGCTTCCCCTGAGCTCTACTGAGAGAGTTCTGTCCTTCCTGGAATGCGTGGCCCATGTGTGGTGCCTCTGGAAGTTGTACCTGTGCTGGGAAGCTGGAAACCAAGCTTTAAAGACTTTGCTACAGAAAAGTTATTGCATCGCACGCTGCAGAGCGCATCCCCGACGCACCGGATTCCATACTAGTGGCCGTCCTCCTCATACGGACCGGATTCGTCGCAACACGCCTGCTGCTGCAGCTGGGCTGTCGCAAACGCCTCCCCAAGGTCTCAGGAGCAACGCATAGCTTGTTTTCCACCGCACCAGCTTCTGCTTTTGGATCTTTGTCGCATCTAAAGGTACTGTTGTCTAAACGTGACGCAACTGTGAACTTTTCACGCAACTGTGGATTATTTTTATCGCAAGCTTAAGAACTCTTTTGCAACTATATTCTTGAACTGTGTATGTTGGATTTTTGTTGTTTTGGTCTTGTGTAGTTTAGATTAAATACCTTTATTTTTCTAAACTGTTGTGGAGTCAGTTTGTGGTGTTTTCACTGTGTTACTGTGAGTGTTGGTACAAATACTTTACACATTGCCTTCTGATTAGCCTTGACTGCTCGTGCCAGGCTACCTAGAGGGTGAGCAGGGGTTATCTCAGAGGGTTTCCTCCTTACCCTGAATAGAAGCAAGGGTCCCTATTTGGACAGTGGTACCTACCTCTGCCAACTAGAGACCCCCAGTTCTAACACCAGGGAATAGCCTTCTTATGGAAACCTTATCCTTCATAGGCACCTTTATCCAAACTTGCCCAGAGTATAATTTTGCTGGACTCTATCTTCATTTGGCTTGGATCTTTACCAGAATTATTTGACTCAGAAATACCATATCCAGATATTTGAGGGAATGTTCTTGGACCCATCGCTATTACTTGATTTGTGACCGCATTAGGAGTATTTTTTCATCTTTCAAAAGATAATTTTACTTTTGACTGAGATTCCTTTGGTGTACAGAATAGCAGCTGTATTCGCAGGTTATGAGAACTTAACAGATTTCTCTACTTCAACACGGGTATTACGCTGAGAAGCCCTGATGAAGTACTCAATGAGAACAAAACGCGTTGGCTGAACTGCATGTTATTTAGGAAAAATATTCAATAAAGAACTTTTTGGAATACTACAGAGCAAATTCCTGGATATTCTTTTGTCCCTGCGGACACCATTCAAGTATTGCTCTAGAATCTGGGACACAGTGACACCACAGGATGGTTGGTGTCTGGGTTTGTCGCGCGGGACTGTCACATGCAATGAAACAGGTTTAGAGGTGCAAGAGAAACAGTCCACCGTCCTTTGTTTTTGCTGTTAATGGACACTATCTCTGTACAATGGGTTATGACTTGTTCTATATATTGTCATGGAAAGATCAACCTTCTATTTGTACTGAACTTGAAATGCATGATTCACCAATATCTACTAGATGATGCAAATGTTAAATAAAAAGATTTATAAAAATAAAAAGGATATTCACCAGTTATAGTTATTTCAAGCAACTATAACTTGTGCCTTCACCATGCATGCTGATGTCATCAATGATGTAAATTCTGATGCCGTCATTGATGTCATCAATGATGTCATAGAACATGTCATGAGTGATGTAACATGTGAGGTCATAAGCACTGCATGGTGATGGCGCGAGTTATAGTTACTTGCTTTTTTTTGTATTTTGAGTATTTTTAGTGTGAAGATATTACTATATCTCACTATAACATCCCTTTAACCTTTATTTTTCCAGTACATTTCTAGGTTTTTTAACATAAAGTAATATTTTATTGCCAACTATACCTTTTTCCAACCTCACAGAGCCTGCGTCCAACCCTCCACAAGCAGTCAACTGCACAATGCACCTGCACGTGGCCTCTGGTTGTGAGTGTCATGGGATAGCCACAGAGCCAACGGTCCACACATCGCCAACCCACCACAGACACTCATGCCCCCCGAATTTTTAATGGTTTTCTGATCCCATGGCAACAAGTGCAACACCTAAGCTACTATGGAAGTCTTGAAAATGCAGGGATGACCCATCGGCTTCATGAAAATCCAGTAGATTGCAGCAACACAAAATAAAAAAAAGACGCAGAGAAATTCGCCAGTTAAACTTAGCAGAGGTAACTATAATTTGTGCCCCTACCATGCACTACTTACAACCTCACATATTAATTCACTCATGATACTGGTCGTACGGTATGGAGTGTTGGCCCCAGGGCTTGGCCTGCAGCTGACCCCATGCCATGTTAAATGAAAGGCAGAGCGCACTGTCAGATTAGCTCCCTTCAGGGGTGTCTGCTGCTTCTGGGTGGGTTCAGCCATGCCCTGTGGCCAACGTCCTGCTACGCACTGCCAAAGGCCTTGTGGGGAGGGTATTGGTGTTATGTATGGTAATAAAATATTAAATTAAGTTTTTAAAAAGCCCTATTAATTTACTGATAAATACTAAGGTTAAAGTAATGTTAAAATAACGCTACAGTTAGGTGTGCTTTGAAGATCTTTTTTTTTGTTGTATAAAAAACCTTAGAAATTCACTGAAAAAAATCAAAGGTTTACGTAATGTTATGGTTAGATGAATATGTCAGTGACAGCTTTAACATTTTTAACTATAAGAAAACCTTATAAATGTTCTAGTTATAGTTAGTTAACTATAACTTACACCCTCACAAATTACATCACTCAAGACATGGTCTGTGTATGACATCACTGATGACAAATCTTCCCAAAACTTTTTTTTTTGTTTTTAGAGTTTATCCACCTTTACTTCTGTCAAGCGTGGGCAGAGAAAATAGGGGTCCCAAAACACCTTTTCCACATTCATTTTTCAGTAGGAAAATTGAAGAGTGATACAGCAGGAATGGCTGAATGAAACTACATTAAAATTGGAAAAAAGCTATTTGTCGGTCCAGTAAGTATGCTTTATGTGAACTGAATTAAATCCTTCAGTAGATTTTAAGAAATGTAGGATCTAAATGTATTATAAATAGCATGCCATGGATGGAGAATCCACTATGCAACAGATCAAAAGATAAGTTCTGATAGGAACCCACTACATTATTAAAGATGTGGCTACAGTTAATTTAGGACATTATCATACAAAAAATATATAAAAAATATGGATGTCCCTATCCCCTAGGATTGATGTACAAAAAATGTTTTTATTGTGGTACCAGCAAATGAATTTTATGGTACCAAAAGTAACCCCCTAGAGTAGGCTAGGGGTGCAATCATTTTTTCGGGGGGGAAGGGCATGTGCATCCAACTTCTCTAAGCTCATGTGTGCACCCGGGACCTCACCCCCCTGGGCCAACTTTCAATTTTAGGAGAGGGAGCGTGTAGGCCTCCTTGTCAAACCTCCAGAGGCACAGGGACCGAGGCATAAATGTTACAATTATGGGAGGAGGCATAGGGCCTCGCTCCCTGAACCATTCCCCAGCACCTAGGACTCCATCAACCGGGGCTCAAACCAAGTAGTGTCCAGAGGACCCGATCCAACAGGAAACTGCTGTTCCCTGTCCGGGAGACTGTGAGGGTTCCCTTCCTGGACTTGCCCACACTCTCTCAGACAGGGAACTCAACATTGCTCCTGCTGCCGGTATCAACCCTCTGCCTCTGTGACAGCGAAGGGAGCACCTACAGGTCAGTAGAGGCCTAACCAGGGTCAGTCTTAGGGTGCTCCGCTCACAGAGATGGCATATCCTGATCCACTGGTCCTCCCACTGTGGACTATTTCTACCTCCTGCAGCTCCATCTGGGCTTCTTTACTCTCCATTTGGGCCTACTACCCCTAGAAACTCGAGCTTTCCAGGCACCCTGGGTGGCCATCTCTCCCAGTTCTGTTAACACTGGTGGTAACTCGTTTCCCAGAATGTAATCAATGGGCATCTAGAGAATAACTATGACCCTCAACAGGACCACTTCCCCATCCCTTGTAGGGTAAAAAAGCCATAAGCCAGAGAAAGTCTTGCCCAAGTGACTAACTTATGCTACACACCTATCCTGGCATGTTCTGATCTGGAGAAACCAGCCTTTCGAATACAATGATCTGGTTGGCAGTGGTACCTTCAGAGAAATTACAGGGATCCCATTCAATGTCTTCTGATATAAGGGGTGACTCCAGACCTCAGGGATCATTAGCCTACCCTGTGAGTTGTTCTCCTAACTGAACGAGACTAGGGCTTGTTCTACCCCCTGCTCTGGGCGAATACTTATCCCTAAAGCAACATAGACCACCCATGTAGAATTTCCACCAGGGGGTGGTTTCTTGGAACACACAGAGCCCCCCTACCTATGTATATTAGAACAGGGTTTAGTATAACAACACTCCAAAGAAGCTGTACATCATACCAAAAAGAATTATATGCATCCCATACCACCCACTGCTCCTTACACTTGTCTGTACCATTCATATAGCTCTCAAAAAATGTAGGAAGGACCTTCCCTTTGGCATTGAGATCCACATCCTACTTGAACTTTACTTTGCTATCCAATTTCATGGAAAATATAACTTGGGGGTCACAGTAATTTAATAAATTCTATTTGGATCCCAAAATGTATAATGACTTTTCAAATGAGTGCAAAATACTTATATCACTGGTGAAAGAAAGTCTTTGATTGGTTCATCTCTGGTATATTTTTTCCTCATATAATGATGTGTGTGTGTGTGCATGTGTGTGTGTGTGTGTTTTGTCAGAAAATAATTTGACATACTTGCACTTCAGATTACGTACTTCCCATTAGCAAATGGTTAAATTATTTACTTTGGTGTGTTTTAGGGTGTATCTGTAAGAAGAGGTTATAGGTGTGCTTAATATTTGTTTCAAATATATATATACTTGAGTATTTTAACATTACTTTAATAGGGCTTAAGGGTTTGGGCAAATATTTAAGAATATTTTATTTTTAAGTTAAAGAATAAAAAATAACTATTGTAAATTTAAAAAAAAATAACTAAAGAATAACTTAAGTAACCCTAATAAACTAAAGATAATCTGATGTACAAATCTGAATTAAGAGAGTCAGTGTGTGTATATTTTGCCAAGGTGCATTCATTTTACTCGAATACAGTGTAAGGTTCAATGTGTAGCGAGCTTTTGCTCTGCCAAGATCCTCATCACATATTTTGCAAGCATTAATAAACCCCATAAAACAAATGTATACGCAATGGTTATTAGTGAATGGAATAGTACTATGACTTATTGAAAGGTTGCTTCCTGCTCTTGTCTACTTATTTTCTCTTCTTCACTGTTTACGACATGTAGGAGGAGCTACGAATCATAATGTCTAAAAAGCGACTGGAATAACCTGTGCTAACCATGTAACAGAATTTCTAATGTGTTGTTGTTTAAAATTATTAAAACATGTTGAAATAAAAATAAAAAAGTTAAGGCATTCATACATCAAGCAATTGCTAAACAAAAAAGTCATAAATAATCGACATCCAAGTAAAGACATCTAGACACACACTGGGTAACAAGCTACATGTTGCAACTGAAGTCTGACAAAATGATCTGTTGTGGGTTTTAACAAAAGCCTATTGACCTGGTGTGTATGTTTCGCGTGAAATCTGATGCCATTTGTTGTCTGGAGGTGAATGTTGCAGCATCTCTATGTGATTGTCACCATATTTGTGCCTGCCTATTGGAAACAAAAATGTTTTAATATAACCATCCTCAAGATGTCCTGGCTTTGATATATAACCCCCTTTGACAATGACTGACCATGAAAAACAAATGAAAGTTAGCTGCTGATATTTATTTTTGACGAATTGACAATTTGAAGATTAAATATCGCACAGACAGACCCACCACTATGGGACTATGATTAGGGTCATTGTGATAGAAACCCCTATAAACTGTGGAGGTTTGAGTAAACAGTGCCACCCTAGGACTGCACCAAAGTTATTATCGTGAATCGCATACGCTAAAAATAAGGCACCTGTATTTTTATACAATAATAATATTTTAATTGTAATGTGGTACAATATTGTAATATCTGGCAGCAAAAGGGACTAAGGTAGAAATACAAAAGGTAATGTTTATGTTATCATAGAAATTAATCACATGCAGATGCCACGATTAAACCCATGTTTTCAGAGTCTACTGGTTAACAACTAGAAGATCAAGTAACTAATTTCAACTCACAGATCCCAACATTCAATTCATGAATTGGGAATATTTGCAAACATTATAGATGTACATCTAGAAAATGGGAATGTATGTTGTGTAAATAACACAGACAGAATGTTGAATTCGCCAGATAGTTCTCTAAGGAACGTCCAGCTTTCTGCATCGACATATTTCTTGGCAACTCGGCTTCTTAAATGTCGCTCAATTCTTTTCAGAAGAGTAAAATATTGGAAACGGGGCTGTATAAGTTACTTTACTCTGTTTAATGAATTATTCCAAATAAATGCCGTGTTCTTTTTTTTAAATTTTTTTAAGTGCTAAACATTAAGATGGCTTTGTTAGTAACTAGACCCATAGGGAGTAACCATTCACACCTGCTTGTGATTATTGATCTGCTAACTGTTTTAATGTAAACTTTGAACCAGTCCTATGATTCTGAAAGCTATTTTTGCCGGACATACAACTAGGCTCTGTAAAAAGTGGAGAACACAGCAGTGACTGAAAAATGCCAGAGAATCCTCGAGTGGGTTTTTGCTCTCGATTGACACACTGGAGCCAATAATGTTGCAACCCAGATTTTAAAGACTTCATTAGCACCAATGTTATGCTTTACGCTACCACTCAGCTAAAAGGTATGCACAAACCAGGAAGGTGCAATTCTCTTTCTTTCACCTCCTCCATGACAGCCCTGTCTGAACGGTTTGACCGTAGAACCCGTGAATACTTGATGGGCCCCGCCCCCTGGTTCGATGTAAACCACTCCTCTAGCTGGCGGGGGTGGCCTTCTTCAAAGCCAGAAGGGATTTCCTCATTTTCATAGGGAATTCCCTATCATATGCAGGAACTCTCTCCCCAGAGAGCGCAGAGGCCGGGGTTCTCTGCTGGTACATTTTTTTCATAATACTAGTCGGTTTTTATGTACACGTACAATACAAAAACAGTATTGCTGTTTGTGCGGCACAAAGGTGCTATATTTTGGAATGTGCCAAGTAGGATTCATATTCGGGGGCAAGGGGTGAGTTGGACAGTTGGAAATAATTAGGTTCCCTCGCCTCTGTCCATAATTAGAACACTTTAAAGTTGCCTCTGCCTCTATGTCTGGATAATGCTCGCTGTCGTCATGACTGACTAGTAATGGTCAGGTTATTTGCATATGAACTACAAGAACAGATAGACAGAGACACCAACTGCGCAAAGGCAGACACCAAAACACAAACACGTTGAAAAACTCATATGAATATCCAGAGAATGTCGTCACCAGCCCATTAGAATGCATGTGACGGAACGCGGCAGGCATAATGTTAACACTTAAAGAAAACGTTCAACAAGCAAAAACGACACACTCAAACCTAGAAAGAAATCACAGCATCCCACTGTGACTGTGATCTGAAAACACCACGCCAAACAAAGTCAAAGGGCAACTTTTGACAGAAACGAGCAAACTGCTGCATTGGAATGACAGCGGGCAGGGAAACAGCCCCGGAAACGGATGCACTCGGCAGGACAGGCACATGTTTGTGAGACGCTGTAAATCATTTCTACCGCAGCGGAGCAATCTCCAACTTTACGCAGTATCTGTCCATCTGCGCCAAACCTGCAGTTCTAGCATCCCTGGCACCATTTCACCCAGCGCCCCCCTGCCCAGGTTAAAGAACTGAAGTGATTCCGAATAACAGCGCTAAGGTCATTCTGTAATTCGAATTGCTCTATTTACATGAAAGTGCACATGCTGATGATGTTCCGTGCCATGCATTTGCGGGTGCCCCAGCTGGCTCTCAAAGACAGACACATGCAGGCGGCGCTTGTAAAGCGAGCAGGCTGAGCGCCGGTCTGCAGCGGAGAGTCCCAAACATCTGCATTAGAAAGCACACTGCCATCCGCGGCTCTCTAGCTGGGGCGCCAGAGCTATACACTGCAAGGGCATGCAGACCTCGCCTCAGAGCTCCCGCCGGGGACACCGCCGTTCCTACTGACCTTTCTGCTGCCTAAAACACTGAAAAGACCCTGAGTGGTGAACCATCTTCATTCACTTGAGCGTCACAGAACCCATTCACAAAACCTGGGGGCCGGGATGCTGCAATGACGGAGCGCCGCGGCGCGCGGCTGGTCCCAGTATCCGGGCACTGCTTCTGGAGGGCTGTGCAATACGACACCTGCTTTAGCAAGCACTTTGCCTGACAGACTCTACTCCCTGCTGTTGCCATAGAAACCTGAAAGGGCGGTCCAGCATCGCGCTCCCCTTAGCGGATACTTCGGGAATAATTCACCTAGACAATATAATTGGAAACTCAGCAATATGTTTTTTTGTGTTCAAGTAAATAGACTTTATTGCCCGGAGCACGTCATATAAAGGAACAATATACAGCCCGGCGAGGAGAATACTGCAGCATTTAACGCATGAAATAAAAACACCATTTGTCTGTGACGGATTATAGCTCACAAAAGTATCCACCAGTTTACAAACTTGCCAAAGGTGTGTGCCGCCTTCTAGAGCCATTATAAAAAGCACTGCGCGCTCTGACATATGAATATGAATGCGTTTTGCATCCAGATTGTTTCAAATAGAGGGCCAACAAACTGCATGCAGGCAGGAAGAATGGCGCAAATTGACTCGCTTTTTGGGTGGGGGTTGCGTCACTTATTGATGGAGCTCTGACACCAAGGGGCAGATTTACAAGCTCCTTGCGCCTCTTTTACACCACCGTAGCGTCACTTTTGTGACGCAGAGGTGGCGCAAAAGATGCACCATGGTGCAGGGTATTTACAACGTGACGCATCTGGGAGATGCGTCACGTTGTAAAGCCCTGCACCATAAGGAGGCGTTCCGGCGCAGGGAGGGCGTTCCTGCGCAGGAACGCCTCCTAACAGTGGCTGAGTGAAATCTACAAGATTTCATTCAGTCACTTTAAGGCCAATGCTGTGTCAAAACCCTGCGCCTGCCTAAAGCAGGCGTAAGGCTTGACGCAGCATTGGACAGATAGGGCACCCCGAGCCTTGCTGGAGCTGCGTCGCGCTTGCAACACAACTCCAGCAATGCGCCGCCTTTATGGCACAGATGTGTGACGCATCTGTGCCGTTTTTGCCCCATGGTGCATTGCATTGTAAATGCAGCACACCATGGGTGGCGGAGCTGCGGCGCACAACAACTGGCGCATCCCTGGGGATGCGCCAGTTATTGTAATTATGCCCCCAAATGTATTTCAGAATTTACTATGTCAAGCAAAGCCCGATTTTCGTGACTGCGTGGCTTAGTAAAAAAAAGAAAAAAAAAAAAGCAACAGGCACCTTAACCATTCAGTTAGCCCATCACCAAGAAGACAAGTTCCTACTCAACCTGCGCAGGTCCATGTATTGTAGTGCCTGATGGGTACTGAGGCACGGGTTGGGGCCCCGGGAGATGAGCTTTTGCAATTTTGACAGTCGGTGTCCACATCTCCAGTCTGTGTTATGTAGGACAAAGTAAATGGAAATCCATTCCGATTGCAACATTGGGCACATTCCGGCGCTGCATAGTAAGTGACACATCAGTCAAAAGGAAGAGTTTGTTTGAAATGTGAGAGGGGTGCGGTGTGGCCGGCTGCGCACTCTGCAGTGACTGCCCTGGCCGATTGACCCGCAGACACACACGAGCCTCAGAGGGGCATTTGACCCCATTACCATCTGCATTATTGATGCCATGGATTGCAGCACCATGTGAACACGAAGGCAATGGGTACCCTGCTGTAGGATCATAAATAATTCCCTGCATGAGGGCAGTCCTTGTTGCAATGGACCAAGAGTGGGGCACATTCAATGGACATGGAATATTCATCAAAGCGGAATGTTCATGTAGGAGAAAAACGTTATGTTTTCATTTATTTCATTCATTACTTCACATAGGCCATTGGGATCTTTGCACAGAGCTCGCCCAGCGCCACTTGTAAAGAGATGAAATGCTCCTGATAGGAGTCACAGAGAGAGAACGTGCTTTGCTGGATGAATGAAAGGGTCATTGGGTCACTGGAGTGCATTGGAAGGGTTGGGCTGTGTTTCTTCCACGTGTATCATTGCTTCAAGGCTCAGCTTAAGTTGGTATTGTGCAAGGTTATAATGCACTGAGTGGTGGTTTATCATCCTCAGACTTCCCGATGAGTGGACTCAGTTAATGTGCTGACTTGCAGGCACCCTTTTTCACCCACCCACACAGGAACACCATCCAAGTGCGGGTGAGTAAACATGGATCTAGCATGTAATGTAAATTGATACTTGTATAGCGCACTACTCACCCGCAAGGGTCTCAAGGCACTTGTACAAATACCGCTGTGGAACCCATCCTGGCTTTCCCTGTGAGGCGTCCACTCCTGGGCACCCCCAAGGTGGAGGCCAGGCATCCGTAGCGTTGTGGGGGCCGTTGTGGAGATTAAGAAAGCTATTGCCCAGAGTTGCAGAGTGGGACTTCATGATTGGAATAGGCACCGAGGCGAGAATTATCAGGTCCGTGGAATTTTTGAGCTCAAGACCCGCCGAGGCGGGGAATTGAACCCTGGTCCCGGGCTAGACCTCTGCATCAGGGTCTGCCGCTTTAACCATTGAGCCACACTTCTCCACGTAAATATGTAAATATCGATTTCAAGTTACCCATAACGAAAAGGGGTCTAACATGCAAGGCATGATTGTGGGGCACTCTATCACTAACACATGAACGCAATATCCTGTTTTCATTAAAAGAAATCTAGAGCAACTGGATCAGATTGCATGTCAAGTACAACTTTTACACTGACAATCAGGTGCTGAGCAGATAAACTCCAACTTGAGTAGCAGACCTCTTGTAATGACCTGCGGTGATGGTTGGAGGTGATGTGTGCCATTTTTGTTCGCTGGGTTTCACTTGAATGAGGAGTTACGTTCCATTTAGCTCGCGTGACCTTGACCACTAAGATGAGTTAATTCTAAAGTGATCTATACCAATATTTCAGATGGCGACTAACAATGGCCATGCCTTTAACTGACCTAAGCCCTGCCACTGGAGCACCCTCCTGGTAGTAGCACATGCCCACCGGCCACACCTATTCTTGGTCATCTGTACCAACCCCCACTGCCACAGAGCCAAGCCTCATCTCCTCATGACCTCTTGGTAGATGCAACCACCATAAAAGGTACAGTTCGGGGTAATCCTCAACCGATTCCAAAAGGTGCCATGTTTTTGTTGACTGCCTAAATAGATTTGTGAGGGTTCTACATAGAAGATGAACATTGCCTGGACCAACAGGCAAGGCTTCCTGACATATCTAAAGATTTTATTAAAACAAGCAAGCTCCAAATAGGCTCTGCCAATCAAAGAGCACACGCTACAGCAGTTCAAGCGCTTCATCCCTAGCCTCATGTTGTTTAAATAGCAAAATACTTGATTAAACTCGCAATAGTCACTCAGTGCCAGAAACTCCCGGCCTTCACCTCCATGCACATTACAGAATAAACACTTCTGTAACATGGCTCCAAGTACATGGTTGCACCAGCCTACAATTCCTGCATGGCATCAAACATATCCAAAGGGCTTATTGGCCCCCATCACAGAGAACATGTCCAAGGGCCTGATTCACAAAGGTAAACTTAAACCAAAAATCTAACTTAGACCAAAAGTCTAACTTTACTACTACTAAAGATAGACTTTTGGTCTAAGTTAGACCAAAGTTAGACTTTCGGTCCAAGTTAAGTTTTTGGTCTAAACTTAGACCAAAAGTCTAATTTTGTAGTAGTAAAGTCAGACTTTTGGTCTGAACTTAGACTTTTGATCCAAGTTTACCATTGTGAATCAGGCTCCTCCACGGGATTTTAGAGGTTTGCTTTCAATGTGTTGTTTACCGTAATTTAAGTTTAAAATGCAAACCGCTGTCCTCTATGCTCTTATCCATGTATGCTGGGATAAACTCCGGTGAACGCGAGGCATAACATAGAAAGCAAATTTCGGGTCTTAGCAGAGATATAGTAAATGATTGATACATACTCTCTCAGTACATGCATTGTTAGGCAGACGTAAAAAGATGCCTATATCTTGCGTCATGTGATCATAAAACTGCATAGTTTCACCTTTTAAACATCTGCTATGAAAAGGCAGTAGATCCTAATTGTAATAAACGTGACCTCTGCATTGTGCTCCTCTAGAATCTTTGATTTTTGGACACACTGGTAGTTGATCTCTGATGTAGTCTGAATGTCTCTTATTAGGCCTCAGACTCTATAGTGTCTGACACATAAGTGTGTCCCCACATTAACAGGAAACAGGCTCAAGTTGTGGCAACCATTATAAACTAATGGAGTTACCCATTCAATGTCAGTGGACCTGGGTATCTTAAGGTATAGAACAACAATTGTTATTGCTTTTCTTTTCACCCTTCTCTTCTTGAGCAACAGTTATATGTTTGAAAATTAATAAATTAGCCCTTTTATCTAAATACAGTGGTTACTCAGAAGGTGCACATTTGTATTTATACTGTTTGCTAGACATATTACTGCATATCTTGAACTATGAATGTTTTGATGCTTTGAAAGCGAATGCAAATGGGTTCTAGGACTAATTGTTGTTCTATACCAGCAAATTGTGGTAAGGCAGCTGAAACAAGTGATCACAAACACTACTATCCAATAAACTGTGAGTTCGACTTAGAGCAAAGGACTGCCCATGTCTATTCAAAGGTGCCTAAGAGTATTTATCCACGGCATAGACAAAATTGCCTTTCTGGTAAATATGTAACTTTTGATGTTTGTGCCATTGTAGGCACTGTGCATGCCTGTGCTTTCAGCTCCAGAATGAAAATAGATTAGAATTCAACTCAAATGACAAAAGGCACTGAACATATGCAAATAAAATATATGAATATCACACCTTCAAAGTGTATCTTTTTAAAAATCTTTTAACTGGGTTTTCTTTATTTCAGCTATATCAACATACACATATAGGTGAATCACCAGAGTATAGAGGAAAACATTGTTATAGAGAAATATTGGTCAAAAGTATTGAGACACACAATATAGAAGGTAAGATTACAATTTTCTTAGGTATATACTTAAAAAAAATATTACTAAGTTAATACCGTTTTAAGTAATGTAGTTGTATAAAATATCATTTTGTAAATTAATTTGAGAAATATTAGTCCTTGTATCTGTAAGAGACTGGTTTATTAGTTAAGTAGAAAGGAAGTCCCATTCAAATAAAAAGCACAAACCATGTCAGGGTGAACCACCAAAGTTTCTAAATCAACGTTTGCTTAACCCTCTGGTAACTTGGCACAAACCAGTCAGGTTTAACTTAGGGGCAATGCTTAAAGCATTTATGTAGAATTCAAAGTGTAATAACGTTTATTGCAAACAATCTAAGATGTACAAAGAATCTCAATTCTACATTGAGCTCAGTCTCAGCTAATTAAAGCATAATAAGAAATAACCTACCATCTTTACAGATCCTGACAAAAACTCCTTGGCAGCATCAGAATTTGATATGTAACACTCTAAAAACTAATAGCAGAATCATCAATTTGGGCATTCTAAAATTATGCAAATTTTAAGACAATACTATGGATTCTTACTTTTCTGAACCTCAAGGGTACTTGCATACTGAAATATTTACAATTTCGCCTCTTCTATATTCCGATTGCTCAATTCGAAGGCATATGGTAATCTATTTGTCTAGCTACAAAAGCCTACAGACTCTGTAATTTCAGGATAAAACCATTAAGCAGATTAACAGCCTGATTCATGAAGTAAAATTGCGCCCGCAATCGCTGCGAAAATGCAATTGCGGGCGCAATTTCCGTAATCGGCATTCAACATCAAAATAGCGAAATCGCTAACACATAATAGCAAATTCGCTATTATATTCGCAGAATCCCGGTAGGCGAGCATTAGTGAATCGGAAAATGCGACAAACCACGGATTCTGCGAAATAAATAGCGAATTCGCTATAAAATCGCAATCGGCATTCATGAAAAATCGCTAATAGCGAAAAACCCAAAAATCGCTATTTGCGCCGTGCAAATTAAGGACAACTCAAAGCAGGTGGTAACCATAAAAGCCATGAAAAAATTACATTTAAAAAACCGTTGGCCAATCACCAACAGGTTCAGGCCTGACCAATCACACATAAGGACAATCAGCAGCAGCATTCGGAGTTCCACAATGCCAGGAATGTACATGGTGGTGAGGCGTCGAAGGCTACAGCGAGCAGCACGGAGGAGACGCAGGATCCAGGACAGGATTTTCCGCCAGCGGGTCACCTTGCTGGGCCAAACCAGAGAGCAGATATATGCAAAATACAGGCTGAATGGGGAAATGAAAATGCAGATTAATACAGGACCTTGACCCCCTGATGCAGCACCCAACAAGCCGTACCAATGCGGTGCCTACACATGTGCAGGTATTGTGTAGCCTGCACCTCCTGGCCTCAGGGAGTTTCCAGGGGATAGTAGTGGCTGCTGGGGGGATATCCCAGCCCACCATGTCACGATGCCTCCACACTTTTGTTGACGCCATGCTCACCCAGCTACACCGTCATATCAAATTTCCCACGAGCCAACAGGAATTGGACTTGACCAAGCTACAATTCTACAATGTAGCCCATTTTCCCCATGTACTCGGATGCATAGACTGTACCCACGTCGCCATCTGCCCACCAGCTGCCACGGAGTATATGTTCCGCAATAGAAAGTCCTACCACTCCCTGAACATACAGATGGTCTGCAATGCTAAGACATACATCACTGACATTGTCGCCTAGTCCCCAGGGAGTAGCCATGACTCCTTCATATTCCGGCACAGCGGCCTCCACTCACGACTGGTCAGGGGAGAGTTTGGGGAAGGACACCTACTTGGTAAGTACACTTTGTCGACAATGTCACATTGCTATGAAGTAACTGCGCAGCACAGGCAATCACCATCTGCTCCTCTCATTCAGGTGACAGTGGCTACGCCCTCCGTGAATACCTCCTGACCCCTTACCTCAACCCTGCCACACCCCAGCAACGGCGCTACAATGTTGCACACATACGGACAAGGAATTGCATAGAAAGGACATTTGGCCTGCTCAAGAGCAGGTTCCGCATACTGCACAAGACAGGTGGGGCCATGTATTACAGTCCTGCAGTGTGCTGCCGCATTGTGGCTGTGTGCGCAATACTACATAACATTGCAACCAAGCGCCGGATACCTGTCGACATCTCTGGCAGTGAATCCGAAGGGGACGACCGGCCACCTGCACATGCGCACCATGCACGCGGGGAGAACCCAGCTGAAGGCCACAGACGTCGCAACCACATCACAGTGCACAGTTTCTAGTGCACCCTCTTCCCTCACCCACAAATCACAAATGCATGCAAAATGTAATAATGACACAACGCTAATGTGTGCTGCAAAAGAAATATATTTGTTTCAATCACAAAAATGTTACCAGTACAACTATCTTCCACTAACAGTATTACTGCATACTGCAGTGTCAAAGGACAGGGCAGGCTTATAGTCAGCCTGTGCCTGTAATTGTCAAATGCAGTCAATTGCGCCTCCTGCGCGTTCCGCCCAAGCGCCTCTGAGGCTCATCCTCTTCCGGGGCACCTGTACCTGCCGTGGGCCTGGTGCTGCGCCTGAGTGGCGGGACTTGTGAGGCAGAGTGGCTGCTGATGCTGGATGCCCCCTCACTGATATCATCACCCCCAACAGTGGCAGGTAGAGCAGGAGGGTGTAGTGCCGTAACCGCCGTGGTCAGGTGCTCCAGGACCCTGGTCATGTCCTCACAGCACTGGACGAGTTGGTGCTGCTGTGCTAGTGACCGCCGCGACAACTGTGAAGTTGCATTGGCTGCAACATAATTGGACCTGCTGTAGGAGGCCAGCCGGCTCATGAGCTGATGGTGGCGCCGGCGTGCTGCACTGCGCTGAGTAGTCATCGCAGCAGTGTTGGCCTCCATGGCTGCAGTCATGCGGGCCATTCCCTCCCCCACACCTGCCATGGCTGCAGTCATGTTGACCATGGGGTCCCCCATACCTGCCATGGCCGCTGTCATGCGGTCCATGCGGTCAGCCACTCCGGCCACATTGCGCCCAATCTTGTGGAGCTGGAGCTGAATGGCACCTTGCTGCCGTGCCTGGCGCTGATGGATTCTCAACATGCGTCTTTCGACGCTCATACGCGCCAGCCCCTGTCCATTGCCCCTCCTGCTGATTGCTGCAGTGGTGTGCTGGCGAGACCTGCCACGCCTGCTCTGCTGGCCTGACACTGTGGCTGGCCGCTGTGTTGCAACAGTCGCGGGCCCAGATGTTGTAGCACCAGCTGGTGGTGGTGTCACAGCAGGCGTTGCTGGTGCGGCAGGGACTGGAGGCACACTAGTGGCGGGCCTGGCTGCGGCTCTAGGTGGTGCGCCAGATGCAGGGGGCACAATAGTCGCAGGCCTGGCTGTGGCTGTAGGTGGTGCGCCAGATGCAGGGGGCACAATAGTCGCAGGCCTGGCTGTGGCTGTAAGTGGTGCGCCAGACGCAGGGGGAACACTGCTGGTGGACCTGGCTGCTGGTGTTGTTGCAGCGGCAGGGGCTGGTGCCTGTGTTTGTGGTGGCACCTCCTCCTCCTGGGCCTCCTCATCAATTTGCAGCCTTTCGCTGTTACTGCTTTCAGCGCCACCTGTGAGGGTAAGTGGACAATCATTAGTTGCATGTATCTGTCAGACGTGCAGTTGCTACATGCATGCTGGGTGACATTCCCTGAATGGCTGTGGCTTTGCGTACTTTGGAACCTGTCTGGCTGCATTGTGGTAATACTACATTGTGGCCACACTACATCTCCCACAATGCTTCAGGGCATTCCCTGATGTGCAACAATGGCATGACTATGGGACATTATGGGAGCCTATTTGGTCATGGACATTCATAGGGGACAGGGTCGCAGTCGCATGCCACTTACCTTGGGTGTCTTGGGTGGTGCGGGATGAGTCCAGACGTGTGAAGCCAATGCACGCCTCCCTCTCAAGGGTGTCTTCCACCTGTTCCTCCATGGGTGTGTTGGGAGGGACTGTAGGTCCGCCACCTCTAGTGCCCGACGACTCTCCAAAGCGCTCCGCCACCTTCTCTTTGGCACGACCTCGGAGGTCGTACCATCTTTTTTTCAGTTCGTCTACTGACCTATCGGCCACACCCACGGAGTTGACGGTGGAGGCTATTCTCTGCCAGATCCTCCTTTTCTCCTGCTCCAGGACCCTCCTGGAGTCTTTGCCAAACAGTTTGGCATGGTTGGCCACCACCCCTTCAATCAAATGTTCGAGCTCCTGCTCTGAAAATTTGAGCTTCCTCTTCCGCCCTGTGGTGTTGCTGGGGCCAGGAACAGGTTCCTCTGACATGGCAGCAATGTTGTTGCAGAGTACAAATCACCAGTAGATTAGCAGCAGCTCTCCCACTTGCTCCCTCGAGGTCTGCCTCACTGTGGTGAATGGGGGTGGGAACTGGCTGCTTCCTGGTTGTGATGTCATCACTGTGCTCGAAATGCGACTTCCCGTTTTCCCGATCTCGCGATTTTGCGATCTCGTAATTACCGATATTGCAAATACCGATATCGCTATTTGCGAGATCGCAATCCCGACGCGGGTAGCCGGAAATAGCGATTTTTCTGCGATTATCGGTAATCGCAAACGGATTTTGCGCCCGCGTGCGAATCGCTTTTTTTTATCGCTAATCTTCATGAATTCAGATTTGCGATTTCTCAATAGCGATTCGCAATTTATCGCTATTTGAGGATCGCAAATCCCGTTTTTCATGAATCAGGCTGTAAATGTATATGCCTGGCACTTCTCGATCGAAGAAAAATGTATTGGAAGCCCCTGTAAACCATCAGAAAGATACGAACAATTAGGAAATGAATAATATTTTGTAAAGCGATAGGTAGGAAAACATCCGAGACTTGACTTATTGATTATAATGCCAGAATGTTTTAAAAATGCTTGTTGATGCAGAATCTTGGAATTTTTTCACTTCATGTTGTCTAAGTGTATTAATATTTTAATGTAAAGAGTGTTAACTAGTGGTGTGTGCTGGTATTTTATCCTCTTTTCTGTTTTTATGTTGTTAAAATATAATATTTATTGTACAGTTGTTTTAGTACTTCTAATACAATAAATGTTACAATCACATACTAATAAAGTAATAACTTACAAAGTTCCACAACTAATTTTGAAAAATAGAGTACATTTTAATAAAGAAAACAAACAAAATCCCATCAGTAGAACCAGAGATAATAATTTACATTTTATTAGGTGAAAATAACGCCAAAAAGCAGAACATTCCACTCACAGTTATCTAATTTGCTAGACCAGGGAAAAGTCACAAATTCAGGCTGACTGCTTTGGAGCGCGTGTCAGATACACTGACCTTGTTAGTCCTACTGAAAAGTTAGCTTGTCAAGTCCGGCACAAAGAGATGTGTTTACATTGGAGTCGCATGGGAGAAGGAGGCTTTTGGCACGAGTAGCAGGTCGAGGATTTCAGACACTCATTTCTGTAGAATGAAGAGCTTTTCATTGCTGGAGGTTCATGTGGGTTGATCATCGTTGATGGTACCTGTCATCGTGAAGTGAAAGTCTCACATTGCCAGTGGCTGTGAATGGTCAATGTCAGTGCAAAGGGCAGGGACTGTGGGAGCTTTGTGTTGGTGGTTATCACCACCATTAGATTATCAATGCAGATTGGTCGCTTCACAGTTTCCAGTTGCTCAAGGGTCCAGGACCTGGGAGGGCACCTCTTGGGGATCAGGACTCACTCTAGCAGGGGTCAGCAACAGGGCTCAGGCAGGTCCTGGCAGGCCCAGTTGGTGCTAGTCAGCCAAACAATTGCAGAGAGACCTCTGGAAGTTTGTTGTATCCCCGTGTCAGACACAGGAGGTTAGCTGTTATAAATGGGAGTCTATCGTTAGAAGAGGTAGGTACCTTTGTCCAAGTAGCGACCCTTGATTCTAGTCAGGTTAAGGGGGATACACACTTTAGGTAACCCCTGCTCACCCCCTTGGTAGCTTGGCACGAGCACACAGGCTTATCCCAAAGGCAATGCGTAAAGAATTTGCACCAACACAACACAGTGATAACAACACAAATGGACACCACACCGGTTTAGAAAAATAAAGTATTTTTATCTGAACTTGACGAAACCACAACAACAAAAATCCAACATACACAGTTAAAAATATTACTTTCAAAAAGTTTCAAGAACTAGTACCATAGAAATCTATGGATGCGTGACTTTTCACCAAAGTACCTGGAGTTGCGACAAAGTTCACCAAGCCAAACAGCCTCAGCGTCCAAAAAACAAAGAGATGCGACACTCCAGAGACCATGAGGGGGCGATGCAACAGTCATGCTGCACGCAAAGGAAAGGTTGGTTCGATTATGGTATGTATGGAGAGTAATGTGTTGGTTCTTCTTGCCGGTTCAGGTCCGCAGTCCGCAGGTGATGCATCGGGAAAGTGTGTTGCACAGGTATGATGCGTGGATCTTCGGGATGCATTGGCAATCGATGTGGCGGCATTGCGCAGCACTGGTCCCCTTCAGCCGTGATCCCTCAATGCGTCGATTCATGCAGCGATGACAGGCGCTGCAAAGGTTTTCGCAGTGGCGCGAAGATGCGAGGAAATTCTTCTCGCGCCGTGAAGATGTATTGGAAGAACATCTGCAAGAAGAGCGATGCATCAGTTTCTGTAGTTCTTTGAGTTTCTTCAGTCTTCCAGCTCCCAAACAGCAACAACAACCACCAGAGGCCCAAAACTGGCCCAGGCACCGTAAGGTAGGTCAGAACTCATGCCATCAGAGTTCAGGGGAGCTGGGGGGTGAAGTCTTTGTGTCTCTGAGACTTCTGAACAGGAGGTCAGCTCACTTCAGGCCCTTGGAGATCTCCTTCAAGCCGGGGGCACAGCACACAGCAAAGCCTCTCTCCTTCCCTTGGCAGAAACAGCAACTGCAAGGCAGTACTTCTCCTCAGTATCTTCAGCTCTTCTCCTCGGCAAAGGTTCCTCTTGAATTCCAGGAATGATCTAAAGTTCAGGGGTTTTAGGTATAATACTTATACCCCAAAATGTCTTTGTTCTCTTTGTGCAAGGGGCTCTGAGCCCGGTTCAAACCAGTTCTGGGGACACTCTGCCAGTGCACAACAACATCCTTTGTAAGTGTGGGCCTTGGTCCCAGACACATCAGAGGGGGGAGGAGCCAGCATTTTGGAAGGCAGGCACAGCCCTTTTCAGGTACAGGTGCTGCTCCTCCCACAACTCCAAATGCAGATCAGACCTATTCAGCCTAGTGCTGACTCATCCAGACTCCTAGAGCCATGCAACTCCCCAGGCCCTATCACTCCAAAGCCAGACAGTCAATCCACAAACAGGCAGAGGCCCACAGGAAGGTTGAACAAGACAAATAGCCACTTTCTATAAGTGGTATTTTCAAACACACAATTGAAAAACCATCTTTAGTAAAAGATGTGTTATTAAATTCTGAGTTCAGGGGTACTAAAATCCATTTTTCTATCTTATCTCTATGAACCAATATACTTGTAAAATGTCACAAAGCATTCCCCATTCTGACCTGTGGGCAAGATAGTGAAAAACGAAATTGGCAGTATTTCACTAACAGAACATGATACACACACTAGTACATGTCCTACCATTCACATACACTGCTCCCTGCCCAGGGGGTACATTGGGCCTCCCATAGGGGTGTCCTATGTGTAAGAAACGGAAAGGGTAAGGCCTAGCAATTGGGTGCACTTGCCAAGTCGACATGCAGTTAACAAACTGCGCACAGGCACTGCAGTGGCAGGCCTAAGACCTCTTTTCAGGGCTACTCAAGTGGGTGGCACAATCAGTGCTGCAAGCCCACTAGTAGCATTTGATTTACCCGCCCTGGCACAATTAGCTCACTTTACTAGGGACCTACTGGTAAAATAAATAAGCCAATCAGGGAGAACCAATCACAATACCAATTTGCAAATAGAGCATATGCACTTTAGCACAAAAGGTCCAAAAGGTCCAGAGCAGGAGGCAGGTCCTTCACGCTCAACGCTGCTAAACTATGGAACTCTCTTCCCTTCTCACTAAGGTCCAACCCTACTCTCTCGTCCTTCCGGAAAGAGCTGAAAACATTCCTCTTCAGAAATTAGCTCCCCACCTTGTTTTCTCCCCCTGTCCCTCAGAGTTCTATTACCTCTACTTAGCGCTTGGACGCCCTCGGGCAGCAGTCGCGCTCTACAAAACCCCTTCATTTCATTTCATTTCATTTCATCAGCAGCGGAAAAACGCCCAGAGCCAACGAACACAGGTTAGGAGAAAATAGGAGGAAGCAGCAAAGAGTTTGGGGATAACCCTGCAAAAAAGGGTTCCAACATCAGCCAACTAACACTTGGAGTTACTGTGGGTAACCTGGGATCAAGCAAGTTTAATCTTCCTAGTACAGACGGCAAGGCAGTTCTTCAAGCAGCAGCATAGTCCGTCTGGCAGTAGGGCAGTCCTTCTTCTGAATCTTTCACAGATCCAGTAGTGTTCTTTTGAGTTGCTCTGAAGTTCATTTTTTTTTAATTTGATTTCAGTCTTTGTGCAGAGGAGAATGTCCTGCCCTATCTCCAAAACTAGTTCTGGTCAGTTCTTCCATTGGGTTTGGCTCCAAACTGTCTAGGGTGACAAAGGGCAGGCCCGGTGTCAGGTTCCTTCGTGTGTGCTACAGGCAGAGTCAGTTAAAATATAATTAGGGCAGAGGGCAGCTCCTCTCTAGCCAACCTGTAAGGAAGACTGACTCCCCTCACATTAAGGCCTTCTTTGTTCCCATGTCTAGAAGCAATATTCAGACCAACAGCAGAGCCACTCATAGTCATGTGACTCTGGATACTGGCAGAAGGACTCTGTTGGCTTGGGCAAGAAAATGTCAACTTTCTTAAAATTTCATGTTCAAGTTAAAATCTAACTACATCAATAAAGAGTATTTAGGGCCCACCTTAGAGGTCACTTATTAGGCCTTGCAAAGGGTTTATTTTGACAAGTCAAAATGGCATTTTAATACTGCACTACAGGCTACAGTGGTAAGCTAAGACCTGCTTTACAATGCTACTTTACTGAGTGGCAACATGAGTGCTGTTGCCCACTAGAAGTATTTAATTTACAGGCCCAAGGTACATGTGGTACCATTCACTAGGAACTTTCAGGTAAATTATATGTGCCAATTAGGTGTGAGCCACTTTTACCATGTTTGTTTTATACACTGGTTAGCAGTGGTAAAATGCACAGAGCCCCAGTGACAGTGAAAAAGGAATTCAACAAAACAGGAGGGGAGAAGGCCACACGTTTGTCAGTGACCCTACAGAGAGGGCCACGGCCAACACTCACCTATTAATTAGCCATACTCTCCGATATTCATGTATTCTTTCATTCATCCACTCACTCATCAATCCATTAGTGGATTCATTCTAAAATTCATTCTCTCGCCCACTCACTCACAGAAAATTGCCAAGGAAGAAGCAATTTCACGTATGCAACAGCTAGCTGGACTGGTTTTGACAATGCTTATGTAAGTGCTTCTGCCTTCAGGATGAAGAACTGCGGTATGGGCTGCTCTCTGTTGATTCTTGCAACCAGTGCACCATTTAGCTCTTAGGCCAGCTAATTGAATGCTCTGATTGCAGCAGAACCAATAGTGCATCAAATACAATAATTATGTTTCGGGGACGTGTTTCAGGTGCAGACTATGGTTGTGAAGCGTTTCACTCTATAGAAAATCAAGATAAAGGAAAAAAGGTCTGAAAAAGGTTTCTTCTTTAAATTCGGAACTTAATTAGAAGCTATGGTTGCCCTTTAACATTGCTTCCTAAATCAATACCCTGACATATAAATTAATACGTTTGGAGGTTGTTTGTTTCAGCGCACAGTTTTTTTCAGGTTTGATGCATTTTTTTGCGAAAGGAACACACTGAGTTTTGAGGTAGTGTATTTAAACCATTAAAATTACGCAGAAAACTGCTCTTTAGTTCAATTCGTTTGGAATTGTTTGTGCTGACAGTGCTGCAAATGCAAACGCTAGGCAACCATATTTCAGTTATTGGTCCAGAGATGACCTGATTTTTATTAAACATTGAAAAAGCAATCTTTTGATTTAGCTTTCCCTCAACAGTGAAGCAACGATAACACGATTCATACACTATAGAGAATTGCATATGTTTAAAAAAAATATTATGGAACCAAAGACATATACAGCCACATGCATCAAAGGAAATTGCATTCGCAAACAGTGCGAATCGCAAAATTTGTCTGTTTGCTAATGCAATTTCCATTTTTGGGATGCATTAACATTTTAGTAAGTTTCGCAATTTAAGAAATCGCAAAATTGAGATTTCTTAAATTGCGATTGCATTTAAGGAATCTCAAATTGAGATTCCTTAAATGCAATGCAACACACTTTTAAAATTTGCGAATTTGCAAATAAGGGGAGCAAATTACCATGAAGTTCACCTTCATGGTAATTTGCGAAAACTTTGAAAAATGCACTAGAGTGCATTTTTCAAAGTTCCATTTTACACACACACACATACATGCCCTTGGGGCATGTGAGTGTGCAATATGTACTCCTAAGCAGATTTCAGGGGTGCAACAGGGTTTCCTTTGGACACCCCTGCACCCTTGAAATTGCATTCTTAATTTGGGAATTTTCAATGGTGAATTGCAAATTAAGAATTTCTTTCCATTCATTCCTATGGGCCTCTAGGCTGGATGGGGAAGTATTCCTTAATTGCAATTCTCAATTAGAGAATCGCAATTAAGGAATTTTAAGAAATCGCTATTTTTATAGCGATTTCTTGATGCATTGCATTTTGCAATTCCTTAATTGCGATTCCTTATTTTTTGCAATTAAGGAATCGCAAAATGCAATATTGATGCATGTGCCTGATGACTCTTTAAAGAAGTACTTTAAGCCACGTGCTTTCATTCTGCTTAGATCAATGGATAGTATATAGCAACTAAAAAAGCTTTGTTTGAACTTTTGAAATTATTCACACATTTTCTTATTTGGTTTTCCCACATAAAAAACTGGCAAACTTGTATCTCTTCACTTCTTGCAATTTTTTCGATGCAAGATTATACTCTTCGTATGAAGGGATGCAGCAATGTAGAGCCAACTAGGCACACTCAAGTTCCACAATAGCAAAAGACATTTAAATAAACTGTGCTATTGCTGATAAACCACTTTTACTTTATAAATTATCATCATGATTTGTAGAGGGTCATTTGGCCTCCTCAGTCACTGTATGCTCTATGCAAGTCTCTATCCAAGTACCATCATAATGGTTCCAGTGACAAATGTTTCTGTTTAAGCTGGATATTAGCATGCTAGTTCCTTCTGCATCTGAGGCTCATTGGCCGCCTGGGCCCACAAGAATCCAGTACCATGTGAAGGTACAGGGGTTCCTGGAGCTCAGAAGATACTGTGTGAAGCCACAGCCGCGGGCTGGAGGGAATTTCTCACCTGGGCATGTTTACTCTCGTGCTCCTTGCTGCTGATCGTTCTCTATTCATCTGCAAAAAGACAATTTGCCTGAGGCTTTCCAGCTGCCTTTGAAGTCCACTTCAGGTTTTCATTCTCTTTTCCCTTTCCACCATGGCTGCTCCTCCCTGTCATGTGTAGTTTTCATGTAATTTTCTGTTCCTGTTTTTTTACTATTTAAGGACCTGAGGCTGGTTGCAGGGTGTGTCACAGCGAAGCAGAGTGCTTTCACGTGTTTCATCGCACCCTTCATTTGCTGATTCTGACTCTTCGCTCTTGGTTTGTCCTCACCTGCATTCTGGACTCCTGGTTTTCTCCAATCCTCACCAGGAGTCCTGATTCATGGTTTTCTTCACCTATATGAAGACAATAGCAAGGAGATTTTTTACAAGTTTGGCTTCTTCCTCTTGAGAAAGAGGCAGCATCTCTAGTGCACTTGAATACCATATATTCAAGTGAGGGGTGACATAGTGTCTTCTGGAAACAGTTGCCCTTCCTCGGACAGCAAGGAAGAGTGTCCACGCCTGACCTATTCCACAATGTGGAACATCAGAGCGAGTGTTGACTTCCAAGATGGCATTGTGGGTTGGCGTCCCCAGGCCTGTGGATACCCTGGAATTTTATCCTTGTTGCCATGCCATGTAGGCATGTAGCGGGAACTTTGGGCGCTTTGGGCTTCATTGTTGCTTCCTGATGCCACTCCCCCAGGGTAACCAATCAGAACGGGTGATGGGGAGGAGCATACGCAAACACCGGATACGTATGCCGGCGCAATGCGGGAGCATAGCGGACGCACAAAGCGGGCGTGCCAGGAGCGCGCCGGCCGCACCAGGCCGGGCCCAGGTACTAGCAATATTGCTTGTTATATCGATTACTCTTTACAGGAGCTTAGATCACTTCATTCAGATAAGTACCCACTTAATCCTACCGTGCGTGCTGATCTGAACATGGGTGAAATATTGCTCCTACGGAGCTCTTTCCCTGAAATCCTTCTGCCCATGCGCTCTGAGACTCAGTCGCTGAGACAGAAAAAAGATAAACATCAGGCATTATCTATTATCTATCTTAACACAAGTTCTCTGGTCAAGCACCAACTTGTAGTTTTTTTTCTTTGAATTACTGAGAAATCTGATATACTTTTAGTCACTGAAACCTGGTTTACTTATGAATCCATCCCTGATATCTTAGTTGCATTATCTAGCGACTATTAAATCCTCCAAAAAAACCGTTCGCCAGGTAAAATTGGGGGCGGAGTAGCTGCTATCATTCACCAAGATCTTAAATTCACAGCCCTTTTCTCACTGTGCCTTCCCGTTGTGGATAATGCTGTAATTAAATTGGAATCTGATTCCATTCCACTTATTTGTATCCTACTTTATCGACCTCCCCAGCACATGCCTCTGTTCCCTCACTCATTGTGCAAACAAGTTGCTAACTTGGTCACTAATCACACAAAAATTCAGCTTATAGGTAATTTTAATTATTGGCTAAATGGCACTCATGAAGGTCCACATTCTGCTGTGTTGACTAACCTACTATATAATTTGAATTTTTGCAGCAGGTTACCTCTGTAACGCATACTAAAGGACACACACTGAACCAGGTCTGGACTATGAATCTGGTGGTGTCCACACCTGAGATTGTCCCTTGTATTTGGTCGGATCACTATTTAATTAAGTTTAGTATCCTGAATCCTACCATTGATAAAATCCCTATGATGGAGGGAGGATGGGCTAGGAAATGGAACACCATTGTTTCAGAGAAATTTCACGCTCTATTGACAAGCACTATTCCTTCCATTGACCACGATATCAATAGTTATGAGGAATCTATTGCGACATGGCTGCAGACCGCCAACAATAAAATTGCTCCACTTAAAAAATTAAATTGGCCTGTCGTCATGACGCTCAAAGATGGTTTACACCTGCACTAAAATCTCAAAAACATGCTCTTCGTCAGTTAGAAAGGAAGTGGAGACATACTTATTCATTAGACGGTAAACCCTCCTTTGCTACAGCACTAAAATATTATAAAAAGGTTATTCTAAGTGCAAAAGCTGCATACTTTTTATCTAGAATTATAACTGCCAATAATAAATCAAAAGAAATACTTTCTATTGTAAACGAACTGACCAACTCAGAAGAGTTTCAGCTAAAATGACTCCTACCCAGGTGTTTTGTAATTCACGGAATGATTGTATTATTGAAAAGATTGCTACTATTAAGGCTAGTATTCCTCTCCACGCTGCCCAAGAGTGCCCCTCTCCTTTGCGGGTGAATGCCCTCTCTATTCAGTATTTCCCAGCCATCAGCACCCAGGCCTTTTATAACCTACTTGCTAAAGTAAAATCGGGTTATCCCCTGGATTGCTGTCCACCCCATATTCTGAGAAAGGTCTTTACGGCTCTTCCTGGCCCAGCCCTTGCTTTGTTGAATGAGTCCTTGTCTCAAGGCTGTGTTCCTAATGCTCTTAAAGAGGAGACCGTGGTTCCTCTTTTGAAAAAACCTAGGCTACATCCTCAGTCATTACCAAATTATCGTCCTAATTTCCTGCTTTCATATCTGGCTAAGGTCTTGAAGGCTCATGTGGCAAAGTGCCTATCTATGTTTTAGTAACAGTCAGACTTTCTTGATTCCTACCAAGCAGGGTTTCGTCCCGCTCACTCCACAGAGACAGTGATATTGGCAGAACTTGATTCCCTGCATGAGAAAGCTGATAAAGGGGTCCCTCAGGCCCTGGTGCTATTAGAACTGTCAGCCACCATTGACATGGTCGACAAAGTCATCTTGACTGACCGTGTCAGGTAGGCTGGCATCCAGCGCTCAGGTCTTAGCTGGATCCGCTCTTTTCTTGAGGATCATTCTCAGGCAGTTCGTATCAATCAGCTCATGGCGCTTCTGCTAAAGACCCGCAGGGATCTTCACTTTCACCCCATTTATTCAATCTTCATATGCTCGCCGTGATTCGAACACCGAAGGAAAGGAAAGTCATCACTTTCAGTTACGCTGATGACCTACAATTGTTTTTTACCATTAATAATACTTCACAATCAGCTCTGGAATGCCAGTCGACCATGTAGCATATCCCCCAATGGATGGATTGCAACCATCTAAAACTCAACCTACGCAAGACTGAACTGGCCTTGACTGGTGGCAGCCAGAATTTTTGGGGCCCACATTTTTGACCGATGGAACTTGGCCCTTCCGCTACTCCATCCCCTGCTATTAAGCGCCTTGGGGTCACTATAAACACTGATTTATCATTAAAAATGCAAGTGGGAGCAGGGATCTCTGCCTGCTTTCTCCAGCTGAGTTGGATCAGGAAAATAAGCAGACTTTTGACTCATGCAGCCTTAATACAGGTAGGGATAGCCTTGGTGCTATCAAATTTAGACTATGCCAATTCAGTTAATCAATTCAATTCAATTCAATTCAAATAATCTTTATTCAGATACACAATATCCATAAAAGCACAGATCAAAAAACCAGCAAGAAATAATTACATTAAAAACATTTTGAGTATATGAGCAATAGATAACAGGGACTTGTATATGTGGTGTAATCAGCAATCTAGCAATGTAAGTATTCATATTAAAAGAGAAAGTCAAATATGTAAAACAACCACTCCTTTAGATTACTCGGTTAGCCAGAGCAGTAGCAGCATAGTGTGATAAGTGCAAATATGCAATGGCACAACGATTTAAGTTAATCTAAGGGCAATCACAAACAAACAGATAACAACACATACAGTGTGTTAAAATACAGTAAAGTCTAGAGAAATAGCAGCATAATGTATTACAAGTGCATACAGATATAAGCTGTATTTGAGGAACTGTGATATATAAGGCAACAATTTCTTCAGGGCACCACCCAATGTTCGAAATTATGGTGCTCAACAGGTGACAGCTAGATGTACTCAGGTGAGATAAAAATATTTTTAAAGCGTACTCATTAAAGCACGTGAGCGAACTGCCGCCTTCCGGAAAGAAATTACTCTAAAGGTTAAGTCTGCGCTCTTAAGATTGGGAATTTCCATATAGGCAATTCTGAAGTTACCAGTGGCAGTTGCCTTAAAGAAAGGAATCAAAAACTGTTTGGTATATAACAAATAGAATTTGCATAAAATAAAAAGTGTAACATTGATTGGTTACTCTGATTGCCACAAGGGCAGAGCTTTTGCTAAAGATTGGTATTGAAGCCTACAGGGAAGCACAGTAGGTATTTTAAGGTGCCTGCCCTGAGGCGAAACAGGAAGCTTCTCTCCCAGCGGCTTAAGTTCAGTAGGAGATAGCCGGATGGCAGATAAGATGGAGGACAGTTGGAAGGCACCAAAGACATATACCTTGTGACTGACAAATTCAGTTTATCTTGGCATGCCTATATACCTGACAAAAAAGTTGCAGTTAGTGCAGAACCAAGCTACCAGACTGATTTATCGACAACCAGGGTGGCAACATGCCACCCCATTGCTGAAAAAGCGGCACTGGCTTCCGATAACTAAGCGATGTGCTTTTAAGGTAGGGTGCCCAGTGTTTAAATCCTTACATGGTTGGAGTCCAAAATTCAACAACTGCTTCATCTTAAAGTACATTCCTTCACGTGACGACGTTCTGCTCATCTTCATCTGCTGTCAATCCCTGCTTTTAAGTTGAAGCGTCAAGGAGGCTGCAGGTTTGCCACCGTGGCACCAAAGCTGTGGAAAATGTTCCCTCCGGAAATCAGAGGATGCACTGACCTGTTGAAATTGAGAAAATCCCTCAAAACTTGGTGATTCACTCAGGCCTATGAATAAGACACATTAGGTCAGGAACACCCAAGACTCATATTGTGTTTGGCACATATGAGAACAGCGCCATGAAACCAAGCCTTGGTCAGAGGTGTATTCTAGTGATCTCCTGTGCTAAGAATGGTACTGCACATGTTCCCTTAGTCTCAGGAAGGAGACAATGAGTGGTGCTGGCTTGTGGGATGCACATCCCAGTGGTCGAAGTGGATGGGATCTGAGGGGCACGAAATGCCCAAAACTTTTTATTTGAAGAAAATCCGTTCCCCTACTTTTTTGTGAAGAGACAACCATCCCGGGATGGTTAATTACGACATTTAAAATGTGAGCCAAGGAGTCTCTGGTGCTGTGAAATCGAGGGAGCGGCAGACAGCTAAACAAGTCTTCTTGCCATGTTGCCTAAAAGAGATGTAAACGTGCGCAGGTGATCAGTCTGCAAATGTAAGTGGTGCTTGGAAGCCGGTATTGGCTTTAATTGATGAAATCGCTTGAAGCTTCCTGATGACACAGATTTACTCTTTTTAAGTGGTATTGCAATACTGACCTGTAAAGTGTGGGCTTTTAAAGGACAGTTTAAAAAAAATACACTGTGTGCAGGTTTGGGTATTACCAAAATCTATATTTTTTAAATCTTTTTATCTATTTTGTAGCAGCCCCTCTTACATTATGTGCAATACACGTTTTAAATAATGACTTTTGGGGCATATTATACAGAGGGGTGATAAAATTATCGCTGCTTTAGCAGCAGAAACTGCTGCTAAAACGGCGATAATGGGCTTGATAATATGCTCTATGGAATTCTAATTGACGCCCATGTTAAATGTGAAGGACATCTAACATGGGCTTCAATTGGGATTCCATAGAGCATATTATCAAGCCAATTATCGCCATAGTGGCAGTTTTCTAGCAAACCCATACATTTTTCAAAACTAGACACCCAGGGGGAATTCATGATGTGGTGATTTCACTGCCTGCTACCATGTTCTGTTACCAAGAATGCCTTGCAAACCTAAAAAATGTCAAGAAAGCCACACTTTCCCCACATTTCTGTGGCGAAAAGTTTTTGAATCTGCGTGGATCTACACATTTCTACCCACCCTGCGTTCCCCTAAAGTCTTATGAGAAAAACGGTACCTCACTTGAGTGGGTTGGCCTAGTGCCCGCGACAGGAAACGGCGCAAAACGCAACGTGGTCACACCTCAATCTCGCAAGTACCAGCGACAGGCAAGGGCCCCAAACTTTTTTGATAGGCAATGTCGATGTTGCCTTAAAATGTTTTGGGCCCTTGCCTGTCGCGGGTACTTGGGCCTCCCACACAAGTGAGGCACTATTTTTATTGGGAGACCTGGGGGAAAGCTGGGTGGTAGGAAATTTGTGTGAGCCCAGTGATGACACACTTTCCCACACAAAAATGTGTGAAAAAACTGTTTTTTTCAGCTAAAATTGAGGTTTGCAAGGGATTCTGGGTAAGGGGACATTAGGGGATCCATTCAAGCCATACCTCCTTAGAAGCCCCCGTGTGTCTACTTTTCAGAATTTGCATAGTCTCGCTACGCAAAGCTCTGGGAAACGGTAAAAAATCTCAGAGAGCATGCAAAAGTTCTGCAAACACGCAGAATTGCTTGTTCCGCCTGTTTGCAATGGTTTTTTCCTGTTCTCGAACGCTGTTTGCGTGCTCGGGGAATAATATCTTGCGAACACGCATTTTGAAAGCGCAACCAAGCAAAAAATTCTGCGATGCCACGGATCGCAGAATTTTTGGCAATTCTGCGTTCTCCGCAGAATGCAAAATTACCCAAATTCCACAAATTCTGCAAGCAGAATGGAATTTACTGCCCAAGCCTAGTATAAAGGAGATACTGGTCAAGGTGTGCAAACGCTGGGCCTTAACAACAGATATGCGCTTGGTAGGCAAGAGAGAGATGCAGGTCAAAAAGTGCAAACGCTAATCTGTTTATTAGTTGCTGTTGTTTAAATGGGTACTTCTGGTATCGGGTGTGCGGTAGGCGCCAATATAGAGATGTAGAAAGCATGACAGGGCGGCTGGGGCTGCAGCCGTCAGCAGTTAGTGGGGTAAAAATGCAGGCAGCTCGCATGTTAAAACCGGTGATTCAAATAAAAGGGCCCCTGACGAGGTAGTCAGCTAAATCCCTCAGTCAAGAGGGGATTCCTGCCAAAGATTCAATTTAGGTGAAGGGTGGTTCACCCCGACGGTGGTGCTACGAAGAAACTGAAAAGCGTGTGATCAGCTCCCCACTCGAGTGGTCAGATATCAGGTCAAAAAGGCAGCATGATGGCCGGACCGGTATAGAAGCTCCATTGCAGTCATAGAACCAGCCACAAGGATTCTCTGTACTCCAGAGCCCAAGAACAAGAGCTCCAGCTCTTTAAGTGAGTGTAATAGAGGCAGACCATTTCTCCTATGGCCTTGCCATGAGGCAGACTATTTATCCTATGACTGCCTATGGCAATGTTTTAGTAAACACTTTACTCCACACTTTGCAGGTCCCCCAAACACACTTGAACCAAGTTGGTTGGGCCCCTGTCCTTACTTAAAACACCAAATAGGTCATTAGTTTACTTGCAGCCCACTTGCAGGGCACTATGGGGCACATATCGCCCAGATTAAGGAATAAACTATGAGCAGCATCACCCACTCTTCATTCTGCATCTGGTCTTGTGCTGAGCATATTTTTCTTTCTTTCATTGTCTTCTGGAACACCCACAAGAGATAGGGATCTGTGGGGGCCTTTAGATTTATACTGAAAGTGTATGTATTATCCTAGATTTGTACCTTGCTGGACTCTGTAGATCTAGGCCGCATGATTATAGGGCAGAGTTTCACAATTATATGCCCAGAGTGTAAGCACCATGGACTTTAAGTAGGCACTACAGACCCAATCTATGAAGGCCCAGTCACATTATCAGCCCTACCACAGGTCAGCACCAATCCCTGAAGTGCCCCTCTGCAGCAGGCTGCACATGTGCAGATACCTGGCTGAGCAAAACAGAAGTCTCACAACTGCAGTCTACACACATATTCACATGTAACAAGCTCATAGCCTCTTACTCTAGCTGAACAGCAGTGGCATTACAGTGAAAAGCAGACACTGTCCAATTACTGCGAGGGAGACTCATGTAGTGAAACTCACCCACAGGAAAAGTCCAAAAGCCTGGTAGTCAATAGCAATGTTCCCTCTAATTATTGTTCGCTGTGTGCAGCAGTGAATGGTCTCTGTGCACTGCAGTGGAGGCCATCTGCGTCAAAGACATACAACAGCTCACTTACCAAGCGAGTGCACTACCAGAATCAGTGGTATTTGTCAGAAGTGAGATCACTCACCCTTTAACCCAGTATGTCACCTCAGGGCTGATCCGTTGTGTGACTCTGAACCCTTCAGCTGACCTCCAATAAGTCAATAGGGGATGGAGTGGACACAATGGAAAGTTAATAGATCCTTTATTGAGTATTGTAGGGCAATTACATTTTTATAACACTTATTAGTCCTAGCAAGGTGTTGAAGAACTTTATGCCAAACAGCGCTTTGCTTGGGAACCAAGGTAAATTGTTAATTTAGCGGTCGTTTTTGTAAAGAGTTTAATATAGTTTTCACAATGAGACTGTTCTATGGGCCATGTCTACTCCAGTGTTTTTCAAATGGTATAAAATTAGTATGAGTTAGGTATGATCATTAGTGAGGGTGGGTATAGGAGTTTACGCAGATAGTGGGTGGGATTAGTAGATGGCCTAGAGCAGATTAGGTATTGCTAGGTTGCAAAGTCTGATTTACCAAGAAGGACAGGTTGCAAGCTTTGAGAGAGGGGGTTGGCAATTTGCACAAACACAATAACATTCGTATGCCTGTCCAGGGGAGGTGTAAGGGAGGTGCAACAAGGAGAAATGCCTTTATTTCTCCTAATTTTTCCTTTTTCAAAGTGTGCTGCAGAATGCAAAGAGGAAACCACCTATCATGATTTTGAGTGCAGTAAAGTGTCCCTTCCTGTACAAAAACAATCACCCCGGCGCATCGCAACCCATTCCACATCGGTGCAGAGGAAAAACGACCAAAATCTGCCACACCTTGCAGATACAGCTCATTCCAGCCCTTGTATTTTGAAGCATGACAGCCTAGCAGGAGTGTTTGCTACCCTGCTGTGCGTCAACATATTGTAAATGAATCCCATAGTTTTTAAACAAGAACCACTAGTGAACAAATAGGCAAGTCACTTGTGATGTGTAAACCCTGTAGAAGGCCCAGATTTTTAAAGAGCAGCATTATAGTCTATTAAATCACACACAATAGGTTGTTCTACAACTGGTATTCTGAAGTCACATATTTGAAAGTGCTTATATATGCAAGTGAAGTAAAATAAAATATTTACCTAAGATTTCACAAGTTAGACAGGGAAACTATGATTTTAGATCTTTTTACTTTGTACAAATCAGCCACTAAACGTGCATCTATTTGTCTTTACTCTTTTATGCCAATGCTTTGATTTTACTGCAATGGTGCATTCTCCTGCTGTTTTTATTTAGGACAAGGCATTGGAATATTTTACATGAGCACAGGTTGCATTGTTTTTTTAAACCTGGGAAGATTAGGGGCCAGATGTAGGTAAATCCGATTTACCGACTTTTAAATACCGAGTCATACCGATTCGGTATTTAAAAGTCGGTAAATTGGAAGGAGGCAGATGTAGGTAAAAAATTACCGAATCTGTAAGAGTCGGTATTTACCGAATCTGTAAATACCGATTCTGTATTTCCCATTGATTCCTATGGGCCTTGAAGCCCATAGGAATCAATGTGAAATACAGATTCGGTATTTACAGAATCGGTAAATACCGAATCCTGCAAGGGTGCAGGGGGTGTCACTTTGACACCCTCTAGCACCCCAATTCTCGACTTGTGTGCAATGTGGCACACAGACATGCCCTAAGGGCATGTCTGTGTGTCACATTGCACAGGTGCGCATGCACAGATGTGCATGCACACCTGAATTCGGTATTTTACCACCCAATAGGATTGGGTGGTAAAATACCGATTTTTAAGGGCCTGTGGCACTCTTAGGAGTGCCACCTACATGTGGTTTTTCCGATTCGGTAAATATACCGATTCGGTATTTTACCGATTCTGTAAATTTACCGATTCGGTAACTTTACAGAATCGGTAAAATATAGGCCCCCTACATCTGGAAACCCTAATACCGGTCGGTAACGGCCGAATTCGGCCGTTACCGACCGGTATTAGGGCTCCTACATCTGGCCCCTAGTGATTAAGAGATTAAGGGCCATATGTATCAACAAACCCTTTTGCGATTCCTAAATAGAGATTTTTAAGGAATCGCTATTTAGGAATCGCAAAGTGGTATGTATGTAGAAATTCGCTTTTTTTTTAGCTATTCCTTAATCCTCCTTATTTGCGAATTCGCATTTTGTGAATTTGCAATTAAAGAATAATTTCCAATGCATTCCTATGGGCCAGGAGGCCCATAGGAATGATTGCGGAATAATTCAATTTGTGAATTCGCAATTTGCTAATCGCAATTTGAGAATTATTTCAAGGGTGCAGGGGTGTCTCAAAGACAGCCTGCTGCACCCCTGAAATGTACATGAGTGTGCATATGGCGCACATACATGCCCTATGGGCATGTGTGTGCATCACATGCCACCTTCAAAAATGCCAAATTGTGCATTTTTAGAGGAATTCACAAGTTACCATCAACTACAAGTTGGTGGTAATTTGCAAATTCTTAACCATAATTCGCAGCCCAAAAATGCTACATACATAGCAAATAAGGAATCACAAAATTGCGATTCCTTAAATGATATGGCAAAATAAGGAATCGCAAATCTTTGCTATTCCTTATTTTGCGAATATTTCATACATACCAAAACATGCAAAAACGCCTTTTGCGATTCGCAAAGGCCGAAATTCGGAGAATTTCGGCCTTTGCGAATCAAAAAAGGCTTGATACATATGGCCCCATGTGATCTGCCCAGAATCGCAGGATGTTGAGCAATGCTGAGACACGACCTTGGTTCATCAGCTCTAAAGTGAGAACTTTGGTCATAAGGCCGCAGAAGCCACAAGGAATCAGGGGGCATATTTACAACAGAAGTGGTGGAGTACAGCTTTAGCATCCATGGCTTAATGCCACACTCCACCACTTTTAAAAAGCAGGGATTCACCATAGTTAAAACAATATGGTGCAGCTCAGCACTTTTTCCAGTACTGGCGCTAAATTTAGCTACCTAGCGCAAGTGCAGGCCCCCTTGCAATATAGTGCAAGGGTGTCTATGGTGCAAGGGTGCCTGCATTGAGGCAACTGATTATTCATGTGGAGGAAGGTGTCCCTTCCTGCAATAAACTATCTGAAATGGAGTTTTGTAACTTCAACGAGTGCTGCTTAATGCAGCACACATAGAAGTAGGAAAACTTCTTTTTTTAAGGGATGCCTTCCTGCACATAAACAATCAGGGCCGTTTTGCTGTTTCTACTGGAAACAGCTAATATGAGGAAAATTAAACATTTCTCCTCAATACGTCAGGGTAAGACTAGGGATGGGTGGCGAGCTACCCACCGCCATCGGAGTTTTTGAAGGTTTGCCAATGCCATGCTCCACTGGGAACACAGAGTTTGGTCAAAAACTGTGATCCCGCCGCATGGCAGATTTTGCCCCTGCTGCCCACCCTGTGGAGAGAGATAAGGGTGAGGAGGACCAGGTCTTACCTGGGTCTGGTACTCATGCACATGCGCAGTCCTCCTAAGATGTACAGTGTTTGGGGTTTGCTTTTGCACCGATGATGACAAGGAGACATGTACAGTAGGAGAGCAGCCCCGGCACGGCGGAAAATGCCAGACCCAGGTAATTGATGTAAAGCAGGTGGCAAACTAAGGGTTCTGATTCTGTGAAGAGAAGCAGTGTCTGCAGAGTCCCAACTCCAAATATGGTAATTCAGAGGCCCCCGCAGCCTCCACCACTGATCTCTCCGAGAGGTGCCTCCATGATAGCAGCGCACTTCATCGCCAAAGGCGCCCCTGACTTGTCTTTCACGTTCTCTCCTGCTCCAACTTCTGCCTGGGTAGCCCTAGTCTCTGGTTCCCTCCGCATCTCTTCCTCTGCATCTTTCTGTCTCCATCACTCGTTGTGTTTTCCTTAGGGCAGAGTGGAGCGGAGTTCCACTGAGTTTTTAGTCAACTCCTTGGAATTTCACGTAGTGTCTCTCCGCCCACCCCTGGGTAAGACCAGGTTTTCCCTGGTCCTAATTTTGGTGCTGCTCCATATTTACACCAATGAATGGGTGTTGTGGTGGGATTCCCACAGTAACACCCATTGCCCTCCCCTTTCATGCTAATTATAGTGTGAAAGGGTACCTTATTTACGTGGCACCGTTAAGTCACGTTAAGTGGCTTAACTCCGCCTTGTAAATAAGGCGAAGCCTATATAGCCACCACAACATCTTTGTTGCTTTGGTGGCGATAGTAGCTTGTAAATATGCTTCTGGTTTGAAAGGGCTTCTAAAGATCTGAGTGCATCTACATAAGAATGCTCTTCACACCAGAAGGACGCCAGACGGCATTGGTAACAGCTACCTGCCTCCGAAGTCAGACTTACCCCTACCAGAGGCCCCCATCAGGAAAGCTATTGAAGAGCTGCTATACTGCTCCTACAACAGAGTGCACAAATAGAAAGCTTCCTTCAGGCTTAATGATGTAATACGCTTGGGAAGTCTTTCTCTTGATGCGTGCTACAGCAGTTGCCCTGCACGCCTGCAAACAGTAGGGTGTGTGCTCAAGCGGGCATCTACAGGGAACATAGGCCAAAAGCCTGGCGGACTAAATGGGTAAAACCTACTTGTTACATTGTGCTAGATTACGCCTATTGACTAACAGTTTCAACATCTGCTATAGTTATAACTTTTATGACCATTGTCAGAACTGAAATGATCTAGTTTTAATCATATTTATGCTTTTAACTATTTATGTTTTGTATTGAACAATGTGTTTTTTATGGCCATTGACCCAAAATAAAGTTGAATTGAATTGGATTGAATTGTATTGTCAAGGTTTCACCATATTACAGGATCAACCAACCACAAGTTAAAAACACCATCATTTGGAGTGCAAATGCAATGATCACTAATAACCATGGGTAAATGTAAATATTAATGTTAATAAAGCATATCAGCCTTCATTAGTAATCACTGTCCGCATTATTATCTTAAAATTAACATAACATGTGTTTGTGTGATGTTTAAATACTTTAAGACCAGATACAATGCAATCATAAATGCCAACCAGAAAGGCACCAGTTTCAGACCACATAAAATGCAGAAATAGTTTCAACCCTGAGGGGGCGCTGTCCTCCATATATCTTCTTTTTATACTTTCAGGCCTTATAAAATGAAGCCATTGAATCTACCTCTAGAGGTTTTTTAATTTTTTTAAATTTATTGTGCAGCTTGTAACAGCGAAATTATACAACTCGAGTATGGGGCACAGCAGTTCCGCTGGGTCATATATGCAGTGCAAGCAATTTTTCATGAATTTAAAACAAAACATTCAGCAATAGAAATACACCCCTCTACCACCCCCCTAACCCTGGCACTTGAATGTAACTATGGAATCCATTGAGACAGATAAAGGTAGACATAAACACTCATCATTAGGTCAACCTCCTCCCACCGCTTTAAGTATTTAGTACAGTAGTACAGTTCCCTACTGTTAATCTGGCTTTCCTAAAAGGTACCCCATTAGTGGGGCCCAGAAATCCTTAGGGCGCAAGGTTTCGGGCAAGACCTCTGCATAGATTCAAAGTTGGTCCCTGCAATTCAGTAGGTCTCGGATCCACCTTTTTACTGTTGGTAAAGCTTCGGGCCCCCAGCCTTGCACAATTGCCCATTTGGCAAACAAAGTGGAGATTTCCACCAGCCGTCTATTGCATAGTTTGAGATTTTTCACCCACCCCAAAATGCAGACATCTGGCGTACAAGGCACAGACTCCAGCACCACCTCCGTGAGCACATTCACAATCTTAACCCAGAAGGCCTGAATGCCAGCCCAGCCCCATGCAAAATGCAAGAAATCCGCCTCTACCTGTCCACACAGCACACAATGAACATTGTCCCGCAGCCCAAATCTGCTCATCTAAACAGGGGTATAATAGATATGATGTAAATATTTGAAGTATATGATGCAGAGTTTACAGTTCGCAGTCTGACGTCCTGTTAGGTTGCAGCAAAATGTTCAAGCATCCAGGGAGAGGGTGTCCCTTAGCGCTGTGTTCCATTTAGTATAGGAGGGATGTCTAGAGGGTCTTGCTCCCTCTGAGAAGCATTATATAGTCTGGTAATCAAGCCACTTCGGGAGTCGCTGGCTAGAAATGCATGTAGTGCCAGTAACGTTTTCGGTTCAGCTGGATAAGCAGGATATACAGCATGGACAGCCTGTCTCATACGCACATTAAGCGTGGGCGGAAAATCCGTTCCGCTCGCGGATTTTGCGGATTTTCGGGAAATCCGCAATCCGCGAGATTTGCGGATTTCCCGCAAAATCCGCAAATTCGCACGCAGCGGATTTTTTTGGCGGCGCGCGGCGTTGGTGATACAATTTTTGCGGCGCGCGGCGTTTATCATCGTTTGCCGAGTTGTTTTTTTCGATAGTTTGCGAGTGCTGCGCCATTTTGGATCTTGCTGTGTGATCCCGCGGGAATTGGCGAGCGCGATTACGTCATCGCGGCTTGCCAGCGATAGTTTGTCAACGCGAGTACGACGAGATCACGTCTCGCGGTACTTCGCAATTGCGAGATTTGAGATGCGGCGCGCGAAAATATAAATTTGCAATTCTGCACAAGAAATCCACCAGCAAGCAGCATAAACCTTCTAGAAATGATGATTTTTATGTGAATAACTCCTTAGTTTGACATTTGCCTGCACTTTTTTAGCGAGGAGTCCATTTTGGGGAGGGGGGCAGGGGGGTGGGAGGAAGGAAGTGCCCCATAGTCTTCAACTTCCTGTTCCTGTTCAGCAGGCTCCTCCCAGTGCTTTGTCCATCTCCTGGTCACTTTTCATTCGGATGTGGACCTGGAAGGATTACCTTTTGTGGATGCTGCTGGATCTTTGGATTTGAGGCCTTTTTGACTTTCTTTGGATCACTGTTGGATTAGAAATTTTACAAGTAAGTTTGTTTGGGGCATTACAGTTGCTGCAACTAAAATTTTGGGATTTTCGATTTTTGGGCTGTTTTGGGGCCTTTTCCCAGGGGTACTCAGTGGTGGGTGGACTGATTCTTTCTGTGGGTTGTCTTGAACTTAAACATCATGGAGGCCATAGATGAATTGGGATTGTGCTGATTTTTCTGTGTTTTTCGATTTTTTTTTGTTGTAAAATTTTGTGTTTTTCGATTTTTGACCTGTTGTTGGGGCCTTGACCAGGGGTAGTGAGTGGTGCATGGGCCTAGTCTTTCTGTGGGCTGTCTTGAATTTAAACATCATGGAGGCCATGGATGGAATGGGATTGTGCTGATTTTGCAGTGTTTTTCGATTTTTGGGGGTGTTCATGGGGAGGGACATGCCATGTGGCTGGTGGCCATTTTGAGTGCAGCTACAGGCACTGGCCATGTGCTGGCAGGCAAGTGGCCATTTTGAATGCAGGCTTTGTTGTTAGGCCTCCAACCATTTTGCCTACTTTTCAACCTTTATTTATGCCAGGGGTAGTGAGTCTTGCATGGGCCTAGTATTTCTGTGGGTTGTCTTGAATTTAAACATCATGGAGGCCATAGATGAATTGGGATTGTGCTGATTTTTCTGTGTTTTTCGATTTTTTTTTTTTGTAAAATTTTGTGTTTTTCGATTTTTGACCTGTTGTTGGGGCCTTGACCAGGGGTAGTGAGTGGTGCATGGGCCTAGTCTTTCTGTGGGCTGTCTTGAATTTAAACATCATGGAGGCCATGGATGGAATGGGATTGTGCTGATTTTGCAGTGTTTTTCGATTTTTGGGGGTGTTCATGGGGAGGGACATGCCATGTGGCTGGTGGCCATTTTGAGTGCAGCTACAGGCACTGGCCATGTGCTGGCAGGCAAGTGGCCATTTTGAATGCAGGCTTTGTTGTTAGGCCTCCAACCATTTTGCCTACTTTTCAACCTTTATTTATGCCAGGGGTAGTGAGTCTTGCATGGGCCTAGTATTTCTGTGGGTTGTCTTGAATTTAAACATCATGGAGGCCATGGATGGAATGGGATTGTGCTGATTTTGCAGTGTTTTTCGATTTTTGGGGGTGTTCATGGGGAGGGACATGCCATGTGGCTGGTGGCCATTTTGAGTGCAGCTACAGGCACTGGCCATGTGCTGGCAGGCAAGTGGCCATTTTGAATGCAGGCTTTGTTGTTAGGCCTCCAACCATTTTGCCTACTTTTCAACCTTTATTTATGCCAGGGGTAGTGAGTCTTGCATGGGCCTAGTATTTCTGTGGGTTGTCTTGAATTTAAACATCATGGAGGCCATGGATGGAATGGGATTGTGCTGATTTTGCAGTGTTTTTCGATTTTTGGGGGTGTTCATGGGGAGGGACATGCCATGTGGCTGGTGGCCATTTTGAGTGCAGCTACAGGCACTGGCCATGTGCTGGCAGGCAAGTGGCCATTTTGAATGCAGGCTTTGTTGTTAGGCCTCCAACCATTTTGCCTACTTTTCAACCTTTATTTATGCCAGGGGTAGTGAGTCTTGCATGGGCCTAGTATTTCTGTGGGTTGTCTTGAATTTAAACATCATGGAGGCCATAGATGAATTGGGATTGTGCTGATTTTTCTGTGTTTTTCGATTTTTTTTTTTTGTAAAATTTTGTGTTTTTCGATTTTTGACCTGTTGTTGGGGCCTTGACCAGGGGTAGTGAGTGGTGCATGGGCCTAGTCTTTCTGTGGGCTGTCTTGAATTTAAACATCATGGAGGCCATGGATGGAATGGGATTGTGCTGATTTTGCAGTGTTTTTCGATTTTTGGGGGTGTTCATGGGGAGGGACATGCCATGTGGCTGGTGGCCATTTTGAGTGCAGCTACAGGCACTGGCCATGTGCTGGCAGGCAAGTGGCCATTTTGAATGCAGGCTTTGTTGTTAGGCCTCCAACCATTTTGCCTACTTTTCAACCTTTATTTATGCCAGGGGTAGTGAGTCTTGCATGGGCCTAGTCTTTCTGTGGGTTGTCTTGAATTTAAACATTATGGAGGGCATGGATGGATTGGGATTGTGCTGATTTTGCAGTGTCTTTCGATTTTTTTGTGCTCTATAACTGAACTGATGTTCCTCTGTCTTCCATTTTTTTTAGGTGCACAAGACTCAAGAGAACCACCAGTGCCAGGAAGAAGTCCTGCAGCGGTGTGTGTGTGCAGCATAACGTCACGCGACGTCACGTCTGGCCTCAGACAACTCTACAATTCGTGCAACTGCGGCCTGCTGTCTGACCTGCTCTGAAGAAGATGGCCCCAAAGAAAGTTCTCCGTAGCTCCTCTAGCAAGAAAGTTGCTAGTAAGGAGCAGAAGAAGCAAGTTACCAAGGAGGCTGGTGTGCCACCCGCCACTTTTTTTGGGAGCAAAAAAAAAAGTACGCCTGCAGCAGCAGGATCTGCTGGGGACCAACCTGAGAGCAGCACCCCTGCTCCATTGGGTTCAGTGCCTCCACCACCACGCCAACTTAAGTCAAAGCCCTTGAGTGCTTCAGAGGCAGTCAGTGTACTTCTCCAATCACCATCGACCAGTGATGTTGGCTCATCGCAAGAAAGTAGCAGCAATGTCCCTGAATCAACACAGGTTGTTGTAACTCATCTGACAAGTGTTGAACAACCACAGCCGCAACAACAACACCATGTGCAAGTACACGCCCAAGTACATGTGGAAGGAGAGGCAGCAAAAGGAGATGCGCAAGCAAAGGTGCATGGACGTTCACAAGTGCCCACAATAGTTGTTCCTCCCGAAGTAGGGGCACATTTGGAAATCGACAATGAAGCTGAGGTATCATTGGAAGCCACTCCTCCTGATGATCATTCATTGTCTTCCACATCCCTAGCAAGGAAAAGATCAAGGGGGGTGTCTACATCTTCTTCAAGCCCACCTCGTTCTGGTGCAAGTGATCTGTCTTGGGAACCACAACTGCGGTCTGACAGTGAGGCAGAGGCACACCATGATCTGACACCGTTACCTAAGCGTAAAAGGAAGGTCGTCCAAAAACTCAAACCTATGGAGTGTGATGAGGCTCAACAAGAAGTGACAGATACTGCTGGTGATGAAGCCTCTCACGATGACGACGAGCCAGTCATCACAAAGGTCACTGCAGCCCCACCGGGCATGCAGCAAAGAGACATTTTGACCCTATCCCGAGAAGCTGCTGAGCGTGATGACGATGTCGGCGAGGAGGCAATGGAAATGGAATCATTAGATTTGGAGTTAAGTAGTACACCAAAACCTACCGCTTCCATATTTCTTCGCAAGAAGGTACCCACCTCGTCCTCGACCTCAATTCGTGGTGGTGAAAGTGCAAAACGTACTGAAGTTCGGCAATCCACATCCTCCACTTCATCTGTCATTAGCAGCAGGACCACCACCACCAGTATCGCCGCCTCTTCCGGCCCCCGAAGACATTTCAAGTCTCCAGTTTGGGACTTCTTTAGTGTTTGCCCAAAAAAGGAAAACATAGCCATTTGTAGCCTTTGTAAGCTTCGATTTAGTCGTGGTAAGCTTGGTTCTAACTATGGTACCGGAGGCCAGAGAGGTCATCTTGAGAGAAGGCACCCTGTCGAATGGTTTCCGCACCTAGAGGCGGTCAAGAAAGCCGGAATTGCACGTAATGAAAACGTTGATTTGTCATCTGCTGATGACGAGGTAGAAGACGATTCAAACACTTCACTTACACCCAGTTCCCATGTCAGCAGCACACCCCATGGGAGCCACACTAAGAGTGTGGGAGAGAGTGAGACATCAATGCGGAAAAGTTCATCAGCGAGCGTAACTGGGTCGAAGAGATCATCATCATCCCGTAAATCATTGGTCCAGGGCAACATTAAAAAGATGTTGTTTACAGAAGCGCAATATGAACGCAACCACCCAATGACCCGTCTGTATAACACTAAGCTGGCTAAAATGCTAGCTCTGGACCTTCTCCCTTTTTCTTTTGTAGAAGGGGTTGGTTTTCTAGAATTAGTGACAGCGCTCTGCCCTAAATGGAAGGTTCCTAGCCGGTTCTATTTTGCCCGAGTTGCGGTTCCAGCACTACATGAAGATGTTCTGAAGGTGATTGGGGCAGCTTTGCAGAAGAGTGCTGTTCACACTATACATCTGACAACAGACATGTGGACCAGTGGCGCAGGCGCTGATTACATGTGCATCACTGCACACTGGGTCTCTTTTTCAGGGGCTAAAGCAAAGCTAAACTCAGGTGTTGACACTAACATTGTTTTTAAAGGTGCTCGGAAACATGCAACACTAGCCATGTTTGGTTTGGAGAAACGTCACACAGCAGAAAACATTTTGGATGTCTTTAACACAAAGGTCCTTAACTGTCTGTCCCCACTAAAACGCAAGGTTGGTTATGTTTCCACAGACAATGGCTCCAATATAGTTAAGGCCATGAGGGACGGTTACTATTTCAGAGTGCCGTGTTTGGCGCACTGTATAAACCTGGTTGTCCAAAAATTCTTGGGTAATAAACGCAGTGCAGCGTACAGTGTATTGGAGAACTGCCGAAAAATATGCAAGCATTTCAGGCATTCTTTTAAGGCCCGCAAGCAGCTGAGGAGCATGCTATATCAAAGTCAAATGCCAGTGAAAGCACTCATCCAGGAGGTGGTAACACGTTGGAACTCAACCTTCTACATGCTTGAGCGTCTGTATGAGCAGTATACGCAACTCGATCAATATTTCTTGAAAGAGGGTATAGAGGAGCTGAGGATGGGTGGGCCGCAATGGAACATAGTTGAAAGCCTAACACGCATGCTTCGTCCTTTTGAGGTCTTCACACGTGCAGTCAGCAAGGAGGACTCTAATTTGGGAAAAGCTATCCCATTGTTGTACATGCTGGAGGACCAACTGAAGGAGGTGTGTTCTGTGTTTCGAAAAGATGACAAAAAGAAAGACTCTTTGCTTCTGGCTGAGAAATTATTAGAGCTCCTACAAGGTGATGAACGTCTTCAAAAGATCCACTCAGAACAGCATTACATTTGTGCTACTATTCTGGATCCACGCTACAAAAAGGCGCTGGCAGGCAGAGCATTCTTTCCTTTTGCTGATGAAGATGTTACAAAGTACAAACGTTGGCTAGCCTTGTCAGCCAAGAAGTTTGAAACAGAACGGCTGGAAATTGAAGGAAATGGCAGTACATCAGCAGGCCATCCCCAGTCAAAACAATCCACTTCTGCACCTGTGGCTGTGGCACAAGTGACCTCTCAGCCGTTAAAGACACCGGCAACCGCATCATCTGCACGAAAGACAGCAGAAACATTGGAGGCTGAAGAGGATTGGCTAGCTCTGCGTGGGTTTGGTTCTCAAAAGGTCAGAGGCACAGCAAGAGCTACGCAAAGTGGAGGAACCTTGGAGGAGGACCTTGAGTCGATGGTGAAGGACTATCTGAATGACTCCACAGAGGTCTATGTTAATTCTGACCCATTGGCGTATTGGCATGGGAAAAAAGAATTGTGGCCACAGCTCACCAACCTGGCTTTAAACTACTTGTCTTGCCCACTCGCAAGTGTGTCTTCTGAACGGGTTTTCAGTGCGGCTGGTGGGATTGTAACTCCCAAACGGAGCCGCCTCTCGCCCAAAAATGTGGAGAGGTTAACAATGATCAAGATGAATCAGCACCTCATACCACCAGATATAAGAGTACGAGAGAGCGTGCCGGATGAAGAGGAGGTGGCCAGCACCATAGATGAGGGAATTTCTACTCTGTCAGGTGGCACTGACCTCACCCGGGCTGAATTCGCAGAGTATGATGACGAAGCCTTATTCTTATTCCTGGACCGTGATTCCGACTTCGAGCCCTGAAAATGAGACAACGAATCAATAACTTTCTTTTTCATCCTTATTCACTTTTATTCCTGTGTGTCTGTCTTTCTTTGTTGTGCACAGTTAATATAATTCAAACTTTAATCAGATAATCACAAAGACAAGCCCATCAGCAGAACTGTCTTCACTTGTTTGCTAATTTATTTGAAGGTGCCGCAGTCTGCATTCCTCAGGTTCACAAGTTCAGAAGAACATGCTCCTCTATCCTCCTCCTCCAGACTCCTATTTCCATCAAAGCAGAGGGCTGGTTTACGCCCAATGAAGAAAGACTCAGCACTTGTGGGGGTGTTGTTCTACCTCTTTGCAGGTGAGTTGACGGGTCTGGGGCCATTGCTGGGAAGCACTAAAAGTGGTTTGTGCCAAATCCGAGGCGGAATTTTTTTTGTGTTTTTGATGACTTGCTTGCCTTTGAGGTGCTCTTAGGGGGGGTTCCGTCTGTTTGTGGGTGAGTTTCATGGTCTGAGAGCATTGCTGGGACACTCTAATCTTGATTGCATTTGCTTTTCAGGAAATCCGTCGTGCCAACCCCGACTTATGGCCTAGCTACGCAGCGCGTTTGGACCGAAGGCCCAGAAATATTGCAAGTATGAGATTTTGCTTTTGTCCTGTTTGGGGGTGTTATGCTTCTTGGCGGGTGGGTTGCCGGGTCTTGGGGCATTCCTGGGAAGGTCTAATACCGGGTAGAAGTGGTTGGGACTAAATCCAGGCCGATTTTTTTTTGGGCTATTTCAGACATTTTGCTCTATGTAGCGTTTTCGGGGGCCTGTTTGGGGGGCTTCCTGGTGTTTCTGGGTGAGTTTCGTGGTCTGGGAGCACTGCTGGCTATATCTACTTTACTTTGCAAGAGGTTTGAAGCAAATCCATGGTGGCAGAGGGGACTTAGGGCCTAGCTGCAGAGCGCGCGCGGAGTGATTTGGGAAATTTGTGAAAAATTGACTAAGTCCCCATTTTTGTACTTTTGCTCTTTGGCTGTTTGGGGGTCTTCTACTCGTTTTCTCCTGGGTTGACGGCTCTGGGGCCATTGCTGGGAAGCTCTAATACCGGATAAAAGTGTTTTGGACCAAATCCCAGGCGGAAAATTTTTTGTGTTTTTGATGACTTGCTTGCCTTTGAGGTGCTCTTAGGGGGGGTTCTGTCTGTTTGTGGGTGAGTTTCGTGGTCTGGGAGCATTGCTGGGACACTCTAATCTTGATTGCATTTGCTTTTCAGGAAATCCGTCGTGCCAACCCCGACTTATGGCCCAGCTACGCAGCGCGTTTGGACCGAAGGCCCAGAAATATTGCAAGTATGAGAGTTTGCTTTTGGCCTGTTTGGGGGTGTTATACTTCTTGGCGGGTGGGTTGCCGGGTCTTGGGGCATTCCTGGGAAGGTCTAATACCGGGTAGAAGTGGTTGGGACTAAATCCAGGCCGATTTTTTTTTGGGCTATTTCTGACATTTTGCTCTATGTAGCGTTTTCGGGGGCCTGTTTGGGGGGCTTCCTGGTGTTTCTGGGTGAGTTTCGTGGTCTGGGAGCACTGCTGGGACACTCTAATCTTGATTGCATTTGCTTTTCAGGAAATCCGTCGTGCCAACCCCGACTTATGGCCTAGCTACGCAGCGCGTTTGGACCGAAGGCCCAGAAATATTGCAAGTATGAGATTTTGCTTTTGGCCTGTTTGGGGGTGTTATGCTTCTTGGCGGGTGGGTTGCCGGGTCTTGGGGCATTCCTGGGAAGGTCTAATACCGGGTAGAAGTGGTTGGGACTAAATCCAGGCCGATTTTTTTTTGGGCTATTTCTGACATTTTGCTCTATGTAGCGTTTTCGGGGGCCTGTTTGGGGGGCTTCCTGGTGTTTCTGGGTGAGTTTCGTGGTCTGGGAGCACTGCTGGCTATATCTACTTTACTTTGCAAGAGGTTTGAAGCAAATCCATGGTGGCAGAGGGGACTTAGGGCCTAGCTGCAGAGCGCGCGCGGAGTGATTTGGGAAATTTGTGAAAAATTGACTAAGTCCCCATTTTTGTACTTTTGCTCTTTGGCTGTTTGGGGGTCTTCTACTCGTTTTCTCCTGGGTTGACGGCTCTGGGGCCATTGCTGGGAAGCTCTAATACCGGATAAAAGTGTTTTGGACCAAATCCCAGGCGGAAAATTTTTTGTGTTTTTGATGACTTGCTTGCCTTTGAGGTGCTCTTAGGGGGGGTTCCGTCTGTTTGTGGGTGAGTTTCGTGGTCTGGGAGCATTGCTGGGACACTCTAATCTTGATTGCATTTGCTTTTCAGGAAATCCGTCGTGCCAACCCCGACTTATGGCCCAGCTACGCAGCGCGTTTGGACCGAAGGCCCAGAAATATTGCAAGTATGAGAGTTTGCTTTTGGCCTGTTTGGGGGTGTTATACTTCTTGGCGGGTGGGTTGCCGGGTCTTGGGGCATTCCTGGGAAGGTCTAATACCGGGTAGAAGTGGTTGGGACTAAATCCAGGCCGATTTTTTTTTGGGCTATTTCTGACATTTTGCTCTATGTAGCGTTTTCGGGGGCCTGTTTGGGGGGCTTCCTGGTGTTTCTGGGTGAGTTTAGTGGTCTGGGAGCACTGCTGGGACACTCTAATCTTGATTGCATTTGCTTTTCAGGAAATCCGTCGTGCCAACCCCGACTTATGGCCTAGCTACGCAGCGCGTTTGGACCGAAGGCCCAGAAATATTGCAAGTATGAGATTTTGCTTTTGGCCTGTTTGGGGGTGTTATGCTTCTTGGCGGGTGGGTTGCCGGGTCTTGGGGCATTCCTGGGAAGGTCTAATACCGGGTAGAAGTGGTTGGGACTAAATCCAGGCCGATTTTTTTTTGGGCTATTTCTGACATTTTGCTCTATGTAGCGTTTTCGGGGGCCTGTTTGGGGGGCTTCCTGGTGTTTCTGGGTGAGTTTCGTGGTCTGGGAGCACTGCTGGCTATATCTACTTTACTTTGCAAGAGGTTTGAAGCAAATCCATGGTGGCAGAGGGGACTTAGGGCCTAGCTGCAGAGCGCGCGCGGAGTGATTTGGGAAATTTGTGAAAAATTGACTAAGTCCCCATTTTTGTACTTTTGCTCTTTGGCTGTTTGGGGGTCTTCTACTCGTTTTCTCCTGGGTTGACGGCTCTGGGGCCATTGCTGGGAAGCTCTAATACCGGATAAAAGTGTTTTGGACCAAATCCCAGGCGGAAAATTTTTGTGTTTTTGATGACTTGCTTGCCTTTGAGGTGCTCTTAGGGGGGGTTCCGTCTGTTTGTGGGTGAGTTTCGTGGTCTGGGAGCATTGCTGGGACACTCTAATCTTGATTGCATTTGCTTTTCAGGAAATCCGTCGTGCCAACCCCGACTTATGGCCCAGCTACGCAGCGCGTTTGGACCGAAGGCCCAGAAATATTGCAAGTATGAGAGTTTGCTTTTGGCCTGTTTGGGGGTGTTATACTTCTTGGCGGGTGGGTTGCCGGGTCTTGGGGCATTCCTGGGAAGGTCTAATACCGGGTAGAAGTGGTTGGGACTAAATCCAGGCCGATTTTTTTTTGGGCTATTTCTGACATTTTGCTCTATGTAGCGTTTTCGGGGGCCTGTTTGGGGGGCTTCCTGGTGTTTCTGGGTGAGTTTCGTGGTCTGGGAGCACTGCTGGGACACTCTAATCTTGATTGCATTTGCTTTTCAGGAAATCCGTCGTGCCAACTCCGACTTATGGCCTAGCTACGCAGCGCGTTTGGACCGAAGGCCCAGAAATATTGCAAGTATGAGATTTTGCTTTTGGCCTGTTTGGGGGTGTTATGCTTCTTGGCGGGTGGGTTGCCGGGTCTTGGGGCATTCCTGGGAAGGTCTAATACCGGGTAGAAGTGGTTGGGACAAAATCCGCGCGGAAAAGCCTTTAGTTTTGGCACTTTTTGTAACTTAGGGTTCGTTAGGGTTAGCCCTAGCAGCAGGATTGCATGTGTATCGGGGTGTTCTAGATTTTTCAAACTGAGTTCTGGGGTCTTAGAGCACTCGTGAGAATGTGTAATTTTGGTTGCAAGTCATTTGAAGAAAATCCATGGTGGGAAAGGGGGGATTTGGCATAGTTAAAGAAAGCCTTTGCCACTATTCTTAACTTAGGGTTCGTTAGGGTTAGCAGTATTTCTATTGCATGTGTTTGAGTGGGGGGGATTTCGAGTCTTGGAGCGATGCTGGCTATGGCTACTTTTGCTTGGTTGCTTGCAAGTGGTTTGAATGCAATCCACGGGGGGTAATGGGTAATTAGGGTACTTCGGCCTACTTTTACTTTCAAAGTAAGTTTTGTCTCCAGTTTTCTGCTAGGCCTCGTTTATTGGGTGGGAGCACTGCTAGGAAGATCTATTTTTGTTCTAAAACACAGTTTACAGTACACCTAGCTTGAGGGGCAAGATCCGCTACATTAATTTGCCCATACTTATTTATCCTTCAAAAGGTGACTCAGAGTACGCACTTTCAAAAACATTGTACTGTCTGTCTACTAGGAAAAACAAATTGTGACTTTTTGCACTCCACAGCCTACATACCTTATATTTATTTATCAGTGGTGTTGTAATATTATATCACTTCCTGTTTTTCGTTGAATAATTACAGGCCGGGTTTCAGTCTCTGCAATGGGGAAAAAAGGATGGAGTCAGGCTTCACAGTAGCGAGCCACAATTCAGCATCAGGCAGGCAGTGGACAGGGTGTCTTCTGGTGACCAACATCGGTGGACGAAGCGTCGGCTGCAATGGAGGAGTGCCGCTAATAGGAGGATTTTTTTTCTGCGGGCAACTTACTTACCACTTCCAACAGGACCACTACAACCACATAGATACAGTATCCCTTGCCTTTTTCTCTGACTGTGACTGCATTTCTTTGCTCTCTCTCGGCTTCTACATTGATCCCTTAACACATCACTTAGTCCACTCCACTATCTGCACCACACATAGTCATTTGTAAGTGCTCCTACGTAATTCGCAAGTCGCAGCACGCCCCAGGCCGTAGAGGACTGGGATGGCCCCAATGATGAAGCATGTCACCAAGGGGCAACCCTGGTGAGTGAGGGGACACCTAGAAAAAAAGCAATTTCTCCTTTTCTATCTACTATACCTTCTGTCAGGTTACGCAGCCCCTAAGCGCCTACCGTACTATGAAACTACATTTCCCATGAGTAGGCGGGAGACTTGCAGACTATTTAGTGAGACTATATGAGAGTACCCTTGTATGTTAGGACATCACTTCACTGATGCCTGTCTTGTCTTCTCTTACAGGTATCCTTTCCCTGCTGACCCTACCTTTACCCATCCCACATTTTTTATTTTAGTTTGTTATTTTTCTCCCTCGCCTAATGCCTCGAACACCCTGTGTTTACACTTCTGGGTGTTGGTGACATTTGGAGGTGGAACCATATTTGCATCGACTGGATCACGGGGAGTAAACGTGACACCTTCCAGACCAACCCCATTGAGTGTTGTTGTGAATGGATTTATAGTGACCAGCAAGGCTCTCGGGTATCTGGCTACAGAGACCTTATGTTGAATATAGTTATCAATAATTCCACACAGGCCCTGTACTGTCGCATTCTTTCTTTCCACAGTTGTCGATGATATATTCTTACTCTGCTTGACAAAGAACCATTGCTAATGTGAAAGAACTTCAACCGAATTAGTAGTTATACTTTACCATTTGTTAGGCTACAATGTGGCACTGCTCTACTGTACTTCTGTCACCTGCTATATTCTCAGTTGTACCGTTGAATTGCTCAGGAGGACAAACCAGATTTCATTTTCTTTTTTTTCATAGGCATGCAACTGCCACTGTGTCACACCACTAGTACCACCGCTATGAGGAAATTTTATCCGACCAAGATTGCCAACGTTATTCGGTGTTTCCCGTGGAGCCAGCCCTGGGCCTAGCCCTACTTTCAAACACAAATTACAGGTAAGATAAGCGTTTGGTGGTTTGGGGGTATAATGGAGTATTAGTACGAGAGACGAGAGACTGAAGGTAGTACTACTAAAGTCCTAGGACTCTTGGATTCACTTCACTTAGTCTGTGAGAGGCACTTAGTGTTGAAAACATTTGGGCATTTACACTTAAAGGAAGAAAATGGAACTAAACTTTCAGGAAAACAGTCAACGTTAAACCCCCACCCACCAGGCAAGCAGTAAAAAACAGGTATGCTCAGATAAAGTTTGAAAAAGTATATTTATATCCCTAACAAAATAATCTCCCGCAAGACCCTCCCTAACCCCAACGATTGTCCTTCAAAAGTCCCCAAAAACCCAACTCCCAATTCCCACCCCCCAAAAGTCTCTAAAAAAGGGGCAAGGGACACTATGGGTGGATGCTGTTAACTTTTTGGGCCAGGGCATCATGCTCCTCGCGGAGCAAGGCGAGCTCCTGCTGAAGGCGGGACACCATCAGGGTAGTGCGGCGCAGGCGTGCCTTCACTGCCTTGCAGGTGCAAGGCCTGTGAGAAGCAGCTGTTGGCCTTGCTGCTCGGCGGTGGCGTTTGCCTTTGGCAGCCCGGCTCAGTCTCGGTGGACCACTGTGCTGGGTGGCAGCCGGTGGGGCCACGGAGGCCGATGCAGACGACGTTGTCGTTGTTGTCGACCGCACACTTTCCTCGTCCTCCAGGGCCACCAGCCGCCGATATTCCGCAACAGTGGCCTCGATTCTCCGTTGCCGGGCCGCTCTAGCCAGCTCCTTCCTCCTTGTTCGTTTGGAAGGAGAACCTATATGAAGAAAGAAAGACATAGTCTGTAACCAATGCTCTTTAAGATTAACTCAATCATTCAGCAGAAATGTGTGCTGCAGTACAACTAGCAACTTGCAAGCGCATTACATAACTATTGAGGCCAGTATCTATCTAACCTCACACTTCTTCATCCTTGCTCTAACATTAGTGGGAGTTTAAGGAACAAATTCTATGAGCACTGTGGACTTCCATTGGAGTCGACTATGAAAGTACACCAGTCTTATTCTTCTTCTTGTCTCTTGTTTTGGAAAATTGGTACGTTATTTTCTGCAAGCCGGCATAATGCCAGCGCGGTAAACTTGCACCCGAGAAAAAGAGACGCACGCCATGAGGAGTGACCTAGACTTGCGTTGCCGTTGCGTTACTGTACCCGTCCAGTACATGCAGGTGGTGAATCTCTTACTTTTCTATTACGGGTGGCACTGAGAATACTCTGTTACAACTCAAGGGCTACTGCTTAATTAATTTAACTTTCACCCTACAGTGGAAATGAGTACTAGAAATGGAAAATTGAAGAAGATAAATAATCTGATTATCTATCACTTCACATGGGATGTTTTTGCTTATATATGGGATGACTTTAGGTGCTTTGCTTTTTATTGAGTGACAGGCAGTGATACATCCACACATGAATGACTGAGTACTACTAAACTTATTAAGAGAGGTAGGGAGTGGCCACCATAATAACCGGATCTATGCAGTGCTTGCAATACAAACTACTGCTACTATTTATGGTAGTATTTGGACAAAATTAAAAGTTCTTTTCCTTGCCTTTCCTACACTGGAACGGACGTGCGGGTGCAGTGTTACATGCTCTTCAAAGTTACACTTAGTTCATCCACTGACCATCTACTCTCTCTAGATCATGGGTACTCACAAACTTTCTCTCAGGGGCTACATTTACAGTGTAGTTTGGGGCCGAGGGCCGCACTGGTGGGGGCGGAGTCAGAGGGGGCGGGGCTAAAGCAAAACGATAACTTGTGACCATGAGGTTGCACACAGGTCCCTGCAGCAGATGCCCTCATCCACTGAGCCACCAGACCCAGCATTTACATACATCTCTCTCCCTCCTGCTGTCCCTCCTGCCCTCCCTCCATCTCTCTCTCCCTCCTGCCCTCCCTCTCCCTCTGTCATCTCACTGTGTGTGTGTCTATCTGTGTCAGCCTTCAGCCCGGGTTGAGACCGCTTCCTCAACGCGCACACACAGACAACAACACCAAAGTACTTAACAGGTCTTTAAAAGACCATTAACATATTATTGAGGCTTTGTTTGTTTTAGCGCCCCTGCTTCTCCACCCTGACAATCACTGCTTGCCCGGCCCCACAGAGCAGAGGCTTTGTTCTATTTCACCTCTTTGTGGCCTTGCATCTCCACTCTGCTCTGTGGGGGCCGGGGGAGCAGTGATTGTCAGAGTGGAGATGCAGGGGCGCTAACAGGTGAAATACAAAAAAGCCTCTGCTCTGTGGGGGCCGGGGGAGCAGTGATTGTCTGCAAGGTCTGCGCACCGCCAAGGAAGGCTTGCCGGGCCACCACCGGCCCGCGGGCCGTACTATGAGTACCCCTGCTCTAGATACACATATGCTATCTAAGAGTCAGATAGTAGCATGATCCAGGTATATGGACACATACAGTTTCTGTGTCACCCACCCAGGCTGTTGTCCTTCCACCCATCATTGCTTCATCATTCACCCAGCCATGCATCTCATATTCTTGCCTTCCCAGCTAGTCTTCAATCTCAATAAGTAAGGAATATATAAGAGCTTACCTCTGGCCGCCACCACCGTCTCAACTCTCACAGCCGCCGCCGCCGCCTCCTCCCCTGATGAACTGCCCTCCGCCTCCGTGTCAAGCACCACCACCACACTGGCCCCGCCACCAGATGTTCCACCTACAAAGTACATTTAAGAATCTTAGAATAAAGCACTCACTAGTCACTAGTATTTGGTCTAGGAATGAAGACATGTGAAAACAATGTAATTTGTGACTGTCTACGTTAAAGTTAAAAAAAATGTCCCTTTTTCCAGGGAAGGTTGTCTTGCTGCACTTTTTGGCACAACTGATGAAGGCTGATTTTTTAACACGCACCATTTTTCTCCACACAGACAGAAGATGGACTTCTAACAACAAGATCAAGTTGAAACCAGGTGAGAGCTCGGCTCGACCACAAGAAATGTCTTCAATTAATCGTCAGCACTAACCACTTTTCCATTATCAGTTAAACGTTTAGTTTTATTATGACTTCATTTTAATAAATGTGTTTACTTTTAATAAAGCTTTTAAATTTAAATACAATCTGTGTTTTTTGGTCCTCCAGACTAGAGTGACTGAGCGAAAGGTTTTGCAATTTTTGCAAGCATGAGTCCAGATAGAACACTTCAAAAGACATTATGGACAATCCCAGAGGACTGCACTAAGTTGATAGAGCTATTGCTGACTAGAATCATGGGAGTTTCGCCAACCGTGCAATCTTAGTTAGCTACACAGACAGACTAATAAGAATAATCTAGTAATACCACAGGGAGTCATAGTAGAGGCAGGATAAGAATTTAGATACAGTCTACAAGAAGAGCAAAGACAATTTTGAAAAAATTCAAATGAGGAACGCTAGGAAAAATAGGTACTAGTCTAAAATGAAAACGTACTGGGGCCAGCAGAGGAGCCCTCGCCTGCCCGATCCTGGCCCTGTTGAACAGCATCCGCCGCCTGCTGCTCCTGTGTCCTCCTCTCGCCCCTGGGGGGAGCTGACGTACAACATGAAAGAAAGAACAGAAAACATGGATGATTGTTGCTTGTCAATGTCAACCAAATCAAACATTTCAAAAGAACAATAACAAAATATTTCCGCGAAATTATATTGATTATGGTTACTTTTTATTTATTTGCGGACCTGTGACTTCGAAAGTCACGTAACTCACTAAACAAAGTACTGAAACGTTCACCTAGGACTGGCAGGCAGCAGTCCGCAGGCAAGACGCAAAGTGACAGACAAACTCCATTGTGATTTCAGTCAGATCAGTGACAACACTAACAGTTGCCTGCTACATTACCAGTCATTTAAATAGTCAAACTATCAATCCACCGCCACTATTTTTCTTATTGTCAGGGTTACAAAGGAAGGGGCAGATTTAAGCCCCTTTTGCGCCGTTCTTGCGTGACTTTTGTGACGCAGCAGCTAAACAAAAAAGGGCGCCATGGTGCGGCGTATAATATTATAACAACGTGACGCATTTGGGAGATGCATCCCGTTATAAAGCCCTGCGCCATCAGGGGGCGTTCCGGCGCAAGGGAGGGCATTCCTGCGCTGGAACACATCCTAATAGTGGCTGAGGGAAATCTACAAAATATCAATCAGTCACCTTTAGGACAATGATGCGTCACACAAACCCTGCACCTGCTTGAAGCAGACGTACGGCTTGACCCAGCATTGGGGAGATAGGGTACCCCAGAGCATTGATGGAGCTGCGCCATCGTTGCGACGCAACTCCAGCAGTAAAGCTTCGGTGACGTTTTGGGCCCATGGGGCGCCGCATTGCAAATACGGCGCACCATGTTTGGTGGTGGTAGCGGGCCGCACAATTAATGGCGCATCCCTGCTACTTTGCAGGGATGCGACGGTAATTGCAATTCTGCCCCTTAGGGGCATACTTACTTACGCGTTCTGGCGCATCTCCAGAGATGCGCCAGATCAAATGCGTCACGCAAAACTACCCTTGCGACACGGCAGATGTGCCTCATTTACAATGCGGCGCGCCCTGGCGCAAGGGTAGGCACTTGCGTGACGCATCTCGTCACGTAAGAGCGGCGCATCGCTGGAGTCACGTCGCCAACGCAATGCAACTCCAGTAATGCTCAGGGCCACCCAATACTTTACATGCTGTGTCAGTCCTTTCGCCTGCTTCGAGCAGACATAAGGAATTGAATTGACGTAGCAGCGTCGCAGAAGTGCCTGCGTTAAATCTTGTAGATTTCACGCAGGCAATTTTGCGAGGCGCACAGCCGCTGGACCGCCCACCCTGCGTACTAGGAACGCACCCATTGTGGTGCAGGCCCATGGCTTTATAACGTGACGCATCTCCCTAGATGCGTCATGCTGTAAATGACTTGCAGGGATGCGGCACGTTTACGCCGCTGTTGCGTCACGCAAGGCAACGTAAACGTGGCGCAAGGGGCTTGTAAATGTAATCTGCCCCCTAGTGTCTAGCATTACGCAGTTCTGTTAAGTACACTCATACATAATAGTTACTCAGGCCAATGAGACCACGAAATAGAAAACAAATAAGCATAGTAGCAACCCCACTGAGAAGGAGAGCAGTGCACCTGAAATGCACAGAAGATTTTGAAATATAATTTAACTACAATGTAATCGTCATCAGCGGCATTATTGGCTTGCTCCATGTAAAAAACAAATATTTGCAATACAACAACACAGAGCAGGAGAAAACATCATAGTAGTGAGTGATTAAATGCCAATGGCTACTACTACTCACCAAGCCCGGGGATCTCCAAGCCGAGCTGGTCCAGCAGGTCGCGCTCGCGGTCCAGGAGGTCCGTCCAGCGATGGGTGACCTGGCTGTAGGTGCGCTGGACCCCGTAGAGGTGGGATATGGCCCAGCACACCTTCTCCCACCGCTTCCGGCGCTCCCGCATGTTGTAGCCGCCGGCCGCGATCCTGCCGCCTCCCGCGATGGTCCTGGGCAGGCGGCGCTGGACGAAGTAGACCAGCGCGCCCACTTCCTCCGGGCTGAATATCTCCCGGCGCGTCACCTGCTCCCCCCTCGATCTCACGCCTGCTGTCCTGCCACTGGGTCCAGCACTACTCCCCGCCGCCGCTGCGGCCCTCAAGTGCCTGGGCAGCTTCACGGCGCCTGGCTTGACCATGGTCTGGGCAGGTAAGGTAGGAAGAAGTAGAAAATTAAGAAAGAATAGGATAGGGAAGAAGAAAAGAAAAGAGTTTACAAAAGTAGTTTAAAAGTAAAGAAAAATAGCAGAAAAGACAAAAATATACAGCTAGGAAAAGAGAGGGATAGATAAGAAGCAAAATCGTAAAAAAAAAACTGAAAACAAGCAAAGGATGGGAAAGATATCAAGAGGATTAAACACCATGCCCAGACACAGGAAATGAATGAAAAACAAGATGGCCGGCGCCCGTTTCCGAGCGCGAAAGTCAGTTCGCGCGAGATTTTCCTCGCGATCTCGTGCGAACCTCTAGATTTCCCGCGCGATCTCGTGCGAACCTCTACTCGCAATGCGCTTACTGCGCGAGATTATACATAGCGGGCGGAAACGGAAATACGTCACGCAAACAAAATGGCCGCGCCCGTACTCGACCTTGGGGTAAATTCGCGTGTTGCGCTGCAAGCGGCTCGCAAATACTGCAAAAAAACTCGCGAAACAACAAGCCGCAAAAAAATAAAATGCTCATTCGCACGAATTGGCGGCTTCCGCGGTCGGTTTCGCACGACGCCGCGCCCCGCGAATAGCGCGAAAAAAACCGCAAAACGATTTCAGCAAAAGCAAAAGCAATGAGCAGGTGCAAAAGGTCAACCTCATGATTTGTAACGATTCTTTGTATTGCTTCCTGAGGGGGCCCTCCAGAATTCGGTTGCCTGCTTGCAACTATTGTGTGACCCTGCTCTGACCTTAACTGTATGCCACAAAGGTCCTGATTTACAGCTAAAGGAGCAGACAAGCAGGTGCCAGGCTGGAACTTTAAATTCTTTCAGTGACACATTAATTAGCCCCTAATTCATTATTGTCAGTTGGGGCAGGGCAGGTGTTGTAACTAATTTTGCAACAATGAAAGCACTTAGCAAGTGCAAAAGATCACTAATCAGGGCGCACTAAGGAAGCAGGTGCCAGCTAAAAAAATATTCTGTGACACATTAATCAGCCCCAAATTAATTCAGGTCACTTGAGGCAGGGAAGGTGTGCTTTGCTTTGCCGAAAATAATGTACACTGGACAACCAGAGGGTGTGGTGATGAAACAGAGGGTGGCATGGGTGGGCCAGAGGGTGGCATGAGTAGTCAGAGAGTGGCAGTGGTGACAGAGAGTGGCAGTGATGAAGAAGAGTGTCCCAAACAGGCTGGACATGTAGAAACAACAAGTTCGCAAAACTTGCGACCCGACAGGTAAGTTCGCAAATTGCGAAATTGTAAAAACCCTCGCGAACTGGCAGAAACACGGGCGAACACAAAAAAAAAAAAAAATCCGCAAATTCGCGGGAATTCGCGGATTTTGCGGATTGCGAATCCGCAAATCCGCAAAATTCGCGAACGCGAGATCCGCAAAATTCGCCCATGCTTAACGCACATAAGTGAATCCTAACATCAGATCCAGACCCTCCCCTCCTGTATAGTGGTAAGAGAGATGAGCATGCCATGTCTATACAAATCACCTAATTTTGCAATTCCTACGCCTGCCAGTATGCGCAGCCCCACCTGCTCCTGGCCAGCAGATATGTGGGGGTGTGCCACAATGGGTAACTTCAGGGTATAGATGTAGCTCAGCTGCACCCGCTTAACGAGGGCCTGCCAGGCCCACGCTGTGCAAAGTACTGGATTAATCTCCATCCGCGGTCCTCGGTGTCCACCCATCAAGGTCGCTGCTACCAGTGGCACAGGCAGGATTGAGTCTTCCTCCACCGCTGTTGTAGTTTGACAACGATTAGATTAAGCATTAGCAGAAGACATCTCCTGTTTAGCTATTATCGTAACATTAAGCGGACTCCATTTTGTATTAATGGCAGCCATTTTGTTTGCCACACGCTGCCACGTGTCGACCATGTGCTTTGTCCAATCTTTCTGTTAACTGCGTTTGAAATCTGCCCGGCAACGAGTTATATTGAGCATCCCCCACTTTCGCGCATGCTCAATAGTGTCTACAGCTGTTAGTGATTAGTACCAGACAGGAATGTGTTTACCAGTTCCCAAAACCGTTAGTTCCCCCTACTTATCGATTGTGCCTTTCTATATGACCTTATATATACATAAAACTCGCTTCTGTGTTTGTACCGCCTTCTTTTGAGCCCCTGTGTGGGTATAAAAGGACCATGCTCTTTTTGTTTGTGGTGCTACTTCTTGCAATACCGAAGGGTACTGTCTGAACCGTAGCACCACCTCATGAGGTGTAATAAACATTATCTTTTCTATTCCAGTTTCTGTGCCAACTTCTTCCTATATGGTCAGTGGACTTTGTGCAGAGAAGGGCGAACCCCTTGCACTGGTGGGCCTTGCTGAGGCACACTACTACTCCGCCACATGCGGCTGAAACCGCTGCGGATAAAACCAAAAATGAGCAAATTGCGCCTGAGCACACAAATAGTAAAACTGCAAGTCAGGGGCTTCAAATCCTCCCCTCTCAAACGGCTGTACCAGCAGTTCCCAACTGCAAGGAGGTTTCTTACCACTCCATACAAAGGAGAGAAAGGCTGATTGAAGCATGTAAAAAAGTGCACGGTTGAGGCGAATCGGAATAATAATAAGCAAATAGAGAAGCTTTGGCAGAATCGTCATCTTGACGACTGCTATTCGGTCGGCTAAAGAAAGCAGCAGTGGGGCCCACCATGCCGCCCAATCAGTGATTTTAGTTATGGCGCAGCCATAATTCATGGCAATTACCGTTTCAGGGTCTAGCTGCTGCCACACACTCAGGTATCGAACCGGTTCAGTAGACCACACAAGGGGGAAGTCCAAATCCACCTCCCATGTAGTCAATGAGAACACCGTCGATTTTGCCCAGTTGATACCCAGGCCCGAGTACCGTTCAAACTTTATGTGCTCTTGCAGCAATGCAGATAAATATGTGGCAGCTTTTCTGGAACAGGTTGTCTGTCATTGTCACGTTCCAGAATGGATGAATATGCCGCTAGTCAATCTATTCTGTGACAGAGGTCCTTCAAGACCCCAGCATGCACAACAATACACACGCAACATATTGTGACTTCAAACGCTTCCCAAATGACACCTGTGCTATATACAGTGCCCTCATTTTCCTTAAAAAATTTGCATCCCCCACATAACTCTTAAATACTGAATCAGACAATAAAGATTGCTGCAGCCTCCACATGAACGGGGGCCTTTCACACTCAGGGATGATCAGTTTGATTAATACGGAGAGTGATCTGATAATGCCTTCGCCAAGCGCAGAACGTCAGTAACTCACGTGCAGACGACCTCAGACACAAGTCAATAGTTCAAGCCGTACCAGATACTATGGACTGTAGATACAAATGTGCGCTCCTGTGCCCCAGGATGTCACAGCCGCCATACGTTGTGTAGGTTCCCGGCCTCTAATAGACCTAGCAGTACATTCGTGGAGAGTCTATGTCGGGGACTCCACCACCCAACCTGTCCTCCTGCACATCTAGATAAGTATTAAAGTCACCCCCCATAGAACCGTGACAGGAGGGAGGCTGGAAATACAGCGCCACACATCCACAAAGAAGGAGTGGTCATCAACATTTGGTCCATACAAATTCACCAGCAACACCTATGTACCGCCAAGCCTGGCCTGCACTAGCGCGAGCCTGCCTTGATCGTCAATTTCTGAGCCTAGTATAGTGAAGGGGACCTCTTTCTTGATTAGAATGAGCACCTCGCGGGATTATTAAGAGTATGTTGATGCAATACGGACCCCCGCCCAGCGCGCGCCCGTATTTTTTTCAGTGTGTGGTGCGTCTCTGGACACCTAACCTGTCCAGATAGGTTAGAACAGAGCAAATTTTCTTTGGGCTATTTAAACCATTCACATTCTATGTAAGGAATTTAACGTTACCACCCATGTCATGTGGTGGAGGATGTAGTAATGTTGAGTTACCGTAATGTGCCGCCAGGGTACAACAACCTTACCAGTCAAAAGTGCCATGCAACCTTCCCCCTCATTCCACCCATAACCCCCACCTACTTCAGTAACCCCAACGTGCCAAAGCCATCCCTCCCCAGAGCAAACAGACCCCAACAATAAGATCTAACAGTTCAAAACAAGTGGGGTACTCCATGTGGGGAACGCCAGAGAGCTACTTTCCTCTCACGAGGAAGGAGGTGGCTGATCAGGAATATATACCGGTGCTTAATGAGAATTGACATGAAAAAAAATACAGAGTGCATCAGTTGCAACCGCCTTGTGGGGATCAGTGCCCCTGCAGCAGGCCTATAAGAAAGAACATTAAATGTTTGCAGCATAGTGAGATCAGCCAATACACCAACATATAGGGCAGCAGACATAAGCCCAGTCCACCACCACAGTACCAATCACTGCTCCTCCTCATCATGATCACCTTGGGCCTCTCGTCAACGTTGTTTCAGTTACTTAGCATGCTCGATCTCCGCCATGGGGTTGGAGGAGATTTTTGACTCTCCCACCTGGCCAATCTGAAGGTTGGCAGAATACAGCATGGCATAAGAAATACCCTCAGACTGGAGAAATTTCGTCTCAAGAACCTGTACCTCCAGAGGACCAATAGTTAATCTGCTGTGGGGGGGTCATAAAGGACCGTACATAAGTTCGTCCCCTGCGTGTGGGATAGGAACCAAGAAATATAGGCTATCACCACGCCGCTAGCAGTCACCCACTTGAGGAATAAAAAAATTAAACATGTGGATCATGATATAACATAACCCTCAGGGCCAATCAATCCACACCATCGTGACTACCCCCTGAACAAAGATTTATGACATCTAGCATAAGCCCAGGGCCAGAGGTGCTGATATGGTAGGGAGCAATAATCTAACTTAGCGTCAAATTGTGACCCATGATGCAGGGCCCTAACATCTACATACTACATCACTATTCGTTACTGCTCCTCCTCGTCTGATTCAGCCAGGATCTCATGGTGCCTTCTCTTCTGCTTCTTCACATGCTCCATCGCTGCCTTGTGGGTAGTAAACATTTTTAAATTTCCCTCTTGTCCAATCTGTAAGTGGGCAGGGTACAGCAAGGCACAGCTTTCCAAACTTTTCATGTTGGTGACACACCTTTTTGTGAAAATTGTTTCAGGGTCACGGTAACGTGAGTGAGCACACCCAAAACCCCACACACAACCCACATACACAACCCCACACACACATACAACCCCACACACACACAACCCCATAGACACAACCCCACACATCCAACCCCACACATCCAACCCAACACACACAACCCCACACACACAACCCCACACCCACCCACCCACACCCACCCCCACACACCCCCCCACACAACCCCACACACAAACAACCCCACACTCACAACCCCACACTTCCAAAACCCACCCCCACATCCCCACACACACACATACCCACACCGCCCCACACACACCTACAACCCCACACACAACCCACACACACAACCCCCCACACACACACAACCCACACAAAAACCCCCCCCCACACACACATACAACCCCACACACAACCCCCCCACACACACAACCCCACAGACACAACCCCACACATTCAACCCCACAAATGCAACCCCACACACACAAACCCACCCCCACATCCCCACACACACACACATACCCACACCTCCCCACACACACACACAACCCCACACACAACCCACACACACACATACAACCCCACACACAACCCCCCCACACACACAACCCCACAGACACAACCCCACACATCCAACCCCACAAATCCAACCCCAAACACACAACCCCCCACACACAACCCCACATACACAACTCCACCCCCACCCACACCCCCCCACACACACACCCCCACCTCCTCCACACACACACACAACCCCAGACCCAACCACGCACACACACACACAACCCCCCCCACACACACACAACCCCACGCAACCACACACGGATGGTGAGCCACTGGCCCAAACGCCTTTAAGATTTCCAAGAGACAGTCACCAGTTAGCTGACAACACAGAAGTTCTGTCACGTTCGTGCACCGCCACATTTCATGGAAACACTAATCTGGTGTGTCCAAATATTCACCACAAAGATATCAGCCACCGCATGAACTGCCAAACCACTGAAAGCTATTCTTGGCTCCAAACCAATTCAACATTGAAGCTATGTTTTTATGGTACCTATAAGTGAAGCTGGTTATAATAACCCCATAATCTATTGATTATATTTTATGTAACACATATTTGCAGTCCACCATACAAAGTAAGGCATTAAACTGAATTCCTATCCGCTTGCGACCCTAGCACCATATACTGTACTTTCTCCTTTTCTTAGCACTATAAATGACAAACATTGGCCATTTGATGGTGGTTACCCCCACAGAAGGGTGGGAGGCTAGGGGTGAGATCAAGAGGCTAACATTTGGCAGTCGCAAGAATTTGGCTCACTGAGCTCTCCTTCGGCCTAGCCGTTTGACCTAGCCCATCCTAGTTTGGCAACACCCACTTTCATTTTCAAATGGCTCTGTGCAGCAGTCAACCCCCACAGCGACACAGGCTGTTTACACTACAAATCAAAAAATGACTGAATGCTAAACATACGAACGTCATAGCAGAACATCTAAACATTTGGAGCGATTAAGGTAAAGAAGACACCATTAGCATCAGTAGACTCCATGTTCAGATACTCAAGGTTGCTGCCGAGGCGCTCCCTCCTTCCCCACTCTCAAGTCGTGAAAATGGTGAGGAATAACCCCAACCCTTGGCCCCTTCCTTCTCGGGATTCTCATTCGCAGGCGCATTAAATGCTGAGCGAATTACCTACTTTTGCCCAGATACACCTTTCAGGTCACAAAATTAATCCCTGACAAACTGACTCCTCCTTTTATCCTTCCTTCAAGGATAAAATGCATGCGATAACACTTTTAATGGAGCCTCGAGACTTTGCCAACTGAGTTTAGTAATAATCTCTCTTAAATGCCCTACTCTGTGATTAAACAAACAAAACAAAACAGTCATTCTCCGTTACCTCTCTCTCGACATATCACAGTTAAGGTTGAAAGCAAAGCCCTCTTTCATGACCATTCAGTAATCGACTTCTCTATGCCCAGATCAGTTTAGGGGTAAGTCGGAGATCAGCCTGTGTGCCCATTCAGTCTTGGCCTCTTTGTCCATACATTAACAGTAGGGACGAGTGGGAGGTCTGTCTCAAATAGTCTCTTTGACTTCTCCAAAGTGTGATTCTTCAAACGAGGAGAAAACATGTCACCAGAAGCAAATTTCTAGGGTAGAGGGATGACCGTGCTAAATGTTTTGAGCACTCGAATGTTTGCAAGATTGCCAGAAAAAAAAACATTACATTTTTAAATACTCCATTACTAATGTCAGTGGAGAACAAGATTACATTGCAAACATACCACCAATGCATCTGCCTCAAAAATACATAACAGAATGAGATATACAAATCATAGAGATGGCCCCCTAAAACGCATACCTGACAAACCTAAGGCACATCTCTCTGAACACACTACAAAAACCAGTACCTCTGAATAGCAAAAGGCCGAACCCTGCCCCTTCAGCCTGCGATGAGGATAAGAAAATTTTCCCCAAAATGGGTTTTTTAAGCTCCTCTTCTGTTTGTCCTGTCCAGGGCTTAAACAAGACAGATCACCAGTGTTGCCGCGGACAGCGCCCCACCACCATCTCGGCTAAGTGAAATGCTTGTTCCCGAGATTACATTAATTACAACCGCAGCGTGAGCTCCAAACACGCGCTAAATGAAACATCAGCAAGTCAATGGGCAGATAAACAGTGCATTCTTGCTTTAAGATAACCCCCTGGGCTTCCCGAACACGCGCAACACACCTACGCATTAGGCGCGATACAGTAACGTGTCGCGCCACACAGTTTGGAAAGCTGTGGCATAAGGAATGCCTGAGGACTGCAGGCGTCTCATACCAGCACGAAACCTCTGCCGCACCGCTTGTACCGCGACGATAAAGTCAGGGAAGATAGAAAGCGAATTTCCCTGGTGGTTGATGGTACCCTTGTGCCTTGTCCCTGGCGAGTCTCAGTATTGCGTCCCGGTAGTTTAATAGCTGAGCATTTATAGGGTGAGGCGGGGCACCCGGTACCGGCCTCGTCGCCAGTGAGAGGTGGGCTCGCTCGACTATAAACACTGCGGACAAGTTCTCAGGGCCGAAGATATCCTTGATCAGTGCCTCAATGAAGGTCTCCATCCTGCATGTATTGGTGGACTCCGGCAGGCCTGTAATTCTGATGTTATTGCGATAAGACCGAGCCTCCAAATCTTAATTTTTTGCTTGTTTAAGCGCCAGTACCTTTCCATGCCGTTGGCCTTGTCCACAACTACGCAGAGGCAGTCCTCCTTAGTGGAGACCCTCTGCTCTATCTCCCATATTCTCGCAGTCTGCTTTTCCAGCTGGGAGGACATATGGTCAAGTCTGTGATTAATTGCCAACATGTTTCCCTCTATAGCCTGAAGACTCTTCTGCATGGCTATCAGCGTCATCTCCAGTGCGGTGGGGCCATCACCCTGAGAGTCTGCCTCCGAGTCAGAAGCTGATTTTTGCTGCACTTTGGTAGTCTTGCGCACCTAAAATGTGAGGCGGGTTTGTGACCTGTCTGTTTCCCCCATGTTGCTTATTAGACCGGGAAAGATTTGAAAGCAGCTGTCTGTGTTGCGGCTTGGCACTGGTGTGAAGATCTCGGGGCTCGTGCTAATAATAGGTTCCCGCAAGCAAGTGGCAGCCTGTCATTTAAGTTCTATGCAGCAATCACACAGGGTGCCTGGGCCAGTAAAGGGCTATAAGTGCCAGTCTGTAGTATGGTGAATACCTCCGCGCTAGTGGTGCTCAATAGTACCAGTGTCTCTCAAGTGTCAACAGTTGCGTATAGAGATACACCACCTGAAGGATGATCAGTATGGAAGGGCTGGTCTCCACGAGAGAGGAGCTCCAGCATTTCAGCCACACCACCTTGTGCACGCAGGTCCCACGGCCCGCCGACCGATGTGTGCCTGTCGCAGCACAAGAGTAATGCAGGTATCTGTGCCAGTATACAGATGTGACTCGGTGCCCGCTTCTCTGCCTACCACACAGCAGACAGGCCAAAGCTTGCAGAGCACTGCCCATCGCCAAGGCCCACACCTGCTGTTGCAGATGCAGGCCTAAGCAAGGCCGCACCCCCACTCACCACCGCCCGCTGCGAGCACCCGCAACCTCCAGGGTGACAATCTGGCCTTTACGGGGGCCTAGCGGCCGTGGAGCTCCGTCCGGCCTCCCTCCAGTCGTTAGGGCTGGTAAATCAACGAGTTGTGGGATGCCAGCCCTCCAGATAGTTGGATCCCAGGAGTCCGCCGTTCAGTCCCTGCAATGTTGTCCCGAGTCACAGAAGCTCTCCACAGGGCCTACCGGCCCACCGATGAGTAAGAGGCACGGTTCAAGCAGCACAGGCATTCTCAGAGCCCCGCAGAGGCATACAGCCAGGCATGCACACCTCCCACCGGTATCCAGTTTTTACGGTTCATCGGCCGATCCAGTCTCCGTTCGACAGCTTGGGTGCATGCTTCTTTTTCATCTCTAATCCATTGTACATTGCAGGGAGCTGGTTCCAGTGGCTCCCTGCACCAGCTGTCTTTCTGGTCTTTGTTCCCGGGGGCAAGAATGCAGATCTTTTCCCCCACTGGTACTTAAAGGGTGTACTGATTCCAGACCCACTGGTCCTGCGGTCAAATAGAGGCAGTGTCCGTAGTCCTTTTGGCAGTATCCTTAGTTCTTTTGGGCATCAGGGGGGTTTCTACGTCCATTTGTGTTTGGCTGTCACAGTCTCAGAGTCAAACAGTGAAGAGCACAAAAGCAAAAATAGCAGGAAGAAACCATCCCTTTCCCTTGTAAAAGAGTTTTTAAAAGGGGTGGAAGATTCCAGAAACCAGGTACCTCTAGCCAATCCGAGGGTACCACACCACCTTTCCATCCCGTCCCAACCCTCCCGTACAGCACGGCGGGATAGTTCAAGATGGCATCTTCCAGGAATCTCTGGTCTCATCTGCTATTGGGGTTCCGGCTCCGTCCCTCGCTGACTTTACTGTCAGGGCCTTTCCCACCAAAACATCAAAGAGGAGGCCCCTTCTGTGTTGGCTGTAGTTGTGTGGTCTTCCTCCTTGTTTAGTAGGCTTAGACTGTCCCCAGCACTGGTACAGTGTGACTGGTAATCAAAAGATATACATTTTTATACCCCACCATTTCCTCTCAGGAGCTGAGGGAAGCACTGTCAATTACTCCTTTTGTGTGGGGAAGCCTTTGTTTGTGCTGTCGGAGAGAAATGTATTTAACTTAGCCCATTAGGGTGACAAATTCCCTGTGGGTCTGACCCTGAAACAAACCAGGGAAATATGACAATTTTGATAACACATGAAATGTACAGAAACCTCATGGAACTCTCTGATTAGTTTTTTGTGCAGATGTTCTAACACATTTTGGTATGTTACTGGAATTTAAAGGCCATAAGAAAGCAACACTGCACTCTAGGGGAGTTCCCCCTATGAAGTGTGACTCCAGACAAAACAGTAAACCACACTGATATTCTCTATCGGAGTACATTAATATTATTGGACCTATCGAAGGATAAGTTCTAATCCTGAAGAGTCCCTTCAATCCAAATCTCAAAGAGATGTAGGAGAAAAGAGAAATATACAACACAAGTAGATTGTAGTGCACACATTGTTTTTTTTAATTGCCCTCACCCACAATTTGTGGCATGCTTCATCAGGGCACTTGCTGACAACCTCTCTACGCAGAGCAATGGCAGGGATAGCGCAAAAGGGAGGGGGAAGACAGTGAAAAAAATAATATCAGGAATCGAAAAAATAAATATAGGCAGATAATTAGATTTAAACTGGCTCAGGAATGTCCATTCTATGTTTTATTCCGCTTGTCAGGATTAAAAAGTATATAATATAGGATGGTGGTGTTGGGTGAGCAAATAGCCCTACACCCCTTCTATCTGCATGTCTGTAAGCATTTGGTAAAGCACATAAAGGGTCTTCCAGCTTTCTTCAGGACTCTAAATCTCCTTATATCCCCTATTCTCCTACTGTACTTAGTCGTTAGTTTGAGGTCTGACCCCTTCTGGTATGGGGCCTTGTGAACACTGCGGTAATACCCAGTTTCACACAAGTACTTGCTCGTATTAGTGTGCATGCAGGAGCGTCTCCCTATGGTCAAAAATTCGCCAAGGTAAGACTGCAACAGGCGAGAGCCACTCAGTGGGTGAGTGTTGTAGAGGTTGGTGTAGCGGCGATGCCTCTTTCCCCTCTGTTTTGTGTCATTGAGTCTCTGCTATGCCATGCTAACTTGCACACTTAGTACTGTGCAACATTAATCCCACACATGCAGCCCTCACACATATGTACACACAGGTGTGCATATGCGTTCACATGTAACCGGCCAAGTGCTCCCTACCTTTGCTGTGTTGTAGCAGCCTTATCCTAAAACGTGGGCCCTGACAGTAAACATGCACAGTCTATTTGCTGTACGATTACCGTGAATGAGACACATGCAGTGAGACTCACCCACTGTAAAAAGTATTAAAAAACGGGGGTGATCCAAATGGCAAAAAATACAGGCGTACTGAATGTGTGGGTGGAACGCAACTGCAACATACATTATTGACACCACAACCAGAAGAACCATTGTTGAATGGCGCACTTGAAAAACTTCTAGCCTAAACTTAAATCTTAGGTCTTCATCAGTCTTATGTCGTTTTATCGCAAGAAATGTTGCAGGGTATATTGGAGGCTATGGTGGTTTATAACAAAAAGACAAAGGGCCAGATGTAGGTCGGTCGGTAACGGCCGAAAATCTGTATTTTCAGCCGTTACCGACCGGTAAACAAGATTTGGCATGTAGGGGCACATTTTTACAGAATCTGTAACTTTACCGAATCGGTAAAGTTACCGATTCTGTAAAATACCGAATCGGTATTTTTACCGATTCGGTAAATGTCAAATGTAGGTGGGACTCTTCTGAGTCCCAAAGGCCCTACAAAATAGGTATTTTACCACACAATCCTATTGTGTGGTAAAATACCGATTTCAGGTGTGCATGCACATGTGTGCATGCACACCTAGCCATGTGACAGACAGACATGCCCTTAGGGCATGTCTGTGTGCCACATGGCGCACATGCCTATTTGTGGGGTGCCAGAGGGTGTCAAAGTGACACCCCCTGCACCCTTGCAAAAATCGGTATTTACCGATTCTGTAAATACAGAATCGGTATTTCCCATTGATTCCTGTGGGCTTTGAAGCCCATAGGAATCAATGGGAAATACCGATTCTGTATTTACAGAATCGGTAAATACCGAATGTGACAGAATCGGTATTTACACATCTGGAAATACCTACATCTACACTACATTGATTTACCGATTTTCAATTACCGAATCCGTAAAATTCTGTAATTGAAAATCGGTAAATCAATTTTACCTACATCGGGCCCCATGTTATTAAAAGACATTTCCTCAAAGTTACAAAAAGTTAACATTTGCTTGCCTTCCTTAATTAGAGATGTGATAGTGACATCTTCAAATTAGTAAATTGTATGTCGCAACAAAAGTATCAATGTGGAAAATGATGAACAATCAAGTTCTCACCCTGCCTTCAAATCTCAGTTTATACAAAAATTCTAATAAACTCAGCCCAATCTGAACATGTTTCTTATTGCCCAATGCTGTTAAACATTTTAAGAGTTATGGATAACTAACAATTTCTTCCAGCTATAATCTCACATTACTTAGACGGCAAAGAAATAATCTATACTAAAATTAAAGGAAGTGAGAGAAAGAAATTTGGCTAGTATCTCAAATGTGCGAGCCTCACTAAAGACAAAGAACAAAATAGAGAAAACATACAGCCAAACTTACAGGAAACAATATACTAAGTCAATGGGGATTTCAAAAGGATGGAAATGAGTTAAATTTTCCATTGAAAAAGAAATAGTTAACTTAGATATCAAGGAGAAGAATGCTCAAAAGATAAATATATCATCAAATAAGAAGCAAGGATAATGAAAATAAGACCCCTCATTCGTAGTTTAGAATTGTGGGTGTTGACTTGGCACTTATTGGCCTAAAATTGTTTGCTTTTCCCATTAGCCTTTTTACTGACATGGTGTGTCTGAACTAAAAATAATAAATGTTGTGCAATGGTGTACGCACCGTTATTTCCACCATAGTAGAAATGCACCTTTGTAAAATGTCACTTTTAAAATGGACACCATTTCTGTCTGGCTGTGCCGCCTGCCTGAGGTGAGTTGGCGGTCTAGTGTTTGAAGTGACAAGGTGCTCTATACTCCCCCCACAGTGACAGTTGAGGCTGGAACTGCCAGGGACCTTCTAGAAGCTTCCAGCCCTTTCTGGTAGGTGGGAGGAGGGGTGTATATGTAGAGCAGTAGAGATGCCATGTGCTTCGACTGAATGTGGACTTGATTGAGAGGGGACACTCTGCCCGTAGGTACCGCCACAAGGGCCTGTGTGCTGGCCCCTGAGCCCATCTGTACCCCTCTGCTGTCAACAGGGCCAGTGAGTGCCTTTGCTGGAGTGAAGACTGCTCTCTCAGGAGGAGTTTGACTTTATGGGAGATGACTGCTTCTAGGAGCTGCTGTCCTGTACTGATGAGTGCCCACTGTCTGCTGATCTTGCCGAGCCTTGCCTGACGGCTCTGCTGCCTTAGCGCCTCGTGAGCGCTATACTTTGACTGCCTGTATTCCAAGGAGGTGTGGAGTGTGGGCAATACTTTCTTGTGAGGGACTCTGGATCCACACCAGCCCCCTAGCGCCTTGTGAGGCTGCAACTTTATTTTGTGGGACCTGCTGCGCTTGCTGCCAGGGAGAGCTGGTTATTGTCAATACAGCGCTGTGCTGCTAAAGCACTATATATGGAATTCCCAGCATTTTTGCTGCAGCTTGATTTCGTGGGACCCTGTCGGCATTCCTGAGACCTAGCGCCTGGTGGGCACTACTGTCTTGTGTGGGACTTGGGATCCTCAACAGCTCCCTAGCGCCTTGAAGGCACTATTTCCTTGGTTGCCAAAGAGCTTTATTTGGTGGCCTGTACGTCAAGGAGGTGAGGAGGTGAGGAGCTGACGCCGGCAGCGCTGTGCTGCCAGAGCGCTACTTTATTCTGGGGCGCCCTGGAACTGTGAGCCATCTAGCGCCTCGTGAGTGCTGCCTCCAGCCCCTGCCCAGGAGAAGAAGGTGCGTAGTCCTGCAGAACTGTGCTGCCAGAGTGCTATACTGGCATTCACTGTGCTCTGCTTGCTGTCTAGCGTCTCGTGAAGTGCTACAACTGTTTTCCAGCCCCCAGATTTCCTAGTCCTGAATTCCTGGACTTAGCGCTGCAACTTTACTCCTGCATGAGGAGAGCACTATATCTATATTGCCCACCTGAGAGACAGCTACTTCCAGGAAGTGGTGACAATCTTTGCAACGTTTGTGCATGTATGAGGCTCGCCCTTCCGACTTGAGGCCTAATGCATTTTTACGCGTAGTGTAATCCTGCCATGATGTTCATGCTCTTATGCTAATGGGAAATGCCCTAATGATGCCTAATGTACCTGCCTAATGCTTTTATGCCTAACAAGGTTTCCATGCCTACTGTTTTCATGCATAGTGTCATGCCTAAGGGGTTTCTAGGCCGACTGTCATATTATGATGTTTTCATTATTTGCCCACTGCCAAGGAGGTTGATGCCAATAAGAGTCTGAAGGTCTGCACGTTGTGTTTCCGCGCCCTAGGAATTGCTGTGATCCTGCCTGATATCCTTTTCCCAAAGGTTGGCGCTGCTGATCCTGGGCTTAAGTGGGGTTTGTGTAAAGTGCTAATGTTTTCCAGCTTACTGATGCCCTGCATGAGGTTCTATGCCCAAGGCCTACTTTATATGTGCCTAGAGAGATTTATGCAAATATGTTTATCCCTCCTGCTCATATGTGCCAATGGTTATGCATAGTGTGCCCCATGTTCATGATTTATATCTATGCTAATGTGGTTTTATGCCCACTTCGTGCTGTGGTGGTTTCCATGCCTACTGATGCCTAATGCATATAAAGTTGCATAATGTCAGGTTTTGATGTTCCTGGTTATGCCTCACCCTAAAGTGATTAATACAAATGTGTTCATACTATGGTTGTGCTGATGGGCCTAATGCTTTTTCCTAGGGTGCACACTGTTGATGTTTATGCCAAGAATTTCTACTAAGGGCATGGTCTGGCCAGTAACTACAGGCTGTTATACGTTTACTGCTTATTGACTTTCATTTTATCTGTGTACTTGGTGATGATGTTGGCAACGGCCCGATTGGCCCTAACCTGTAAATAATCCCCAGTATATGGCTACCTGATGCCAGTTGGTGCCGTGTTCACACCTGTGTTTTGCAGTCTAATGTGTTTTTATAACTACACAAGTTATTTTTCATGCAGCCTAGTGTGGAGTCTCTATTTGTATTGTGCCTGGTGTGTCACCTGTGTGTGCTGCGCGAATGCTTTACACATTTCCTCCGGAGTTTGGCCCGCCCGCTCTGCACCACGCTACCCCGTTTCTAACAGTGGGACTGGGGCAAAATGCCTTAGAAGAGTTAATATTTTGAAGGTGGTGCCCCACAACCTTAATAAATACACAGAGTAGGCCTCAACACAGATATCAATACAACTCTGCTCATCCTTGGTAGAAGTGGCCCACTTACCAAGACAAATTTCCCAAAGAAACATGTATTCATTTCAGGTTGTAACAACAAATTTAAAATCAAGAAAATATAACAAAATTCCTAAACCCATTCAGAAAAGAATAAGGTACGAAAATCTTCCCGTATGATATAGGTGGATTTCATTGCCCCGAAGTCTCTTAGCTTTATGGATACAATTTGCTACCTCACCCCAATACAATAGTATACATTAGGATGAAATGCATTTTTATCGTTCTCAAAACCCACTAGCAGAGTGAGAGTGGGTGCTGTATCCAGACAGGACTCCATGAGAATGGGTACCTTTACAGTAAGGTCCCACTGAACTATTTCTTTTAGTATAGCAGAAAGCTCAGGGTGAGGTGAACCTGGGTTTCTTGTACTCGGATGGTGCACCCTTGCTCAAACCCTGTCACAGTTCTCTCTTGGTGAAAACATGGCTGTCATAATTTTCTCTAACTGTTCTAAAAGTTTCTTCTCATCACTCCTGTATTCTTTTATGTACTAGGTTTCTCTCCAGGTAGGGCTCTAGCAGGGCCAAGCACTCAGAAGTCAGCTGGGCATGCTTGGAGTCAGGCGACCTTCTAATTTTTGTGACTCTCAACCAGCTCACAGAAGGACAACACTTGATGATTGGAGAGTTCATCCGCTTTCTGGTTGCCGGCTGGAGTAATTATTCCTTAGGTATTCGTTTCATGAGGTCAGTCAGAGTGTTCTCAAAATGTTTTTAACGCAGGTTCAAGAATACTCTGAAGAGCTGGTGGCTGAGTGTCTGATGTATCCTGTGCACTCCCAAATAATTACCCTTACCCAATCCTATTTCCTTGGAAGTTTACAACCTACTTTTGCAGCACTTTCTCTCTCGGTTCACTGCATGCTTCCTGTAAAAAAAATTGCTTTCACCATCCGCCACATAAAGGCACTTTGATTCCTCATCTATGGAAATGAGGTATCCTTCCCTTAATCATGGCGAAACCTGTTTTTCCCTCCAGCTGTAGTTCACACCAGAAAGCCTGGGAAGGCCCTGGCAGGTGTCAGTTCCTCTCTGCTCCAGGTGGCATCTTCAAGTAAAGGCCTCTTTGTTCTATCAAATGTTGCTGTCCCCTTTCATATAGTCACTTCCTCCTAAGTGCCTCATTATTGAACAGATAAACTATAAGAACTGTGATTTAGCCAACCAAGAATGTGTTGATTACTTTGGCAGGGCTAACCTCTTTCAAATTCATGATCCAGTTCCTGACACCTAAACACATTTACAGAACGCACCAGCCGGGAGGGCGCTACCCACACCTTGAGACTCTGCCACACTAATTCACGAGTGAGTGGATCAGCGAACCTTTATCGCCGAACAACAAGCTTGTTTTTACACAGTTTCTTTAGTCAGCACAAGCACACGTTTGCACAGTTTTTTCAAAAAATCTCCTGATTTACATACATTTTCTATCTATCTTAGCCTTTTAGTTGGTGGAGCACGCCATATCACTTGCACATTCGATTTTCCCGTCACGTTAAGAGAACGCAGTAAAACATTTAGTTTTCCTTATTGATAGTGGCTTCTAGAGGTGTTTGTCTTCTAGTACATTGAGCGGTGGCTCTTATTATCATTTTCAGATATCCCCAGATGAAGGTCAGGATGGCCAAAATGCATTGGGACCAGTGAAATGCATGTTGAGACATGTAGTGTTTAAACTACTCACACAAATGAACTTATATTTAGAAGGAACAACACAGGAGAAATAAATAAATCCATTTCAGTGAAACATTTGTTTTTGATTTGATTTATATTTTGCTTTTGAACGGATTAACCTCATTCAGAGAATATCATACCAGTGCCCTGGGGACATTCCCAACATCAGTGGGGAAGTAGCCGATGACACAGGAGACCCACGGTCTCCAAGGGTGCAGTGAGGAAACACGACTGGATGCTCCGTACAACTCTATGGGAAAGATGCTGTTGCAAAGTTAAAGTTTAAGGACCATTCTAGGAGGACTTTGGGCAAACCCTATGGAACTTAAGAGGTTGGAGAGCCACCCTACCTGTGGATACCATAGTAACTGAGTTACCGATCCCAGGAATGCCGGAGGCAGAGGTCTGAATTGGTGTCGGAAACCTCTGCCGTTCTCTATGGAAGTTGGTGAAGAAGTACTGCTGCTGTGAAGGTGAAAAGGGTCTGTTGGAATACAAGCCTGGATTCCAGATGCAAGGAACGTGAAAGCAGAGGGGACAGAGTCTGGGTCACTTCACCGTGCCCAGGGGCTCGGTAGACAAATGTCCACTGATGTCGGGTGCTTCAGGTGCGAAGAAGGGATGCTTGACTCGGCAGCCACGAGGTCCCAGAGGCATCAATGATGACCAGGAGCTGAAGGTTAGCTGTCCCACAAAGCATGTCGAGTGCTGAGGGGTCGGTGTCCAGTGGGAGCACCAACAAGCCTTGGCAACCACAACATAGGCAGGAAGGACAAACAGGTTACGATCTGGACCAGCAAGGTCCAGGGGACTCATCAAACAATGGAGAGTCAGGGCACGTCTGGTGCAACCAGAAAAACCCAAGAAAACTCAAGATAACTCCCAGGGGTACCCACCGGGTGAAGGAGCAGGAGTTGCAAGGGGAGTACGAGCAAGATTGCAAAGCACCAGCCCAAAGTTCTTTGATGCAAATACTGTGCAGAGTCAGGACTACACGGAGTCCAAAGCACAAACTCAGGAATCACTAGCAAGCATATGCACTTGCAAATGGACAAAGTGCACAGGAATTCGGGTTACACAGCCCCCATAAGGGATACTGGTCTGAAACTCAGTGAGAGGGCAGACCGACCTCAGGAATCTTAAGAAACGCACCTCCTGTGTTGCTGAATTCTTTGGAGTCTGCAGGAGATCAGGAGCAGCTACCCGTCAGTTGCACTTTAGGTGCCTGCAGAGCAGGGATGTGACTCCAAGCGAGATTCTTCTGTTGTCTTAAGTGCCCCACCGGTCCTGCATGGAGCCTGTATGGAGTCACAGCTCAAACTAAGCTTCGGACAGAAAGGGGGATGAAGTCAAGGCCATTTGAGACCCAGAAAAATCCAAGGTGTCCAGACGGTTCAAAGGTCAGTGGTTTCTTCTTGTGTAATCTTGTCCACATAAAATCTAAAGTCTTACAGCCAGGTAAGCCCTTTTGTACTCACGGAAGAGGGTTGAACAGATTCTGGGGACCCTTCTAGGGGAGGGGCAGTGCAGAGGGGTGGCTACACCCATGTCCTTTGTCCAGTTTCGTACCAGAGCAGGAGCCAATGACTCACGGAATGGTTTGAGCTGGGCTATGTAAAGGGTCACCAAATGTGCCCCCAGTGCAGACTTTCAGGTACTCTGAGTGCACCCACCTGTTAAATATTGGACGTATTTGTTAGCATGAGCTGAAAGCCATTTTGTATTTCTGGCAGCCATTTTAGTTAGCCGTGTGCTGCTACATGCTCGCCATGTGCTCTGTCCTCCCTCAGTGTTTACTGCTCTTGTAATCTGCCTAGAAACTAACTATATTCAGCATCTTCCACCTTCGCACATGCTCAGTTGAGCTTGTAGCTGTCCTTGCAACTGTTCCTAGTATGTAAATGTCAGGATGTGTTTGCCAAAAATAGCCACTGTTAGCTCCTCTCACTTTGTTGAGCAAGCAGAGCTTGTATGCCCATATTAGTCATTTTGCATGCTTACACGAGCCAGGACTGCCCCTTGGTCTTATGATGACTATGTAACCCTAAGCATATATAAGGCCCCAGTTTTCTGTACTCCTTAGACTGACTCATTCAGTTGCTACGGCTTCTGTGTGACGTAGTCTACCTCATCTGAGGTGAATAAATATATTCTTTTTATATTACAGCTTCTGTGCCAATTTCTTCTGTGTTGGTTTAAAAGGACCAAGTATCAGTGGGACCCCTGAGAAGGTTTGTTGTTTTCTTCAAATGGCGCTCCAACGTGGACCTCATCGGAGAAGTGGCTATCTGAGGAAGTGATCTTGTCAGGAGACAGAAATCTACTAAGGAGGACAGGACAGGATTCTACTAAGGAGGTACTCTGTGCACGGGGATTCTGGGGATTCTCTGTCTCTGCAGGCCAGTATATTTCTGGTCTTTCTGATTTTGATCCTCCACATGATGTCACCCCTGACTGAGAACCTTTTTGGCGTGAGTATTCTAAAAATGACCGTTAGGTCATTCAGAACTTGGCAGTTAGAATTTGGACAACCATTTGTTTGGTAAGAGTCGTTCTGCGTCACTTGCTGTTGGTTTGATGACTTGGATTGGTAAGGTAGTTTAGTAACACATACTGTGGCTTTGGAAATTTGGAATTTGTGTTGGCCAACTTTGGATTTGTATGGGATAGATATACGAATTGCAATTTGTGTAGGCAGGTAATGAGGAGACTTTTCTCTACTTTGTATAAGATTTGAACGGCGCAATGTACGAAGAGTACCTTACACACTACTTTGATTATAATATTTGCATATTCTGCAATATTTTTGGCATGCCTGTTTCTAGCACACATCGAAGAATGTGTTGCTTTTTGGAGGTAACATAGTGAGATGTGAATTAAATTAGCCGGCTCCCCTAGAGGTAATGCCTAAATAAGTTTAGGTATAAAAACATATTTCTTCCTTGGTGATTCTGTATCCCCAGGGAATTAAAACATGACATAATACAAACAAGGATCCGTTTTCTGTGTAATTTTATGAATGGAGAAATGCAGAGCGATTTTTTTGTGTTCTGCCAGCCTAAGCTAGTGAATTGAGTGTATTTTGGCTTCTTGGAAATAAAACAGTCTGGTGGGCTGTTTTTTTGCAGTCTTTTGGTATGAATTACAACTAGTATTTACAAATGGTTTGATTTTAGTACAGTCTGTGGGCTGTCCTTTGTTTCTGTGCTAAGTGTTGATCTTTGGGTTAAATGTGTGTTTAAATGTCTATGTGGTTTGTGGTTTTACATTGCAACTTCTGTGAGTAAATATCGATTGCGCTCTTTGTGTAAGGATTGCTAGCCTTAAGCGCGCTATATTATGTGATTCTGAGTGTATGACCCCTTATGTATATGTCTGGAATGAGCTCAATGTGTGTGTTTGTGTTTTTTGCTGTCATCAGTCTGTTATGCAAAATGTCATTTAATTAATATTAAATACAAATTAAATAAAAATCCAGAAATGAACCATATGAAATGCTAAATAACTGCATGTTACTATTACAATTGATAAGAGTAAGCAACTATGCAGATTTACAAATTGCCAATGCTTAAAAGATAAAATTTGAATTCACATTGAATAGGAATAAAATAGGCCTCAAAAACGAAATTGTGTGTTTTGCTTTTATTTTTTATTTTTATTATCAGCACATAATGAAAAGTCAAACACAAACAGTACAGATATACCAACATAATCTATACATAGAGCTATACAGAAAGGCATAAAATAGAAACTAAAAAGGAAATAAATTAAAGAGTATTCAAGAAAATTCATACAATAGGAAGAAGAGAAGATAATGTCCCTGCAAAGAAAAATTTTGCATAAAGTTGCCCCAAATTTTCTCAAATTTAAGTAAAGATCTGGTACCCCTTATTCGAGCTAACCCAGCTTCCATGTTGTGGATTTCATTAACCAAAAACCACCATTGCATAATCTGTGGTGGCTGTGGCGATATCCAAGCCCGAGCTACAATGAGTTTAGCACAGGATAGCACAATAGTGACTAAAGCTTTTTGGGGTAAGGTAGTACTGTGTATATCTAAGAGTATGGCAGAGGCTGACAGTACCGGTGGTCTTGCCAATTTAAATTTCAAAACTTTATCCAAATTAAACCAAAAGTCTTTCAGTTGAGGGCAAGAAAATAGCATATGTTCTATATTTGTGCCCACAGTATCACATTTAGGGCATTTGGTACGATCAGTATATAGTGGATTTGAAGACCATTTAAGAATCACTTCCGGGGTATGATATAATAAACAAGAGGTTTTGAACTGTTGCAAACGAAGGCTAGCTGAATGAACCAGCCTGTTTATATTAGACAGGGAGGGTGAGATCTGATCCGGATACATCGTAGTACCAAGTTTAGAACTCCATTTCTCCGCTAGTTTGGAGCAATCTTGTTTTACATAAGAAATTAGACAGTTATAGCCAGTGCTTATTACTGATTTAATTTTAGATGAGTAGAGGCAATCCCTAATATCAGATTCTGAGACAGGTAAAATTTTCATCCGACGTATCAGAAAGTCGTGAATCTGAATATGTTTAAACCTCATAGACTCTGTCAGATTATACAGACGTTTTAATGTCTCAAAATCTAAAAAGCCATTAGTGCCATACATATCCCCTAAGGTTGATATACCATGGGTTACCCAAACACTAGCCCGCTATCATTAAATATCCCCAGAAGTCCTGGGTTGTCCCATAGCCTCAATTTTGAGTGATAGAAAGAAATTTTACAAAAGAACATCATACCAAACCAGATCTTAGCAATGTCTCGGGCTGTCTTAAATTTCACTCTTTTGTAAAAATGTGGGTCTCTCAATCTGAGCAGAAACATTCTTGCATCTAATTTCAGCATTATAGTATGAAAGAAAAAATTATTAAGCTCGGGATTAAGTAAGGAACGAAGACGCCCTATAAAAGTTGCCCAAAAGTAAAGTTTAAAGTCTGGGAAGCAAAGACCTCCGATATCAGTAGATCCTTTTAGTGAGGATAAGCTTTTTCGAGCTTTCCTGTAACCCCAGATAAAGCTGCTAAATATTCCGTCTAGCTTTTTAAAAAAAATATTGTTCAGTGCCAAAGGAATAGAACGGAAGAGATAAAGAAATTTCAGCAGGATTTTCATCTTAATTAAGTTAATTCTACTTATAATATTTAGTGGTAGTTTGTGCCATTTTTCAAAAAGCTGCTTAGTTGATTTGAACAGCTCATCATAGTTAATGGGAATTATATCACTAATCTTGGATGAAATGTTAACCCCCAAATAATTAGCTGCACTACAGACCCCAATTGTGTGTTTTGCAATAAATAACCTTACAGCATTTTTCTTAGATACATTGTATTCGATATTAACAGGCAAATACATCATCTGAGCACATTTTTGCTGAACTAAAACACATATTATAGAACATGCATTGAAATGCCACAGTTTTAAATAGACTGTCCCCAAGCTTACATTTCAAGACTAAAAAAAGCTTTACGACAGCTGTGTTTTAACTGCCGCTAAGCAAGCAGCTGTTGTTTTGATTGTAGGCCACGGAGAGACAGGAATGTTGACTCAGCCATGATTTTGTCAGTTAAACACGGGGTAAAATCCTGCATTTCAGACTGCTGTTTAAAAAAGTTACAAAAATCAGATAAATTATTTTAGATACCAGGAAAACATTTAAGGTAGGAATTACCTTTCTTAAAGCAATTTACATAAGCACATTCTTGGTTCTGATGTTTAAATAATGACTATGACTGTCCTTTTAAAAATTGGCGCAAAACTTTTAATGTTTCAAGTTAGGCTTCTGTGCTTAGGTTTATCAATGAATGCATCTAAATATGATAGGCAAGAAATGAAGCTTGCTTTTCCTATGTGGAATTATCAAAATGATTGGTTTTATTTAAAAAAAATGTTTATTATTAATTATGAAAAAATTATTTACAAAAAAAGTGCTTTTACATTCGTTTTTTAATATTTATAAAGCTTAATACTCATACTGTGACCTCCTAGCATCAACATTTAATTTAAGCATTGTTGTATCACATAATGAGGAAATTTGCATATGAAATAACACTCTGTGCAGGCGTAATAAACTCATTTTTATAAGGATAGATATGATTATTTTAATTTCTTACTCCTGGGCTATCTAGAGAACATTCTGCTAATGAATATTATGCAAAAACATTATAGGATATTCATTTTTAAGTGCCCAAATATCAAAGTCGAAATTGGGTAAAATTCACTATTTAAACAGCATTTTTGCCATTAAGAGCAGCTTTTAAAGTGCCTTAGGCTTCAGTAAATGCATACATTTTGATATAATACAAACAGCGGACTTCTATATTGTTACACAAGTATATTACACACTGCTTACAATTGAAAATATGTATAAAAAACAGCAGAAGTTATTAAACTGACAAACAGGGGAATGGGTCAGCTTTCTGTTTTCAGGGTGAATTTGAATAGGGAAAACAGCATGGAATACTTTGCACACAGAATAGGACAGCTGGGAAGAGTAAATTGTCAGTTCTATATTTAGAAGCCTGGCAGGGCCACCAGAGCAAAGTCTGCTTTGACATTTTGACATCTTAAACTTTTTGAAAGACAAGATGGCAGTGCAAGAGAAAAGGAGAAGTTTTACTTTTTTTGGCAACAAAAAAAAACAAGCACTTTATGCACTCATGTGATAGAAAACAATATAATGGTATATGTGAACATTGATTAACAGATAAGCTTTTTCATATTTATACAGCACTAATGCTTAAAAGCTGAGGCAATGACATTTAGTTTGACTTCATGTGCCCTCATGTTACATTTGTACATTTGCTAAAAAGGATTGGGGTTTGGGTATTCATGCTTTTTTTTAGCCCTCTCAAAAGTGCTATGTACCTCCTATAACTTTGGTTATGCCCAGTTGCTACAAATAGGGGTTGATAGTGTTGACAGAAGTGAAACCTGTTTCAGGTTTCCTACTGTCAAAATGGGGGAAGGAGGCTAGCTCCTCTACAAATTAAGGCTAGGTAATGTGTATGTTGCTCTCTCGTTTTCTCAATTGTTTTTCAGCCCGTCTAAACTGTCTGTGAAATAGCAATAAGACATTTAATTGGCTATTCAGTAATACTGTTTTAGACATAGTTAGCATTAATAAAATGAATAAATATATGTTATGTTACTGCCCATTCTGTTTGATGAAATTATGACAGGATCAGTAGTCTAGATTGTTGTTCCCTTATTTGACCTTTAAGGGGAGCTAGATGTGGGTAGTTTTTGTTCTAAAAGTCTTAGGTGATAACACCATGATTGTATGTTATTCCATGCTACATAGTTTTGCAAGGGCATGGCTAATTTTTTTATTAGCTAGTCCGTGTAAATAAACTCACAGTCCTTATTAGAGCTGATGTTGCATAGTCTGGATCATAAAAAGTAGAATGCAGGGAAGATGCCCATGTGATCCTTAGCAAAAATGATTAGAAGAAAATGTTGTTTTATAGATAAGAAACCCTGTTAAATTAGCAGTTTAAGATTTTCCTGCTGCTCCTATAACATGAGAGCATGGTCCTACGCGTACAATGTAGGTATAGCCCACAAATCTGTCACACCTATCTCAGGTATGAGCTCTGAAGCTGGCTATGATTGTAATCATTTACATGTAGGAGTAAGGGTAAGATGTGTTAGTATTTCTCTGCATTTTATGTTTGTTTGCAGACCTTGTATATCCTATAAAGTGCTCTGATACCCTCACAGGTCAAATTCGCCCTCTATAAGACACTAAAATAAATAAATAAATAAATAAATAAATAAATAAATAAATAAGAAAAATCATTTTAGAAGTGTCTGCAGTCCTGTACAAGTAATGTAAAATTTATGAGCAAAAGTGTAGAACATTTCCTTTTTTGAGAGTTTTCAGATTAGTACACAGGAATACACCAATGTAAGGATTTTGGGTATGTCTGTGATGTTTTTCTCTTTTCCTCTGTGTTTAGTAAATTATTACAGACTTCCTTGGCTGCTTGGGATTGGGTGATGTTCCTTTTATACTTGCCAATAGGTTCAGGCTGTTTTTTTTTTACACCACATAGATAGACGGAAATGGTTCTTGAGTGCCTTGCTAATATATGGGGTGTCCCAAGACTAGGAAATATTTTGAAACTATCCTCTCTGTGGATAGACTGTTTATGTGCCTTGTCTAAAGACCTTTTGTTCTGTCCACCAATAGATATTTGCTGCTTTGCTACAATTGCCAGAGGGGCATCAGATTCAGCCTGGGGAGTCAGCATCAGCACCAGTCCAGTTTTGAAGCCAAAGTGAAGGTAACCAGCACAGGCATTGCTGGCAACTAGGACCTCAGTGAAGGTGGAAGCCCTGTGATCAAGTGTGTACCCCTGCCACTGTCTTGGGTGAAAGATGGGGTCACAAATCAGAAAGGAGAAATATTTGATGCCCAGCTGAGTCACAGACCAACCAGCATGGCGAGGAGGGTTTGCTTGAGGTGACCGAGGTGAAACAAGGGTTGCTTCAGAGATCCTAGCATCAGGCCTCTGAATCCTGGTCCCAAAGTGAATGCAAGTTTGCTCCTTTGTTTGTTGGTGAAGAGATACCTGAGCACACTGGATGCAAATGTGTGGCCCCAACGAATGATCAGTGCGCCAGCAGAGCAATACAGGAGTTAGGGAAGGACTTTAGATTAGGGTACAGGTGCTATGTCTCTGGTGCCTGTTAGATTGAAGTGAAGAAAACTAGTGCACTGCCTGAGACACTGGACAGGACCGCTGAGAGCACTTGCCTGGTGGGTGACTGCCCTATCCTGAAAGAAGAGACTTTTTTCTTGAAACTGGGGCTGTGATTCTTGAGTTGCGAGTTGTGCAGCTCCAACGTGGAAACAACAAGAGCCTGCCTATGAGGCTCAAACGGACACAGGGAGAAGACTCCCCTCAGGTAGGTTGTACAGCGGCTTCAATTTCCCCAAGGACTTCTTCTTTTTTTCAATAATGTACCCCTTTAGTCGTCCCATTTCTGAGGAGGGGCAGCCCTTTGCAGCTTTTTGTCCTAATTCCTATGGCCGTGGGTGGTTCTTCTGGTCCCTTGGAGCCAGGATTGCTTTTGTAATAATATGTTTAGTCGCTTTAATATTTGCATTAGTTGTACTTATTATGCATGAAAAACATTTTTCTGAGCAATTGAAAAATGTGACTTTGCCCTTTCCTTGAATGTATTAAATTGATGTTCTAGCCCTCATAAAAGGAAAATGGAACAGTCTAGTGAAGATATTTTTATTAGAGATGTCCTGTTAGCTATACTGAAATTGACATGAATAGTCACTGAAATACATAGGATCCCTGAAAATGTTTATTAGATGATTATAGGATTTGCTTTTGCTTAGGACCAGAAAAATTATAATTCTATTTGTAATAGTGGTCATTTCTCTCTCCTGCAATCTGTATGTTAATTATGACCGTATGCTCCGTTCCCTTTGTATTCCTGCTTATACCCGCTTAATGAAATGTTTCGAATGGAAAATGCCCTCCTAGCAATGAATTAGGATATTGATGAATTTATGAAAATTAATGTGCAAATATTTTCTATGCTCCTACTGGATCATAGGAATGTCTTTAGCTCATGCTAAAAGGAGCATCTGTTAAATATTGGATGGATTTGTTAGCATGAACTGAAAGCCATTTTGTATTTCTGGCAGTCATTTTAGTTAGCCATGTGCTGCCATATGCTCACCACGTGCTCTGTCCTCCCTCAGTGTCGACTGCTCTTGTAATCTGCCTAGAAACGAACTATATTCAGCATCTTCCACCTTCGCACATGCTCAGTTGAGCTTGTAGCTGTCCTTGCAACTGTTCCTAGTATGTAAATGTCAGGATGTGTTTGCCAAAAACAGCCACTATTAGCTCCTCCCACTTTGTTGAGCAAGCAGAGCTTGTACGCCCATATTAGTCATTTTGCATGCTTACATAAGCTAGGACTGCCCCTTGGTCTTATGCTGAATATGTAACCTTAAGCATATATAAGGTCCCAGTTTTCTGTACTCCTTAGACTGCCTCATTCAGTTGCTAATGCTTCTGTGTGACGTAGTCGACCTCATCTGAGGTGAATAAATGTATCCTTTTTATATTACAGCTTCTGTGCCAATTTCTCCTTTGTTGGTGTAAAAGGACCAAGTAACAGTGGGACCCCTTAAAAAAGGTTTGCTGTTTTCTTCACACCCAGCCCCAATACACTAAACCCTGTCTGGGAGGTGGTCACACCTTCCTGTGACAGGATGCCTATTGTGCTGCCTTCCTCTGCTAGAGCTTGGCTCAGCAGCAGGAGGGTAGAAATATGTCTCTGGATGGCAGCATTCCTTTTGTGCTGTCCGGGTCGAGAATACAGGCACCTGGCAGACCGGTGACCCCACTAAGCTCGGTTCTGAAGGGTGGAATGAAACCTTCCACACCAGTTACTGGTGTGGAGGTATGATTCCAAGGTGTGTGATATGTTTCTATGCAGCTGTTTTCTAGATAGCATTTACCGGAAGGTTATAATGCACCTCTACCTATATGTCCGGCTGAGTCACAGACAACCCGGGAGAATGGTCTCCGAAGGCTGCGGAGAGGCTCTGCACATGCAGGGTCACCCTCTCACATAAAACCCAGCACCCTGACTTCAGGATTGATAAGGCCTGCTATAGGGGTGACATAAGTTTCAAGTGTAGTGACCATTAGATATAGTGAAGCTATATCTAAAGTAAGTGGTGCAAGCACCATCTTACACAGGCGGCAGTAGCAGACCTAGAGTTCCATTTTGAATGACCTCTCATGGGTGGCATAATACATGCTTCAGCCCATGAGAGGCCTCTGGGTTACCTATGCCCTAGGTAAATGTATACCATATATTAGGGATTAATAAAGGTACCCCAGTATCCAATTTGGAGTGTACCAAAGTACACGTATGTCAATGTAAGGGAGAAAGCAGATAGAATAGGATCCTGATTAGCAGGATCCCAGTCAGACTAGTCAAAAAAGTGGTACATCAAGTAAACAGTGGGGGTTAGCATAAGAAGCAGATCCTGATTTCCTACAGTATCCTTCCCTCAGTCATGACAACACTTGTTTATCCCCAGCTGGAGTTCTTGCAAAAAAATGTGGGAGGGACCAGCTCCTCTCTGCTCCAGTTGGCAACTTAAAGTGCAGGTGCCTTTGTTCTATCAGATATTGCTGTCCCCTATCATATAGTCACTTCTTCCTAAGTGCCTCATTATTGAACAGAGATACTATAATATCTTTGATTTAGCCAACCAAGAATGTTTTGATTACTTTGGAAGAGCTAACCTCTTTCAAATTCATACTCCAGTTCCTGACATCTAAACACAACATTAATTCATAATAACAGACAAATTAAAACCACCAAGAAGCAGCTATTTCTTTCAATGATGGTGGATCTTACTGTATCCCGGACATGATGAACCTCAGGTCCACCGAACCTCCTCCACCTATCTTGACCTTCCACTATTGCTGCTATCAGTGGCAAGATAGAAGTCAACTGCCCGAGAGCCATATGGAGGGATTTTGTGCTTTGGATGCTCCCGCTGGTTTTACTATCTAAGCAGATGTCTGGGGCACCCAATTCATCCCACATTGCCCATTGCTTAACATTGTTTCTATTGATGTTGTATGACATATATATCTAAACCAAAGATACCCACTAAGGAATCTTGAAATGGACAGTTTCTATAGTTAACTGGACTGTGCTTGACATCTGCGACCTCTTCAACATAGGCATACCAGCATGTATATGTTCACTGTAACAAATGCCCAAACCATTAGGAAGCTGATGAGTCCAGTGAACATGCCTTCTTTAGTGCGATGATACCGGTTGGGAGGTTTGTGGAGGCACAGAAAATGAAATCTGCCTTTTCCAAATAGGGGTAGAGAGTGAAATGCTGAATAGGAATATTAGATCACAGGAAGTGGCTCTCCAGCCAAGGAAGTATAAGAATTTATAGAGGGACCTGATCTTCCTGGGTGGCATATCCAAGGGTGTTTAGTAGGCCCAGATAGAATTATTATTCCGCTCTCGGAATTGGCAGAATTTGTAATGCGGAGTTCCCGCCAAATTCCACCAATAGGCACATGGCGGAATTATTCTTCAGTACGCGCCCGTGATGTTCAGAAGAATAACGTGAAGCTCCACATCGCTTGCTTCCAAGAGAGAGATTTGCCGGCCACGGGCACGATTTCCGGTCACCATGGAGCCTTCTATTTTATAACGCGGGCAGACGTTAGTAGACGTGGTTAGAGAGGGCAGTCATTTGAGAAGATATGCACGTAGCTTTTCTATAAGAGCAGCAGATAAAGCAACCCGAATGGCTGTATGCTCTTGCACAATGAATGGTGCTGTTCATGCTGATTTTCAGAGCTGCCTGCGCTACTGACACTCAATTGCAGAGCGAGTAATGCGAGATGCATATTTTCTGCCCTTTGGCAGAATATACAATAACTTTCTTCTATTATACTTTTCTCCAATTTGTGCTGAGCTACCTGTCAACCAAACATTGTAGCCTCTGAGGAGTAAAAGTTATGCCTACTCTGCTGTTGTGGGTACCAGTCTGACATTTGATAGCAATATGGTCATTTGGCCTGCATCAGCAACCTAGAAGGCAGTAAATCTCTTGTGTACACTCTCAGAAAGGTCCATGTAGTTGGCACACAGAGAGTATACCACACCTGCAACACTCAGGACTGCAAGCCAGCACCAACATGCACACTCTAGTCTTAGGGAATTTAGTAATATACTTTGTGTGTTGAGCATTCCAGAACCTGGTCGTGTGGTGATGTGAGTTCCACAATGGTCATTCATATGCACAGTGGGGCATTTGACACTGTGAGGAAAATGGCTTTTGTGCTGCAGTATTTGCCCCATCTTGTTCTTGCAACATGATGCACCTTACTGCAAATGCGGCTCCTCCATGGTATCGCAAGGAGGGTGCACTGAGAAGTGTCTCATCGCTGCTTTATCATAAATAAGGCCCTTTGTGCTTTGAGAGCTTTGGCCTCTAAATGTGCATTTTGAATTTTATAGAGCATTTAATTAGAGGTCAACGAGTCACCCGTTGCTGTAACAAGAAGATACGAGAACATCTTTAAACGTGTAAGGATCCTCTTTGGATGAAAAAGTAATAAACTTAGGTTAAAAAAATACTCAGAAGACACTGTGTGTGGTCAAAAATACAAAACCTAATCCTGATAGGAATGTTATGTTCAATAACGAAAAATAGCAGTTCCTTAATTTGTGTATAGGAAAAAGGGAAAGGTGTATGTAATGTGGCACTGTTGGCCATTTTGCCAGATTCTGTCATTCCTCCAAGGGCTCTAATAAAATTAATACAGTAGATGATTTCCCCCCAAAAGAAGACTTGAGTGGCAAAATAAAAAATGTAGTGCTGTGTGTGAACGTACATGAGACAGATGCACCCTTTGCCCCACTGAGAATTATTGTGTTGGGGAGCTTTGGCCGCTTGATGACAATATTGAAAAAGTCAATGTTAATAGAAAACATGATACATTCATGTATAAGAACGAAAATGCATCTTTATTAACAAATTTGCCTATTGTGAGCTCCACATCAACCTGACAATGCGAATTCAAAGTCAGGCAAGCTCTGATACCTAGGCCCCAGGTCACGGATTGATAGGTCAATGGTGGGGTGGCACATAGCCGACAGACAAATGTACCAACAGGAAATCTCAGATGAGCCCCCCAGATAGGCGCAGCGACACCACAATGGTCTAGGGAGATTGGTCCCAATAAAACACACATGGCAGGAGGGGTATGCCCCCCATCCAAAAACACCATAAAGTCAGATGAAACATAAGTACATATAGCCAATCAGGACCCAGCACACGCAGTAATCATGTGCTCACAAGCTGGATTTCTTGGCGTTACCTGCTGGCCGCAATGTGCCCACGCAAGGGTGAAGCCCACCTGTACTTTCCATTGGACAAGTAATTTATGTGTCCAAAGGCAGCAACTACATTCCTTACCTTACAAGGACCTCTGTAAATAATTTACTGCTTACAATGAATATGTTCGGGAGATGAACTCCACTCCGCTCTAGGAGTTTGGGGAGTTTAACGCACTCCGCATTATGAGGAGCTTGCAGAGTTCCGAACATGGAGCAGAGATTTTTCCTAACTCGCATTTGTTAACACTAAGTTGGCGAGCGTGAGCCTGAAAATCCACCTCCCGGCGACATGTTTTCTCATTCGCGATCGTCAACATCATGTAAGCGAGCGTGGGCAGATTTCTCATTTCGGGTGGTCACGTATGCTCACGACCGCTTATCTTAAGAAACCATCCGTTCACGTTGAAAAATCTACTTGAGCAACCGAAAGGAAGCAGCGCCTGCTTGCGCTGTGCATGGTGGTGTTTGCGATGATTGCACACTGCGGACAAGCACCTGGCACTGAAAATCACCATAAACAGCATTTATCCAACGCACTTCGCCGCTTGTGGAGCTTTGCGTAGTGTGGCAGAGTTTTTTTTTGCACTTTGCAGAGTTCCGCATAGCGGAACTCAGTGAACTCCGCCCAGGATTAACAATGAACTGTATAAAAAGAGGCCATAGACCGATTGTAATTGAGACAGTCCTCAGACCCTGCATTTCTAACTGTTCTCGTAGCCGTTTTGATTAATTAAACAAACTGTTTCTGTATTGCCATGCACCTCTTGTCTCTTGTTTTTTCAAGGTATTTCATGTTCAAGCAACACCAGACTCCCTCCAGGTATAAGATCACATTCATATCGTGTGCCACCATTGATCAGAAAGGATTACAACTTGATCGTACTCCTCTTGATATAAAACTAGAGGAGTACAATGGTTACGAAATTTATCTTGAGGGTTTTTGTGAAACTTCTATTGAGTTCAGGAACAGGATAGTACATGGGAAAGTATATGAATTTGTGGAGTGACCTTATTGTCTTGGGTGACATCACCAAGGGTGTTTAGTAGGCCCAGGTAGAATTATAATTCTGGTTTCGGAATTGGAGAAATTTGTAATGCAGAGCTCCCACCAAATTCCCCCAATAGGCTCCATGTTCACCAGAACAACGTGAGGCTCCACATCTCATGCTTGAGAGTGAGATTTGCAGGCTCCGAGCGCGATTTCCGGTCGCCATGGAGCTTTCCATTTTATAATGCTGGCAGACACGAGTGGCTGTGGTTAGAGAGGGTTGTCATTTGAGTAGATTTGTTGTTGCTCAAGTAGGGTTTTTATTTAAGAAGCAGAAAAATCAACCAGAATGGCCGCGTGCTCTTGTGCAATGCATGGTGCTGCTCATGCTGATTTTCAGCGCTGCTCACGCTACTGGCGCTAAATTGCAGAGTGAGCAATATGATCTGCATATTTTCTGCCCTTTGGCAGAATTCCATGGAATCTCACAGAGTTTTTCTGTAACTTCTTTTAATTCTGTGGAGTGAAACTGAGAATGTGTATGAGATTTCCAAGCCATTGTCCTAATTTTCTGAGGTTTTCCAAGAGGAGATGGAAAATAAAGGGCTTTGAACATGTTATAAAGGTGAAGGAAGATTATGAACAGTCGAACTGTTCCTTTAAGTGTACATTGTGAGTTAACCTATCCTTTACGGAAAAGGAGGACGTGATATACCCTACTGCATCTTCTTTGTGGCTTTCAACCACTGTGGTAGCATGTAAGAAATACAAAAAGTTGATGTGCATTGACTTGCATTGCCTTAGGAAAGTGATTTGGGTTGATGGTCGCATATTGCCTTAAATTGCTAGTATGGGGACGACTTTGATTTCAGACAAAGTTTTTCCCAAACTGAATATGCAATCTTCTTTTCATCAAGTGGTACTCACAGAGGAATTCTTGTCATTTGACTGCTTTTATTATTGCTGATAAGGTTTTGCAGTTTTCTAGGATGCTGTTTTGTCTTGCTTTGGCAGCTGCTTTTTTCCTGATTTAGCATGGATTAAAGAAGGGGTTAGCATTTAAAATGATGTCCTGCTTTATGGGGAAACCGAGGAAGAATACATAGAGAGGCTGGCATGTGTGTTGAATGCTTATAAAGAGAAAGGTATTGAACTCAGGAAGGAGAAGTGTTTTTTTGAAGTTGGTGCTGTTGAGTATCTTATTCATGTGATCACTGGAAATGGATTCAACAAAGCTCAGGAATTGTGGAGGCAATTGAGAAGGTGACTACTCCTACAGCTTGTAACCAACTGTCAACGTTTATTGGAATATGTGAACTTTATTCAAAATTCATTCAAAATGTGGCAACCATTGCTGAGCCCTTGTACAAGTTACTCACAAAAATGTCCAATTTGTTTGTGGCAAGGAGCAGCAACACACTTTTATTTCTATTAAGTCACTTTTGGTTCATGGCCCACTTTTGAGATCTTATGTTTCAGGGAAAAACAATACATCACTGTTGTAGCTAGTAGTGTGGGAGTGGCGGCGGTTTTGTCACAAGGTAGAATTTGTGATGACCACACCATTACCTTTGCTTCTCGCAGGCTAAAACCCCATGGATGTCAGTATCTGGTTATAGAAAACAAAATGTTTGCCTGTACATGGGCTAATGAAAAATGTATACCATACACCCGGGAACTACATTTCTTCTGCACATGGACCATAAAGCATTGGTCCCATTTTGAATGGCAGTAATGTTAATTCATTTAAAGCCACTGAAAGGTGGGTACTTCTGAACTTCAAACTTCATATCATTTTGAAGTGCAACATTTACCTGGCTGCAAAAACAAAAAAGCACATTAATTCTCTTGTCTGCCTGTTAGTGAGGAATCTGAGTCTTTTGTGAAGAATGAAGAAGACACTCAGGGCCTTATTATCAAGAAAGGGCGATACATTATTGCTGCTTTTATCGGCAGGAAACTGCCGCTATAGCGGCGATAATGGGCTTCATAACATGCATTTGTGAATTCCCAAAGAAGCCCAGGTTCTGGTGTTAACCTGGGCTTCTATGGGAATTCACAAGGCCATATTATCAATCCCATTATCGCCGCTTTAGCAGCAGTTTCCTGCCGATAAAAGTGGCGATAATGTATCGCCCTTTCTTGATAATATGGCCCTGAATGTCTTGTGGCAAATGTGCATTGGATGTCTAAAAGGCAAATTAGTAAAGGTGAATAGAGAGCTGAGCTGTGTGAAGATTGTGAACTTGCCTACGTAATACCATTTGTGGTGGTAGGTTGTCCACTTGAAAATGTGTTATCTATTCAGTTTAAAACTTACACTAAGGTGCAGAGTGAACTTTCATTTAAAAACGGTTTTTTAGTTCGCACTGACAAGTTAATTCCTCCATGTAAAATCCAAAGCAGGTTGTTGGAGTTATCTCATGAAGAACATCTTGGAAAGGCAGCTAGCAAAAAGAGGGTGAGAGAAAAGCTTGGGATGGCCTGCAATGGAAGGAGAAGTTGAATGTTGGATTGAGAGATGTGTAATGTGTAATGACAAGGGTTTTCAACGCAGGACTCCTCCTATGCAAGGTGTAGAGTGTCCCACTGATTCATGGGAGAGGTTGAGTGCTAATTTTCTTGGTTACTTCCAGGTGTTACCACCACATCAGAAGTATGAAATGGTCATGGTGGAATTTGTTTCTAATTGGCTGGAGGTTAGATTTCTGAGAAAACCGAATACAAGAAGAGTGATTGAGTTTTTTACAGCCACTGTTTCCATCACAAATTGTCTTGGAAAATGGGGTGCAATTCATCTCTTTTGAGATCAAGGAATTTTTTTGTGATGATGGTATTAAGCACACAATGTGCCGTTTGCATTATCCTCAAAGTAATGGCCATGTGGAGAGTAGGAATAGATTGGTCAGTGACTTTGTTAGATGTGCTGTCATTTGAGGATCATCTGTGGAAGATTCTTAGAAAACAATGTTGTGGATATTTTTTATTTTATTTATTTATATATTTTTTCGTCCTCATATATGCCACCAGAATTCGTATGCTCTAGATGGGTCTCACTGTTGCCTCTTATACTGTTGTTTTCGAGTCCGCCCTGGAGACAGTATCATAGCAGACAGGGATGTCCCAGAGGTAGGCTGCTTTCCTTATCCTACTCCTCCAGGCCTATTTTAGGCACCCTAGGCCTGGTGGAGGACAGGACCGACACAACCTCTGGCATAATCACAGGACCGCTCACCTATTTATCCAGACCACCAATTTAGACCAGACGTTCTCAGTGTTCTCGCTACGACCAGCCAGATCCATTTTACATACTTCCATTATATACTTCAGGCATACTGCAAATCTAGGAGGAGACGCTGACTTCCACTCCATGCAAATTTGTCTCCTTGCAATGGCTACTATGTAGAAAATGAACTGAGTATCCAAACTATTGATATTATAATCTTTCAGTAGACCAAAGAAGACAAGTCTGCGAGAGCAAATAATAGTTATTGAAAGTACATCACCCAAAAAATCCATTATCGCTTTCCAATAGTCTTGAATAACTGGACATTCCAAAAAGATATGAATATCATCAGCTGCATTATGGTTACATCGGGGACAATAATAGTTATTTCGTGTAATCCTGTACAATTTGGCCGGAGTCCAATAGACTCTATAAGCCGTAAACAAGTGGTTGCGTCTTAAATTGGCTGGTTTAATTAGCCTCTGTGAAAGAGATAAGGAATCTAACCATACTTTGCTGACTTCTTCGGGGGATCAGATATGCAATTTCCCCATAACTTTATTACCTCCAAGTGCAATTTACTCTCCTCTTCTTTAATCATCAAGTTGTACCAAAATGAAAGTTCTTTTAACCATTCCCCCCCTCTGCCAATTGCATCAAGAATGTCTGTATCTTTCTCCCTTTGCATATTTTGACTAGACCACCAGGCAGATAATTGATAGTATTTGAACCTAGTCAACTGGCCATCAGTAAGTTGTACTAAAGAGTTCCAATTCACTAGGCCCGAATCTGCCCTGAGATCTCCCCATTTTTTTAACCCAGCTGTTTTCAGAGGTTGTGACAGTTGATCCTGGAGGCATTGAGGTGTACCAGGAGAATCCCCTATTGGGGTATATGTGTAATAGTAAGGGATATCAAATGTCTTCCTGATAAACCCCCAATTTTTTAATGCAGTCTGTAAAATTTTGAGGCGAATTTTTTAAAAAAAATTCTGGTCTCCAAACTTAAATATAAAGTAATCATGGTCATAAGGTAAATCAATTAATAGAGCTTGAAACAGGCGGCCCTGTGATGATGCGTCTAACTTATTTGCAAGAAGCCTAAAAGTTTTAAAATGAAATGCATGACAGTATGACAATAGATCAGGGAGGGCTAACCCTCCTATTTTTAAACCCCTTCTCAATTTCTTCCATGCAATTCTTGTTGACTTACAGGCCCATATAAAAGATCCGATTTTACCCTGTAAAGTATTAATGTCTTTCGGTGAGAATGATAAAGGGATACAATTGAATAGAAAAGTCAATTTTGGAAGAATTGTCATTTTAATGAGGTTGACCCGACCATATATATTCAAAGGCAAGTTCCCCCATCTTATTAAAGTTTTATTAATATCTTTAACCACCATTTGCCAACTGAGTCATGTAATGTCTTTTAATGATTGGGTTAAGTAAATTCCCAGGTACCTCATTTTCTGTTTTGCGCCCAGTATATGTGTGTTATTATTCCATCCCATAATCTCCGTTTTCTCCTTATTAATCTGGTAACCTGACAGTTTCCCAAATTCTTCCGATAAAAGAAATAACCTCGGTATTGCTACTGAGTGATCAGAAGTATATAAAAGAAGGTCATCTGCGTACAACGCCACTTTCAGGGACAAATTGCCGAGCTGAAATGGTTGAATTATATTGTCCTCTCTAATTCCACAAACAAAAGGCTCCATATAAACATCAAACAAAAGGGGAGATAAAGGACAGCCCTGCCTAGTACCTCGGGATATATCGAACCACTCAGATAAGATTCCGTTGATTAAAACCTTTGCCTTTGGATTGTGATATAATGATCTAACCGCCTCTATAAAGATTAGAGGGAACCCAAATGCCGCCATTGTGGCCCATAGATACTTCCAATTGACCTGATCGAAGGCCTTAGCCGCATCTATGGCGACCAGGGCCAGCGGGAGATTTTTAGCATTGGCATAGTCTATGGCCCCTATTACTTGAAATGTTAATTCATTTAACTGTCTCCCTGGGATAAAGCCTCTCTGGTCAGGGTGAATTATAGATTTTATGACCTTCGATAGTCTAGTGGCTAAGATTCCGGAGTAGATCTTCATATCTGTGTTTAGCAATGAAATGGGTCTATAAGACTCTATTCTTTTTAAGTCTTTATTTGGTTTTGGTATGAGCGTTATAATGGCTTCTGCCCATGAGGGAGGTGTAGGGTAGCCATGGATTAATAAAAGGTTGAAGAGTTCCCTTAATGAAGATATTAATTGATCTTTGTTGTCCAAATAGATCTCCACTGGCAACCCATCTGAACCTGCAGCTTTCCCTCGTTTCATTTTCTTCAATTGACCCAGAATTTCCCCTTCTCTGATCTCACTTTCCAAATATACTTTATCCGTTTCGGACATTTGCGGCAAATGTTTTGTTGTCAGCCAGGAATCTAAATCCTCCCCTGAGGATCTTTGTCTTCCGTGTAGAGACTTCTCATAAAGGACCTTGCTTCTTCTCTAATCTCTGCGTCTGTTTCCATCAAATCTCCTGTCTGCCTTTGTAATAGGGCTTTGATGTTATTTCTCGTTCTCTCTTCTCTAGCTTTCCAGGCTAGGAGGGCTCCACACTTTTCTCCGTACTCGAAATTTTTTAGTCTACTAGACTCCCATTTTTCTTTAAGAATTCTCTCGTCCGAAATTTTTAACTGAAGCTGTAAATCAATGAGTTCCTTCTCTAGCAAATGTGCTCTACTGGAGTTCGTTAGAATTGCATTTTGTAATTCAAGATCCTTTCTTGTTATTGCTGCCAAGTCTTCCCTTCTTTTTATTTTTATACTCTTTCTCTTATGATTCATTAGAGAGCTTAAGACTCCCCTCAAGTAGGCCTTATAAGTTTCCCATACTACCTGGGGGAAGGAAGATCCTGAATTTGTTATGAAGAATTCTAATGTTTTATCTTTAACTTCTACTTTTATTTGATTATCTAATAAAAGTGATCTCTCCAGTGTCCACCTTGGTTTTAGAGGAATTATATTCAATTCAATTACCATTTCCAGAACAGCGTGGTCCGATAAACCTGTAGGCGTAAAGGAAAGGTAGTTGATATCCTTGAGAAGGTGTTGATCAACTAAAAAGTGATCTATTCTAGAATAGTTCTTATATTTCTTACTATAAAGAGTGAAGCCTAGTTGAGTTCTATACTTTTTTCTCCAGACATCTACTAGTTTAAAGTCTTTCATTAAGGCATCTAAAGTGGCAAGTGATTTTAAGGGAGCATGGTATTTAGCTTTAGAGGTTCTATCTAATTTTTGGTCAAAGACCAAATTAAAATCGCCACCTAAAATTAAAGGGCCAGTTGTCGCAAGTAATGCTAATTCAAGTTTGGACAGCGGGCCCGGATTGTCCTCGTTTGGACCATAGTACGCTGCAATTGTATAAGGGATGTTTTGAATATATACTTCTGCAGCTAACCATCTTCCCGATTGATCTGTCTCAAAGCTTCTCAAGCTTATCCCTCTGTTCGCTCGAATTATGATAGAAACTCCCCTTGTGACGCCTGATTGCCTGGAGCTAATTATGTCTTGAACCCACCTTGACTTCCTAAAGAGAGAATTACATAATGCTGCCTCTAAGTGTGTTTCTTGTAACATTATAATTTGAGCGTCTGAATTTTTTTAAAATTCACAAATTCTATTCGGTTTTATTTTTTCCCCTATACCATTAATATTCCATGACAGGACCTTAAGCTTATATGGATTAGTCATGAGTCTAGTATCCACTCGTACCCATCCATACCTTTATACAACAAGCGTTTGTTTATATATGAGGATTTTTTATTTTTCCCCCTAACTCCCCCCACCCAGTGAACCCCTCCCCCCTGAGGAACCCCCCCAACATACCTGGCGATGACTTCGCCTTTCGGAGCAACCAGGTGGTGCCCGTGACCAATTAACTGTATTCTAGCGAGACACATTAAATCACAAATAAATCATGTCCCCCTGTTTTATCATACAGCATATTTATACAATGATTTACCTTCTCAAATTCCCCCCAACCATTCTTTTATTTTTTTTATTTTTTATTTTCTTCCCTCCTTAAAGTAATCACCAGATCTGCCCAGTACTATTCCTCCTGCTCGCTTCTCATTCGGTCTAAAAGATTATCAACCTCTTCTGGCTGTGTGAAGCTATAGGTCTTATTCTTCCACATAATCCTGAGCATAGCCGGGAATCTCATCTGAACATGTGCTCCCAGTAACCTCAGATCCGGCATTCTAGTGCCCAGCTCCCATTGTCTTTGTGCGGTTCTTGCACCAATATCAGACCTGATAAGATAAGGACTGGACTTGTAACGGAGATCTGTTTTTGAAAGGGATCTCCCTAGGATGAGCTCCTTGACACTGTATGTTTGGAAATTTACTAATATTTTCCTAGGTGTTTTCCTATCTGTACGTCTCTTGTAAGGGTCTCTATGTACCCTTTGAATTTCTGCCTCCAAATCTATATCCGGGCGGTCTTATAAAACACCTTCTCTCAGGAGTTTACAAACAAATCCCTTTATGTCCTCCAACTCTTCCCCTTCTGGTATTTTCAAGATCCTTAAGTTATTTCTCCGTGCTTGAGTCTCCAGCCGCCCAATATCCATAACCAGTGATCTATTCTGGGCTTTAAGATGTTCTATGTCCTTTTGATTTCCATGTACAGTTTTGTTCAGAGCAGCTGCTTCTGTTTCAAGGTTCCCTGTACACAGAGTGACCTCCTCTAACTTAGATTCCAACACATCAAATCTGTCCTGTATTGTTTTTTGGTTAGTTTCCGATATCTCAAATTTCGACATCATATCACCTCTCAAGGATCGAAAAAGTTCCCCGAGCCGGTCACTCTCTCGCTCGCATAAGTCCTCAGACCTTCTCCTTATTCCAGAAATTGTTTGAGCAGAAACTGATTGATTGTCTTTGCTTTCGTCCTTTCTCCTTGTCCCCTCTTCTAACTCCTTAGAGCTACTTTGTGCAGGTTTGGCCGTTCCAGACTGACTCTTGGGTCTAGTGTCTTGCTTTCCTTGCACTTTGTCTACTGGGGGTGCTTTATTTAGATTAGCCGGAGTACCTAATGCAGGAGGTGCCTTTGCCCTTTCAGTCTCAGGAAGATTTAGCTGAACCTTATGCTGCCCTGAGCTCACTGAACTCAGCGTTTCTGTTCCCTCATCAACATTGTCCATATTTCCCAAGTTTTCTAGAGCCCCGTAACGTTTTTTTAAGGGTATAGTGCCAATGTTGTCCTCCAACTGCACAACGGAACGCCTAGCCTGGTCTAGGACCTTGAAAAAAGATTTGAAGGATGGGGTACTTTTCACCACTTGGCTCTCGTGGGATACTCCTTTAAGTTTTTTAACTAAAGTAGTCTTTTTCTTTTTACTTTTGCAAGGGGTTAATGGCATAGGTCGCTCCCTCTCTTCAAATTCTAAAGCCCCTTTCTCTTTTAATTCTACCCTAGATCTCAGCTGGTACCTGTTTCTTCTTATTGGGAGGATATTTCCTTGTTTTACAGGGTTTGAACTTATCTCAACATTAACAGACTCGATTGTCTCAGATATAGCAGCTTCCGTTAACTTTTGCCCTACTGACTCAATACATTTCAACAAAGCCGGCTCTTGTACTGGAACTCCACTGTTCTTGTAAATTGGAAGGTCAAACTGCGTTTGATCCATACAACCCCAACTCCCAGTGGTAAGTCCGTGAGTCGCTACCACTTTACTCCCCTTCTCCCCACACCTTACCACAAGAGAGTAAAGCTTCTTTCTCTCAGACGCCGTTTTGTGGGGCTGTTGCTCAAATGTGTGTGTCGCCAGGCCTCCAAGTTTAAGTTTAAATAATACGGAGCGAAATCTGCTCCATAGGCACCGTCGGCGTTCTTCCAGCGTGGATACTGGTGAGCGCCGGTCCGTGGAGGTCCTAGCGCCGTCTTTTCTCTGTAAGTGGTCAAGCCAGCCGTAGCCAGCCGAGGCCTCGAGGGAAAAGGAAAGCAGAGCGGGTTGTAGATGTCTGACTCCGAGGAAACTCTAGATTTTTTTTGGTGTCTCAATAACACGTTTTTTGCTGGAACCTCTGCTAGTGTTTTTCTCCAAATAACCCTGCCTTGAAAAGAAAAGCAGGGGACTTACTGTTATTCCGCCTTTGCTCTCCACCTTACCGTAGATATGCTGCTCTCCGAGTAGGGCGTTCTAAATTTCCTCGCACTCCGATCTCTGAGGCAAAGTTGAGATACGTACAGAAGCGCGACCTGGCCCGCAGACTCCGCCGGCGTTCTCCCGGTGGAAGTGTTTCCTCTTGCGTCAAGCGGGTCCGGGTCCGGGTCCGGGTGTGCGCTGGTCCTAGTGCCGCCTGCTGCAACCCCCACTCAAACGGCCGTTAACCTCGGAAAGGAGAGACAGAGGAGCCGGCTTAGCCTAACGTTGGCAATTACGGGGGATAATACATCTGCCGCTCACCTAACAGGGGGAAGCTCACGACCTCTCGCTACTGCATCAAATTCATTTCAGTCATCGGAGAACACCTCGGTGCTGCCGCGACCGGCTCTCAAAATGTTGTGGATATACTGCAACTTTCTACATAGTGCCACTGGTGTAACACCTTTTATAGTCTTGCAAAGACATGTTTGTGATATGCTGTTGGATTAGTGGTGGCACATGTTTAAGGGAGAAGTGAGTGTGTTATCTGAAGAAGAAGGTGTTCAGATCCTTGATAGTCAAAAAACAACTTCTGAGTAGCCATTCAAATATCAAGGAGAGATATAATGTCTCTGAAAGTAATAAAGGCAGGCACTGGATTGTTGGGTATCTTGTACGAGTCAAACTACCTAAGAGCCAAGTTATGAAAGGACATCGGATTTAAGGGCGGGAGGAACTTGCAGAGATCTACTCTGTGGAATTCCACTGAGTTAATTCAAAACTCCATGTGATTCCACAGAGTTCCGCCCACCCGAGCTACACCAAATGTCTTGTAAGAGATGTGACTTACCAGCCGCTTTATGCTAAACAAGGCAGCTAACAGTAGTGCCTGTTGCCTTCAGTGAGCAGGTGAGGCATCTGAATGGGCTGCTTTTCTGATAAATTACATTTCAAGGTGTGATGCTGATGGTTTCATGACCTTGGGCATAAACGTTTAAGCAGGTGGAATGGAATGGAATAGGCTCTTGTATAGCACAAGGCTACCCAAGGGCATCCCAGTTCTGCAACAGTACTGCGATAGGGAGAGGGAGGATGCTCAGGGGAAGAGCTAAGTCTTCAGCTGTTTCCGGAAGGCCAGGTAGTTGGGTTCTTCCCTAAGAGCTAAGGGAAGGGAGTTCCAAAGTTTGGATGAGTTATATGAAAAAAGGCGACCCCCGATCTGGACTTTCTGAGTCTAGGGAACGTTGCCAGATGAAGATTGTCCGAGCAGAGACTTCTCGGGCCTTGTAGGGTCTGACTAGGGCCTTGATGAGGGGTGGACCAATTCCCTTCAAGGATTTGTGAGCAATACACAGGGCCTTGAAGTGGATTCTCTCAGGTACCGGAAGCCAGTGGAGGGATCGGAGGGCGGGTCTGGCTGAGCAGTGGCGGCTTGTTCCAGTGAGTAATAGTGCCTCTGAGTTTTGCACAACTTGTAGCTTGGCGATAACAGAGATAGGTCCCCCCAGATAGAGGGAGTTGCCGAGATCTAACCTAGACAGGACCAGGGCCTGGATAAGAAGTTTTTGGCTTGACTGGTGGTTTAAGGTCATGAAACCATCAGCATTGCACCTTGAGTAACGCACATCAGAAGAATTCTACACTTGATGCAGCTCATTTAGGTGAGGGCTTGTACATTCACTGGGCTTCATCAATCAAAATGCTGCTTCTTTCCAAGGCTTTGGAAGGAAATAGAGCAGCAAGGTATTAATAGACATGCAGTATGTTATAGGGTAGTGGGATGCAGAATAGTAATTAAGCATGAGTGCCCACAGCGTGATGGTCTTCTTTGTTCTGCAGGTGCTGCTAACACTGTGCAACTAGGCCATCATTTATACACATGTGATGTCTCTCCAACCACACATAGTGCGGCCCTCAAGCCCAACACCCTAAGGGCAGGCCCCTCTGTGTTGCATAGACTCTCTTACCCCCGACAGCTGTACCATCCCCTTCCCCTCCCAAATTGTACAAATACACAGCACTACGGCTTGCATGCCTCACTGCTAGGTAGTGCCCTAAGACCATCGCCTGACGATAAATAAAGGGAATATCCCCACGAATGTATGATCTTCTTTCAGTTACAGAGTGGGGCTCAGCAGCTGTAGCTTCACCACTCTGCCTCTTCCCAAAAACACACAATCCTGTGTTAAGACTCACGCTGTCTCATGATGGAAGGACTGCTACCGATGAACACTGTAAAAGACAGGCCTAGGTCATACAGATTCTCGGTTGCTAAGTGCACTCTCAGGTCTCCACATGGGGTGAACGAAAAGGTCTAAAACAAGTACAACCTTCTAAAGGATGTAGAAACCAATTGAGCAGCAGGCCTCACTGTAGCCTTCATCACACACCGGCCTGCCAATGAAATCAAGTTTTGCCACAACAATGGAGCACATCTATTGAGGACACCCCGACTGCCCTAACTATTTACCGTACTCCTGTCAGAGCAGTAACACATTGGATCTGCCTATTAGCAATATATCCTTTTGCTTCGGCAAACTAAGGGAAACAATAGACCTGCCCACTGTCCTACGATCAGCTACTCACAGGTAAGGATGGGTAGTAAGCACTGCCACACGGCGGTTAGCAGAGGTTTTATCGCACTCTGTGCTCCAAGCCGAGCATGGAGCGGGCTAACTCCATGAACTCCGCCAGCAGAGCAGAGTTTACTGCCAACCCCTAATCAGAAGTTTAGCCATATATATAATCTGGTGGAAATAAGTACAGATGGTTGTGTGGTAAAACCGTAGAATAGTCAGTGGTGGAACTGTGAACAAATGGTCAAAGTCAAACAAACTGATGACGTTCATAGCAGAGATTTTACTGCTTAGTCCAATGATGCATTTAATGATGCCACTGATACTAGAGGTCATACTCTTTGGTCTAAAGCTAAATTTGATACAAAGCTTCAAACTTATGAAAGGAGAAGTTGTTGTCTCCCCTTGATGTACAAGGATTTTCTTTCATCTTGATTGCTGTTCTGGTTTTGCTGATCAAACGTTTAGTATAATTTTTAATATGTTAAATGTTATATATGTTTTTTATACTCATGACTTTTCTAATCATTGTAATTCACTTTTTTGTTGTTTGTTTATTTGGAATGAGATGTGTTATGTCCTGTGCAGGTTAAACGCTGAAGAACGTGGTCGTGTGGTGATATGGTACCCAGACTGTTGGAATTATGATGCTGTGGAGCCTTTTTTCTTCATTAATGCATAGCATTTAAACTGGCAGTACACTTTTACATGCATGGGCCTAGGCAGTGAGCTCAGGAGTCATAGGTTATAGAGGATAAGAGGTGCCATTTGAATTAAAGAGTAGGATGTCAAACATTCAGATTCCTTCTTTGTGCCTGCCATAAAATGGCAATTCTGTTCCCCTAAGAAGGTAGCCAACCAAGACGATCATCATTCCAGTTTTTGTTGCCAGGCCATCGCTGTGAAAGCTGGTGTACAACCATTTTTCAGTGTTGTTGTGTCCTGCCTAACTCACATAAATTGAGTGAAACACAGGAAGAAATGTAACAGCCCAATATGGCATCCATCATATTCACATGGCAGCCATCTTAGAAATGAGACCTGTCGCAAACCAATGGTGCTCTCCAGTTGGGCTGTGATCGTCGTTCTAGTTTTTCCTTTGCTGCACTAAGAGATGATGAGGCTTGCTGACCTCCACAGCCTACATTGTGCACTGTTAGTGTTTTATTTCTGGTGGTGCATTCACATTATTTTCTACTTGAGTGTAAAACACAAGATCCAATGATGTTTGCTGAAGACCAGTCCCATGTGAAATCAAAAAATGCTAGTCAATGTCAGTGGTCATAAACAGTCAAAACTACATAGGTCGCGGACTGACAATTTCACAACTAAATGGTACTTCAAATACTTCTACAGACCAAAGCTTATTTTTTTATATATTTTGTAACTTTTGCTTTGCTAAGTTTTTTGGATGGCTCCGATCCAGACTTAAATAAATTAACGCAAGCCACTGAATGTAAAAATGTGTATCATTTAAATACAAATCTTAGTAGATCAGAAGTTGACAGTATGTGGGTAGGAAAGATCACTGTCAGAATGGAAAGCAAATAAGAAAGTTGATGGCAAGCAGGTGAAAGAGAGGTGATCGGATCTTAGTGCAAAATTTGAGATAATCAAAACTGAATTTTCATTGTATGTGCACTGAGCGGGATGACACACTGGGAGTTTTCTTACACTGCAACAAGGGCATTTGTTTTTCTTTTCCTATTTGCCTTTGAGAATTAAACAATATCATCCAAAAGCCCAGCTTAATAGTTTTAGTGCGGTGGCTGATTCCCCAGTGAGGTTGATGATAGTGAAGGTTTAAAAGAAAACTCTGGTTTCCCTTTTTCAAACCCCATGGTGGGGCATAGTGGAATGGGATGGTAGCGCATAGCGAGACATCACAAATCCTCACCAGACGTGCCACAAAGAAAAAGTTTGTGGTCTCCCAGGCATCTGTTGGGGATTTTCAGCTCTAGGCAACCTCCCCTGTTTTAAGTGTGGCATCGCAGGAAAGGAAAGAGTTTTTATCGCACAAGTGAGGTAACGTTGGGTGGTTGGAATTGTGTGTATTTCCACTGACTCCAGAAGTTTCCAACATAAATGTAGGGGACAAGCGTGATTTTGGGTAAAGTTTGAGGTTTTCAGGGCATTATGGGTAAGAAAATATTGTGGGATTCATGCAAGTCACACCATCTGGTGGTGGTTTGAATGGGTGGTGGCTGAGCCCGTCCCTAAATACAGCAGCTACCTCTATCGCTGATCTTCCCATGTGTGTGTTTTCAGAAACGTGCAGGTTTGGTAGTGTTTGGTAGATGTTGCTGTGCGGGGGTTGACCTTGGCCCCAAAATCAGCCTCTATCCACACTGTAAAAAAACCCAACATGAATTCTGCTGAATGAAATATAAGGTCACAGGTCGTGTTGTAGGGTGTTTTTGTTGCATGCCCTAGACACAGTTACACAAGTAAAGTACTGTTTTTATTAGGAGACATGTAGAAACACAGAATAGTAGAACATGTGTTACTTCCTATTGGTTTCTCTGCATTTTGCATACTGTTAGGCCTACATATTTCATAAGATAACACTGTAGTCACCTTACTACATTCAATAAACTGGAGTTTCAAACCCAGTTTGGACCCAGCCACATGCAAATCAGTCTTGATCCTACTCCCCATGGGAACAGTCCATCGAGGACTGCCAAGCCAGGTACTCCCTTGACCGGAAACATGCAACCTGGGAAAAGTTTCAGGGTTTCACCCCTCATCGGCAGGGCTAGCTGAAATCCTCTGGCAGAGCAAGCAAGTGACTGAACTCAATGGTGGCCCCACTCCCACCAAGGTAGAAGTGGCAAGAAACTTAGGAGTACAATTCAATACCTCCCTGTCCTACCTTCCCCATGTCATTGCAGTGGCAGGGATATCCTTCAACTTAATTCAATATTTTAGAATCTTTTTTGACCTTATTCCTCTAGCTGCAAGGGAAACAGTTGCTTTCACTCTCATAACCTCAAAACTCGACAATTGTATAGTCTCTACACAGTTGTGTCGAAATACACTCTTCACATACTCCATATGGTTAAACACAAACCAGTAAGACTTGTGCTAAAACTACTTAGACAAAGCACTGCCTCAGTTGCCCTAAAAACAGTACACTACTACTAGTACACAGAAGGTCCATTTTTAAAATCGTTATGCTGATCTTCAGGACATTCAGAGCCTCTGTGCCAAAATACTTAACTGCCAGGGTAACTCATTAGACAACTACAATAACTCACTCAAATCTTCTTAAGCCTCCTCCTTTTAGACTGAAAACTAAGGCAATAAATCCTTATTTATTTTCTGTTCTCTGTTCTTCAATCCAAGGCATGGAACCAGCTCCCCAGTGCATTGCGGGTAATTGAATCAGAAAACACTTGAAGCCCTGGATCTTTTTGGCTCCAGATGCACTTTGCCACGCCCTTCTCTAGCCAATCATCCTTATTCCTTCCATTTCAGCTCAGTTTCATTCTCCAGTGCTGGATGCTCCATCATGAGTGATAGAGCGCTTCAAAAGAAGCAATTTGTTCATTTATTCATAAACTCACTTTTAAGGATGTGTCCGGGGGCATTGTGGGTATTGTAGTCCCAACAGCACAAGGCGCAACTAAGCGATTCTGGAATCTTAGATTGGTGTTGTAGACACTTTGGAACCACAAAATATACCTTCTGGAAGAAGTTCAAGAATTTTTTTAGACCTTTGGAGTATGTTTGGTAAAAAGCTCCATAAGTTGACCGACCCGTTATTGAGAGTCAAGCCGTCGACAGCGAACTATGACCCGGCATGGATTTCAGGTTCCTCCCAGTGAAAGTTACAGTGCTCAAGACTTCCAGAATTTCACCTAGGCCTTGCGTTGAACCAAGCTGCCATCGTCAATTCGAAACCCAGCTTGAGGAAGAGCCTCACTAGACATTGAGAGAAAGAGCACCAAAAAAGTAACCAAGTCAGAAGGTGAAAACCTGACCGGGCACTACCGCTCACTGTAATTAACCGTTGCTCCATCGTGGTCACCATGAAACTTTGAGATTTACCAAAAGTGGCGCCCTAGAAAGTGATTATTCTTAAAAAATTGTTCCCTACATTGGAGTTTTGTCATTGTGGAGTCATTTTAATCAGAAAATTGCTGTTGGAGTTTTATTGTTTGTTGTGTTTTATTTATTTAATGTATTGGTGATTTAAAAGGCTTTACACACCAGTCTCCTAAGTTGAGCCTGCCTGCTCGCAGCCAGCCAGCAAAGGTTGAGCAAGGGAATAATGTATTGAGACTTTGACTGGTTCTAATATTGTGATTGTGGCCTTATTACTAGTGGAAGGTATCTATTTACCTCTACTAATAAAACACCTTCCAACAGCCATCACTTGTAGAATTTGAGGGAGGAGCTGGGAACAGCCCTATCTACACGTGAATAGGCTGTGTCTTGCCTCCACACAAAGGGTTGCATATCCCCTGCAGTTAGTCTGGAGCCAGGGCGAGGAAGGCAGGGCACCTGTGCTCTTGAGAAGGAAACCTCAATATATTTTCTTTACTTCAAAGGCAGAACTTTGTTATAAGTATTGGATCTCAGACAACAACATTTCAGTACATTTCTGGACCTGTGGATACTCTGCCAGGAAGAAGGACTGCTGTGCTGCTGAAATGAATGCCACTGTGCTGGACTGCTGCACTGTTGAACTACTACGTTGTTGTGTTGACCTGCTGCCTGAAGGCCTTTGTCGTGGGCATGACAGTGACTGGACCTGCATCTGAACAAAGGACCCAGAGTGACTTCAATGGCTAGTTAGTTGGCCTCCTGACTAAAGCCTTGGGGAGATAAGACGCCAAAACCTTGAACCCAGGACCTGGATGCTTCAATCTGTGCAATCCCAAGCAGAAATGATGCATCACCACTGCTGCGAAGGTTGTCCCCGCATAAGAAATCTGCATCATCCTTGCATCCTGCATCAGAACCATTGCCTGTGCAGTTTTCTTGATGCAGGCCTTTGCACTGCACATCTCTTGTTGATGCAGCATCGACAATGATGCAAGTTCTTGTATCACAGCTTCACAGTTCTACAGAACTGACTCATCGCCTCGTCTGTGCAAATCAACTCTTGATGCCGGATATCGCATTCCAAGCCCTCTATAACAGCATCCTCAATGACGATGCCGGGCTATGCATCATACTTTCACAGATCTTTGAAACTGCCACGTGCCTCAGCTGCACAGGACCTCGCAGCGCTCCTCAACCAGGATTTAAGGTACTCTTGTTCAGCAGGCCTAACTGGCTCCCTGTAGCCATCCTATGGTCCACAGCAGCTGGCATGAAATTATGACTTTGTCCTGTCTAATGCGACCAGATGCTTTGCACTTTTTGGCACAATTCTCACTGAGATGGTTATACCTGCATGTCTTTGGTTCTACTGACTGAATTTTTTTGTAGTTTTGCTCTTGTTTTATTTATTAAACATACTCTTATTTTTCTAAACTGATGTTTTCACTGTGTAACTGTTTGAAGTGTTGCACAAATACTTTACTCATTGCCTCTTAGTTAAGCCTGACTGCTCTGTGTCAAGCTAATTGAGGGTTGAGTGCAGGTTCTTTTAGACTTAGCCATGAATACTCCCTGACATGGATTGATGTTCCTGCTTGGGTAGGGGTTCACCCCTCTCAACCAGTAACACAATTTCTTACAATCAGGTTCTTGGAGAACCTAAGAACCCTATATATCCCCTTAACCAGAAGGGTCCACCCGATTGAACAGTACCAAACCTTGTAAATTGACCATCTTAATATGTCTCCAGTGCTATTCATTTCTTGCCCACTGAGTTATCTTTCTCCTAAAAGTAATCGTCAATGGCTTCCCCTATGGAACACTAAATGTTTTATCTTGAAGGCTGGCTGCTTGTATCCACCAAGATGCAAAGGATGCTATTGGCTTACCTTATGTAAGCCATGTAAGTGTCCTAAGCAATGAGTTGTGGTCAGATATATTTTTAGAGAGCTATAAAGATGTATACACTAACTGCAGGAGTTCAGGCCCATTAATACGTTCTCTGTTTGGGCGTGAAAATTATGAACTGGGTAATAAAACAAGAACTGCTTTGAATCCAGATTTCCTGCCCTTCAAATATCACACTTGTTTAAGCTATTTACCTGTTGTAACTGGCATTTTCTGTTGGGCTGAGGCAGCACCCCAACCAGGCAGAACCTACCACTCCTGTTGGGTGATTACACATACCTGAGCTCACGCTAGGGTAGCTTGTCACTGAGCAGTCAGGCTTATCACAGAGGCAATGTGTAAAGCATTGGCACAGCGCTCACTCACAATAATTATCTTGAGCATCACAAAAGAGACTTCACACGTGAGGTTGGTATTCGGCACACATAATACTCAACACAACATGAACATCATGTATTTCTGGGTGCAAATCACACTTGGAATAATAACTTAGTAGTACTAGGCCCAATTGTGTTCAAATGGCATCAGCAATATGCACATTTGGGAAAGATCCTAGTCTACACTCCCTCAGCACCCTTATGCACTAATATACCACTTTTTAGCAGCACCGTGGGTCACGGCCTTGCGGGAGATACCAATGTCAAATGTAATGCTTTTCTGGGAAGAAATCCACATGTAAGGCAATACCACCGTCCAGTGTCGTGAATCACAGGCGGTCCACAGACTGTCATTCCCACATGTGGTGCAATGGATATCAGGCACGTTCGCACGGATCAAGCTCCCACACATATGCACTCAGCACCCTGAATGTGGTGCACTGATACCCAGCAGGACAATTGATGACACACTGCAGACTATGTGGCCTCCCTCTGCCCTCCAACTCACCTGACTATCCTACACCCACAGATTGGAGACACTGCGTCCTCCTCTCTGGTCACTAGGCTGCATGCAGTTGAAGTCACTCTTTTTCAGAGTCCCAGGAAAGCAGTTGGGGTTAGGCAGTCAGTTCAATTAGGAGGCAGTAGGCAAAAGGGTTTGTCAGCTACTCTAGAATTTCACCCACAGTATGCGGTTTAGAAATGGATAAGGGTAATAAATGCTCACACCAAAGGTGTCCCCAAGGGCCTTCCGGCAACATCCCAGTTCTACAAAGCACATGGGGGTCTCGCAGTCTCTTGACCTACTTCTGATATGTTATGTCATTTATATTTATAACGTGCACAGCTACTCAAAAGAGTGTCCTGGCACAAGCCTCGGAGAGAGTGGGAACCAGATTAAGCAAAGAGAAATGTTTCCAAGTTTTTTTTAAACAGCATGGGATCCTGAATGCAACGAAGAGTGAACAGCAATTAGTTCCAGGCTAGAGCGGCTTTCAGAGTTATGGCTTGGCTTGGCTCTAGTACACAGGAGGCTAGGGGAGCACATCTGGGCATTCCCCAGCAACACCTTTAAAACACTTTACATGCAGCTGGAACAACAGGCCTCTGCCATTTGTGTGTCGGCTGAAAAGATTGGAGGAAGAGGTTTTGACATTTCTGGCCACCATAGATGGCCCCTCGGCCCATGACCCGAGCCGGCAAAAGAAGAGGGTCCCTCCTAGGGTCCTCCATACTTGCTTTCCGACAGGCTTACCACGTCAGAAAGCCCGACATGGAAAGCCTGTCGGAAACCGACATCACTATCCCGACAAAGGAAACGCAATCCGCACAGGATTATTTTTAGATCCCAACTGGCCGACGGGTTCCTTGAGCTTGAACCCTTGATGACTGTTTTCTTTTTTATGCAGAAATTGATCACTATTTCGATACCTCACCATTTCGGCATCCGATGCCTTCACCCTGTCAACACATCTCAAATCCCCCCTCAACCCGCATAAATAAAAAGTTAAATGTTTGCAATGCAAAATGGAAACAATAAAACTGCTTATTCACAAAAGAATATTGCACAACTGCAAGATGAACATTGTAAAAAATAACAGTTTTTCTACATTTGTTCATATTATCACTAGCCAATAATCCAATAACACCTTCTTTTAACCGCTTTTGCTAAACTAATTTATTACATTTGCCAATAAAACACTTACATTATGCTTGTTTTGTTTTTCATACCCTCTTTACTTAATCTGCCCGTATTGGCACCCGCTTTAACCCTACTTAAAAGGGACATTTAAAAAAATAAATCACCTCCCCTTTTATCTAATATCCCCAATTCATAATAGCACCATGTAAAGGGGCAGTTAGAGTGGGAGTAACGGAGTCTGAGGCCTTGATCAGTGATTTCAAAGAAGGCTTTATTTTTATGTATGCTTTTCTTCTCCTGCTTGTCAGTCTCTCTCTAGCAAACACTGCAGGATCCGTTTTTGTATTCTTGAGTGGCTCCAGGTTGAATATGCCAGACGGGTCGTGGCCTCGGTGTGGACCGATAATCCAAAAAGAAAACAAAGAGAGAAAACAAAAAGAATGGAGTTACTGGGACGTTGGGGTAAGTCTATCAGCAGGGCCAGGAGTGAGGGAAACCAAATGCGCGGGTGTTTGTACAGCTAGTTCGATAGTGCTCAGGTGCTCGTGTGGGGAAGGGAGGTCACAAGACTGTACAGCTATTTACACGTATTGCGGGCAGGCTTCTATTCGGCAGACTGGAGACGCCGTCCCACCCAACCCGCTACCTTGCCCCGTACCTCTGATAGCCACGCTCCTCCCGCGGGAGCGTGGCGGGGCGGCTCGTGGAGACGTTGGCCTCCTGGCTTGATGTAATCGCCTGGGCTCGTCTCGTCTTCTTCTTCCGCTCTGTTCTCAAGGCTCCTCGTCTGCACACTCCTTTTCCTGCTCACCAACACCTTCGTCCTACGGGGAAACGCAATTCGTTCTCTTACGGGTTCGTCCTTTTTTTGGCTCAGCTGACCTGATGACGTCGAAGAGGGGAGGAGTCTCGTCGTGTTGGAAGGCACTGTTAAAGGCGACCAGTCCCTTGTCTACCTCATATTCCCAACAGTGTTCACTCTCCTTGGGTTGCCAGTCTTCCTGAACGTATGGGGGATCAGGCTGTTGAGAAGGGAGAGAAACGGGTGACAAGGGGACCTCTGACCACCAGTCCCGTTGTATGTTGTTATGTTCCTCAGAGGAACGTCCCGCCCCGTCACACACCAGTAAAAGCACAATATATTGAGTTTCATTATAATCAACTCATAACACTTTAATGGAGTTTCAGTAACTTATATTGCCCAACTACTCACGAAACTACAAATTATAACAAAAACAAATGTACTAATAATCACCTCGGCGAAACCTAATGCATTTACCAATGCATGTTCAATGTGTGCCAACTCCCAGTGGAGATTATGGGGCAGATTTACAATTACTGGCGCATCCCTGCAAATTAGAAGGGATGCGCCAGTAATTGTGCGCCGCAGCTCCGCCACCCATGATGTACCGCATTTGCAATGCGGCGCACCATGGGGCAAAAACGGCACAGATGCGTCGCGCATCTGTGCCGTAAAGGCGGCGCATTGCTGGAGTTGTGTCGCAAGCGCGACGCAGCTCCAGCAGTGCTCTGGAGGTCTATTATTACAATGCTGCGTCAAGCCTTAGGCCTGCTTCAAGCAGGCAAAGGTTGGTTGGTTGGACTCGGGAAGAACACGGACTAAACCCCTTTTGCCTCATCGAAATTTCTCAATAGGCATTTCAACTGATTAGACGCCATCCATTTACGATCGGGTGAGGTCCTGCTGCCCCCCGCTCGTCTCGTTATAACTGATAAGTACAGGGATGTCTTATAAGGATGCCAACGTTAGCACCTCAATGATTTGATCAGCGCGTCTCCTGCCCGTGTATTTTTCCAGGGACAGTGTTTTAACCACAAGGGTGGACGATAACACTTCCCTTATTAAGTTAGTCCTTCAAGGAGGTTGCCCACCCCCTTCCCCATCTCCCCACCCTGTTGTCCTGATGAAGACCCGCGTCGCAAGGGTAACCTCCCTGCATCATTCAGGGTCAAAACGTAAACTTCTACTACACCACACCAGCTTCGACCCCATGGCGGATTCATACAGATGTCTCAAAAGCATGGTCTATAATTGATTGTATTGATTAATACTTCCTTGACCCTTGATAAGGGGATCATTCAAAAAAGTTTTTTTGTGTGGACAAAAAAGAGTGCATTTGTTGGTGTGATATTGAAGACTGTCTTTCTATTTATACCTCCACCATATCCCTTCACAGCACACCCCTCCCCCCCCCTCCCTTTCCCTCTCTGGGCATTTTTAAATCTCGTATAATTGCAAAAGCCTTTTCTACAATGTATAACAAGTGATCAGGTTTCTAGTACAGTGTGAATTAAAACATTGTATTCTAGATTTGCTTATGTCTTTTTTCATTTGTAATAAGGTAATGTTTCTATCATTTTGTTCCTAATTCTTTCCCTTTCCCCAGTCTGGGACCCCTCTATCTATAACATTCAAGCAGGCGCAGGGCTTTGACGCAGCATTGGCCTAAAAGTGACATCTCGGAGATGCGTCACGTTGTAAATACCCCGCACCATGGCACATCTTTTGCGCCACTGCTGCGTCACAATAGGTACGCAGCGGCGGCGTAAAAGAGGCGCAAGGGGCTTGTAAATCTTCCCCGTAGTATTTCAGACTCTGTGCAACATCAGATGCTCCAAACTGTGGCCACGGGACTGCAATATCCCCTTCCCTCCTGGGGCTGAATCTAGTACTAAAATGAACCTCATGTTTACTAAGAAACTATTATAACTAAAGTGTTTAATTCTAAACAGGTATTGTGAAAAGAATAACAGGTGCCGGTGCAAATTTTGCTGTGCGGCTATGCAAAACCACTGTCACATTATATTCAGAATCTAATTTATAAAAAATTACTACCTGATCTCTGTCCTGACTCCAAAGCCGCATCTTCTGTTTCGTGATCTGTAGTTCTTATCATTCCCCCATTGTGTCTTTCTTCTGGCTCACGTCCACTGAGACATCTGACTTCTTGCTCCGCGAGGAGTCCACGGCTAGTGATTGTGCTGACCATCCAGTGCTGTCTTAATGCATGGGCACACTGGGCAGCTGACCCGGGGGCCCCACGAGCTTAAGACCCCATGAAGACCTGAATGTAATACTCGTTTTCCCTTAAACATTTTTATTTCAGTGTGTGGTTTTGTAGGCGGGGCCCAGTGCACTGCTTTACCAGGGGGCCTATAATGCTGTTAAGACAGCCCTGGGTCTATATGCCACCAGAAAGTGTCTCCTTTCTGTTTGCATCCTCTAAACTGAGGGACAGTTTCCTCCCTGAGTCTTCATGTCTTCTCCATGCTATTCTTGATGCCGTGTGATCCCTTTTCAGCCAGGATGTTCTCTCTGCTCTTCAAGCCAGCTTGCTACTGCTTCCGTTTAAGTAACAACATGAGTATGCCCCGTATGTAGCACTTTGAGGTTCACTGGAAATAGAAGCAGGTATCTCATATGGACTTTCCTCGGTCTCTTATGTACTTGAAAAAACACATGACTTTTTGCTTTGACTGCAGCGATGAAATCTGGACCACGGATGCACTTGATTTTCAACATGTCAGGGGTCATGCACACGCACACTGTTTAGAATGAATCTTGATCTCTGTAATGGAAGAGTTTTTTAAACACAAGATACTGGAGGGTTGGGTCCCCAGCCGCAGGGGTGGGGCAGGTGCCTTGTGCGCCCTCCCAATTGCAAAAATTCAAGATGTGCTGAAGGAAAATATGTGTGAATATTCAGTTCAAGGACTGACAGCATGTCCTTTCTTTCCGCTTAACAATGGGGATATTACTCCCACTGTGTATTCAGTGGCGTCTCTAGGACACGCACCCTCTCCTTGATGTTGGTCTTTTCAGATACTGCCAATTTCTTCTTTGTCTTGTTTGGTGGACCCAATCTGATGGCCATGAGTAACATAACCTCACTGGCAGCATTGTGGGCTCAAGCACAATTCTTCAGTCTTAAATAACTTTTAAGATTAGAAAAAAGTACATAATGTTATGTACATTAAAGTTTTCTTTATAGATGTTAAAAGAATATTCCCCTGATGAAAGACAAGTTGTCCGAAATGAATAGGGAATCACAATGGTATTTTTACTGACAAATTTTTAAAAATATTCCATGAAGAATGTTGAAAACTGAATAATAAGGAAAAAATATGTGGTAAAAGTTTGTTTGAGTGTTTACATCTTTTGGAGTTCTTCACCCATGATTTATCTTTGCAGCATGGGACTGGAATTGATTTTAAACATTGTGGAAGACCCCACAATATCATCTGATGCGAAGTTGTCCTTTCCACTATGTGGCAGACACATCTCAAGGGCAGTTGCAGAAGTGCGAACCGCGGCCTGCCTTATGTGTTCAGTTGAAGCTCTCCTGTCACTGTCGCTTTGTCCTCCTGTAGCTCCAATCTCACAATCTGGGCACCGTTCTGATGCAGCATGGCAAAAGTCTAAGGGCCAGATCTATGAACGATTTGCAACTTGCAAATAGGTGTTGTTTTGGTATGTACAAACAGTGATGCAACCGATTTGTGAATTACTATTTTTTGCAACCGATGTTTGCATGTCACAAATACAAAATCAGTATTTGTGACTTGCAAACTCTATGTTTGAGGCAGTCTCAATTAGTGTCTAGTCGCAAAAAGCCTGCTTCAACAAGGAATTTTGCACTGATTTTTATCAGGTGGTAACTGTGTGCAAACTTTAAAGGCTAGCCCAGAATGCATATGGGGTTTCCACAATCGCTGCACTCTATGTGATTTTGAGGAGGGTGCGGCTTCTGGCTACTCAGCAGAGAAGCAGGAGACCAGAGATGACCTTCGGAACCAGGCTTCTCATTTTCCAACGGACAGAGGAGGAAACCTTTCAAAATACAGGCTAAGTCGAGCAGTGGTATAAGATTTGATTGAACTACTGAAGTCACATCATGAAAGTAGTAGCCTGTGCAGCTGTTCCATCACCACTCGTGTGCAGGTGTTGTGTTCACTGCCTCTTTTGGCCTTCGGTATGTAACATAGCGTGATTGCTGTTGCTGGTGCTGAAGCTTCTAGATGCCATGCTCCTAAACATCAACAGATACATATACCTATCCAGGAATGCAGAGCAAATTCAAAATAAAACATTCAAGTTGTATAGGGTGGCCACATTTCCCATGTCTTAGGGTGTGCAGTTGGAACACATGTCCCTATTTGTCCTCCAGTTCATATAGAATACCTGTTTCGGAATTTTAAAAAAAAACATATTGCCTCAATATCCAAGTTGTATGTAATGCAGATAATACAATCACCGATATAGTGGCAAAATACCAAGGCAGACCCCATGATGCATTTGATATTTTGATATTTTGTGGGGTATTTGTAGAGCGCGACGTTCGCTCCGGAGGGAGCATCTTGGCGCTAGGGAACCTAAGTGAGCCAGTGCAAGAGGATTAGATGGAAGCTTTGGAGTGCTCGTCCGGGAGATTAAAGATCCAGGTCTTTAGCAGTTTTCGAAAAGGTTTTTCCTGGGTTTGTTGTCTGAGGGATTTGGGTAATTTGTTCCAGGCTTTAGTTGCAAGGAAGCTGAGGGTCTTCTCACCCTTCGTTTTCAGATTGTATTTGGGGAGAAGAATGAGGTTGTCGTTGGTTGAGCGAAGGTGACGGCTGGGCAGGTAGTGGGGGAAGCGTTTGGTGAGGTATTTAGGGCCAGTTTTGTTGTAGGCACGAAAGGCTATAATCAGGATCTTAAAGAGAATCCTTTTGTGAAGGGAGAGCCAGTGAAGTGAACGAAGTGCTGCAGAAATAGAGGATCTGCGGGGAAGACCCAGGACAAGACGGGCGGCTATGTGTAGTACGCTCTGCAGTTTATGGATAGTGTTCTTTTTGGCTCCTGCGAGCAAGCCGTTGCAGTAGTCCAGTCGCGAGATAATGAGTGCTACTGTCACCGTCTTTCTGGCATCGATGGGAAGAAAGTCAAAGAACTTTCTCATGGATCTGATCATTCCAAAGCATTTGCCAGCGACGGTTCTGGCATGCTGATCAAAGGAGAGGTCGGAGTCAAAAATAACGCCGAGGTTCCTGGCCGACGAAACTGTCTGGGGGGGGGCAACAGAGTTGTCCGGCCACCAAAGTGCTGGACAAAAGGAGATATTTGTACCGATCGGAAGGATCTCCGTTTTGCTCGAATTGCATTTCAGGTGGTTATTGTCCATCCAGCGAAATACTTCAGTCAGGCAGTGTTTTAGGTTGAGTTCAGCTTTGGTAGATAGTTTGTCTAATGGCACAATGAGCTGTGTGTCATCGGCATAGGAGGTAACAGGAATGCCGAATGATTCTATTAGATTAAGGAGGGGAATGAGGTAAACGTTGAAAAGGAGAGGGCTCAGGATGGAGCCTTGCGGAACACCTGAGGAGACAAGTTTGTCTTTGGAGTGAAATGGGCCCAAGGAGACGGTTTGGGAACGGTCGGAGAGAAAAGACGAGATCCAGGAGAGGGCAGAGTCAGAAATGCCGATGTCCCTGAGTCTGCTGATAAGGATAGTGTGGGAGACAGTGTCAAACGCCGCCGTTAGGTCGAGAAGGATGAGGATGGAGTTTTTTCTCTGATCTTGCAGAGTTTTTATAGTGTCATACAGTTCAATGAGGGCGGTTTCTGTCGAGTGCTTGGGGCGGAATCCTGATTGTTGAGGATGGAGAAGGTTGTTTTCATCTAGATAGTGTTTCAGTTCATTATGGACTAGATGTTCCGTGATTTTTCCCAAGGCCGGGAGTAACGAGATGGGGCGGAGGTTGGTAAGATCCGTCGGGGGTTTATTCGCCTTCTTCATAAGGGGTTTGACGATTCCTTTTTTCCAGCGGCTAGGAACTGTGCCTGAGCTAAGCGAGGAGTTGATTAGGTTGTTGATGGTCGGGTTAACCTCGTCGATTAGTTGGTGGAGTATCTTGGGAGGACAAGGATCAGACGGGGAGCCCGATTTACAGGCCAGGATGGCTATTTTCGACTGCTCAAGAGTGATAGGGGAGAAGCGACTTAGCGTACAGCTTTGGGAGACCAGTGGGGGGGGCACTGGGAGAGTGGCGGGGGGGGGGAAAGTTGATTTGGATCGAGGCAATTTTTTCCTCGAAGAAGTCAGAAATTTGATCGCAGAGTTTCTGAGAGGGTGGGATTTCAGGCAAAAGAGCCTTGGGTTGCGTAAATGATTTGACTATCGCAAACAGCGCCTTTTGTTTCTGACCTGCGTTTTTTATGGCGTTGATGTAGTAGTTTTTCTTTGCCAGTTTGATTTCCGAAAGGTAGTTTTTCCTAGTTGCGATGTAAGAGGTACGATAAGTAACCTCGTAGGCCTTCCGCCATTTTCTTTCTGCCTTTTTACAGAGCAGATGTGCATTAGCAAGTTCTGGTGTAAACCAGGGGGCATTGGGTTTAGTTTTGCCCCGGGAGGTGCGGGGACGTGAGGGCGGGATTCTGGATTTTATTTCTTGGGTGATCCAGTTGTGAAAAAGGTCGGCGTCGGTATCAATATTACCGGAGAGGGTGGGTGCTTGGGTTTGTATTGACGGATTGAGCGTAATGTTATCCTGGACCTTTTTCCAGTTGATGTGATTGGCGGGGAGGGAGGCAGATTTGTTGCGGTTGGATAGGTTTTCATTCAGGATGTGAAATGGGATCAAGAAATGATCAGACCAGATCTGGGGCAGGGGCGATAGTGTGGTCAAGAGAGAGAAGTTTGTGCAGACTCCATCGAGGGTATGACCCATGGAGTGGGTGGGTGAGGTGACAAGTTGCTTAAAATTGAATATATCGAGGGTTTGTACGAAATTGATGGTATGAATGTCTGTTGTCGATTCTAGATGGAGGTTAAAGTCACCAAGGAGGGTGAAGAAAGGGTATCTGAGTGAAAGTTGTCCTAACGAGTCGTGCAGCGAGTCGAGGAACTCAGATGCGTTGCCGGGTGGGCGATAAATGAGTCCGCCAGAGAATGAAGTATGGTCGTTTAGTTTAATGGAGAAGCCTAATCCTTCAATCTTTTTTAGGGACTCTAGACTAAAGGTGTGGCAGGAGAAGGTGTCTTTGAGAATGATTGCAACACCTCCGCCACGGCCCTTAGGTCTGTCTTCCCTGAAGAGTGAGTAGCCCAGGGGAAGGGCGACAGCAATATCAGGGTTACTGTCTGCTGTTAGCCATGTCTCAGTTATCATGAGGCAGTCGAGGTCTGACTCCAAGATAAGATCGTGTATATCTTGGTTGTGTTTGCACATGGAGCGCGCGTTGATCAGGCCGCCTTTGAAGGGGGGCCGAGGGGCCTGAGGCATATTGGCCGGTGGGACTGCTAAATGGAGCCCGGTGGACCAGTGGCAGTGTTTGCAACTGACTGGGCCTGAAAGTGTGGCTGGGTCGAGTATACATGGACACTGCTTAGTGGCCTGTAGTTGGAGGAGGTCGTTAGAATGGTAGGAAATGTGGGAGGTAAAATGGGCAGAGTTTCCTGCGCTTGTCGCGGTCTTGTCGCGGACGGGCGCAGACGGGCTTGCCTTAGGCGCTCCCGCTGCGCTCGTCCGCTGCGCGTCTTGTATAGGCACATTTATGGGAGACCAAGGGGGGTGTGGCCTCAGAAAGGGGCGGAGTCAGCGTGCACGCCGGTGGTGATGGCGGCGGCAGGCTAGAAGAGCCAGGAAGGGCGCGAAGCAGCTATTCCATCAGCTGTGCGCGAGCGCTGAGTGAGGTATGAGGCTTAGGTCCTTAAAAATACAAGAGATCAATTTGTGACACCACACAGAGAAATTTTAAAATAACAGAGTACCTCCAGTTCCCGGCTTCCGCCTCAGGAACTGGGTCAAATGGTTTCCGTTGCAGCTCGAGAATCGGCTGTTTATGTACAATGAGCGGGGGGCATGGCCTCAGAAAGGGGCGGAGTCAGCGTGCACGCCGGTGGTGATGGCGGCGGCAGGCTAGAAGAGCCAGGAAGGGCGCGAAGCAGCTATTCCATCAGCTGTGCGCGAGCGCTGAGTGAGGTATGAGGCTTAGGTCCTTAAAAATACAAGAGATCAATTTGTGACACCACACAGAGAAATTTTAAAATAACAGAGTACCTCCAGTTCCCGGCTTCCGCCTCAGGAACTGGGTCAAATGGTTTCCGTTGCAGCTCGAGAATCGGCTGTTTATGTACAATGAGCGGGGGGCGTGGCCTCAGAAAGGGGCGGAGTCAGCGTGCACGCCGGTGGTGATGGCGGCGGCAGGCTAGAAGAGCCAGGAAGGGCGCGAAGCAGCTATTCCATCAGCTGTGCGCGAGCGCTGAGTGAGGTATGAGGCTTAGGTCCTTAAAAATACAAGAGATCAATTTGTGACACCACACAGAGAAATTTTAAAATAACAGAGTACCTCCAGTTCCCGGCTTCCGCCTCAGGAACTGGGTCAAATGGTTTCCGTTGCAGCTCGAGAATCGGCTGTTTATGTACAATGAGCAGGGGGCGTGGCCTCAGAAAGGGGCGGAGTCAGCGTGCACGCCGGTGGTGATGGCGGCGGCAGGCTAGAAGAGCCAGGAAGGGCGCGAAGCAGCTATTCCATCAGCTGTGCGCGAGCGCTGAGTGAGGTATGAGGCTTAGGTCCTTAAAAATACAAGAGATCAATTTGTGACACCACACAGAGAAATTTTAAAATAACAGAGTACCTCCAGTTCCCGGCTTCCGCCTCAGGAACTGGGTCAAATGGTTTCCGTTGCAGCTCGAGAATCGGCTGTTTATGTACAATGAGCGGGGGGCGTGGCCTCAGAAAGGGGCGGAGTCAGCGTGCACGCCGGTGGTGATGGCGGCGGCAGGCTAGAAGAGCCTGGAAGGGCGCGAAGCAGCTATTCCATCAGCTGTGCGCGAGCGCTGAGTGAGGTATGAGGCTTAGGTCCTTAAAAATACAAGAGATCAATTTGTGACACCACACAGAGAAATTTTAAAATAACAGAGTACCTCCAGTTCCCGGCTTCCGCCTCAGGAACTGGGTCAAATGGTTTCCGTTGCAGCTCGAGAATCGGCTGTTTATGTACAATGAGCGGGGGGCGTGGCCTCAGAAAGGGGCGGAGTCAGCGTGCACGCCGGTGGTGATGGCGGCGGCAGGCTAGAAGAGCCTGGAAGGGCGCGAAGCAGCTATTCCATCAGCTGTGCGCGAGCGCTGAGTGAGGTATGAGGCTTAGGTCCTTAAAAATACAAGAGATCAATTTGTGACACCACACAGAGAAATTTTAAAATAACAGAGTACCTCCAGTTCCCGGCTTCCGCCTCAGGAACTGGGTCAAATGGTTTCATCTTCAGGTACAGTAGAACACCCCAATGCCTGGAAAGAGGGGAGTTTGAGGATAGCTGTTTATTAGGGACCATGATGCTCAGCCGTGGTTGGTAGTGGGAATACTTGCCGGGCGATGACGTGGGGAGGGGGAGGGGCAGGGTGGGGGTTATTAAACTATGGATTACGGAGGTTTACAGGTAGGTAAACATTTAAATAAATAAAACAAACTTAGTTGCGCGCACTGAATCCCCAAATGCGATGCAGTGTGTGCATCAAAATTTGTTTTATTTATTTATATGTTTACTTACCTGTAAACCTCTTTAATCCATAGTTTACTAACCCCCCCCCCCCCTCCCTACGTCACTGCTCGGCAGATACTCCCACTACTGACCACGGCTGCTGATGCTGCAATATAACACATATGAATGTGACTTTCTAATCTCAGGTCTTGACATGCCCACACTAATGTTTGTGTGCTAAGTGACAGTGTGTATGTGTTAAGGCCTTGGATACCCAGCCCCAGAAAACCAAAACAAAAGGTATTACAACATTGCTCATCAACGCACCAGTGTGGTGATTGAAAAAATATTCGGCATACTGAAATCAATATTTCACAAGAGGGCTCATAAGACAGCATGCACAATTGTGGCTACATGTGCCATGTTGCACAACATGGTGCCTAGATCCGGACTACCCATGACTTTGGAGGACAGTGTTCCCAAAGAAGAGAATCCTGAACCACCTCTTTAGCAGCTTGGAGACCAGAGACTCCGATGGTATGACATTGCATCAAAATTACTTTTCAAGGTAAATTCTATGTGACACTACATTCAATGAGATGATGAAAGAAGAGTCGATGCAGCAAACTAAAGCAACGTTTAATTTTCTTTAAATTGTAAACTGTATGATAATCAAGTGGTCAGTAAAGTGCAAACAAATGTTGGCTACATCAGCAAAATACATCACAGTTTCTGTGGCTACGTCCAACATACCTACACCCGCTGGCTCTCCAGCAGGAGTACAGATGCTGCTGCGCTCCAACGCTCGTTCCTCACCGTCAGAAATGCTGCTAACACCTGATATGTCCTTACTATCCTGACGGCATCTCCAACATCACCTGCGATCTCTACATTTTGTAGTACTTCTAATGCAGACGTGATCTCACCACTAAAATGTCCCATTTCTAACCGCAGTGTAACTGTTCTGCTTGATAGGGTGGCATTGGCCAAACAAACAATAGAACATATTAGGCCATCCAGTCTAGCCGTAGTGCTACAATCAAAACACCTTTGGTAGGTCGAATCCAGATGATATGCATTGCTGCATGTTCTCCACCTTCCTGCTCACGATTTTCATCTGCGTGTGTTGCATACGTTGGATTTGAATCATGGATTCATCAAGTCCTCCAAACAACAGCACATTGGCTTCAGGATCTACAGCATGCTGTGCCTCACGGTGCCCTCTGCCCCCACACCCTGGAACATGCTGGTGTTGTTAAATCACATATGGGTGCTGGATGGGAATGGTTTACAGAAGCATTTCGTCATCCTCCATTGATGCTGCTTGTGGTGACAGTGAGGCAGTGCTACAGTAGGCTTTTGTTGTGCTTGGGTGATTTGCAATAGGAATGGGTTTCTCAGCTGACATGTTTGCGTTCTCCACTCTCTCCACATTGATGTCATCAGTATGTACCTCTAGGAGAACTGTGGGAAGATTGTGAATCTGTTTACTCACCAATATGATGAGATATCAATTTGTATGTTTTGTAGCAGTATCCACATAAATGTATACATGTGACTCCGGTGCTAACATTTTTACTACATGTCCCATAATGAACTTTGATGGTACTTTCTTGACTAACTTAGGGGCCAACCATCTGTGGTCTGCTGAAATTCTATGCGGACTTAGACAGAGATGTGAGGTTTGAGATGTGACAATTGTAAATAATTCACACTTACCTTATGTGGTTTCAGGTACTGAGCTATCAATGTTCCCAAACTCCACAATGGCCCCAGGCTCCAGGGTAGTCCCAACCTTGGTCTCTAATGTAGTGGGTGGGGGTACAGCTGGGAGGCTACCCCCTGTTGCCAGGTATTCTGACAGTTGGGTTGCCACCTTTTCTTTAGTGCACAACCTGATATCAAACAACCTCATACATATCTCTTCTATGGAGAGGTGGGTGACTCCAACAGCATTTATCTATGGTCTGCATTTCCTACCAGATCTTTTTTATTTTATGAGTTTGGGACTGCCATTTATACCCTTCCAAACAGTACTTCATGGTTATCATGGCACCTCTCAGTCAGGATCTCCAAATCCTTGTCAGAAAACTAAATGGCCTTTTCCTTCCTTCTGCAACCTTTTCTTCACTTCTGGCTATTGGAGCAGATGGGTCTTCATTGGGGTTTTGATAGCTGTCGCTGGAAATGGCAGCTGCACTCCACCTCCACTCAACAGGCTGGTCTCCAGGCAGCTACTGTGATGCACTTCATGGTTCAGAGGTCATTACCGATGACCAGGAAATGTTTTTTCACTGTCTGCAGTCACAGTCGTAATTTGGGAAATTGCTTATCCCAAAATTCCAATGAGACTTGCAATTTGTGAACGTAAAGAATTGTGCTTTCCTATGTGCCATTCACAGAGATTTGCAGTTAGGAAATCGCATAACTTTTAATTCGTACATCTAGCCCTTAGTCTGGTCAATGCTCTTGGGTGTAGAGAAAAGGGAAGCCCTTTCTTTGATCTCGCTCCTCAGTAAAGCTCAACTCAGAGCCCATCACACTGCAGGGCAAAGCTTCTTGTTTGACTGTTTTTGAACCCAGCTCAAGGTTGCGCACCAGCAACACTTCTCTCCACCAGCAGTATCTTGAAATGAAATTAAATGAAAGGTGTTGCTCATATAGCGCATCTGTCACTCCTACAGAGTCTCCTGGCGCTGTAAATGACAAAGATCAGTTGTGTAGAATGAGACCAAAATTAGGGCCAGGCCGCAGGCATCAGATGTTCCAAAGATCCATGTCTTTAAAGCCTTTCTAAACGGCTCCTCCTGTTCATTTACTCTGAGTTCTTTTGGCATGCAATTCCAGGCCTTTGCTCCCATTACCTTGGCTGATTTCCCTCCTCTAGTTGTTAGTTTGAAACCAGGCACTTTAAGCAACTTTGCAGCACTAGATCTTAGTGTTCTCGCTGTAGTTTATGGTTTGAATATTGCTGAAAGATATACTGGACCCAGGTGAGGGCATGCCTCGAAAGTCATCAACAGTAGTTTGAACAAGATTCTTTTATGAACTGGGAGCCAGTGAAGGGCCTCCAGGGCAGCAGAGTCAGACGCTCTACGAGGAAGCCCTAGGACCAGTCTGGCTGCTGCATGCTGAACTAGCTGTAGTCCTGAGGGTGGTTTTATTAATCCTGCGAGGAGACTATTGCAGTAGTCCAGCCGTGATAATATGAGAGCCACTGCCACTGCTCTCCTAGCAGCCAGCGGGATCAGATTAAAAAACTTTCTCAAAGTTTTAATAAGGTCAAAACAAGTCCCTGTTACCTTCAGGACATGGGTTTTAAAAGAGAGGGAAGAGTCAAACCAAACACCCAGATTTTTTGCAACCTCCACCGTTGATGGGGGGCTGCAGTGTTATCTGGCCACCAATCCTTTGGTTGGAAAGAGTTGTTTTTTTCAATAGGTAGTTTTTCTGTCTTGTCAGTATTACAGCAGAGATGATTATTTTTCATCCATTTGATGACTGCTGTAAAACAAGCTTAGAAATTTTCCTCGGCTTCAGTGGAATTCTTTTCCAATGACAGGATGCCATAAGTCGAGATCAACAAGATAAGTGGGGCCATATATATGTTAAATAGAAGTGCACTAAGAAAGGCCCCCTGTGGGAGACACGTGGTAACGGAACGTGCTGATGAGGAAAAAGTTCCTAACGAGACAACCTGCTTCCTATTTGACAGCAAGGATGTAATCCATGCCAATGCAGAATCAGAAATGCCACAACATCTCAATCTGGCTAGCAGGATATGGTGCGAGATGGAATCAAATGCGGCAGACAGATCCAAAAGGATTAAGACTCCCTTCTTGCCTTTATCCGTTATAAATTTCAGGGTGTCCGATATCTCGAGTAATGCCGATTCAGTCGAATGTTTTGGTCAGAAACCAGATTGGCAGGGATGGAAAATCAATGTTGACTCCGAGAAACTAGAAAGTTCTTTATACACTATTCTCTCTGTGATCTTACCTAAGATTGGTAACAGGGATATGGGCCTGTAATTAGAGAGGTTAGATGAATCTACATTCTGTTTTTTCTTAAGTGGTTTCACAATGGCAAATTTCCATTCATCCGGTACTATACTGGTGGATAGAGAGGAATTCACAATATTGTTAATCACCAGATTCACAATATCGATGATATGATGTTATAGAATCAATGGAGAGCCCGATTTACTAGCCAATATCGCCTCCTTGGTCCAGGATAGCATGGCAGTTTGAAAGGCTTGGAGGCCAGGACTGTCCTCTCTATATTCTGGCACCTGTCCCTCAATGTGGTCCGAGAGACTATGGGTCTCAAAGTTCATTTGAATGGCCTTAATTTTATCCACAAAATATAGTGCAATTTCGTTGCATAACTTATGAGAGGGGGGATTTCTAAATGTAAGCCTTTGGGATCTGTAAAGGATTTTACCATTTTGAATATTTCTTTTTGATTAGGCTTTGCCAAAGTTATCCTATTATGGAAATATTCTTTTTTTGCTAATTTAATGGCTAAATGATATCATTTCCTGAAGGTTTTAAAGGTCTGTCATTTGGATGCTCCATATTCCTTCCTCAATCAGCGTTCTAGCTGTTTACAATGCAGATGGAGTCCCTCCAGTTCTTTTGAATACCATGGATCATTATGAATTTTCCTTTTACTCATTCTGACCGTGCACTTTGTCGGAGCTAAATCTTCGCCTATAGACATAACAATCCGGCTGGAGTCCTCTCCAGGTTCCCCCATAAGTGTTGGAACCATGTCTTGGGCGATTAGTGGTAAGGAAGGATTAGTGGCTAATAAATGCCATTTCCGCCTCGGTGCCCCTGTATTATTCTTCGTAGCCGCACAGTCCTTATTAGGGATTGGAAAGGCTAATGGAATAAAACAGTGGTCAGGCCAGATATGTGGGATTGGATTTCCTGTCTGGAGTGAGATAAGGTTGGTACAGACCACATCCAACGTATGTTCTGCTCTATGTGTTGGTCCCTGGACCCCTTGTTTCATGACAAGCAAAGGAAGGAAATAATCCCTGGGATGTCATTGCATTTCAAATGCAGATTAACATCTCCAAGCAGCGAAAAATGTGAATATCTAAGCAATGCTTCACTGAGAGCATCCCCTAATGAGTCCAAAAAGGAGATATTGTTGCCTGGGGGGGATATGGTAAGGCCCCAGGGAAGGAGAATGAATTATTTATAGCACAACAAAAGCCCATATTTTCTGCTCCTCTAAGCCCTGGTAAGGTGAAAGTTTTCCATTGTAGGGTCTCTCTATGTAAGATGGCTACCCCCTACTGTCCTTTCTGTATTTTCTACATATTTTGAAGTTGAGTGACAGGGTGACCACAATATCTGGATTAGAGTATTCTTTTAGCCAAGATTCAGTAATACATAAAGAGTCTATATCATTATCAGTTCTATAATATCAAAGGCATCTCTAACTAAAGATCGTGCATTGATTAGACCCCCTCCCTAATACATGCCTGATGACGGGCTCCTTTTACTTCATCTCTTGTTTTGAAATATTCGTAAAATGGCATCTGTACCTGGCATTTCCGGCATGTTACCGGGCCTCTGATTTTGTTTTCTTCTATGTAGTGTTCACAATGTTTATTGGTATTCGATTTATGCAGATAATTTTCTGAAAATATTCTACCTGGTTGGAAACTGGCAGCATGGCTGGTGCTGGTATCGTGTCGAACGCTGACGGGCGCAGACAGGCTTGCTTTGGCGCGCCTGCTGCGCACGTCCGCTACGCATCAGTGCCCTTCCCTCCATTTATGCAATGCTATTAGGTGATGTGACGACAGACTAGACCGTCTCTTTAACAAAATGGCAGCCGTTATTATCCCACCAAAAGTGGGGGAAACCATTGCGTCAGTACTCCCTCCACACAATCAGCAAAAGCTGTGGTGGATCAGGGAGCAGACGCTAAAGATGCTAAGGCACAAATTAGGACTGAGGTAAGCGTCTTAAGTACCCCCTGTATCACCCTTCATAGAATGCAAAGTGCCCAATTTACCGAAAGCAGTTGTCCATACACTATCTGGCACATAAAGTAATTACAAGGCTGTAAACATTAAAACCTGCTGCGCAGTGCACAAAAGGAACGTGGATTAAAACAAGTATAGAAACAATAGGGTTAACTTCTAGTGGCAGTTTATCTTGTCATCTTCAGTTGTTCGGGTTCAATGGGAGTAATTTTGTCAACGTGACCGGTGAGGCTCAGTTTGCCACTCCGCCACACAGCAATTTGGTGAACAATATAATAGCAATAAACTCTTCCTCTGTATTCTACCTCACATTTCTCCATCTTTCAAGGAGCCGGGAGTCATAATCATCAGGGTTAACAAAAGCACATCCAACCTAAATGTACTCAATGTTAATTAAAAATAAAAATGTTAGTGAGGGGGGGTATTTTTTTCATAAATGTTTAAAATGACTATCCACAAATTAAATTAGTATGTTTAAATTGCTGTATTATTTAACACAAACACACATTTAATTTGACAAGTTAATGTGCCATAATATTTTATTAGTTGCAGGATAATACATATATATAGTGTTATCCACCTCAGCTTCTTCCTGGAAAGTTTTTGGGTAATCCATCAAGTGCAGCAGAGGGATGAAAAAGGCAAAATAAACATTTGGTCAGGCCTAAACTTTCCTTTTCCATACATATAAGTTACTCCTAAGATAAGCCCTTTAGGCTTATATGGTGTTATTTAAAATGTGGGATTGTGGGTTTATGTTTTACGTGTCCTGGTATTGAAAAACTCTAACATTGTTTTATTTACTGTAAATTGTTATCTCTACAATTGACCAACACTGGGTTACCTTCTTACATTTAATAAGTTTAATCCCTTACTATGGCTGACGAGTGGGAGCCCCCCGAATGAGCTCCATCCGCTTTGGATCACCGATCTGGAAATATCCCTGTCAGCGGCAACCATCGACTGCAACCACTAATTGAAACCGACACACTAAGAGTAACTGGTTTTGACAGCAGATTTTGGAACCAACGAACATTCATTTCACACAATTACTGGATTACAAGCCACCTCCAACACTCACCTGTGTACCCCGGTTCGGACATCGCTCTGACCGCTGCAGTGGGGACTCCTCCATTCAGGAAGACTGCAGGGCTTCCTGCTGGAGGGCTGCTGCCTGTAGACACACTTTGCGGTCCCCGGCTTCCCCCGGACCTTTGCTGCGGAACTGATGAGGGCAGTGGCTGCTGTGGACCAGCAGGATGGCGACACCCGGATCATGGTGACACTCGACTGCTCAGGCTTGATTGCTGCGGGATCTCCCGCACGGAGGGCTGTTGCTTGTGAATGCCCCTCTGCGGTCCCTTGTGTCCCGCGGGCTGTTGCTGTGGGAAGGCGGAGGACACGGCTGCTGCTGCTCTTCGGGACAACGGCTGGCTGGTAGCTAGACTCGACTGTGGCGAGAGTGGTCCCCAGAGCATGGTGGTCTAGCCCCTGTTGTACCCTGTGCGGGGCGGCACGGCGCCTGTGTTCTGGCTGTGATCTGCCCTCGGCGCCAACGAGGCCTGATCCCGCTGACTTCGGGAGATCCCGCTGGCTTCGGGCCTGGGGGCTGCCGCGGGTCTGGGGTCCACAGCGAGGTCCACGGTCTGGGCGACCCAGGCCAGCAAGAAGGCACACCGCTCGCGCTGAGGGGGACATTCGCACCCCACCATCATCGGACCGGACCTAGGAACAGATCTGCACCGGGAGTATCCCGCCGGTGCCCAGGAGGAACGCCGGAGTGCAGTCACCCCCGTCATCGTCGATCCGGACCTGGAAACTGGATCTACACCGTGAATGTCGCGCCGATGCCCAGTCAAAGCAACTGGAATACAATCCTAGAAGCAGTTTGGTCGGGGCAGGGATGCGCATGACATTGCTTTTCGAGGCGGGTTGGGCTACGAACTCCTAGTCATGGACGCATCACGATAAACTTGAGACCAATCCCGACTAGCGGACGGCCCTGACTAAGTCTCCTGCACCCGACGAGGACGGTGGTCAGCACACTCGGTCTTGGCACCCAGATGCTCGCTACCGCACTGGCGGACTCGTCTACAAGTACCCTACACTCATGATCGGGCAGCTGCATTACATTGTGTTTTTCCCAAACACGACTTGTACCGCTGCGTTTACCGCGACCTTTCGTGAGCAGACCTACAAACTGTGCATGAATTTGATGCACTTTGCTACGATATACATCGGATGACGACCCTGATGTCTGTACAACTCCTGTTACACAGGAATTCCACAAGGTATTTACTTTGTTTCCGTTTTAATTCTTAGACTCTCAATTTAGCCTTCCCACTGCCCAAAAGGGCTGGGGCCATAAACTGGAGCAATAAAGCGCCTCCATTACTTCCAGATGACCACGAGGCTGCACAACAACATAGTCTGGGGTCACCAAAACAGAGATAAGGCTTTTCCTCCCCCACCAAGCAACCTAGACTCTGGACTAGCTTGCCCTGCCCCGGATTACAAAACAAAACTAAACTCTCTTAACTCTCACAACAATAGACAGAGGACTACTATTCCTGTCTCTGTCTCTCATTATTTGGTGGCCATCTTAGACTAGTCATCCTCACTAACTGTCTCTCCTACTTGGTGGCCATATTAGACTAGTCATCCGCACTGATGGCCATCTTAGACTAGTCATCCTCATTAACTTTCTCTCTTACTTGGCGGCTATCTTAGACTAGTCATCCTCACTGGCGGTCATCTTAGACTAGTCATCCTCACTAACTGATCATACTTAAGGCTAGTCACTATTTTTATTTTTATTCCTATATCTCTCTGTTTCTACTCCTACCCACACACCCTCCCTCCTCTCTTCTACCTACTCCACCGCTCCCAACATGGAATCCACGGGCAAGCACACATATAAAATTAACTACCCACTTGAGCTCACCAAAAAAAACGCCAAACGCTTCAAACACAACTTCCTGAAGGCCCACCCCAAAACACCTGTTGTGGACACCTACTTTTCACTGAGTAATGGAGCCAAAATCACCAATATCATTTTCTACACTATACGTAGAGCACAATGGAGAAAAGCGCTCCTCTCCTTACTCACTATCTCCACCACCAGGAAATCCGCTCATGGCCTAACACTCTCTATCACACCATCCCAACTCTTCCCAGGCTGCGCTACCATCACTATCTACAACAATGGGATCATCCTATTTCAATCCACAGACAGGAACCTTGACCTACTCGACAACTTGTTCCCCACTTTCAAAGAACATATCTCCAACCGTCGGCCCTCCAATCCTATCACCTCTGACTATACTACACCCCCTACCCCTAATAGCCTATCTGCCCCCACACTCAACCATTCTAACCTAGCTCAGCATCAGAACGTCACGCACCTCTCCCCTCCCCCCCGGCACGATAGTCACGTACTCTCCAGCTGTAGGTACTTCACACCCCTTAACAGGTGTAGATTACTCCCCTTCATACATTCTCCACACCCCCACCCCAACTACCCCCCACCTTAACACATCCTTCACACTTCCTACTAGTCGATCAGAACTCCCCACCTCCCTTATCTTAACTCCCCCTCCCCGCAATAGGTCCATCTCCCACTCTATCTCCTCCCCACTCTCAGTCCCATCTATCCCACTCTCCCAACTAGTCTCTCAGAACTCACCACCCCCCCCTACCTTAAGTCCTCCTCCTCTCAACAGGACCTTCCCCCATCCCATCTCCCCCCCATTCTCAGTCCTCACTACCTTACCTGCAGCCCGCAATCAACAGCCTGCACTCATCCCCCAACTCGCCTACGCTATCTCCCACCGACGCCCTCACCCATACCACCAACCTCCACCCTACTTCATCCACACCCTTCGCCCCCAAACTCTCTCACCTTACGAATACCAACCCACTTACTAATACCACAGAGCCCGGCTCTAACGCCAGCGCACCCCCCCTCACTCTAGTACCCTATTCAATCACTCACCCTCGGTTCCCATCCCCAGTCCCACACTGGACAAGATTATGTCCACCCTCCTCCAAGTCAAAGAAGATCTTCACACTATCAAAGAACTTCTCCTCACACACCCCAGACACACCTCACCCATCCCCACTTCCCCGCCCAACAAATCACCCACTTGCCCCACTGACCCTCTCATTCATTACTCTACACTTTGGACCTCTATCCCCTGTCGCAATCACACCAACCGCCCCCTACGCGCCCTGAATACCCTTTCGGACCACGACATACACACCCTCCTCCGCTCATATATCCCAGTTCTCCTTAACCGCACAACCACCACACACCTTTCCATACCCACGATTCACTCAAATCCCCTTAGCCCCCCCACACAAAACAACAGAAGCTCCATCCCCAATAACCTTAGAAAAGTCCCCCTTTCTCTAGAACCATTCACCTCCCTTTTCACTCCCCGACTCAAATGCATTCTACTCAACTGCAGATCGGCCCCTAGACACTCCTCCGACATCGCAGATCTCATCATAACAATGGACCTGGACTTAGCCATCCTGACCGAAACCTGGCTTACTGAATCTTCTACACCTATAATGGACATTCTAGTCCCCCCCAACTACCACATCATCAGACTTGACCGGATAGGCAAGATGGGCGGAGGAATTGCATGCATTTTTAGGAGCAACCGCTCGATCACTAAAGTCACTTCTCCCTCCCTCACCTCCTGTGACCTCATCTGCCTCGATGTCACCAGCGAGGGCAAACCTGTATGCTCTCTTCATGTCATCTACCACCCACCCGGGGACAACCTCACCTTCACCTAACAACTCATGGACACGATCTCAACTAATTCCGGACGGCAGAACACTCAAATCTACCTGGGTGACTTCAATCTCCACTGGAACAATCACGATGACGTGTTGGTGAATAGTCTTAAAGTTTTCCTCAACACGCTCGACCTCACCCAAATCTGCAACAGCCCGACCCATGACAAAGGCTCTATCCTCGACCTTATCATAGCCAAAGAGGACTCCACCCAACTGGGGGCAATCCAACCTTGCAACTGGTCAGACCACCACATTATCACATTCTTCATCAACGAAAAAGTTAAACTTAGCCCGGCTCAACCCACCAAATCCAAGATCTGGAAAAGGGACCTAAAGAAACTCAACCCCAACTCCTTACCTCCCCACACCTGCAATCTGCTCCTTTCCCCTACTGGTGCCTCGGACGTACAATCTCTGACCAACCTCTACCTCGACTCTATGACCTCAATAATCAATGAAGCCGCCCCCCTTCAACTGAAGAGTGTCTCCACCAAGAACTCTAAACCATGGTATGATGGTAGTCTCAACGAAGATAGGCGTGCCATGCGAATATCAGAGCGCACCTGGAGATCAGACCCCTGAACACTGCACCTTAAAACTCTTAAGAAAAAGAGAAATGCCTACTTTAGGAAAATCAAGCGCTCTAAAACAAATTTCTTCAGCCTCCAGCTCGATCAAGCAAAAAAACGGCCAAGAAAACTGTTTGATCTAGTCAAAACTCAAATCAAGGAACAACCTCTACAATCAAATAGCACAACAGGCAATATACCATCCTGTGAAGACTTCTCTGCTTTCTTTGAGCTTAAGACTGATAACATAAGAAGTGATCTCCTCAATGATGTAAGCCGCTATTCCAGCCCCAACAACTTAACTTCCACTCAACCTAAAAACAATGCGGCCTGGTCTTCCTCCAACACCTACTCAGAAGAAACAATTAACAAACTGCTCGGCACCTTGAAACCCTCTAATCACCTCACAGACCCCCTACCTGCTAATTCTGTAAAAGACTTCATCCCCCTGCTCCTCCCACTTTGGACTAAAATCATTAACAGTTCCCTTCAACAAGGACTCATCCCTGACTCCCTCAAGGTCGGACAAGTCACGCCTATACTCAAGAAACCTACAGCTGACCCTGCTGACCTAAACAATTACCGCCCTAGCACCAATATCCCTACCCTGGCCAAACTACTGGAGAAATGCGTACAACTCCAACTGACAAAACACATCGATCAGTTTAACCTCCTCAACCCTCATCAGTCAGGTTTCAGAGCAAGACACAGTACGGAAACCTCTATGACACACATACTTGATGACGCCCTCCAAATCCTAGATCATAACGACACCTGCCTCCTCATTCTACTTGATCTCTCCTCAGCATTCAGCACCGTCAAACATGAGAATCTACTTGAGCTGTTAAACAAAAGAATGGGTCTATCTGGGACTGTTCTCAAATGGTTCACTTCCTTTCTACATAACCGGTCTCAAAAGTTCAAGATCAACAACGTGTTATCTTCATCTGTGCCTGTAACATTAGGAGTCCCACAAGGATCTTCCCTATCCCCAACCTTGTTCGATCTAGTCATGGAGCCACTCACCACCTTGTTACAAGCATCAAATGTTCACTTTCACATGTATGCCAATGACACTCAACTCTATCTCAAACTACAATCCCCTGAAGATATCAAACTTCTGAACTCTACGCTCAGTAACACCCAATCATGGTTGGCCGATAATCACCTCAAACTAAATGCTCTGAAAACTGAGTTCCTTTTGATCTCACCTCCTGCGAAAATCTCCACCACCCAAACCTGGCTCAAGCACCTAACAGCACTCAAAGTCCAACCCACTATCGTGGACTCCGCGAAATCCTTAGGCATCACACTTGATGCTAATCTCAACATGCAGCAGCATATTAGCAAAGCTACTAAGGGAGCTAATTTCCAAATCAATACTTTGAGGAAACTTAAACCCTTCCTCCCAGCTAAGGACTTCCAAACTGCAGTTCAAGCCCTAGTCATCCCACGCATTGACTACGGAATCGTCGCTCTATGCGGACTCCCCCTATCAACAACTGCACCCCTAAGAGCCTCCTTGAACGCTGCAGCGAGACTAATCACTGGATCAAAAAAACATTGGCATATTTCCCCTGATTTAAAATCCCTGAACTGGCTGCCTTTTGAAGCAAGGATACAGCTAAAAATCGCTTGTATGACTCATATGGCTGTACACCAAAAGTCACCCACCTTCCTCACACAAAAGCTGACTATATCAGGGGGCTCGAGATCCACCAGAAGCACAAAAAATCTCCTCCTGAAACCGCGAAGATTCCAGAAAGAAAAAACATAAAAAACGATCCTTCTCTGGAATGGCACCCAGGATCTGGAATGCACTCCCTCCCGAAACAAGACTTATCTCCTCCTCTGCATTTTTTAAGAAAGAAGTGAAAGCCATCCTTATGGCTAAATTCACTTGAACTCTTTTTTGGGATATATTGAATACATTGCACCGACCTTGTATTTTCGTTTATCTGATTGTCGAACTGTACTTTTGTTTTATCTGATTGCTATTCTACTTCGCAAGTCACTTACTACCTACTACTATTTTGTACCCAAAAGTTTGTTTATTCATTCCTTTGTTTCCCTTACCCCTGTTTCTGTAAAGCGCTCTGATATCTGCAAAGATCTTGTTCGCGCTATATAAAACTTTGAAAATAAAATAAATAAAATAAAGTGATAACTTTGAATTGGGAGCAGGTGAGATGATGTCATGTTTAGACCCAAAAGAATTCGAATTAAAATCCTCTTTAATGGTAAAGTCAGATTTTAAGTGGCAAGTTTTAAAATGCCACATTTAGAAAGTTTATTTTAAAGAGCATAGTACTCGCGCACCCCCTGTCGCATTGCGGTATGGGAAATCATCCCTCACGGTGAGTCACTTGTTCCTTTGTAATCCATTTTAACCACTTTAGCCGCTTAATTACGCAGTTTCTTATTTCTTACTTTTTCCAAGTTTATATCATCTAACCGGAGACAGCAAGATTTTCCATTATTCTTTAATCAACTCTTTTTTACGCCTCCTGTATACCCATTCAAGTTTTTTACAGAGATATGTAAAGGTTAATCTTACATCAGAGTAGGCTCTTTAAATTACACCCAATGCATTTCACACCCAGAAGCTCTTTGTCAGGGGTCTTTGTAACCAATGCTTAATTTGTAAAATTTGAAGTACAGGTGCTCAAATGTTTGTCGCAGGCCACACCTACTTTTTTTACTGACTCCACCGACTTTCTCCACTTGCTCCACCCACTTAAAAGTCACTGAGAGGGTGATGGCTGAACTACTCCTGTCAGTTTTTTTGTACATCATCTCTCATACCAGTGTACGGTGTCAGAGCACTTTCCATCATACACACATTGCACAGATACAATCCTACGTGTGTAAATCAGTTTTTAGGGAATGTTACATCAGACAGGACTACAAGGTATAGGAGTCATGTGACATCCATGATTGTCATTGTAAGCAATATAGTTTAAGAGTTCTAAGTCTGGAAAAGCGCAAATTCAGAAATTAAAACATAACAGCATTGTTAGGGGTTCTCTCCAATAAGAATTGATTTCTACCCAAATGAACCTTTTTGCAAGATTAGAATAATGAAAGATTGAGCAAAAAAACATATAGCTCTAATATATAACTTGCAGTTTGCATACAGCTCTTTGATGACAGTTAATAGCTTGCTGTTCTATGATAGGATTTTAACTTACAAACTGCAAGTAACAAAAGGATCTCTCTGACAGAAGCAGTAACACACTTACCTACTTTATATTATATGCATTTTTTTTATCTGCATGGTAAACGTTCTTTGCAGCAGTTATATTAACCATCTGTACTACCTTACAAGCAGTCACAACCTACCCTAGATAAAACCCCTGGCACTCTCCAGAAAGACAATTAATCATCAGAGTTATCTTGACATTTTAATTTATGCCGGAATATTACTGGAGGCCAGGAAGGAACTCGGCAGCAGGAGGTGCTTTTAAAACAAGAATATAGTGGCAAACTGATGCCCCTACAGTGTTGCATTAAAGAATGAAACAGAGCTTCGCAAAGGGAACGTACTTTACAGTAACAGTGCGGCCAGTCACAGTGTGTCAATTAAAACTTAAGTTACTGGTTGGTTCGGGACAGAGACACACACACCGACTACTGCACTAGTGCACAGGCTGCAGCCTTGCTTAGGCTGCTGCGCAGCTTTATTTTAACTGATTAGGCCCTGCCTCACCTGGTAGCTGGTGCGGTTAGTGGCGGTCGGCACTGGCCAGTAGTAGTACTCATTCACTGCTGGGAGCGGTAACGTCACTGGGGGCAGGGCTACTCGGAGTCCTCAACGCCAATAAGTCGCCGATGCGCTTTGTCACACTGCAACAACGTCGTCTGGCCTGGCCGTTTGCGCTTGCTGCTGGCTTACTTTTCACACTTAAGTTAGAAGTGAACTGACGCTGCTGAACGGTTCTTGTAAGTTAAACCCTTGAATGTGAATGGCCATGATGACTCCGTGGTGATGAGACTAGAGTGAGGCGAGGCCGTGCTGGGGTGTGGTTGAGCAGCAAATGGTGTGCATTACTATAAAATAAATCTGCGCACACTGCTTGCCGCGCAAAGCCCAAACGGCCAACCCCTGCAGAATGAGATTTGTCAGAAACTGTAAGTGTAACCAAAACCAAAAGTAACTGAATCCATCCAGCCTGGGCCGGGTCCAGTGCTTAATTTGAGCAGATGCTTTCTGGTGCTCAGCACCGGCACCTAATCCTCAGCACCGGTGCTTATAGCACCAGTTAAGGACACACTCCTTTGGAAAGCAGGTGATTTTCCACAGAGTCACAGGATGTTGAGCCTTGCCGAGATTCGAACCTGGTTCCCCTTGTCCGAAATAAGCAGCTGTAGCCATTAGGCCAAGTCCTCTCCTGAATAATATGTGCCGGGCTCCAGTCAGGAGGCAGTTTGCCCTTGCACATTTCTCCTGTTAGCACTGGCTCCTGAGGAGAGCCCCGGCACTTTTTATTTTCCAAATAAACCACTGGACGGCACAGCAGGATGTAGCAGGCCTCGCAAAGGACTAAAAAGCACCAAGTACAGTAGTAGCAAGTAGGACACTAAGTACCAAGTACAGCACTGTAGGTGGGGAAGTCGCTGTTCTGGCTCAGGCTTGACTCTGGGTTGGCTCTGGCAAGAAGGGTTGGGCTGGCAGAGAACGCTTTGATTATTTAAAGTGGTTACGGGCTGAGGAGGTTGTGTGGTTAAAGAACCTCGAGCACACAGACCACTGGCCTCTTTGGTGACCGCAAGTCCTGGCAGCTCTGGATGATCTCAAGGGGATTCAGGGCGGACCAGGTAGCAACTCAAAAAACTGAAGTTCAAGGAGTTCAATGATGAAAAATCAACAACTCAAGATCCAATCAAGGTCCGGTGTCTCTTGGCAATAGTTTTAGCTAGCTGGATTGCTAGAGGCTTGGAGAAGCTGTGTTTGCATCAGCAGGAAGGATTTTGTCACTTACCTCCATGGCAAAAGAAGGAAAACACCGCCACCACCCACAGGCTGCAGACCAGAACCACAAGCCTGCTCAGAAAGGAGCAAAGAGCATGGGGGTAATTCCAAGATTTTCCACCAGTCACCAACAACTATGGTAACTGCAGAGTCTTCAGGAGCCTTCCAAAGTGACCTCTGCATGCCATGAAATGTGTTTACCATCATTGACTCCATCTCTGGGAGTCGGAGAGAGGGAGGGTGGCATGACAGTAGAGATGTTCTCTTTCAGGTCTCTCTTTGTCTGAGGGGAGGCCCAGCAATCACCCTCCATCTGACGCAGCCACTGACTCGCCAGTCTCCATCCTGCTGCACGCCTCTAACTCACCAAGCTCGCCATATCAGCTGAATGCAGTGACGGCGGTACAAAGTGAGTGCAGTGCGCTTGGTTCATCCGAGGGTGAAGTAGACAACTACAAAAAGGGCCACAGTACTCAGCGCACTCCATGAGCATTCCGTAGGGCTCAGCCCCCTCTTCTCCCAGGGGCTTTAGCCCTGGGTCACTTTCATTCAAAAAGCATACAGGGCCATGCGGCTGCATTTAGCAGCAACTGCACTGTGGATGGAAATGATGAGGAGCACCACTTGGTCTCACCACTAATCATCTCGAACATTACTTTAACTATAGTAAATTACTGAGCTTTTTTTGATCATGTTCTACATTCAGAATGAGTAACTCATTCTTCCGATGGGAAGAACCTCTGCAAAGGTCACATGGTAAATTGAAATAAAGTATTGGGCAGAGGGCCTAGTCTCTGACTACACATTGTGCCCAACTCTGAGAGACCATCTATTCTCCTCCTGACTACGCATAACCTTTCTTTGTGTGCGTAGAAGCGATTGAATGAATACTTTGATTTTGATTTTTTTGGTATGTTTTTCAAACTTTTAGTTTTTTTGCTTTGTATTTTTAATAGTTGAAAATTATCTGAAAACTATTGCAACCTTATTTATTTAATTTCTTGTGTGTGTTCCACAGGTGTGTTTGTGTTCTGTTTGCAGATGGTCTTCCATGCACTTGAAAATATTCTTGTATTAGTTTCCCCAGAGGCAACTATTTTGAGGCTGTGCCACGAAGTACTTTAGAGAATGCTACATCTTCTCATCACTTTCCTCCTATTGTAGACAGAGCCCTTCCAATGGAGCAATCTGTTGTCTTCTAGTCGCTCAACTGTTTTTAATTTTAGCACAAGTTGCGGTTTTGGGATGAACAGCCTTAGGGTGCTTCCATGTGCCATTGGTTACAATGGGAGATTGTCAAGCTTTTCCTCTATGGAGCACATAGTTGCACAAAGTGCATAAAACCTCATGCGCACTTTTATTTTTTGGCCAGCTGAAAGTTAAAAAAACTGCCTTAGGACTGTTTTTTTCTCAGGCCTCGGGTAATGCCATGCAGCAGATGTTGACGAAATGACAATAATGTCATCACCTTCTGATGCTGTACCTGTGATAGGCCGCCGGTCCGTAACTTCAAACTAAAGCCGTGTGAGAGTCGGAGATATTGAAATGCATTTATGAGTCTGCCTACTGCTCTCTTGGCTGACATTGTGCACTGTGCCCCCAACACTCTACTGCCGGATGGTACCCGGACCAGTAAAATGGGACTATGGGAGTCGTCTAGGACGGGACCACCAGACTCACTCAGCTGTTAGGCTGCTGCGCACTACGCAGCTTCATAAGCTGATTAGGCCGTGGTGCCTGCCAGTCCCCTGCCTCACCTGGTGCTCCTTATTATCAAGCTTCATTTTAAATAAATGATGCCTACCAGCCAGGCCATGCCTCATCTGGTGCTGTTGTCGTCCAGATCGCGCTAGGCCTCTCACTCAGAGACTTTGAAGCCGAGGGCGGCAGCTTCCGCAGTACCACGATGACTCGGTGAGGTGCGGCCGGTGCGGGTGCGGGTATGCTGGGGCATTGCAAAAAGCAGTGAATGCGCGTGCATTACAATCTAAAAAATCTACACACGCTGCCTGCTGCACAGACCCAAGTGAACTCCCGCACCCGCAGAAGACCAACCAAAGTTAGCCCTGCTTAACTCTCAACGTCCCGCCCACTGGGCCGGCAATACTGAGCCGTGGCCGCCAGTGCCTGCCACAGTGCCACTGCATTGAGAGCGAACGAACAGTGAGAGAATAATTTACTAACTTGAACGTGTGTGACTCATGAACAAATTCATCAGTCATCAACAACACAACGCAACCAGTACGTAACACTGTTACTAAACTAACCTTACGCGGTAGAGCAGCGCTCAACTAATTACTATCAATTATCAAATCAATTATGTGCGGTGTACTAAGTGCATGTAGACCCGGCTCTGATAATTAAGTGTCGGTTCTAAGCACCGGCACAAATTAAGCATTGGATGTAACAGATAAAAGAAACAGCTAAGCTGACTGCTCAATGATGCCCATCTAGTTCAAAAACAATAATATGACACCCACATTAACCCACCCGTCCTCCATTACTCTGAAAAACTCATGTGCTCATACTAAACCCCCACCCACTACTTTCTCCCACACAGGTTCAACTCTTTCAAGGCATACTACTCAGACTACTACAAAATAGTTCCTGTGATGTCACCAGTTCTCCCATTGCTGATTCTCCCAAAAACTCGATTTAATTCACCCCACTCGCCCTTAAAATCCACCTATCCCTTTTCTCCTTAAGTCTAAACTTTACAGATTACCTTCAAAAGCTGCAACCATCTGCTTGTCATATTTTTATTCTTCACTCCCTTTTTCATTAAGCTGTTAGCTGTTCTGGCGTCGATCAGTCCGTGATTTGAACTGTGCTCACCCACGTGCTCCCAGTCAATCTCAATGAATCACTAATTGGTTCCCTCTGTGACTAAGCTCCACCCGAGATAAAATACGACAAGAAACTCAAAATCCCACAATGCACTCCCCGACCCCCAAAAAATCCCACAAACTAGCTAGTAAACTTGTACTCCTCCCTCCAATAAGCCCGTATTAATTCATACCTGAACACCAAATAAATCATCACAATCACAATACTACATGCGCAAAAAGTCTGTGGTTAAATCGAATGTCATTACTACTGTGACTCAAAATTGTGCAACAAAAGCAACAAGTAAAGCAGTCAAAAATCAACTGTTCCATAAATCAACTGCTGTTTTTCACTTTAGCTCTGTTCGATTGCAACTCCATACAACCACTCCAAATTTTTTCTGTCTCCGAGGTGATGAGATATTCTTGCTACTTTATTTTATAACCTTCAAGGAAAACAGATATTTCTCGGCTTTTGGAAAGTTGGCATTTTATTGCCTTTATTATTTTGTGCCTCTGCCAGTGTTCTGAGTAATATGACTGGGAATGGCTCTGCTGTTGGATTATGTTTATTACTTTCAAACAGTGACACAAAAAGGGACAGCTGTGGGCAGGATAGGTCATCCTGCCAGGATGGGTGGGGGTTGAGCAGTTTGCTGCCCTACTTCTACTTCAAAAGACTTGCTCCAGCACACACAAAGGAACCTTTTTTCACCCTAGACATCTTGGATACAGGAGAAGGAAAGAACTTTTCAGAACCAGATGTGGGCATAGAACAGGTTAATCTCTCAGCGGTACAAAAGGGGGTGGTGATGGAGCATCTGAATCAATCAAACACTCACACCCAGTCAAAAGATCTGGGTTTAATCCATCACCTTTCTTTAGCCCACTCTGCCACCCCAGATAAAACATGGCTATATGCAAATCAGTCTGACCCTGTGCCTCTTGGGAACAGTCCAGCCCGAACTGCCAAGCCATGTATTCCCTGTATCGGAAACAAGCTTCCGAGGACCGGTTTCTGCCATTCCAGCCGTCTTCAGCCCGGCTTGCTTGAATCCAGTGGCAAAGTGAGCAAGGGACTCACGTCTGAGCATACCCTGCCACACTTATGGTGGCCAAAAGCGGTACAAAAGGGGGTGGTGATGGACGGAGCATCTGAATCAATCAAACACTCACACCCAGTCAAAAGATCTGGGTTTAATCCATCACCGTTCTTTAGCCCACTCTGCCACCCCAGATCAAACATTGCTATATGCAAATCAGTCTGACCCTGTGCCTCATGGGAACAGTCCAGCCCGAACTGCCAAGCCATGTCTTCCCTGGACCGGAAACAAGCTTCCGAGGACCGGTTTCTGGCATTCCAGCCGTCTTCAGTCCGGTCTAGAAGGCTGGCTATTGGGTAGTAAAGTTACTGACTTCACAGGATTGTATAATCTTATTATGAGAGAGCAAGTCTTAAATAATTGTCAGAACCAGCTATTACACCAGCACCTGGTAGACTCTGATCTGACCTCTCCACAAGAATTGGGTAAGAGGGCAGACAAATGGGTCAGAACCAGGATTAGGCCTAAGAACCAGGGTGGTGACCAAAAGAAAGAATCAACCAAGCCTCAAGAGAAGGGTGGGAATAAATCTTCTGATCAAACCACATCAGGGCCCCAAAAATCCTCTGAAAAGGGTGGGTCCCAGATCCTTCCAATACCCAAAAGAAACCCTATTGCCATACCTGCAAACAGGTAGGTCATTGGAAAACTGACAGCAGTTGCCCAAGGGCCAACAACAATAAGGAGAACATACCCCCAAGTAAAACTTCCCAGCCTCCTGTTACTACTAGTAGTAATCCCCCAGGTGGTGGGAGTGCCCCCAAGAATCTGGGTGCATTTACTTTGGGAGTTCCTGGGGGGTCTGGCCTAACCAGGTCCCCTGACTTAGATACTCTTGTCTGTGAGACTGGCATGGGGTTTGCCAACTTCACAGCTTGTCCCAACACTTTGGACAAGTACAGACAGGAGCCCCTCATCAATGGTTCAAAAGTTGAGGCCTATAGAGATACAGGGGCTAGCATCACCATGGTGACTGAGAGCCTAGTCCTCTCAAGGCAACTTATACCTGGAGCCACATACCAGGTGACCAACATTGATGGAGTGCAGAGAGATCATCCCATAGCAGTGGTAAATCTCAGCTGGGGAGGTGTCACTGGCCCCAAGAGAGTGGCAGTGTCATCAAACTTGCCTGTAGATTGCCTACTGGGGAATGATTTAGAGATCTCAGCCTGGGCTGAGGTAGAGCAAGAAACCCATTTTAAAATGGTAAACCTCCATGGTAAGGTTAGTGGGGCAGTGATAGCCACAGCCCCAGTCCAAAATGGCCTCCCTGAACAGGTCAGGAGGGCTGTGCCAGTCACAGCCCAATCTCAGACAGATTCATACCCTGAACAGGTTGGCAAGGCTGTGATGGTCACAGCCCATACCCAAACTGAGTTCCTTCCTGAAAAAGTTGGTGGAGTTGTGATGGCCACAGCTCAAACTCAGACAGATAATAGTGTTGTGAAGCCTGAAACTATGGATCAATCCACTCAGACAGAGAGCATTGAGGAGGAAGAGAAATCTCCCTCCCACCAGACTTTAGGAAAGGATCAGCCTCCTCAGGGAACTGATCTGACCCCTTGTGAAGAAACTTACCCAGAGGTAGTCAGGCCTAGCCTGGCAGAACCCCTGATGTCAGTGAACCCTTCCAAGGTGGGACCCAGTCTGGAGCAGGTAACCTGCCCCTCTCTACCCTGCCTCAGTCAGCCCAGGGCTGCAGAGGTCAGGGAGGCCAGTGGTGGACCCCAAAGGGCCCCCTGTCCAAAAGAACTCCCCAATCAGAAGATTAAGGGCAGTGAAGCTAGTAGTCCTAGCCAAGTGAAAATAAAACAAACTCCTGAGGGATACCCTTTAAAATTAGCTAGGGACCTCCCACAGATGGACACTGTTGGGCACAGCTAAACCTGGGACCGGAGGGCCCCAAACCTGACCTGTCCCTCCAGTAAGCCAAACAGAGGGACTCAGCCTCCAGCTTTAGGTAGCCAGAGGTTGACCCTGAGAGCTCACAGCAACTCAGTCCTGGAAAGAAAGGCACATATGGTGGATAGTGATTGGGGGAAGTTGAGCCCAACATTAGTGGAGTCTCACTTCAGTACTCCATTCCCACACCAGCCTTTTACTTTGCCAAAACACACCACAGGTAGAGATTCCCTATGGTGGAGACCCTCAGATACCCTTAGGGTGAGGGATTGCTTAGTGGACCATGAGATAGGGGGTAACCATGCCAGTGCATATACCACCTCATAAGGCCACTCAGGCAATATAGGCTTACCTGGTCAAGGATAGCCTTATCTCCTTTCGTTTGGGGGAGGGGGGGGGGTTATGTAGGAAGGTGGATATCTGACTATGGTTGCCCCCAACTTTTTGCCTGGTGTTTTGCTGGTTTTTGACTTAGTTGACCTGGGGCCCTGCTATTCAGGACCCCAGGCCCACTGCTCTCTCCGTAAATGGATTCCATGTACCTTAGGTACATATCTAATTGGATACTGAGTCCCCTTATCAGCCCCTGTACAGTGTACCTTAGGTACCCAGGGCATAGGTGCACCCAGGGCCTACCATGGGCTGCAGCATGTATTATGTTACCCCTGGCTGGCCACCCAAATCTGACACAACTGGCTGCACGACAGCTGGGGCAAGGTGGTGTAATCACCCTTTGCTTTAGATATAGTATTCCTATATCTAACCCTAAAATGGACACATATATTCCTATCAGTCCCTCCTATGGCAGGCCTTATCAATACTGACGGCAGAGTGCCCCAAATTGTGTGAGATGGTGCTCTGGCATGAGCTGAGCCCATTTGCAGCTTGCGGAACCAAGTCCTAATAGCTGTTCCATGATAACGCATACCATATACTCTTAAGTGCATTATAATCCTCGCAGTTATTTGCTAACTTTGGTATCGCATTATCAAAAAATGTCGAGTAAGGTGTCATACGAATTGGAATACTAACCCCTCGCCAATTCTGGCGACGGGGTTAGCATTCCACCCTTCTAGAGGGACACGACATGTATGTAACTGTGAACCCCGGTTAAAGTTAACTCGAGCCTCAGCATCACAAAATGGATGCTGCCACCACAGACACAAGTCTGACCTCCTGCTGCTGGGAGTCCTTCCAGCGAGGAGGGCTTGGACAAAGGGTTTCCTGTCAGGGGCGGTGCTAGCACCATCCCAGACAGGATTTTGTGTATCCCAGGTAGGCAGGGCTGAGAGGAAGGTGACTGCAAGTGGCACCCCGGTGCTCACTGTGCATATGCCGGCTCAAACCAGTTCCAGGGGCACCCCAGCCCCTGAGCTGGGGAGAGACCGGACAAAGGAGAGGGGTGTAACCACCCCCCTCCTGGTCCCACCCATGGGCAGGACCCAGTCGCATGCCAGCCCCTTTTATTAGGATAAAGGTAGGAGCGGGCCCCCTTCCCAAATTAGATAATTCTGAATCTTGACTACTTTCCACGAAAGGACTCTTGACTATTTCTGAAGACTCTCCCTTGTGGCTAAGGAGTAGCCACCCTGCACCCGCAGGCACCACTTAAGCATTTGCGGTTTGCTGTATGTCCATCCTCCGGATCAAGACTGACCAGCTCGACGAGACCCGGATTCCCTGCCATCTCTGACCTCTACCTGCATCATCAGCCCAGCTGAGATTCGTGGGTGTGACGAGACCTGAGGGACCGGCCATCTTCAAAACCTGCACGACGCTTAACCAGCACGACCGCCGAGGGATCCTCGAGTGAGTGCACTGGGGTTTGAGAAGCCCCAACCTAGAGCAGCTCCAGCGCCGAAATCCAGCCCCCCAGCATCCACGAGATCTGCGTGGGGCCCTTCTGCTCCTTTGCTGCTTGCCACGTTGTCCGGTCACTTGCCAGTTGGCCAGTGGCCCTCCTGACGACGTACCACAATGGTTTCACTGCTGGTCTGGTTGCTCCAGACTGGCCCTTGCTCCCTTCCAAAAGAGGAGCACCCCGGACCCTCCTGGTCCACTCCAGACCCCATTTTGACTCCACCGCGTGGGCTTGCCTTTGCCAAGGCTTGTTGCTCCAAACCTGGTTCCAGCATCGCCGACAGCAGACACCATCGTGGGACAGCTCCCACCTCCAGCCTGGTCATCGACAACTTCTCCTGGCCCGTGTGACTGCAGAGTCCAGCGTCGCCCACTCACCTGATCGCGGTGACCTCATCCGGTGCCATCCTGGTGCCCACACAATCACTGGCTAGTGATTAAGAACTGAGTCCCCTCTGCTTTCAGGTCATCTCCATCACCGATCCAGCCTTGGATCACACCGAACATCTTCACTGGTCGCCTGCCAGCAACATCTTCTTTCAGGCTCCATAGACTACAACAAGGATTCTCGACGTCATTTGAACCCTATGCAGCCGCAGCCCCTGGGCTAGGTAACCCGAGTATTTCGGTGCTCCAACGCAGGTTCACTATCCAAGTGTCCAGATCCTTTTTCGTTTTAAGTCTACCTAGTCGGATTCGTCCGGAAACAGTAACTTTAGAATTACTAGCATCCATAGACTTTGTCCCGCATCCCGCGTAAGAGTTCACACTCTGCACCCGATCTCCCTAGGCCTCCTGCTCCTAACCTTAGGGTCCAGTAAGGTAGTCCTAGCAGTCCTGAAGCCTCTGGATCGTGTTACTCACCTGCTAGTATTTCGTATTCCACTTTTAGAGTATATGGTTTTTCGTGCCCCTCGGGCATTTGTGTAAATTGTGCAACTTGTAGTATTTTCTTAAGAGTTTTGTATTGTGCTTAGCTCCCTGACTCATAAAGAGTTCAGGGTAGACTTGTCATTAATAAATATACTTTATTTTTATGAAAACTTGTGTGGTGTCCTTTCACTTGGTGTTCAAGGGGTATATGTGATGGTAAAACAGCTGGCTTAACACGCCCTCTAGAGTTTAGCCTAAAGACTGCTCTTGTCCATGCTACTAGGATAGCTGGTCTATACGGTTGACTTACAACCAATCATCAATAAGGGTCGTTTGGAATGATACACAGTGATCACTAGAATAGGGAGCACTATATATCAAGCCAACTTCTCACATCCAGGACCATCAGAAATGAATCTAAGCCTAGTTGGCTGAACTCATGTGTGAGCTACAGGAACCTAACACGCTCCTGAGGCCTGGAACCCTTCTACTAGCATTTTGTTGGAGTAAGTCCTAACCTCCCCAAGTGGTGTCTCCCAGGTCCTGGACCCTTGGTAGTGGTGTTGGTGGTACTTCTCCAAAAGTTGGGACTTAGGATATTTTCCTACAAAAACTTCCTAGAGAACTGACAGAAGACCATGAGCTGACTGCCAGCCTATCTGCCTAAGGTACATCTCTAGTTGGCATGATTTCATGATAGCTCCCACTATGTTCTTCCCTGTAGCAGCAAATCCTGTTCAGCTTCCTTGTGAAGGTATCCTGACTTGTGAAAACCTCTTTGGCTACAGCCTGATGCTTTGTCCTGTTGGAGATTTTCGGCCTCCAAAAGATGGACTAAGTTCGAATGGAAAACTCTTCACCCGGCTCGATGTCAAAATCCAGCTTTTCTCACTCTGAGCTTTTTCCTGCCACTGTTGGTAGTTTTACCAAAACTTTGTCCTCCGGCTACCCAGCGTAAAAGACTCCACCTCAGACACAGTCTGCTGCCTTGCCCCAATAAACTTCACCTTCTCATGAACTTTTCTTCAGAATTGTTTCTAAGTTGAAAAGTAGCCTGACACAGGGCCCATAGCCCCCACAACCAATAACTTAATTTCTTACAAGCGGACTTCCTCAGTTTAAAAAAATCAACACCCATAGTTGGCCAGGGCCAGGAAGGGCGGCAATAGCATTGCTTGTGGGGAGGATAGCATGCAGTCCTCTGTACAAACCTTTAGGGGCACCCTAAGGACCCCATCTACTGGGAGTGAATTCATTTTTAAGGGGAGGGGGCATGGAGCCTCCTTCCCTGAGCCATTAGCAGGCCCTTGGAACCCTATCCACCAGGGCCATAGTTGTGCTTACGGGGAGACATTAGCAGGCCCCAAGGACCCCATGCCAGGGGCTGGGATGACACAAAGCCCATAAGGTCAGACTCCATTTTAATTAGGCCAGACTCCATCTTAGGTATTGGGAGTCACCTTTTTCTCAGGTTAAGGTAATGGGAATACCATTATCCTCTATTTATACAGAGTCACTGTCATGTCTGCCATTGACAGTGCAACAGAGGTTCAGAAACAGGCAAGAGAAGTGCAGAAACAGGCAAGAGAAGTGCAGAAAGAGGATAGAGAAGTGCTGAAAGAAGCAACAGTGGTGTAGAAAGAAGCAAGGGAAGTGATGAAAGAGACAAGAGAATTGCCGAAAGAAACAAGTGAGGAGCAGAAAGAGGCAATAGAGGTGCAGACAAAGGCAAGACAGGTGCAGAAAGAGGTAAATGAGGTACAGAAACAGGGACGAGGGGTGCAGAAATAAGAGAAATCCTGAAAAAGGCAAGAGAAGTGCAGAAAGAGGCAAGAAAAGTGCAGAAAGAGGCTAGAGGGGTGTAGAAAAATTCAAGAGAAGTACAGTAAAAAACAACAGGGGTACAGAAGGTAGAAAGATAACTGTAAAAAGAGGCAACAGAGTTGAAGAAACAAGCAAAAGAGGTTCAGGAAGAGGGAAAGGGATGCATACAAAGGCAAGAGAGCTACAGAAAGAGGGAAAAGGGGTACTGAAAGAAGAAAGATGGCTGTAGAAATGTGCAAGAGAAGTGCAGAAAGAAGCAAGAGCAGTGCAGGAAGAACCAACAGTTGTGCAGAAAGAAGAGGGGCGCAGAAAGCGACAAGACAAGTGCAGAATAAAGCAAAAGAGGTACAGAAATAAGAAAGAGGGGTATAGAAAGAGGCAATAGAGGTGTATAAAAAGGCAAGAGAAGTGCACAAAGAGGGAAGAAGGGTGTAGAAAGAGGCAAAAGGGGTACAGTACGAAGCCAGAGAGGTGCAGAAAGAAGCAAGAGAAGTGCAGAAAGAAGCATCAGAGGTGCAGAAAGATGCAGGAGGGATGCAGAATGAGGCAAGAGAAGTGCAGAAAGAAGCAACACAGGTTTACAAAGAGGCAAGAGAAGTGCAGAAAGAGGAAAGAGATGTACAGAAACAGGCAGGAGAGGTGTAGAAACAGGGAACAGGGGTGTAGAAGGAAGCATGAGAGGTACAGAAAGTGGAAAGAAGGGTGCAGAAAGAGGCAAGAGGGATGCAGAAAGAAGCAAGTGAGGTGCAGAAAGAGGCAACAGAGGTAGAGAAAGAGGCAAGAGAAGTACTGAAAGGAGCAACAGAGGTGTAGAAAGAAGCTATAGAAATGATGAAAGAGACAAGAGAGTTGCAGAAAGAAACAAGTGAGGTGCAAAAAGAAGCAAAAGAGATTCAGAAAGAGGCAAGATGTTCAGGAAGAGGTAAGAGAGGTGCTGGAAGAGGCAAGTGAGGTACAGAAACAGGCAAGAGGTTGTGCAGAAAGAGGCAACAGAAATGCAGAAAGAGGACAGAGAAGTGCGGAAAAAGACAAGAGAAGTGCAGAAAGAGGTAACCGAGATGCAGAAAGCGGCAACAGAGGTGCAGAAAGAGAGAACAGGGGTGCAGAAAAAGGGGAAGCCGGGTACAGAAAGAAGCGAGAAGTGCAGAAAGAAGCAAGTGAGGTACATAAAGAGGCAAGAGAGGTGCAGAAAGGGGGAAGAGTACAGAAAGAGGCAATAGACAAGTAGAAAGAAGCAATAGAGGTGTAGAAAGAGGCAAGAGAGGTGCAGAAGAAAGAAGCAAGAGAGGTCCAGGAGAAGCAAGAAAGGTACAGAAAGAAGGGAGGTGCAGAAAGTTGAAGTACAGAAAAAGTAAGAAAGGTGCAGAAAGAAGCAAGAGAAATGCAGAAAGGGGCAGAGAGGCGCAGAGAGAAGCAAGATTGGTTCGCACACCATTAGTACCAATTTAACACCCACATTTAGCAAAAAGTAACAGGTGACCTTTCTCTGTTTGCAAAGGGCCTTCCACAACGCTGTAACACTTGTCACTGCATTTTTGGTAACGTTTGAGCCGTTTGAGCTAGAAACAAGTTTTTTTTGTTCAGATTTGTAGATTATTCAGCAGATGATGCATTATGTGGCAAGTGTGGACAATGTATAACTGTGCGAAAGTCGTGCAACCAAACAGTCGCATAATTCCAGTGACCCTGCTCATACCTCTGAGTAGGTCCTGAAGTGCTCCTCAGTGGTTCCTTCTTCTCTTTGTCTCATTGATTTTATAGTTTAGCTTCAATGGAAATGAGGAAGACCAAACCTGAGTTTACCATTCCACGACACAGACTACCATACCACATAATTAGTTTCCATAACACATAATCCCACTTACAAAATTCCTATACACTAAATACCACATACTTTCTATCCACATAATTTCACTACAAAACATGCCACATAATTTCACTACACACGAATTACATCCTCTCCACTCCAAAAAACATTAGGAAAAAAACGATTACATTTACAACACCAATAGCTCTAACTCTCGCAAATCCGAAACCTATTACAAACAGTAGATATGTTTGCAAAGTGGTGGAGAAAGGAGGCTGGGCCTCTGACCAGCTCTCAGGAATTCCACTGCGTAGGACTAACAGTAGGGCTTCTTTTCCCCCAAAGTCCCTCAGGAGTAAAGTGGACTACATCCCACAACCAGTAGTGTGCCAGGAGGCCTGTTTGCAGAGTGGTGGAAGAAGAGGTGAGTGGCCTCCGAAGACCTCTTAGCAATCCGACAGTTTGGGACTTACTGGAGGTAACAAGAGGGGTAGGTGGCCGCCAAGGACATCCTTGGGGGCTATTTACCCCTCCTACTACCCCCAGTAAGTCCCACACAGCAGGATTGCTAAGTTCTCATAGCTGGCCACGCCCCCTAGCCCACCACTATGCAAACACGTTCTCTGGTGCGCTTTCGGATGGGGATTGAAGTCCCCTTCACTGCTGGGGGTCCTTGGGGCCAACTAGCCTACCTTTTACCTCCAGTAAGCCCCACACAGTGGGTTGCTGAGAGGTGGACACAGGCCACGCCCCCTTTCTCCACCACTCAATAAACAGGCTTCCTGGCACACTCTTGGTTAGGGATGAAGTCCCCTTGCCTCCTGATGGTCCCTGGGAGCCAACTGGCCATCTTATTACCTCTTGTAAGCACCACACAGCTGGATTGCTGAGAGTGGTCAGAGGCCACACACCCTTTTTACACCACTCTGCAAACACGCCCCCTGGTGCACTGTCGCTTAGGGGATGAAGTCCACTATAGTCCTGAGGTCCTCAAGACACAAAGGGACCTCATTGCTATACCACCAGTGTGCCAAGAGGTGTGCTTCCAGAGTGTTGTGAAAATGGGTGTGGCCTCCAACCACCTCTCAGAAATCACACTATGTGGGGCTTACTGAAGGTACTTGGTGGGCTTGTTGGCCCCCAGCGACCCTAAATAATGAAAGGGACTTTATCCCCCAACCCAGTGCGCACCAGGAGGTACATTTGTAGAGTGGTCCAGGGAGGGGGTGGGGCCTCTGGTGAATTGCCAGATTTGTTTTTCCTATTTTCTTTTAGGAAGGGGGCTGTGAGGCCCCCTTCCCATGACCCTTTTGGGCCCTGGAGGCCCCATAACCAGGGGCCTGACCCATTTAAAAAGAATAGAAAAGGAGCCCCCTCCCAAAGCCGATTACAGCCCTAGGGCTAGGTCTTTTTATTTTTAAGGGGAGGGGCCCGTGCAGCACTTTCTTCCCAGGCCAATTTTGGCCCCGGGGACACCATCCCCGGTGCCAGGCAAAAAGTTTTGTTATGGAAGGGGGCCGCATCCCCGGGCCTTATTATATATATTTTTACAATAAATTAAAAAGGGGCAGGGCTAACTGGCACCCCTCCCGGGCCATTTTTGGCCCCTGGGACCCCATCCCCGCAGCATGGCCTGTGTTGGGGACCGCGGGGGAGCCCCAATGCCCCTGTGGTCTTTACGGGCTCCTCTTTAAAATCTTGGTTTCCCGCTTCCCAACACAGGTACTACTTCAAGAGGCACCACAACTAGCCCAAGCACTCTAGGAAGGACAGAACTCTCTCAGCAGAGTTCAGGGAAGCTCGGGTGAAGTTCTTTTTTTCCTGGGACTTCTTAACAGGGAGCCAGCTCTTCGTCAGACCCTTGGAGATTCCTTTGAGCAAGGGGATACAGCACAAAGCATAGGCCTTCCACTCTCCTTGGCAGCAAAGCAACTGCAGGTCAGTCCAGCAAAGGAACAGCAGGACAGTCTTCCTTCTTCATTATTCTAGCTTTTTCCTTGGCAGAGGTTCCGTCTTGATTCCAGGATGATCTAATGTTCTGAAGGCTTGGGGTCCTGTACTTATACCCTTAAAAGTCTTTGTTCCCTTTTTGCAGGAGGGCTCTGAGCCTGGTCTGAACCAGTTCCTGGTGTTCCTTGAGCACTTTGCTTTCCTGGCCTCTCCTTTCCTTTCAGAGAGAGGGGCAGGGTCGTCAGCCGCCCAGCAGGAGGTAGAGCCAGCATTTTGGAAGGCAGGCACAGACCTATACAGGCCCAGGTACTACACCCTCCCACCACTCTAGATGCAGATGGAGCTATTCACCCCAGGGATGGCCCACTCAGCCTCTGGGAGCCACCCAGCTTCTGCCACTCACAAACCAGACAGTCAATTCACAACCAGGCCAAGGCACACAGAAAGGTCAGACAAGAGAACAGCAACTTTTTAAAAGTGCTGTTCTCAAGCACAGGATTTAAAAACCACCTTCCCTAAAAGATGTGTTATTAAATTCTGAGTTCAGGGATTCTAGACTTTTATGTTCTATCTTGCTCCTACGGGAAGATATGCAGGTAGCCACTGTAGCCAGCATTCCCCATGATAGCCTATGGGCAAGATAGCCTTATAATAGTGAAATACGAAAATGGCTGTAATTCACTACCAGAGCATGCCACCTTCACTAGTACATGCTCTACTTTCCACATACACTGCACCCTTCCCAAGGGGGTACATTGGGTCTTCCATAGGGGTGACCAATGTGCACAGAAAGGGAAGGGTTAGGCCTGGTCAGTGGAGACACTGACCAGGTGGACATGGCAGTTCACAGACTGCACACAGGCACTGCGGTGGGAGGCCTGAGACACCATTTTAGGGCTACTCATGTGCGTGGCACAATCAGTCCTGCAGGCCCACTAGTAGCATTTGTATCACCAGCCCTGGCACACTTAGTACACTTTACTAGGGACTTCTTGGTGATACAAATATGTCAATCATGGAGAACCAATTACAATAACAATTTACACAGGGAGCACTTGCACTTTGACACTGATCAGCAGTGGCAAAGTGCCTAAAGCATCTAAACCAGCAAAAACGAAATCCAGCACAGCATCAAAAATACAGGAGGCAGAGGCAAAAAGACAGGAGAAACCACGCCAAAGATTCCAGGTCTAACAGTGGGGTTCTACGTGGCTACAAAAACATGCCTTTCACATTCAGTGCTGGTGCACTTAACCAAAGTTCACTTGTGTCACTTGTGGGTGGCGAAGCAACCCTTGTAGTATTATGCCAGAGTCATAGTTATGCAACATGGACACTCAAAAAAAAAGGAATAATAAACAAATTCAATATTAAGCTTCTTAGGAAGATTTTCATCCTGTTGGTGATTTGAGCCAACAGGTTAACCTTTACTAATAGTAACTTTCCACACATCAATTCTGTTGTAGGAGGCTCCATCCCTTCAGTTGGAGGGGTAGAGTCATACTAGTCTACTCATTGTTGTAAATTACTACTCAGAAAAGTTGAATAGCAAAAAAAAGTGGCGAGTTACACCTAGATGTAGGAATAGGTCTACTTGTGAGTAAACCAACATACGTATTTAACCTTTTGTGAATTGGCCTCTCAATGACACACTATGGATCTGAAGGCAAGTGCACCTCTAAATTACGGATCGAAATCGAAAGAGGTATGATGTTTCTTGCACCAAGTAATTACTAGGAGCGAATATCAGGGAAAAATCCAGCTATTTACTAGGAAATGGGAATTTCGGTGCAACAAGCACCAAACTGCTCGTATTATCCCTCAGGAACTAAGAATATGCAATACTGATTCCATCTGATAAATTCTGAAGACCTCTGTGTCAGATTTGTATTTAATGAGAACATGTTTGTGGCTGTCAAGCCCATCTCAAAATGAAGTTCAGAAAGCGTGATTTACAAAGGCAAGTTACACTTTTGAGTAAGTTTACTCTCTGCAGTAAGTTTACCACTTTTGGCAGTCGCAACCTCTGAGTGTCAACTTACTGCAAAAGTGTAGTTACATTTCTCTCCACCATGAATGTCATTTACGGATCAGCAGGGGTCGCAAATGTGAACTTAACTTGCCCCTAGTTACCCCTGGCGCTGCCATTGCGAACCCTAGCGTAAGAGGTGGCAAAATCAGTGCACAAGGGTGTCTCATTGTCAGAGTCAGGCTCCAACCTCGTTTTTTGCTCATATTTATTACATTAATAATGAATAATCTATTTTTCATTATAAATGTAATAAAAAGTTGAACTGCAAGATCTGGTACAGGACCCTTCACTAAAATCTTAGGTGAGAAAAATAAACAGTCTTTCAATGCTTGCTGTGTCCATGCTCGCACACACACCTTCTCTTACATCACTGCCAAACCTGTAACGGCCTGCTCCTCCAGCTCTGTACAGCCTCCTTACTGGTGGATTTCAGAAAGTTACTCAAGACCTAGCTCTTCAACTGAGATAGAGCGGCCAGAAAACCATTGGGGTGACAGTGATGTGCTTTACAAATACTGTTTTATTGCTTGATTGATTGTGTGCATGTTTGTGGGTGAGAATGAGTATGTGTCAGCATGTACGTTTGTATATGGGATCATGTGTGAGTGTGTGTGTGCGAAAGTGAGTAAGTGTAAATGAGTTACAGTAAGAGTGAGTGAGAGTGCAAATGAGTCTGCCATAGTGATAGTGAATGCAAGAGACATGGGGGCAGATGTACAACTTTCTTTTGCTTTCACAAACGGTAATTTGGGCCATTTGCGACTGCAAAATTGGTCAGCCCCTCGTACAAACCATATTTTGCAGTGGTGCAAACCTATTAGCGACTCGCATAATAAGGTTTGCGACTCGTTATCAGGAAGGTCGTGCCAAGGGTATCCCTTCCAAATAGTGAGTTTGACTGCAATCTATGATTGTTTTGCGACCGCACTCACAGTTTAGCACCTTTTTCAAAAGTGTGGTAAATCAATCATAGGTGGGGACCCCTTCCTCTTTGTGAATAGGTGCGAAAATATTTGTGAAGAGCAGGCAGTATTCCCAGGGACCACTGCCTGACCTTAAAAAATGTAACTGGAAAGTTTCATTTTTTTTTTTTTAAATGCATCCTTTTTCGCTTTAAGGAAAAGGGGCTGTATTTAAAAAAAAACGGCTTTATTAAACAAACAGTCCCAGACATGGTGGTCTGCTGACCTGCGCTGGCCACCTTCCCAGTGAGAGCTAGCCATCTCCAAGGGGTCACAAATTGTAACTGCCTCATGAATAATAATGAAGCATGTAATTTGCGACCCCATTGGGAATCGCAAACAGTTTCTGAGACACTGTTGTACTTTTGCGAGTCGCAAATTACGAGTTGCAATTAGAAGCAATTTGCGACTCACAAATGTGAATGTTCGTACATCTGGCCCTAAGTGAAAATGAATAAATGCAAGTGAGTGTTAATGAGTGAATGAGAATTAGTGTAAGTGAATGTAAGCAAGCATGAGAGATCATTTTTTATTATGCGTGAATATTAATGAATGCTGATGAGTGATAATAAGTGAAAGAGTGTAAGTGAATATAACTGATCATGAGTAAGAATGTGTTGTAAGGCTTGCATATCTTCTGTTGGACCTGACATACTTCTTTGTGTTGAGAAGCACCCTTGGAAAAATACTGGCACTGACATACTGAAGGAAAGTACTTGCATACGGGATCTCCTTGGTGGCACAATACTAGTGTTTGCCCAATGTTGGTACATTTTAGTATGGGATGCCAGTGAAAAAAAATGCCAGTGCTGGTAAACTGAAGGAAATTCTTTGGATAGAATGCACCTGTGGAAATTATTGGTGCAGACACATTGGACGAAATACTTAGGATATGGGACAGTGGCAATGTCATGGGGCCTTTCATTTGTTTGTTTTTAAATCAGTTTTATTGACTTTTGAGTTACATGTACATGAAAGGCAATATACCCTTAGCATTGTCTGTGCATGGTATCACTGAATAACAATGGAAACATACTATTGTTACCTGCAAGCATAGATAGTGTGCCTGTTGCACCAGAGTGTATGTGAGTGCAGTATTCTGCTCATTCATACATAAGTTAGTCCAACGAGTAACATCTTTCAGCTGGTTCAGTGTGGACTTCAGAACAGGCGTAATAGGTGGGGACCCCTTCCTCTTTGTGAATGGGTGCAAAAATATTTATGAAGAGCAGGCAGTATTCCCAGGGACCACTGCTTGCCATTAAAAAATGTAACTGAAAAGTTTAATTTTTCTTTTTTTTAAATGCATCCTTTTTTCTTTTAAGGAAAACGGGCTTTCTTTTAAGGAAAACGGGAAAACAGTTAAAACCCAACAACCATAACACAGACCGGTGCTAGTACCAATATCCCCATTCCCCGCCCTCCCCTGCTCCCCAACAACATGCCACTGCACTTCAGTCTGGCTGTTACTCCCTTGCACCGGCATCGATTGTGTTCTCTCTTGACATCAATTCTAATGTTCATGTACATGGAACACTACAGCGCGCACAGTCATAGTCCATGGCACCAACTCTGGGTCCCCTTCTCTCCCCTAGAATTGTCCTCTGTCCTCAGCCTCCTTCCTCTTTTTGCTGGAGTGCCTGGAGCAGTCCCTCCCACTGAATAGCTATGGGCTCCTTCCTCAATACTAGTGTCTCTTCCCGTCGGATGGCAGTTCCCTCTGCCCTGGCCCATGTGGAGAGAGAATGTCTCCATGCTCGCATATGAGGTGGGTCGTGCGCCTTCTACCTCTTGGTGAATAGTTGCTTGGCGACCACTAACCCCAGATAAAGAAAACTAGATGCTACTTTTGTGGCTGGGATTCTACGGAACTAGTGCAGCAGGTTAACAGTCCAGTCGCGACCTTTGCTGGTGCGTAGTAACTCGCTGAATGTGCCCCAATACGTGTGTAGTCTGTGGCAACTCCACAGAATGTGAACTAGACCCACCCCAGGTTCGGTACATCTAGGGCACACTGCATCCGCACGGTGGAAATACCTATTGATCGGCCCAGGTGTAAGGTATGCCCTATGCACGATGAACAGCTGTATTTGTCAGAACCTCATATTTCTGGGTATGCGCACTGAACTCTTCAATACCCGTTTCCATTCCCTGTCCTCTAGTAGACTCCTCAGATCAAGCTCCCATTTGCGTTGAAGAGGTTCTAAGGTGATCGCCGCATGCGTACGTAGTGACGCCGCGAACCAACGGACCAGATGTTTGCCTCGCCCCATAACGTGGCAGTATTGTATGGTAAGGTGTTGGCTGGGTTCTGTAGACACGTCCCCCACTTTAGCTGTCAGGGTTGTAATAAGTGAACGGTGTAGTAGGAATTTCCCCGGTGGCAATCCCTCATCTTCGACAAGGGAGTCATACGGGATAAGTGTGCCATCATGATATAAATCTCCCAGGATCTGAATGTCAGCTTCTCTCCAGCATGTGAGTGTAAGTGAGGTGACCGCCCTTGTCCCGCTAGGGGAGATTTCAAGTGTTATGGCCGGCGCTTATGGGACTAAAGCTCTGGTGAGGAATAGGCTCCTGTGGTAGCATTTGTATGCCACTGCCAGAAGGAGTGGTGTTGGTGTCACAGACTTGGTGGCTGGGTGAAAGAGCATGAGAAGCTGCTCTGGGGTGCATGGGGGCAGTGTAGGTGCTGTATCTTCCCCACCCTTTTCCACAGGCCAGCAGGCTATCCATTGCAGCTGTGCAGCTAAATAGTAGTGCACGAAGCAAGGCGCTGCCAGCCCCCCCGATTCGTGGGGAGGTATAGCTTTGCTAGTGTCATCCTGTACCGGCTGGTCCCCCAGAAGAAGTCCATGAGCAATTTTGAGGGCATGGCAAAAAAGGCCAGAGGAATATATAAAGGCAGGTTAGTGAAGTAATACAGTAGCCTAGGCAGAATCACCATTTTGGATATTGCCACCCTGCCCGTGACCGTTAGCGGTAGTGCGCCCCAGAAACATATTTGTGACTTGATGGCTGTGAAAGGCCTTCCCAGGTAACCATCAAAGAGGGCTGTCGGCTGACGGTATATCTGTATCCCCAGGTATCGGAAAGTGTCCTCTCTCCACTGTACCCTCGTTCCGTTAAGGCTGTATCCCTGACCTCGTCTCCCTTCCCCAAATGCATAAAGACAGCACTTACTGGCATTTACCCGGAGTCCCGATATGGCCGCAAAGTCTCGTAGGATGTGGACCAGCTGGGCCAAAATATCCTCTATGTCTCTCACCTATACCAGCAGGTCGTCTGCATACAACGATACTTGGTTACCTGCATCTCCCAGTGGTATTCCGTCCCCTAATGTTGCGCATAAGGTCGTCGCTAGGGGTTCGATCGCCAACGCAAACAGGAGTGGTGATAGTGGGCACCCCTGTCTGCTACCCCTGCAAATTTGTATGGCGTCAGATATGTATGGACCCAGCCTTACCAGGACTGTGGGGTTCTTATATAAGAGACCCACCATTTGCAAAAATCCCAATCCCAGATCATGTCGCTGCAACAATGTTGACAAGTACCTCCACTCCAAGCAATCAAATGTTTTTTCTAGGTCCAACATTAGGCAACCTGCCCTTGGCCACTCCTTTAAACTATCTGCTGCCACTCTGAAAAACCTTCGCAGGTTCAGTGACATGCTCCGCTTGGGCACGAATCCATTTGGTCACCATGGACCAGTTCAGGAACCACTGGTGCCAAACGTTCCGCTAGTGCTTTGGCAAGGATCTTATAATCTACGTTGAGGAGCGCTAGCGGTCTATAAGATTGCAAGGGGGTGGGATCCCGATCTGGTTTTAGCAGGGACACCAAGTACGCCTAGTGCATCGTGCTGCTGTGTAAAGTGTATGTAAGTGTGGCACCAGAGACTCCCTTTACGCCTTGTAGAATTTAGTAGGCAGGCCGTCTGGGCCTGGTGTCTTCCCAGATGCCATTGATGAGATCGCTTCCCCTACCTCCTCGGAACCGTTCCGTCACGAGCCTCGGGGGAGCTGTGCTGGTGACGGAACGGTACCGTCACGGCCCGCTCGCCGCGCCTGCGCTGACGTTCTAATGAGCAGGCGGGGCCGTGACGGAACCGTTCCGTCACAAGCACAGCTCACCCGCGGGCCTTGACGGAGCGGTTCCGTCACGAGCACACGAGCGCCGCGCGGCCCGAATCCCCCTTAGCGCTGCGGCAGAATAGCCGCCGCAACGAAGGGGTTAAGTGCCTCCTGGTGAATTACTGTGGCTGTCGGCAACTGAGTCTGCTCGAGGAACTGCTCAAGTTCATGGCCCGAACAGCGGACTCTTGATTGATACTGCTGTGTATAGTGATCTACCATGACCCTGTAGATCTCCCGATGTACTCAAGGCAGCAATGGAAGCGCAAGCACTATCTTGTTTTAGCAGCCAGGCGAGCAAGCGGCACGCCCTGTCTGCTGGGACTTATCATAGGGCCATTCATGACAAAATGTGTTCCTCAACATATTAGATATAGGTCATCCATAGTACGTGGACAGCAGTATTAGCAAAGTTATGACACAGGCATATTTTATATAATATTTAAGCAAAAGGGGTACCCATGACAACATGCTGGACCTAGTAATGGAGGTAATTTGTGACATAATGGGTCACCTACAGAATAATTGGTTCAACAAATGGGTACTGTCTGGTTTTATTAGCTTGGCACACCAGGAATATTAATGAGGGTCTTTTCATGGCCTACAGCTGTGTAGCAAATTTATGTGTGTTAAAATGCCCACTTGTTACAAAATGTGCTCGGGGGAGGGAAACCACCTTCTTTGGATCTCCCCTAGAAGATGTCAGAATCACTTCACTTGCTTACTATAATTCAGCTAACCTTTCCCTTCACATTTCATGTCTGTATCTGTGTGTAATTGTGTGCTAAAATAGACATGTAGAATATTGTGCTGTTATATTAATTATCCTATTATTACGTAAGTACAGAAATGTTAACTAGTTTGGTATCACCAGGATTAAGGTCAAGTGCCAATACTTGATGAGAAGAGTCAGGCTCAAAGATCATATGTTGCCCCTTTCTGTCACATCATTAAGGTCAAACGGTACATGATGTCATTTCCGCTACCCTATCGTTTTGGTGAATCTATGTTTATTATCTCCACCACAGATAAATGCAATTGGCTTACTCTTGTGTGAGTGGTTGGACTTCCCTTCCTAAATGCCTGCCTAAACCTCTCTTAATCTTCCTTAATTCCATCTCCTTTAGAAATAAGTCTGCCCCTTTTTTCACCCACCTTCCTGTGTCCCTTCCTCATTTACTCCTAAAATCTATACTTAAATGTGCAGAGACCATACAGATATATGTATAGCTAAAACCTACACATAGCAGTCCATTTTGTAGTACTACAAAAAGTACTATAAATTGCAGCTCATGGATCACGCCCTAAATGCTTAAAACATAAAACAGGAAGATAGAATGAAACACTGTGTAGATGGAAGAATATTTAAGCACAAAGCCTCAAGTGCACTTTGACTATTCTCAAACGCAAACATCACTTATGAAGCAGCACCTCAGGCACTTATAGATTTTCTGGCATTTCTAAAACGCATTTATTTTACTGAGCACTGCAACGTTGGTTTCCTCCAAGGGTGAAGTACTCTAAGTGAAGCATGCTATGTTCTCATTTTTAAGCGTATGGGGACGCTCATTTTAATATATCCTGCATCTGTGAACCCTGGCGTCTATTGTAAAAGTTCTTTCAAAGTTATTGAAACCTTGCTTTATGTACAGGTAATTCCCGTATATTTAATTACAAAAATATATCATGGTATTATAGTTACATTATTATTATCATTATTATTATTAATGAGTTTTATATCGCGCCTGGTTACCCTTGGGCATCCCCGCGCTCATCCAGAGAGATACACCAAAGCATGAGACAAAAGAGTTAGGCAGGGAACAGATGGGTTTTTAAAAGTTTGCGAAAACGTAAGGTGCTCGTTTCCGAGCGCAGATGCAGCAGAAGGGAATTCCACAATGTTGCCACATTTATGGAGAATCTTCTGCCACCGGTCTTGGCCTTCCTTACTCTCGCAACTTGCAGCAAATGTTGGTGGTCTGAGCAAAGGGCACGGGAGGCCTTGTAGGATTGAACCATATCCCGTAGGATAGGTGGCCCTTTCCCCTGCAAAATTTTGAGGGCCATACAGAGTGCTTTGAATTTCACCCTCTCTCTAACAGGGAGCCAATGCAGCGCCTTCAGCGCAGGGCGAGCTGATTGACGCCTGGGAAGGTCCGTCAAAAGCCTGGCAGCAGCATTTTGCACTTGCTGCAGTTTGTTTAAGGTAGATTCTGGAGCCCCCAGAAACAACGCATTGCTGAAATCCAGCCGTGAGATGATGAGCCCCTGGATAAGTAACCTCCTAGAAGCCATAGGGAGGAGAAGTAAGATCTTCCGGGCTGACCGGAGCAGACCGAAACACACGCCTGCGATCTTTTTAGCGTGTGTCTTAAAAGAAAGGTCCTGCTCCAGCCACACCCCAAAGCTCTTACCCTCCTGTTTGGGGGTGGGTGCCGCTCCCAAGCAGCTAGGCCAGCTACTAGGTGACAAGGAGGGAGGGGAGTTCCCCAGCATCATCAGTTCCATTTTTGAGCCGTTAAGTTTAAGTGCTGAGCTGCACATCCAAGTAAAGATCTTGGCCAAACAAGTGTGCAGCCGGTCGGGTTGGTTTGCCGACTGGGGGAGCCCTACCACCAGCTGGGTATCATCAGCGTAGCTGATAATCTTGATACCCAGTGGCAGCACCACACTCTCCAGTGGGGCCATATAAATGTTAAATAATGTAGGGCTCAGCGATGAGCCCTGTGGCACACCACACTGGAGAGGGACCGATGTTGACTTCTCGTGGCCTTCCCACACCTCAAACGTCCGGCCTTCCAAAAAGGATGCAAACCACTTTAGGGCCATCCCGGAGACCCCCACCCCCGACAGCCGTTGGAGTAACATTAAAAGTATTCACATCTCTGTTTTTCGATAAGTAGGGGACAATAGTTTCACACGGGGATATTATTGAGAAGTTAATCGTTCTAAATTGCTTTAGGTTTATGTTATATGTGAAACCCCCATTATTAAAGATATACATAATGCTGACATGCAGTATTTTTACGTTAAAATAGCGTCAAAGAAAAATCCTGTGGCTGCACTCAGGTTTGTAAATGGAAAATACAATTTACCAAGTTCATAACAAAAGATCAAAGCCCCTTGAAATATTTAGCTTTTGCATTAGACCTGATATAAAGTGCAAAGTAATAGTCTACTCTGATAAACAAAGGAACTGAAAGACATTTCAACTAAAAGAGTGAATTTATACTGTAAACAACTAAAAATAATTCTAAAATCATTTTTCAAAATAGAGAAAATTTACATCTGAATTCTCCAGACAATTAACACTAAGGCCTATTACAAAGTCGGTCGGACGACACCGTTACGGTGTTTCGCAGTTCTAAACAACTAATTACAATGCGGGTTCCGCCCCTAGCACAAGCTCCCATAGAGTGAGGTTTGTGTAAATCCCTGCACGTGTGGCAGGCACGTCACAGTACCTGCTGCACAGTGCAGGGATTTACAGGGGGAGGCATCTGAGGCATGGAGGCCCTGCCAGGGCCCCCCAAAGACACTTTCAGACAGGCTTTTAATGTCGGAAAGCCCGACATGATAAGCCTGTGGAAACCGGCATCGTAATCCCAATGGTGGAAACGCCGTCCTTAAGAATTAAGTGCTGTTTCTGACAGGCTCCTTGAGCCAGTCAAATGATGGGTCAATTTGACTTCGGACCGGCTACATTGGTATTAGGCGATTGGAAGTCAACTCTAGATGTCAGTTGGGATCGGAGGCTTTCCGACCGATATCCAAATGAGGCCCTAAATGGTCATAATCATTCCTGTAAAGTGGAAGCTATCTATTTATTTCTCAAAAAGAGATACAAGTGTGTTGTTGTGAATACCTATTGTAAGAGACTGGGGTAATAGTTGAGGAGGCTGAGAACCCCCCTCAAATAATAAACACAATTCTTGTCAGGGTGAGCCACAGAAGTCATTTTATAAACCTCAGCTTAATCCTCTGTTTAGCTTGGCACAAAAAAAGCAAGGTTTAACTTTGAGTCAATGTTTCGATTATTTATACAGTACTCAAACAGTAATAAAGTAAAAACACAACACAAGAAAAATCCTGAACCAATTTAGAAAAATATATTTTAATAATTAAAGTGACATCTAAATAACAAAAATCGAATCAGCAGTGCCCGAGTTATGAAATAAAAGAAAGTCCCAAAAAGTGTTTAGCACCATATACAACTTTGTCCTGGTTAAAAAGTTCTATCTTCGAAATTAGTCTCTGGAGTGAAAGTCGAAAGTCAATAGCCGGCTGTGGCTGAAGAGGGCTTCACAGTGTTGGATAGCAGCAGGATGAGGACTCAGTGAAGCAGTTGACTTTTGGCCGAAAAGCTCTGAGCAGGAGAAATTTGAATTTTTTCTGCATATAAGTCTCTCACCAGCCAAATACTTTTTGCTCTTTCACCTGGTGAAAATTTCTAACTTTGAACTTAGTCACTTTTTTGGACCTCAAATTCTTTCAGCGGGGCAAGGCTACAGGCCATAGTAATAGAGGGCTTCACAAGGCCCAGCACCTTCTCCACTAAATCTCACTGAATCGGATTTGCAGCTGCTAAGAAGAGTGCAGCAAGAGCATCCAGAATATTTGGTCAAGGTTGGTGATGCACCATTGATGGATCAGCTTGGCAGGTTTGTCCCGGTCCTCTGTCGGTTCTCAGAGGAACAATTGGGTAAAAGTCCCTAAATTCCAGGTTTCAGAAACATCAGGAAAAGTACTCTTTGACAACAACCAAGGCTTGTACAGGTTCTTGGGGAAAGCACTTGGTGGTCTAGACACACTCCAGCAGGGGCAAATAGCAGAATTCTGAGTAGGTCCAGATTTGGTGAACTAGGAATGCATAAACAGGCCTTTTAAAAACATGTCCCTCTAGCCCTAGTCTACTTCCTTGTCTTGGGTTAAGAGGGAGAGCAGGTATAGTCTTCACAGCTCTTCTGAGGTCACTGACACAGAGACAGCAGGTCTAGTCCTCTTCTGCTCTTCCACTGGTCCAGACGTGATCTGAGGAGTGTACTGGTGGTGCCACATTCATGCCCAGTGCCAGCCTGTGGGTCGGGAATGTTCTGGCCACTCCTTAAGTACTGGGGTGACCTTACCTACTTTTGCAGCACTTCCTTTGTGTCGGACTGTATGTAATCCCACAGTCAGTGCCCCTCTTTTCAAAAAGCCAACCTTGAACCCTTCTTCCCCTGGTCAGAGCTCTCAATACCCAGCCAGAGGTGTGGCTATGGGAATGGGCAGACCCTCCCTTGTGGTCACTTAAGAATCAGTTCTGGAACAGCTCCCCGTTGGAGCCATGCTGACTAGGAAGACAAAAGTAAGTAGTCCTATGGTGTGAGCTACACCGTTATCAGGAGTAAAGTGTGCATAGTGCTAGGGCCAGCAAAAATGGGTTCAGCATAGGAAGAAAAAAATCTGTCGACAGTGCCAAGCAAAAGATGGTCCTCTCCAACAACTATGCACAAAACAAACAAGTATTGTATAACTGTAGATGACCGTTGTAGCCTTCATGTGCCTGCTGCAGTTAATGTTAGTGAGCTGGGGACAATGTTAGAAGCCTCAGGAGTTGCCCTTGGCTTTCAAAACGGTCCTCCATCCTACCAGGAAAATAGACATACAAATAAAAGCACTGTCCAGTCTTACTACTCAGTATGGCATTATAGCTTGCTGATGATGGCTTTACTTGTTGATAAAGGCTATCTGCCTACGTCGTAGTCCTGAGGGGCTGGCGAGCTCCCATAATAACTGAGGTGGCCTATAGCAACTATTTTAATGTAAAGCATAACGAGCTGTAATGCAATCAGAACATACCACCACAGACAGAGTTCCTAACATTCTGATTCTTTAATATGGATTTGTAGCATTGAAATTGTTGAAAATGTGTGTGTCTTGTAAAGCGCACTTCTAACCGCACCGCAGGCCTCGTAGCGCTATAGACCGCTGGGGAACCCGTCCTGGCTTTCCCTGTGAGATAGTCCCTCCTGGGAGTCTCCAAGGTGAAACCAGGCATCCCCGGCGTTTGTGAGGGGCCGTTGTGGAGATGAGGCAAGCTAATGCCCAGAGTTGCCGAGTGTGATCTCTGGTTGGAGTAGGCACCGATGCGAGAATTATCGAGTCTGCTGATCCTGGTCCAAGACCCTGCCGCGTCGGGAATCGAGCCCTGGTCCCGGGCCGTTCTCTGCTCTTGGGTCTGCCGCCTCTAACCAGTGAGCCACACCACTCCATGCTACGCTGGTCACTAAAAACCTGCCTGGATGTTTTCAGCCCTAGGTGAAGGCAAAGGCCAATGACATAGCAGCAGAACTACAGTGGTTTGCTATAAAAGTATTTTACAAAAAGCTCTGGCTTTACACTGAAGTTCTACTCCTCTCCAACTCCCCCACCTCTCCACACATCCTCCCCTACAGCTCACTGAAGCTTTCATCTCACCCACGGGGCAAAGGCGCTATCAACTGTGATGTAATCTCCAGCCAGCACCCACCAGCTCCGCATCCCACTGTCTCCTACTGGCTACTTCAGATGAAGTGATACTGCTGTTTATTTGTGTTTGGCTCATGCACTTCCACAACCTCACAGGTTTGGGGGCTCTTTTAGCTGCAATTCATTTTTTAGCTATGGGCCGCTGCTCTGCTGCTTTCACATTTGCCATTCCATGGTGCTGAAGCACTGTTGCTAAATTGTTGCTAGTATAGTTACTGTAGGAGGCCAGCATGGGAGCAGATTGGTGCGCCCGGTCCATTTTATTGTATTCCGGCACTTGTAGAATAATTTAGTAAATGTAAAACACCTTCATGAACTGGATTGCACAATAAATTGAAGGCACCTCAGAGTATCATAACCGTGCAAAGGCATATAGCCTGCAGCCTTGTGGTTCAGTATGGCAATAAAACTAATTTCTGACTTGCAACACCCTCATAATTAGGGTTCAATGTCTCATACATCACCACCAACACACTGAGTCCACGTTAATCATTGAGGGGTGAATAGTTTCCCTCAGGTCACTCGACAGATATATCCTCCGTAAAACAAGTACTATGATTCTGAAAATAAAACAACTCTAACTTAAGCACATATTTGTAAAAACAACCAACCCTAGAGTTTAACTAAATTAAGGCCAAAATTGTACCCCAAACTTATGTGACCCATAGGCCTTATACATTGATGGTACCAAATAATAAAGCATTTCAAATTGCTGACAATCTATATAAAGTAAAGTCCCTGACCAAAGTGGAAACAGGAGGGACTTAAGAGGCTATCTTCTGCTCAAATGGTACTACTGAATACAGACTACTGTTCTCCCACATAAGGTAACTACTGATTCAGGCTACTGGCTTTCCATCTCAATGTCTTATCAAAATAGAATACATTTCTTCTGTACTACACTATGTATTGCAGACAGGAAGTTTGCCAAATGTCCATTGGCCAACTTCATGGTGAGCAAGCTGGTCAAAAACATAACAATAATTCTCACCATGTAGTTCTCAGAGGTACACATGCAAAAACTACTGGCCAATCTTCCTGCTCTCATTCCCACTGACAGTACTGAAAAAGTTTATCAACAAGCAACTCATGACATACCTGGAGCAGAAGCAGCTACTCAACAACTCCCAATCCAGCATCCGCAGCAATCACAGCACTGAAACAGCCCTGATCGCAGCCATCAACCACATACAAACCCGTCTTGACCATGGAGAATTAGCAGCTATGATCCTCCTCGACCTCTCAACAGTCTCCGACACCTCATCCCATCACACTCTGATCGAAAGACTTCACCACATCAACATCCAAGGAGACGTGCTTAGATGAATCATCTCCTTCCTCACCGGAAAAACTCAAAGGCTCCACCTCCAAACTTTCACCTCTGAACCCAAGGAGATCACCTGTGGTGCCCACCAGGGCTCATCCCCTAGAGTTCATTCCCAAGCTCTTCAACACATATATAACCCCACCACCTCTTCAGGGCTGCCAAGAAGACCTCCCTCAAAGAACGCCTCGACAACAACTCACACGACAGCAAGGAGCTCTTCAACATCATGAAGGAACTCTCCAACACCGACGACATCCCGCCATCGCAAGCCCTGTGCGACTCCCTCACCACCTTCTTCCACAGCAAGATAGCAGACATCCATGACAGCTTCAACACCCAGACATTACCAACAGAGAGCAACAAGACAGACCCTCCGCACACCATCGACCACAATCCCTTGCTAGCCTGGACCAGCGTGAGCATCGCTGACACCATCAAGACCATGAGCACAATCCACTTCGGCTCACCGTCAGACCCATTCCTGTACCACGTCTTCAACAAAGCAAACAGCTCCATCGCACCCCACCTATGCAACGTCATCAATCTCTCTCTTGAGACCGCGACCTTCCCAAAGAGCTGGAAACACGCCAAGATCAAAACCCTACTAAAAAAAACCAAGGCAGACCCAAGAGACCTCAAGAACTTCCGACCCATCTCTTTGCTCCCCTTCACAGCCAAGGACAGACAACTAACCCGATACCTTGAAGAGAACAGAATCCTGGACCCTTCCCAGTCAGGGTTCCGCAGCAACCACAGCAACGAGACCGCCCTCATCGCCGCCACGACGACATCAGGACCCTGCTAGACAACGGGGAGACTCTGCACTCATCCTCCTAGACCTCTCCGCTGCCTTCAACATTGTCAGCCACCGCACACTATGCGCAAGCCTCCACGCCGCAGGGATCCGAGACAAGGCTCTGGAATGGACCACCTCCTTCCTCTCCGGCAGAACCCAGAGTGTCCGCCTCCCCCCATTCAGTTCCAAAGCCTCCGAGATCATCTGCGGCATACCTCAAGGATCCTCCCTCAGCCCAACACTGTTCAACATTTACATGGCCCCGCTCGCACACGTCGCCCGAGAGCACGACCTCAACTTAATCTCCTACGCCGATGACACTCCACTGATCCTCTCCCTCACCAAGGACCCCATCACTGCCAAAGTCAACCTCCATAAAGGAATGAAGGCCGTTGCCGACTGGATGAAGATCAGCCGTCTGAAGCTGAACTCAGATAAGATGGAGGTCCTCATCGTCGGCTCCAACCTGTTAGCCTGGGACGATCCTGGTGGCCAACGGCACTGGGGGCAGCCCCTACCCCCACCGACCAAGCACGCAACCTGGGAATCAGCCTCGACTCAACTTTCTCAATGACCAAGCGAGTCAATGCTGTCTCTTCCTCCTGCTTTAACACCCTCCGCATGCTCCACAAGATCTAAAGATGGATCCCGACAGATACAAGAAAGACAGTCACCCAGGCCCTCGTCAGAAGCAGACTCAACTACGGAAACGCCCTCTACGCAGGAGCCCCGACCAAGCTCATCAATCGACTACAACACATCCAAAACACCTCAGCACTGCTGATCCTTGATGTACCACGACACGACCACATCATCCCGACCTGCGAAACCTACACTGACTCCCCATCAACAAGAGGATATCCTTCAAGCTCCTCATTCACGCACACAAGGCACTCCACAAAACCGGCCCAGCCTACCTCAACAGACGGCTTTACTTCTACACCCCCAACCTCCAGCTCCGCTCTGCCGACCTCTCACTCGCCACTGTCCCGCGCATCTGAAGAATAACCACCGGCGGGAGATCCTTCTCCCACCTCGCCGCCAAGACATGGAACACCCTCCCACTGAGCCTACGACAGACCCAAGACCTGCTGACCTTCAGGAGGATACGTAGGACCTGGCTGTTCGATCAGTAGCGGCCCCCTCCTCCCACCCAGCGCCTTGAGACCCTCGTGGGTATGTAGTGCTTTTAACAAATGACTGATTGATTGATTGACTAGCCAGCATCATCAGATCCCCTTGTCTCAAAATTATTTCCTACGAGGATGACACCCAACTCGTGCTCTCATTTACTGATGAACCACCACCACCAGAACCAACATCCACGTATGCATGACAAGAATCACCTACTTAAGGAAGAATAGCTGAACAAAGACAAGACGAAACTTCTGATCTTTGGCAACAGCGGCAACACATGGAATGACTCCTGGCGATCATCAGACCTAGGACACACATCCACTCTCTTTGACAATGCCAGAAACGTTGGAATTATCAGTGACACCAAGCTTACCATGAAATCCCAGACCAACGCCTTTTCCTCCGCCTGTATCCCCACTCTGCACATGTAACGTAGGATCTTTGAGTGACTACCCCTACACACAAGGTACACTGTGTCAAAGGCCCTCATCACCAGCCGACTGGGCTACATCAATGCCCTCTATGTAGGAATTGCAGCACATCTCCGACAGAGACTTCACACCCCACCTCAGGCAACTCTACTGGCTCCCCTTACAGAAGAGATGCCAATTCTAGCCGCTGGCTCACACACACAAGCCTCTGCAAAAACATAGACTTGCCTAAATTAACCACCACTTGGACTTCCAGCAACCACTGAGAAATATACGCTCCACCTCCCTTTCACTTGCCCATACTTCCTGCATCTGCCAAAGCAGAAGTGGAGGACACTCCTTCTCCCACATTGTAGCAAAGACCGGGAACAGCCTCTCTGTGTAACTCTGGACCATCACCTCACTTCCAGATTTCCGAATAGCCCTCAAGACCTGGCTGTTCGAATAAGCCCCTGAGACCTGCAAGCGCATATATACCCAAAGGGGTGATTAGCCCCACTTTATAAATCCTGATTAAATAATTGATTGATTGATAAAGGCCTCTTTCCATCATGCCACTCCCCACTCCTAGAAAACATACCATTATTTCACTCTCTTGATGCATTTAACACACATGCCTGTTCTATGCATGCAGCAAACAAGATCCAATATTTTACTGACACCTATTTATCATCTTGAGTCTGGGACAGTGTTGCCCAACGCTAATCTCTCCACTTTTAAAGTTATCCCCAAAAACGGATACCACCACCTTTGATTTGCAGACTTCATGTCTTCTGTAACAGCCATCTTTAGAGAACTATCAAGTGTCCCACCCTTTCAGGTCAATCTTTAACATCTAACTCTATCCTTTTTTTTCTAAATTACTGAGTTCCAAAAATCATTTACATTATGTTTATGGAATCTAGAAATTAATCCATTAATAAATAATGAGTCTTTGATTCACATCTAAGGCCTACTTTTCTCAAGAGCCTTATCATCTATTTCCCTAGGTACACCAATTACTTTATCACCATCTACATTAATTCACTCGGGCTTCTGTAAATATTAAAAACAACAATGTAAACTCGCTCTAAAGATACCATGCCTTCAATATCTCAGCCTGTACATTCTGCTGGAATTTCAATGTGTCTCCTTCATTGTTCCTGAAAACTGGACAATATCACTTTCTCTCAACAATCATCAGAGTGGACAAACAAAAAGTTCCCAGCAGTATCACATTTGTATCTTCTCAACCACTGAAATTTCTTTAGTTCACCATAATCATTTTTTACACTACCACTGCTAACAGGCGCAAAGTGGAGTTACAATTTTGTGAGTGTCTTGAGTGACACTGTGGAATGACATTATCATCTATTTCAAATAAGGGACAGTCCCACACTGTAGGAAATACCACACATGTAACAACTGACTCTTTCACATATCCTGGCCAGTATAAGCTGATGGGTGGTTAGTCTTATGCACTTACATTTTGTACAGATGTGTATAGTAGATAATGTGTTAAATTTACCTCTATTTATTCTAAAAATTAATCAAAACAATAACTAAGAAGTTTATTTTATGTGTAAATTTCCTTCTTTTTATAATGAAGGCAACACTTTGAATGACAGAATTTTATTAGGAAATCAGATTTGGCCCCACTACGTTGCATCCAATTTGAGTTGGCATTCCCATTACTGAGCTGGCAGCATCACACGCCATGTTTATACACATCTGAGGAGCCTGCTGGTCCTAACAGTGATTAAATGAAAAACATTGGCTGCTCATGCGGAAAAGTTCCCCCAAGCATAAAAGGATGAAGAGAAATAGATGAAGCAGGTTAGATTATTCCAATGCCCTCCTGCTGGGAGAACCAGAATTCTTGCTAAACAGACAACACAGAGTCCAATTCTCTGCTGCCAAATTGGCATTGAACAGCTCGTCAGCTTCTAATGCACTCAAGGATCTTCATTGGTTTCTGCTGTGTGAGAGAAGAGTTTTTAAATCACTATGCATGTTTTTAAAGTTCTCCAGGGTCATGGACCAGTGCCCCCCAAAAAATAGAATGAAAATACACTCCCCAGGGAGGTGCCCCCGCTCCGCAACAGCCAATTCTGCCTGTATCTTTATATTCAGGAAGAGTAGACAAGGGGGGAGATCAGTCCAGCTCTGTAATCAGCTTCCTGCCTCCCCTAGATCCCTGTCTGATCTTTTGCACTTCAGAAAAGCCTTGAAAACTTGACTCTTTCCCCCCCCAAAACGCATTTTTTTGCATTCTGTTTTGCTGCACCGATATTTCCTTTTTTGTCCTGGTAGAGGGTTTTAGTGCCAGGATACCAGTGTGGTCACAGTGCGCTCTGTAAACGCTCTAAATAAATAAATACATTTCAAGTCACAGCCACAGAGAACATAGGGGCATATTACCGAGGGCCCTTATCGTCGCTTTAGCGGGACTTTTTCCCGCTAAAGCGGCGATAATTTGATCGCCCTATTACCAAGCTGTCGCTAACACCAGTTAGCGACAGCTAATAGGTGATAGCGAGAATCTTGGGGCCCGCTTTGCCAGTCAGCGATATTTATCATGACATGCAAAGTGAGCGTGCCAAGATGTTAGCGACTGATCGCTATCTTCTATTACCTACAAAGGCGTAGTTTTGGAAATATTTGCGCTAAGCGCAAATATCTCCAAAAGCTAACACCTGCCCAGAGCAGTTCTTAGCCATGTTATCCAATGGGAGGTGGATAACATGGCTAAGAGAATTAGCTCGGTAATGCATGAATATTGCTGTATTTCCAGCGAAATAAACGCATTTCGAATGAATTTTATCGTTTCTGAGATAAACCTTGATGATAGCAAGGTATCTCAGTGATAAAAATCGTCGTTGTATTCCCGCTAACCCTGCTTAGCGATGAATATCGCTATTTCTAGGTAATATGCCCCATTGTGCACCCTTTTTTAAAAAGAAGAATGAGGTTGCTATGCTGAGCCCTACTACCATAATCTGAACTATAAAGACCTGCTATATAACGGGGCAGTCCACAAAATGGGATGCATGCTGCATTTGGTCACTACTATTTAGCTAGTTTTGAGTTTTACTTTTATCATGGCCTCGGAGCAACAGAATCAATGAAATGCATCCTATTGTTGATGTGAGCTTTGATTTTGGATGGCTGTGATGCGTGTCGCTGCCCACTAATTCGTTCACAAATATGAGTGGTCTACGTTCCTGGGTTAACCATTCAATAAACTCAAAGAACAAAACTAATGTACAAGGAACACCACATACTTAGTGACAAGATAAAAGATCCATTCATACAATTAAGCAACATAGATCCAAAGTGCCACAAGTCCAGAACACTCAGTATGTTTCCAAAAATATGCTCTATTTATTAAGCAGAAGGGACTATTTAAGGACTGAATAAATCACTACAAAACCCATCAATTCAAATGTCTTTAAACATGTTGAATGGTATGTCACAAATAAAAATGTCCCTGTCTTATTATTAGACTACTCAGTACCCATATTTCATGAGAGGTTGGTGCATCAGTACCTTTTGATAATAACATCAAACAACATGAGCCCATGTGCAAAAAGCTGAACCAGTGTGCTACTCCATTAACAAGGCGTGTCGGCATGCTACTCCATCAACATGGGGTGTCTCAAAAGGGCCCAATTGGTGCAGTATATATCAAGCTCAACAAAGTAAAAAAAAAAACGTTTAACAGGTTTCACAATTAAATATTGCAGGAAATAAACCATAATCCTGAAATCCACTCCACAGCATCAGACCAAGGAAACAGTGGGGTAGATGTATCAACATACCCTTTTGCGATTTCTAAATAGCGATTTTTAAGGAATCGCTATTTAGAAATCGCAAAATGGGATGTATGTAGAAAATCACTATTTTTAGCGATTTCTTAATCTTCCTTATTTGCGAATTCGCAATTTGCGAATTCGCAATTAAGGAATAATTTCCCATTCATTCCTTTTGGGCAGGAGGCCCATAGGAATGATTGTGAAATAATTCTCAATTTGCGATTCGCAATTTGCTAATCGCAAATTGAGAATAATTTCAAGGGTGCAGGGGGGTCTCAAGGACACCCTGCTGCACCCCTGAAATTTACATGTTTGTGCATATGGCGCACATACATGCCCTATGGGCATGTATGTGCGTCACATGCCACCTTCACAAATGCCAAATTGTGCATTTTTTTAAAATTTGCAAATTACCACCAACTACAAGTTGGTGGTGATTTGCGATTTCTTAACCTAAATTCGCAATTCCAAAATGCTACATACATAGCATTTAAGGAATCGCAAAATTGCGATTCCTTAAATGCTTAAGCAAAATAAGGAATCGCAAATTTTTGCGATTCCTTATTTTGCGAATTTTTTTTACATGCCAAAACATGCAGAAAGACCGTTTGCGATTCCCAAACACCGGAATTCTGCAAATTCCAGCCTTTGTGAATCGCAAACGGCTTGATACATCCAGCCCTATATCATTTTACAATGCTTAGATCATAAAACAAAGTATCCTACCCTACCATAAGCACATCGTCCATATTAATTTATACACCGGTCACAAGGTTGAAATGCGTTGTTAGTTCTGTGCCTTTATTCATCTACATTTGTGGCTGTGATATAAATAATTTATATATATATCTATATTTATCATCAGCAACTCGCAATCAAACTGTTAAGGAATGAGGTTCTGATTACAGCACACCTAACAATCAGGAGTATTTTAGTCTTGGCTTGAGTAATTCTGATGGGATATAAATACGATGAATACATGTTATTGGCCTAATATATACAATATAACACTATAACCGCACGTTAGCATAGCCTTATTCACATTGTAGTTAGGAACGATTCACTGTAGTGCTGCTTAAACCTATTGGTATGACCGGAGCCATCTTGTTTCGTTTCTCTGTTTCAAGTACTGTTTCCCAGAAATCACGTTATTAGGCTTTCTGCACGAAACCACGATGGCAGACCTAGCTGTCTGTTCCACTCGTTAGTTTGTAGCTCAGGGAACCCCAAGGTCACACCTGCCCTTCTTGTGGGATGCGCACATTCTAGCAGAACCCGTTCCTGAACTCTGCGAGCTACAGATAGAAAGGGAGGCACCTTACAGACCTGCCCCCGGAATAGCTTAGGCGCAGCTACTAGCAATCAATTGTGCCTTATATGGGTATTCCTGCTGGCTCACTGACAAGTTGTATCTTTCCTAGTAATGTGACATCGTGCTATGTGTGAAAGGTATATATGCTTTGCCCTGCTTGTATGTAGGCAGTCTCCTCTGCGCACCTCCGAGGGTCGTGTAGACTAAGGCTCCCCTGTCAGGGCCTGTATCTGCAGAATAAACGATTGAACCTTCTCCATTGCCGACTGAATTATTATTTATGAACAAGGTATATGGGCAATTGGTGAGTATAGTCCATTAGTATTATTTTGGTTCCTTCAGTTGGCGACTCCGCCGGGACTCCGCGATAGGGTCGTCTCCTCCTGTAAACAGGAGTAGAAGGGACAGGGAGGAGTTCTGGCCGAGTGGGTGGACAGAAAGAGGATCCTGATTTGAAACACCCATTTGTGGTACGAAAACAAGAAATTCCACTCTCAAGCCCAGTATCCCTCCCAGCTGCTGAAGACCCTACGCCGGAGTCCTACGGGCTTAACCCGAGAGAAGAACAGACTGTGCCGGTCTGTCTAGGAGTCGGAAGTGGAGAATTCGCAATCGACCTGAGTTCACCAGGTGAGTGAATCTCTGATTGTATTGGATGAGAAACACTTGAAAGAAGTGTCTCCTCGGTAGCGGTTAACAGCATTCTGAAGGGGAAGCTGGACCACAAGGGAATCTGAGGGTCTGAAGTTGCAGCGAAGTGGCTGCGCGGGTAGATGCCTCACAGACTTGTTTGGTGAAAACTTGAGACAACACCTGATGCCTTAGCGGTGTACTGAGTTACTCGCTCAGCCAAATCCTCTTCGGGAAAGCCCTGGGAGCAACTGGGTAAGCTAGGGTTCTGGAGATGCGCACCCAGACGCCGGTCCCAACCAGAACAGGACCATGGGATGGCCTGTAAGAGGGTTTGTGGTTCGCCTACCAGGTGATCTCAGAACAGTCTAGCGTTTGTTCCTTCTGTTGTTGAATTTTGTTGGTCTGGAATTCTGTTGAATCGGTTCCCTGAACAGGAGTCGACGGGCTCTGTTCGTTCTGAAGACATGTCATTTGCATAGAACAAGTAACCAGTAGTGAAAAAAAGTAATTACCTTGCGACGCTTTACAGCACTTTATTGCGAGAAAATAGAAGAATATGAGAGTGTGAGTGGTGAAGAGGACGCGTCCGAATGTGAATTTTTTTTCGAGTATATGAGTAGAATTGCGTGAACATTACAATAATGTCTTGTTTTAGTAAAATATTTTTCGGGTGCTGCTGTCAGCGAAATAAACGGCTGGAAGAAAGACAGCCTGCCCCTCCCGAGGGCAGCCCCAGTTTTGATATGTATGTGAAACACGGTCTTACATCATTTTGTTTAATACAATTTGGAATAAGTATACCAAAGATAATTCCAATTTGCAATGGCCTCTAACGGGGTCATTTGATGAGAAAAAGATTAATTTCATCCAAAACAAACTGTTTATGAAGAAAAGCCGCCAGTCGATGTTTGACTCCTTGAACCTATGGTTGAAGGAGGCAAAACGACGACGGATAAGAGAAGAGAAACTGGGAAAGCTTAAATCAGGACAGTCAGTCACCCAGAAAGCTATAGCTTATGATAAAGGGAAGGTGGAAGAAAATATCGCACAAATGGATAGGCAGTTCCGTTTAGAGACGGAAAAAAGTTATATGTCTCAACCAGAGACAGGAGATGAAATAGAGGATTTATTAGAAGCCCGTCCACCCCTCCTTATGCCCCACAGGGATTGTACCCAGCCGTGCCTTTGTTACTGGCTGGCCAAATTGGAGCAGCATCGGCCACGGGAGCACCGGTAACGGCTGCCATGGCCCCTGCTGATGGATCAGTATGAAGTGCGTTACTTCCCCCTCTCACTCTCTGACCAACTACCTCACCTTTGATATCCCTACAGCCGGACGCAGCTGTCTCCTCCCCATCGCACCCTGTATTTCTCTCCCCTCTAACTAAAGCCGCTATAGATCCCCAATACACGGCTTGTCTAGATACCACACCCAAACGCCTTAGACCGGACTTGAATGATCAGCGGGTCTATACTAGGTCGTCATTGGGTACGGAAGAAAGGAAGGCCATAGTGATTCAGGCATCCCAGTGGATGTGGAACGCCATTTGCACCTTGGAGGACATTTGGAGCACCATGAAAGATTTTGAACCAGTTGTACAGCAACTGGCTTTAGAGAACATGGCAATCCGATTAATTTCACTATGGGAGCAGTGTTTTGAGGAAGGAATACCTCCTCAAATAATGCGTGATATAAGAGATCGAGCTTTTAAATTCCAATTACAGGCTGATGAAGTATATCATAACGTAGTAACTCTGGTGCATTATCACGAACGAATGCACCGAAAGTGCACCAATTGGGGAGAGCAGCACCCCATGAGAGAGGTGCATCCCCTCTTTTATCCTGAATTACCTGAATTAAAGGATGCCGGTGGCCAAGTGATTAGGGCTCGCGTGGACGCTAGGCTTCAGGAACAATGGGTTTATACCCCTTGGAAATGAAGCGAGGTCCTTACACTAAAAGCTCAGCTCCCCGACCCCCGTAAAAATCTCACTGCTTACTATGAGAAAGTGACTGAGGCTGCCATTTGACAATACCCGATATCGAGCTGTTCTTTGGCCTTTTAATCCCTGTAGACATTTGGAGACAAATACATGACACGGACCATGCCCCTGAGTTGGGAGGGACATGGGACCAATTAAAGACGTGGGACAAGGAACGAAAGCCTGGAGAGAAACCTAGAGACGAGGTCCTAGCAGTACCGGCTAATATTATTATATATATGTAAACTCTCCTCCCTCCTAGAAAAGTTGATTGGGACAAACTGACAGCCTGTAGACAGAAGAAGGATGAAAGTGTGTCAGATTTCTTTACTAGGTTTGAGAAAGTCTTTATAGACTTTAGTGGGCAAGACCTATCCACGGAAGGCGGGATACGGTTGTTTGTGAATAGGTTTGTTACAAATTTGCTCCCCGAAGTTATGTCCCGTCTCCAAGCAGCCGAGAGCACGTGGACTACAGCTGCTCCGTCAGTAATTCTCAGTATGGCCCAATAATATGAACATCGAGAGAATGAAAGCAAAGAAAAGTCAGAAAAGAAGACTAAAGACTTGAAGACTAGGGTTCTGTTACAACAGGTTAGCAAGGGCCGGGGACAGGACAGGGAGGGCGTGGCTCATTCCAGAGAGGTGCAATGGCAGGAAGAGGTGGAGGAGGTCTCCCGAACATTGGTATAAATCAATGTTCCTATTGCAAACAGGAAGGGCACTGGAAGGCAGATTGCCCTCTGTGGCTAGCAAAGTATGGGGGTAACAGAGGACGAGGAAGGTGTCGAGGGAATATTGACCGAAATAGTATGAGAAGAAAAGAGATGCACCATGAGGATTCTCTGAAAAATTACTTTGACAACCCCCAAGCCAGACAGTACTATAACGAAAATTACTGGGGTGATGGGTACGATGGACAGGATTTTGCATGAGACAGCCAAGGGAAGAGCGGGGGCCACTTTACAGTACCAGTTGACCAGGAGGGACCTTATGTACAAGGAGAACTGTTGGGAACATCGGGAAAATTTCGAGTGGATTCAGGGGCAATGAATAGCTCAGTTGCCCATACACTGGTCCCAGGGGCTGCTCTGTCTGGCCAAAATAACGTATCAGTAGGATTCTCTGGAATCCCTGTGGTAAGCCCCGTTTCTAAACCTCTGCCCTTCACTATAGGTCCCATTTCTATACATTCACCTTTTCTTTTAATTTCAAATTGTGGAGAAAACCTTTTGGGTATGGACATTCTGAAAAAATTACATGCACACATCTATTGTTCCCCCGATGGTGTCTATTTGACGATGCGGAAACCACCCCCGAATGCAGCCCAATATTTTGGCAAAAATGAAAACCTCCCTCCTGAATTCTCTACGATTCCTCAGACACTGTGGGCTACAGGAGATACCGATGTTGGCCTGTTAAGAATAGCACCTGTGTCAATAACCTTGAAACCTAATGTCCAGCTGCCCCGCATTCCGCAGTATAAAATTTCACCAGAAGGTGAACAGGCCTTGTTGCACATTATTCGTGACCTCATCCAGAAGGGGGTAGTGGTGGAGACAGCTGCTAATGTTTGTAACAGCCCGATTTTACCGATTTTGAAGAAGACACCAATTGACGGTGCCCCGGATTACAAAAATACAGATTTTTTTGTAATTGACCTTAGAGAGGTCAACAAAATTGTGGTCCCACAATATCCGGTAGTACCTGATATAACTGCTATTCTGACAATGATTCCCCCTACAGCTCAGTATTTTTCAGTAATTGATTTAAAGAATGCCTTCTTTAGCATTCCAATTCACCCTGATAGCAGACATATCTTCGGATTCTTATTCGCTGGCCGAAGCTTCAGATTTACTTGCGCTCCTCAAGGCTATACAGAGAGTGCTAGCATTTACAGTCAAGCCTTGAAAGCAGTCCTCGATGAATTAATTTTGCCAACTGGGAACACGATCATCCAGTATGTGGATGATATTCTGGTGGCCTCCGATACAAAGGAGAGCTGTAAAGAGGCCACGGTTAAATTGTTAAACCATTTGGCTGAAAAGGGTAATAAAGCGTCCCTTTATACATTTCAGTATTGTCGACAGGAAGTGACCTACCTCGGCCACTTACTGTTGAAAGCGGGGAGACGATTGACCCCAGAGCGAATATCTGTAATAACTAACATGTCTGTCCCTCATACTCAACGTGATGTTCATGCTTTTCTTGGCATAACCTCTTACTGTCGCCAGTGGATTCCTAACTATTCCTTTCTCTCTAAACCCTTGTTGCATTTGACAACCAAAGATGTGCATGAACCCCTACCCTGGACGGATGAATGTCAAGAAGCCTTTGATTCTTTAAAGTCTGCTCTTTGTTCTGCACCTGTCTTGGGTACTCCGGATTACCAAAAGCCTTTTTCACTTTATGTGCATGAGGTGGATGGTTGTTCACTTTCAGTGTTAACACAGGGTTTTGGTGGGAAGCGAAGACACTGTGCATTCTTTTCATCAGTCTTGGATAATGTTGCACGAGCCCTCCCAAGCTGCCTGAGGGCCACGGCTGCAGTAGCGGTGGCCATCCGGCAATCAGAGGGAACAGTTTTGAATACAGACCTCACAGTCATGGTACCGCATGCTGTGGATATCCTTTTGAACAGAACTAAGACCCAGCACCTTACAAGTGTTAGACTGACAGGGTACGAGCTAACCTTGTTTGCACCCCATATTACGATCAAAAGATGTGCCACTCTGAACCCAGCCACTTTACTACCCCTCCCTTCAAACGATGAAAAGGACGACGTCCATGATTGTATATTTAGAACAGAAGAAGAAACGAAGGGACGCGTAGATCTTACTGACATCCCTTTATCTGAACCTCAAGGAGAGTTATATATGGATGGCTCTTGTTTTAAGTTACCAGATGGCACTGCGACAGCTGCTTATGCTGTCACGACATTAAAGACGGTGGTGGAGACCGCAAGGATTTCCCATCACTCAGCCCAGGCAGCTGAACTAATAGCCTTGTTAAGAGCATGTGAATTGAGTGAAGGGCTGAGTGTGAACATTTTTACGGACAGCCAGTATGCCTTTGGCGTTGCCCATAGTTTTGGGAGGCTGTGGATGGAGAGGGGTTTCTTTACCACACATGGCCAGAAAATTCAACATGGCCCCTTAATTGACCGATTGTTATTTGCCTTGACATGACCAGAGAAAGTGGCCATCATTAAGTGCAGCGCCCATAAAAAGGTTGTTGATTCCACTGGAAAGGGAAACGCCTTTACTGATTCAGTAGCGAAAGAAACAGCCCAGACTAAAATGAACCCCATGTTCCCTAGCACATCGGCCCAGTGGGTAGCGGAAACATCTCTGTTTGACAATACTATTGAAAGTGTAAGAGAACTACAGAAGGAAGCAACAACAGATGAAGTACAGAAATGGGAACAGGAAGTAGGAAAACTAGATAAGAATGATTGTTGGATAGATCTATCTGAAAAGCAGTGATGGCTACTGCCCAATGCATTAGTATATGCTGTAGTGACAATGGCCCATGGTCCAGCCCACATAGGCGCGAAAGGTATTTGTGCCGTATTAGATCCAGTATTGAACAACCCAAACATTTCCAAAACTGCAGCACATATAGTGAAATATTGCCCGGTGTGTTTATGCCACAATCCTGGAGGTAGAGAATTCTTTTTTGAGTGGAAATTTTGCCCCACCGTCCTTGCCCTTTGAGGTAATACAAATTGATTACATTCAGATGGAAAGGGTAAATAATTTAAAATATGTATTAGTGGTGGTATGTGCTTTTAGCAAATGGGTTGAAGCCTACCCTACTAAAGAAGCCACTGCAGTTGCAACTGCCAAAGCCCTAGTTAAAGAATATCTGCCCCAATATTGCTTGCCCCGTGTCATCTGGTCCGACAACAGGCCTCATTTTAATGCTCAGCTAGTACAGAGCGTTTGTGAAGGATTGCAGATAAAACAGAAGTTCCATGCCGCCAGACATCCCCAGTCGGCTGGATTAGTTGAAGAATATAATGGCACACTGAAATTAAAAATGGCTAAAATCTGTGAGAGTACTGGCTTAAATTGGCCGGATGCACTCCCATTGGCACTATTGTCTCTAAGAACCACCCCTCACACTAGAACTGGATTGTCTCCTTAGGAGGTGATCTTTGGCAGCCCCGCCAATGTGTGGGGAGTCCCTAGACCCCGATCCTTTAGGGATATTGATTACCCTTTAATGACAGACTACCTGTACACCTTGACTAAAGATTTGCGTTCTATTCATCAACAGGTATCAGACACATTGCAGCCACTACCGAAGGGTCCTGGACATCGATTGGAACCTGGCCAGTGGGTACTGGTGAAGAACTACCAACAGAAATCGAGTTTGGAGCCCAGGTGGTCGGAGCCCTATCAGATCCTCCTGGCCACGAGAATGGCGGTGAAAGTGCATGGAAGAAAGCACTGGATCCATGTCAGTCATCTAAAACGCCTGCAGCTGCCTTTGCTGTTTGATCTACAAAACCGAGAAGTAATTCTGAGCCAGGAAGGAGAGCTGATTCAAAGCTTTGTGCCTTTTTCAGACGCCCAAGAAGTAGGCCAACCAAGTGAGGTGTTGCCCACAGGTGAAACAGCTCAACCAGCGGAGGCTGTCATTTCAGAGGCACCGCAAGTTTTGAAAGCATCAGATGCCCTTGCAGCTGAATTGTTTTCTGACCAGAAGCAACCTGGCCATTGTAAATACGACCTGCGGCCCCGAAAACAGCGCAGTACCCCAGCTTCCAATGGGAGGAGTTAGACAGAGACTTGAGTTGAGGAACTTCGGATAGAATTACTGGGGTACTGAGCGAGACACTGGACTGAACCTGTTGAGAGCTTTGAACATTGTGCTAAATAGCTCTGTTCAGAAAGAAAGACTGAGTTAAGGGCAGCGGTCGTATTGCTGGAATACAAAGGTTTGATCTTTTTGATGAACGATAGGAGTCTACCTGTGAGACTCTAACCGACACAGGGAGACGATCCCTCAGTGGAAAGAAGAACCCTCTGGTGGTGTGCATGCTTTGTGGATACACAGATTAGATTTGGACTTTTAGAGAGGACCCGAGTTAGAATTTGGACTTATAGAGAGCATGTTTCCTTTTGCCCGATTTGTCATGGAGGATGAACGACCAATTGCCTCTCGACGGTATATTGACCATACACAGTCGTTTTCCGGATGGACCACCAGAGTGAAGGTGGCATACGTTGCTTTTATTGTTGTGATCACGGTAATTTTAATGTGTGTATTTGTGTATCTAGAATTTCAGCACCCCGTACAGAAACTGCTAGGAACTACCCCTGCTCCTGAAGAACATCTCTTTTATTCCTTACCTCCACATAAGGCTAGACACAGAGAAACCTATGCAAAAAATGTTTTTATTGAAATGTTACATCAGACCCATAGCACTACCAACAAGACGAATTGTTGGGTCTATGGGTTACTCTCGTCAGTAATGCATCAGCATGAATTGTTTATTTCCCTGCCCTTGTCCCACCTAGCTAGCTGTGAAGCCTGGTTCCAATTATTGTCATTGATGTATTCCCACTATGTAGCTGAACCTAAGATATATACTGAAAAAGACTTTGAGGCCATTCTGAAATATATAGAGCGGCACCAGGGATTTGATGCTGAAGGAAATGGAGGAGAGGGATCCTTAGACCCAAACGCTTGTATGAATGTATACACTGAATATGAAAATGCTACCTGGTTACGAGAGGAAATGCAGGATTTTGAACTTTTCAACTCCACCATGTATTTTCAGCATTTTAAAGAACGAAATGTCACCAATGACAAGGCTTTGCCAATTCGCATCATAAATAGCAATTCCCTCTTTTGCATACAAGGACGAGGTCCTGTTAAGGTAGGACGACGTAGATGTAATTATACTTACGCCTTGAATACATTCAGTACTCCTCCTGTGATTACTCTCCCTAATGTATATTTTGTGTGCGGCGAAAACGCATATACCTGGCTTCCCTGGGGATGGTCAGGGCGGTGTTACCTCTCATTCCTTTACCCTCCAGTTTATATTGCCCCATCTGATTATCATAAGACACAACAACTAGTTAGACGAGAGATAGAATCTAATAGAAGCAGTAGGAGCTTTGATACTGATAGTACTGATCAGACTGGCACCTCCTTGCAACAGTGTAAAGATATTTCCAAAGGTCTCACCCCCTTTTGGGGACCGATTTTCAATAGCCGTAGTATAAGACGCCTGTCAAGAATAGTGGAAAATGTGGTTCAGACCACAACTGGGATTCTGACCAACATTACTGTTGAGCATCAGGCTACGAGGCTTGTTTCGCTCCAAAACCGAATGGTTCTTGACGTCATCCTAGCAGATAGGGGTGGAGCCTGTCGTGTGATCGGCAGTTCTTGTTGTGTTTTCATTCCAGATTCGGCCCCTACCATACACCTTGCCATTCAGAAACTACACCGGTTAGCTAGTGAAGCACATGTCGACAATGGTACTTGGCCTGTTAGTGGTTGGTTCTGGGGTCTTTTATCTACCTGGGGTTGGAAGATATTCATGATTCTTGCTGGAGCCTTTGGAGCCATATTTACTTGCTGCCTGTGTCTCCGTTGTGGCCTGGCCTGTTCTTCCTTCTTTGCGGTCAAGATAACGTCTGCCTTGACCGTCTCCCGACAGGCCAAAGTCGACAAGCAGATGATTCAAAAGGAGGTCTCAGATCTTATGCAGATCGATGAGGGTGTGTTTGTAGAATAGAACTAGTTATATTGGCTATAGTAGGCCAAAAGGGCCGTCTGATGCGATATAAATACGATGAATACATGTTATTGGCCTAATCTACCGTATTTTCCGGCGTATAAGACAACTTTTTAACCCCTTAAAATTTTCTCGAAAGTCGGGGGTCGTCTTATACGCCGGGTACAAAATTTTATGGTATGTTTTCATGCACTTTTTCATAGCGAGGACTTCACTCGAAGGTGTCAGACCGCTTCGCAATAGGAAATAACAAGAAACAACACACCTTATGTCAAAAAATACAGCCACCGGCCCTGGCAACGTCCACACCCAGGCCCCGCACCATGAAGTATCGAAAGCGAGCGTTTTTTTCATAGCAAAGACTTCACTCGAAGGTGTCAAACCGCTTCACAAGCGAGCAAATGGCGCCATGAGTCTTACCTCGACTGCCGCTGCCGCTGTACAGGCGCCTCCAACCGCTTGCACATCCCCAGGCAGACGAGGCAGCAGGACGAGGCAGCAGGACGTCCGAAACACGGTATATGGTAATGGGCAGCCAGCGCCGAAGATGGCAGCGCCCAGTGTGTTGACACGTTTGGCACGTTTTGGCACGCGCACCTCTCCCCTTGACATGGGCGTGGCATAGAAAGGGGACTGTAGAATGTTCCCGAATGTTACCGAAGGCAGTAGAGCACTTGCCGTGATTGGCTGGTTGTTGCGAAGAGGAAAGGCAGTCTGGTGAGCAGATAGCGTATTTGCCGTACCGTACGTGTGGTGTTGAAGACAGTCTCTGCACCTGTTCATACTGTACAGCACCAGTACATCGAGTGCAAATGGCTGACAGTCAAGAACCCGGCAAGGCTCCAGCAGCACATTCCGTGCAAATGGCAGACAGCGAAGAACCAGGCAAGGCTCCTGCAGCACATTCCGTGCAAATGGCAGGCAGAGAAGAACTCAGCAAGGCTCCAGCAGTGGCAAGAAGAAGGAAATATGAAGCCAGTTACAAACTTAAAGTTGTGGATTTTGCCACGGAACATAATAACTGTGCTGCTGCTAGACAATATGGAGTGACAGAAAAGATGGTTCGGGCCTGGAGAGCAAATGAGAAAGCATTACGGAGTATGCCAAGGGGCAAGTGTGCACTAAGAAGAGGCACCCCACATTGGCCAGAACTGGAAAAGCATGTGGCAGACATGGTGGCCGAGCATCGGCAAAGCGGGTATGTCGTGACCCGAAATAAAATCCGATTGGTTGCACTTCAGTGGGCCAAATCTAATCCAGATCTCAGCCACAGATTTAAGGCCACTGTATCCTGGTGTACCAGATTCTTGGGAAGGCATAATCTGGTATTGCGGCAAAAGACAAAAATTGCCCAGAAATTATCTGCGGATCTTGATGCCAAAATGCATATCTTCCATCGCTACGTTATTAGGCTGCGCAATGAACATGGCTATGCGCTAAGTAGCATCGGAAATATGGATGAAACTCCAATGAATTTCGATATGATTGCCAACATAACTGTCCATCAAAAAGGCGAAAAGACAATTTTAATAAAAACAACAGGACATGAGAAGTCCAGTTTCACAGTGGTACTTGCATGCACAGCTGATGGTGGCAAACTGAGACCAATGGTTATTTTTAAAAGAAAAACAATGCCGAAACTCAAGTTTCCTGTTGGTTGTTTTGTGCATGTGAATGAGAAAGGATGGATGGATGAAGAAGGGGTAAAGCTATGGCTTGATAACGTATGGAGCAGGCGACCAGGTGGACTTCTACAAAGACGTAGTCTACTGGTGTGGGATATGTTCAGGGCTCATTTAACTCCCAGCACCAAGCAAAGGCTGGCAAGACTAAAAACAGATGCTGCAGTTATACCTGGAGGATTGACATCGTTGGTGCAGCCACTGGATGTGTGCCTAAACAAGCCATTTAAAGATCGCATCCGAGAACAGTGGAATGAGTGGATGGTTAGCGGTGAAAAAACATTCACAAAAGGAGGAAACATGCGTGCTCCACAGTTGGATGTTTTGTGCACCTTTGTTATAAAGGCCTGGAACGACATTGATGCAGAAGCTGTAATAAAGTCTTTCAAGAAGTGTGGCATATCAAATTCATTAGATGGTATGGAGGACGACTATCTGTGGGAAGGTGAAGAGGATGCCGAAGAAGAGACCACATCATCTGATACGGAATTGGTACAAGATCCATACGATGACTGCCTTACAGATGTACCACAAGATCTCATTGACTTACTTATGAGATCAGATGACGAAGAGGAGGATTTTGAAGGCTTTTAAAGGGAACGTTGTAAATCCTGTAGAAATCGCTTGGATTTATGGAAAGTTATGGAACGTTTAATCCACTTGCACTGTTTCATGCACTAATTTATGTTTACCGTACCGTACTGGTATATTCAGAAGTGACAGTTTTTGATATGGTTTTAAATAAAAATATTCCGAGTAAAGCAAGATTGTTTATACAACCAATTTGTTTGCGTTCAGTCTTTGAGTTTGTAAAATAAACGCTTATAGGTACCCACTGCCCACTGATAAAGCCTTACTGCTCACCCACAGGGAGGAGGACTAGACTAATACGGTAAGTTAAAAATACGGTACCGGTACATTCTCGGAATGGCTATGCAGTACTGCGTTGGACTGCGCTGGAAGTGGGGGGTCGTCTTATACGGCGAGTATAGCACAAAACCTAAAAATTTTCAGGCAAAGTAGGGGGTCGTCTTATACGCCGGGTCGTCTTATACGCCGGAAAATACGGTATACAATATAACCCTATAACCGCACGTTAACATAGCCTTATTCACATTATATTATTGTAGTTAGGAACGATTCACTGTAGTGCTGCTTAAACCTATTGGTATGACCGGAGCCATCTTGTTTCGTTTCTCTGTTTCAAGTACTGTTTCCCTGAAATCACGTGATTAGGCTTTCTGCACAAAACCACGATGGCAGACCTAGCTGTCTGTTCCACTCGTTATTTTGTAGCTCAGGGAAACCCAAGGTCATACCTGCCCTTCTTGTGGGATGCGCACATTCTAGCAGATACTGAACTCCCCGAGCTACAGATAGAAAGGGAGGCACCTTACTGACCTGCCCCCGGAATAGCTTAGGCCCAGCTACTAGCAATCAATTGTGCCTTATATGGGTCTTCCTGCTGGCTCACTGACAAGTAGTATCTTTCCTAGTAAGGTGACATTGTGCTATGTGTGAAAGGTATATATGCTTTGCCCTGCTTGTATGTAGGCAGTCTCCTCTGCGCACCTCCGAGGGTCGTGTAGACTGAGGCTCCCCTGTCAGGGCCTTTATCTGCAGAATAAACGATTGAACCTTCTCCATTACCAACTGACTTATTATTTATGAACAAGGTATATGGGCTATTGGTGAGTATAGTCCATTAGTATTATTTTGGTTCCTTCAATACGCCCTCAGAAAGAAACTCTATCTATAATAGAGAACAGAGTTAAGAACATAGCACAATGTTTAAACAAAAGGGATCCAAGCAGTCCAAGGTAAATTCAGAGAGAGTCCTCTTCAGATTTCATCAATTCTTTCTTTATTAATATTCAAAATTTCATAAAAAGATCTCCAAGCACGTAAATCGCCAACACGTGTTTCGTCCCACACAGAGACTTCATCAAGGCATGAATATGGTTGAATAATTTCTATTGATCCGCCAAAACATAACTACAAGCAGCACGTGCAGTACATTGGAGCACCACAATATGTATAAGTGGATGAGCATAGAAAGTATATTAAAACATCACTGGTTAGCCGGAGTATACATTGTATTGAAACCACAGCATCAAGCATGTATAAGAAGATGTGACTTAACAGAAAGGATAATATATAGGTTCCATATAATAAATAGCCAGTGTGTCAGGTGATTTTAAAATCACCTGATGATATTTTCTTTCATCATTCGCATATTTTTTCCTTGTTCTATTGTTTGCGTGGGTTATTTTTTTGATCTGTGTCACTACATGTTCACTAAAAGTATCCAGGCCGTCATGTGCAGATAAAGGGATACATTTGGATTTTAACTTAAACTGAGTTTCTGGTTTGCCTTGTCCCGACATTGCCGCTACTTCCTGTGTATTGGTCTCTTCTCCTGAGGCTAATTGACACAAATCTTGGCATAGACTCAGGTCGGAGACCACAAGTCCTGGGGCCTCATTACCAGTTATCCTACTTGTTTTGTGCTCAGTTCATATTTTTGCAAGTGTAATTTTTTAACCTTTAATTTGCTGATAAATTGGTATACATCAGCTCTTGTTCTTGTGTATGAAAAGCTGGATTCAGGACAGAAACTCAAGCCCAAACTAAGCAGCTGCTTTTCCGCTTCTGATAAATCAATGTTGCCCAGGTTAGTAATAGATTTTGTTTCCCGGATCTCCACTTTACTGTTTGGGCTTGTTATTTCATTGCCTTTGGTTACTAGTTTTTCTGGGCCCGACCCCGGCCCCGCTTCTTTTGCTCTCCATTGTTTGCGGGCCTGGCGTCTCCCCCTTCTTCTCTGGCATTTTGTTTTGCCACTGTTCCTTGAAGACATGGTCCCATCGTGCCCCTACTGCTTTGTTTTAGAATGTCCAATTCCTTCCCCAAGGTCAGCCTAATTCATGTTGTTTTTCTGGCACCTTCATTATCCGACTCACTTTCTGGTGCCGAGCTCGATATTGAGGAAAGTTCCACATGTTGTTTTTGTGTCCCTTTATTACCTTCACCACGTTTGTTTGCTGTGGCCGTCCTCAGGGAATCATAGCGGCGAGCGAACTTGAAGATCTGGCCTTAACATAATCATCTTGAATCTCTCTTGAACTTGTAGATCTTACGTGCTTTAATCTTTTCTTCTTCCTTCGCCAGTCTGCCGGTCATATCCTCTCTCACCTTTGCTTCCTGGCGAGATTCTCCTCACTGCTGTTTTATGCTCACTTCTAGGGCATCGATTTTCACTTGTAGGTCAGCCCCAACAATTTCGGCATATTTAACAAGGATTTGCACTAAGCGTCTTGATAATTCGAGGTTACACTCACCCCATTCCGCCATCATCAAGGAGTTTGGCGCCTCAAACCTGGGGGTTATCATAATACACAGCCCCCTAGGGATTCTCCCTACTTCTAAATATCTTTTCAAACAGTGCGCCTCCCACCACTCTTATTGGTCTTGTCTTTTGTACTTTTACAGCAATTTATATAATTCCTTTAGACCGGTAGATTCGGCTCCAATCTCCTTGTTTTTTTCTGTATTTGCAACAGCCTCATTTTCCAAGGCATCAGAAAACATTTAGTCCACGGCAAGCTCACAGCGCCAACGCACGTCATTCGACATTGTTTCGGAAAAATTGAAAATTTGCTTGTCCCACACTGAAATTACACTATTTTGTGGGCTATAATATCAAAGCAGGACTCCTCGTCGCTGCAATACTAAATGCACCCACTCTTAGCCAGTTTTTTTAATCTATATATACATATATATATATTAACTGAAAAAACCATAGGTTTCAGGCACATTAAAGTTAGAAATTAGCATTTAACCAAACCATAGAAATTCACTAAAAAAACATAGTTTTGAGGAACGTTATAGTTAGTTGGATATTTCACTCGTACAAAACCATAGAAATTCCAGTGTTATAGTTAGTTCAGCTAACTATAAATCGTGCCCCCCACAATGCACTGCTGATGACGTCACATATTACATCATTCATGACATGGTCAGTGACATCACTGATGACATCACTCATGACATCTCAAATGACATCACTGATTACATAATCCAGTGACTGTGTGTTTCTGTAAAGTTTACATTTGTTTTATATATATGCCAAGCTGCATTGAGGAATGAGTGGGTGTATACGTGTCTGAATGGAGGATTTAGTAGGTACGTGACTGACAGTAAAAGTGAGTAATTAAATGTGTCTCACTGAATGCATGGGTTAGTGACTAAACTTTGTGAAAGTCTGCATCAGTTTGACTGTTGCTGTGTAAGATGCTGTATGGGTCGGTGAGTAGCTGCATGAGTGTCTATGACGGAGCAAGTGTCACATATACATAAACTTGCTTGTACTCAGTCCTCTCTAAAATAATCTGTAATATAATATATTAACTAACAAGAATCGATTACCCAATCGGGGTACTAATTGGCTTATCTGAGAGAAAGGGGTGTGACGCTGGCGTTGCACTAAGCGGAGGTCACCTGTCCTGATCTGCACCTGTCTTGTCCCGTGGACACCTGATTAGTCGGAAGGTAGGCCCCGGTCTTTTGCCCCAGCCCGTGACCAGGATTGGTCATTGCATCATTCTGTAAATATAATCTTTGTGGTATGTCCTTGTGCTATTTCCCTTTCTTACCCTTCCCAGGTACCACTACCAATGTCTAAAGGTGTTACTGTGATTTCTTATAAACTCTATGTCCTACTGGTTATATTTTTGCTTGTAAAATTTGTAGTTATCAATTTGACTCAGAAAATCTCTCATAAATAAAGGTTTTAAAAGTTTCCAGAGTGTGTGATTATTATAAGAAGGTAAATGTGTTTTAATATTGCCTGATTATTCTTACTCCCCTAACGATCCCTAGGACTTATAGCAAGGGTGACAAGGATTGGAAAGTCATGGTATAAAGGTATAAGTCCTAAAAGGACTCAAAGCACTGATAGGGTGACTTGAACTTAGTAATTAGTTAGGCAGGACTAAAAGTTCACAGTATGAATGTATGTTTTTATGGGCCCATGTGAGTATTGTAAAACTGAGCTAGTTGGTCCCTGCGTGCTCTATCATCTATATGGGTTATTGATTGCTTGCCTGAGTATTTGTATGGCTGCATGAGTGTGTGTTTGGGTGGGTGGGAGGTGTGTGACTCTGTGCATAGATGTGTGATTGGTTGGTTCACTGGATGTATGGGTTCAATAGTGCATGTGGAAACAGTTGTATGCGTGTGTAAGTGTGTGTATGGGTCTGTTGCTGAGTGAATGGATGTCTCAGTGGTACATGTGCAAGTAACTACATATGTAAAATGCAGTATATGTGAGTGATGGTGTATATAAATAACTATATGTGAGAGTCAGTAATTGTGAGAGTAGCTGCATGGATGAGTGTGTATTTGTATCAGAGAGTAATTATATGTTAGTATATGTATGAATAAGTGAGGTGGTGTCTGTATGGCTGTATAGGTGAGTAAATGGAAGTATGAATGATTCTTTGCATGACTGACGAGGTGTGTGAGTAACTCTGGATATGTGGCAGTGTGTCTGTATAAGTGTATGAGTGCATATGATAGTGTTGTATTGATGAGTGACTGCATGTATGAGTGACTGTATGGGTGAATGAGTGGATGTGTGTATAGACTTAGGAATCAGTCAGTGTGTATTTAGTAACTGGTATTGATGTGTCTATTTTAGAGTGGGTTTATCAAAGGTTATATTCAGGTGTTAGGAGGTACATAACATTTTCAAGTGGATAATGTCATATGTGATGTTATCAGTGATGTATTTTGAGATGTCATCAGTGATGTCACTGACCATGTCATGATGAATGTAATGTGTGACCTCATCAGCAGTGTATTGCCAGTTATAGTTAGCTGAACTTACTATAATGCCGGAATTTCTGGTCTATGGTTTGTATGAGTGAAATGTGCAACTAACTATAACGCTCCTGAAACCTATGTTTTTTTTCAGTGAATTTCTATGGTTTTTTAAATGCTAATTTATAAATATAACGTGCTGAAACCTATGGTGTTTTCAGTGAATTTCTATGTTTTTTTAAATGCTCATTTCTAACCAGGACATGTCTGAAACCTATGGTTTTTTCAGTTAATTTCAAAGGTTTTTTAAATGAAAATGTGTTACACTAATGTACCTCAATCGTATGTTTTTGAACAAGGATACTTTGTATTCGAAACGCGTCTGACGATGGTGGTGTAATAAAACTAAGACCTGCTTAACCACGAAACTCATGGGTGTCCGTTTCCAGTTTCTCGGCGAGTCTGGCTGGAGCGCAGGAGAGTGATTGGGAGAGAACGAGTCTATATATATATATATATATATATATATATAAATATATATATATATATATATATTCACTGAAAAAACCATAGGTTATAGACCATATATAGTTAGGAATTCGCATTTACAAAACCTTATTTTACTCACACAAAACCATTGAAATTCCATATATAGTTAGTTGCACTAACTATATATCGCGCACCCGCAATCCACTGCTGATGATGTCACATATCACATCATTCATGACATGGTCAGTGACATCACTGATGACATCACTGATGACATCTCAAATGACATCACTGATGACATCTCAAATGACATCACTGATGACATCACTGATGACATCTCATTTGACATTACTGATCACATCACTGATGATATCATTCATGTGATAATACGATGAACCTCTTCAGACTCTAATATAACCTTAGATACAATCAGTGTAAACAGACACTCACAGACTGTCACTCATCCATGGAGTTACTCACACACCTAGTCAGTCATGCAAAGAATCAATCACACCTCCATTTCCTCAACTATACAGTTATACAAACTTTACTTATTCAAACATATACTAACACATATTTACTCTCTTATACAATCCCTGATACAAGTTCACAATGATCCATACAGCCACTCACACATTCACTGGCTCTTATGCACAGTTATTTATATATGTCAACTCTCACATGTACTGTGTTTTACATATGTACTTACTTTGACATGTAGCACTGAGATATCCATTCACTCACCAATACACTCATGCACACAGTCAACCGCCCATACAGCTGTTTCCACATGCACTTTTGAAACCATACATCTAGTGAATCAACTGCTCACACATCTATGCACAGAGTCATACACCTCCCAGCCACCCACACACACACTCAGTCTCCCATACAAATACTTGGGCAACCAATCAATAACCCATATAGTTACTCATATAGCTACTTATCAACACATGCAACAGTTTACAGAACAACAGACATAATGATGCACAAATTAAGACAGTTTAGTCACTAACCCATGCACTCAGTGAGACACATTTAATCACTCACTCATACAGTCAGTCATGCACCTACTAAATCCTTCATCCAGACACTTATACATCCACTCATTCTTCAATATGTAAGACATATTTTAACTTTACAGAAACATACAGTCACTGGATGTTGTCATCAGTGATGTCATCAGTGATGTCATTTGAGATGTCATCAGTGATGTCATCAGTGATGTCACTGACCATGTCATGAATGATGTAATATGTGACATCATCAGCAGTGGATTGCGGGTGCGCGATATATAGTTAGTGCAACTAACTATATATGGAATTTCAATGGTTTTGTGTGAGTAAAATAAGGTTTTGTAAATGCGAATTCCTAACTATATATGGTCTATAACCCATGGTTTTTTCAGTGAATTTTCAAGGTTTTGTAAATGCTAATTCCTAACTATATATGGTCTATAACCTATGGTTTTTTCAGTGAATGTTCAAGGTTTTGTAAATGCTAATTCCTAACTATATATGGTCTATAGCCTATGGTTTTTTCAGTGAATATATATATATACATACATATATAAACATATATCATCTGTATATCTATATAAATACAAACATAAATGCATGCATACATATACTTAAATGCATACAGATGCATGTTATTTACATGAAAGTTGAAAAAACACTAATAAAAGCAAAGCTAAAAAGCCACCTCATTACAAACAGAATGGCTTTAACTTAAACGAGGGCGAGATCTATTGCATTTTCAATGCTTGTTTACTTTGGTTCCATCAAGAAGGCATTCAGATGTGTCACACATTTGCCATAAATTCTGAATGTTAGCACTCTAGTTGCACATTAGATCACTGTAGTAAAGCTACTGCTCACCAGGGACGTCTGCTGCTGGTATTCAAAGTGCATGTTTCAGTCTGCATGTCAGAATTTTTTTAATGAAATAGAAGAGGATTTGAGAAGTCACTCAAAATGATCCCTAATTTTTCTTTCTGAAGCACTAATCATACTTTCTATGGCAAAATTAACCCCCTCATGTTGTTCCTTTTTAAATTGAGTGTTTTCAGACTTACCACTTCATTCCAATCAAGATGGCTTCTGGTGTGCCATACTTTTGTCATAAGTAAGACTGTTAGCGCTCTAGTTGTTCTTTAGAACACTCTGGGACATTCTGTCATTGGGCTATACTTGGGGTACATCTGGGTGATATTTGGGCTACATTTAGGCTCTTTTGTCTCTGGTGGCCATCTTGGGAGACTGTATGTCAGAATTTTTTAATGAAATTGAAGAGGGTTTGAGAAGTCACTCAAAATGTGCCCTAATTTTTCTTTCTGCAGCACTAATCATAATTCATATGGCAAAATATACCCCCTCATTTTGTTCCTTTTTAAATTAAATGTTTTAAGAGTTACCACTTTATTCCAATCAAGATGGCTTCAGGTGTGCCATACCTTTGTAATAAGTAGGACTGTTAGCGCTCTAGTTGTTCTTTAGAACACTCTGGGACATTCTGTCATTGGGCTATACTTGGGCTACATCTGGGTGATATTTGGGCTACATTTGGGCTCTTTTGTCTCTGGTGGCCATTTTGGGAGACTGCATGTCAGAATTTTTTAATGAAATAGAAGAGGATTTGAAAAGTCACTCAAAATGTGCCCTAATTTTTCTTTCTGCAGCACTAATAATACCTTCTATTGCATAATATACCCCCTCATTTTGTTCCTTTTTAAATTAAATGTTTTAAGAGTTACCACTTTATTCCCATCACGATGGCTCCAGGTGTGCTATACCTTTGTAATAAGTAGGACTGTTAGCGCTCTAGTTGTTCTTTAGAACACTCTGGGACATTCTGTCATTGGGCTATACTTGGGCTACATCTGGGTGATATTTGGGCTACATTTGGGCTCTTTTGTCTCTGGTGGCCATTTTGGGAGACTGCATGTCAGAATGTTTTAATGAAATAGAAAAGGATTTGAGAAGTCACTCAAAATGTGCCCTAATTTTTCATTCTGCAGCACTAATCATACTTTCTATGGCAAAATATACCCCCTCATGTTGTTTCTTTTTAAATTAAATGTTTTAAGAGTTACCACTTTATTCCAATCAAGATGGCTTCAGGTGTGCCATACCTTTGTAATAAGTAGGACTGTTAGCGCTCTAGTTGTTCTTTAGAACACTCTGGGACATTCTGTCATTGGGCTATACTTGGGCTACATCTGGGTGATATTTGGGCTACATTTGGGCTCTTTTGTCTCTGGTGGCCATTTTGGGAGACTGCATATCAGAATGTTTTAATGAAATAGAAAAGGATTTGAGAAGTCACTCAAAATGTGTCCTAATTTTTCATTCTGCAGCACTAATCATACTTTCTATGGCAAAATATACCCCCTCATGTTGTTTCTTTTTAAATTAAATGTTTTAAGAGTTACCACTTTATTCCAATCAAGATGGCTTCAGGTGTGCCATACCTTTGTAATAAGTAGGACTGTTAGCGCTCTAGTTGTTCTTTAGAACACTCTGGGACATTCTGTCATTGGGCTATACTTGGGCTACATCTGGGTGATATTTGGGCTACATTTGGGCTCTTTTGTCTCTGGTGGCCATTTTGGGAGACTGCATGTCAGAATGTTTTAATGAAATAGAAAAGGATTTGAGAAGTCACTCAAAATGTGTCCTAATTTTTCATTCTGCAGCACTAATCATACTTTCTATGGCAAAATATACCCCCTCATGTTGTTTCTTTTTAAATTAAATGTTTTAAGAGTTACCACTTTATTCCAATCAAGATGGCTTCAGGTGTGCCATACCTTTGTAATAAGTAGGACTGTTAGCGCTCTAGTTGTTCTTTAGAACACTCTAGGAGGCTGCAGTAGAACACAAAGGAATCAACTGACAGTCTCTGTCCTTGTTGGATGTACATGTTTTACTGAGAATGGCAGACTTCATTTTCACATGACTGAGAAAGATAATGTGAATTTACAGAAAATATGCTTTCAGTTTAGCTTATAGATCCCCTTCCAAACCACTGTGGGAAAATCATGAGATATTAGTTTTCTTTCAAACAATATTCATGATATCACAGCAGAAGGTTTTTTCACATGGTAAAATCACCTTAGAACCCACCACAATTCCTAAAACGAGTATGGTACCATCAACAAATGATTTATAATGTAACTAAAGTCCTAAAACCCTCTATTAACTACAATGCTTTTTAATGAGGTGCTATCATGTATATTGGTCCCAAGATGGCTGCCAACACTTCTTGGATGAAGTGCTGACAGCCAATCAGATCAGATGTGTGGTTAGGCTCCGCCCAGATATATATCTTTTTTTGAACCTAAATTACTCAAAATCCACTGGAGCACATATATTGAGACCTAGCATAGGCACATCGGGCTAACAGTCCCTACAATTTTGCCAAGTTTCGTGCAAATCCATTCAGCCGTTCGAGCTAAAAGTGAGGCCAACCGCCCTATGGAAATTAACATGGGAAAAACGCGTTTTGGGACCCCCCTTTTTTCTCGGCCCCCCCTTGATGAAACCCCCCCAAATTGTCAGGGGCTGCTCAGAAACAAAATGTTCCATTTTCCTGAAAATTTCAGCCAATTCCGTCCACAAACGCCAAAGTTATTAGACATAGAATTTTCAAAAATCCCATAGAGAAAAAATCCTAACTATATATACCTACTGGCGACCGCCAGTAGGTAATATATATATATATATATATATATATATATATATATATATATATATATATATATATATATATATATATATATATATATATATATATAGACAGATATATACAATATATATTTAAAAAAGATTGTGAATAATTATTAGTTAGGAAAACTATATTCATTCCTTTTTAAAAAATATTAAAGAGAAGTCGGGCAACCTTTGCGCACCCTTCGCTTTCAAACAGGCGGCCGCGCTGACAGCTGCGCACCCTTTGTGTTCACACTAGGGGGCCGCCCTACCCTCCTGTTCACACTGGGGCACCGCTCTGAGAGCCACGCACTCTTCTTGTTCACACTAGGGGGCTGCGCAGCGAGCCGCGCACCCTTCGTGTTCACACTAGGGTGCCGCACTGAAAGCTGCGCTAGGGTCGCGACTCCACATTTTCTTTAATCATCCACTTTCACTAATTTACATTCACCTCAGGAACCCCATACCTGAGGCATGCCTACATGAACATATTTTTTTTTCTGGGAGGGGAGACGGGAGGACGGCCACATGGCCTCCCTCCCAGGCTACTTCTGGCCCTGGGGACCCAATCCCCCCGGGGTGTGGCCTCTCTGTTGGGGACCGTGGGGGAACCCCAATGCCCACACGGCCCCCCAGCTCTACTGCGGGAGCTGGCATTGCTTTTGGGCAAGGGGAGCTGCTAACATGATGCTCCCTTGCCCTGCTTTGCTCCCTTGAAGTGAGAGGAGGTTTTCCTCCTCTCGCTTCAACGAAGCAAACAAGGGTATGCTATGACAGGGCGGGAGCTCTGTTCCTACCTTTTCATAGCAAACAGCAAGGTCCCGGGGTTGGGTACCCCGGAACACTGTAGGAGCCGGCCCTGGGGGGTCATCCCCAGGGCCATCAAGGGCTCCAGGAGGGGGGCCCGCTGCCTCCTCCCAAAATATCTAAAATACCAGGGAGGTGGTGGCAGAGTGGAGGGGTGTCACCCCCACCACACTACTTTTTATATATAGCCCCGGGAGGAGGTGGTCCCCGGCGCCGGGCTCTCCAGGACCCCCACTAATTTCTATTTGTGCCACGGGGAGATAGTGGGCCTCCACAAATTAAGTTGGTAGTGCCCCCGGGCTTTTTAAAAATGAAGGAGGAAGGAGGGGTGCAGAAAGAAGCAACAGGTGTGCCGAAAAAGGTGAAAGAGGTACAGAAAGAAGCAAGTGAATTGCAGAAAGAGGCAACAGAGGTGCAGGAAGATGCAAAATGAGGTGCAGAAATAGGCAAGAGAAGTGCAGACAGAGGCAAGAGAATTGCTGAAAGAAGCAACAGAGGTTTAGAAAGACCCAAGAGAAGTGCAAAAAGAGGCAAGTGAAGTGCAGAAAGAAGCAAGAACAGTGCAGAAAGAACCAACAGTCGTGCACAAAGAGGTAATATGGGTGCAGAAAGAGGTAGGAGAGGTAAACAAAGAGGCAAGAAGGGTAAACAAAGAGGCAGAAGGGGTGCAGAAAGAAGCAAGTGAGGTACAGAAAGAGGCAAGAGAGGTTTAGAAAGAGGCAAAAGAGGTGCTGAAACAGGCAAAATAAGTGTAGAAAAAGGCAAGAGAATTGCTGAAAGAAGCAACAGAGGTGCAGAAAGTGGCACGTGAGATAAAGAAACAGGCAAGAAAGGTACAGAAAGAAGGCATACGAGTACAGAAAGAGACAACAGGGGTGCAGAAAGAAGCAAGACAGGTGCAGAAAGAAGCATGGGAAGTGTATAATAAAGCAACAGGGGTGCAGAAAGAGGCAAAACAAGTGCAGAAAGAGGCAAGAGATTTGCAGAAACAGGCAAAAGAGGTACAGAAAGAAGGAACAGAGGTAAGAGAAGTGCAGAATCAGGTAAAAGGGGTGCAGAAAGAGGTAGGTGGGGTGCAGAAATGAGCAAGAGAGGTTCAGAAAGAAGCACGAGCAGTGCAAAAGAACCAACAGAGGTGCAAAAAGAGGCAAGTGAGGTGCGGTAGGAACAAGAGAACTGCAGAAAGAGGAAAAAGAGTTGCAGAAACAGGCAAAAGGGGTACAGAAAGAGGGAACAGGTGGGCAGACTGAAGCAAGAGAGGTACAGATAGAGGGAAGAGCGGTGCAGAAAAAGGCAAGAGGGATGTAGAAAATTTGAACAGAGGTGCGAAAGAAGCCAGAGCAGTGCAGAAAGAACCAACAGAGGTGCAGAAAGAGGCAAGATGGGTACAGAAAGAGGCAAGTGAAGTTCAGAATGAAGCAAAGGAGGTGCCTGAATGAACCAACAGAGGTGGAAAAAGAGGCAAGAGGGGTACAGAAAGAGGCAGGAGGGGTGCAGAAAGGAAGAGAACTGAAGAAAGAAGCAACAGAGGTGGTTAACGAGGCACAAAGGGTACAAAAAGAGACAAGACTGGTGAAGAAAGAAGGAACAGAGATACAGAAAGAGGCAATAGTGGTGCAGAAAGAGGAATGAGAGGTGTAGGAAGAGGCAAAAGAGTTGCACAAAGAGGGAAGACGCATGCAGAAACAGGCAAAAGGGGTGCAGAAAGAAGCAAGTGAGGTGCAGAAAGAGGCAAGAGAGGTACAGAAAGAAGCAAGAGAGTTATAGATAGAGGCAAGTGAAGTGCAGAAGGAGGAAAGACATCTGCAGAAAAGCCAATAGAGGTGAATAAAGAGATAACTAAGGTACAGAAAGAAGCAAGATAAGTGCAGAAAGAAGCAACAGAAGTGCAGAAAGAGGGAAGAGGGGTGGAGAGAGATGCAAGGAAGGGGGGTACAGAAAGAAGGTAGACAGGTGCAGAAAGAAAGAACAGGTGTAGAAAGAGGCAAAATGGGTGCAGAAAGACGTGAGAGGGGTACACAAAAAAGCAAGAGAGGTGCAAAAAGATGAAAGAAGGGTGCAGAAAGAGGGGTACAGAAAGAAGCAAATGAGGTGCATAAAGAGGCAACAGACATGCAGAAAGAGGGGGAGAGGTGCAGAAAGTAGAAGAGAGTTGCAGAAAGATGCTAGAGAAGTGTAGAAAACGAATTGTGTAGAAAGAAGCAATAGAAATGCAGAAAGAGGCAAAAGAGGCGCAGAAGGGAGCAAGAGTGGCTTGCACACCATTATTACCAATTTAACACCTACATTTAGCAATAAGTAAAATGTGACTATACTAGGTTTGCAAAGGGCCATCCACCACACCGTGACACTCGTCGCTGCATTTTTGGTAACGTTTTAGCCTTTTGAGCTCGAAACAAGGATTTTTTTGTTCAAATCTGCAGATTAGGGAGCAGATGATGAATTATGTGGCTAATGCAGAAAATGTATAATTGTGTGAAAGTCAGTGCAGCCATACAGTCGCATAATTCCAGTGGCTCTGCTCATACCTCTGACTAGGTCCACAAGTCATCCCCAGTGATTCCTTCTTTTTTGTCTCACTGAGTTCATAGTTGAGCTTCTATGGAAACGAGAAAAGACTAAACCTGACTTTACTACTCCACAACACAGACTACCATACTACATAATTACTCTCCATAACACATAATCCCACTCTACATAATTCCTATACACTAAATACCACATACTTTCTATCCACATAATTTTACTGCAAAACATACCACATAATTCCACTATACACAACGTATATCCACTCCACTCCCCTTCGCTGCTTGGAGTCCTTAAGGGGCCAACTAGCTTACGGCTTACCTCGAGTTAGCCCTATACAGTGGGATTGCTGAGTGGTGGGCAAAGGCCATGCCCCTTTCCTCATCACTCTGCAAACGCGCCTCCTTGCACGTTCTAAGTTAGGGTATTAAGTCCTCTTCATTCCTAAGGGTCCCTGGGAAACAACTAGCCCACCAGGTTCCTCCAGTAAGCGCCCCACACCTGGTCTTTTTTTTAGTATTTTTGGGGCCCTCAAGACCCCATTTCCTAGGGCCTGATCCTTTTTTTAAAAAATAAAGAAAACGGGAAGAGGGCCACACGGCCTCCCTCCCGAGGCTCATTTTGGCCTCTGGGACCTCATCCACTGGAGCATGGCCTCCTTTTTTAAAATAGATTTAGAGGGAATGGGGGCCTCATGCCCTTCCCCTTCCCTGGGCCACCTTTGGCCCCGGGGACCCCTTCCCCCGGGGCATGGCCTCTTTTTAACAAAAATATTTATAGGGAAGGGGTCAGTGCGGCCCCCTGTCTTGGGCCACTACTGGCCCCGGGGACCCCATCCCCATTACCGGCCCTTAGCGTTGGGTACCATGAGGGGAGCCCCAAAGCCCCCACGGTCCCAGCCGGCTCCCCTCCTCCTATGGAAGCCGGCATTGCTTCTGCAGCTCCCATAGCCCAAAAGCAATTCTGCTTTGCTTCGTTGAAGCAAAGCAGAGTTTGCTATGACAGGATGGGAGCCGTGCTCCCGCTCTGCCATAGCAAACAGCATGTCCCGGGGGTGGGTCCCCCGGGACATTGCAGGAGCCGGCCCTGGGGGGGGGTTGGCAGTGTCTAGGGCTATCAGGGGCTTAAGGAGGGGGGCACACGGCTCCCCTCCCTACATTTTCAAAGCCCCGGGGAGGTGGTGGTCCCTAAGACTGGACAGGATTTGGCAGACTTCAGCAATTTGATTCAGACAATTCAGGACATTTTGGGTCCCTTTGAGGTAGATCTTTTTGCATCCAGGTTGAAAATCCACTTACAGAGTTGCAAAAGTTGGAGAACAGATCCAGGGGTAGTAGCAATGGATGCATTCACACAAGATTAGTGGAGAAGTGAGGGGTTATGCTTCCCTCCTTTTTCAATGATACACAGGGTTCATGTGAGAAGGCAGAGGTATCAATTAGTATTGTTGGTCCCGTTTTGGAAAAATCAAGCTCAGTTTCCAACATTGTTAGAGATGGCAGTCAAGATTCCGTATTTGATTGAGCCATGCGAAGGACTCTTGAAGCGAGTAGAGAAAGACATGCTATCTTCTGTGGATAATGCTCGGATAACGCCATAGCGGACTGCTGGTGAAACGCGTGAGTGCAGAAGAACTCGGGAAAGGGTTGGATTCCTCGGATTCCTCGGCGTTGTCTACCCCCTTACCTGCTTTTTGATGCTGCGGCTGTGACCGTTACTGTACTCAGACGGGGATTGATCCGATGCTCTTGAAAAAAGTCACGTCAAGCGGATTCTTTTTTCCCGGTTATGCGGCCATGCTAAGTGTTTTCATCTTCTTTAAAGCAGCCCGCCAGAAACGCTGCCTCCAATTTCTACCTACTGTCGGCATTTGGCGTGTGTGTCCTGCGCTTTGCTCAGCTGGAAAAACTTGGTGGAGAGAAAGGTACCTGGGCTGTGTAATTAAAGAAACGCTACGGGAGTGATTTTTCTATAGTTCATTGCTGCAAACAGTGCACACTTCGCAGAGAGAACTAAGCGACTCAGCAGGAGTCTCTTCTCCTACATGGGTGCACTTGGAGGGCTCCGTGCAAAACCTGCAAAACCTGGAGCGGAGTTGTGAGCCATTCAAAATGAGACCCAAGAATGCTCTCTGCAGCGCATACTGACGTTTTGCCACATGTTGTCCTGCTGTCCTGCTTACCTGGGGCCACACATTGCTGCCTGAAGTGTTGTCCCGGTCTCCTCCGCCACACTTCCCCATCTGTGTGCGGCCGCTGAGAGGGGAGACCACAACCCCCGGCAATCCCCGCGACTGACCATGCCCACCAATTGTTTTGGCGCAAGGCGGCGCATCAAAGGGAACACAGAGCTGCAGGGGAGCGGGTGCTTTCTGCAGCGCAAACTGACTTTTTGCCACACGCTGTCCTGCTTACCTGGGGCCACACGTTGCTGCCTGAAGTGTTGTCCCCGTCTCCTCCGCCGCCGCCGCACTTCCCCATCTGTGCACGGCCACTGAGAGGGGAGACCACAACCCCCGGTGATCCCCGCGGCTGACCACGCCCACCAATCATTTTGACGCCAGGCGGCGCATCAAAGGGAACACAGAGATCCCACGTCGCGGGACGCGTACGGGTGTGCACCGGGCTAAGCCCGTTCAAGACCGTACCAGACCGTACCGGGCCCACCCTCTTTATCTTTTGTGAGTGGGTTTGTACGTACACTGTTATCCTTTATTTTGTGAACACCCTCACTTCATTTGTGGTTTTTAAATTTCGTATAATAATATGTCCACAAGGGAAAGTAGGAGTAAGGCTGTTGTGGGAGGTTTACAGTTAACGGGTACCTTAGATAACTTCATAATTAGGGCCAACTCTGTTATAGATCAGGGCATTAGCTTAATGGAACACAGAGTATCCCAGGACTTAGCTCTAGCTAAAAGGTCATCAATGGGTCACTTTGCTACCACTCGTACCCCAGAACATATAAATAGAGTAAACACCCTAGAGACCCAAGCTGATGTGCATAGCACACCGAGTCAGTTAGACATACAACACACACATACTCAGACTTTAGCTGTCCTACAACCTTCACTGACATCAGCGAGTACCCAAGAGATAAATTTGTCCAGTTCCCAGGAAAACACGAATATTAGGCAACTGCGGGCTAGACGGGAGGGTGCCATATCGAAACATAAAGGAGTCAACACAATCACCCCAGGAGGTAGAAGAGCCAAGGTAGCCAAAGGCCAAGGCGATACTGATGCATCTAATAAGCAAGGGGAGGAGCTTGGGCAATCCACACGGATTGGCCTGGACCAATCGCAGCTAGATGTACAACTTGAGGTGCCAGATTTTAGAATCATAGAAGACCCTGCATGTATGATTGTTGAGCCTAACGAGGATGCGGACAGTCAATAGTTAAAAAAAATGGGGAACTTGTTTAAAACTATTCTCTCACCCCTGGAAATTAGACTGTCACGCATTGAAAAACAGCTCTCTGAGCTGGACAAACTCACTAGGAACCAGAACATCCCAAGGTCAAAAAACCCACCACGTAATAAATGTATAGGTAAGGGACCTGAAGAACAAGTCATCAACAAGCCCCCGCCTTTAGTGCAAAAAAGCAATCTAAATCCTCCAACTGCACCAGAGAAGAAATCTTCGGAAAGACCTTCGGGTATAAATCACTCTCTTAGACGGAAATCGATCACGCATAATGTACCCTCAACAAACCCTAGTAAGAACCGGGCAGGGGAGTTTTCTGAGGGCAGATTTGCGCTAAATCTGCCTCCAGAAGCCAGGGTAGTTCCTAGTCATTAAAGAATAAAGTCTCTCGCTGGCTTAACATCAACCGCCCATTACCACCGCACATAATGAGTAAAATCTTAATGGTCCGTAGGGTATCTTGGGATGGGCCGGAAAGAAAAACATGCCATGGGGACTGTGTGGTGGTCAATTTTGAGGACCCGCGCACGGTCGATTACATCTGCTCGCTGAGATCTCAAAGGACTAGGGCAGTTATTGAAACCAGATTGCTTGCCTATTTCTACCCACCTAGAGATCATTGTGACCGAGGAGGAAACTGGCACGGTGTCAGAGGTTAGGCATGGGCAGGGTTTGAAAATAGGGGACACGAGCACATCAACATAAATAGCTGGAAAGGGGTATCCACTACTAATAGATTTAGGGCCTGATGTAGGTAATTCCGATTTACCAACTCTTAAATACCGAATCATACCGATTCGGTATTTAAGAGTCGGTAAATTGGAAGTAGGCAGATGTAGGTAATTCTCATTTGCGAATTACCGAATCGGTAGGATTCGGTATTTACCGATTCGGTATTTACCGAATTGGTATTGCCCATTGATTCCTATGGCCTTGAAGCAGTTTGAAATGCATATTAATGGCTTTTGCACTTTCTTTACGCCAGCAAAGCAGTCGAGCAGGGGTAGAAACTCAGTAGGCCTCTGTACCTTTATATCTAACACTCATAACATAAAGGTTACTCCACTTACCACAGGGTGTAATTACTATCAGATTTTTTCCCTTAAACTAGAAGGCAATCAACAAGTCATCTTGATTAACCTCTATAATAACATTCCTAAGTTCGAATTTACTAAAGTTCTGGAAGAATTAGTAAACATCCCGAACTGTACACCCAAATCCGGAGAGGTAATAATTGCGTCATACTTACTGGAGATCTAAACTGTCATCTCTGTCCTCATAGTGACTCAGATACATGCGGGCTGATCAACCTTAAGGGAGATCCGTGCACCCACTTCGAGCATACGATGAGCGGGAGCTCATTCAATAACCTATTATTCCAGTGGGACCTGGGGTTTGTAAACGAGCTTTGCAGCCCACGAGTTGCCTTATCACCCACCTTTAATGGCCGTGGACATCGGTCAGTGATTAATTTTACACTGATTTCCAACAGCTATCACAGCAGTGTTCTCAGCTTTAATACTGTGGATATTGCAATGAGTGATCACTTTCCTATCAGCACTACTTTAAACCTGGGCTGGAGTGGCAGCCATAGTAATAATGTAGCTGAAAACCTATATCGCCACAGGATAGCTTTGGCTAGTGTGAACGGCTATTCCATCAAATGGAACAGGGTTGAGCCTAAAGACTTCATGGAGAGTCTGATAAAAAGTCAGTTTACAGACTTTATGATATGTCTAACGGTAACTGCTGATTTTCAATCGGTCATTTCCGCTTTCCAAAAGATCTCTGAGCAGATCTCCAAAAAATTAACAGGCACGGCCCGGGATGGTCAGGGTCGCAAGGCGGAGGGTTGGTTCAATGCTGAGTGCAGTAAAGCGCACTCGCTTTTAAAGAAAACACTTAAAAAAGAACCAAAAAAGACCCAGGACATAAGAAGCTCCAGAGGATTCTATTACTCTGCTTTAAAGAAGAGGAAAAGGGCACTGAAGGAGGCAGCGTGGGAAGCGCTTTATAAGGCTTGCACCCTGAGAGATGACACTGCCTTCTGGAGAGCAGTAAATACCCCTTTCTTTGTTGAAAGGAGCACAGACTTGATTGAGATCGCCATAGAGGAAGCCATATGGGTAACCCACTTCACTGAGCTGTATAAGAAAGATGATTTAGAGGGCCCAGGGCATTGTGAACCACGGGGCGACTTACAGGCTGACATCTCGGGCCTGTTTCCCCTAGACATTGATTTCACTCTATCGGAAGTGGAGTTAGCAATTTCAGAAAGTGCTATTGGTAAAGCGGCTGGACCTTGGTGTCCCTATAGATATTTATAAGTCTAACACAAAACTATGGACACCTCTCCTAATCAATGTACTTAATAACTGTAACAAAGAAGGTTTCCCTTTGACCTGGCAGGAAGCAATAGTAGTACCAATATTCAAAAAAGGAGATCGAAAAGACCCGAAGTGCTATAGGCCCATTTCACTACTAGACTCCTTGATGAAAATTGCTGGGAGAATAATACTAAATAGATTACAACTATGGGCAGATGAAACAGGAGTTCTTTCCAAGTTCCAATATGGTTTTAAAGCAGGTCTGGTTACGGTTGAGCAAGGTTTAAACTTGGCCCTAATTACGGGTAAATATACTGCGACAAAAAGAGGTAATTTATTTATGACTTTCGTCGACCTAAGTTCGGCATTCGATTGTCTAAGTCATGATATTCTGTGGGACACCCTATTACTTCTGGCATTGAACATAATATTCTTAATTTTATTAAAGAATTGTACAGAGGGGCAAGGGCAAAGGTGCGCTTTGGGAAGAAAGAAGAATGCACATCTAAATTCCCTATAATGAAAGGTGTCCGCCAAGGTTGCATTCTTGCACCCTTTTTATTTAATTTGTACATCAACAGTGTGGTCATAACCTGGATTTTCCCCAAATCAAAGGAGCCCCAGTGCCTATTCTATTGTACGCAGACGATGCGGTCATAATGGCGAGGACCCAAGTGGGCTTCCAGAAAGCATTAATCATTTTTTCAGATTACATGGGTTCTCGGGGCTTAAAGATTAACATTGGGAAAACCTATACCATGTGCTGCTCGTCAAAATTAAATATTCAATGTAATACCTTTTTAAAACAGTCAAAGATAGATTTAACCAGTACTTTTTCTTACTTAGCGATCGTTTTTAATAAAAAGGGTACCTGCACAACAGCCGCCACCACAAGAACGTTAGCATTTTCCTGTGCGATTGGGGCGGTAAAACACTTTGCTAATAAGCTGGGGGGGCGACCCGTTCAGATTTTGCTCGATATCTATAGAGCAAAATGCGTGTCGACTGCAACATATGGAGCAGGTATCTGGGAGGTTACCGACTGTCAAGAAATCCAACTAAGGGAAAATGCCTTTTTGCATTACCTTCTAGCGGTCCCTGTATCAACATCTACCTATGTTTGCCACAAGGAGCTTGACTTGGTTTACATTTCTGATTTAATAAAACTAAGCCCTGTTCTGACATGGCACAAGGTGTGGACTTCTACAGAAACTCAGTTTAACAGGGAAATAATCCAGGATTGTCTCAAACTACAGGGGGCACAAAAAATTGCATGGCTCTCCTATGTGAACGGATTTCTAACAGACATAGGACATCCTGAGTTTTACGACTCTCCGTACACACTGACCTCTATTAACAGAAAAGCATTGAAAGAGCTTTGTCTCACGTTTCAAGAGGATAAACGTTGGCGGTTGGAGGGTAAGAAGATCTCTGTCATCCAGAACCGACTAATCCTACAAGAACCTGGTATGCAATGTTATCTAATCTCTGTCATGATTTGCTATAGCAGGATGTTGTTAGCAAGGTTAAGGACAGGTAGCTTTTATAGGCTGCTTACTTTTCCGGAAACAAATAATTGATCGAGAAATCTTGTGCCGTGCCCTTGTGATGACATTTCTGAGCAATCTTTGACACATTGCATTTTATTCTGTAAGTTTTACTCACTTTGCAGAAAAAGATATCTGTTTCCACTATTAAAGAACTGGGGTCTGAGACAGTGCAGACCGGCTCTTTTGAAAATTCAAATGTTACAAGATGAAATGACAATGTACCTGGTATCTATGTTTTTAAAGAGTATTGTTAGATGTAGATCCACTATGTGATGATTTTCCTAATTGATTCTTATCTCCCACTGTAAAAATGTTTTTAAACTTATTTATGTATTTTACTGTGCTTTTATGATTCCATTTTTGTAATCGAATAAAGCTATCTTTGACTTGACTTGAGTAGAGAAAGAAGAACATCCTTTATAATTAGCAAGTTTACTCAACCTTCCAGTATGGAAGGTATCAGGAATTCAGGGAGATTCTCAGGTCTTTCAGGTACAGCTACAGAGTTGCTAGATGAATCAGGGGCACCTGGTATTAAAAAGAAATAAAAAAGGGCATGTTTATGTTACTGCATGGAAACCGATTTGGATCACCTACAGGGAAATAAAGTAGAAGTAGCCAATTTATGTGCACAATTATTTGAGAAAGGGTTATCATAATGGACTTTTATTTGCTATAGGTCAGCAGTGGCGCCAGGACATTCTTTAGTTCCAGGAATTTTTATTGGAAGAATATTGTAACCACCTTAACTGCCTAAAGATTCTCTTAATCTCTATATAGGCATGCACTGTAATCTAATGGCCTTGCATTATATGTAAAGCGCTCTGATACCTATGGGTCAAGCTAGCGGTACATAAAAACTATAAAGAAATAGATGATAGGGGTTAGGATGTGTAGAACACCGAGAGCTCAATATTAGACTTTATGGGATGTAGATGTAGTGCTCCAACTTTTTGAGAATTGGACAACAAGTACTTGGGTGCACAGGAATTGACTTTGAAAATAAGCAACATTGTTGTCTAGTAGATTTTGCCAACCAAATGGAGTAGTTTTTGTAATATGGATAAGGACTAAGTCTGGTTCAGTTTTGACAACATTCCGAAGTTGTGCGAGGTGAGATGTTTAAAAGAGCATGAGTTTAGAATATTAGAGAAAAGATGTGCATGAGAAGATCAATAGTTAATTTCCTATGTTAAGCCATTTAAAGGTGTTACAAATGCTACAATTGCAAGATTGGTGAAATCGGTAATGAAAGAAGCGGTGTAGATTTGTCTAAATTTACAGCTCATTCGACTAAGAGGAGCCATGGCGAGTAAGGCGTTTATGTTAGAGGGATGATTGATTTATTTATTGAAAAATGAATAATTTGAAGTTTATTTAATTTTTAGAGTTACTTTGGTGAACACGGAAAGATAGACATATCTTTTTGCAGATACCTAGGTTGGATAAAGAACGTGAAGTGAAGAAGCAATAGAGTAACAAGTTTAGCTGGAATAATTACACAAAAGAGGAAGAAGATGGAGAACAATAAGCATCTATGGTACTGAATGTTCTAGTTTATTGTGAAGTTTCAGAGTTCTATGTTGGCAGCTTTTAATGGTGCTGCTAAGAAGGAGTGAATATAACGTTTATCCATAATGCTAGCCTTCTTGTCTTTATTAAATTGTGATTCTTTATTCAGCTAATCTTTAAGAATTGTTATTTCTCACACTCACATTCTATCAGTAATCCTTTTTTATTCGCAGGTAAATGCATCCGTTTTAACATATATTTTATGAATCAGACCCCTCTATCTCTTACACATATGCCAGCACACATTCACTAGTAAATAACCAAATGTGCCCTCATCCACAAAAGCCAACCCCATCGGCTTTGCATGCTTGAAACCAATGTAATTGTCATTGCCCTAAATTGCTCATATCACTAGTGACTGTTATCTTCAGTGATCAGGGGGTCAACAAGAACAACCACAAAGCTTTATTTAATTTTTGCAACAACAAAAAAATCATAAAAGCACATAATATCACACAACATTATCATCAGTACAGTACAACTACGAAATTAATTATTACAAATTATTAAACATATCATCGATGACATAGATTAAAAGCCCTGCTTCCTTCAATTTTAATCAAGGAGAATAACATATTATAAAAAAATCATGTAAAAGCTGTTTAACTGCATTTAAACACCTCTTTCGACACCGCTACCTTCCCGGAGAGCTGGAAGCACGCCGAACTCAGCGCTCTACTAAAGAAGCCATCAGCCGACCCCACCGACCTCAAGAACTACCGCCCCATCTCGCTGCTCCCGTTTCCTGCAAAAGTCATCGAGAAGACCGTCAACAAGCAGCTGGCCGCCTTCCTTGAGACGAACGGATCCCTCGACCTCTCGCAGTCTGGCTTCCGGGCCAACCACAGCACCGAGACCGCCCTGATCGCAGCCACCGATGACATCCGAGCTCTGCTTGACAACGGAGAAACAGCGGCCCTCATCCTCCTAGACCTCTCCGCGGCCTTCGACACTGTCTGCCACCGTACACTAGTGCAGCGACTCAGCAACGTCGGAATCCAGGAGGAGGCACTGGAGTGGATCATCTCCTACCCCGACGGTAGGACACAGAGAGTCCGCCTCCCCCCGTTCAGATCTGAAGCCACCGAAGTCATCTGCGGCATTCCTCAAGGCTCCTCGCTCAGCCCAACCCTCTTCAACGTGTACATGAGCCCCCTCGCAGACATCGCATGCCAGCACAACCTCAACATCATCTCCTACGCCGATGACACCCAGCTGATTCTCTCCCTCACCAACAACCCCGCCACCGCCAGAGCCAACCTCCACGAAGGGATGAAAGAGGTAGCCGAATGGATGAAGAACAGCGCCTGAAACTGAACTCGGACAAGACGGAAGTCCTCATCCTGGGATCCTCACCCTCCCCCTGGGACGACTCCTGGTGGCCCCCCGCCCTAGGCAGCGCACCCAAACCAACAGACCACGCACGCAACCTGGGCTTCATCCTGGACTCCACCCTCTCCATGACCAGACAAGTCAACGCCGTCTCCTCGTCGTGCTTCAACATCCTGCGCATGCTACGAAAGATCTTCCGGTGGATCCCCACCGAGACCAGGAAGACGGTCACCCAGGCCCTCGTCACCAGCCGTCTGGACTACGGAAACTCCCTTTACGCCGGCACCACCGCCAAACTCCAGAAAAGACTTCAGCGGATCCAGAACGCCTCAGCACGACTCATCCTGGACATCCCCCGCCGCAGCCACATCTCCGGACACCTGAGAGGGATGTATAACGTTACAACGCATACCATTACAACTACCTACCATTACAACGCGACCATTACAACGCATACCATTACAACGCATAGCGCTTAGAGGTGCTGGATAGTGGTAAGTATAATTTACTATTCCAACTCCAGTCCCCGTGGACACTAGGGAAGGTGTTGGATAGTAAATTAAACTTATTCCCTATCCTAGAGCGCCCCCCAGCGCAATGCGTTGTAATGGTATGCGTTGTAAAAGTTGCGTTGTAATGGTAGGTAGTTGTAAAAGTTGCGTTGTAACAGGTGTATACCCCTGAGAGACCTGCACTGGCTCCCGGTCACCAAAAGAATCACCTTCCGACTCCTCACCCACGCACACAAAGCCCTACACAACCAAGGACCAGGATACCTCAACAGCCGCCTCAACTTCTACGCTCCCAAACGCCAACTTCGATCGACCGGCCACGCCCTCGCCACCGTCCCCCGCATCCGAAGAGCCACCACAGGGGGACGGTCCTTCTCCTATCTCGCCGCCAAGACATGGAACTCCCTCCCGACCCACCTCCGCCTGACCCAGTACCACCTCGCCTTCAGGAAGCAACTCAAGACCTTGCTGTTCGAGCAGTAGTGGACCCCCCTCCCGTAGCGCCTTGAGACCCTCTGGGTGAGTAGTGCGCTATATAAATGCTTTGATTGATTGATTGAAATATCTTTTTTTCTTTAAAATTAACATACAGCAATCGAAATCCAACTCTTTCATGTTTTAAGACCCACATCAAAAAACGTACCAGACAGAAGCAAACAGAAGGAGAATTTAAGAGCTGTAAAAACAAAGGAGCAGGCCTGACTTGGTTAAAGTTCCTTGGCCTTAAGATCGGAAAACAGGAACTTATGCCACAGATTAATATATTTTGGGCAAAGCATAGTTATATGTATTGTGTGATTAATCATTGTGTTGTCACATTTGCATGGGGTAGGTCCGAATTAGAGAAACTACCATGATTAGAGGAAATGAGGTGGGGAAATAAATTCAGCCTAAAATGGGTCAATAGACGACGTTGATATTGTAAGTTCAATATGGTTCCTTATGGATGACGGTTAGTGCATGTCGCATAGTGTGTTTTGTCAGAGCAAAATCCTCACACTCAGATGCCAACTTGCACCTAATTGCTAATTTTACCATTTTACCCACCGAGCTAGTTAGACCAGAAGGATTGTCATACAAATTGGACCACCCTAGGGCCTGCAAATTGCAGGACACATATACCAGCCACGGGGTCAAAAAGGGATTTTCCAATAGTAGACAATCCTGCAAGATTAACATGCTAAGACTAAGGGGTATATTATCAAGGACAACGTTAATATTATCGCCGATTTAGCGACAGGAAACTGCCGCTTAGCGGCGATAACGGGCTTGATAATATGCCTTTGTGAATTCCCATAGAAGCCCATGTTTTGGTGTGAACATGGGCCAATGCGTAGCTGATCAATAAGAAAGTCTAAGCCAAGCTCCTCATGAGCAAATCTAGAGGGAACACTTTGAGGGACCCCTAGTAATCCTCTTAAAAATGTATTTTCTGCTACTTGGAGAGGGGTTATTCATCCATATCGCCATATTCCGCATCCGTAACTTACTAAGGGGATACACTTGAACCTGTAAATTTCCAGGGCCTTTTGAATGTGAGTACGTCCTAGCCAATGGAATTTTTTTTTAATACTGAATATAAATCTATTTAAAGAGAGAACGTTCTGGGATATGAGTGAGTGCCACTTCAATTCAGAATCTAATAAAACCCCAGATATTTAAAAATTGTCTCCCTGACTAATATATAAACTTTTAGCTGTGCGGGCTATTAAAACAGTACCATCCGCGTAGAGCAAAGCAGGTATAAAACCACCTCCTGCTTTAGGGACATCAAATCCAGGTACTAACAAAGCTTGCTCTATATGATTGATATAAAAAATAAATAAAAGAGGAGCTAACATACAGTCCTTCCACACACTGTGCCGTAATTGAAAATGCTCAGAGCACTCCCCATTGGGGCCAAACCTGATGCCAGCTGAGAGGTCAGTGTGCAAGTTGTGCAGAAATCTTGTTAATGCGGGTCCACTTCATCTGTGCCATCATGGACCAAAGCTCTGTCGAAGGCAGGTCTAAGGCCCATGAAGGCTAGATGGACCGCATCCTTTTTACCTTAGTATATTTACATATTAATCAATAAAGGTTAAAAGTTTGCTCTGTGGTTCCCCGTCCAGGATGAAACCCATACTGTAAGTCGTTTAGAAAACCCTTTCTTCACAGCCTAATCTCCTAAAAAGGTTTAGTATAATCCAACCAATGATTTTCACCTCTGAATCTAAGGCTGAAATAGGCCTGAAACATGCCGGGTCCGACCTATTTCCCTCTTTAAAAACAGGAACCATTATCGAGTGGGACCAGGTAGATGGAAGAGGGCCCGTTGAAGCAGCATTTAAATGAAGTGTCAATAACGGAGTCTATAACTCAATACAATTTTTTAAAAAGTCCCCTTGCACCCCGTCAGGACCTGGGGCTGGGGCCTTCTTAGATGGTAATTGAGAAATAGCGTCTCTGACCTCAAGTAAAGTAAAAAATAACTTGGTCCTCTGTCTGGTGATCTATTGGAGGGTCAGGCTCTTCATCTAGGGTATAAATAGCCGCAAAATGTATTATTTATTTATTTATATCATTTATAGAGCGCGCTGTAAAGATGCGGGCATCCTGGCGCTGAAAATGGTCGACCCAGGCCTGAGAACACATGGTACATGCCTGGTTGCGGTGATAGTCATCACTAAAGAAAAGAGAATTAACAATGCTCCAAAAAGCGGAGCTATCACGTTGTCTAATGGCGGATAACAACTTTTCCCATGACTCCTCTTTAGGTTGAGCCTTGCATTCATTAGAGGCCATTCTGAACAGGATCTTAGCCTTCCTGGCCTCTACTTGGCCACGTGGCTTCGCCTGCAGAGGGTTCCCTAGGATCCTGTGTGTTTTGGAGCTCTGGCTATCAAACCATTTTTCTACGTATATTCCCTGAGTTTTGGCTGATTTGCAAAGCGCCTATTTATTAAACCTACAAATATTATAGAAGGACTCCAAAATACTGTGAGGTGGTTTATCGTCTGAAAGAGCTGTAAAGAAATCCATTTGACAAGAAGCAATCAACTCTTGGGAAAAGAGTACTGGAACAATATTAGGCCAACTTAATCTCCGGCCCTGATCTTTTGAGGTCAGGGGCCCCTTATAAAGAAGAAGTGCTCCCGGTGATTTAATGACCCCGTGGAATAGAACTGTTAATGGGTATGGTCGCTCAAGTGGTGGCTTAAGATCTTAAAACCTATGAGGGCAGGATAAAAGCTACTGGAAACGAAGATATAATCAATTGCTTTTGGTTTGGGGATCCTGAGTACTATCCATTAGATTAATTAAATTAAACTCAGAAACAAAACTATTCGTAGCTTCCCCTAGACGGGAGTGTTTAAAGTGCGCCTGTGATTCATGTTGGCCTTCCGAGTTAGAAACCCTAATCGGTGTGCATGACTGACAAGGGTGCACATTAAAATCCCAGGCAACCAGGATTAAAGTATAAGGTGGGTTTGAATGGCAAATTTCATCCATAAGTGATTTAGGACTAGTAATAGCATCCAATTCATCTCTAAGTATGATAGTATAAAAATGTATAATAAGTAATCTACGCTTGTTGGAAAATGTTAAGAGGGTACCCTTGGAGGTCATGGAGTTGCCCTTTAACACCTCTACTAAACACTTGTGATCCAGTCATACTAATGCGACAAGACCACTCTTAGCGCGTCCGATAGAGGAGTGAGTTGCTGGGACAAAGTACGAGGAGAAACCATTGGGCGTAGACAGCCCTTTGTGTCCCACATTTCCCAAAGATAAATACATTCGGAACTCTTTAACATATCCAGCCATCCTGCGTCTGTGAGCTTACTCTGGACCCTGGCTATTTTCCAACCAAGGACTGCCAAAGTGTCTTGTTTCCTCATTATTGGTTCCTTGTTTAGGCTAATAGGAATGTGAGTGCCAATAAAGGGCAAAGAATCCAGTCAGTCAGGATCTTCCATCTCACTTAAAGGAGCGAAACTGTTGTTTAGTTGCTAGATGGAGGTGACAGTAGAGGCCAGGGGATGTGCTGGATCACAGCGTAGCTCTGTCTGTAGCAGGTGCAAATCTTTCCTGATCTGAGCAACAGGGTTTATAGGCGGGAAAAGAAGATATTCGACCAGATAAAGCACCTTTACTCCTCAGAGCTTGATAGGTCAGGCTAGCTCGTGTGGGATTACTAAAATTCACAATAGTACAATCACCTGCAAATGTTTTCAGGGATCAACCTATCCATCCTACCCTCAGAAACATTATAAATTCTTCAGTCAATATCTGGGTAGGGGGCTGACAGGTATTCACCATGTTTGCCAGCCAATAAACTACTTTGTTCTTAAGTTGAAACATAAGCACAGGTGCACCACACATAAATTACAGAAACTGAAAGAACAAATGTATACTCTGTGTACAACGTAGATATTATTCAACATTTTCCTTTTATTTCAATTTTCTATTGCTTTAAAAACATGGTCATAAACATCAGTTTTCACAGTGATTCAGCAGAAGCGTTTCGTCCTACTAGAGGACTTCTTCAGGGCAATAATAACTTAAAATGGTCAATCACGGAAAAGCAGAAGAGTCAAACGAATAAACTGCCTACATGTCGTTCCCCATCTAAATCACGGTTATCTGGAGTACTCAATATCAAATGTCTAGGCAGCGTTCCTCAAAGTCATGGATAATAATAAGATACAAAAACACAAAGATGTTAATTGGGTCCAATGAAGGGGCACCGTCGGTTATGCAAATTGATGCGGAAATGAGAGGGGTTTACACCTGGATCCTTTGAAACTGGGTTTAAGTACCAGTCAGTATGCAGATTCCTTATAAAAGAGGGGAAAGGTATCAGTAATACAGATAGAACCCCAAGGCAAAAGTGCACGTATGAACTTACATCTTGCAAGCCTGCTTATACTCCCCAGATTGAATCACATAAGCACCAATCATTATCCCCAATACCGTATGCAGCAGACCCATCCATCCCACCCTCAGAAACATTATAATTTCTTCAGCCAATATCTGATTAGGGGGCTGAAAGGTATTCACCCTATTTGCCAGCCAATGAACTACTTTGTTCTTAAATTGGTTGAAGTTTTCCTGCTTGTCATTCTGTAAAGGGGGACATCCTTCAGCACAACAATGTAAGGAGTAGCCACTGGAGGTAGTTAAATGGCAACATCAGAGGGGATGGAGATTTACATGTGAGACCTTTTGCATTGCAAATATTTTTTTCTTCCTGCCTACAGCGCTCTCCCCATCGCTTTTTTAAAATGTATTTAACAAGCACAACAAGCCTCAGTTCGATTACTGCCAGCGTGCCTTTTGTTTTTTAGTTGTAGATAGACAAATGCATTCCAAGGGCACCTGTTCCGTGCACTTCCCCCACCTCTCCCACTTGGTTTTCTTAAGGTTTTAATCACAAACTGTGAATAATTCCTTGAAAGCCATACTTCCCTTTTCGCGCGAGTTAACTTTAAAGCTGTTTCCTTGCGACTTTAAATATGGATAAAATTTACCTGTGTAATTTTCATTTAGGCAACTTAATTGGGGCACAACATTCCCGATCTTAACATGGAAACCCACATCCAAATAAAATTCGCACTAAGGGGGATATTCTCAAGAACGTGTGATAACCATCGCAAATTTAGCTTAACGCAACTTTGCACATCACAGTCCATCACGATAATTAACACTGTGGTAATGTGGTATTCTCAAGCCGGCGGTACCATGCAATAGGCACACAATAACGCGCCAAATATCCGCGATAGAGTCAAAGCAAAGCCGAAAAAAAACAAAACCCGAACGCAAAAAAAACTGCGATGAGGCCATTCGCGATACAAAAATCAGCGAAAAGCAGCAACAGGCCTGCAATTCCCAAGCGTCATGTGGGAAAATGCACTATAAAAGCAGAAAAAAATAAACTGCGCAGCACCATGGATGCACCCGGACCGAGAGCAGAAGCCAACGCGAATCCCACAAGCCTCACAGACCACCAGCAAATAACCTCATGGTCAGGGAAGGCCAAGGAGAAAACGAAGAGGCAGACTGGGTGCAGTCCGCAGGAAAACCAGATCAGCGTCACAGAGGTGACAGAACACTACCATCCACTTAACGTAAAAATGAGAAATGTGAATGCAGTAAATGAGTGTCGAGGAGGTCTATGTAGGAGGACAAGAGGCGATGGCATGATGTGAAAAGCCAAACCAAGCACAAACCCACAGTCAACAGGAAGGCAGTAACGGCTACAGGAGGTGGGAGTCCTGTACCACAGGAGGAGCTGGAGGAAATGGAAGCCACAGTAATAAGGGTGGAGACGGCGCAAGGAATTGGGAGTCCGGACACAGCTCAATAAGACCTGACACAACATCAACAGGGTGAGCAACGGCCAGGGGTACAGGGGGAGAAGGGCACAATGGCACACATGCACAACAATGTGTAGCACACTGCACACCCACAATGACCCTGGATCATGTCCCAGATCCCCGTGGCACACTGCAGCACACACACACAGCAATAACAGCACATTTGATGACAATGTGGCACGAAGTGCTACACCAACACTGCAGAACAGAGGACACAACTGGGTCCGCACATGCGTAGAAACAGGCTAATCACTTCTAACATAGCAGGAAACTGTGTGATGGAAATGCACGTGTACAACCACACATCCGTCATATAGTCCAAATGTCCACTGTCCCGCATTAAATATACAGCACCTCCCAAACAGTCACAATGCACATTGTCATACAGTCTACATGTAAACTAAAACAATGCGCCAACATACATGTCAACACAATGTCAACATGCATCCCCCCATCACATGGCAGAGGGACATACAACACCTCCAGCACAGCAGACCTGACTACTCATCAGTGATGCTGGAGAGGACCACCACACCTTCCGCACCGACAGCCCATGAATTTTCTAGGAAACTCACCCCCAGGAGCAGGGCAGCCAAGCTACACAGAAGAGACCCCAGCCCCTACAGAGATCACACAACAGGAAGCACCCGCCACCACTGTTGGCTCCCAACACTTCACCTAGGCACACATCGCATTCCAATGCCAGGTGCCAGAATGCTAAAAAGGAGGTGGCCGAACAGGTGCGGGTAGAGTCAGAGCACATGGAAGCCAAAGTAGATCACATACCTGGGTGTTTAGGTACCATCAGCAAAGGAAACCCACACCGCGACAGATACACATGCATGTGCACATTTCCTGCAATGAACCACGCCCAGGGCCCAGGAATAATCATTCACACCCCCTCGTTGGACCTCTGTGTGATGGCCCAGTCCACTCCTCTAACGCATTGAGTGGGTGACGACAACGCTACATGTCCAAGGTCTTACTTGCTGCCACCGGGGACATGGTTGCGTCAACTCTACACAGTACAATGTATTGTAGGCCCCGGGGCCCTCATGCATACATCATGACCACACAGACACACGCAGATAGTTTGTGGAACTGGCTACAAGCACGTGCGCCCGGCCCCTTTATTGGCAAGGTCACATGTACAGTGAGGCCTGTGCTGGATGGGTGTGGGGTGAGTTGTTGGTACTGGCAACAATTTGAACAGTGAACACCATTAAAACAGAAACAGAAAAAAACAGCATTACAGAGACAACTGTGGAGCATCATGGTGGTAGCCGGAGCAAGTACATAGGTCACCCAATCTGCAAACAGAAGTGTCTGTGAGTTGCAGTGCACTAAGTTAGTGGCACCTGGAGTGCTGGGCAGGGTATCGGGCAGATGATGGCATCCACCACAGGAGTGGGCAACACCGTTAGTCTGCCAGTACGCTGTTACGACTCTGGTGTTTGGAGGTGCTTCTGGCCGAGGTGGCATGTGCCTCCTGCGGTGATGCGACATCCGGGCTGGTCAGAACTCGATTTTATGTGTGAGCCCTGGTGGACTGTGTTGAAGCCGGAGGCAGGGGACAGTGCAGGGCCACAGAAACATGGCATTGAGTACACCAAGGCCATCGTCTCAGAGGCCATCCTATATCTCACCAGACAGGGTCCCTGACTTGAGCTGCACAGAGTTAGTGGCCCTAGATGCACTGTGGTCGGCACAGGCACACCACCATGCAACAATGACTTGCGATGCAGTGAGATGGGCCACAAGAGCTGAGTTGGTCCTCATCGATGTCTGAGGTGACTGTGGTGGAGGGTTGCCGGTAACAGTGGAAGGTGTCCTCCAGGCCATGATGCAGAGGGTAGGAGCCATCTGGAAGCAGTACATTGAGAAGTGAAATACTACGCCTTGTTTTCGTCAAAGAATCAGTTTCACCAACATGATGATGAACACATCCCCCAGTCCATAGACACAGTCGCTACCAAAGTTCTACCAGAAAGTGTCCATGGCTGTCAGGGAACAGACTTAGTGGCACCGGAGCTGAAAGGGGATGCAGTCTGTGATGAGGCCTGTACAATGATATCAAATCTGCCATAAACAAATCAAGACTGAGTTCCCTATGTGTGACCTACCCGACCGCAGTGTAGGCCCAAGACAGCGATCAGCAGGGACCCACAGCCACATATAGTTGGCTCACAATGCACAGAGTTAGTGACAACAGAGCAGTTGTTGGCAGTGTTCGATCATCCGTAACAAGGATCCTTTTATTTCTCTGGACTGCACCTCGTCTTCCTCTAACTACTCCCAATGCGTTCAATGATATGAACTCTGCCATACACAAATCAAGACTCAGTTCCAACTGTGTGACCTACTCAACCGCAGTTTAGACCGAAGGCAGTAGTCAGCAAGGGACCAAAGACAGGTGCAAGCAGATGCCACATCAAAGGGAGTACAGTGTTATGAAATCTGCCATGAAATGTGTACTCTGCCATTGCGTAATCATGACTCGGTTCCAAATGTGTGACCGACATAGCAGCTGAGTAGGCCAGTGGGGTATGTCAACGAGAAAGGACTATTGCAGGCCGGTGTCCCGGAGGCCATGATGGTCTAAGGAGGCTGCTAAGCTCGCGGGCCTCGGGCTTGGGCTTGCACCGGCACGTGGTGGGCCCTCCTTGACGCACGCCAGTGTTGGAAGGTGGTACAAAAGAGGGTTGGTGATGGACGGAGCTTCTGAATCAATCAGACACTCACACCCAGTCAAGAGATCTGGGTTTAATCCATCACCGTTCTTTAGCCCACTCTGCCACCCCAGTTCAGACATGGCTACATGCAAATCAGTCAGACCCTGTGCCTCATGGGAACAGTGCAGCCCGAACTGCCAAGCCATGTCTTCCCTGGACCGGAAACAAGCTTCCGAGGACCGGTTTCTGGCATTCCAGCCTTCTTCAGCCTGGCTTGCTTGAATCCAGTGGCAAAGTGAGCAAGGGACTCACGTCTGAGTATACCCTGCCACACTTATGGCGGCCAAAAGCGGTACAAAAGGGGGTTGGTGATGGACGGAGCTTCTGAATCAATCAGACACTCACACCCAGTCAAGAGATCTGGGTTTAATCCATCACCGTTCTTTAGCCCACTCTGCCACCCCAGTTCAGACATGGCTATATGCAAATCAGTCTGACCCTGTGCCTCATGGGAACAGTGCAGCCCGAACTGCCAAGCCATGTCTTCCCTGGACTGGAAACAAGCTTCCGAGGACCGGTTTCTGGCATTCCAGCCTTCTTCAGCCCGGCTTGCTTGAATCCAGTGGCAAAGTGAGCAAGGGACTCACGTCTGAGTATACCCTGTCACACTTATGGCGGCCAATGGAGGATGTGCTTGGGCTCCTCGCTGTCCCGCAGAGCCCGGGAGAGGCGGCAGAGACTGGCAGATTGCACAGTGACACAGCATGCACAACCAGCAGGATGCGCCCGCCCCTTGCACAGAGGGCGTAATGAGTACCCAGCGCCACCCCTGAATGGACGGACTGTGAACGGAGAGCAGAGGAGGGGGCCTTTCTGCTTGTGGGACAGTGGACAGTGAGGCAGAGTTCGGCAGCACCGACAGCAGGTGCGAGAGGGGCTGAGGCATATGTCTGCCTGCTCGCCTTCACAGGCAGAACCTGAAGAAGTGAAGGTACATGGCGCACGCTGCCATCATCGTACCCTGTGCACTTGTGATGGGACGCGCTGTGCGCCCGCAGGACGGGGAGGCCTTCGGCTGAGGTGTGTTTGTGCTTGTTGCGCTTCAGACTGTGGAGTTTTCCGTCAGGCAGCCTCCCTCCCCTCCCACCTATCACAACGGTGCAATGGCAGCATTCTGATTGGTGCGGTGCAGCAGACAGCGCCCCAGCCCGGAGCCTGTTGGGCGGAAATTTCCTTTATGTGGGCTGCATGCAGCCTACATAGAGAAAAAAAGGGAGAGTGCGCATGACTGGGTTGGTCGTCCAATCCCTCCTGCCCTCAAGCAGGACCGCCCACTCACCCGCCCCCAACCAGGCAAGTGAAAGGTTCCTCACCTGCACACAAAAGAGTCGGCAACCCTAAAAAGTATGGAAAGATCTTTAAAACAACCCAGATAGCGGGTGGACATCCAGCAGCGCTCTTGGGACAACCAATGAATCGACTCAGGTACCAGCGGCGATTGATAGAGGAAATGGCGGAACTTCACAGGCAAAACAGGATCCTAAATCATTTTCAAAAAGCTTTTGTAAAACATAAAGACTATGCAAAATGTATTTGTGAATTGCAAATGGAGTCACTGGGAAGAAGAGCTGTGAATGCCTTCTGTGGAAATTTTTGAACAATGTACAAGCCACAAGTTCAAATGGCGGGGCCCTGCCTCAGCAGTTCATCCTTACAGGACCGATAACACAGGGACTGCTCGGTGAGAGTGATACCTGTTTGACGTCACATCCTGTAATGTATCGCGACGGTGGCGTAGAAATACACACACTATATAGTCCCATGTCACAGGCACACAATTCTTGGCTAATTTTGTGGGAAACCTCCTAGCTGTTTTTCTGAAAATGTCAATTTCTTTATTGTGGAGTAGAGGTAGGCGAGCTAGCAAATTAACAGGGAGAGCCGAGCCGAGGTTCTGGCTTGGATCTTAGAGCTCGTGCACAAGCTAAGCCCTGAAATTATTTACTATTCAAATCATACAACTAACATTGCGTAAAATATGATAAGCTGCTTCAAAATTTAAAAAGTATATTTATTTAACATATGGGAGGTTTCACTTTAAAAGGTCACATGATAGCGCTGCAGTGTGAAGTACTTATTAAAAGTGATAGTTTGTACAATTGGTAGTCTGAACTCACGTATTTATAAGTGCCTTTATACTTGATAATGAAGAACAAAGAGTTTTGGTGAAATAAAATATTTGCCTAAGATCACACAATTTAAACGGGGAAGCAGCGATTTATCCAGGTTTGTACAAACTAGCCAGTAAATGGTCATCTATTTGTCTTTCCTTATTTTAAGGCGTCTTCTATTTACTCCTAGTGCACTCTTTTACAGTTCTTTAAATTTAGCACGGTCTCGAAAGTATTAGAGCACTCTATATGAGCACCAGCTATAGGATACAAGGACACATGCATAGGCATGGGTAAATTAAGTGATTTGCCCAGAATCATTGGATGTTTGAGCTGATCCAGCTCCCCCAGTTCCACAGTCTAAATTTCTGAATGTAAATAGGGGTGGCGCTGAGTCCAGGGCGAGTGACGCTGGAATCTGGGGCTCACAGTTTGATCCCCGGCACTGGCAGCAGGTCTGCCCAGCACCATGTGACTCTGGGCAATAGCTTACTTAATATTCCCGACGGCCCCCAGAACCGTTACCGGGAGGCCTTCGGGTAGCTGTTTGCGCTTTACAAATACTGGATTTACATGTATTTATGCACATCCTGGGTAGAGGAAGGAAGAGGGGGCAAGCAGGCAAAAGCCACATGAAAGCTCCAACGTAATGGGTACTAGGTTGTAACAGGTCCTCGAGCTGAGTCAGAGCCTGGCGGCAGGCTCGAGCTTTCAGTGGCTCGCCCACCTCTATTGCAGAGCCGTGTGAATCAAAGAGAGTGCCAGTGCAATGGATATTTATTTATTTGCGTTTTTATATAGCGCAGACTTTACCCAAAGGCGTCAGAGCGCTGTACAATAGGAACAGAACTGATACATGAGGAGAAAATTACAAGTGAACAAATTACAAAACCAAACGTTAAGTTACATGAGGCAAAAGTGAAAATTGTGAGCAAACAAAATACATGAGGTAGTAAACGGTGCAATACAGGAGGAAAAAGTGACATGTGTGCAGGTTACAAGAGAAAACAAAGTACAATTAGAGGTATAATACTGCAATATATGGCAGGCACTCAAGCACAAGAACAAACGTTACGTAGACAATGGTGGCACTTGTGCAAGTATCTAAAGCAAACCAAATGTGAGAGGTAGCAAACAGTGTGTTAGAAGAGACAATTGTCATGTGCATGTTACAAAAGAATACCAAACACAGGTACAAGGATAATACTGCAATAAATGGCAAACCCTCCACCACAAGAACACACTGGGAAGGCACTTTCATAGTCATGGAGAATAGAATTTTCAATAATGGGAGTTCTTCCTTCAGATCGTAGAGAGGGCGTGAATTACATTTGGAGGTGTCTTTAGAGGAGGAGAACTTTGAGGTCAGTTTTGAAGGCCTGGGAGGGGGTGGTGGTCCGGAGCTGAGGCGGAAGTGAGTTCCAGATTCTCACTGTGTTACCTGAAAAGGATTGGGCCATCGATCTTTCCTTCTTGAAAGTGGGAGTTTCAAGCAGTAAATGTTCCACATTACGAGATGATCTAGAGCCTCCAGAGACTTTCAGTTTATTCGCCAGGTAGTGAGGAGAGGAGGAGTGCAAGGCGTTGTGGGTGATACAGGCAGTCTTGTAGATAGCTCTAGCCTCGATGGGAAGCCAGCGGAGGGTGAATAACAACGGTGTGATGTGGCCGCTTCTTTTGGCCCCATAGATGAAACGAGCTGCTGAATGGAGAACAGATTTAAGGGGGGACAGGTGGTATTTGGGGAGGCCAGTAAGAAGAGAATTGCTGTAGTCGAGTCTGGAGAGGACCAGCGATTTCTAGGCAGGGAGGTGTGGCTCCCCTAATTATTTCCCATTAGGATTTGTATGGCGCACGATAAGACCAGAGACCAGTACGCTTGGGGCTTTGCAGCAGGGACAGGGACGTGGTTATCACCAGTACAGCAGATAGTGTGGCTCCAGGGCAAAAGTCTCTGATGGAACCACAGTACCCCAATTATTGCTAGTTGTTGGTCCCCAAATATAGAGCAGAGGAACCCTTTTGTAGGTCGAACATGGGCAGCGCATGAGCTGCTCTGCGAAGATTGCTATTTTGAGGTATGGCATAGCAGCTCTGCCATTTCCCGCCCATCTTTTCAATTGGCTGCTGTTACCGTCCTTGTGAAATCATTGCATTTCATTTGTGAGTAGGCTTAGTAGTCCCTCCTTGTTACCACCTTGTCTGAATTTGTAAACTCCCATACCGACTGGACTTTTTACTTGTATTGTTACATGGTCTGCTCTATGTAGTCGGTGAGCACTAGATCTTCCCCTATTCCACCCACGATTTCGCAGCACGCTTTTATATTATTAGTAATGTATTTATTGAAATTACAGCACAGTCCTTTTTAACTATAGCGGACGCGCTTATTTCATTATGTCATTATTTCTTTTACAGCGCAGTCCACTTTCACTTTAGCAACCACGCTTATTTAATTATTTAATTTACTGCACAGGCCGCTTTCACTTTAACGGCAGTGCTTATTATTTTATTTAATTAACAGCGCAGGCTGCTTTCACTTCATAAGCTTTCTACATTATTATTCGCTTTCGGTGAATGCGCCCCATAAACACTTTCATTTTAATGTTGACTGCGCCCCTTTCTTTAGACGCTGCTCCTGTAATCATAATATGGCGAGCAGCGTCTAAAAAAAGGGTCACAGCCACCATTCAAGTGGTCTTGCATTTGCAAGAGATAGAGCTATTGGCAATAGAAATAACAACGCCTTTTATATAGTTGTTGCTTTTTAAAACACATAAATAAAAGGCATTGTCACTTACAATACCAACAGCTTAAAAGCTCACAAATGTGAGAACCATTGCATTGCAATTGCTTGTTATACAGTGCTGCCGGTGCAAAGGAGTGTACTGGACACCATAACCAATATCAGCCTGAATTTGGTAGTGAGACCCGGCCACGGCGTGTAAGAGGTAGAATAAATTATGTGTGTCTAGATTCACCTGGTTTAATTTTTAGGTCAGGGTTTGCAAGCTGTTTAAGTATGCTAGGCACTTTCAGTTTCTCCGAACTCCACAGAATTTTCCACCATGCCTTGCTCCCAACTCATCCATCAGCCCCCCGCAACCACATAATTAATCCAATTAGAATAATGACATCAGTACCTGGGCCTGGGAAGGCCATAGTCTGGAGAAATATTAGGTAAACATCTGAGAGCATGACACAGGTACGTTTATTTTTAATATTTACAAGGCCACTACCCAGGGAATAAAGATTCGAAAGTAATCTAATTGCTGGTGCTAAGCACCAATAACCACCATCACAAATTAAGCACTAGTGCAAGGGTGCCTGCGATGGCACTAGGCTGCTGAAACAGCACCAGCGCACTGGGAAAGGACAGGAATGGAACATATTGGATAAATACAGTGCATTCCTAACCTTTCCATGTGGCGCAGCGCAGCAAGGTAACTGCCCTGCAACATCACTCCCATAAATAATCTCCATAGTGTTTAGGAATTTGGTGAAGGGGGAGAGGAGCACGAAAGAGAAAGCAAAAGGAAACTCACATACTTTTATGTGGCGCTGATTCATATCAAACATGAAATCCCTCAAATGTTAGCAGTGGAAATATACAACACATCTGTGAGACTTAAATTGCTAGTGGGGCTTGAAGTGTGGTAGGGGGTGGGAGGGCAAGGCAATTGGAAACATATGCAGTAATGCTATCAGGTCAATAGTAGACTCCTGAAATTGACAACAAAATCATTCAATCATGATCAATGCACTGACCCAATGGAACGACCTTAAGTATATGTTACGCATTGGAAATAATAGGTCTGCCTATAGACAGCTAAACATCATTGTACACATGTTAATGTTAATATTAGTATAAAGAAAGATGCAAGGGCTATGAAAAATCCTCAGTTATGCATGCAGTCATAAACGAGTATACAAGCTGAAGAAAGAAATTCTCTTTTGGCAATATCATCATGAATTTTATCACTGGTAACTATTTTCCTGGGTAATGGGATACGGAGTCTTGCTCACCTGAGCTTAGAAAATATCCCCATCATTGTAGATAACCAACAATCCAGTAACGCATCTGACCTTTATAGGTCTAGCATTCAAGACCTCTTGTATATGCTTTAGTATATACTTTAATATATACTTATGTGTGTATGTACTTTATGGGCTCTGGAGATCAACCCTAGGACTTGTCTGTTCCTGCTTAGGGACTTTTTTCCTTTTTAACTGCCTCTATTTATCTGTCTCAATAGAAAACAGCCAGCAGAGGTCAGTAAAATACAAGAATTGCTTTCTGCTTAGGTACTTTATTTTTCTGGAAACTGCCTCTATTTAACTTTTTTGATAGAAAGGGTTCAGCAGAGGACAGTAAAATACCAGACTGACTTTACCATTATCTATATATTCCAATCCACAGAAATTGTCTTCCATGACATTAATATTTTTTTCAAATCGCGTATTTTCAGTGATATGACCACAGAAGGCCCTGATTTTATATTAAAACAGAGCTTTGGACTATATCATTTCCAGCTGAAAGGTAATATTTCTTTCCATGTATTCCCATACCTGGTGTGTCACGCAGTTTGGTGGTTATTTTCCCTCCATGTTAAAGAACAATAGATGTTTCAGCACCCTGGCTTATGTGCTGCATAGCTGAATACATATAAGGTCCCGAAGGCAAGACCGATTGCATTGCAAATGCTGGTTTAACACTAGCCACGCTGTACACAAACAGACACATTGAACATGCAGCTGTGCGTATAACTCCAAAACCAGCTTCCTTCTTTCCTTGGCATATTATTAAATAGACACAGAAGACACACTTCTGCGTAAAAACCCCACCTGTGGCAAGAAATATGGCAGTACTTACTGCAATTTGTAATTTAATAGAACATTCTTGAAATTGATAAGAGTAGGACATATTAACCAGGGAATATCTAATCTACTTCACACACTGGGGCATATTCTCAAGAACGTGTGATAACCATTGCAAATTTAGCTTAACATAACTTTGCATATCGCAGTCTATCGCGAGAAAATAACACCGTCATAACGTCCAATTCCCGACCCGGTGGCACCATGCGATAGTAGCATGATAACGCGCCAAATGACCGTGTAAAAATCCACGTGACAAACAAAAAATGCAAAACACAAACGCCAAAAAAGTTGCGCTGCCCCAAACCTCAATACCAAAATCAGCGAACACCAGCGACAGGCCTGAAATTCCCACTCGTCATGTGGAAAAATGCAATATAAAAGAAACAACAAAAAACACACCAAAACCAATTTAAACTGCGTAGTACCATGGATGCACCTGGACCGAATGCAGAGGACAAGATAAACCCCTCAAGCCCCACGGAGGACCCCGTGTTTGGTTAACGGCAAGGAGACGAGGAAGAGGAAAATGGGGTTCAGTCCGCTGGAAGACCAGATCATCATCACAGAGGTGATAGAACACTATCAACAACTGTTCATCACCTCCACTGTGGCACTGGCAAACCAAATGAAAATATGGCAGACCGTTGTCACCAACTTCAATGCAGTTAGAGTGTCGAGGAGGTCAATGGAGAAGGTGAAGAGGGTCTGGCATGATGTGCAAAGCCAGACCAAACAGAAACTTGCTACCAAAAGGAAGGCACCAACGGCAACTGGAGGTGGGAGTCCTGTGCTACAGGTGGAGCTGGATGAGCTCGAGGAAATGGTGGTGACAGTCACCAGTGTGGAGATGGTTGCAGGAGTTGGGGGTCTGGACGCAACTCCATGTGACCTGACCCAACAGCAACAGGGCGAGTAACGACAAGGGACTGGGGAGACGGAGGGAGATGGGCACAATGGCACACATGCACAAGAATGTGTAGCACACTGCACATGCACAATGATTGTGGAACATGTCCCTGATACCCTTGGCACACTGCAGCACACATACAAACACCAAATAGGCCCCTGTCCACCATGTGCACATATGGCCCCCTCCAAATCACCAACGACACAACCTATCCATTCACTTGTGGTGAATCCAGAAAAGCAGCAGCTGTGTGAGCCACACTGACTATGCAAGTCACACTGCATGACCGATAGCATGGCAGCAGACAAAAAACATGACATGGTGCATGATTCGACATGGAGGTGGCCCAGTGTGAATCACATCTGTAATGGAGCAGGTCACACTCTGACATATCCATGCGTACCCACAGCCCATGCCATCCAATATACGCAGCAGCCAAACAATGCACAAGGCCACAAAATCTGTCCAAGAACACAAATGGCCCAAGTCGCATACATTTCAGCCCCAGAAAAGCACACAATTCAAAGGCACACCCCTTGAAAGGGATAAGAGTTCTTGAAATCAGAGCTGCAGGGGCGACTCTCCCATACTGCAGCAACCACACACATAGCAATCACAGAACATTAGCAATGACAGCGATGTGGTGCAGAGTGCAACACCTATACCACAGGACAGAGGACACAACAGGTTCCTCTTGTGGTAGTAACTGGCCACTCACATCTGGAATTGCCTGACACTGTGCGATGATAATGTACTGGTGCTACCACACATCTGTCATGTAGTCAAAAATCCTACTCTCTGCCATCAAATAGCCAGCTCGACCAAAAATGTCACAATGTACATTGTCATGCAGTCTGTATGTAAACATCTGCAAAGCGTCAACATACATGTCAAACTCTGTTAACCTGCATCTCCCATTAGTATTGCATAGGGATAATCAACACCTACTGCAGAGCAGACCACAAATCCCATCAGTGATGATGAAGAAGACAAACTGCACATATGTTCAAATACCCTCCAATGAATAATGGACAGCTGCCGCACCCCACCTCCAGGAGCAAGGCAGCCCAGCTGCCTCGAGGTGACCCCATCACCTGCACAGACCACACAGCAGGAAACACACACCACAACAGCGGTCTCTCAGGACCCCCCGCACAACATATGTAATTTCAATGCTGTGTGTTGGATTGCCAGGTGGAGATGGCTGATCAGCTGCGTGTGGGTTTCGAGCTTGTGGCAGTCAAACTCGATGCCATACGTGGGAGCCTGAGTCCCATCAGGGACCAATTAGAGTCCATAACAAATACCCACTGTCCGCACTATGCTCCCCGACAATCCTTGGGTGACAACGCTGGAGCCTTTTACTCGGATACACGTACTGTCTAGTCAGACAAGCACCAGCGATGACAGCACAGAGTTGGCACAGAGGCACAGGACAATAGAGACCATGAAGCAGATGCAGGCTGGAAGTATGGCTGCCACAGCTGAACACCAGCGAGATGTAGCTGGTATCTTCCATGCCTTGCAGTTACTCATCTTGCCATTGCTGCGACGGAGTCTGTCCCAGATAACTGCAGTGGGAACTTCGACACACACATCTCCAACCCCTCAGTAGCACACAGTGATGCAGGCCTATCACCTTCGCACCCTGATGTGTCAGTGGCACACAGTGATGCAGCCCTATCACCTTCGAACCCTGATGTGTCAGTGGCACACAGTGAAGCAGCCATTACACTGCCACACACCGGACACAGAAGAAGTATCAGAGGAGTAAGATGTATCTGGTAATTACTGTGTGAGAAAAGAAGGTAGTAGCATCCATCACGCAATGTGACCTGCCCCTGCCTGGTTCAGCCCTATGCATCATGCCCTGGGACAACACCTTCCGCTGACCCCCGGAACACTCAGCGACATTCACCTGGACCCCGACATGGACTGCCATATCTTCACTGGTTGACAATTACACAGCAATCCTGCTGCAGACTGCACTCTCCCTCTTCCAATTAACTTTTCAATCCTCAAAGGACTCTTGCCCGGGCTTCTATGTAATGTGGGCTAGGCATGGCCATGTACAGCTCCAGCTCTGGCATTCACCTGAATGTGAATAAAACATTCAAAATCACACAGATGTGTCATGACTATGTTCACTCAAGTATGAAAGTATGGATAGATGTAGGGACAATGATTGCACAAGAAGGTACACCCTGGTAAATGACAGCAATACGCCTGTTTAACACTGAGCCACATGGCCAATTAGATGACTGTGAAGGTGAGTACTAGCTGTGGCCTCATTGCACATGAACAACAATCTCACAACCTCCCAATGTAAGCACACGTCCATGAATTGAATAGGGCTATGTGTAGGGATGACCAAATCAGTAGCAGGCCAGAAGTTGTGCCCTACATCACATGACAACAGAACTTCACTTTGCATACCTACTCACACACATCTGTGTGGACACATTCTGTTTTGATTTATAACACTGCTCCACATGGTCAGAGGTTGGACACCGTACTCACATTGCTGAAGACACGTTAGTGCACAGGTCTGCCAGCAACTATTCCAAAACAATGGCTGTCTCACAGAGGTGGAGCTGTCAATAGGGACCCACCTCCATTGTACATGCGTCAGTCAGTCCCTCCTTGTGTAGGGACGATGCTGATTGTGGCACACAATTTGTCAATCTAATCAACACTCATCACAGTTAGATACCAGTGAAGTTGCATAGACTTTATTGGGATGTGCTTGTCAGTACGGACAAGGCAACGGCCACAACATGCAGGGGAATGCTTAAAATACTTGCACGCAGCATGGGAACATGTCGAGGTGCAAGAAATGGGGAGACACCAATTTGCACAAAATCATAACGGATGGCAACAGTCTCAGCCCACCTTGCCTGCCTGGATGAGTCATGTGGTGTTTGGCATCTGCCCATTGTCCCATGTGAGGGGACATGACTCAAAGCCCATGGGGTCTGCATAGTGCTCTGCCACTGGACTGCACCGACTGCCTGACTCACCTGACAGTGATCAGGTGAAAGGGTCTGACAAGGAAACATGTTGTACTACATTCCAATGTGTGTATTCTCCCCCCAGCAGTTTTTCCAAACTGGTAACGTCGCCAACTGACGCTGTGCCCGTTCAACCATGGAACTGCATCCCCTTGCACAGGTGTGCATACACAATCGTAGTTTCACGCACACGCATTCTGAGTCCAGACGAAGATAGACATGTCAACTGTTGTGGTGGAATATGTGAGCATTCCCCACTATGCAACAAGGTGTTGGGACCTGTGCTGTGGGTGACAATCCGATGTGGCAGCAGGAACGTAGTTACTAGTCCTTGAATGCAAGGGCAGCTTCATGGGCAATGTGTTCCAATAGTACGTTGTTGTTGGGTTCAAGTAACATCAGGGTGAGCCAGTACATTAACTGGTCTAGGCAGATGTGCTCAGTCCGTGCCCTTTCCCCAATCCGTTAATACAGCCCAATAGGGGAGCGCCTCAATGTGGTCACTGCACACAAGGAGTTGTGCACAACTGCCAGCACATACGCTAAAGATCAGTGCATCCCATGCATGTGCATGTGACACTCCTGTTGGTGGGCCAACAGGGGGCGCACTGTCAGGTCATAGTACAATTCAGCTACCATTGCGTTGGCTAGGCAGACCTCCGTGGGACACTCGAATGTGCATGATCGACAGTGTATGTCTAGGAGGGACAAGTGTATGTCGGCTGTGGGCATGTTGGTCTTTCATTTGTCTAGTTCATGGTGTGGGAGTCGTTGGAGGCTGGTATGGTATCTAACGCAGGGAGTGCCAGCCACATTCAGTATAAGGTCGGAGGTTGGGTTGGCCTTCCCCCTTGTGTGTTGAGACAAAGGAGCTTTCACACCTAATTTTAGTCTGACTATTGCTTGCATTTTTTAAATGTGATATGGCCTTCGCACTGACTTTGATGCCAGGCCTGTTGTTGGGGTGCACCAATTTCGAGACACATGCATCTGTTGGCATGTTTGCATGAGCCAAGGGCCCGATTCGCCTTGCGCTTCTTGTTCAGTCTCTCTCTTTCTCTCTTTCGCTTTTTCTCTCTCTCCCTTTCCTTTGATGAGTGCCTGACACACCTTCTTATCTTGGATATAGTCTTGCAGGCTGTGACTCGCAGATTGTCCAGGGATACCTTGCCATGACTCTTCAAAAAAGTTGTTTAGAGACAAATTTGTTTGGACTTTCAATGGTGAATGAATGAATCAGGATTTCAGTACTCACATGTATGTTGATTGTTGCAATTGTGCGACATCAGGTGGGTGCTTTTGTTCATGTTTTAGTGCTGTTGATGTGCAGCGCCCTGGTCCGGGGGAGGTGGTGGGTGCCCGGGTGGGGCCCGGGAGGGGTTGTGGGGGGTGGTCCTAGGGGTGGTGGCGGTGAGTGTTGTGGCCCTCTTGGGTGTCCGACCCACATGTTCAGTGGTTCCACGACATCTGTTGTTCTTTAGGTGTGGCTCTGGACTGGGCACCCTTTTTGTGGTGCAGGCTGTCGTCCAATCTTTGCACCAGGTCAGAGCAGGTGTTAGTTTCCTGCTGCTGATCGCATGTTTGTGGTCTTATCGCCTATCTGGTTGGTCGTTGAGAATGTTGCAGAGTGGTTGGTGTTGACGCAGCTTTTGGCATGGGAATGCCTACTCTGAATCTCCTTAGCAATAGTTGCTGGGGTCGTCTGTGGCAATGTTTTTACGGCTGCTATCGCGGGTAAACTGGTGATGTCGGCTGTTAGTACTTGCTTGTGAATGGGGTGATACATTTATTGTTACTTTGGCTACGATAAACTGCTGATAACTCGGCGATAGTACCTTGAGAATATGCCCCAGTGTGTTCTAACAGTATATCTCTCTAACCATTCCCAGCACCTGCAAGAATCTCATGGAGCGTTTCCATCGTGCAATTTTTATATTTGAATGTTACTGGTATTAGATATTATTTTGTTAAGTTTTATGAGTTGAGTGTAAGGCTAAATGATCCCTATATTCGGGTAATGTTTACGGAGATAGAAAGAACACTGCTCGGACTCTTCAAACCACAATTTTGTTTGGGTCCTTTGAAACAATGTTTGCCAATAACCAGCAGGTGCTCCTTGATAGTCAGTCTCGTTTTTTTTCTCTCTCGGGATAACTTAAAGATACATGGGGGCGTATTTACAAGCCCCTTGCGCCACCCTTACGTCACTTTTCCCATGGTAAAAGTGACGCGAAAGTAAAGCAACAGGCTTGTAAATTTGCCCTGTAAATAAATGTTTCTTGCTTCATGCTCTGCTCTGTAAACCGCTAACAAATTCACATATATATATATATATACATATATACACACACATAGATGGCCCATTGTGTATCGCATTACTGAAAGTTGGCATTGCATTATTATTAGCAGCGCCAATAGCTCAAACTTTCAGTAATGCGAGACCAATTGCATTGCAAATGCTTGTTTTAAGGGTAAATATTTTTATGAATTCTTAGCCATCCCTTTCATAACAGATGGGAAACCGTACCATAAAACACCTCTTTGAAAACACTAATTTTTCATGATCTTTCTTGAGCTAGTACACATCTGTGTGGTAACAGTTCCACCTAGTGGCAAATTATTATAACTGGAAACACTGTCGAAAAAAGTCATTTTAACTTCTCATATTTTGAGTTAATACTTAGTAAGAAGAATGTTTATATCTGCTAAAATGCACATTCTATGAGGGAGAACCTTGTCTAAGGTTTCGACAGGATGTAGCAGTTAATGTTTACACTCTATCGTATGTAAACCTTTGAAATATTAATAGTTTGCTCAACTGACAAACTCTACTTGGATTTTCAAGTTTCCATGTTTAGCAAAATAGAACCAGTATGTACTTGGGTGCTCCATAGAACAGGAGTTGCTCTCCACCTAAAATTTAGGGGCCACCACGAGTTCTGTGGGTTTTCCTACGCACCCCCACCTTCCCCCTTTACCTCCCCCACACACACACTTCACCTTAATCTCTGTACAACTATACATGTCAGA